>NC_044550.1:44851129-46051129 GCF_007565055.1 Rhinopithecus roxellana
TGTTCCATTTCATTCCATTCATATTCTATTCAATTACATTCCATTGCATTCCATTCCATTCAATACCATAGTTCCTATGCGCACTCTTTTCCCTTCCCATTCCGTTCTACTTTTCCATTCCATTCCATATTCCATTCATAGTCCATTGTCATTCCTAGTCCTTTCCCATTCCTTCCATTCCATTCCATTCCATTTCCATTCCAATTCCATATTCCATACGTTTATGCATTATTACAGGAGATTACTTCCATCATTCACCAATCCATAGGTCTCATTTCATTCCATATTCCAATTCCTACTTCCATTCCAATCTTCCATGTCATATGCTCATTTTGCCATCCGTTGCATATTCAATTCTTTTCCATATTCCATTCCATTCCATTTCATACTCCATTCCATTCCATATTCCATTCTATTCCCTTCCATATTCCATTAAATTCCATTTAATTCCATTCCATTCCATATTCCATTCCATTCTATTCCACATTCCATTCCATTCTATTCCATATGCCATTCCACCCATTTCATATTCCATTCCATTCCATATTCCATTCCATTCTATTCCATATTCCATTCCATTCTATTCCTTATGCCATTCCACTCCATTTCGTATTCCATGCCATTCCATATTCCATTCCATTCCATATTCCACCCATATTCCATTCCATTCCTTATTCTATTCCATTCCATTCCATATTCCATTCCATTCCATTCCATATACCATTCCATATCATTCCATTCCATATTCCATTCCATTCCATATTCCATTCCATTCCATTTTCCATTCCATTCAATTCTATTCCATTCCCTTCCATATTCTATTCTTTCCAATTTCCATTCCATTCCATATTCCATTCCATTCCAATCCATTCCATTCCGTTCCCACTTCCATTTCGTTCCATATTGCATTGCATTCACATATTCCATTCCGTCTCATTCCATTCGTTCCATATCATTCCTTCCATTTCCATTGCATTCCATTCCATATCCATTTCCATTCCATTTTTCCATCCATTCCATTTCCATTCATTCCCTTCCATGTCCTTCCATTCCATATTCTATTCCATTCCACTCCGTTCCATTCCATTCCATTTCATATTCAGTTCCATTCCGTTCCATTCCGTTCCATTCTATTCCATATTCTATTCCATTCCATTCCATTCTATTCTATTCCACTCCATACCATATTCCATTCCATTCCATTCCATATTCGATTCCACTCTATTCCATATTACATCCATTCCATATTCCATTCCATACCATATTCCATTCTATTCCATATTCCATTTCATTCCGTTCCATTCCATTCCATTTCATATTCCGTTCGGTTCGGTTCCGTTCCGTTCCTTTCAATATTCTATTCAATTTCATATTCCATTGCATTCCATATTCCATTCCATCCATACCATATTCCATTCCATATTCCATTCAATTCTGTTCCATTCCGTTCCATTCCATATTTCATTCCATTCCATATTCCATTGCATATTCCATTGCATTCCATATTCCATTCGATTCCATATTCCATTCCGTTCCATCTTCAATTCTATTCCATTCCTTATTCCATTGAATTCCATTCCATATTCCAGTCCATTCTATTCCATCCCATTGCATTCCATTCCATTCCATATTCCATTCCATTCCCTTCCATATTCCATTCCATTCCACTTAATTCCATTCCATTCCATTCCATTACATATTCCATTCCATTCCATTCTATATTCCACTCCATTCCTTTCCATTTCATTCCATTCCATTCCATTCCATTCCACTCCATTCCATTCCATATTCCATTCCATTCCATATTCCTTTCCATTTCATTCTGTATTCCATTCCATTCTATATTCCATTCCATTCCATATTCCATATTTCATTCCATTCCAGTCCATTCCAATCCGTTCCATATTCCATTCCATTCCATATTCCATTCCATTCCATATTCCATTCCATTCCATATTCCATTCCATTCCATATTCCATACCATTCCCCTTCATTCCATATTCCATCCATTTCAATTCCATTCCATTCCATATTCCATTCCATTCCATATTCCATTCCATTCCATTCCATTCCATTCATTTCCGTTCCATTCCCTTCCATTTCATATTTCGTTCCATTCCATTCCGTTCCATATTTCATTCCATTCCATATTCCATTCCATTCCATTCCTTTCCATTCCATTCCATTCCATTGTATTCCATTCCATTCCATATTCCATTGCATTCCTTTCCATTGCATTGTATTCCATTCCATTCCATTCCATTCCATTCTATATTCCATTCCATTTCATTCTGTATTTCATTCCATTCCATTTCATATTCCATTCCATTCCATTCCGTTCCATTCCATTCCATTCCATTGCATTGTATCCATTCCATTCCATTCCATTCCATTCCATTCCTCATTCCATTCCATTCCATTCCATTCCTATTCCATTCCATTTCCATTCTGTTTCATTCCATTCCATTTCATATTCCATTCCATTCCATTCCGTTCCATTCTATTCCATTCCATATTCCATTACATTCCATTTCGTTCCGTATTCCATTCCTTTCCATATTCCATTCCATTCCATATTCCATTCCGTTCCGTATTCCATTCCATTCCATTCTATTCCGTATTCATTTCCATTCCATATTCCATTCCATTCCACATTCCATTCCATTCCATTCCATTTTCCGTTCCGCTCCATTCCGTTCTTTCCTTTCCTTTCCATTCAATTAAATATTCCATTCCATTCCATGTTCCATTCCATTCCATTCCATTCCATTCCATTCCATATTCCATTCCATTTCATTCCTTATTCAGTTCATTCCATTCCATTCCATTCCGTTGCATTCCATTCCATTCCATATTCCATTCCATTGCATTCCATATTCCTTTCCGTTCCATATTCCATTCAATTCCATTCCATATTCCATTCGATTCCATTGTATTCCTTTCCATATTCCATTCCATTCAATTCCATGTTCCATTCCATTCCATTCCATATTCCATTCCATTCCATATTCCATTGCATTCCATATTCCCTTCCATTCCGTCCATTCCATTCTATATACCATTCCATTCCATATTCCATTCCATTCCATTCCTTTCCATTTCATTCCATTCCATTCTGTTGCACTCCATTCCATTCCATATTCCATTCTCTTCCGTATTCCATTCCATTCCATTCCATATTCCATTCGATTCCATACCATTCCATTCCATTCCATATTCCATTCTATTCCATATTCGATTCCATTCCATATTGCATTCCATTCCATTCTATCCCATTCCGTTCCATTCCATATTCCATTGCATTCCATATTACATTCCATTCTGTTCCATATTCCATTCAATTGCATCTGCCATTCCATTCCATATTCCATTCCAATCCATATTCCCATTCCATTCCATATTCCATTCCATTCCATATTCCATTTCATTCTATCCCATTCCATTCCGTTCCATGTCTTTCTGTTCCATATTCCATTCCATTCCATATTTCATTCCATTCCATTCCATTCCGTTCCATTCCATTCCATATTCCATTCCATTCCGTTTTCCATTCCATTCCATTCTATCCCATTCCATTCCATTCCATATTCCATTGCATTCCATATTCCATTCCTTTCCATATTGATTCCATTCCATTCCATTTCTTTGTTCCATTCTCCTTTCCATATTCCATTCCATTCCTTCCCTTCCATTCCATATTCCATTCCATTCCATTCCATTCCCTTCCATTCCGTATTTCATGCATTTCCATTCCATTGCATATTCCATTCCATTCCCTTCCATACTCCATTCCATTCGCATCATATTCCCTCCTTCCATTCCATATTCCATTCCATTCATTCCATATCCTATCATTCCAATTCATCCATTCCATATTCCATTCCATTCCATATTCTATTCCATTCCATATTCCATTGCATTCCATTCCATTCTGTTCCCTTCCATTCCATTTCATATTCCTTTCCATTCCATTCCATTCTGTTCCATTCCATTCCATATTCCATTCCATCTATTCCATCCGTATTCCATCCATTCCATATGTCCATTCCATTCCAGTTCCGTCAATCCATTCCACTCCATTCCATTTTCCATCCATTCATATTCATTCCCTTCCTTTCCATATTCCATTCTATTCCGTTCCATATTCCATTCCATTTCCTTCCATTCCATTCCATTCCATTCCATATTCCATTTCATGCCATATTCCATTCCGTTCCATATTCCATTCCATGCCGTTCCATATTCAATTCCATTCCATTCCATTCCATATTCCATTCCATATTCCATTCCTTTCCATTCCATATTCCATTCCATACCATATTCCATTCCATTCCGTATTCCATTCCATACCATATTCCATTCCATTTCATATTCCATTCCATTCCATTTCATTCTGTTCCATTCCATTCCATCTTCCCTTTCTTTCCATATTCCATTGCATTCCATATTCCCTTCCATTCCATATTCCATTCCAATCCATACCATTCCATCCCCTTCCATTTTGCATTCCATTCCATATTCCATTCCATTCCGTATTCCATTCCATTCCATTCCATTCCATTCCATATTCCATTTCATTCTATTCCGTATTCCATTCCATTCCATTGCATTCCATATTCCTTTCCATTCCATATTCCATTCCGTTCCATATTCCATTCCATTCCATTCCATTCCATATTCATTTCCATTCCATATTCCATTCCATTCCACATTCGCATTATTCCATCCATTTTCGCTCCGTCCGTTCCGTTCTTTCCTTTCCTTTCCGTTCAATTAAATATTCCATTCTATTCCATGTTCCATTCCATTCCATTCTATTCCATTCCATATTCCATTCCATTCCATTCCTTATTCCAGTTCATTCCATTCCATTCAATTCCATTGCATTCCATTCCATTCCATATTCCATTCCATTGCATTCCATATTCCTTTCCATTCCATATTCCATTCGATTCCATTCCATATTCCATTCGATTCCATTATATTCCTTTCCATATTCCATTCCATTCAATTCCATATTCCATTCCATTCCATTCCATTCCATATTCCATTCCATTCGATATTCCATTCCATTGCATTCCATATTCCTTTCCATTCCATATTCCATTGCATTCCATATTCCCTTCCATTTCGTCCATTCCATTCCATATTCCCTTCCATTCCGTCCATTCCATTCTATATACCTTTCCATTCCATATTCCATTCCATTCCATTCCTTTCCATTCCATTCCATTGCATTCTGTTGCATTCCATTCCATTCCATGTTCCATTCCATTCTGTATTCCATTCCATTCCATTCTCCATATTCCATTCGATTCCATACCATTCCATTCCATTCCATATTCCATTCTATTCCATATTCGATTCCATTCCATATTGCATTCCTTTCCATTCCGTATTCTATTCCATTCCATTCCATATTCCATTCCATTCCGTTCCATATTCCATTCAATTGCATCTTCCATTCCATTCCATATTCCATTGCAATCCATATTCCATTCCATTCCATATTCCATTCCATTCCATATTCCATTTCATTCTATTCCATTCCATTCCGTTGCATGTCTTTCTGTTCCATATTCCATTCCATTCCATATTTCATTCCATTCCATTCCATTCCGTTCCATTCCATTCCATTCCATTCCGTATTGCATTCCCTTCCATTCCATTCCATATTCCATTCCATTCCATATTCCATTCCATTCCATTCTTTCTCATTCCATTCATTCCTATTCCTTGCATCTATTCCATTCCTTCTATATTGATTCCATTCCTTCCAATTTTCCGTTCATTTCATCCTTCCATATTCCATTCCATTCCATTGCCTTCCATTCCATATTCCATTCCATTCCATTCCATTCCCTTCCATTCCGTATTTCATGCCATTCCATTTCATTGCATATTCCATTCCATTCCCTTCCATACTCCATTCCATTCCATCCCATATTCCATTCCATTCCATTTTCCATTCCATTCCATTCCATATTCCATTCCATTCCATATTCTATTGCATTCCATATTCCATTACATTCCTTTCCATTCCGTTCCCTTCCATTCCATTTCATATTTCTTTCCATTCCGTTCCATTCCGTTCCATTCCATTTCATTCCATATTCCATTCCATTCTATATTCCATTTCGTATTCCATTCCATTCCATTCCATTCCATATTCCATTCCATTCCATTCCGTTCCGTTCCATTTTCCACTCCATTCCATTTTCCATTCCATTCCATATTCCATTCCCTTCCATTCCATATTCCATTCTATTCCGTTCCATATTCCATTCCATTTCCTTCCGTTCCATTCCATTCCCTATTCCATTCCATTCCATTCCATATTCCATTTCATGCCCTATTCCATTCCGTTCCATATTCCATTCCATGCCGTTCCATATTCAATTCCATTCCATTCCATATTCCATTCCTTTCCATTCCGTATTCCATTCCATACCATATTCCATTCCATTCCATATTCCATTCCATATGATATTCCATTCCATTCCATATTCCATTACATTCTGTTCCATTCCATTCCATTCCATATTCCGTTGTGTTGCGTTCCGTTCTATTCCATTCCGTATTGCATTCCATTCCATATTCCATTGCTTTCCATATTCCCTTCCATTCCATATTCCTTTCTCTTCCATTCCTTTCCATTACGTTCCATTCCATTCTATTTCATATTCCCTTCCTTTCCATATTCCATTTGATTCCATTCCATATTCCATTCCATTCCATTCTATTCCATATTCCATTCCATTCCATATTCCTTTCCCTTTCATTTTCCATTCCATTCCATTCCATTCCATTCCATTCCATATTCCATTGCCTTCCATATTCCATTGCATTCCATTCCATTCTATTCCATTCCATTCCATTTCATTCCATTCCATTCCATATCCCGTTCCATATTCCATTCCATTCCACTCCATTCCATATTCCATTCCATTCCATTCCTTATTCCATTCCAATCCATATTCTATTCCATTCCATTCCATTCCATTCCATTCCATTCCATATTCCAGTCCATTCCATATTCCATTCGTTTCCATTCCATTCTATTCCATTCCACATTCCACTCCATTCCATTCCATTCCATTCCATTTCTTTCCGTTCCATATTCCATTCCATTCCAGTCCATATTCCATTCCATTCCATATTCCATTCCGTTCCATATACCATTCCATTCCATACTCCTTTCCATTCCTTTCCATTCCAATCCGTACCATTCCATTCCTTTTCATATTCCTTTCCCTTCCGTACCGTTCCATTCCATTCCATATTCCATTCCATTCCATTCCATTCCGTATTCCATTCAATTCCATATTCCATTCAATTCCATTCCATTCCATTCCATATTCCATTCCATTCCAATCCATTCCATTCCATATTTCATTCCATTCCATATTCCATTCCATTCCGTATTCCATTGCATTCCATATCCCATTCCATTGTGTTACATTCCATTCCATTTCATATTCTGTTTCGTTCTGTTCCATTCCGTTCGATTCCATATTCCATTCCATTCCATATTCCATTCCATTTCACATTCCATATTCCATTCCATTCCATTCCATATTCCATTCCATTCCATATTCCATTCCATCCCATTTTACACTGTGGAGTTTGTGTTCTTTTGTTTTTCACAATAAATCTGGCTGCTCCAGCTTGGTGTCTCAAACAGTGCTGTGTGTATCACACTTTTTTATCCATTGCCCCTATTGGACCTGTGCAGAGTTTGGGAAGCTCATACTTTGGAATTGGCTTCATGAGCCCTAAACGCTTTTCCTGCCATATTGTTCACCTGTTTTCTCAGCCACCAGTGCAATGAGACTGGAGAATTTGTTTCCCCACATCCTCAGGATATTACATGCATTCCTTTTTTTTTTTTTTTTTTCCCTGAAACAGAGTCTTGCTCTGTTGCCCAGGCTGGAGTGCAGTGGTGCAATCTCAGCTTACTGCAACTGTGCCCGGAATTGGTTCCTTCCCTGGTTCTTGGTCTCGCTGACTTCAAGCGTGAAGCCACGGACCTTCACAGTGAATGTTAACAGTTCTTAAAGATAACGTGACCAGAGTCTGTTCCTTCAGATGTCTCCAAAATTTATTCCTTCCTGTGGGTTCGTTGTCTCACCTGACTTCAAGAGTGAAGCTGCAAACCTTCACAGTAAGTGTTACAGCTCTTAAAAATGGCATGCTCCCAAAGACTGAGCAGCAAGATTTATTGTGAAAAACAAAAGAACACACACTCCACAGTGTAAAAAGGGATCCCAGCGATCGCGGATGCTGGCACAGGTGACCAGCTTTTATTCCCTTATTTGGCCCTGTCCATATCCTGCTGATTGGTCCATTTTACAGAGCACTGATTGGTCCATTTTACAGAGTGCTGATTGGTCCATTTTTATAGAGTGCTGATTGGTGCATTTACAAAACTTTAGCTAGACACAGAGCACTGATTGGTGCATTTTTACAGAGGTCTGATTGGTGTGTTTACAAACCTTTAGCTAGACACAGAAAGCTGATTGGTGTGTTTACATTCCTTTAGGTAGACAGAAAAGTTCTCCAAGTCCCCACACAACTCAGAAGCCCAACCGGCTTCACTTCTCACAGTCTCTGCCTCCCGGATTCAAGGGATTCTCTTGCCTCAGCCTCCCCAGTAGCTGGAAGTAACAGGTGCCGCTTCACCAAGCCTGGCTAATTTTTGTATTTTTAGTGGAGACGGAATTTCACCATGTTGGCCAGGCTGGTCTTGAACCCCTGATATCAAGTGATCTGCCCACCTTGGTCTTTCAAGGTGCTGGGATTACAGACATGAGCCACTGCGCCTGACCGTATTATCTATATTGCTTTCTTTCTTTTTTTTTTAGACGGAGTTTTGCTCTTGTCACCCAGGCTGGAGTGTAATTGCGTGATCTTGGCTCACTGCAACCTCTGCCTCCCGGGTTCAAGCAATTCTCCTATCTCAGTCTCCTGAATACCTGGGATTACAGGCAGCCGCCACCATGCTCAACTAATTTTTGTATTTTTAGTAGAGATGGGGTTTCACTATCCCCAGGATGGTCTCAAACTCCTGACCTCAAGTAATCCGCCTGCCTCAGCCTTCCAAAGTGCTGGGATTACAGAGGTGAGCCACCGCGGCTGGCCATATTACCTATATTTCTAGTGTTTACGATGGGTGTGAAGTGACATATTTGTATTTTAATTTGTATTTCTTTGACTTCAAGTTAGGTTGAGCAGCTCTTCATCTACTTTAAGGCATTAGATTTTCTCCTTCCATGGACTGTCTGTTCCTGTGCTTTGAATATTTTCTCTACGAGGTTCTGCCTCCTTGTTGTGGTCAATTAACATACATTCTTTGCACATTCTAGATTTTGATATTTTAGATGTGGGATGTTGCAAATCTCACACCTTAATCCACCAGCTTTGTCAGTGGTGTTCTTTCTTGAACAGAAATCCTTCATTTTTGAAGAAGAGAAATCTGTTTTTTTATATACTGTTTAAGAAATCTTTTGTCATTCAAAATGTGTAAAATCTTCTTACATTTTATTTTATTTGTTATTATTATTTTTTTGAGATGGAGTTTCACTCTCGTTGCCCAGGCTAGATTGCAGTGGTGTGATCTTGACTCACTGCAACCTCTGTCTCCTGGGTTCGAGCGATTCTCCTGCCTCAGCCCCCAAAAGTAGCTGGGATTACAGGCATCCACCACCATGCCTGGCAAATTTTTTTTGTAGTTTTAGTAGGGACAGGTTTTCACCATGTTGGCCAAGCTGGTCTTGAACTCCTGTCCTCAAGTGATCTGCCTGCCTCGGCCTCCCAAACTGCTGGGATTACAAGTGTGAGCCACTGCGCCCGGCCAAATCATCTTACATTTTCTATTACTAGCCTTGTAGTTCTGCCTTTCACAGTTAAGTCTAATTCATTTGAAGTATTCATTTATTTATTTATTTATTTAGATACAGTGTGTTGCTCTGTTGCTCAGGCTGGGGTGAAATGGCACCATCTTGGCTCATTGCAGCCTCGATCTTCTGGGCTCAAACAATCCTTCCACCTCAACCTCCCAAGTATCTAGGACCACAGACATGCACCACCACACCCGGCTAATTTTTGTATTTTTTGTAGAGATGGGGTTTCACCATGTTGCCCTGGTTGGGCTCCACCTCCTGCACTCAAGCAATCTTGGTGCAATCAGGTGCGTGCCACCACACCCAGCTAATTTTTGTATTTTTAGTAGAAATTGGGTTTCACCATATTGGCCAGGCTGGTCTCAAACTCCTGATCTCGTGATCTGCCTGACTCAGCCTCTCAAAGTGCTGGGACTATAGGCGTGAGCCAGTGCGCCCGGCCAAGGAGTAGACTTTTTAAATTTCCTTGATAAACATTTAATGAGTTCATAGTTTGGTTAATTTCTAGATACTTTACAACTGTGTCAATACTGGAAATGAAATCTTATTTACATTTAATATTACTTAGTACTTAATTTTCTAGTTATTGCTGGTGTAGGAAAACACTAATTTTTTTTAATTGGCATTTGTCTTGCAACTTTATCTGACACTTTATTGAAACTCCAAATGACCTACAGCTTGACATCTCCCTCAATCAGGGAGCAGAAAGAAAGACTACCAGAGTACCACTTTCCCAGCTCCCAAAAGCTTGGAAATGATTAAGCAGTAAATGAATTTGGAGATCTCTCTCAGACTTTTCACAGCGAAGTCATTAAGAATGAAGAGAAGGAGATTCAAACCATGAGTTATGAACCCAAATGCCTGCATAAAGGAATAAATGGACTAGGTGTAAAGCAACAGGGAATGGTGGGGACTGTGGCAAATCGGAAAGGACAGACTCTAACTAAAAAGGGAAGACCTAGTTAGCCTCAGCTAATTCTTGCCATGCAGCAATGAAAGCCCAGTTTTTTCACATCATTAGAGTTTTTAGGAGAAGCCCCATATCCTTGATTTTACAATATTAGCAATTAATTGAAAAATTTAAAAATACTGAGTGGGCCAAAAAAATTGTATCTGTGGGTTGGATTTGTTTCGGCAACCTATGGTCTAAGAATGTCCCAAGTGGTGGGGACGATAGGGAAGTAACTGAATATCACTTCTGTATCCTACCCTCTGTTAACCCAGAATATCTGAGACAGGTCTCAGTCCATTTAGAAAGTTTATTTTGCTAAAGTCAAGGATGTGTGCCTGTCACACAGTCTCAGAAAGTCATGATGACATGTGCCCAAGGTGGCCAGGGCACAGCCTGATTTTATACATTTCAGGGAGACGTGAGACATCAATCAATATATGTAAGATGAACACTGGTTCAGTCCGGAAAGGCAGGACCTCTCAAAGCTGGCAGGGGGCTTCAAGGTCACTGATAGGCGAGAGACAAACAGTTGCAATCTTTGGAGATTCTCATTAGCTTTTCCAAAGGAGGCAATCAGATACGCATTTATCTCAGTGAGCAGAGGGATGACTTTGAATAGACTGGGAGGCAGGTTTGCCCTAAGCTGTTCCCAGCTTGACTTTTCTTTTAGCTTATGATTTGGGAGTCCCAATATTTATTTTTCCTTCACACCTCCTATTTCCTTTTTCCTTCCCTCCTACCCCACGTTGCCTTAACTGTGCAGGGTTCTATTCCAGCCAGCTTGGACACTAGGCTTGTGGAAATTCAGTTTAGAATTTAAGGAGAGAAGAGGAAGACTGGGGCTTGAGAAGGTGTGTGATGGATCCAGATCATACAGCCTTGAGAAATCCCTGGAGGACAGATGTCTAAGGTGGGACACGAATTGACAATTAGCTTACCAGCTTTACCTGAACCCAGGTTTGACCCCAGAACCATGCCAGCATTTCCCAACCTCGTTTGGAGCTGAGCAGACCAGGATGGATCCCATGAATGAGTCCATATGCTGGACCGGAACCAGCCTTCCATGGTGTAAGGGCTGTTGGTGGTAAGGGCTGAATTGTGTCCTGCCACCAAATTCTCATGTTGAAGTCCTAACCCCAAGTACCTCAGAATGTGGCAGTATTTGAAGATACAGCCTTTTTTTTTGTTTGTTTTGTTTTGAGATGGAGTCTCACTGTGGCACCCAGCCTGGAGTGCAGTGGCACAGCACAATCTCAGCTCACCGCAACCTCCACCTCTCAGATTCAAGCGATGCACATGCTTCAGCTTCCCGAGTAGCTGGGATTAGAGGCATGCACCACCACATCCAGCTAATTTTTGTATTTTTATTAGAGACGAGGTTTCACCATGTTGGCCAGGCTGGTCTCAAATTCCTGACCTCAAGTGATCCAGCTGCCTCTGCCTCCCAAAGTGCTGGGATTACAGGCGTGAGCCATTGTGTGCTGGTGCCACTGCAGGCATTCATTAATTAGAGGCCAGGGGTGCTGTTAAACATTCTACAATGCACAAGACAACCCTGCTCCCCAACAAATGTGTACGGGTCTTAATCCAATATGGCTGGTGTCCTTATGAGAAGAGACTAAGACACAGACACACGCAGAGGAGAGACCATGTGAAGACCCCGAAAGATGACGACCATCTACGAGCCAAGGAGAGAGGACTTAGAAGGAATCAATCCTGCTGACGCCTTGATCTTGGACTTCCAGCCTCCAAAACTGTGAGAAAATAAATTTCTGTTGTTCAAGTACCCAGTATTTGGTACTTGTTTATGGCAGCCCCAGCAAACTAATACATTAGGGTTTTTTTTTTTTTTTTTTTTTTTTTTTTTTTTAGAAATTGAGGTACAGAGTTGGGTGTGAAGATTTCTGGGGATCAGTGTTGGAAAATCCTATAAGAACACGAGGAAAAAGGAAAGGCCAGGCATAGTGCTTCACACCTGTAATCCCAGCACTTTGGGAGGCTGCGGCAGGTAGATCATTTGAGGTCAGAAGTTCGAGACCTGCTTAGCCAACGTGGCAAAACCCACCTCCACGAAAAATATAAAAATTAGGTGGGCATGGTGGCACGGGCCTGTAATCCCAGCTACTCGGGAGGCTGGGGCTGGAAAATCTCTTGAGCCTGGGAGGTGGAGGATGCAGTGAGCCAAGATCACATCACTGTCGTGCAGCTTGGGTGGCAGAGCAAGACTCAGTCTCAAAAAAAAAAAAAAAAAGAACATGAGGAAGGCAGAATAGGGCAGAGTGAGGAGAAGTTGCATTCAGTGAGGTTGCAACCAACATGGAGTTTTGGAGCTGGGATGCCCTGCCCTTCAGCCCTGTTCCAAATTGAGGCAAGGGACCTCTGTTTTCCTACATCAGTCATTCTCAAGGTGAAGGGAGTGTGATTTTGCTCCTAAGGAGGTGTTTGGCTGTCACACTGGGAAGCAGGGGTGGCGAGTGTCCACTGCAGCATTCATTAATTAGAGGCCAGAGGTGCTGTTTAACATTCAACAATGCACAAGACAACCTTGCCCCTCAACAAAGAACCATCCAGCTCAAATGTCAATAGTGCTGAGATTGAGAAACTCTGCCTACATCAGGGAGCCACTAACCATGGGCTGCTCTTGCAAGGGTATGCCCTTGGGCAGATCCCAGCAGCTTAGGGCAATTCCCAGTGCGGCGTGTAGCTGTGAGCTCATGTTCCCAACAGATTGGAAACGCGTGTGTTTGCCATGAAGAGAGGATCTCAGCAGAGCAGAGTCACTCTCTGGCCCCTCAGACTGCTCTTTCTTATGTTATAAAAATTATGACCTACCATATTTAGGACCTGATATAGTTTGGATATTTGCTTTGCTCAAATCTCAGTATTGAAATGTAATCCCCCATGTTGGAGGCGAGCCCTGGCAGGAGGTGATTGGATAATGGGGATGAATTTCTCATGAATGGTTTAGCACCATCCCATTGATGCTGTCCTCATGGTAGTGAGTTCTCGTGAGAGCAGGTTGTTTAAAAGTGTGTGGCAAAAAATATAAAAAATAAAAATAAAAAAGTACGTAATAGGCTGGGTGTGGTGGCTCACACCTATAATCCCAGCACTTTGGGAGGCCAAGGCAGGTGGATTGCCTGAGCTCAGGAGTTCAAGACCAGCCTGGGCAACATGGCAAAACACAGTTTCTACTAAAAATACAAAAAAATTAGCTAAGCATGGTGGCACATGCTTGCAGTCGCAGCTACTCAGAAGCTGAGGCACCAGAACCTAGGAGGGGGAGGTTGCAGTGAGCCAAGATCGTGCCACTGTACTCCAGCCTGGGTGACATTGAGATTATCTCAAAAAAAAATATATATATATATATATAAATGTATATATATTCAAATATATATTTAAATACATATATTCTCTCTCCATATATAGATAGATATAGAGCTCTATCTATCTGTAGAGAGAAACAAAAATAAAATAAATAAAAGTCTGTGGCACCTGCCTCGGTCTCTCTTGCTCCTGCTCTGGCCATGTAAGACATGTCTGATCCGCCTTCGCCTTCTGCCATGATTGAAAGTTTCCTGAGGCCTTCCTGGAAGTCAAATAGCTATCAGCACCTTGTTTCCTGTACAGTCTGCAGGACTCTGAGCTAATTAAACCTCTTTTCTTTATAAATTACCCTGTCTCAGGTATTTAGTTAATAGCAATGCAAGAACGACCTAATACAAGACCGTATCCTGTAGGGTTTACATATATTATCTCGCTTAGGCCTCATAAAAAGCCTAAGTGGTGGTTTTCATCGTCCCATTTTATAGCACAGGAATCTGAGACTCAGAGAAGGTTAATCACTCACCTAAGGCTACTGAGCTTGTCATTTGAATCCAGGACTGTCAGCCTTCAACCTCTGGCTTTTTTGCAAATAGGAGAGACAACATTTGCTAAAACAGGAGCAACACTCATAGGAGGAGGAGGAGGATGAACTGCAAGCTTAGCCTGGAATGAACATAGAGCCCAGGTTCAGAGCAGCATGAAGCCCTGAAACAATGTCTGATACTGTGCGAACATTCCAAGGCCAGACCTGAGCTCAGGATTCCTGGAGAGAAGCCTCCTGCCACCTTCCTATCTGCAAATGTTAATGGGTTATGAAAAATAAGCCCTATCATCAGGAGGACTTTTCTTTTTTCCCTCCTCAAGGAGAATGCATGGACCTTTAGACTTTGTATGGTAACAGTAATTATAAAAAAGGAAGAAAAAAAAACACTTTCTGGTAGTCAATTGTATAAAAATAATTTTATTTACTACTGTAAATAAAGTAGTGCAAAGAGTAGTTTGGACCCACAATATTGCATTACTGATTTATTTACTACCTTAGCAGCATGTAGTATACAGACATTCTGCTCTTTCTCTTCCTCTCTCTCTCTCTCTCTCACACACACACACACACACACACATCCCTGTACGACTCAGGCAGGCATAAGGGGTAGGGATGAAACTATAAGCTAAAGGCTTACTTTCTGCATATTCCGTTGCTGCCAGTCTATTCTAATGGGTAATTCATGGAGAAGACTACAGTTAAGTACTAAGAATCTTCTAAATGTAATTTCATGGATTGCAATTGAAATGTAAAAGATATCCGACAATGTCATTAAATGATTCGGAAGCGCTGCGACCGTAGACAAATTCAAGGAGAAAAATGTAAACCAATTTACAAAGCTATCACCCTCCCTGCATTTCCAGGCATACACAATTTACTTCAAGGTGACTTATAACTGCTCGGTCTTGGAAGTCAAAGAGAAATCTATCAATTCGGCTTTGAGGAACAGGGCTGTGGCAAACACAGGTACCAAAATATTATCTACCCTGTAGGGTAGTCATAACTTTCTGTTCTTTGATAAAGGAATGAACCACGCACGATGGTTCTTAAGACACATCTTAGTGTATAAGAATCCAGATCTGCCACAGGGCAAGCTGTGACTCCTAATACATACAATCACTGGAACAAAGGCTGTGATGACCCAGTAGCCCTCCCCACATGCCCTATGATCAAGATGTTCCTTGTATGTGTTTGAGGACCTTTGGGATTACCACTGCCTGATCTGGGTACTTCCTTGTAATTTGACTTTTAAAAAAAGGACACCAATTGCAAAATTTGCATCCAGTTGACAAGACATTTAAGGTGTTTATCAGGATCATGCCCTGGCCCCAGCTTCCCAATATCAGCTGTTGAAAAGATTCTCTCTCATCCGGAGAGAACCGGAGTGGACAGTTCACCCACGTGGCTCCAGGTTATTAGTGACTGTGGGCTGGTCTTGGTCAGAGGCATCTGCAGCTGGAGTCACAGCTGGACTTGCAGTCGACGTGGCAGTGTCTGGAGAGGCCCAGGATGGTCTTGGAGAGGGATCGCTTGCTGCAGAGACACATGCACAGCAGGTGCTGAATACTCAAAACAGTGCATTCAGGACGTACAACCACACCTAGACTCTGGCAAGCCAGGAGAGATGCATCTAGTCTAATGACTCTGACACTAACTAGCCAGGCAACTCTGGGCCCATTATCTAAGTTTAAGAAGATGGCACCACATACTGACAATCTGATTTCTAAATAAAAACCCTTCAAGAGTTTCACCTCCAAGTGCCAATGCTCATCTCCAAGGGGACATTCTAGGAAGTTCAAGAATGGGTCCCCAAACTTCTGGCTTTTCTGGATATATGCAGGAATTCTCCTTCAGGCCCCTTCCAGTAACTACAGAAGAGGTCGTGGATTCCAACACTCTTCTGAAAGAATAGGAGAGTGATGGGGAGGGGCAGGATGTTGTAGAATGATGTGCCCTTTCTAAGGTCATTAAAGCCACTACTCTGGCAGGTGATCTAGTGATTAGAGTCCCAATGATGAGGTACAAAGACCATTTTGCAACAGTCAGGAGAACTGGTTTGGGCAAGTCTCATTCATCTGCTGCTAACAAGTGACCTTGGGATAGATACAGACGGCAGACATTTTGGTTGTAGAATGTTTGAGTCTCCTGGGCCTCGGTTTCGTGACTTGTGAACTCAGAGTCTTGGATTAGATGACCTTGAAACCCACTTTGATCCTAAGACTTACCTTCCTGGTGATCTCTGAGGAAGTTAATGAAGTACTAAGGCATGTATTTTCAAGCTCAGGGAAATGTTTAAATCACCATGGTAACAAGATAAATCAGCAATCAGTTTTCTGATTTTTTTTTTTAAAGTGCCAATGTGTAAATGTAGAAAGAATGTGTAATTAGCATTGCCACCGTTTAAATCTTTGGTAAGAGCGTAGTAAAAATGTTCGATGTCTCTACAGGAAGTTAGTCATTATCTGTGTGAGGACTCCCCCTCTTCCACTAGGGGGTTTGCAATCACTGCACAAGACCCCCACAGCCCAGCCTAATTTTAAAGTGGCCTCTTTGTCTGTGCTCACCTGGAATGTGCACTAATTTTATTACTGGACTAGAATCAAGGTAACCAGGACAACAAGCATGCTGTTTAAAAAATTACAGAGTATATTCCAGAGCCAAATAGGAGTGATTTGTGAATTATTTGCTGCCTGGGGGACCATTTTCTGTACATTAGTGAGAATTATCAAGAACTGGCCCAAACTGCAGCTCATGGGCCAAACGTAGTCATTGCTTGTTTTTGTATGGCTCGTGGTTTAAAAACAGTTTCTACACGGTTGAACAGAAGAATAGTAATATTTCGTGACATGTGAAAAATACATGAAATTCAAATTTTGCATCCATAGTAAAGATTTATTAGAAACCCAGCCACAGGCTTTGTGCCGTGGCTCATGCCTGTAATCCCAGCACTTTGGGAGGCCCAGGCAGGCAGATAACCCAAGGTCAGGAGTTTGAGACCAGCCTGGCCAACACAGTGAAACCCCGTCTCTATAAAAAATACAAAAATTAGCTGGGCGTGGTGGCGTGTGCCTGTCAGCCCAGCTACTCAGGTGGCTAAAGCAGGAGAATTGCTTGAACCTGGGAGGCGGAGGTTGCAGTGAGCCAAGATTGGGCCACTGCACTCCAGCCTGGGTGACAGAGCGAGATTCTGTCTCAAAAAAAAAAAAAAAAAAAAAAAAAAGAAAGAAAAAAAAAAAGAAAAAAGAAATCCAGACACAATGGCTGCTTTTCAGCTACAGCAGCAGAGTGGAGTAGTTGTGACCAAGACAGCCTTGAGGGCCCAAGATGTTTATTATCTGGTCCTTTACAGAAAAAGTTTGCTGATCTCTGCTGTTGTTAGGAAGAACATCTGCTTGCCGACTGACCAGATGGAAGCAAAAAAGAAAGAATACGTGGGACTATGTTGAATTCATCCTGAAATGAGAGAATGTTTGCACAAAGGCGGTATAAAGAGGAAAGCCCTAGAAATTGTATGCTATAAGTAAGATCATGCCGACTTCATCTGGGCCTCTGGATCTAGCAGAGACTGGATTCATGTCACTGAAACACTTTTCAGGAGTGGAGATACTGGTAAGATGTCAAGCTAATGAGATAGGACAGGAGTACAACCTCTTCATAAAATCTCTCTGACTGTTAGGCTACTGCTTTCTTCATAAGCACTGCTTTGTGACATTTTACTATAATTTTAGTAGAAACCTTATTAGCTGGAAATGTAGATGACAGGAAACAGTAGGAAAAGGTTTAATTAATCTTATACATATCACCTTACTCTTTTTAAAAGAACATTAGGCTAACCACTTAGCCAGAAGGAATGAGTTGCCTTAAGTTATAAATGTATTGAATAGGTTGACGTTGGTTTAAAAGGTTACCTAGTTGTACCGAGGAACTAGTAGTTCTACAAATCTTGCTCTAGATGGTGTATTCTATTGAGACATAAAGTTGACATGATATTAGTAAGGCAGGGTTCTTTCTTTGAAATAGTGACTTCTATTTTCCCCTTCTGTTCTTGCCTTTAGCTTCCTTCAGGCAACTGGCCAGGCTCCATGATTTTTTGGTCTCAGGGGAGGTTTGTGGGCGGGCAGAAGTGGAGACGGCTCCAGACATAGACTTTACTTTGGGATTTTTTTGTTTTTCAAAAGCCTGATCCATTAAGGCAATTATGCTTGGTGTACCCTCCCAAAGAGTGGACAAAGGAGAGCCCTTTTGAGATGCAACAGGTGAGGAAAGGAGCTTCTTGGAGTCCTTGGGTTGTACCCACAGCAGGGCCTCTACCTTGCCCCATCAGCAATCAGAAACGAAGACTTGGGAGAAGAAAGGCTAATGACACTTGGCTTTGGCAAAGATGATGGAGTGCCCAGGTGACCCAGAAGCTGCAAAGCCAATGGACCTGGGGGAACAGTGTAGGCCCAGGGTGATGTGTGTCCTACTATCAGACTGGTGACTACCTGAGTGACCCTAGGGCCACCCAAACCCAGGGACCTTTCCACCACCGTGGGAGGCATAAACCGCAAGAAAGACTGAGCTGCCTGGTGGGATGCGAGCCAGGAGTCAAACACAAGTTCCCTTGAAGGAAAGAATATATATATTTATCCATAAATATACATGTATTCTTTATATATAAATATATATTCTTTATATATACATATATGTATTCTTTTTAAATATAAATATATATGATGAAGATCAAGACATTGACTAATCTATTGAAAGTACCAATTGAGCTATCTTGGTATTTTTGATCGATTAGTCAATGTCTTCGTTGAAATGCTTTAAAAAATAGTTGAATGGGCTGGGTGTGGTGGCTCACGCCTGTAATCCCAGTACTTTGGGAGGCCAAGGCAGGCAGATCACGTGGCCATGAGTTCAAGACCAGCCTGACCAACATGGTGAAACCCCGTCCCTACTAAAAGTACAAAAATTAGCTGGGCGTGGTGGTGTGCACCTGTAATCCCAGCTACTCAGGAGGCTGAGGCAGAATAATTGCTTGAATCCGGGAGGTGGAGGTTGCAGTGAGCCGAGATAATGCCACTGTGCTCCAGCCTGGGTGACAGAGTAAGACTCCATCTCAAAAAAAAAAAAAAAAAAAAAAAAAAAAAAAAATAGTTGAATGGGCCAGGTGCAGTGGCTCATGCCTGTAATCCCAATACTTTGGGAGGCTGAGGTGGGTGGATCACTTGAGGTCAGGAGTTCAAGACCAGCCCAGCCAACATGGTGAAACCCTATCTCTACTAAAAATACAAAAATTAGCTGGGCGTGGTGGCGCACACCTGTAGTCCCAGCTACTCAGGAGGCTGAGGCAGGAGAATTGCTTGAACTCAGGAGGTAGTGGTTGCAGTGAGCTGAGATCTCACCACTGCACTCCAGCCTGGGCAATAGGGTGAGATTCCATCTCCAAAAAAAAAAAAAAGAAAGTTGAATGTTTTAGAAAGAGTCTAATAGCAAAGAAAAGCATACTAGGCTTTGGTCATTATGTCTGTTTCTGAGGTAAATCAAGCTATTTATGTGTAGGTGTTACCTAGTGTCAGCATGCTTTAATTGCAGGTAAAGTACCCCAGAGGACATACTCCTTGAGAACTAGCAGCTAACATTTGTGGTTTTGCTTTGTTTTGTTTTGTTTTTGAGATGGAGTTTCACTCTTGTTGCCGAGGCTGGAGTGCAATGGCGCGATCTCGGCTCTCTGCAGCCTCTGCCTCCCAGCTTCAGGCGATTCTCCTGCCTCAGCCTCCCAAGTAGCTGGAATTACAGGCATGCACCACCATGCCCAGCTAATTTTTGTATTTTTAGTAGAGATGGGGTTTCACCATGTTGGTCAGATTGGTCTCAAACTCCTGACCTCAGGTGATCTACCTGCCTTGGCCTCCCAAAATGCTAGGTGTGAGCCACTGTGCCCGGCCCATTTGTGGAGTTTTAAACACTTTACATGTGTTACCTCATTTGGTTATCTCAACTACAACAGGCAGTGGGTGTACTACTATTTCTACTACTTACAGAAGAGGGAACTGAGGCACAGATAGGCTCCTTCCTTTGCCCAAGGTCACATAGCTAGCTAGTGGCAGGGCCAGGAATCTTAGCAGCATGCCTTCCACACCAATGCTGTTAACTACCTTCCTGCACTGCTAGCCTTCTGAATGCAGGACAATTTAATGTGGCAAATGCCATGACGTGTCAACCATATATCACAGAGCATATAAACTCAGGAGGAAAATGAAGGTAGTTGGAGCTGAACGCAAAATGGATGGACAGCTCAACTGCAAGTCTTGACTATAAATCATTACTTTTTAAAAACAACTGACTGGAAAAAATGCAAATCACAAAATGACAAAACTCTCTAACTTATAGCAACAATCCTCACCCCAAGCTGCTGACGGGAGGCTCCTAACTCTCAAATCCATTTCCTCTTTTTCACACTGTCAGTCAGCACCCATAGTTCATTATTAAGTTTGTTTCAGACCGGGCACGGTGGCTCAAACCTGTAATCCCAGCACTTTGGGAGGCCGAGACAGGTGGATCACGAGGTCAGCAGATCGAGACCATCCTGGCTAACCCGGTGAAACCCCGTCTCTACTAAAAAATACAAAAAAAACTAGCTGGGCGAGGTGGTGGGTGCCTGTAGTCCCAGCTACTCGGGAGGCTGAGGCAGGAGAATGGTGTGAACCCGGGAGGCGGAGCTTGCAGTGACCTGAGATCTGGCCACTGCACTCCAGCCTGGGCGACAGAGCGAGACTCCGTCTCAAAAAAAAAAAATAATAAAAAAAAGTTTGTTTCACAACACCATGGCTGCTACATGCACCCATCCCTGTCTTCCCCCAGCTGTGGGGCAGGTCTCAGGACCTTGTGCCAGCTCATCGGGGAGACACCAAGTGGTAGAAACTTGGTCTCTGAGCAGCACTGCCTTTGCGGCAGCTTCTCCTCACCTCGTCCGTGCCTCAATTTCCCTGCCCCATCATCCCATCAGCTCCACTGTGCTGCTGGAGTACCTTCTTACTTAAAAAGTATTGACAGGCCAGGCACAGTGGCTTATGCCTGTAGTCCCAGCACTTTGGGAGTCCAAGGCAGGTAGATCACTTGAGGTCAGGAGTTCGAGACCTGCCTGGCCAACATGACGAAACCCCGAAACCCCGTCTCTACTAAAAGTACAAAAATCAGCTGGGGGTGGTGGCGCGCACCTGTAATTCCATCTACTCAGTCAGCTGAGGCAGGAGAATCACCTGAGTCTGAGAGGTGGAGGTTGCAGTGAGCCGAAACGGTACCACTGCACTCCAGCCTAGGCGACAGTGAGACTCTGTCTCAACATAAATAAATAAATAAATAAATAAATAAATAAATAAATAAATAAAATAAATAAATAAATAAGGTCAGGTGTGGTGGCTCACACCTGTAATCCCAGCACTTTGGGAGACAGGTGGGTAGATCACCTGAGGTTGGGAGTTCGAGACCAGCTACTACAAATACAAAATTAGCCAGGCATGGTGGCACATGCCTGTATTCCCAGCTACTTGGGAGGCTGAGGCAGGAGAATCGCTTGAACCCAGAAGGTGGAGGTTGTGGTGAGCCGAAATCGTTCCATTAGACTCCAGCCTGGGCAACAAGATTGAAACTCAATCTCAAAAATAAATAAAACAAACAAACAAACAAATAAATAAATACAAAAAATATTGACAAATTTGCACTTTGATGAGGACTTTTTAAAATGCAAAAATAATGTACTACAACTTTTTTTTTTTTTTTTTTTTTTTGAGACAGGGTCTCATTCTGTTGCCCAGGCTGGAGTGTAGTAGTGCAATCTCAGCTCACTGCAACCTCCATCTCCGGGGTTCAAGCAATTCTCATACCTTGGCTTCCCAAGTAGGTGGGATTACAGGCACATGCCATGATGCCCAGCAAATTTTTGTATTTTTAGTAGAGATAGAGTTTTCGCCATGTTAGCCAGGCTGGTCTCGAACTCCTGACCTCAGGTGATCCAGCCACCTCGCACTCCCAAAGTGCTGGGATTACAGGAGTGAACCACCATATCCGTCCCATATTTCAACTCTTAACATTAGTTCTAACAGGGCTGGCAGACACTACTGTGGGGGCACATTTTGGAAATGTGTGGAATTTTTTTCTTTTTCTTTTTTTTATACTTCTCAGCCCTTACTACTCGAAGTATGCTTTTACTAGACAGCAGTGTGGGCATCATCTAGGAGTTTGCTAGAAATGCCAAATCTCAGGGCTTACCTACTGAACCAAAACCTACTGAACCAGAATCTGCATTTAATAAGAACCCTGGATGATTTATATGCACATTAAAATTAGGAAGCACTGGGCTAGAATGTACTTATTGAAATCAATATTATTTTATTATAATTAGTTTCTTTTTATTTCCCTTTTATATTGCTGTTAGGGCCCTATATTGATTATTTTAAATGTGTGTAGAAGGGTTAATTATTAAGAATTTCATGGCCGGGCGCGGTGGCTCAAGCCTGTAATCCCAGCACTTTGGGAGGCCGAGACGGGCGGATCACGAGGTCAGGAGATCGAGACCATCCTGGCTAACACAGTGAAACCCCGTCTCTACTAAAAAAAAAAAATACAAAAACTAGCCGGGCGAGGTGGCGGGCGCCTGTAGTCCCAGCTACTCGGGAGGCTGAGGCGGGAGAATGGCGCAAACCCGGGAGGCGGAGCTTGCAGTGAGCTGAGATCGGGCCACTGCACTCCAGTCCGGGCGACAGAGCGAGACTCCGCCTCAAAAAAAAAAAAAAAAAAAAAAAAAAAAGAATTTCATTTCAAGGTACTAAAAAGTTCGTTACAAAATATTTGCTATGTGAGAGGCAATGGGTTTGAGACAGATGACAATCACTGTTTTAAAGTACTGTGATTCTAAAAATAAGTTTGAACTTCTGCTGCCCTATATCCATTCTTAATCTTTTTTTTTTCTTCCACTTTTTTAGAGACTGGGTCTCATTCTGTTGCCCAGGCTGGAGTGCCATGGTGTGATCATAGCTCACTGCAGCCTTGAACTCCTGGGTGCAAAAGATTCTCCTGCCTCAGCCTCCCCAGTAGCTGGGACTGCAGGCATGTGCAACCACATCCGGATAATTTTTATTTTATTTTATTTTATTTTAGAGACAGGGTCTCACTATGTTGCCCAGGTTGGTCTCAAACTCCTGAGCTCAAGTGATCCTCCCTCCTGGGCCTGTCAAAGTGTTGGAATTATAGGAGTGAGTCACTGTGCTTGGCCTCCTGGTCTTTATTTCCTTATTTGGGAAAGCTACTTCACCTCTCTGCCTCAGTTTCCTCATCTGTAAAATAACGGGCATAGAATTAAATAATTTTTATGATCCTATCCAAACATAGCCTTCTTTAGACTGGTCAAGCAAGAAGTAGGTATGTGCTGGAGAAAGCAATTGAAAAAGTTTGAGAAAAACGATGAAAATGTATGAAAGAACTATGGGGATATAGGAAAAGCAAAACGTCACAGGACAGGAGAGACACGGAGACAAGAATGTGAAGAGACTAATAATGAAGGCATGGAGACAGAAAAAAGAGATGACTTCTGATCAAAGCAATTCTACCCGCCCATGAATTTTCATGGCTACCAGCTGGCATAAAATCATAAAGACAAATTTCAGTTCCTCTAACGGAATTGCATTTGTAATAATCATCACAATATTTCTACAGAGTAAAAATGACAAAGATAATTTGAAATGGAAAACACTGACAAGATGCAAAATAAATGACTATACCTGGCAACAAATTTAGGGACGGGACAGAATTTGCATGAGTGAAGTTTATTAACCGGCAGACTATGGGACATCAAGCCCGGAAGGTTTTGATGGGTCCCTGTTAACCTCCTCAGGTAAATCAGAGAGAAATGATTTCGCACTAGCTCCTTGCAACAGTGACTTCCTTCTCGCCGTGGAAGAGACGGTGACGTGCACCCCTTTCACTTTTCATTATCTGCTACACAAATAACAGCTACGCAAATGCTCCAATGCCATGTCCAGTCCTAATCTATACATTTGCAAATGTCTCTGTTTGTCTCCATGGGTTATTATATCCTTTTGTAACCGTCCGAGATGGTAAAATATCAGTTTTCTTTCTCTCGAGAGACCAGAGACGTCTGTGGGTGTGAGTACCGACTATGCATGAGTTATCGCAAATGACACGATGGGGGCCTTCCTCTTACTCAGCTTATGGTCTAATAGAGGAGATAAATGTAAGAGCTAACATTTATTGGGAAGGTTTTATATGCCAGATAAATATAACAGCTAATGTTTAACTACAGTTGTCATTTTGGTAAGTGTCTTATGTGTATTTTTTTTTCACTTAATATTTTTTTCATTTTATGTTCCTGGGAAGTAGCTACTCTCAGAATCTCATTGTATTGATGAGAAATTTGGGGATCAGAAAGGTTAAATAGCTTGTCATAAGTCATACAGCTAATGAGTAGCCAAGCCTGGACTCTAAGCCCAAATAGAAGCAAGTAAGGCTTGCTTGTCCTTAACTGCTATTCTATACTAGCTCAGAAAAATAACAATGATTAGTGGAAACCATGCTCAACTAAATGCCCACTTTACGATTCCTGCTCATTCCCTCCCTCTTGAGTCTGTGTGGCCGAGGATTTTTATTCATTATGAGTGTTTGTTTATCCTCTTACACATTTGATTGCTTGACTGAATGGAAGGGAAGACTTCATGCTGCCAGGGGCTTTGGCGCTGTGTTTTCAGGCACACAGAGGCAGAATTCTGACAGATGTATTTTCAATGGAAGAAGTTGTATTAGGTCAGTTTCTTAAGCTTTTTAAAGAAAATCCTCATTTTGAGGGTTGGTGCGGTAGCCCATGCCTGTAATCCCAGCACTTTGGGAGGTCGAGGCAGCCAGATCACCTGAGGTCAGGAATTCGGGACCAGCCTGGTCAACATGGTGAAATCCTGTCTCTACAAAAATTAGCCGGGTGTGGTGGTGCATGCCTGTAATCCCAGCTACTCGGGAGGGTGAGGCAGGAGAATTGCTTGAGCCCAGAAGGCAGAGGTTGCAGGGAGCTGAGATCACACCACTGCACTCCAGCCTGGGTGACAGAACGAGACTCCATCTCAAAATAAAATAAAATAAAATCCTTATTTTGAAAAATACAATAGTAACTTTGTGGCCTCCCAACAGCCAGGAATTTCATATACCTCTAGAAGGATTCCCACCCTGTGAAGACGACCCTAGGGATAGGAGATAGCATGACCAAGGGCACCAGGAGGGAAAACACAATTTTTCCGGTAGACCAAAAAAAAAAAAAAAAAAAAAAAAATCCCTGCTTTTTTTTATATATTGCTTTCGCTTTTTATAAATCTTTACCTGAGACAGACTGGAAATACTGCACAGTCCAGGCGATCAATATGGACAGCAGAAAGGTTCCCAGAAAGTAGATCTGCAAACATCAGAAGCACACATTAGTGACTGACAAAGGCCAGGGGCCACAAGGGCGGGGCTGGTGGGAGATGAAACCTACCAGGGCTGAGTGCAGGACAGCACCCCAGAGAAGCCGCAAGTGCAGGTAAAGCCAGGCCAAGGAGCAGGGGCTGAAGGACTCCTCATTACTGTGGCTCCAGCACCTGCAGACAAAGCCCAGGGCATCTTGACGTGTCAGCCAACTTTGGTGGCACGACCCAGGACTGGCATTTTCAGATCCACAAACCTACATTCTTCTGCTTTTGGACAAATGAGCACACTCAACTGACAAAGATGAGAGACAAAGAAAGAAAGCCAGTGGCCAAATAAGTGGTTTGGCCTGATCTGACATTCTAGAATCCCAGTAGGAAGTTTAGAAAAAGGTCAGTTTTGTCCTTAATTAAGAGTCAAGCCTGTTCTGCTGTGGTGACAGCAAAAATTTAAAAATAAATAAAATAAAAGTCAAGCAAGACGCTGAAGCACAGGACCTGCTAGAACAGTATTTCTCTTTAAAGTGCATATGTAGGAATGCCTCCTTAGCTTTCAGAAAAGCATCAGCTAATTAGGCCGGGCCTGGTGGCTCACACCTGTAATCCCAGCACTTTGGGAGGCCAAGGCAGGTGGATCACTTGAGGCCAGGAGTTAGAGACCAGCCTGGCCAACATAGGGAAACCTTGTCTCTATTAAAAACACAAAAAATTAGTCTGGTGTGATGGTGCACGCCTGTAATCCCAGCTACTCAGGAGGCTGAGGCATGAGAATCACTTGAACCCAAGAAGTGGAGGTTGCAGTGAGCTGAGATTGCACCACTGCGCTCCAGCCTGAGTGACAGAACAAGGCCTTGTCTCAAAACAAACAAGAGACAAGCATGGGCTAATCAGATTGTTATTCTTTCTATTCTCGTGGAAATTTTTGGTCAGCCCTTAAACTTCAGATCAAGTACCTTCTATATCTTAAAATTCAGATATTAGAAAAGAGAAATACACTCAGATCTGGCTGAATGTTTTCTAGTAGAAGCAAACCCTAGGCTTTTTCTTTCTTTTCTCTCTCTCTTTTTTTTTTTTTTTTGTTCCTTTAGTAGAGATGAGGTTCCATCATGTTGGCCAGGCTGGTCTTGAACTCTTGACCTCAAGAGATCTGCCCGCCTCAGCCTCCCACAGTGCTGGGATTACAAGTATGGGCCACAGTGCCCTGCGTTTTGTTTTTGTTTGTTTGTTTTTTAAATACAATTTACATTACAAAATAAGGGTAAAGCTAACTTTAACCAAGAAGCAAACATCATCTACTTGGGTTCCTCAGATTCCACAGTTCTAGAGGCTCTGAGCTCACCTTTCGTACAGTTCCTGGAGAATGGAGATGTTATTAGAATGGAGAGTTGAGTCAATTTCCAAGAAATCCAAGATATGGTGTGGGATTATAGTACCTTCCTCGATTAACAGGGCCAGGTTAAAAAATCCCTAAAAACAAACCACAAACCAAGCTCATCAACTCCTTGAAATAAAACCTAGACACATACTCTTCATCAGAACGTAAATGTTTACAACCTCTAAAATTTTTTTTAGTCTCTAGAGCCAGATGGTTTTGTCATTTTCATTGATGAATTGTTTCCCTAAATATATGCATCTTAGAAATTTATTTGCAGGAGAACCAGGAGGCTTTCAGAAGCTGCTGTGTCCCATCTGCTCTGAAGCCAGTCAACCGGGAGATCTGTCCTTTCTCGCTTACTCTCTCAAAACAGAACTTACTGGAAAACGTGCCCTTGTATCATAAATGAAACAAGAATACCGAGTTGAATGCCATGTCCATTGCCTACAGACTATGCCCTCGGTTGCCATAGCCCTGTCGGAAATCTGACAAAATGTTTCTGTGGCTAGGGCGGCTTCCCATGATTGACATCCCAAGGCGGTGCCAGCCTTGCACAGGATCACCTAAGGGCACTCATCTCAACTTTCCTAGGCTGGTGCAGAAACCTCTTCTCATGACTCTTCTTGGCACAGATCTCCACTATGGTGTATTTTCCTACCTCTTCCTCTGACATCTTGTTCTTGATCCTTAGAGGTAGGACCTGTCTTATTGGGCTGTATGGATCCAATAAAATAAACATAGTTAGATGGCCCGACCATAGACATGCTTCATAAAGGATGGGTACTATTACACTACCTGGAGAATGCACACCCTCCATCACAAGCCGAGCAGGTGGCCAGATTAAGAAACAAGCAGAAAACGATGTGGTGCTTACCATTAGAACTTGACCAATTAAACTGGATTGCTGCCCTTGAAAGAACTCCAGATCGTGTTTTGTTTTTAACTTCTATTTCAACTTTAGGGGTACATGCACAGGTTCGTCATATAGATTATTTTGTTATGTGTTACGGGGGTTTGTTGTACACATTATTTTGTCACCCAGGTACTAAGCCTAGTACCTATTATTTTTCCTGATCCTCTCCCTCCTTCCAACCTCCACCCTTAGGTGTAGTGTCTATTGTTCTCTTCTATGTGCCCATGTGTTCTCATCATTTAGCTCCCACTAAGTGAGAACATGTGGTGTTTGGTTTTCTGCTCCTGCATAGTTTGCTATGGATAATGGCTTCCAGCTCCATCCATGTTCCTGCAAAGGACGTGATCTCATTCTTTTTTATGGCTGCATAGTATTCCATGGTGTATATATACCCCATTTTCTTTATCCAGTCTGCTGTTGATGGGCATTTAGGTTGATTCCATGTCTTTGCTATTGTGAATAGTGCCGCAATGAACATACATGTGCATGTGTCTGCATAACAGAACAATTTATAATCCTTTGGGTATATACAATCTCATTACTGGGTCAAATGGGAGTTCTGTTTTTAGGTCTTTGAGGAATTGCTAGTGTTTTCCACAATGGCTGAACTAATTTACACTCCCACCAACACTGCATAAGTGTTCTTTCTCTTTGCAACCTCACCGGCACCTGTTCTTTTTTGACTTTTTAATAATAACCATTCTGACTGGTGTGAGATGGTGTCTCACTGTGATTTTGATTTGTGCTTCTCTAATGACATGATCACATCGAATGACTTATGTCTTCCCTCTGATCTTGCCTCTTAGTTGCCTCTGACAACAATCTAAATGAAAATCATCATTTGCCATGTTGCATACTCCAGGACTTTCACAACCATCATATGTAGCAATCACGATAAAAATACTGGCAGCTCACATTCTGAGTGCCTGCCATATGTGAGGCATTGTTCTGTTTTCTATATTTATTCATTTAACCCTCATAACAACAAATTGATATAGGTGGTATTATCCTATTTTATAGATGAGGAAACTGAGGCACAGAGTGGTTAAACAACTTGCCCAAGGTTACACAGCTGGAAAGTGGAAGAGCTGGGGCGTCAAACACAAAAGGACAGGGTGCAGAGTCTCAAATCTTAAACTCCCCCAAGGTGCCACGAATAACCTCTAATTAGATGAAGCGTTAAGTATCTTTAAGATGCACACACACACTCACACAACAGCAGAAAATAAACTACTTCTGCACTCTGAAAGGAAGGCACTCTTAAAATTTGAGGTATTAAGAGAAAAGAAAAAAATGGCTTTATGAATTTTTTTTTCTTTTGAGTGCAATGGTGTGATCTCGGCTCAGTGCATCCTCCGCCTCCCGGGTTCAAATGATTATCCGACCTCAGCCTCCTGAGTAGCTGGGATTACAGATGCCCACTATCACGCATGGCTAATTTTTGTATTTTTAGTAGAGACGGGGTTTCTCCATGTCAGCCAGGCTGGTCTCGACCTTCTGACCTCAAGTGATCCGCCCACCTCAGCCTCCCAAAGTGCTGGGACTACAGGGTTGAGCCACTGCACCAGGCAGGCTTTATGCAATTTTAAAGTCTCTAATCAATGGAATAATACCAAGATTAAAATAAGTGGGAAAACAGAGTAGGGGAATAGTTGTATGCAATGTAATAGCTTAATGTTCATTATCGACTAGATAAATATATAAAGAACTAATTATGGTTTAAATTTTTAAAAGTGTCAAAATTCCAATAGATAAACAGACAAAGAATAAGAATAGAGAATTTACAGAAAAGAAAATGTGAAAAGTTATCATAAACAAGTATATGTAAAAGTGTCCATTGTCACTAGTAATTAAGTAAATGCATGTTAAAAACAGTAAGAAAGTATCAACATATCATTATTCAATTAGCAAAATTAAATCATGAAAGCATCCAGTTGCTGGTAAGACTTCAGTCATCCTTCTCTACTTAACCGCTGATGGGTGAGGTATTAAATGGAAAGCCCTTTCAGAAAGCAAAATGGCAGCGTGCTATCATGTAGTCATAAAACCATTTATTTATGTTTTTATTTTTACTTTTATTTTTTGAGATGGAGTCTCACTCTGTTGCCCAGGCTGGAGTGCAGTGATCTTGGCTCACTGTAACCTCCACCTTCCAGGTTCAAGAGATTCTCTTGCCTCAGCCTCCCAAGTGGCTGGAACTACTGGTGTGCACCACCACGCCCAGCTAATTTTTGTATTTTTAGTAGAGATGGGGTTTCACCATGTTGGCCACGCTGGTCTCAAACTGCTGACCTCAAGTGATCCGCCTGCCTCGGCTTCCCAAAGAACTGGGATTACAGGCATAAGACACTGTGCCTGGCCTCATAAAACCCTTTAGAATGTCTGACTCAATAATACTATTTCTCAGATTATAAGGAAAGTGTTCAAACTAAGAAAAAAGATGGAAATATAAAAATATTCATTGTAGCACTAGCTATAATTCCAACACAAGAGGAAACCACCTCCAAGTCTTCCTTGGTAGACTATAAATCCCATATAGGCAAGAGTATGATCTATCTTTTTATCTTATGTCCCCCCGACTAATCATTGTCTAAGACATGGTAGGACTAGATAAATGTGTGTCAAATCAATGAATAAGTTAGTAAACAAAAGTATAAGCATCCACCAATAAAGTAAAGCTTAAGAAATTATAATGAATCAGTTCAACAGAATATGGGGCAGCTATTAGAGGTAATAATTAGAGACTATGTAATAAAACGCACACAGTCCTACAATGAATGATAAGACAGATTTTAAAAGTGACAGGTGGCCAGGTGCGGTGGCTCGTGCCTCTAATCCTAGCACTTTGGGAGGCCAAGGTGGGCGAATCACGAGGTCAAGAGATCGAGACCATCCTGCCCAACATGGTGAAACCCCGTCTCTACTAAAAATACAAAAATTAGCTGGGTGTGGTGGCACATGCCTGTAGTCCCAGCTACTCAGGACGCCGAAGCAGGAGAATTGCTTGAACCTGGGATGCAGAGGTTGCAGTAAGCCAAGATTGTGCCACTGCAATCCAGCCTGGCGACAGAGCAAGACTCTGTCTCAAAAAAAAAAAAAAAAAAAAAAAAAGTGACAGGCACACTATAGATAACATGACAGATGCATTTGCTTGCGGGCAGGGACTGCAAGGAAACATGAAGACATAAAGGAGTAAAATCCCTGCCATAGAATTATCAGTGCATTCTTTGGTTTATTTTTCTTGAAAAATTATCCTCCATTGTTTTTGTAACATTGGCTTTCCAAAAAGTAAAAATAAAAATTGAAAAAAAAAATCCAGGCCCAATTTTAAGTGACAGGAAATATGACCTAAGGGAGTTTATTTCTATAGCAAATGACTTTAGCAGCAACTCCTTCTTTTCAGAGGAAATGATAACAGAATAGATCACATCCACCGAGTGTACTTGGCATTGGGCTTAGAGCTTTACACTGAACATCTCATTTAATCCTCACAATCTATGAGGCAGATGCTCTTATTACTGCCATTTACACATGAGCAAATAGAGATTCAGAGATTTAGTGACTCGTCAGGGACAAAGAGCTATGGAGTGAGAGAGATGTGGGATTTTAACCCAGGTAATGACCACCGTGATGTTGTACTTCCACTTAAAAAAAAAAAAAAAAAAAAGATTGGCCAGGCACAGTGGCTCATGCCTGTAATCCCAGCACCTGGGGAGGCCAAGGTGGGCAGATCACTCGAGCCCAGGAGTTCAAGCCCAGCCTGGGCAACATGGCAAAACTCCATCTCTACAAAAAATTAGCCGGACATGCATTTGTAGTCCCAGCTACTTAGGAGGCTGAGGTAGGAGGATCGCTTGAGCCTGGGGGATCAAGGCTGCAGTGAGCTGAGATTGTGCCACTGCATTCCGGCCTGGCTTACAAAGTGAGACCCTGTCTCAAAAAACTCCACAAAACAGTAACAACAAAGAAATCCCACCAAAGATTGATACAGGGATGAGTTTCCAATTTTTGTTTTGTGGTCAGACTGTAAAGCACAACACCAGAAATCCGTTGCAGCAGAGGGTAACAACTATCCAAACCTCCATCATGAAAATGATTCTGAGGTCCTCACAAGAGGATTCCAAGTAGCAAATGTAGAGGGAATAAGGGAAATTGAGAATCATCGTTGGAACAGCATGGTAATAATCATAAGAGGCAAAATTCCTGCCCAAAATGTATAATCTCAATCTATTCAAAACAGAAGACAGACCCAAATCAACAGACATTCTACAAGCTACCTAACAAGCATTCTTCAAGTATCAAGGGTCATGAAGATGAGAAAAGACTGAGGAACTGTAATAGATTGGAGAAGATTGGAAAGAAATATACAACTCAATCTAATGTGGGATCCTGGATTGAATTCTGGAACAGAAAAAGGATATTAGTGGAAAAATTGGTGAAATCTACATGAAGTCTGAAGTGTAGTTAATAATACTGTCCCAACATTAATATCTTAGTTTGACAATGGCATTGTGGTTATGTCAGATGTGAACATTAGGGGAAGTCGAATGAAGGGTATACAGAATTCTCACCTATTTTTGCAACATTTCTGTAAATCTAACATTATTTTCAATTAAGAACTTTACAAAAAAATCATTGAGGGAAAAACTCTGTCACTGAAGCACAGCCCAACAGTACAAGCAAACCACTTCCTATTGTGGATGCACTTCTAATTTCTTGAGTTTCTACCTGGTGAGTGAGTTTGATGTAATTTGGTAGAAATACCCTTTGATGTCTTTGATGTTTGGAGCCAAAGATCCAGTTTTAGGAGCTGGGCACTTTGCTTACCATCTGATTACTTGGCCTTGAACAATTCATTACCTTTTGCTTTCTCTTTTTTTTTTTTTTTTTTTTTTTTTTTTCTGAGACAGAGTCTCACTCTGTCGCCCAGGCTGGAGTGCAGTGGCGCGATCTCAGCTCACTGCAAGCTCCACCTCCCAGGTTCACGCCATTCTCCTGCCTCAGCCTCCCAATTCATTATCTTTGACTATAAATAGGGTATAATAATCTCCATTCCCAAGGGATTATGTGAGAATGGCACAGGGGACACAGTAGGTGTTTAATAAAGGCTCACCCTGATGGTTAGTGTCCTCATAGAGTTGTTTGATGGGCATGTGAAAATGGATGAACAATGGCTTTGTAAACTGTGCAGTGTATGCACACATAAAGGACTGTTAGGAAGATTTCTGGTTTTGCAAGTTCACAAATGGATGTCACCAAGAACTGGGTTTTTTTCTGAGGCAGGGTCTCGCTCTTTCACCCAGGCTGGAGTGCAATGGTGTGATCACGGCTTGCTGCAGCCTTGACTTGCCAGGCTCAAGCAATCCTCCTGCTTCAGTCTCCCAAGTAGCTGGGACTATAGGTGAGCACCACCACACCCAGCTAAGTTTTGTATTTTTGTAGAGACGGGGTTTCGCCATGTTGCTCAGGCTGGTCCTAAATTCCTGACCTCAAGCCACTCATCCCCGTCGGCCTCCCAAAGTGCTGGGATTATAGGCGCGAGCCATCGCGCCTGGCCAAGAGCTGGTTTTTGTTGTGGTTGCTGTTTACCTGGGAGTCTCCATCCAGGGCGGCTTGGGCATACATCTGCACAGACAACTCCAGGTCTTGTGACTGGTTTTGGTGGCCATAGTAGTAAAGGTCTCCCATCTTCAAATATGCTGCAGGAAATAAAGCACAAATCCATTTGTCAAGTGGTTTTTTTTCACACCAACATTTTAAATTAATTGGCCCATTCACATGAATGAAAGGTTTTCCTATTAGTACCTGAAGAACATCTTTATGTTTCCCTGATATGTCAAGAGAGAAACAAGCAAAAAGGCTTTTTACCCAGAGCATCCCTATATCTAGACATATTTTGCTTTCCTTTTTTTCTAAATTTTTTGTGATAGGGTCTCCGCCACCCAGGCTGGAGTACAGTGGTGACATCAGGGCTCACTGCAGCCTTGACTTCCTGGGTTCAAGTGATCCTTCCACCTCAGCCTCCCAAGTAGCTGGGATTACAGGAGTATGCCACCACACCCAGCTAATTTTTGTATTTTTTTTATAGAGATGGGGTTTCACCACGTTGTCCTGGCTGGTCTCGAACTCCTGGACTCAAGCAATCCTCCCACCTCAGCCTCCCAAGGTGCTGGGATTACAGGCGTGTGCCACCGCACCTGGCCTCTAGACAGTTTCTTATTTGGCCGGGTAGCTCTCCTGAATAGCTCTGAACATCTTAGTCTACAACTTTGCTGCCCAATCAGCCAAGGTTGTTCTGGGTGCTTTACCTCACATCTGACATTTTGCTGTTCATCTTTGACATCTGTTGTTGGTAACTCTTTGCTTTAGCCATGTATTTTATTTTCCTCTGAAGAAAAACTTATGTTTAAGAGTGTATGTATCGGCTGGGTGCCGTAGCTCACACCTGTAATCCTAGCATTTTCGGAGGCTAAGATGGGCAGATCACTGGAGGTCAGGAGTTCAAGACCAGCCTGGCTAACATGGTGAAACCCCATCTCTACTAAAAAATACAGCAATTAGCCAGGTGTGGTGGTGTGTTCCTGTATTCCCATCTACCCAGGAGGCTGAGGGGAGAATCGCTTGAACCTGAGAGGCAGAGGTTGCAGTGAGCTGAGATAGCGCCATTGCACTCCAGCCTGGGCAACAGAGCAAGACTTCATCTCAAAAAAAAAAAAAAAAAAAAAAAAAAAGAGTGTATGTGTTAGTCAATGTCCAAGAAGGAAAACAGAATCCATTTCAGCTGGTTCAAAAGAGGAATTTCATCATGGAGAAGTAGTTACTAGGGTGTTCGGAGAGCTGAAAAGGCAAATGGAAAACAGTAGGCAGCCAAGATCAGCAGTGAGAAGGCTACTATTATCCCCAGGACTTAGGGGCCACAGGGTGCCTGTAATGTTACCAGAGACCCAGAGCCTGGTGCTGAGATCAAAGAGGGTAGAGCTGCCAGGCAGGGGCTGGAACCATGGAAACGTAGCCCCTGCCAGAGACACAGTTCAAAGCAGAGAGAGAAGGGGAGAAGTACTTGGGCTTCTTTTCCCATCCTGCAATCTTCTGCCAGTGCCTCTTACTGCCTGAAAGGAATCAGAAGCCTGTGGGTAGAGGAGTCCAGGAACTGTAGTTCCTGGAGGCCAGTCCCTTACCATGCAGAGCAGAGGAATCCGCACAGATGACTGGCCCAGAGAATTGTTCCATAATAGCGTTCTCTTTTACATTTTCGTTGACTCAGAAGAAATGTCGGGGGCCAGGTGCAGTGGCTCATAACTGTAATCCCAGCATTTTGGGAGGCCAAGGCGGGTGGATCACCTGAGGTCAGGAGTTTGAGACGAGCCTGGCCAACATGGTGAAACCCTGTGTCTACTTAAAAATACAAAAATTAGCTGGGCATGGTGGTGGGCGCCTGAAATCCCAGCTACTCGGGAGGTTCAGGCAGGAGAATCACCTGAACCTGGGAGGTGGAGGTTGCAATGAGTCCATATCATGCCACTGCACTCCAGCCTGGGGAACAGAGCGAGACTGTCTCAAAACATAAAAATAAAAAATAAGAGATGTTGGGTCCAAGCACTCCATGGGACAATGGGCGAGGGGCAGTGCATTGTGTGAGGCTGCGAGCAGAGTTTAGCGATCTTAATAGCAGAGATTTTTCACGTTCTTTTCTAATTATTTAGAAATACCTCACTTCACACAAAGCTGTCAGATGTTCCGTTACTAAAGATGAAAAACTTCTAATGCTTCAGTTATGCACCTGTTTCTCTATACATACCAAAGGAAGGAGCATCGATTTGAAAAACAGAGAAATTATAGTATCTCCAAACACAGTTAACACCCAAGTATCTCCTGGCCAGGTCCTAAGGGGTAAAGGGAAGAAAAAGTTAATTCATTAATATTTCGGCCAAGTGATCAAGGTTGCCTCCATAAAACCCAATTCATTATCCTTAACCTCAGAGCTTCTACTCTGAGAAGAATACATTTACTTACGGGCCTCTCCTCACAGATGTGTGCTAAATTTGTCTGTGACACTTCAATTCCAGTTTCTGCTGCTAAAACATAATACAGCAAAGCTTCATGCCTAAAAATAGATGAGTAATAATAAATTTCATATAGTGGTTCTTACTAATATTCACAGAGAGCTTTATATTCAAACATAAGAGGGCACAAAATAAGCAGTTTTTTTAAAAACCACAAAATCATGAGTTTTTTTTTTTAAATAAATATTGTTAAAAATACTGCATGCACTGATTTATTTTCTGTCTTAAAGGCTGAACTCACAGATAAGGCTGGGGAGCTAGTTGATGCAACAGCTACCTCTACTGGCTGAAGGGCATGTCGGATGTTGGCTTGGGAGTTGTCTACTAGCCTTCAGTCCTTGAATCCTTCTTCCATCCTCGCTTAGAGGAGATAAACGGTGTTAAGAAAAACCCCTGTGCTTTGGAGTCCTCTGTTTTATGAAAGGCTTTATAGGGCTTAGGATTCTGAATGAGCCTAATCAAAGCTGAGCTTTTGTTGTGCATTAGAAGTTTGGCAAAGGAGAGGCAGTTTACAAGGGACTTGATATCAATGGCCAAAAGACATAAGAGAAAAGAAACGTTTGACACCACTAGCAATCGAATAATTGCAAAACAATGAGTGACCACTTTCATCTGTTGAAAGATTGGTACAAGATTCATATTTGGAATAATGGCAAAGGCTTGGGGAAATGGACATACTCTACAACTACTGCCAGCTTGAGGGCCAATAAATACAACGGTTCTGGAAGGACAGGCCCGGGGAGTCTTAAGAACGTACATACCATGTGGCCCCTACAGTTCTCCCTTGTGGGGGTTTATTCTAAAGAAACAATCAGAGATATGTGCAAAGATTCTGTTGCCATGGAGGTCACGGTAGAGCTCTTTATATGAACAACAACAAAAAACTGGAAACACATGTCTGAAAATCAGAGACTAGTGAAATTAACCCACAGTGTAGCAACTTTCAGATGTGGCCATTAAAATGATGTGTGGAAGGGTATTCAAAAACATAGCAAAATATTTATGCAAAATTTTCCATTCAGTGAAAAAAAAGTATATATAAAACGATGCACCCTATTTTTGCAAAGCAAAAATATAACTGAACACACACATGTACACACATACACATGCAGATACAAATAGGCAGAGGAAAAAAAACCCTAAAAATTATCACCAAAATGCTAACAACACTTATTTCTGGGTGGTGAGAATGCATGTCATTTTTATTCTATTCTTTTTACTTATCTGATTTCCTCAATTTTTTATACGTTACCCAGCTTAAGAGTAGAACTCTATTTTAACCATAAGTAGTTTCTCAAAGCTTATTTTTCATTTTAAGGAGTTGATATTAATAGCTCTTTCTTAATTTTAGCTCCACCTAGGAACTGGTTTAGGAAACGGTGGGGAAAGGTTGGGTGAGGGGGAGTAAGGGAAGCAGATTCTGAAATCATCTTTTCTAAACTGCTAAAAGCAGCTTCTGCCAGGCAATCCCTTGGAGACCGAGAGGTGCTGGGGGATCAGATTAGGATAGTTAGACCTTCAGTCAGACATGCTGCAGGTCACAAGCCACGTGGCTGCTGAGTGAGCCAATTCACAGGCTCTGAGATACCTAAGGCAGCTGACCAATTAGCCATGACTCAGGCTAAAGAGGGACAAGGTCAGCTGAGCAGTGTCCCTTGCAGAGGCAAGCCAGATAACAAGCCCCCAAGTGCAGCTGCAACAACATCCCAAAAGAAGCCTGGGGATTAGCTAACATAGCCTGCAAAATCTGTTTGGCGACAAGAATCCTCAGAGCAGACCCAAGGCCCCAGACAGAGGGCATGCAAGGGAGGCCCAGCAGAAAGTCCCCCTCATTCTGACACAAGGTCCTCTTCCTAAGGACTCAGAATTCTCAAGTTTCTTCAGAGACACTTCAGCCTGCACTGGTGTCTCAGTTTCCACCAGGGATTGATGAGGAAAGGAGATGGCGTAGGCCTGCAAACTAAGGTCCAATATTGGGCCAGTGCCCTCTGTGACCATAACTGACTGGGATGTGGCTCATGTTTACTAAAATGTAACAGCATGAGGTTTTTTCTGGCCAGGCGTGCGGTGGCTCATGCCTATAAACCCAGAAGTTTGGGAGGGTGAGGCGGGAGGATCGCTTGAGCTCTGGAGTTCAAGACCAGTCTGGGCAACAGTAGACACCCTGTCTCTACTAAAACACAAAAAAATTAGCTCGGCATGATAGTGCATGCCTGTAACCCCAGCTACTCGGGAGGCTGAAGCGGGAGAATTGCTCGAACACGAAAGGCGGAGGTTGCAGTGAGGCGAGATCACGCCACTGCACTGCAGCCTGGGCAATAGAACCAGACTCTGTCTCTAAAAAAAAGAAAAAGAATTTTTTTCTTAACAGCAGAAACCAATAGGCTGGTTGTCAGAATGGGTGGGGGAAATGGAAGTTGATACTCCCTGCAAGAACATTCACAATGATAAGCTTTATAAAGATAATATCTTGTGTCTAAAGTGATCTGGTAGTGGGGAAGGAAGGCAGGAACAAGTTTTATAGAAGACTTCTATCATCCAATCATTGTGTAAACCAGGAGGAAATGTCATCGAATTCTCAAGCATTTCCACTGAGGAAACACTGAAATTCATCAGAAAGAGATGTCTAAAAAGGTATGTGATATCCATAGAAGCACTGAACAAAAATCTACCTCTGGGCCGAGCACAGTGGCTCACGTGTACAATCCTAGCACTTTGGGAGGCTGAAGCAGGTAGATAACTTGAGGTCAGGAGTTCAAGACCAGCCTGGCCAACATTGTGAAACCCCGTCTCTACTAAAAATACAAAAATTAGCTGGGCGTGGTAGTGGGTGCCTGTAATCCCAGCTACTTGGGGGGCTGTGGCAGGAGAATCATTTGAACCCAGGAGGCAGAGGTTGCAGGGAGCCGAGATTATGCCACTGTACTCCAGCCTGGGCAACAGAGCGAGACTCAGTCTCAACAAAAAAAAAAAAAGAAAGAAAGAAAGAAAAAAAAAGAAAAGAAAAAAAGAAATCCACCTCTGTCTTTCATCTTGCACAATCACCCAATGCCTGTACCACCACCATCCATGTTCACATCTACTGAGCAGTGAGCTCTAGGTAGGGGCTGGCCACTCAAGACCAGATTTCCTCAGCTTATTAAAGCTTCTGAGACAATGCCTCTGCAGAAACCCTGTCCACATTTAGCCTTCTAGCACTTTGCTCTTACTGTGTTTCAACAGACGCTATCTGAAAGTATTAATTACAGATGTTCCTACACTTATATTCATAGAACAAACATTTACTCAGCATTTTTTAATTGCAGGAAACCCAAAGACAAGCTGCAAAACTATTGTCCTTCCTTGAATTTCCTCAAGCTTTAGGAAGTCAACCAGAGCTTCAAGCTTTATTTCCAATGCACACAAGTAGAATTGTCCCCTAGACAGTCATTTTGACAGGTAGAGGGGACGGGTGCGGAGACAAAGGGATTGAGAGAAAAGAAAGAATTTAAGGACACATTTACTGTCCTCCTTTCAGACCCAGCACATGCATTTCTAGAACTTTTATAATGATACATCTTAATCATCAATCCTTTGGCTGCTTGCTGTGAATTATAAATTTGAGTACCCCTGAGCAGTTTCTCCACAATTATATTATTTTCCATGTGCTCTTTTTTGCCAATGCTTGAAGCAGCTCAGACTATAAGGGTGAAAAAAAAAATCCTGGGGTCTCAGTGGAATTCAGGACCCAGATTTATTGCAAAAAGGTGAATTTCTTTCACCTGGAGTTATGTATGCTTACTTGCCTTGCCTCAAGCTCACTATAATCTGGCTAACCTCCTGGGTTAAGTATTTTTGGTATATTTAAGACAAAGGACAATAAAATGCGCAGCTTGCAGATAAAACAGATAAAACACATGTAGGGGTAAGGCAGAGAGAAATGAAACATGACAGCTGGTCTTTCCTTCGCTAACTTCTTCGGAGTGTCCGAGGACAGCCTCAGGCATGACAACATTATCTTCTGTATTACGCTGATACAGCAAAAAGCCCTTTTCTTAATCATGCTCCTCTTTTAAACTATCCCATATAAATCTTGGAACAACACGGAAAAGCACAAGCTCATCAAACTGACACAAGTAATTTGAAAATAACTTCTAGAATAAATTCACTCACACAAAAATGAAAAAAGGGGATGGACCGGGACATTGATGGATGATTTAGTTCTATTACAGCAGAATAGATGGTACCAAAAAAATGTCATGTTGGACTGTGAGGAGGCCAACAAACATGTATTTCCTATTTAACCCCTGGGGAGGACTTGAAAGCTTGGAGAGCAGGAACGGATGGAAGCACTTTGCCCCAAATATATTTTGAAAAAGATTTCCCCATCATAATTGATACAAAATGTTTCTTCCTGTTGATACTAAGAGGTTTCAAATCCAGACTGAGACATACCTTTAAAAATAATTAGCTTCTGTATCAAGATTAGCAAAGATATGGAGAAACAGAAATTTATGTATGGTAGGCAAGATAATAAATTGCTAAAACCACTTAGGAAAACAATTGACATTGTCTTGTAAGGTTGAACATGTTAGAGTCGCCACTCCTAAGTTTATATTCTAGAGTGACTCTTTCTATATGCCCCAGGAGATACACAAAAAATGCTCATGGCCGCATTGCTCTTAAAAAACAAAGGTAACAAAAGGCAAGGCAAGGCAAGGCAAGGCGGAAGGGAAAAGGAAAGGAAAAGAAAGAAAAAAGAAAAGAAAAAAAGAAAGGAAAGAAAAGAAAGGAAGAAAAAGAACAGAAAAGAAAGAGAACCCAAATATTCATTAACAAGAGAACTGGGAAATAAATTATGATCTATTACAGCAGTGAATATGAACGACCTACAGGTACATGCATCAAAATGTGTGAATCCTATTTTTTATTTTTATTTTTATTTTTGAGAGGGAGTCTTGCTCAGTCATCCAGGCTGGAATACAGTGGCTCAATCTCAGCTCACTGCAACCTCCACCTCCTGGGTTCAAGTGATTCTCCTGTCTCAGCCTCCCGAGTAGCTGAGATTACAGGTGCACACCATCACACCTGGCTAATTTTTGTATTTTAGTCGAGATGGGGTTTCAGCATGTTGGTCAGGCTGGTCTCAAACTCCTGACCGCAAATGATCCGCCCGCCTTGGCCTCCCAAAATGCTGAGATTACAGGCGTGCACCACCACACCCAGCAAGATGTGTGAACCTTAGAAGCATAATGTTAAGTATAAAAAAGCAGTTGAAGAATTATATATTATATAAAACAATTATAATTATATAAAGGTCAGAAATAAGCCAAACTAAATCCATTTCTTAGGAATATATCCATATATATCAAAAATATAAAGAGGGCAAGGGGCAGACTAACAAGAAGCTAGGATGATGGTTACTTCTGAGTACTGGCGGTAGGATGGGATTTAATCTGGGAGGGACAGCAGGGGCTTCACCAGCACTGGCCATGTTTATTTTTTTAAGTAGAGTGGTAGCTTTATGGCTGTTCATTTTGTTGTCATGTTTTGGAGGTTATGTATATATCATACATATCAATGATTACATGATAAAAGAAGAGAGAAGCCACCCTACTGACTCATGCCACGTCTTCCGTACAAATGCTCGGCTCCTTTTGAACTAACTCCCCTTTCAGGCTCTCCCTGCTATTCACCATACACAGCTGTTTGATTAAGCATCGTAGAAACAGGCTCTGTCATGTCACTACGCTCTCCAAAATGATCAATGGCTCCCCACTGCTTCACAAATTAAATAAAAAACTATTGATGGTTCCCCACTGCTTTACAAATGCATAATCTGCCATTCAAAACTCCATAAAGTAGCACCTCTTTGGTTTCATTATATATCCCTCTCAAGTTTTACCCACATGGCATAATATTTTGTAGACTCACTTAGAATTTTCCTATCGCTTTGCTTTTGTTCCTGTAATTCCCTACACCATAAACGCTGTTCCCTGCCTGGCTAAGTGGAAATTCCACCCATCCTTCAAGACCACATCATCCATTACTTCTACCAAGAAGGCTGTCCCAAGCTTCCCAAACCAAGCATCTTTTCCTCGTTTGTATCCCCAGTGATCTTTACATACTGCTCATGGCCCTTGAGCTATAATTGTTCCCTCTATTCACCTTAGTTCATTCAATCAGTAGTTTCTGAACACTTTCCGGGCACCCCTGTGTTTAGGGAACTGGGATAGATGTGACCAGGCAATTGATGTGTAAAGAGCAATCATGATCCACAGAAGAACAAAAGGAAATAAGGAGTTAGGTAGGATTCCTGGGCAGAGGGAAAAGTCAGTGCAAGGGCTCAGAGATCGGATAGAATATGGGCCACATGAGAACCTGCCTGCAGAAGAGATGAGGCAGCAAATTTCTCCAAGCCCTACTTAAGGCATCTATGGAAGCTTGTGGCCAGGCATTCTGCATTTAAGTGTACTCAGTAAAATCTGCAGAACTGAATCCAAACTCACAAAGCGTGCAGGACACACTTCAGGTCTCCTTTCTCCTTCCCCCAACTAACCAATCAACCAACCAACCAGCCAAACAGAAAAAAAACATGATGAGGCTGAGTATTCCAAGAAGGAGGGCAAGTCACAGAAATGTTAATTCATCTAGCCCTTCACAGCAGCTTTTTAAATGTGCTAAAGTGCTTTGTGATATTAAATTCAAAAGTAGGACCCAGGCGCGGTGGCTCATGCCTGTAATCCCAACACTTTGGGGAGGCCAAGGTGGGTGAATCACCTGAGGTCAGGAGTTCGAGACCAGCCTGGCCAAAATGGAAAAACCCTGTCTCTACTAAAAACACAAAAATTATCTGGGCATGGTGGTGGACACCTGTAATCCCAGCTACTCGGGACACTGAGGCAGGAGAATTGCTTGAACCCGGGAGGCGGAGGCTGCAGTGAGCCAAGATCATGCCACTGCACCCCAGCCTGGGTGACAGAGTGAGACTTCATCTCAAAAAAGCTTTAACACATCAAAAGTAGGTAAGAAAGCTAAGGAACTAACAAAGACTCTATGAGAGAAACAGTGTTAGACATCATGGGGGCGGGGGTGGGTTGGGGAGGAGTGTTTACAGGAGTGCTCTTCCTTTGGGAAAACCCCAAAAATAAACACTCCGATATTGAATGTTTAGTTCATCCTAAGAAGTTTGTAGGGAGCAGAGGGTGGGAGGCTGGGAGAGCGAGAAGCAGAGAATGAATTAAAGTCAAATTTGGGAGTTTTATGAACTGAAGTTCATTTGAGAAACAAGATAAAGCATCCCCAAAAAATTGTAAGGTACATTTATGATGGGGAAACAGTAACTTTCTGAAAAAAATTCTTTTTGATTGTGCAAAGTGAGGTCACAGGTAATAAACTTTCACAGGATGATGATAATAAAAATTTGCATTTGGTGCTTTCTTCATTGGCCTCATTTCTCCTACATTTTCTAATTTAAGATTCTCACTCATTGAGATGCTATCTGTTGGTTGCATGTGCAGCCATGGACTAAAAGGGAAAATGTCATTCTTTTGAACTTACACTTTAATTTTTTTTTTTTTTTTTTTTTTTTTTTTTTTTTTTTTTTTTTTTTTTTTTTGAGATGGAGTCTCGCTCTGTCACCCAGGCTGGAGTGCAGTGGCCGGATCTCAGCTCACTGCAAGCTCCGCCTCCCGGGTTCACGCCATTCTCCTGCCTCAGCCTCCCGAGTAGCTGGGACTACAGGCGCCGCCACCTCGCCCGGCTAGTTTCTTTTTTTGTATTTTTAGTAGAGACGGGGTTTCACCGTGTTAGCCAGGATGGTCTCGATCTCCTGACCTTGTGATCCGCCCGTCTCGGCCTCCCAAAGTGCTGGGATTACAGGCTTGAGCCACCGCGCCCGGCCTACACTTTAATTTTTAATTAAGGTTCAAATCAGAATATGATCAATGCTGAGTCTCATCTAACGTCTTTGAGGCAGTGGACCAAGGACTTTTTTAAGTTATTACTGAAATATCCACATGATTTAGGCAATAAACCAGCCAAGAAAATGTGACCCAAGTTAAAACAATGAAGGTATGCTAGAACTGACAGACAAAAATAAAAGAAAGGAGATTGGTCAAGTTGGGGGAGGCGTCCCTTATTTGTAAAATCTATGAGTAACAGCAGACAGGGAGCATTTGTGGGTCCTCATGCATCATATTTCATCCCATAAAGAACAAGATGAGATTTGCTAACTCCACCAGAAGGTTAGGAAGCAGGGCATCTGCTTGGTTGTGCCATTGGATACTGGACTTCCAGCAATCCCAGGCTCCTAGTCATGGCAGATGCAGTAAAACATCTATGGAAGAGGTAGCCTGAACCTTAAACACTGATCTCTCTTCTTGCTAGGAACAAGGTAGAAATTCTGGACTTTCTGTGGCCTGGAAATAAAAAGCAGAGGGTCTCACCTAAGATCCCCTATGCTGTCTCCAGGCTCTAAAACCAAAAGGGGCAAGCTTAAAGGAAAGAGAAATCAATGTATTTGTATATCTCTCTCAACTTGATGAGTGTGAACAATTCCCCTAGAGAACAAATTTTTGTGTATAATTAAACATGGAAATGCTATGTTTTCTAATCAACAGCCAATCAGTCCACGATACTCTGAATATCATTACTGGGAGCTGTGATTTCCCTGCAAATTGCTTTCTCAGTTGCATTTTAAGACTCCATTTCATAAGACTATACTGACAGGCAGGGAAAAAAGTTTGCTCTAACGTGGATCCCAAGCTTACCATGAACCTTCCAGGTAGGCATTGAGGCCTTTGCGAATGACATGGCCCAAGTAGCCATTTTTCTCAGCTACATGTTTTGCCCATCTGAAAAAAAAAGGGAAGAGAAAATATGCAAACCATGGCAAATTTAATAAAATGTTTTTCTTCATATGCTCTCAATAAATCCCACTTGGGGAATATTTTGCTAGTTAGAATTTTTATAGAGCAACAAACCAGAACTGAATGTTAAGAAGGTAAAGAAAATGCATTCTGAGCTTTTCATTTAGTGCCCTTTCTTATGAATGATTAGGAGTTGTCTTTTATGGAAACAAAGACATGTAAGATACATAATGAAATATATCCGCCAGTATGAAAAAATACAATCTCTACCAAGAGTTCTAGTACTCCATTAAGTCATGTTTACTGACTTATTATTAGTTTTCCCTATTTTGCTTTGTTCCCTAATTTATTAGGAGTTTATTAGTAATGACCTAGTCTGTTATAATCTTTAGACTTATAACTACTAAAGTAATAGTTTAAGAATGCATAACTAAAAAGCTAATAGAAGGGGAAGTAGAATATTTTTTTTAAATACTTGATTAGTACAAAGGAAGAGTAAGAAAAGAGATTAAAAAAAGGCCCCCCACAAAAGTGACCCCCAACAAAACTCCCCACAAAAATAACAAGTAGAAAATAAACAGGAAAATGGTATATTTAAAACCAAACATATCCACAATTACATTAAATGTAAATGGACAAAATACACAATTAAAAATGAAAATTTAAAAATACAAAAAATAATTAAAAATACAAAGTTTTTAAAATTAAAAAATACAAATACCTAATTATATGCTGCTTACAAGAGACATGCATTGAAATTTAAGAATGAAGAAAAGTTGAAAGTAAAGAAATGGAAAAAGATAAATCATACAAACTCTAACACTAAAATCAGGTATAACTATATGATCATCAGAAAAAATAGATTTTAAGGCAAGAACCATGAACAGAGATAAAGAAGACATTGTAAAATTATAAAGGGATCAACTACAAATACAAAACAATTCTAAATCTATGTGATCCAATAACATAGATTCAAGATATATAATGCAAAATTGACAGAACTAAAAGGAGAGGTAGATAAGTTCACAAATATAGTTGGAGATTTTAATATACTTCTTTTGGTAACTGATCTAACAAGCAGAAAAAGAAACATCAGAAAGGATAGGGAGGCTCTGAATAACATGATTAACAAACTTGACGTAACTGATATATATGTAGATGTTGTACCCAACAAGTTCAGAAAGTACACTCTTTTCAAGAAGCCATAAAACATATACCAAAATTGACCATATACTAGTCATAAAGCACACTTCGACAAATTTCAAAGGATCGGAATCATTCACAATATATTCTCTCATCATAGTGAAATTAAGCTGGAAATCAATAAAAAGAGGATAACAGAAAAACCACAAAACATGAATATTCATGTCAAATATACTAAATAACAAAGATAAAAAATCAAGTCAGTCTAAGTCAAGTTTATCACCAAGGTCAGGTCAGCTTGGATTTGAACCCAAATGTGTTACGAAGAACAATCTTTTGGAGAGCCAGGGTATCAGTGTGAGGGTGGCTTAAAACAGAGGTCGACAAACTCTTTTTCTGTAAAGAGCAAGATACTAAATATCGTAAACTTTGTGGGCCACATATAGTCTCTGTTGCATATCCTTCTTTATTTGTTTTATAACTCCTCAGGAATGTAAAAAGCATTCTTAGCTCTTGGAGTCATACAAAACAGGTACCAAGCTACATTTCATCTATGGGTCATGGTTTGACAACTCCTGTAAAACATTTTCAGACATGCAAGACCTCAAAAATGTGCCTCCCATTCACCGTATCTCAGGAACCTACTATAGGATGTGCTCTACCAAAATGTAAGTGCAGACCAAGAAAGAGAAAGAAAGGGGTCTGGCAAAGAAGAGAACCAAAAAAGACAGAGATGGAGAGAAAGTAAATATCCATAATGATGACAGTTAATCTCAGCATGATAGCATTGTCCTGAACAAAGACTCCAGGACTGATGTCACCAAGAAGGTTAAATTAATATAATATGTAGATAGGTCTGGACATACGGAGAGGAAATTCAGGTACCTGGAGGAGAATTTAGAGATCAAATACATAGAAAATGATAAGTATACAGAAAGCTTAGCAAATAAACAATAAAAAATAAGTAGCAATCCATAGAAAAGAAAAAGTTGTGCAAGAAAGGAAAAGTAATCATAGTATACTATGGCTCAGTTAGAAATAGCATTTACATGGTCATAATAATGTAAGCCCTGATACTAATGTAACCAAAATGATATACTTTTTGGGAAGATGAAAGATGGCAGGAAGTGAATGAACTGCGTAGTGGGAGGTGGCAGAGTCAAAGGAAACTACATCTTTATCGTTCACAGTGGGACATCATTAGACAATGCCTAGGATGAAAATACCAAGAAATAATGGTATAAGCATGTTAGTTAGAAATAGAGACAAATAATAAATAAATAAAATCAATAAATAAATCTTTCAAAAAAGATTGAAAGTGATTCATTCTAGAGAGCAGAAAATAGAGTCTGGGGGTGGGATGAAGCGGGGTAGGCAAGGATTTCTTGTTTTGCCTTTGTCAAAGTATTTTTAAAATTTTAATTAAAATTTTTAATTTTGTCTTGTCAAATTATGTGGCTTTTAAAACTACATGCATGTATAACTGGTAAAAATAAAAAACTCAATTTAAAAAATGCTCAGGCACAGTGAATATAGGATATGACTTTCCCTTCAAATGCAACGTTTGACAGTCTTACACAACAGCTTTCTCAGGATCTCTAGGGAATGTCTTCAGGTTGCCTGTGATATAGTAGAGAGAACACCACAAGGTTCCTTCCATGTGTCCACCTTGTGCAGCCTTATGGAAATATTCACCAGCTAAAGTCTGTAACGAGAGATGAACAAACGTTGAGTCATCCTAGCTGGGCTGGTTTCACCAGAGGCTAGGTGGTAAGATGCTTTAAGCCTGATATGATTACAGGCTTATAACTTCTGATAGCTTTAAAACCAGGGCAAGCAACAATTCCAGGAAGATAGCCAATCACAGAAGCCAGTCTCTGAGATGTACGACCTTGCCTCAGCTATTCTGTTGATTAAGTTTACCCAATAAATAAGACAATATGTAATTATGAATACCACTGTCATCTCATTTGATCTTCACATAACCCCCTGCAGGCTAGATAGAAGACTATATCAGAAGTCACGCCAGGTGAAAATCCAGGCATTTGCTTTCCTAACCCTGCTTAAAACCTTTCTTCAAACTCATGTGCAAAAACTGCATTTCCAGTAGGAAGGTGAGAATTAGAATGTGACAATAAGAAAACTTCACTCACAGATGTCTTGGGAGGGTTAGCACACATTTGCTATGCATAAAAATATACAGCCACTTATGTCATCAGAGACAGGTAGAGGGTAAAAATAAGACAAACACATAGATGGGTATATTTCCACTGATTACTCTTATTTTTCTGGGGCAGTTAGCTATTGTTTTTTGAAAGCATGGGCGTTGAAGTTAGGCAGGCTTGGTTCAAATCCCAGCTCTGCTCCTTACTAGCTGTGTGGACTTGGGCATGTTGGTTAATCTCTCCAAACCTAATTTCCTTCCACTGAAAAATGTGCCTTCAGATAGCACCTACAATGAAGGGTTGTTGCAAGGATTAAATGAGATAACACATTCTCAAGGTTTATCACAGTGTTTCAAAAAGAATAGTCTTCCAATTCTTCCCCTCCTACCTCCAAATCTGCTGCTGCCACAATCTTGTTCCTCCCAATAAATACCACTTCCATTCTTCCAGCGCAACAGATGACAAACACCTTGGAGTCATCCCTGACTCTTCTCCACCTCTCACACCTCACATTCAATCCATCAGCAAATCCTGTTGCCTCAACCTTCCAAATACATGTAGAACCCGATTTCAGCCCCTCCACTGACATTGCCCTGGTCTCTCGCCCACTGCCCTCTCTCACTTGGATCCAATGCATGAACCCCCTGCTCCTGTCCATGTCTCCAGTAGGCAGGATCCAGGAGGAACTTTTAAAATATAGCCCATCACTGCCCCATTGAACACTGCCCAGTGGTTTCCATTTTGCTCAGAGTAGAAACTAAGTCTCACACTGGTTGGCTTCCTCCCTAGCCCTGTCTCCCACCCTCTCCATCTCTTATGCTTTCCACTCCACTCCCCTGGCCTCCCTGCTGCTCCTCTAGCACACCAAGCCTGCTACCTTCTTGGGGCCTCTGCACTGCCTGTTCCTTCCTTCCAGAATGTTCTCCCAGATATCTGTAAGATTCCTTTAGGAGTCTATACAATATCACCTTATGAAAGAGGGCTTCCCTGGTTCCCTGGTTTCTGTTATAAAATAGCATTTCCCAATCTCCACCTCCTCATACTACATACATATATAAAAGATATATAAATAAAAATTTATATACACATATAAACTATATATAAATTAAAAATACATTTTTTGTTTGTTTGTTTGTTTGTTTGTTTGTTTTTTGAGATAGAGTCTTGCTCTGTCGCCCAGGCTGGAGTACAGTGGCTCAATCTTGGCTCACTGCAAGCTCTGCCTCCAGGGTTCCAGTGATTCTCCTGTCTCAGCCTCTTGAGTGGCTGGGATTACAAGCATACCTGGCTAATTTTTGTATTTTTAGTGATGAGCGTTTGTGTTTTTAGAGATGGAGTTTTACCATGTTGGCCAGGCTGGTCTTGAACTCCTGAGCTCAAGTGATCTGCCTGCCTCAGTCTCCCAAAGTGATGGGATTACAGGTGTGAATCACTGTTCTCAGCCCTCCTGAACTTGTTTTAGTTCTCTGCATAGCACTGATCTTCACCTCCTCTCCTATTATATAGTTATTTGTTTATTGTCTTTTCCATCTGGTGGAACGAAAGCTTCATAAGAGCAGGGACTGATTTGCCTGCTACTATGTCCTCGGTGTTCAGAAGGGTGCCTGGCACTGGGTAGGTGTTCACCACATTTTGTTAAATGCAGTTGAGCTCAGGGCCAGGCACAGTGGCTCACGCCTGTAATCCCCGCACTTTGGGTGGCCGAGGTGGGCAGATCACTTGGGGCCAGGAGTTCAAGATCAGCCTGCACAAATGGCAAAACCTCATCTCTATTAAAAATACAAAAATTAACTAGGCATGGTGGTGCATGCCTGTAATGCCAGCTACTCCGGAGGTTGAGGCAAGAGAATCGTTTGAACCCAGGAGGTGGAGGCTGTAGTGAGCTGAGACTGTGCCACTGCACTCCAGCTTGGGTGATAGAGCGAGACTCTGTCTCAGAAAAAAAAAAAAAAAAGTAATGTAGCTTAGGTTATGATTACCAACATCAACATTATTATTAATAGAGTGGACTTCCACTGTGCACTAGGGCCAGGTCTTCACACCACTAAGCGTGTGACCCTACGTTACTTAACATCGCAGAACCTCAGTCACTTATCTGAAAAATGGACATAACCAGAGTATTAATAGCTATTTCAGAGGAGAATTAGGATTACATAAGAGGGGACATGGTAGGGTGTTTTGCAGGGTGCTTGGCACATAGGAAATGCTTAATCAACACTAAAGATTGCCATTGTATTTTCATTATTATTAAAACTGGTTTCACACCAGGCAGTCGTATCTGGACTTAGCTCTCCTTGCTTCTAGCAAGATCAGTCTCTGCTCCATCTCATGCTTATTCCTGTCCTGTGTCATCTCCCACTCCTTCCTCTAGCTCAAGCCTCCCTCCTCCATGAAGCCTTCCTGGATGCTTTGGCCTTCACTGTTTCCCGGCTCCAGAGCTTTGGGTCATGCCATTTGCCACACACTTGGCGCTTGGCCAGATGCCATCCTTTCCTCTTCACTATCTTGTCTTCCTACGAGACCCCCTGAGCTCCTCGAGGACAGGGACTGTGTCTGGGGTTGTGTCTGGGGCACACAGTGTACCTTCAACAAATGCTGCATCATCAAGTGACTGACCAGTTGCAGAGTGGGTCTCAAGTCTTACTCACTTGATTTCTTCCAGGAACTCCAGGGAAGATGCCATCCAAATGCAGGACTCCAAGATTGTATGATGCATCTGGGTTCCCCATTTCTTCTGCTTTTAACCAGTACTTTGCTGCTTTGGCGTAATTTTTCTTGAATTTGTGGTAATACCATCCCAGGCCATTGACTGCCTGATGCAATCCCTAAATTTTGGGACAATAAAGAAATTAACTTTAGAAAAATGAAATCTAAAGAGCTCTGGAAGCAATTATTGTGGAAGCATTCTGCGTAAGTCTGAACAAAACCTTCCCTTTCTCTTATTTTGGAACAGATGGCATTAAAGAAAAACTAAGTGCTAGAAAACACAAGCCTGCCTCAGAGTCTTCCCGGGTGGGTTTCACCCGACTGCTGCTGGGATTCTGCCTTCCATCTCTGCAGCAATGTCAGCCCCCAAATCATTGTTCTGCTCCTGTGGGCTCTTATGCAACACGCTTGTCTATAAAAGGCCTCTGATTGCCCTGCTGCGTCAATAGTGCCCTTGAAATTCATGAACACTCAACTGAAACCTGCCCTGACTGGGATGGTTTCTAGGTGATCGGCCTGCCCATCTGTTGATTCCTCTGCCCTGAACACCAACACGCACTCTGTGGGAAGCAGACGCAACATCCTACTTGCACAGCACAGGTGTTCTGTCTTTGCATGGTACCCCCCAGTTCTGACAGGGGATTCAGGGTCTGGGAGGGACAGAAGCAGAAGGGGATGGCAGTGAAGAATGAGAATCATATAACACTTTTAAGGCCATGACTATTCCAGACCAATAAAAGTGTATTTCCTCATTACTTACCTAAGCTCTGTTAAAATTCATTCAGAATAAAGCACACTAGACATCAATTCAGCACTAGGATGGTACAGAGATGCAAATTTCACACCTTCCAAGAAACCACCTCACGGCCCCATTTTATGGTCCTCTGCAACCAATGACTTCCATGACTACCGTTAAGTTATTTTTCTGCTCCTGCCCTAGAGTTTCTGTTGGGGTCAAGAGTGGGGTACATATCAGGGGGTTCCCTCTTCCTGGGTCATGTGTCCTCCTGACAACACACAGATGGAGGAACAATCTTTTAGGTCTCTCATTCCATGTTCCAACTTCCTGCTGTATGCAACTTTGAACTCCTCAGGAGACGAGAATGAAGAAGAAAAATCAGCATGGTCATTTTAGGAGTCTTCATCGTTAAGGCAAATATTGGTAGCCTTGGAGGCACATCCAGATGCCGAAAGGGCTATAAGGTACCTTGTCAAGGTGTAGATTTATAGTAGTTTCTGCAAATCTATTTATTTGGACATCAGTATGCATGCACATATGAGTGTGCACATGTGACTAGGCATGCATTGGGCATGCGTGTGTGGGTGCATGTGTGTGCATGTGTGGGTGGGGGCCCCTCGAAAGCAACATTGTAACCTCCATTCTATACAGCTGTATAGAAACTAGCCGACTTGATGATACCACTTAAGTGTAAATAGTGACAAAAGCAAAATAATGCCCAGACCTAGCAATAAACTTAATAAACAGCCCTGTTATCAATGCACAGGAAACAAATGCGAAACAGACACCACAGAGTTAACCTTCAGAGGAGTTAGGCTTCTGGTTTCCTGAATTCAATGGCATTTACACCCATTCAATTTCCAGGGGTCCTGCTGCTTGTTATCAGGGCAGCTCCTGATTATAATTTTAGCCTTCAAACAAAATCAGCCCAAATGCTATTGACTGGAAGGTGAATTCAGCTTTTGAATTTTGCTGCCCCTATTGCGGCAAGTTTCTGTATGTATTGTAACTAAAAAGTGACTAATCACTGCAGTGGGGGTGCCGTGCCTGCGACCGACCAACCGCTCACCACCCCATTTCCACCTTAGGGCTTTGTAGGAAGAGGCTGGCCATTTCCTTTTTTTAGATGTGCGAGAGTGTGTGGGTGTGTGTGGTGGAACTGTTTCCCTTTGATAATATGCATGTGTTACCTTGGAAGCTGCTTTCTTCATCAGCTCTAAGGCAAGCCGTCTGTTCTTTTTTACTCCTTGACCCTAAACATTGATAAACAGTGACGATTACAAAGAAAATAAAACCAGACTGCACACATACAGACACATTAGTGTTGGATATAAAATACTTAAAAATAAAACCCTAACTTTCTTCATTTCAACCCAAGCTTAGGGATTTCTATAGGCAGTGCTGTTTTGTCATCATCATCATTATTATTTCACTTATATTTGTGGGGCACAGGCAACAAACCTCAACTTTGCAGCTTAGCAGTAATCCCTGTGTCAACGGCAACCCTGTCAATCCACAGGTACTGTTGGGGGAAGCTATGAATCAGGTTAAATGGGTTTGGTCATCCTGGATGCTTTCCTCTGGGGACTACCTAATTTGCCAGCCAGATAAAGCACTTTATCTGTGTTGGACAGTCAGGAGTTACCAGGCTGTTGCTTGCAGCCTTCATCAGTGCTGGCTGGGGTCTCCAGGGTGGAACATTGTTGCTTCAGCATCAGCTCAAGAACCGGCTCCACAGAAGATAGAATGCAGCAGAATCGGTTGCCTCAGATGTAACTAACAGAAACTAACAAGGTTCTTCTAGCAAAATCAAGATTTTCCAGAGAAGGTGGTTTGTCCACAACAAAGAGACACAGGCTTTGGGGTTCTTGTCACAAGACAGAAACTCTGTGGAACACAGTGAGATGTCTGGAGGACCACTGGGGAGATGGTGGGCTCAAGGGTAGATTGGAAGGAGGTCCTTGAGTATCTCTTGGCATAGATCTGAAAGCAAAGATAGCCAGGCAAGGGGGAGGAGGTGGCTGTAAACCACTGCTGCTTCCAAACTCACTTAGAATTACTGATACCCCCAATCCCCATGTGCCACATGGGGTCCTCCTGGACTCAGACAACAGTTGACAGGATCACCTGTGATTTGAATGTGAGAGGGTTTTGCAACAAACACACCTACAAACGCTATCTAGATGCTTAGCTCTACAGTAAATGGAAACAGCACTAGTTACCATTCCTGTGTTAATTAACGTTGGCCAAGCACTGTCTAAGTGCTTCATCAACCCCACCTGAGGTGCTGCTGTTATATTCTCATCTGAGAAATGTGCCCTTAGTCACACAATGGGAAATGGGGGCAGAATTTGAATCCAGATGGGTGGACTCCAGAATCCAAGCTTGTAACCGCCACTCTCTATTTTCTTCTGCCTATTTCAGTTCATAACCTCCTTGTAGGATCCGGGAACCATGCAAGATATACTTGACTGTCTGTCTTTCAGGACCCCAAATAAAACTGTGAATCCAACTAAAGGTTAAATTACATATGCCAAGTTTCTACTCGACTTTAACTTGCTTATTTAATAAAACCAATGAACTGAAGCAAAGTGGAAGATGAAAATATTTTTCAGAATGGTACCACTGCTTCATTTAATTAGGGAAGAAGAGGAGAGGTAAAAGGACATAGAAGAACACTTGGAGTAACTGGAGGGGGAGGAGACGAGCTTTCTGGACTTCTGGAAAAGCATCAGAAAGACCAGAATCACAGAACGTTAGCTCCTGGTTGAAGTATAATAAGTTTATCTTCTCCAACTCTTTTTTGTTTTGAAGAAATAAAACAGGGGCCCAGAGTGGTTGACTTAGCCAAAGCCTCACAGTTAGAGCTGCAATGACAATCCATACACTCTAGGACAGGGATGTTTACACTATACCCTCTATCGAGTCAAAACTGGGATGACGTTTCTTGCACAAAGATGATGTACTCTACACAAATCTGAGTAGTATTGGAAGTTGTTAAATGAGAGAAATGTGAAGCCTGGTATATCGTAAGTACTCAGTAACTATCCACTGAGTGAATGGATGGAGGACAGTTGCTGCTGTCAAAGTCAAAGCTTTATCCTTATGTGGATGCCAGATAAGATGGACTGAACTACCTGGAATGAACCACAGCCACCATCTTGGTACCATCTTTGCATACAAGCCCGATGCCCCCACACAGCCAAATGCACTTACTGTCTTTGCATATGGAGAGCCCATTTTCAGCGTGGGGTTCTTTCACACAGAATACACTTGAGCAGATCTTCTAGCCAGAGGCGGAAATCTTCCCTGAGCTGCTAATAAAGGGCTTCCTTCCTCCCACCCAGAGAAAACTTAGCAAGAATGCAGGACCCCACCTCTCTGCAAAAAAGCCTGAAGGTGTGAGAAAGCAAACCCAGAGAAGGCATTATGTCACTCCCAGCATCATTTATTTCTGGATTTGCCTCTCCCTGTAGACTGTGAGATCTTGGTGGGCAGAGATAACGTCTGATTTGTGCCTTTATCTTTGGACTCCACTCTAGTAGACAGGTGCTGCTCCTCTGTGCTTACTGATGTCGGTCTTCTGCCTTCCTCTCTGTGTATGAGCTCCCTGAGGTCAGGGACGTGACTCATGCATCCATATGTCCCTCCATGTAGCCCAGAGCCTGGCATTGGGTCAGCCCTGAATGGAATGGTTGCTTATTGAACAAATACATGAATGCATTCACATATGGCTCAGATTCAAAGCATTTCCATGTTGATTTGACAACTGGAAGGAGAAGGTCTGAGACCTCAATTTGGAAAACACAACAACCAATAGGTTTTCAGGTTTTGATAGGGTAGGGAGGGTTAGAAATGTAACCACAGCCATGGTTATTAATTTCGGAGTGGCCACAGCTGTGTTCTGGAGATGGGCCTGGCCTTGTTTGAAGATCCTTGCTTTTTGGGGGCAGCTGCTTTCTTTGGGTATGGACATAAGTCTAAGAATTTCCTTACCAAAGCCAAAGCTTTTTACTTAGTTCTAAGATTGATGAATTGATGTCTCTGTGTTTGGGGAGGATGAACACAGACTGTGAAGCCAGACTTCCTAGATCCCAGTTCCAGGTCAGAAATGTACCAGTTGGGTGACCTTGGGCAAGTTACAAAACCTTTTTGTGCCTTTGTCTCCATATAAATGAAGAGCGATCATAATACACCAAGGTATCAACCTCGTAAGTCGGTTGTAAGGATTTAATGCATTAGTCCATGCAAAGCAGGTAACAACCACTCAGTCATTGTGAACTATTACTAATTTTTTTTTTCCTGAGATGGAGTCTGGCTCTCTTGCCCAGGCTGGAGTGCAGTGGCATGATCTTGGCTCAGTGCAACCTGTGCCTCCCAGGTTCAAGCAATTTTCCTGCCTCAACCTCCCGAGTTGCTGGGATTACAGGCACAGCCACCACACCAGGCTAATTTTTGTACTTTTAGTAGAGATGGGGTTTCACCATGTTGGCCAAGCTTGTCTTGAACTCCTGACCTCAGGAGATCTACCTGCCTTGGCCTCCCAAAGTGCTGGGATTACAGGCGTGAGCCACCACGCCAGGCCATACTATTTTGTATAAAGAACTCGGCATTTTACGGTCCCCAAAGTCCATTGCTCCTATTATCTAATTCAATCTGTGGTCATTGCCACTGTCCCATGAGATGAGGTGACTCCAAGGACATACCTGACGGTTACAGAGGTGGGACTTTAATGCTTTTGTGCTAGGCTCTTCCCACCCCTCTCCTGTTGGCTTAAAACCAAGATCTTTATTTTCATCAGCAGGATTGTTGGGATCCAGCCCAATTACACACTATGTTTAAGCTGTAATTAAAAGAGAACTCTGCCTGGTGGCAAACTTGCAGTGCCTGTGGGGGCTGGCAGCTGAGTGCCAATCGATAAAATACGGGTATCTCCTCCAGAATGCCACGGTTCTTGCAAAAGCACAGAGAATCCAGGTGCCAAACATAAGACTAATGATTAAAAATGAGAACAGGGAATTGCTTCTGACTCTGCCTTTTTAGCCAACATCCCTTTCCATCAAGAGTGACAGAAGCATATACTAAGTTTCTCCAATTATCGACTCCCTGTTTGCTGGCCCGCCCACAGGAAACTGCTCAGGAGTCTGATAAGAATTGCACAATTTCAGCACAAATGAAGTGATTCTTACCTTGAATAGCACAATGGCATAGTCATAGATTAATGCAGGATCCTCCGTCTCCAGGGCGCCCTTGGCATACCACTCAATTGCTGCTTCGGGATTCTTGGCCACACCTTGCTGCCCCCAGAACAGCATCTGGGCCAATCGTTGCTTAAAGACAATAGCAATTTAGAACAATGACTTTTCCCGTGTAATGCTTAACACAAGACTTTGAAAGGTGGGAGGGCAAACCTATTTTACAATGTTTTCAATTGAGAACCAAGGATTAGCTAGATATACTTTGTCTTCCAACTGGAGGCCAGAGCCATGAACGTGGACTTATGTAAATACAAGCCCTTAATGCAAGCAATAAATGAATGGTTCGTGTGTGTCTGTGTGTGTGTGTGTGTGTGTGTATTTACTGTACCCAGGACCAGAGCTAGCTGGAACTTTGTCAAATAATCAGAACTCCTCAAATGGCACTCTTTTGGGAGGTATTGCCCTTTCTTTTGGCATGTGATTGGCATGGAGGTCTCTGCACATCTGTATCATTAGGGCATCCTTCTATAGCATTGATCTTTTATCATTTGTCTACATGGCTGGGTCCACCATCAGACTGGAGGCTGGAAGCTCTTGGGAGGGAGGAACCTCAAGATGTTACTTATCTTTGCTCCTGTCCGTTGGCCCCCTTACCCAGCAGAGCTCAACAGGTCATAGAAGCTGCTCAACAAAGACTTAGTGAACAAAGGAAGGAAGAAGTGCCTATTGTTAGAAAAGTTAATGCAAGCTCTGGCACACCCAGGAAATGGCTCTGGCAGAGTCATTCCCAGGCTGGAGTGCAGTGGCAGGATCTTGGCTCACTGCAATCTCTGCCTCCCAGGTTCAAGCAATTTTCCTGCCTCAGCCTCCCGAGTAGCTGGGATTACAGGCACAGCCACCACGCCTGGCTAATTTTTGTATTTTTAGTAGAGACGGGGTTTCTCCATGTTGGCCGGGCTTGCCTTGAACTCCTGATCTCAGGTGATCCACCCGCCTTGGTCCCCCAAAGTGCTGGGATTACAGGCGTGAGCCACCACGCCAGGCCATACTATTTTGTATATATTCCTGTATTTGTATATCCTTCCTGTACTAGAGAGACTGCAGGCTAGGGACAGATGCCCAGGAACGTGGCCAGAGCCATGTGTGTTAACATTCCAGTTCCACATGGGTCCCTTATTGTCTTTCCTTCTTTCTGCTTCTCCTCTCATCTCATTCTCTTCCCTTTTCCTTCCCAATACTTACAACTTCCAGCAAAGTATTTCCTGAAGTGTGGTGAGGACCCCTATAGAGAGATGGGAGACCTGTTACAAAACAGCCTCTTGGGCCAGGTGTGGTGGGCCTTAATTCCTGCACTTTGAGAGGCCTAAGCAGGAGAATTGTTTGAGGCCGGGAGTTCAAGACCAGTCTGGGCAACATAGCAAGACCCCATCTCTACAAAATATTTAAAACTTATCAGGGCACGGCATGGTGGCATATGCCTACAGTCCCAGCTACTCGGGAGGCTGAGGCTAGAGGATCGCTTGAGCCCAGGACTTTGAGGCTGCAGTGAGCTATGATCATGCCACTGCACTCCAGCCTGCCCAACAGAGTGAGACCCTGACTCTAAAAAAAAAAAAAAAGCACCTGTACTGTCTGCTCTGTCAATGCTTGTGACTCCTTTCTTTTTTCTGTCCCTTTCCCATCTCTGGGCTTCAGCCTCCTTAGCAGCCCCAGAGGCTCTTCCCGACGCTGCTGCACTCATAGGGAGCATTAAGCCCAAGTTAAATCCTTCCTGTGGGAAGGAGGCTTCCTCCCAGTGCAATCAGCGTTCATAGGCTCCCACAAAGAGCTCCTCTTCATAGTGAAATCAAAGCAGGGAAGCAGAGAGCTGTCCCCAGCTGTCTGCCCTTTCTCGTACCTCCTAAAAGTCCATCCAAAGAGAAGAGATGCTCAAGAGACAAGGTTGATCCTTGTGGTCCAACAAGCCATAAATGACCTTCTATTGCTCTTCTAGCTGAGTTCATGGTCTTCTGGACACCTAATTTCCCCTGCACCCCAGGGTGCATCGTGTTTTTCTATCTGATGGATGCATCAATGCACCTGATGGTAGTCTTTAGGGCTGGTCGTAAATATCGTGGCTTTCCCTCCTTCTGGGTGAGTGGCAGAACTTGAAGTCAAGAGGGGCCACGCGATTCGCATTGGCCAGTGAAATATCCCACTTCTGGGCAGAAGCAGTTAGCCAGTAGGTAGGGCGCTATGGCCATGGCTCGACTGCAATGGTTTTGGAAATCTCTGTCAGCTTGGGCTCTTAAGGGATTGTGACAACTATGGCCTGCCCCTGACAACCTCTATTGGACATGTAGTGTGAGTGAGAAATAGTGGCATTGTTTTAAGCCACTGAGGTTTGAGATGTTTCATTACCACGGTATAACTCAGTCTATCATGGCTGATAGAATCTCCAAGACAGTAGCCTGCATTTTTACCTGAGCTGCTGCATTGCCTCGGGTAGCTTCATGCTTCAACCACATAAAGACGTCTCCATCTTCTTTGGTTTGTACCTTGAGTATTTCATCATCTTTTAGTCTAATTGTTTCAACATATGCCTGAGAAGGAAGAAGGGAAGGAAGGAAGGAAAGAAGGAAGGAAGGAAGGAAGGAAGGAAGGAAGGAAGGAAGGAAGGAAGGAAGGAAGGAAGGAAGGAAGGAAGGGAGGAAGGGAGGGAGGGAGGGAGGGAGGGAGGAAGGAAGGAAGGAAATATCCAAATGATATAAGCATGCAAAAGACACGACATTATTCTTAAACCAGCAATTGCTCAAGAAAAACTATATGAATAATTGAAATATGAGGTGTGCCTACAATGATACAAGGTCAAATTCTTTTTAAAGGAATGTATTACATCTTTTATATCTAAATGGTTGTTTGTTCCTATCAAAGTATTTGCCTTGGGAAGCCGAAATTATTTCCACATCTACTTCTATTGCTCAGGCTTGTTTGGAAGCCCACTTTGTGCCAACGATTTCAGAGCCAGATTATATACATGCAGCATCAAAGAGGCAAATCAATATTTTCTAAGTATAACCTTATTTTTGATTCTAACGTATTACTATCCTGCATGACTAACCTCTTTTTATTTCACAGGTTCTGCTTCAAATATCTTTTGGCTATTTCCAAAAATTAAATCTACCCTGAAAAGAAGAGGGCATGCTAACTCTGAGGATGTGAGAAAGAATGTGCTAGAGGCTTTAAAGAAGAACCCAAAGGGAAAGTTCACAAAATGTTTAGAATTTGCACACAGCCTCCCAGGTATCTGACTCCTTTGAAGAAGATAAAATTCATTTTGATGTATAAACTTTCACTGTTTATTAAAAATCCAGTCCTGTTGTTCCATGGTCTCTCTTTATACATAATGAAGTCGCTCTAACGGTGCCATGAGGGATACTAGAGAGCGCTCCCCATGCCCAAAGCATGCCACAGGCAGATGGTGAAAAAATTGGGTCTGCACTAGTTTGGAAAAGAAGCCCCAGAGAAGAAGAAGCCAGGCCTGATTTTCTTTGTTAGTTAATTAAGAAGAGTACTGAGCACTTTGGGAGGCCGAGGCAGGAGGATCACTTGAGGTCAGGAGTTCGAGACCAGCCTGGCCAATGTGGTGAAACCATCTCTACTAAAAATATAAAATTTAATGGGCGTGGTGATACACACCTCTAATCCCAGCTACTTGAGAGGCTGAGGCACGAGAATCACTTGAACCCCGGAGGCAGAGTTTGCAGTGAGCCAAGATCACGCCACTGCACTCCAGCCTGGGGGACAGAGCGAGACTCAGTCTCAAAAAAAAATAAAAGTACTGAGAGTCAAAAACTCATAAACTCGAGTCTGCAGCCCTGTTCCTCAGAAAGTCTCTCAGCTGCCTCCTCTACTGGCCTCGTGAAGTCAGGGGTCCCTTCCAGGGGGACTTGGGGGCTGAGACTTGGGGATCGTGCTAGGCTCAAAACCCAGCCAGTAGCCATTCCTGCTGGATAGCTAACCTGAGGAGGCCACCAAGTTAATAGTAACACTTAGAATAACGACGGCCACTACCTTTTATTGAAACCAACTATCTACTCAGTGTTTAAGACATGTGTTTTCTTTCTTCTTTTTTTTTTTTCCTTCCACTTAATCCTCATAATAAAGCTTCAATCCAGGTATCACTGCCCCCAGTTTACAGGCCAAGAAACAGACTCAGAGGGTGAGACCATGAACTCCAGGTGACACTATAGAGCTGGCCTTGCCAGGATGGCTTGACTCCAAAGACACAGCTCTCTGGTGCTCCCACAGGATGTCGCCCTCTAGTAAGAAGGCCCTGAAATCCAGTCTGGGCACAGACCACTCTATCTGGTCTATGCTTGGCCAAGTTTATGACCAGTGTGCATGGAGGGCACCCCATGAGCGGGTGTTTCAGCTTAAACTCCAGGGGACACTGCCCTGGGCGGTGAGCCTGGAATTGTGCTGAAACCTGAGCTGCCCTGATAAGGAGTTCTCAGCTGGAGGCTTTCTGTTCATCTGATTAGCAGATGAGTAGTGGAGCCTAGATTTGACCTAGGTCTTTCTAGCTTATTGCACTGTAAAAAAGAATGGCCAAAAAATTGGGTGCCTTTGATGTAGCAGGTGCCATGCTAAACTCCACTTATGGATGCAGAAACTGAGACTCAGATAAAGTAACTGGCCCAAGGCCCACAGGTAGTTAGTGGTAAGTTAGAATTCGGATCCCCTCAGTCTGATATGAAAGGTGCTCTTAATATTTTGTTTTGTTTTGGTTGTTTTTCTTTTTCTCCTTGTTTTGTTTCCTCCTTGAATAAAAGACATAACTCATGAAGACACAGTTCCTTCCCCGTAGTGATTGATATTTTTAGGTGTTTCTGGCAGTGATAATATATCATAAGAACCATCATGGATGATGTGCCAGGCACTGTCCTAATTGTTTTGCCTGGATTGACTCATCAAATCTTTGCAACCTGATAAGACAGTCACCATTAATATCCTCATTTCACATATGCGGAAACGGAGGCCCAGAGAGGTTAAGTAACAAGCCCAACATCAGACAGTTCTTCAAATTGAGGAGTCAAATCCAAGCCGGCTGGTTGCGGGGCCCACACCCTTTACCCAGCCTTACCATCGTGAGAAATACTCATGTATCTGGGTGGTGACGTAAATGGTGACTGTGAAGAAGAAACACGTTTGTCCTTTTTTCTGAGACAGGGTCTCACTCTGTCATCCAGACTGGATTGCAGTGGCACGATCATGGCTTGCTGCAGGCTTGACCTCCCTGAGCTCAAGTGATCCTCCCACTTCAGCCTCCCGAGTAGCTGAGACCACAGGCATGCTCCACCAAGCCTAGCTATTTTTTTGTGTTTTTTGTAGAGATGGGGTTTTGCCATGTTGCCCAGGCTGGTCTTGAACTCCTGGGCTCAAACGTTTGCCTTTTGTTTCTGTGTCCTAACCTAGCCCTGCCCCACCTCCCTGCTGGAGTCACTGAGCTTTGCAGCAGGGTGGGACCATTAAGAGCACAATTTTTCTTATCAGAGGGAGGGGATCTAAATTTTAACTCATCACCACCTACCTTAGGCCTTGGGCTGGCTACTTTATCTGAGACTCAGTTTCTGCATCCATAAAATGGAGTTTAGCATGGCATCTGCTACATCAAAGGCACTCAACCTACGAGCCACGCTTTTTCACTGTGCAAAGAGCTAGAATGACCTAAGTTCAAATCTAGGCTCCACTACTCATTTGCTGTGTGACTTTGGGCAATTTCTGACTTCATAAGGTTGCATGAGGATTAAATGAGATTGTTTGTCTGACAAAAGCAAGCAGTGGAGAAAGGATTCCCTATTTAATAAATGGTGCTAGGAGAAATGGCTAGCTATATGCAGAAAATTGAAAATGGACCCCTTCCTTATACAAAAATTAACTCAAGATGGACTAAATACTTAAATGTAAAACCCAAAACTACAAAAACTCTAGAAGAAAATCTAGGCAATACCACTCAGGACATAAGCATAGACAAAGATTTCATATGAAAATGTCAAAAGCAATTGCAACAAAAGCAAACATTAAAAAATGGGATGAATTAAACTAAACAGCTTCTGCACAGCAAAAGAAACTATCATCAGAGCAAACAACCATCCTACAGAATGGGAAAACATTTTTGCAACTTACCCATCTGACAAAAGTCTAATATCCAGAGTCTACAAGGAACTTAAACAAATTTACAAGAAAAAAAAAAAACAAACTATTTCATTTAAAAGTGGGCAAAGAACATGAACAGACACTTCTCAAAAGAAGGCATTTATGCAGCCAACAAATGTAGGAAAAAAAGAGCTCAACATCCGTGGTCATTAGAGAAATGCAAATCAAAACCGCAATGAGATACCATCTCATGCTGGGTAAATAGTGGTGAGTTAGAATTCAGATCACGCCAGTCAGAATGATTATCAACAAGTCAAGAAACAACAGACGCTGGTGAGGCTGTGGAAAGAGAGGAATACTTTTACACTGTTGGTGGGAATGTAAATTAGTTCAACCATTGTGGAAGACAATGTGACGATTCCTCAAAGACCTAGAACCAGAAATAACATTTGACCCAGCAATCCCATTACTGGGTATATAACCCAAGGAATATAAATCATTCTACTACGAGGATACATATGTGCATATGTTCACTGTAGGGATAGCAAAGACATGGAATCAGTGCAAATGCCCATCAATGGCAGACTGGATAAAGAAAATGTGGTACATACACACTATGAAATACTGTGTAGCCAAAAAAAGGAATGAGATCATGTCCTTTGAAGGGACATGGATGGAGCTAGAAGCCATAATCCTCACCAAACTAACACAGGAACAGAAAACGAAACACTGCATGTTCTCACTTACAAGTGGGAGCTGAACAATGAGAACACATGGACACAGGGAGGGGAACAAAACACACTGGGACCTCTTCGGGGGTCAGGGGAGGGAGAGGATCAGCAAAAATAGTGAAAGTATGCTGGGCTTAATACCTAGATGATGGGTTGATAGGTGCAGCAAACCACCATGGCACACGTTTACCTATGTAACAACCTGTACGTCTTGCACATATACCCCGGAACGTAAAATAAAATATTTCTTTTAAAAGGAGATTGTGAAAGAGCTTAGCAGAGTGCCTGGGTCATGGCACACTCTAAGTAAATGACAACTCATCATTTTTTAGGACCTTAACTCATACTAAAATGTAAATGGCTAATTGTTGTTTAGAACGTTAACCCTGTTGGTACTTGCAGTTTAGTACAACTCAAAGCCTTAGGCTGTCGGGAAAAAGATCTAAGAGAATTTTATGCTTTAGAAAACAGAAGGACTAGAACTGGGGGAGGGAGTGTTGGGGCCAGAAACAATTTAGGGAGCTCATCCTGTATGCTTGGCTGTACTGGAGTGACTTATTTGTTCTGTAACAACATGGCAGGTGCAGACCACCATGCTGCCCATGTGACGGGTGAGAAACAGACACAGAGGTGAGCAGAATGATCCAAGAGTTCACACCCAGTGAGCAGCAGACTCAGGACTTGAACCTAGGCAAATCTGGCCATGGAGCCACCACACGCTGCCTGCCCCTGAGGCGGGGGGTACCTTCTCCATAGTTCTGGGGTCACTACAATAGCAACCAGCATCACATCGTGGTCACGTTCCTGAGGCCTTCTGTGAAAGCAGACCACCTATTAATACAAAGACTTCTGAGGCAGGAACGACCTTTAAAAGGATGGTGTTCAGTTGTCCATTCATTCAAACAGTTTTGTGGGCAGGAAAAGCCGAGAAGCAGCTGTGGACTGGAAAAAAAAAAAAAAAAACTAGGCAGTGTGTGGGGTAGAGACAGAGCTGGTGGACACTGGCAGGAACCAAGCGTCCCAACCTGACCAGTTCTGGGATCCTCCGTGGCTTCTGGGTTTTCATTGTAATGGTTGTTGCCGTTTTATAAAATCCACATCTCTAGAATGAGCAGCTCAGAAGTTCTTATCTTAATACTGCTGACCAAGTCACAGGAGGCCCAGTGTCTGGAGACAAGGCAATCCTCACACCATCTGGGCAAGCCCCAGAGAAGGCTCCACACTGTCCTGGGGACGCTGACACGCCTTTCATTCCAGTCAGCCTGCAGGCCATGGAGGGCCATGTTCACAACATATCCTGTCTGTGTGTCGTCAGCTTCAGGAAAGGTGAAGGCCAGGGTGCAATGGCTCACGCCTGTAATCCTAGCAGTTTGGGAGGCTGAGGCAGGCATATCACTTGAGCCCAGGAGTTTGAGACCAGCCTGGGCAACATAGCAAAACCCTGTCTCAAATTAAAGAAAAAATATTGTGTGTGTGTGTGTGTGTGTGTGTGTGTGTGTGTGTGTGTGTGTGTAAAATTTTAAAAAATAAAACAAAGAAAACCTTAATCACTACAGTAAGTGTGGCCAGGTGCTCACACCTATAATCCCAGCACTTTGGGAGGCCGAGGCGGGCAGATCACTTGAGGTCAGGAGTTCGAGGCTAGCCTGGCCAATGTGGCCCATCTCTACTAAAAATGCCCAAAATTAGCCAGGCGTGGTGGTGCTCATCTGTAGTTCCAGCTATTTGGGAGGCTGAGGCATGAGGCCGGGAGGTGGAGGTTGCAGGGAGCCAGGATCACACCACTGCACTACAGAGGACTCTATCTCAAAAAAAAAAAAAAAATACAGTAAGGTCTGTGTTTGTTGGACAATATTTCCTTTCAAGTCCAACAGAGCATAAAGACAAAAAAGAAGAAGAAGAAAGAAGAAGGAGGAGGAGGAGGAGGAGAAGGAGAAGCAGAAGAAGAAGCAGAAGAAGCAGAAGAAGCATAAGCAGAAGCAGAAGAAGGAGGAGGAGGAGGAGGAGGAGAACGAGAAGAAAAAGCAGAAGCAGAAGCAGAGAAGAAGAAGAAGAAGAAGAGGAGGAGGAGGAGGAGGAGGAGGAGAAGGGAGAGAGAGAAGGAGGAGAAGGGGAGAGGAGGAGAAGGAGGGAGGAGGAGGAGGAGAAGAAGGAGAGAAGGAGGAGGAGGAGGAGGAGAAGAAGGAGAAGGAGAAGAAGGAGGAGGAGGAGGAGAAGGAGGAGGAGGAGGAGAAGGAGGAGGAGGAGAAGAAGGAGGAGAAGAAGGAGGAGAAGAAGGAGAAGGAGGAGAAGGAGAAGAAGGAGGAGGAGGAGGAGGAGAAGAAGGAGAAGAAGGAGGAGGAGGAGGAGAAGAAGGAGGAGGAGGAGGAGAAGAAGGCAATGAGAGAAAGAAGAAAGAGGGAGAGAGAAGAGGGGGTAGGAAGAGGAAAGAGAGAGGAAGAGAGGGAAAGACAGGGGAATAGACAAGTAGTGGAGAGAGAAAGAGGAGAGGGAGGAGAAAGAGAAAGGAATAGAAGAAAGAAAGGAGGTGGGAAAGAGAGAAAGAGAAGGAGGGCAGGTGAGGACGAGAGAGGGAGAGAGAGAAAAGAAGGAAGAAAGAAAGACCAAAAAAAAAATCCCTCTAGTTTTTGCAGCTGGGGAGCAAAGCCTCTCAGCAGCCCCACGTTTTCCAGAAGCCTCTGCCTTCCCTGAAGTTGTGGAATAGAACAGTTCCGCCAGCACCCCTGGGAACTCAGGAGCAGGCTCAGCTGGAGGAACAGGCAGTTGCAGAGCCTGCACTTCAACCCCCCACCTCAGGGCCTGGCAGGACCACCACGAGGAATCTGCCTCCTAGCCTGTTTAAAATCAGCTATAATGTTCGGCTCCCAATAGTGCGTGTGTTTTCTTTGTAGAAATTTAACACTTTAGGGATTCGTAAGTCACAAGGAGAAATATCAGCTGTAAGGGTGGAGAGTCAGGGAAGCAAACAGCCAAGATTCCCCAAATATGGGTGTCACATACGATGGTGGTGCCGCATGCAGGAGAGGCAGGGGCTCGTGGCAAGGGCTCTGACTACCTGCTGTCAACAACGAAACAGGGTCCCCTCGAAAAGCACCAGCATGAAGACACTGCAGTGACTTTCTGCTCATCACTGGGTGACCTCTGCACCCACTTCTAGCCATCTTTCCATCAGTAAACACTGAGCACCAACTATGTGTCAGGCACAGTGCTGGGCCCTGGGACACAGAGGTGAACAGATGACGTCCCTGCCTCAGGCAGCTCACAGCCTACTTGGGAGCCAGCTCTGTCCCCCTGCACACAACACCCAGCGTGGGAGCAATGGGAGAGATGTGCCTAGGTGTGACGGTGGCACAGCAAGGAGAGTCCCAGGAAGGATTCCAGAGGGGGTGACATCTCAGCAAGAATTGAAGTGGGAAGAGTCAGAGGGAAAGGGGGAGGGGCATGGAGCAAGCAAACCAGTGAGCAGACAGGCAAGGTCAGGAGGTGGGAACAGCCAGGCCTGGCCAAAAGTTTGGTGTTGCGAGTTTGGTTGGGGAGGTAGCAAGGAACCAGATCAAAGAACGCCTCATATGGCACCCGATGAGTTAGACTTACTCTTCTGGGTGAGTACTTCTCAACCCTGACTGCAGGGTACAATCCCCTGAGGATTGTATTTTGTTGTTGTTGTTGTTGCCATTTTATAAAATCAACATCTCTAGAATGGGCAGCTCAGAAGTTCACCTCTGACACTGCAGAGTTAAAGCCTGCTGACCAGTAGGCTTATTTTAAAATATACACATACATGTATCCACATATCATATGCATGTGCCTAGGCCACGCCGCACGTCACTTTCATGAGACTTTCCATGGTGGATTCCGTGCAGAGATGTTCTGTAAGCCCCCAGGTGATTCCAGTGTGCGGCGGTGGTGCACTTGGCCTGAGGGAGAGGATGGGAAGGCTGGTGACAGAAAGACCAGGACGGCTGGGGGGAGGTGGCTCACACCTGTAATCCCAGCACTTTGGGAGGCCAAGGTGGGTGGATCACCTGAGGTCAGGAAATCAAGACCAGCTGGCCAACATGGTGAAACCCCATCTTTGCTAAAAATACAAAAATTAGTTGGGCATGGTGACACAGGCCTATAGTCCCAGCTACTCCGGAGCCTGAGGCAGGAGGATCCCTTGAATCCAGGAGGCGGAGGTTGCAGTGAGCCGAGATCATGCCACTGCACTCCAGCCTGGGTGATAGAGTGAGACTTTGTCTCAAAAAAAAAAAAAAAAAAAGAAAGAAAGAAAGACCGGGGAGGAGAGCTCTCCATCTGCTAGGGCTGTCATAACAAAGATCTACAGCCTGGGTGACTTAGAAATTTTCTCATAGTCCTAGAGGCTGGAAGTTCCTGATGAAGGTGTTGGAAGGCTTGGTTTCTTCTGAGACCCCCTTCCTTGGCTTGCAGATGGCCATCATTTTCTGCATCCTCACGTGGTCATCCCTCTGTGTTGCCTATGTCCTCATCTCACCTTGTTGTTGTTTGAGACAGAGTCTTGCCCAGGCTGGAGTGCAGTGGCATGATGTCGGCTCACTACAGCCTCCGCCTCCTGGGTTTAAGCGACTCTCGTGCCTCAGCCTCCTGAGTAGCTGGGATGACAGATGCACACCACCATGCCTGACTAGTTTTTGTATTTTTAGTAGAGATGGGGTTTCACTATGTTGCCCAGACTGGTCTTAAACTCCTGGCCTCAAGTGATCTGCCAGCCTCGTCCTCCCAAAGTGCTGGGATTACAGGGGTGGCCCACCATACCTGGCCTCTAATCTCTTTTTATAGGGACATCAGTCATACTGGATTAGAGGTCCACCCTAACAGCCTCATTTTAACTTAATCAACTCTTTAGAGATCTGATTTCCGAGTATGGTTCCATTTTGAGGTACTGGGAATTGGAACCTCAACATACGGATTTTGGCAGGACACAATTCAGCCCATCCGCTGTTGTGGGAGCTCAGAGGGGAGGTGATGAGCAACAAATTCAGGCAGCAGCAGGGCTGCACGTGGGGAGGAGAGAAAAAGCGGCATGGAAAGCTGTTGGGGGTTGTTGACTAGTGGGATGATGGCGGATCCAAGATGACTCCCCAGGTTCTAGCATGAACAACGGTGCCATCTGCTGAGGTGTTTGCAGGGAATGGAGATGAGGAGGGATGTGTTTCTTTTGCAGTATGTAACAATGACGGCAGATGGGGATTTGCAAGAAAACAGCCGGAGATTAAGGTCTGAGAATGATCATATGTGGAGGGTAGCTGAAACCAAAGGTGTAGATGAGATCTCGTCCAGAAAATGCAGAGAGAGAACAGAAGACTGGCAACCAAACCTTGAGGAAGAGCAGCTTTTGAGGAGGGGGCAGAATGTGAGGACTAATCATTTGTCATTAAGCCGCAGAAACAAACAGAAGCACTAGCTGTCTTCTTTCTATCTAGCCTGAAGCAGAGTCCTACTAAACCATAAAGAAAGTGATGTGAAGGGAGAGCGCTAATAAAGATGAAATGATGTGAACCACGAGTTACATAAAAGAGAGAATGAAGCAAGAACCAAGAAAGCAGTTATTGATGGGTCCTTGGTTTGTTAATTAGAGGTCTGGCTTTCTCTGTCTTCTCATTTACTATATTACGCTGGTGAATTAATAGATTTCTCAACAAAAGGACATTTAAATCAACGTACGACACCGGTTTAAATTCTTCAGAAGCCATTAATTACACATTCTTAAGAAAATGAGCTATGACACAACTCTTCTAACTGTATAATTCCTATCTGTGATTCTTAATCAGGCGACTTTTCAGCTGCAAGACGGATCTTTTCTATTCATCTCCTCTGGTTCTGACCAATTAAACGTTTTCTTTCGTAATCATAACATTTCACATGCCAAATCTTCAAAAGAAAAGGAGCTTGTTAGCAACATACCATTTCCTGTTTGCTAATTTATGCTGAATTTGAATTCTTAAAAGTATACACATGTAGAACATTATTAACACATCCAGGCTTAGTTAAAAAAAAAAAAAGCAATTTTTTTTTGGCTTGACTTTGTGAAAATTTTTTTAGAACAATTCTTTTTTTAAAAAAAACTTCACCAATTAATAAATCTATTCCTGTAAATTGAGGTTAAATTATACAGACAGAAAATACATGTATATATTATAAGGGTGTGTAAGTTTGTTCAGAAGGAATCATTATTTTCTGAAGGAATTAGAATGCCTATATAGACAGCCTTTTGGTGTTTTATAGCTTGACTCATGTTCAATATTTACTGACAGCATATATCTTCAAGTCATTTACTTCATAACCACCCAGTAGCCACTCTAGATTTCTTTTCCAGAAACCAACCATTTCCAAACATCAAAGCTTGCATTTTCTGCATTGAGGATTTCTGAGCCCAATCCAGGGGCAGAGCTGGGGACCAGTGGTCTGCTTCCCAGTCAGCCACTCAGCCTAAAATTCAACAATCCTAACCTGGCTAGGCCTCTCTCTCAGAGCTGCTCACTAAGCAGGGGCAAATCATGAGTTTATGGCACTCGCCAGGCATGATGGCTCACGCCTGTAATCCCAGCACTCTGGGAGGCTGAGGCATGTGGATCACCTGAGGTCAGGAGTTCAAGACCAGCCTGGCCAACATGGTGAAACCCTGTCTCTACGGAAAATACAAAAAATTAGCCAGGCGTGGTGGCACAAGCCTATAATCCCAGCCACTCGGGAGGCTGAGGCATGAGAATCACTTGAACCCCGGAGATGGAGGTTGCACTGAGCTGAGATCGTACCACTGCATTCCAGCCTGGGGGATAGAACGAGACTCTGTCTCAAAAAAAAAAAAAAAAAAAAAAAAAAAAAAAAAAAACCACACAACTACTTATAAGAAGCAACTAGTTCATTGTCTACCACTATTTGATGCAGATCTGTATCAAAGGGCAGCTTTCTTTTATTCTTACGTTATCACCTTTTAGTTGGATCCTATTATTCCCTGTCCTCCAAAAGAAGTCTGGAAACAAACCATCAGTTGGTCTAATGTAATACATTATGGTCTTTTGGGAGAGGCGAGTCACTGATTGTTTTGTCCAATGAATCAATAATATTTGAGAGCCTGCAAAACTGGGGGCTAGAGTTAGTGTCCCTCATCTAGTCCTTCATCTGGGATAGGGTGGAGTCTTCAATCATCACATCCTGTTGTCAGTCACCTGGGAGCACTGGGGTAGCAAGGCTCACGGCATGGGGCCAGACATTTCTCAAGCACCCAGCAGGGGGAACATAGCTGGGTAAGAAGCTTGCCTGTCTCCATTGTAGACATTGCTTGCTCATCACACATTGAAAAGAGCCCTTACAGCTTCCTGCCTCCACTCAATTTGACCCAACCCCACCTAACATCTCCAGACCTCAGCATCTCATACGGTATTGGCACAAAGACAAGACGCCTATGTTTCTTTTTTACAAAATCAAAATCTGCCCAAGGCCAAATGGACTCTTCACATACTGGTCCTCTCAAGAATGAAAAGCTTTTCATGCATAAATGTAGGGCTGCCCCTGCATTCATCCTGAGAACACAGCCAGGAAATAGGAATTGGAGAGCGCAAGAAAGCTCCTCTCTCCATTCGATTATGTTCATCCTCTGAAGGCCAACGACGAAAGCAGCCACAGGTGCAGACACTCCATGAAAGCAGGTAAACAGGCCCATAACCATTCCCAACCTTTTTTCTCTCTCATACCTGATCTCCTTGCAGCGTGTGCTGGTCAAGGGGTGTCTTGGTGGCAATATTGCTGTAGTAGGCATATGACAGTTCCCAGTCCAGGGGGTAGTTGTCAATACCCTGGTAGTGTTTATACCCAAGATTCATTGACGACAGCCTCTCACTCCCCTGGCCTCCAACCAAACTATACAACATGCCCTGTTAGGAAGAAATTTACAAAGTGCTCATGAGATTGTAGATAGGGTCATAAAATCCCAACACTGAGAGGTTATCAGGCCCAATTCCTATATACAATCCTAGCCATTCCAGAAATATGTTAACTTGCCTTTTTTTTTTTTTTTTTTTTTTTTTTGAGACAGAGTATCGCTCTGTTGCCCAGGCTGGAGTGCAGTGGTGCAGTCTCGGCTCACTGCCAGCTCCGCCTCCTGGGTTCACGCCATTCTCCTGCCTCAGCCTCCCGAGTAGCTGAAACTACAGGCGCACACCACCATGCCCAGCTAATTTTTTGTATTTTTAGTAGAGACAGGGTTTCACCGTGTTAGTCAGGATGGTCTCGATCTCCTGACCTCATGATCCACCTGCCTCGGTCTCTCAAAGTGCTGGGATTTAACTTGCCTTTTTAAAAAAATAATAAAATGAAATGAATCTTTAGGAAAAAAGCCAATCCAGCTTTCTATTGGTTTACAAATTTCCAGCTAGCTGCCCTTCCTAATGTCAAACAGCTTAAAACGCCCTTTTGCCTCTTCCTGGTACAAACGGGGATCTCTCGTGACTTCTACTGCAGCACTTTTTTGGGCACCAACCAACCGTCCTACGTCCCCTGTTCTGTTTCAGCGACGTCATCGATGAACACAGGGTCTGGATGGCAGGCCCATGTCCCATCCTCACACTCTCAGAATGTTTGTGCTGGAAGGGTCTCTGGAGATTGACTGGTCTGACCACCTCATTTCATAGTTGGGAAAAGAGGGGCCCAGAAAGGGGAAGTCGATTGTCCATGGTCAACCAGCCACTTTGTGGCAGAGATGGGACTAGACTGTTCTTGTTATTCCAGCCTTGTGGGGACTGCTTCTGGGGCTCAGGAAAACATGCTGTGATTCCGGAGCATCTGTAAGCCAGAGGTACCATAAGCAAATCACTGGAAGGGAACATGGAACCATTTGGGCACCTCTCAACAGTCTGAGCCTCCCTAACCACAGACACACAATCACCTATGCAAATCTGAAAACGAAAAGCAATCAGGGAACATTTAGCAGTACTTATTGCGATGGTTCATTTTGTGTGTCAACTCGACTGTGCCATCGGGTACCCAGAGGAAACATCATTTCTGCATGTGTCTGCGAGAGTGTTTCCGGATGAGATGAATATTTGAACTGGTGAGGTGAGCTACGCAGACAGCCCTCTCCACTGTGAGTGGGCATCATCCAATCTCTTGAGGGCCTCCATAGGACAAAAAGGCAGAGGAAAGAGAAATTGGTCCCTTTTTGCTCTCTGCTGCCTGCCTGCCTACTTGAGGCAGGAAGACATCATGTGTTTTTTGTTTTGTTTCTTTTTTTTTTTTTTTTCCTGCCCTCGGACTGGAATTTATGGCATCATCTCTCCTGATTCTCAGGCCTTCAGGCTTAGACTGGAATTACACTACTGGCTTTCCTGGCCCTCAGCTTTCAGACGGCAGACCGTGGGACTTCTCAGCCTCCATAACTGCATGAGCCAATTCTTCGTAAGAAACCTCTTCCTATATATATCTAATCCCATTGGTTCTGTTTCACTGGAGAACCCTGACTAATGCACTATGAAAATGTAATTCTAAATGTTAGGCAAGTTGCATAATAAATTTGGATTCAAAAGCAGAAATGAAGCCGTCTGGTATGGCGTTTATTTTGATGACAGACTGCTGGATGCAGCAATACTTTGCTTCAAGGTCCAAGTGACTTCACTTAGCTGAAAAGTGATGTGGGATAATGGATAACGGTCTCCCAGCCAGAGTAATTAAAAGAATTTGGTAAGAAGCACCTGTTCTTGAAGAACTGGGGTTCTGGCAAGCCCTGACACTGTTCCTTAGCTGGTACACCAATCATCCCCCCAAGGCCTTGTCTAGAAATGGATGAAGTGCTCTTTTTCGTTCACTGAAAGGAAAGGATCCTGTATTTAACACAGCCCCAGGGCCTTTATCTTGAGTGTAAAGATTTTTAAAGGACTCCAAGGAGCTGCAACATGTCCAGTTCTACCAGGGGCATGAGCGCATTGCGCTGCAAATATAACGCAGGTGACTGATGTTAATGGAGCAATGAAATACTCTACCTGCAGCTGATCCCGAGGAACATTTAATCCAGTCTCATAAAAGACTGCGAGGTAGTAGGATGCTTTATGGTATCCACAGCAGCTGGAATCCATCAGAAAGGGGATGACAGAGCTAATTTGGTGAAGACCATCAACGCTAGAGAGTCTCTTTACAGCCTTCTCAAATATCTTCCCACCGATTTCTAATACAGATTCATTTTGGTTCCTTGGCACTGTAAATAACACAATTCAGAGCACACACAATTAATTACCATGGGATCGACATGGCTTTAGAAAAAGAGGAAAAGCCAATTAAAGCACCTGAGTTATTGATATGGTCGGTCCCGCAGTGCCTCAAAATATGCCACCTTCTAGGGAGGTAAATTAAACCCTTTGGGGATGCCATGGTGTCATTCTGTAAATAGCTTTTCTTTGGCACTAAATGACAGCCTGGTATCCTGGGGAAATGATGTGCTGTATGTAGCTCAGAAATTGCCTCAAGAGAGTAATTTCCTCAGTGTAACTCATCACCAAACCAGGACCACTGAAACTTCCAGAGAGACTTTTTCCCCCTCTAAGACTCCCTAAAGAAGATTGTGTTTTATCTCACAAACAGTTCCTAGGCACTGCTCTAAAAAGTTGAGTAAAAGAATCTTATTTTTGGATGCTTTCTGGACATCTTTTGTCCCCAGTTTTTCTCATGGGTCTCCAAATAAAAAGAATGTGTCAACTTTTATTGAGAGCTTACAGCAGGCCAAGTACTGGGTTAAGTGTCTTATGTAAATTATGGCATTTAATTGGTACACTTTTTTTTTTTTTTTTTTTTTTTTTTTTTGAGACGGAGTCTCGCTCTGTCGCCCAGGCTGGAGTGCAGTGGCCGGATGTCAGCTCACTGCAAGCTCCGCCTCCCGGGTTCCCGCCATTCTCCTGCCTCAGCCTCCCGAGTAGCTGGGACTACAGGCGCCCGCTACCTCGCCCGGCTAGTTTTTTGTATTTTTTAGTAGAGACGGGGTTTCACAGTGTTAGCCAGGATGGTCTACGATCTCCTGACCTCGTGATCCGCCCGTCTCGGCCTCCCAAAGTGCTGGGATTACAGGCTTGAGCCACCGCGCCCGGCCTAATTGGTACACTTTTATAAGTCGGTACTATTTCCAGCATCCCCATTTTTCACATGAAGAGACTGAGGCCTGGAGAAGAATAACTTGTCTAACGTTACAAAGGCTGGCAAGAGGCAGAGCCAATCTGTGAGACCCACTTTGAAGGTCACTAAAGCCAGAGTTCACAGTCACCCTGATGCACATACCCTCAATGAACAGTCAGTCAGTTGCCTTAATAGGTACCTTACCACGTGGATAGAGACTTGTTTACACAACTGCTATATGATGCTTCCTTTTACATAATTCTCCCATGAATCTATAAGCTGATCATCACTTAAGCCCAAACAAGCAAGTTTTATGGCCCTAGATGCCCTGTTAGAGTCTTCTAAAGTCTATCTTCATTATTCCTATCTCTTGTTAATTCAGCCAACGAATGTTTACTTTCTATTATGTGCAAAGCACTATGCTAGATGCTATGTTACAAAAGGCCATATAGGATTACAAAGATACTATTTACATTTAACTTAAGACTTAACTTTTAACTGAAGACTTACATTTAACTTAGGATGTTAGTTAAATGTAAATGTACATGTAAATAATGTTGATTTAAATGTTAAGTTAAATGTCAACTTGACTAAAATTTCACCTGCCTAAAAACTATGTCCAACATTTTTCTTCCTTTCTTCATTCCATCAAAAATCAAAATGTTATTTTTTTTAAAGCTCAGGAGGTAATGAGAGAGACTCACTCTTATCAGTCCTTCATCAGGATTGAACAGAAAAGAGTCTCCAATGTGGGAAGGTTGGGGGTGGGTCTATGTAAGGGCGATTTCCTTGCAGAGGTCCGCGCTAAAAATGGAAGTCGAGATCAGAAGGACCCACAGATGATACTGGGAATGCTGACATGTTGTTAATGAGTGGGTACTGGTGCCTGGGGACACATGGGTGGGGTGGGTGTCCCTGAGAGGGGGACACTGTGCTTGTGCTTGCAGACCCTGAGCTGTGGGGAATGATGCAGCCACCACCTCCACCAGCCCTAAGGCATCCTCTAGCTACTGGCTCCTGGAACTCCTTCCTGCCTACCTCCTGGCTCTGCTTTTGCTTTTTTGATCCCAAGTACCTGGCACAGTAGGTGCTGAAAAAATTCACTTTACTGAACGAATGGAGTTTGTTCCTTTTTCTGTATTTTTTTAAAACTCCCCAGAGAAATAACAGCTTCTTGTTAAAAAAAAAAAAAAAAAAAAATCAAACAATGCAGATTTGTATAAAATAAAAACAGAAATCCCCTCTCCCTCAATCTTTCTTTAATAATGAAGATTAAAAACTATTAAAAGCTTGGTATGTAGGCTTTGGGACTTTTCCTTCGTATATACAATAATTCATATCCACATCTATTTACATATCTACATACACATTTTCTTTACCAAAATGGCGTATTATGCCATTGTAGATTCTGACTCTCGACTTTCTTTTTTAAATTAACTACACATTATGAATAACTCTCTGGGGCTGTCAGAAGCTCATTTTTTCTAATGCTTCAGTAGTATTGCATTCCATAGCTGTACCATTTTCCCTACCAGGCCTCTATTTTTAGACTCCTGGGTTGTTTCCAGCGGTTTTGCTATAACCAACAACATGGCATTGAACATCCTCGAACATTTCCATTTCCCTCTGCTAATCTGTTAGGATGACATCTGCATGATAACACCCTTTTTCACCAGCAGCCTGAGGAATCTTGTCTTGGCTTTTCCCTTTGCATAGTTGAGAGAAGTCTGTTCTACCCAGTCTTTAGCTGTGATAAGAACCTGGAATACACTGAATTCAGTAGACACTGTAGAACTCAGAGTTGCAAAATAAATTCCACTGCCACTTATTCATGTGTTTACTTTTAACTATGTGCTCATCTTGGATGCCCCTCTGCACATTCCCAGCAAAGCAACATTAACATTTGTTAACAATTCATCCCTGCCTCACCTACTCTGCCAAATGCCTAACTAAGATGACGAGTTTGCCAGAGTACCCATGGACCCGCTCTTTGTAGGCTCAGAGGAGGAAGAGACTCCAAACCAAATGAAGCTTCGAATGAAACACTTGCCCTGCCGACCGCTGGCACAGAACCTCAGAAATCATTAGCAGGAGTGCCCAGGTAGCTGAGATTGCTGGAGAATAAGGAGCAAAAAGGGAATCCTTCGAAAAGCTCAAATTTTTAGCACAAAAAAACTGCAGATCGAAACACAGGCAGTTTGAAAGGGCTATGTTATTTCTTCTGCACATGAAATGCAAAACTGCCCCTGAAATATAACCAAACAGTATTTTCTCTGAAAAAGAATCTAAATAATTGTCTGCAGTAGTAAATACAATAAAAAATAATAATCCTAAGGTAAAACTGCTCATTTTGCACATTTGGTAAACTTTGAATTCCAACTGTTGCTCAAAAGCAAAGGCATAATGTCTTGGGTGATATTGTGTAACTGGTTATTTTAAAGTCAGTTTAATGAAACTGTTAATTTCACCCATCTGGCTTAGCATATGCATTTTTTCCTAGTCAATCTGTAACTAAAAACAGGCCTTGTTTATGGAGATTAATGGTTTAATGAAGAAACAAACAAAATAGAAGAAGCTGTTTTCCCATTTTCTTTCTTTCAGCACCCAAAGCTAAGAAACAAAAGCCACTACCACCATTCATTACCCCTTACTATTTTCCATGTAGCCCAGAATCGTTTATTTTGCTTTTTTTTCCCCTTTTTCACAGTAATACCATAAGGTCACCATTTGTGTGCTCATCTTTAGAAGAGACAAAAAGCAGAATATGAGAAGGTAGCCACTTGCTGAAGGCCCCGGAGCTGGGACCAGTGTCTGTTTGAGAATTCAGGAGGAGAAAGGCACCTCATTCCTTGGGAGAGGAATGGAGACATCAGTAGGAAAGTCATTTTTAGTTTCAAGCTTCTGAAAGGTGTAATGCATCCAAAGTAGAAGTTTGAAAGGGGAAAAAAAGGAAAGGAGAAAATGTCACTTAACTATTAAAAGGAATGATCTACACCAAGTTGACTGGTTTGCACTCTGACCTGGAGATCCTTATTGGGCTCACGGGCTATTTTATTTTTCTCTTTCAAAAAAAGCCTATTTGGGCCGGGCGCGGTGGCTCACGCCTCTAATCCCAGCACTTTGGGAGGCTGAGGCGGGCGGATCACGAGGTCAGGAAATCCAGACCATCCTGGTTAACACGGTGAAATCCCCATCTCTATTAAAAATACAAAAAAAATTTAGCAGGGTGTAGTGGCAAGTGCCTGTAGTCCCAGCTACTCGGGGGGCTGAGGCAGGAGAATGGTGTGAACCTGGGAGGTGGAGCTTGCAGTGAGCCAAGATCGTGCCACTGCACTCCAGCCTAGGTGACAGAGTGAGACTCCGTCTCAAAAAAAAAAAAAAAAAAAAAAAAAAAGCCTATCTGTATCTTTCTATATACTGTGTAAATTTTCTTTTCTTTCTTCTTTTTTATTTTATTTTGTTGAGACAGAATCTTGCTCTGTCACCCAGACTGGAGTGCACTGGCATGATCTTGGCTCGCTGCAACTTCCACCTCCCGGGTTCAAGCAGTTCTCCTGCCTCAGCTTCCAAAGTAGCTGGGATTACACGGATGCACACCACACCTGGCTAATTTTTTTTTTTTTTTTTGGTAGAGACAGGGTTTTGCCATGTTGGCCAGGCTGGTCTCGAACTCCTGGCCTCAAGCAATCCACCTACCTCTGCCTACCAAAGTGCTGGGATTACAGGCATGAACTACAGCGCCCAGTCTTTTTTTTATTTATTTATTTTTTTTAAATAGAGACAGGGTTTCACTATGTTACTCAGGCTGGTCTTGAACTCCTGGTCTCAAGTGATCCTCCTGCACTGGCCTCCCAAAGGGCTGGAATTACAGGTATAAGCCTCTGCTACCGACCCCTTATAAACTCTCTGATTTTACACACGTCATTTTCCTCTCTGTCTTCTTCCTTTCCTTCCCTCCTTCCTCCCTCTCTCTCTCTCTTTCTCTGTCTCTCTCTCCTTTCAGAGCTGTTATTCTCCGACCAAGAAAAGCACAGCCCATTGTTTGTTTTCTTGGTGTCTCTGTGTATTTTTTTTAAAAAAACTATAATGTATGCTTTTTTAAAAAATATAATAAAGATGATGGTTCTTCAACAAACAACAGGGAACACAGCTCTTAAAAGGAAACGGTATCCCGATGTTATTATGTAGCATAATTGTATTTCTAACATCTCCACTCTCTGCATTTTAAGGTCTCCAAATAAACATCGCAATTGTTGGCAAAAATAAAGTCAAAAGCAAAGCAGAGCTTCGCTAGTGCAGCCAGTCACTCCTTGGCGTATTGTGTGGGGACACCTCTGCCCCCACACTCAGCACTCCAGAGCCTGGGGGCAAGGGGCAGGCAGTGGTCCTGAAGGGGTGCAGATGGTGTCAGCCCAGGGAGCCGAGCCCAACCTTGGACCTGGCCCCATCTCAGAGAACCATTTGTTGGCAGACCTTGGACTTCCTTTAGCCACAGGCACCAACTCCCTTGGTCAGAGGTGCCCAGTGCAGATGAAAGGCAGGAAAGGAATAAATAGGCCTGGCCATGGGGCAGATGTCCCTGGGGGCATGCTGCCCAGTTCCCCCCTCCCCTCTCTACCTTCATGTCACCTGTTCAGTGCCTTTGTGTCCTTCCTCACTGCTCCCCGCCACAACTAAGAGCCTGGCCTGCCACTGCCATCCCTGCAGCCTCTCACCAGTCCAGTCCTCATCGCCTCTCTTCTCTGGATGCCAGGGCCCCATTCAAAGGGTTTTTGAATTCAAAAGGCTCGGTTTTGACAGGCAAGGTGTGACAGGAAAGTAAAAGAAGGAAATGGCCAGCACAACTCTCAAATAATGAAAAAACACGCATACTAAAACACCACCGCACTAGCATTAGAAAAAACCCAAATGCTAATGGGGCAATTTCTATGCTCTGGCAGGAGCCATTTTCCTAGAGAATTGGAGGTTCCCCAGGAAACAACATAGAGTTTGACCAATCAGAGTCCCCTCCTCCAGAGTCCTGAACGTGGGGTCTCGTGTTGGATGCCACCCAAGAGTCTAGACGGTGGTGAACTACAAGTCACAGCAGCACAGGAGAATCCCTGTGCCAAGCAAGAAAATCAGGATGCAGAGCAGAGGCCCTGGAATGCCCGAGGCAGCAAGGGGACTCAGCCACATCTATATGCGCTGCAGTTGGGGGCCCCGAGTAGCCCCGCCATGTTTAATTCAAAGGCGTGCCCGCTCCGGCAGGCGAGGAACGTGTCCTGTTATACATCAGAGCGGAAAATACCAGTGGGAACAGCTGCGTCTTATACCAGGTTAGCCCATCAGCTGTCAACTCTCAATGAGCCTCCCTCCTCTGCACCCCCTGGCACCTGGCACAGAGTTGTGTGTGGGCTGGTCCACGATTTTCATTGTGGTCGCCCCAGGGCCTGGCACCATGCTGGGATGCACCCAGTACACGGGTCCTGAACTGGGTTTGCAGGTACCCCGGGGCTGCTTTACATCTTGGAACCTGTATATCTCAGCAACTAGATTACAGATGGTATGAAAGCAAGAACTATGACGGCTACATTTCTGGAATTCTTTTGTAAATGAGTGTGCACAGACCTGAGCAGGATTCTGGTCTACTGCTGTTGACAGCAGAAAGCTGGCAAACAGCGTCCTGGTAGACCTGAGAAACAGAACGATGTTTACAGAAGTGTCTACCGAGAAAGAGCAGTCGCTCCTCAGAGGAAACAGGCTGAGAGAGAGTAGGAGAAATGAGGGAAATGTAGAAAGAAGCAGAGTAAGCCCATAGATCTCTTAGCAGTCTGGATCGGAGCTGTGGCTTGACTAGCACAAACCTTGAACTTCGGTCTCCTGGAAGTCAAATTCCTCATTCCTTCAGTGATTCGTTGACCCAACAAAGATGTTTTGAGTACTAAGGTGAGATCACTTATTCATCTGGGCTGCCGCCATTCAGTTACTCAACAAATATTTATTGAGGCAAGGGTCTTAAAAAACAAACAAACAAGCAAACAAAAAGCAAAAGAAAAACCAAAACCCTAAATACTGTTCCTGTCTTTGAGGAGTTTTTTTTTTTTTCCCTGTTTTTTTTTTTTGTTTGTTTGTTTGTTTTTTTCATAGTAGCCATCTTCATGGCTGTGAGGTATAATTTATTTTTGTGCAGTAATTTATATATTGGAGAAAGTCTGGTTTAACCGGAATTTAAAATGCAATGCTTTTATAAAGTGACACAATGTCTATGAAAGAACTTAGTGGACAGAAAGATACCATGTGGACCTGGGGAACAGGTTTGCCTGAATAAAGCTCATCTTACTCTGCCTTGAGTTTCACCATTTGATCCTACACGTGTCTCCGTCACTCACTCTGGCAAGCTTGTTAAGGGTGGTGCAAGAAGTGGAAGGATCCAACTTATACTTTGAATTCTCGACAGCGCCTGCAACAGTGCTAGGCATAAGTTAGCTGCCTATGCCATATGTTAGTGAAGTGATCCTTCTTCTATATGACCACACATGGTGTGTTTGTGCCCCATACTCAACAAGGAACATACCTCATCCGCCCACACTCCTCAGTTTGCCTGCCTGGCAAACAGCTGTTATGTTCCCACTTAGATACCTCTCCTCACGTCATCTCTCCTGTCTCCCCAGGCAGATGGCTCTTCTCCGATGCCCCCCTTGCCACTGTGTAGGCATCCTCTTTACCAGAACTACCATCCTGCATAATGACTGTTGACTTTCCTGATTTCACAGTACAGCTTAGATGTCCTCAAATACATCTCAAAGGGTTGAGTGCAGGGGCTCACAACTGGAATCCTAGCACTTTGGGAGGCCAAGGCAGGGAGATCAACTGAGGTCAGGAGTTCGAGACCAGCCTGGTCAACATGGCAAAACCCCTGTCTCTACTAAAAATACAAAACATCAGCCAGGTGTGGTGGCAGGCATCTGTAATCCCAGTTACTCAGGAGGCTGAGGCAAGAGAATCGCTTGAATCCAGGAGGCAGAGGTTGCAGTAAGCCAAGATTGCGCCATTGCACTCTAGCTTGGGCAACAAGAGCAAAACTCTGTCTCAGAACAACAACAAAAAAAATGGACTAGGTGCAGTGGCTCATGCCTGTAATCACAGCACTTTGGGAGACTGAGGCAGGTAGATCAATTGAGGTCAGAAGTTCAAGACCAGCCTGGCCAATATGGCGAAACCCCATCTCTACTAAACATATACAAATTAGCTGGGTTGGGTGGTGCATCCCTGTAATCCCAGCTACTCAGGAGGCTGAGGCAGGAGAATCGCTTGAACCCAGGAGGCAGAAGTTGTGGTGAGCCGAGATCCGCCACTGCACTCCAGCCTGGACGACAGAGTAAGACTGTCTCAAAAAAAAAACGAGCAAACAACCAAACAAAACAGGAAATAACAAGTGTTTCTGAGGATGTAGAGAAATTGGAACCCTTGTGCACTGTTGGAGGGAATATAAAGGGCGCAGCTGCCGTGGAAGACAGCATGGAGGTTTCTCAGAAAACTAAATGTAGAATTACTATATGACCCAGAAATTTTGCTTCTGGATCCAGTATATATCCAACAGAAAATGAAAGCATGGTTCTAAAGAGATATTTGTAGACCCATATTCTTAGCAAAGTCACTCACAATAGTCAAGGGGTGGAAGCAACTCAAGTGTCCATCGATGGATGAATGGATAAATAAAGTGTGGTATAAACATGTCATGAAATACCATTCAGCCTTAAGATGAAAGGAAATTCTAACACACACTGCAACAGAGATGAACCTTGAGGACATTATGCTAAGTGAAATAAACCAGTCACCAAAAGACAAATACTGTGTAAGATACCACTTATACAAGGTATCTAAAGCAGTCAAACTCAGAGAAAAAAAAAGCAGGATGATGGCTCCCAGGGTTTGGGATGGAGGCAATGGGTAGATGTTTACTGAGTACGAATTTTCGGTTTTGCAAGAAAAAAGTTGTGGAACTCTGTGGCACAAGAATGTGAATATCCTTCATGCTGCTGAACTGTGTACACTTAAAACTGGTTCAGATGGCAAATTTTGTTATGTGTATTCTAGCAAGAATAAGAATTTTAAAATCACAGCCCTTAAAGAGGAAAAGTGTAAATATTTGGTGACTCTCAGTTGTAGTAGAAGAATACGGTTATTCTGGGAACAACTCAAAGGTGCTGACCTCACTGGACGGGAACGTGGAGGACACTCTTCCACTTCCCACTGGCTGTTAATGAAGCCAAAGCCTCCCCACTCTCTACCCCCTGCAATGTTCTCATCTCTGCTTTGAAGTGTGTTGTTGGCTGAGATAGTGAGCAGATGATCCATCTAAAATCACACAGTGTGGGGGGAAGAAACACTTTCAGGTCTGAAACGTGCACATGTAGCGGCCTGGAAGTGGAGTGCTGGCTATGTCTATGAAGAAAAGCTGCTGGCAGGGAAGAAGATGACTCTCAGACAGAACCAGAAATTACAGCCCATTTTCTCTTGCTCCATGATGGCATCTTATTTGTTAAAAATTCCAGAAAAACAATTCCACAGATTAATGCCCTTTGGGGAAACTATGGGAGCTGATGTTTTCTTTTACATTAGCCTAAATGACTCTCATTCAAAACACAGCCCCATTTTGATTCTATCCTGGCTCGTAGGGGGCATTCAGTCAATGCTTGTTCAGTAAATGAATGAACGAAAGGTTGTGAGTAACTTCAGAACACACCCACTCAGTTAAATTCCTTATCTTTGTTACTGCGCCTGTTCAGTTCCTACAGTAAGAATTCCAAGCATCAAACATCTCATGCCTGAATCCATTCTTACAGCTTATCTCAGATATGAAAAATGTAATATGATGAGGATGTTCTAATAAAGTCTATTAATCAACAGGACAGGACAGGTCAGGGCAGCAGCAGAAAATAGAATACAAACACAGTTCCTATTAACTAGAGTCATCTGAAGCCTGCCGGAGCCAGCTAGGGCCAGACGCTGTGGGCAGGACGAACTTGGAACGAAGGGTATTTGAGGAACTGGGAACGGCAATAGCGTCACACTCGTCTTACTATGGTTCTTTTTATAGGAGAGCAGAGTAAAGACGTGTTGGAAATATAAATTCTTTTTTTTTTTTTTACCCTCAATTTACAAAATCAAGTTTTTTTTTTTCTCTCTCAGCCTTGTTAGGAAGCTGGGTGCAATACAAGACACCAGTCTTTCTTCCAGGTTTGCTGGAAGATGCTATGATAGCCCCAAGCAAGGGCCCTGTGCCAGGTAGAGAGATAACCTTAAGGAGTATATGCCCTACCTCTACAGAAGGCTCCCCAATCCTTCCAATTTGACCTAGAAAAAGAGGCGCTGAAGGCGAATGGGTCCCAGGGCTTGGTTCTAGAAACTCACCTAAACTTCTGCTCTCCCTCCCTGCCAGCTCCTAGGCCAGGGAAAGGCAGGGAGAAGAGGAAGGCAGCTGGCCACGTGCCTCTGGAAGCAGAGGATGTAGTGGCAGGGGAGGCTGGCAGGTATGGTCCCTCAGGGGAAGCTCCTTGGGGCTGTTCTAACTTGGCGCCAGAAGACCCCAAAGGCAGTTTAAGCATGAACGGTGGATCCTAAAGTGGCAAATCCAGCTTTGGGTCCCCCTCTCTCCCCACTGATGGGGGCCTCAGATGCCTAACAGAGGTCAGTGGAATACGCTCACTGCGTGGGAATCTAGCGGTTCCGCAGCACCCATACCCAGGGAGTCTTAAGGTAAAGGGACTTATGATTGGGGTTTTTCATTAGATTTCATTGCCAGGCCTCCATGGAAAACAAATCATTCTGAATTCTTATAAACAAAATTTTGAGCTGCAACAATAACATGAAAACCTTCTCATAGACAGTATTTACTTTAAAAAGAACATTTTGTAAAAAGGATGCACTCCTGTTTCCAATCAGCGAAACTATTTTTAAGTAGGATTGGAACTCGCATAAAAACAATGTTGGTGTGGATGTGGTCTTAGCCCATTTAGCCTAAACTGTCCAACATGCGTCTCCCTCTCCTATTTGCGGGTCTTGGGGCACGGGGCTTCATCACCTCCAGACAGCCATCCAGCGGCAACCTGGAATTATCTCTGCCCAGTAATAAGAGCAACAGCACTGACGTAGCAGTGGTTCTCAGCTGGGGGTGATCTGGCCTCCCTAGGGACTTGGGAGCATTTGCCAATACCTGGAGATATTTTTGGAAAGGAGGGATATGGGGAGGGTGCTATTTGTATCTAGTTGTGGAGTCCCGAAATGCAGCTAAACATCCCATAATACACAGGACAGTCCCCAACAAAAAAAATTCTACAGTCCAAAATGTCCATATTGTGAGATTGAGAAACCCTGCTTATGTAAGGCTTACCATGTGCTGAAATTCTTCTAAGTATATTATATATATAAAATACTTATATAATAATATATATTATATATATAAAAAGACTATATATATATATAATATAAAATATATATATAATATATAGATATAAAATACTTTTATATATGAATCCTTATATAATAATATATATTATTTTACTATTATTTATTATATAATTATATATTATATATATAAAATACTTATATAATATATATTTGATATATAAAATTCTTATAAATATTCTATATCTTCTATATAAATCACTTATATATTATATTATTAATTATATATTAAATATACTTATATTATTATATATTATTATATTATTTATATATCTTACTTATTAAATATATTATATATAATCCTTATATCTTCTATTATATTATTATTAAGTTTCTCTACTTATAGCTATTTATATATTCTATTCTCTATTCTATATATCTTTAGATTAATATATATATATATATAATTATAACATGTTTATATATTATATATTATTATATATTATATTTTATGTTATATAATGTAATGTACATATATTATATATGATATATACACACATATTCACACACATATACATACATACATATATGTATATATATGTATACATATATATATATCAACTTATTGAAGCCAACACTAGAAGACAGGTAGTATTTTCATTCCCATTTTGCAGACGAGGAAACTAAGGCTCAGAGAAATTAAGTAACTTGCCCAAATCACACAGCTAGTGAATGTTAAAATTGGACCCAGGCCAGCTGGCTCCAGAGGCTACGCCACTCATTATACAACATGACACAGCCTACCGCCCACTTGTCCTTTGCCCACATCCAAGCAGCTATGGAGTCCCTCAGAGTCCATCTCTATATCCTTCAGCTCTGTTCCTGTCACCATGCCCCACTCAGGCCTGCATCCTCTCCTCAAGGGACCGTGGCAATACATTCCCTTCTTCCAGCTCCACGCCCTTCTAGTTCACCTCCCTGCCGTGACCTCAAAGTCCCAGATCTCACTATGCCTCTTCTTCTTGCTTGAAACCCTTTAACAGGTCCCTGTCACCTGAAAGGTAAAGCCCAAACTTCAGGATGGTGTCTGAACCCTCGTTGGAATAATCAGTTTGCAGGGCTTCTCCTGCCTCCACATTGTCACGGCACCATCATGCGACAATGCTGTGCTGTTACCACCTCTCAGGGTCTGCTCTGCCTGCAATTCCCACCTCCAACTCTCTTATCTGGCAGACACCTGCTGGCCTTTCAAGAATCAGTCCCAGTGTCTCCTCTTCCAGGAAGCCTTCCCAGAACACCTCAGCCCTCCCGGTAGAACTGACCACTCCTTTCTTTGTGTCTCCACCATTAGCTTCTATACCTTTAATAAAATGCATTACTATTTTTCTTTGCTTTCAAGTCCATTCCTTAAGGACAGAAGCATTGTGTTACTTCACATATCTCTGAAGTCTAGCCAAGTTACTGAGTAGTCACTGAGTAAGCATCAGAAGAATGAATGATAAAATATCCTATATGACTTGAATTCTTTGCAGGAGGGTCACCATTTGCAAAGGAAATCTATGCTGTTAGACACTGCCATTCTTAGGCAGTGGGTGCAATTTAAGACACCAATCTTACATGAGGCAGAAGTCACTTTCTGCATGGCCCCAACTCAAGATCTGGTTCTATGCCCAGGACTACGTGGAGTTGCCTCCCACCACTAAGACAGTTGGCAACTCCCTGCTAGGCTCCTCTTCACCAGGCTGAACATCTCCAGCTGCCTTTCCTCTTCCTAACAGGCATGGTTTTAAGATCCCTCATGGCCCTGGAGGATGCACTGAATTACTAAGCAAACCCAAATTGCGGTGGGCCTACAGAGAAGCTGGTGGCATCTGGGAAGTTTATGCAGATTCCTGAGATGACGCTGAAAGTGTACTTCAAATCAGAGGTCCCAAGTTCAAGTGCTTGTGGGCTCACATGGGTCAGATCCATGAATGAAGTAAGCAGGAGGTGACAAAATAGACAGGAGGTGCTGTGGGTGGACAAGGTATGCCTGGTCTGAGCCTCACCTCCACAATTGCTGCCACACAGGAGAAATGCCCAGTCTTGCCAGATCTTTGGTTTTTTCTTTTTTAAAAAGAGCTAGAAATTTGCATTTTCGTACAAGCTTTTTAGATACATATAACTACTTTTTTTTTTTTTTTTTTTTTTTAACATATACAACAAGGTATTTTCCAAATCAACTGCATCTGGGGGCTGGCTCTGGCTGCAGGCTGTCCATTTGTGGCCTTGGCTTTAAATAAAGAATTGCTTGAGCAATTCCTAAATTTAAGTTTTTGCATTTAGTGTTGGAAGTGTGCACAGATATATCGAGAGTTGTGGACATACAAGGGCAGAATTTAAATTTGAAATTAAGCTAAAACCTTAGGGTTAAAAATAACTTTAAGGCCTAAAACACCAAAGAGGGTGAGTGAAACGGAGAAAAACAAGGAGCCTTTCTAACCAGTGCCCAAAGCCGAGGCAAAGACTCAATTACCGGTCAGCAAGTCCATCTCCAGTAATGCCTGGAACAAGCTGGGGTGTTTGTCTTTCAGCTCCTTCTCCCAGGGGAAGGCCCTGCACATCGAGGGTCTCCCATACTTGCGCTGGAGGTCCAGGTAGGAGTTATGGAGGTGGCCTACACAGAAGAGGAAGCAGAAGACATCACACCCTTTAGCAGAAGATGAGACTCACCTCCCTAAAGTCCTTCGTCCTAAGAGGAACCAGAAAGAAGAGGCCAGACTTGCCATTACTGGATGTTGGTTTGGGTCCTTTTGAGATTTGAAATTGGCTATGATGCTTTTGCCTCCAGGTCACAAATTCAGAGCCAAGTCCATGAGAAATGTGCCAAAGTTGCTGATGGCTATTGAATAATTCTACAGAATGAGCAGCTGGCCTCTGACTGGTCCCCAGGAGGCCAATATCTAGGCCATTTTCTTGGCATTTGAGTTGAGGAGCAAAGCACAAAGACCCCCAGGGAGGAAAGGCAGTTGAAGATGGTAGGAAAATCTTCCTAATGCCACCAAACAGATGGGTGTGCATGCCTCGCCTTCCATCTCAGGGTATGTCTCCTGATAGTACATAAGTTACCCAAGTCAGTTTCTTTCCTCTTTGGGTTATTACTATTCCTATATATCTTCCCCCTCCGCTTGACAGCATCATATTTTCTGGATGATTCAGCAGTGAGAGCAGCAGCTGGAGACCAGTATAGCCTATTCTTAACTTGAATTGCAGAAGCACTGTCTTTCCACACTCACCCATCACCATCTCTAATCACTACCTGGGACCATTTCATGTGAACCCTATTGGACCGGGGCATGTTTGAGATGCATCCTTCCCTCCATGACCTGGAATGAGAAGTTCCGCTCTGGAGATGGAGAGACATATGGGCAGGACTGAAATACTCAATTCGCTTTTGCTGATGGCAAAGGCCCCACAGGAATTTCTCTTCCAGAAGGAACATATGTGAGTAACTCTAGTGCCACCATATCAAACAGCAAGATCCGCATCACAGAGAAATGTGTAAGTGCTAGATCCAAGCTGGAACACTGGCGGACCAGACAGGACCAAGTTTTGTAACTGATAAACACCCTGTGTGAGTAAAAGGATGTCTGTGCAAATATGAGCATGCATGAAGCAGTCTATTTGAAATTCATTCCTTCCGTTAAAAATTACGGATGTCTTCGAGAATGAGTCAATTTCAAGGATTTAAAAAATAAAACCGAACTCCAAACAACAAAGTCACCATTCAACATTTCTGAAAGCTAATATTCAGATATTAATGGCCCAAAACAAAAGTGCACTGATGGGGAAACATTTCTAATGATTAATTTATTTTTCAATTCATTTTTATTTTCTTAGGCTGGCCTTATGGATGGGAATAATGCCATGTGAGGCACAAAACACTCGCTTTCATTTGTATTTGTAAACTAGATTTTTATGGTTGGAGCTATAAGATGTTTTGGTTCTTCTTGACTGTCATTGGTCTTGGTAGAATCCAGGTGGAATGTACAATTTTACCTGTATCCACCAGTGGACGGCTCAAGGTCACACTTGTCCTGGCTGATATGTGAGCCAAGTCATATATGTTCAATTTTAATCCCATTATGGAGAAGCCAAACATGTGTTTATGCAAATGCACAGAGCTTAAAACAGCTCCCCTGAAGCTCAACACTTACATGCTTCTTGTCTCTCGCCCCCGCGCAGTGCTGCGGATGCATACACAGATATTATTTCTTGAACCTCAGCACACCTTTCATAATACAACTTGATTTGTTCAGCAAGTTGCTTCTCAAGGAGGGGATTAAAAATCTACAAGAAGGCAAGAAAGTCAAATGAACAACAATTGTCATCAAATGTCCATCCACCTCTAGGAAGATGTGTTCGGGTTGACTTCGTTCTCCCACTGACATCTCTAGGTGGCCTGTTTGTACACATATCATCCACTCTGGATTTGCAAAGCAAGGTCATCGATATGAATTCAAGGACACACCAGCTCTGACGGCTTCCCTCCAGCTTCTCTTGTCCAGCTTGTTAAACGTCAGAATTTCCCAGAGACTGGGACTCTTCCCTCTTCTTTTCTCTGGCTGCACTCTGTCCCTAGAAAATCACACTCACCTCCTCCTTCAATTCCCACGAAAAGACGCAAGTACCCGCAATGCGCCTGCTGCATCAAAGAGCCCTCCTCCCCTCTTCTGCAACCCCTAAGAGCTGGATGCAAGGCCATGGCTTCCGGACAGGCCCCCCTAGAGACTCACCCATCTCACTTGCGGGCTGATGTACCTGTTCCTGCCTCAGCACTCCCAAACACATCTGAATTTAAGCATATATTGTATTCTTTCATGAATTCCTTGTTTAAGATCCCAAAAGGGAGCTCCTCAGGAACAAGGGACTTAACTCTGTGTGCTTCAAAATAGAGGCTGGGACCCATTAGAGGGTCACATAGTTATTTCAGCGGGTGGTAACCTACAGAGTTTTGGTGGTTGTTTTTGTTTTTATAAAGTAGAACACAAAATAGCAGCGTGCACTGAATATAGCAAGGGTATGTATTCTTAGAATAATTTCACTTCCATTTTGTGTGTGAATATATGTATGCATATGTATATGTACTGTTCATGATATTAAGTACGTTTCTTTTTTTTTTTTTTTTTTTTTGAGACAGTCTTGTTCTTATCACCCAGGCTGGAGTGCAGTGGCACAATCTTGGCTCACTGCAACCTCCGCCTTCTGGGTTCAAGTGAGCACATCCAGCTAACTTTTGTATTTTTAGTAGAGATGGGGTTTCACCATGTTGGCTGGTCTCAAACTCCTGACCTTAAGTGATCTGCCTGCCTCGTCCTTCCAAAGCGCTGGGATTACAGGTGTGAGCCACCACGCCTGGCCGATATTAAGCAGATTTCTTATTGTGGACAACCTTCAGATGAATTTTAAACCTACCCATCTTGCTTGCCTCAGCACCTAGTTCAGAGCCTGGCATACAGTAGGTTCTCAATAAGCATTTGTTGCACAAATGACTATTTCATTTTTTTCCCCTTTTCACAAAGGTCTCTCACAGAGGCTGTAAGATATCACCCATGGACAGCAGGGCTCCCCATTTTTCCTGATTATGACTTTGTCTGGTGACCCCTGTTTTTCTCAGAATAAACCCCATAGGGTGAAGGGAATGAAAGAATATTTCCCTTTCAGGTATCAGGTGTGGTCCTTGATCTTGATCTCCTTAACACAGCCCAGAAAACAAGTGCCCTGAAGACTCCCTCGTGGGGAAACAGCCATCTCCCCCGACCAGTCCAGCTGCATTGGCCCAGGGCGTTGGAGAGTTCCATTCAGGGGCGGGTTTTGGATGTGGAAGGCACTGTGCAGAGGATTCGGCCCTGAACACAATGCCTTTTTGATCCATACAACTGCTGCCAGCTGACCCCAGTGTGAGCCGAAGGCCTGTGTTTCTGAAGACAGCAGCCAATGGAAGCAAGATTTTAATTTGCTACAGCATCTCTTCTGATACTTTAAATAATAGCATATAAAAGAAGCTTTACCAAATAACTAAGATGCTCTCCTTTCATTAGCTTAATCGCTGGATAGGCAACAGCCTGATGAAAATCTACTCTATAATTAAACTAGTAGTTATTAAAACAGAGGAAGTAAATGGTTTCCATTTTATGAGTACTAAATGAACCAGATGTTAACAGAAATCTATTATTGCCTTTGCTGGGGGAAAAGCCTCAGTATTAATGATGTTTGATGACAGAGGCAATGCATGGTCCGGCTTGGGTAAACTTTTATTTACACTGGGCTGCACACCCTGAGGCCCATAATCATCACCCAGGAGTACTGCAATCTTCCTGATCCCCTGGGACTCACCTGGGCAGGGTGCAGACTGCGAAGGCGATAGTACTTCAGAGGTCCAAAAAACCCTTCAATGCCAGCCACATACCTGCTCCCTCCAATAATGAAGTACCCAGCTGTGTCATTATAATGGAAATCCTCCCGGAAGCTAGAGAAGAGAATGAAGGATTAAGAGAGCTCTGTGCTGGAACTAGATGACTTAAAAAGAGTCTCTTTCCTAGACTCTCCTTGACTTAACCCAAATTGCCCCAAGCCCTTCACTCTGAGTTTTAGCAGAGGAGACCAGTGTGGGGCCAGGTGGACCTGGGCTAGGATCCCAATTTTGCTGTTTGCCAGCTATGAGACCTCAGCCCAGTCACTTAACCTCCTCTCCAGTGCTGTCTCCTCCTGTGTCAAATGATAATTCTTCACTTATTGGATGGTTAAGAGGATTAAGTGAAGTATAAAGATGTCAAGCATCTAGCAGAGTGCTTGCCCACAGTAAATACTCAATATATACTATTGATAGTGGTGGTATTGTTTGGAATCAATGGAATTGTCTGTCTGGAATTGTTGGTCTTCATTGGAAATATTTTGCTTTAAAAGAAAATAAAAAATCTTGTTGAATGAACAGAAGGTGGCTGTGGGAGAAAGCCAAAAGCATAGACTATTAGATAAGGACTGAGGCAAAATTCAGTTAGGAGGAGGAGGCCACAGCCAGCTCAGAGGATTTGGCTGGAGATGAGAGGTGAGCACAAGTGATGAGCTAGAGGACCACACTGTCCTGAAGGGCTTGAAACATCAGGAAGGAAAGAGAGGGCAAAGTGGGTTGGCATTTATAAAATGCATGAAGGTGTTCCTTGCAACATTGTTTATATTCACCAAAGATGGGAGAACCCCCGTGTCTATCAGCCAGGACTGGCCCATCCATCCAGGAGAACTCCAGTGTCTGCCAGTGGGGACTGGCCCATCCATTCAGTGTATCTTGGACTGGAGCTTTTTCACTATGCAACTAAAAAAGGGACAAAAGAACCTGGAGAGATCTCCAAAATATCGTGTTAAGTAAAAAAAAAAAAAAAAGTACAGGACACAGAGCATACCTTTTATCTAAGAAAGAGGGGCACAGATTTTTTTCATACTTGCATAAAGAAACTCTGGGTGGAAGTCTATACAGAAAACCAATAGAATTATCTCCCCATGGGGTGCTGGGGGGTTGAGGTGAAGCGTGAGGGTAGGGTTGGGAGCAAGACATCTAACTGTATTTTTACAAAGTTTTGATTTTTTTTTTAAACCATGTGCATCTATTACCTATTAAGAATTTAAAATAAGGCTGGGCACAGTGGCTCACACCTGTAATCCCAGCACTTTGGGAGGCCAAGGTGGGCGGATCACCTTAGGTCAGGAGTTCAAGACCAGCCTGGCCAATGTGGTGAAACCCATCTCTACTAAAAATATAAAAATTAGCCAGGCGTGGTGGTGCGTGCCTGTAATCCCAGCTACTCAGGGGGCTAATGCAAGAGAATCACTCGAACCCGGAAGCGGAGGTTGCAGTGAGCTGAGATCCCACCACTGCACTCCAGCCTGGGCGACAACAGTGAGACTCATGTCAAAATAATAATAATAATAACTGATAAATAAATAAAAATAACAAATAAGAATTTAAAGTAAGAATGGGAGGACAAGGTGTGATCAGAGCATACATGAACAGTGAGGGGAGTGAGGGCTAAGACAGGTATCCAGTTAGAGGTCAGGCAACAAGGGGGAGCCAGGAACCACGAGGGGCGGATGGAAGCAGGAGAAAAGAAAACAAAGTGGCAGACAGGCCGCCAGGAGCCCAGGGAGCCGAGGGAGCAAAGGGCCGGCGTGACGACATGGATGGGGACAGGGCAAGCTACTCACAGTTGGATCAGGGAAACCAGGCAACCCAGGGTTATTTCAGAACGGGGGATGGACTGTCTGTTAGCAAAGAACCCAAGCCCTAGCAGGTGCACCTGGCCAGGGAGGAGGCATGAGATGGTGAAGCAAAGCACACAGGCTGGCAGCAACAGCTGACAGCAGCAACATCGAATGTCTAGAGATTAGCCTTGTTTAAATGCCACCAAAATGGAAAAGAAGTGCTTCAGCTCCTGATATTATGCTTTTCAGAATCTCAGTCTTGGAGGACTGTGAAGATGATAGTCTCTCCTGCCTATTTATGGCGAGGTCATAAAGTTATTATCTCTAGAGTTGTGAATTGATTCTGTTTTCCAAGACCTTGAAAAGGCATGAACATTCCAACAACCCTCATGAGACAGCACAGGGCGCTCGATGGATACAAAGCAATGCTTCTGCAGTAGGAAGCCCTCTTAACAGAGCTGCAGCTGAACCAACTCTCCAGCTTACCTGACCGTCCTCATGCAAAACCGACTGACTGATGCTTACAGCATCCGGGATGCTCACTGCCTCACTGCCTAGAGCTTACTGTCTAGAGCCTTAGTCTCCCCATTTAAAAAACGGAAATAGCAACAGTACCTGCCTGTCTGGTTGTTATGAAGATGAAATAAACTAATATATAAACAAAGCATTTCAAACAATGTCAGGTACAGAGCAGACACCATAACCGTTAGCAACAGTGATTATCATTTTTAACCTAGTCCTCTGTTGGACTTTGACTCCCACATTTTGAGTTGCACACTTAGCAAGAATAAGATGTGTATACTCTCAAACCAGTTAATGTTGGCCTGGTGCAGTGGCTCATGCCTATAATCTCAGCACTTTGGAAGGCCGAGGCGGGGGATCACTTGAGCCCAAACCAGTTAATACCAATAGTATGTTTACTGTAATCGTACCATTTACTTAAATATGTAATTCAATAAAGTATGAGTGGGAAGAAAGAGCTGTTCTCGGCCGGGCACGGTGGCTCACGCCTGTAATCCCAGCACTTTGGGAGGCTGAGGTGGGCGGATCACAAGACCAGGAGATCGAGACCATCCTGGCGAACACGGTGAAAACCCGTCTCTACTAAAAATAGAAAAAAATTAGCCGGGTGTGGTGGCGGGTGCCTGTAGTCCCAGCTTCTCGGGAGGCTGAGGCAGGAGAATGGTGTGAACCTGGGAGGCAGCAGAGCTTGCAGTGAGCCGAGGCGCGCCACTGTACTCCAGCCTGGGTGACAGAACAAGACTCCGTCTCAAAAAAAAAAAAAAAAAAGAGTTGTTCTTTCTATAAAACCTAAGTTGATTATTTTGGGTGGACGCAACAGAGGTTACTAAAAACTTGTTGTAACATGTCTTGAAAAAAATTGAGAAAAATCTAGATGGCTTTTGGGCTCTGATTATTTCCACAAGTGTCTTTGTTTTCATTTGGAAGAAACAGAAATTGGGTGTTGTTTACAAGTGTGAAAAAAGCCCACAGGAAACTCTAATCTCTAGATTTGTACTCAAAAGAAGACCCTATCTAGACAGATTGGTAAATGAATATATACATATATATTTTTTAATTGAAAAAAATGTTTAAGGGAGTTATCTGTTTTAATGGATCCTTACATTAACTGAGTTTTTCAACAAAAAAACAAATTACTTGGTCCCTAGGGCACTGAACCATAATTTTTAAATTGTCATTATTATCAAGCAGTAGGGTATCTGTCCAACTTGGTCTCCATGTACATCGATGTCTTCGCATTTTTCTCCTGCAGAATTCTCAGTGTCTGCACAAAGATTGCAAGAGATTCCTTGTACTGTGCACTGTTTGATGGTCATCAATTTCACTGACATAAAAGCTGAGCTAGACTCTTCCAAAGCCCAAGACCTGAGACATGCTGGCAAACTATCTTTACTCTTATCTGGACATAGGAGAGTGCTCTGGTTTATTACTGCAGAGCACCAGTAGCCTGAAAGAATCACCGACGTAGTGAAACAGGCCTCACTCAGAATTAGGAAATAGCTCCAGCTTGAAGTTTCTGTGGTAGGAGAACTTAGAGCTTCAGATTGGCTGCCCCCATGCCCCATAGAGTAGCCATCATCTTACATCATCTTATATGTCACTTCTTCAGGGCCTGGTCTAAATTTTTTTTTTTTTTTTTTTTTTTTGAGACAGAGTCTTGCTCTGTTGCCAGGCTGGAGTGCAGTGGCGCAATCTCGGCTCACTGCAACCTCTGCCTCCTGGGTTCAAGCGATTCTCCTGCCTCAGCCTCCCGAGTAGCCTGGACTACAGGTGTGCACCCCCACGCCCAGCAATTTTTGTATTTTTAGTAGAGACAGGGTTTCACCATGTTGGCCAGATGGTCTCCATCTCTTGACCTCGTGATCCGCCAGCTTCGGCCTCCCAAAGTGCTAGGATTACAGGCATGAGCCACCACGCCTGGCAGGCCTGGTCTAAATTCTGACCTACTTGTTCTCCTCAAGCTACCTTATCCGTTTCCTTCCTAGTGCTCACCACAACTTGTAAATTTAAATTTATTTGTGAATTTGTTTTCTGTTTATCTCCCCAGCTTGATATTTTAGCTCCATGAAGGCAGGGTCTGTATTCTTTGTGTTCATCATTTTATTCCCAGAGTTGAGTGCTGTGTCTGGCATGTGACAGGTGTTCAGTGAACAAGTGTTGAATGAGTGAATGAATTTAACACTATAGAGGCCTGAAGCTGTCACGTGTCATGGAGTATTATTGGCAGCCTTTCATTTATGCGTTGTACTGCCATCCCAAGCACTTAATTCCTGATCTTCTCACACTATCCTTGTAGGACAACCATCATTACGTTTACGTCACAGGAACAAATAAAAAGGAGGGGTAAGAGCCTTGCCTGGGAACACCTATAACCAGTAAACTGGAAATATCTGATGTTTAGTTCACTGGCTTGGCCCACTCTGAAAGTGGGGTTCCTGGCAGGGATGAGATTCCAAATGCTTGACCACAGGAACCCTCGGGGAACTGTGGACAGCTCCCTCTGGGCCTCTGCTTATTTTTCTGATGGGGAGGTCTCAGGAGTATAGGCAGGGCAGCTGGGGTGGTGGGGAGGGGCACTCCTGGGTCTGAGTACTGCTAGCTTTTTTTGTTTGTTCTGAGTTTTTTGCTTTGTTTTGGTTTTTTTTGTTTGTTTTGTGGCAGGGTCTCACTCTGTTACCCAGGCTGGAGTGCAGTGGTACAATCTTGGCTCTCTACAACCTTCACCTCAGCCTCCCGGGTAGCTGGGATTATAGGCGCCCACCACCACGCCCGGCTAATTTTTGTATTTTTAGTAGAGTCGGGGTTTCACCATGTTGCCCAGCCTGGTCTCAAACTCCTGGACTTAAGTGATCTGCCTACCTCTGCCTCCCAAAGTGCTGGGATTACAGGCGTGAGCCACTGTGCCAGGCCGGAGTACTGCCAGTTTTACTAAGAAATTGTTTCAATGCTTCAATTGGGATGTAGAGTTGGCGTGTACCCCAAAATCAGTCTTGATCCCTTGATTCTTCTATGTCTATGTTTATTATGTCTTTACTCAAAATTTTAATATTTTGTTCATCACAGATTATCTGCATTCATTTTGATTTTTAAAAACATCATATTAATATGTTATTTATCATGATTACTGTTGAGTTAAATTGTGTGCCCCCTCCTCCCACCAAATTAATATGTCAAAGTCCAAATCTCCAGCACCTCAGATTGTGACCTTATTTGGAAATCGGGTCATCGCAGACATAAGTAGTTAAATTGAGATGATACTGGAGTAGGGTGAGCCCCTAACCCGATATGACTGACATCTTTATAAAAAAGGGAAATTTGGACACAGGCACACCCATGGGGAGGATGCCATGTGAAGACTGAAATTATGCTGCCATGAGCCAAGGAGCTACCAGAAGCCAGGAGAGACCGGGAGCAAATCTGTCCCTCGCACCTTCACAGGGAGCACGGCCCTGCCAGCCCTATGATCCTGGACTTCCGCCCTCTAAAACTGAGATAATACATTTTTGTTGTTTAAGCCACTTTGTTTTGGCACTTGGTTCTGGCAGCCCCAGGAAACGAATGCAATCCCTGAGCTTTCTGGCACCTCCTTAAGTTTTAGGCTCACTTGCCTCACCCCGGCCCCAGCCCTGGATCATTTTGTGGCCACTCTGTCTCCCATTCACTCATATAAGCCTCTAGATCTCTAGGATTGAAAAGGAAAAGAAACGAAAAGGGGCCTATGAAATTCAACCAGTTGTCGAAAATGTCCTGGAGCTGGACGTGGGTTTCAGGGGCGAGAGGGGAAGCTCTTCTTTTAGACTTCATGTCCTGAAACCAAAACCTTTAATTTCTGGCCAGAGCCCACTTCACAGAACACGGAGATCTGATCTCCCAAGCAGACTCAGATCATCTGTTTCTCCAAAGACAGCTCCCAGGCTTCGCTGTCCTTGAACTTTTCGGAGAAGATCCCCCAGCCACCAGTTATATAACAACACTCCTATGTGTTGAACGCCTTCTGGCTGATCCGAATCTACCTCGGTGCTCTTGAAGACACATGCTCTCTCCCTAGGCCTCAGCCGCTATGTTTCAATGCAGCTCTTAAGCCACCGGCACCCTCTTTGCAGGCTAATAACACTTCTTTAGCCTTTCTATGAAACTCTAATCCTTTAATCCAGCCATGAAAATAAGAATTGTTCTATGCGCCCAGAGCCTAAAAGAAATCAGTCGGACTTAAATGAAAACAGGAATTTTTGTTTTAATTTTTTTTAGTTGTTTTTTTTTTTTTTTTTTTTTTTTTAGTTTTTTAGTGCAGATTCTGATTTAGAAGCTCTAGAGCAAAGTCCAAGATTCTGTATTTCTTTTCTTATCTTTTCTTTCCTTTTTTATTGTTAAGACAGAGTATCACCCTGTCACCTAGGCTGGAGTGCCGTGGTGGGATCTTGGCTTACTGCAACCTCCACCTCTCAGGTTCAAGCAATTCTCGTGCCTCAGCCTTAAGTAGCTGGGATTACTGGTGCACACCACCATGACCAGCTACTTTTTAAATTTTTAGTAGAGATGGGAATTTCACTATGTTAGCCAGGCTGGTCTTGAACTCCTTGCCTCATGTGATTCATCCGCCTCGGCCTCCCGAAGTGCTGGGATTACAGGTGTGAACCACCTGTAAAATGCCTGGCCAGGCAAGGAGTTTTTTTTTTGTTTGTTTTTGTTTTAGTAGCATATATGGCCCTCTATTTCTGTCTCTGCCCCTCTTTGCTTCCCTTTCTTTAATAATTAGAATCCAAGAGAATGTGGGTTGTGCGGGACCCTGCATATCCCCAGTCTGTGTGAAGAGGCAGCATTCTGTGCTGCAGTGAAATAACAGACTCGAGGAATAAACCACTCCTCATCCCAGACAAAGTGCCTAAAAGTTCTGATACATTTTTTAAAATTATACATTCAAAATTGGTCATTTTTATTTCTGATCTTAATGCTTATTTTTTATTTTAAGACAGAGTCTTGCTCTGTCTCCAGGCTGGAATGCAGTGGCACCATCTCAGCTCACTGCAACCTCTGCTTCCCGGGTTCAAGCCATTCTTGTGCCTCAGCCACCCGAGTAGCTGGGGTTACAGGCATGTGCCACCATGCTCAGCTAATTTTTGTATTTTTAGTAGAGACAGAGTTTCATCATGTTGCCCAGGCTGGTCTCAAACTCGTAGCCTCAAGTGATCCACCTGCCTTGGCCTCCCAAAGTGCTGGGATTACAGGCATGAGCCAACACCCCCCCTGGCCTACACTTGCTCTTAAGCCTTCAATTTCATATGTTCTTTGACATACAATGGGGTTACATCCTAATAAACTCATTGTAAGTTGAAAGTATCATTAGTACGAAATGTATTTATTACCCTGACAAACCCATTGTAAAGTCAAAAAATTGCAAATCAAATCATCATTGGGTCAGGCACCACCTATATACATATATTATCTACTTATGGCAAGGTATCCTGAATTCCTAATGAAGGTTGCCCCATGATTCTGACACTATAAAATCCACTATTATATGTGGATGTAGAAGTAAATTAAAAAATTATGAAACACAGGCAAGAAACTCAATTCTTAGCTTCTGTAACTCTTGTAGAGAATGGTTATATAAAGATGAAAAGTGACACCAATATCAATAGTTGCATACATTTCAAATCCAGATTATAAACATAAATATGAAGACTGTCTGCTTTTATGTCTTATACGAGGCCAAAGTTACCAACCATTCTCAATAAGGAACATTAATACTTTGATTTATTTTTCAGAATCCTTCATAGAAGATAATTTTCAAAGAAAAAGAATTATAAAGTGCCATGAAAGGAAGAATTTACAACAAGATCTGGAGAGAGGACTAGTTTTTCTTGCTTAGAAAAAAAGGTTGTGGGGGAAACAGAAAGAGTTTGTACATGGTAGGAAAAAAAGTACAAAGACTAGCTACAGGGCAGAGAATAATCCATGCTTGGAAAAGCTGAGTGAGGAGATGCGGAATAACATCAGGGCTGAGGGCTAAAGTATGAAGATTCCTTAACCCACATGCAGGCAAATCTTGAATAAAAAGAAAAATCGCACTTACCTAATGGTCTGATTGTGGTAGCTTTTCAAATCCTGTCCAATGCTAGTGGTTACTACTATCTATGATGGGAGAGATACACAAGAATCAGTTATGCCTCATCACCCTACATTACCTATACAGCCTTGGTGTACATTACTCATAATATGTCTTGGAGAGTCTTTTACCTGATCAGTTTCTGCAAAAATAAAATTAACAGTTTACTAGCCCTGTGCATATTTTAAGATTTCATACATTTAACTTCCCCAAATGTGACTTGATGTGGTTAAAAATACCTACAATGCAGTTTCCACCAAGTTTCTGATACTTCCAAACTCCAAGCCAAAGGCTCATTTGATGTATTTGTCCTTAAAAGCTCATTGTATAGAAAGACAAGGAAATATGTATGATACTATAAGGAATGTTTAAAATCTTGCTCTGATTCCATGAGAGCCTTCGGGGAAAAACAAGGTTGGTGGTGTATGTTCTTCATGCACTGCTGTTCCCACCTCCCTTTCCCTAAGCACTTGGAATCATCATTCTCATTTTAACAGGGACACTATTTTTTGTCATGAATGCTGTTAGCTGTCTCTTATGCACTCTTCTCATGTCTTGGACTCCAACATAAGCCTCTGGACTCAAGGGGCCACTTACGCTCTGCTAGTGCCACCACAGAGTAAGTGCTAGGGTGCATCTCAAAGACGTGGCTACAACACTTGGTATATGAAAGACAACTAACCCACCAGAAACCAACCCAGTTCAGCCATACAACATGTCTGTACAGAAAAGAAAATGACTCACACCACTTGTTGGCCTAAACCAACCATCTAAGTCATTTATACATTCAGTCAAGGCAGACTATGGTAGTCCCACCACAGAAGTGGATTTTGGGTGGGAAGCATTATGTGTTGTTTGGGACCTATGTATATTAGACCAGATAGAATAGAAAGAAGAAGGAAAAATGGGCTAAAGTCTACACACACCAAAAAAAATTTTTTGCCCCCACTTATCTGGTCTTTCTCTCCTGCTTTACTCAACTATGTACTCCACCACTAAATTTATCTCCTTCATTAAAGGACTACTTTTAATCTTCTGCTCAAAAATCTTCTATGGTGCCTTGCAAGTTGATGTCTAAATTCCCTGATATCCAAGATTCTCCACATTCTACTCCTAAAGACATATTTTTCCATTCCATTAGCTTTCTATAGTCTACAATTTTATACTCTAGTCAAACTGGTTTGTCTGCTAACCTCCAATAATATGCTGAAATACCCTCTTCTCCCTTCTCCATCTAAATCCTGTCCAACCAGAGAAATCTTCTCGTGAAACCTTCCCTAAGCATCCCAGCATAAAATGCCATCTCCCTTCTAGGAATCAATACAAATCATCTGGCAATTAATTATTTTTAAATTATTACTATTATTGAGACAGAGTCTCTCTCTGTTACCCAGGCTAGAGTGCAGTGGCGCCATCTCGGCTCACTGCAACCTCCGCCTCCCGGGTTCAAACAAGTCTCCTGCCTCAGCCTCCCGAGTAGGTGGGATTATAGGCATGCACACCACGCCCAGTTACTTTTTGTAATTTTACTGGAGACAGGATTTCACTGTGTTGGCCAGGCTGGTCTCCTGACCTCAGGTGACCCACCCACATCAGCCTCCCAAAGTGCTGGGATTACAGGTGCGAGCCACCGCACCCAGCTATCATCTGGCAATTAAGCTCACTTTATAACAGTCCTTTACCTCCTTAATGTTACTTCCATAAATAGTCTACAAGCAACTTGAGCATAGTGCCTTGCATACAGCAGGTGCAAAATAAGATCTGTGAATCTGCTCTGATGATTTGATACTTGTCTCAGGGACAACGGCACTGAGCTGACCTTCTCCATAGGAGAAAGCAGCAACCAGGCTATTATGGCCACCATAATTCTCACATAGCTAGGAAGCTAAAATGTGGACCGCCACTATGTCACCAAACATTTGTAAGTAAACAAACACACATACCAAGAATCCCAGTTCACATTTTACAGACTCTTCTCAGGAAAGCAGCAAGGACTGACCTGATTTCTTTTCTCTTACAGAAAAAAAAGGAAATGTGATCAACCTAAACACCAAGGGAAGACTGTGCATCATCTTATCCACAAGACAAACAAAATGCCTCTTCCACTTTTGTTACGGGAAAATCACAGATCAATAGGAAAAGCTGATGAGAAAACAAAGCAACCAGAAAAAGGTGGCCAACCGGCACTGTGTATATTGAGATATAGGACTGTCTTCAATTAGAACAAGAGATTTGCCATCATCCATAAAATTCATGTTATGAGAATTTGAAGCAGTTACGTACAATGTTTTATACTACAAAGTAGATAAAGACCCTCAATCCCACCTGAATTATCACTTATGTGTGTTGGTTATTATGATCTGTTTAATGCCAAACATAAGCAATTGCTTCACTTGCCAAAAGCAGTCAAATCATTTCTTGGCTGAACTAACCAATCCATTTCCTTAAAAAAAATGTTGTAGATCTCATAACACTATATAAACATGGCCAATTATTGTTTTACCATTTATCTCCACAAAGCCTACCTCCCCAGGAGAAAAGGACTGAATTGCTCGGATCACTAAGGCTATAGAGCTGCCTGTATGCTTTATTCATTCACCCTACAGTCAAAAGCAGCACTTTAAAAGTTAATTAAATGGGATGGGATTCTTATGATTTAAACTTCCATCTATAAAAGTTTGATTTAGGAAGTGTGTAGTTGTAAAGAGTCTATCATTTACCACAAATTTGCTTTTGCAGATTTTGTTGCTCCCCGGCTTTATGGTAATGCTTAACTTTAAGCGAAAATACTCGTATGGCGTGTGATAAAGCATGCATACAGATACCTGGCCTCCGTTAAAAGAGATATCCAGTCGAAACCACTCCTTCAAAGGTATGATGAATTTAGTTTTTACAGCAAGGTCTTCCCCTTTGACAAGATGCATCTGAATATGCAAGTAGCCTAAAAGGAAAAATCGAGCACATGAAAATGACCAAAAAATATCTAAGAGTGAATGAAGTAGCTAGACCTTTTCAACAACTGTCCTAAGAAACTACAAGACTCCCCCAAAACAAAGCAAAACCCAAACGCACGTTTATAAATGCATTTCTTTGTAAATAAGACATTGGGTTTAAGCTTCCGGGAAAATCAGTTACATCTGAAGCCCACATTTGGAAGTCATTGCTCTTGCTGGGCTGCCACGTTGACAGTATCTTCCTTATTCTAGACAGACATATCTGTCACTAGGTAGAGCTTCAAAAAATTACAATATCGTTTTAAAGGTTCTGTTTTATACTCACCCTCTTCCGTAAGAAATACAGAAGGTGTGCCGTACATCTCATTAGAGTCGACAAAGTACAGAATCCCACAGAGGTTGGCCTTGCAATAATGGAGTAAATAAAGCCACAATGAAACAGTAAACCTATAAGAGTGAGGGGGAAAAAAATTCTGCAGATTGATATCATCCAAGAACAGGTAATTATGGTTAACAATGACCAAGTAAATTGCTTTCTTTCCAATGAAGGGATGAATTTGCCTTCGCGTTCATCATGGGAGATCAGCTTGCAAAGCTTGATTTTTGAAACAAAGGAGGTAGTTATAGTAACTGCAAAAGACAGGAGTTAAGCTTCATTGTGCAAAACTGGCAACTTTCTACCTTGCACCAAAAACTCTGTTTCTGTGCCTCTTTGAGAATCTCACATGCCTCCTATTTGAATTCTTGATTAAGGCTTACAAAGTCAGACATAGATTTTAAAAATCTGGATTTTAATAAGAGGTGATTTGATAAGAAGCTATTTTAATTTCTATGATTAAAAGAAAAAACATAATTAGAGCCTTTTAAGCAATTTTGTTCCTTTCACGGATAAAAGCCATAAGGTAGAAAAATGTAATCATCTATGAATGGCATCACTACGAGATAACAGGGACACATATATGCTATTTTCATGCTCAGATTAGGTTATTCAGTATCACGGTCCTGGCTGACCAATACAGAACAATTAATCTAATTATCCCATTCCTGGACTGGGGCTATTTTAGTCGAAAAAAATATTGTACATCTGTGACTTGTGGAGTTGGGATAAAATAACAGTAGCCAACTTAACTAGGACACATTTAGCCAAGATATGTGATCCATCAATCAGTCAGAAAAGAGTTGCTGAGCACCCCTTGACACCACACACAGTGCTACTGACCAGTAGTTCAAAGACGAGGAAGTGGGAATGATTGCATTTTGTATGTGAAACATGGATCGAGGTCAAAATGAATGCATTGATTTCTCTTCATTTACCCCAGTAACCAATTTACAGTTTGGGTTAAAGTGACAGTGGCCCCAGGTTCTTTGCAGATACACACAAAGAATTCCTTTCTGGTCTTTATAATCTGGCCTCAAAATCAGTGGTATGATACGCAAACAGATGGTGCCACACAGCTCCCTCCTGACCCACCCAGCTGAGCAAGCTCATGAAGATAAGTTATTACAAGGAAGCTTAGCAAGAACATACGCTCGGTAAAGTGACTCAAGATCTTTCTACAGCCAGCAGCATGGGAAGAATTAAATCACTCTGCTAAATCCATCTGGTCTGAGGTGAACCAGGAACCATTTTCAGCATCTTCAATTCAGCAGCAGGAAAAAAAAAATACATATATCTGGGTCTGGCTGAAATCAATGGAGGAGATCAGAAGTTGTGAGATTTCAAACAGCTCGTCCAATCTTCCATGACAGAAAGGCAAAGCCAAGGCTGCGATCTGTGCTGGCTTTGGCTGGCTGCACCTGAGACCTTGCAGGGCCTCAGGCTTCAACACCTTGCTGTCTACTCATGTCATGGAAGGAGGCTAAGGCAAATTGAGGACTGTTAAATGCAAGGATAATTCAAGACTCATTTGAGGTTTTCAGGTCCACCAATTCTGTCTAAGCCACGGGGATCTCAACATTTTTGCAAAACACCTTACCGTGGTGTGTTGTCCTAAGGAGTTCTTCCACTAGCCTGCCCTGGTCCTCAAATAAAACAAGCACTTCCCAACCAGCTCCCTTCTACTACCCATCCTTACACTGGGTAATCCATCCGCTGGCGTCGAGTGGCCTCCAGCTCTCGGTTTTGAAACCTCGGGAACTTCTTGACAATGCCTGTGTTTTCTCCACTGGAGGCATAAGGAAAGCCAAGCAGGGCAACCACATCTGCAAACAGCAAAACGGCTCCCTTTCAATTATATCCAGAAAAACATTCCTTCCCAAATGGCATTCATCCTGAAAGCCTCTGCTGAGCTCCAATCAAACATTTAAGTGAGATACCCTAAAAATACCAGCAAACATCTGTTGAATATACGCCAAGCACCATGCTAAGCACTTTACAGAGACCATGTCAATTACTTTTCATAACAACTCCGTGAAGTAGATTCTATTATTAGTTCCATTCTGCAGAGGCAAAGCCCGAGGCTAAGTTCACAAAGTTAATAAGTGATAGAACCACAATTCAGGTTTTGAACTCAGGCTTCTGTGTTCATAATCATTTCACATCCTGCCCTCTGAATGCTAAGAAAAGCATCTGAATTTGTGTTACAGCAGTAAGTTAACACTTTCGTAGTTCTCACTATGGTCCTGACATTTCTGTAAACATGCTACATAAATTTGTTCATTTAATTTTCATTATTATCCCCAGTCTACAGATGAGAAAACAGAGGCATGGTTGCCAAAACAGTAACTAATATTTAGTATACACCGGCAATATGCTAAACACAATTCAGGGATAATCTCACTTCATTTCACAACAAACTATGAAATAGGTTCTTTTATTATCCCCATTTAACACATTAAAAACTGAGCATCAGAGAGGGTTAAATAAGAGATGGAGTTGGCATTCGAACTCAAGCTCTTTGGTTTCAGAATCCATACTCTTAAAATTGCAGGTTTTTTTTCTTCTGTGCAAACTTTCTACCTTTATGTAGGGTAGTATGTGCAACATACTACCCTACATAAAAATTACTAAACATATACTTTAACATTGGAAAGTCTTCCATTTTATTTCACAAACACAAAAGAATTCTTCTCCATAACCCAAAAACCATAGGGATGTTCATAACAAATCTTAAAGGGAGAACTGAGTTATTTCATCTATACTTAACACCTACCGCTTTCAGCAAGCCTAAGTATGAATTTTTGGTTTTCCATATTCTCCCCAACTAAAGAAAAGAGAATCCACTTAACTCAACCTAGGTGTAAGAATACTTCTCTTGGTTGGGCATGGTGGCTCACACCTGTAATTTCAGCACTTTGGGAGGCCAAGGTGGGCAGATCACTTGAGGTCAGGAGTTCAAGACCAGCCTGGTCAACATGGTGAAACCCTATCTCTACTAAAAATACAAAAAAAATTAGCAGGCCATGGGAGTGTGTGCTTGTAATCCCAGCTACTCGGGAGGCTGAGGCAAGAGAATTGCTTGAATCCAGAAGGCAGAAGTTGTTGTGAGCTGAGATGGCACCACTGCATTCCAAACTGGGCGACAGAGCAAGACTCTGTCTCAAAAAAAAAAAAAAAAAAAAAAAAAAAAAAAAAGGATACTTTTCTTCTGCTTAAAACGCTCCTTAGTTTAGACATTCATGATTAAATGGTGGAAACAGTCTATTTTCCTGGGTTTCTTGGAGAGAGAAGAGTTGATTTACGTGCAATTCACCAAATACCAATATTGGCACAAATTTTGGAGGCTTCAGCCTAGGATGCTGGACATCACAGCTCTCATTTCCCAAAGGAAATAAAAAGTTTTATTATATAGAGAGGTACCTCTGGTTTACAACAATTTGGAAATCGCAAGAGCAGTTTTTAGAATCTCAGGCCCTTGTGTATATATTTAATAGGATTAAATAAGCCTATTTCTCCCCAGTAGTCACAAATCTACATGCTTTGTTACAGGCAGAGATGCATTTGGAAATCCAAAAGAGTGGAGTTATCAGTTTCAACAGAAGTACTTAAAACCTTTGTTTTTTCAATATGAGCTCAATTTGGGCCAACTGGACTTGCAGGTCTATTATGGGGGTGGTGAGAGGGGTGAGAAATGGAAGTACTGCAAAGGTTTTCTTTGGAATCTGAAGGAAAAATTCACCAAGGAAGTTGACATCAGCTCAACTTTGGTTTGGCTTCCACTATGTTGAGTGGAGCAGAAGAGACCAGATGGCCACGTTAGACCCCTAGGAAGCCTTCTGCTGGTGATGGCTGTTGAGTGATCTAGTGTGCAGTGGAAACATTTGTCAAAACAAATGGGATTCAGTTCTGCCCAACCTGACTCCAATATAAAGAAGCTTCATAAAGGAGGTTTCTAAAGTGGAAAGAGTTAAAAGTGAATGACAATGAGCTCTCCCCTGTCCAAAGACCAAAATAAAGCAGGTCAAATGGGAGAACTGGCCGCAATAGATTATGAAGGAAAAAGCTCAGACCCAAAGATCTAAAATAATTTTACAATACTATTTGTACCCAACACATACTATTTGTACCCAACAAAACCAAAGTAATGGTAGTTTTCTTTCAAATCTGTAGCTTCACTACATGTATAATTTGGGGTCCTAGGCAGTTTGCCCTCAGTATGATACTGTCTTTCGATTACAATTAGAAGTAATGAACAAGAATGAATTTTGGAGCCAGAGAAGACTTTAAAATTCATCTGAATAACATAAAGGATATGTTATTTATCCCAGGATAACATATAGGTCTATTGTCTAATAACTGATTATGGCTGCATGCAATGCTATAATTGACTAGCGATGTCTTGTCATGGGCAATGGAATGCGGAGAAACAGTACCAGTGTCATCCACCACTAAATAACTAACAGGTAGGAAAACTTAGGTCCAAAGAAGTTTACTGCTTGACTCTAGAATGTACTCATTAAAGCAGGGGCCTTACTTATTCACTATTCCATCCCCAGAGCCTAGAACAGTGTGCAGTACTTGATAAAGACCCCATAAATATTTGATGAATGAATGAATATAGGTGTGGCCAGGTCAGGATTTGAACCTGTCTCCCTTCCTCCTAGTACTGTTCACAGTTCTATAATGTGCATCACACTGCATAAGCCAAATAATGACCTTTCTTCTTTCAAATCCTTTCCCCAAATTCATTTCTTTAGCTTATTTTGCATGAAGAGCTTAGGTTAAACAAACAAACAAAAAAAGACATAATTAAGACATAAATGCAGAATGCCAGGAAAACAGTTGATGTTAGGAACACTTTGCTGTTTTGTTTGTATTATTGCCTCAAATTTTAGAACAAGAAGAGACAACAGATATTATATGGTGCAAACCCTTTCATTTGGAGACATGAAAAGTATTGAGTGTCTTACTGAAGATTTCATAGCTGGTAAGAAGCCCTGATATGACTCAAACCTGGCTTCCCCACTGCAAACCAATGGGCTTTTCTTCTTAAAAGTCCTCCCAGAGAGAACCTCAGCTGATATTCAGTGGGTGTGCCCCTGTGCGGATATACTGGTTGCTCAAACACTGAAATATTTCTATTGTGGTTTGATACTTGATGTCACCTGGAACCTCCAAGGCCCCACCACCCACCCTGGCCCCTCCTTCAAGTTAGAGCCTGGCCCAGCAGCAGCCTCTGGAGCTGGCTTCAGCACTAAGGCTAGCACCCACTGGGGTTCACTGAGGCCCCCCACCCTCACTGATTGTTAATATTTTAAATCTCATCCCCGGGTCAGGTGGGGTTAAGGGACGACTATGTAGCCCATTCCCTAATTTAGCTGAGTGATCAGAACCCTGACACAGATTCCTTGCTCGGGAAAAGGTAACACTTCCACGCAACAAAACCCCACTCCAGATGTGCTTCAAACACACAGCAATGAAGCCACTGAGATCATCAGCCCACCCTTGGAGAAGCTGAAGACGGTCTCAGTGCAAGGAATCACAATGACTACCAGTCTGTAAGCAGAATCTGTGGGGAAAGAAGCGAAGACTTCTCAACCTGGAGAAATAAAGCCAGAGCACAGGCAGCTCAGTAATGCTTTCCAAACACAAGACATTCAAAAGCCAGTGGCCAATAAGGTGTTTAATTTTCTTTAAAGCCAAAGCTTGAGAATAAAAACTCGATTTTCTAGCAGATATGATTTAGGTCAGAACTTCCTCCAGAAAGGATACCAGGCAGTGAGGCAGGTTCCTAAGGAAGTCTGTGGAACATTTGATGACAGGAATCTTAAGAATAAAACCAGTTCTACTCCTAGTAATTTATCCTCCAAACAAGCTTATAAATGTGCACAAAGATACATGTACAAGGATGTTCAGTGAAGTCTTGTGGCTAAAAGCAAGAGCATGACCATCAGCAAAAGACGGGTTAAATAAATTATGGTCTGTCAGGCGATGCAACGCTAAGGAGCTGCTGAAAAGAATGAGGTCGGCAGCATGTCCTGGTACAGAAAAATCTATTGTGTTGTTAATGAGCGCAGGTCCGTTTCTAGAATCCTCTCATTTGTGCAGGAAGAGAACGGGACACAACTTAACGCTTGTATGTGCAGAGAAAATTTCTAGAAGGAGACACAAGAAACTGTTGCTAATGAATTTACTTCTGGGACAAGGACCAGAAGATTCAAAGGGGAGGGGTGTGGAAACTTACTAGTTCCCCTAAACCTTTTCACACTATTTACATTTTTTTTTTATTGTTACCGTGTACACGTATTACTTTTTTGTCTATGAAAGAAGAGAACAAAAGCTCTGAGCACTTCCGGGCAGGCAGATAGAAGGAGCCAGCTACATCCCAAGGCCTTCCCACCCTCGGCCTCCGAGGCTGCCCAATCCGCTTCAAAGACACAGAGTCCAGTGGGTGAAGAAAACAGGATGATTCACATCGATAAAAATTCAACTTTAAAAAAAGTATTCTTTCTAATTTAGAACCTGGGTTAGGACTGTATTAGCATATTTCAGAGAGGCGGCATAGGAAAGTCAAAAGAATCAGGAAGTCTGGACTCCAGTTAAACAAACTCCCTGAGCCTCGGTTTTCCTCTTTGTTAAAGAAAGGTTCAGAATAACACTATTTTTCCCACCGAACTATTATGAGGATTAAATGAGACAATGTGCATGAAAAAAGTGTTTTGAAAATCACAAAGGGGAATGTAAATGCTAGGCATTAATTAGTGTTATTACTGAAAAGTTCCGACTACCATGATTAACTGGAAAAAAAGGAATTAGGTCTGGTTTTTTTTAATGCCAAATATATAGTTTATAACTACTAAAAGTACTATCATGACATTGACTTGAATAGTCCTGCTGTATAAACCATTTTTTTCACAAAGACAAGTCAAGGCTGGTTCCAACACTTGACTTAACTTTCAATCATTTTGTTGTAATGAAATTTTGTTATAAAAAAATCATACTTCCAGTCCATTGGATCTGAAGATGAGAATGCATTTTCAGTGAAAGGAAAAGAGAGTGGAGAAGAAAAAAACTACCATGTTGCCCCAGAGTTTCTCATTTAAGAGGGAAGATCAGAGAAATGTTCATAAAGCTAGACATTAGGGCATTTAAGAACCTTCCAAGAGTGTTCCTAACCTGCTTATCTAGTCTTACTTCTTGAATTGCCCATCTCACACCTGAGATTGTGTCTTGGAAAATAAACCACAGCAAGCGTGCTGCTAGTCCACATTGCCACTCCATGGCAGACAGTAACTGATGGACATGGCACTCTTTCTCAGTAAGTGCAGACTTATCCTCAGAATCCTACTCAACACCATGTTCTAGGCAGCCACCCCCAATCAACACAAGCTAGCCTGTGAGATGAAGCCTCATTGCCATCTTTCCTGTCAAAGAACGAAGGCTTGTCACCATTTCTCCATCAGGAATTTTCTTCTTTGTGCGCCATAGCTTATGCCTTCCCCTCTACCTGAAAGCTGAATGTCCTTCCCTTCATTCCTTTTTTTTTCTCTCTTTTTTTTTTTTTTTTTGAGACAGAGTCTTGCTCTGTTGCCCAGGCTGGAGAGCAGTGGCACCGTTTTGGCTCACTGCAGCCTCCACCTCCCCAATTCAAGCAATTCTCCCACCTCAGCCCCCCGAGTAGCTGGAACCACAGATGCACGCCACCACACCTGGCTAATTTTTTGTATTTTTAGTAGAGATGGAATTTCACCATGTTGGCTATGCTGGTCTCTAACTCCTGGCCTCAAGTGATCTCCCTGCCTCAGCCTCCCAAATTGCTGGGTTTATAGGCGTGAGCCACTGCGCCCAACCCCTCCTTTATGATCCATGAAAACTCTACTCATCCTTCAAGTCTCTGTCAAAATGTCACCTCCTCTGTGAAGAAGCCACACAAAGTGCTTAACACATACAGGTTGCTCAGGAACTGTTTTTCAGTGAATGAATGACTTAAAATAAATACATAGCTTCATGACATCACCTGGTAGTTTAGCCTAATGAATTAAGTGCGGGATTTGGGAACCAAACTACTCAGGTTCAAACTCCAGCATCTTCATTAATAGCTGTGCAAACTTAGACAAGCTACTCTATCTCTCTGAGTCAGTTTTCTGTTTTCTCCTTTGGTAAATATCCCAGTGGAATATTGGGCAAATTAAATTAAATAACAATGGGCCAGACACTGCAGTTCACCCAGCACTTTGTAATCCCAGCACTTTGGGGGCCGATGCAGGCGGATCACTTGAGGACAGGAGTTTGAGACCAGTCTGGCCAACATAGCAAAATACTGTCTCTACTTAAAATACAAAAATTAGCTGGGCATGGTGGCACACATCTGTAACACCAACTACTCAGGAGGTTGAGGCAAGAGAATAGCATGAACCCGGAAGGCAGAGGTTGCAGTGAGCTAAGATCGCGCCACTGCACTCCAGCCTGGATGACAGAGCAAGACCCTGTCTCAAAAAAAAAAAAAAAAAAAAAAAAAAAAAAATTAGATAACCAGGTAAACCACATAAAGCACTTTGACAGTGCCTGGCACATAGCAAATGCTCAGTAGCAGTAAGTGACTGTGACTATTGGTAGCCACATTAAAGAGAGTGGCTTTGTCCTCCTCTTTGAGCCTTCACACTCAGTAAAGAAATTGATCCATAATAGGTGCTCAATCTTTGTTTAATTGAATGAATCATGATACATGTCATAGGAGCAGTACCAATAGAGCATTCTGATGGCCAGCAGTTAGGAAGTTAATTTCTGGTTGTGGAAACTAAAAAAAAAACTCAACAAAACTTCAGGGTGGGGGCTAGAAAAGTGTTAGAATTTGAGCCAGTTGTTGAAATAGGGGTATGATTTTGCCAAGCAGACATGGAAAGTGGCAGTGGGGGGAGGTGTTGCTTCGTGGGCTGGGGGAGTCGGGGCGGAACAGGAGCTATTCTAGGGGAAAGAAACTGCTTTAGTAAAGACATAGGGGTGGGGAATCAAAGACTTAAACCACAAAGGGGAAGCTGAGCTTACCTGTGGCTGCGAAGGAGAATCCCTGAACAGGAGAAGCCTGCAGACTTAACTAGCACAGCCCCGGTGGGTTTGTCTGGGAAGCTGCGGAGTGTGTGCAGTGGCCCTAGGGAAGGAGCACAGCCACCCCCACCCCCACACACTCCCTCATGTGGCAACACAGCCCTGCAAGGGTATCAGTGTGTGATGTTCACAAACTGTCCTTCCCCCTTGGCTAAGAGCATTCATTCAAGCAACAAATAGTCATGAGTGCAGGGCTCTATGCTCACCATCAGAACAAAGCAAACAAGTCCCCAGGCCTCGTGGAGCTTGTGCTCCAGTGTGGACCAGGCAATAGGCACATAGGCAACTAAAGATATTTACTGAAACCATCCAGTGGTGATCAGGCCAGGAAGGAAAATGAAGGTGGACAATAACAGGCAGGGCGGTGGGGTGGGCCTGCTGTCTTAGATAAGGTGGCTGGGAGAGCCATCTTGAGGAGATGGCATTGGAGCAGAGGGGTGAGTGAGGTAAGGAAGTGGCCATGTGGTGATCTGGGAGAAGAGCATCTTAGGTGGAGGAGCAGTCACACACATGTCCCAAAGTAAGAATGAACTCGGTATGCTCCAGGACAAGCAAGGAGGCCTCCTGTTGCTGGAAGCAGTCAGGAAGGGTGTGCATGGTGGGACACGAGGCTGCAAGGGGACAGGGACAGATTCCCACAGAGTAAGGGGCATGGGTTGATCTTAACTGGGATCAGTGGGCAATGGGAGGAAATGGGGGGTTTAATCAGGGAGTGATGTGATCAGCTTGCACTGGCTGCTGGTGGGGGGTCAAGAGGGTATGATGGGCAAAACTGGGGGGCCACTTGCAGGCAGTGCCAGGAGTCCAGACAGGAGGATGATGGCTTAGACCAGGACAACGGCACTCCACGTGGTGAGAAATGCAAGAAGGGACTGAATATGTGACACATACAGTCAGCACTAGGTGACTCTCAAAATAGAGTATGACAGGAAGAGAAGTCCAGGTGGATCCCCAGGTCTGGGGCCCAAGTCACCAGCCTGCATGGCTGATTCCTTTCTTTCCGTGACTCCAGCGTGAGTCAGGCACACATGTGATTTGGGAGGGACAACAGAAACGCCCAGTCCCTTCCCTCAAGGAAATAAGCCACACTAGGTAGATTCACAGTCTGCCTATGGCTACGTATGCCCCCCACACCCAGGATGCAGCAGCAACAGGTGCACCGGGGGCACGTGGCCAAGTCGTGGCACACACGTGTTCCCAATGGCTACTGACTTCTCATCCCGGTTAGGTTTTCCACGCAGGGCTGGGTAAACGTCTGCTGCATCTCCACCAAAAATCAGCCTCATGGCCTGGCCGGGTCTGGCCTGGCAAAGGAGATAAGCTGCTGAAAGCCATGTCTGGACACATGCAGCCCTCGCCTCGGGAGCCTCGGCAAAGCCGGTGGTGGAGGCCCTCCAAGCACACTTCCAGAACACCAGGGCACAGGGACTTTGACTCTTTTTATACATGAAAAGGAAAATGAAAGCAAGTCAGGGAGTACTTCAGTTCAGAGGCAGGGCCATCGTAGGACACCAGGCACTTGACACAGAAAACCTTCCCTGAAACCCCACATCAGTGCTGGCTGAGACAGGGGCCATACATGACAGGCCCCTTGTGGCTCAGCTCGGCGCCTCACTGATGCCATCTTGTTCTGACTTGATTCTTGTTCATCAAGAAGCCCCTGCTAAAAACGAACCAGAGGCCTGGCCCCCTTCCATCCCCACAGCCCAGATCTGGAACAAAGGTCATGGATGTTTTCCATGGGACTGCTGCAGACGCGCTTGTGACCTGTCTTTTGGAGAAGGAAGAATGTGTGCCCCTTTTTCAGTAAACAAATCACAGCCTTGTGATCAGAGCTTATTTTGAGGGTGCATGGAGCGCCCCACCATTTTCAGTGACTTTAACTCTTGGGAAAGGGTTTTCTCTGCATTATGGTTTAATTCTCACTCCTGAGGTAATGCTCTGAAGCAGGTGAGGAGAAAAACCCCACTGTGCTGTTCCTAAGCCCTGTGAATATGAGAAGAAACAACAAAAGAAGGAAAAGACGTTTCACATTTTAAGGGCATATTCAGACACCTTAAGAACTGAGCCAGTTCGTTAAATGATTTCATTTGGAAACTTCCAGCTTGCAATTCAGTCATTCTTCAATGAGAAATACATGATGTGTCAAATATGAAATGGAATCATTAATCCCTGCCAAAGTCAGAGGTACAGCAAACTGTGGCTGTGTGTGCCCCATGCTCTCTTCCCCTTAACAAATTAGGTAGCCCTGTGGAAGGTATTCCAGACAGATGCCTGCATGGGGCTCTGCCTGGAAGAGGGAGGCACACTGATCATCAAAATGATTGACTTGACTGCTTTCAGACATTTAACTACCCATCCCACCCTCCCCGCTATGTGCACACACACAGAAAGGGAATTTGCTTTCATCTTCTAGATATCTTTTCATTTAAAGCACCGTACAAATGCAGAATAAGCCAGACAGACAGGGCTATTAAAACGTAGGTTAAAATTGTATAGCTCTACACAAACAGAGGAGCCCCTGTAAAAAATGGTAAAATCTGAATAAGGTCTTGGAGTCCAGTTAACAGTATTAGATCAACATTACTTTCCCAGTTTTGATTTTGCACTGTAGATATGGAAAATGAGGAAGCTGGGGTGAGGATACACAGGGGACTCTGTAGCCCTTGCAACTTTCTGTGAATCTGCAATTATTTCAAAATAGTTTTAATCCAGCACTTTGGAACGCCAAGGCGGGAGGATTGCTTGAGCCTAGGAGTTGAAGATCAGCCTGGGCAACATAGGAAGACCCCATCTCTACAAAAAAATTAAAAAATCAGCTGCGTGTGCTGGTGCATGCCTGTGGTCCCAGCTACTTGGGAGGCTGAGGTGGGAGGATTGCTTGAGCCCAGGATGTTGAGGCTATAGTGAGTTATGATCATGCCACTGCACTCCAGCTTGGGTAACACAGTGAAACCCTGTCTCAAAACAAGAAAAAGTTTTGGAATATGTCATATGTGCCAGTTCTAGGGTAAGTGGCCTCTGAGCAGCTATCACATATGTTGACACAGGACCTTTCAGTTTTCATTTGATGCAGAGCTGTTTTGGGACAGTACCAAGAAATCGCCATAGCCATTATTTCCCCAAAGAGAGCCCAACAGAAATCCCATCCCAGAGGTGACAAGAAGTTGATCACTAGAGGAAAAACTTAGAGAGCATGTCCTTAAGTCACCTTGTCCTACACCCGTCCTGTTGAAGATGAGCTGTCAGGCACTTCCTACGGAACGGTCTGTTGCCACAAGCCCATGGATGTCCTCTGCCTGCCAAACCTGGCTGGGGGTCGGGTCACGGGAACCTTAGCAATCCTAAGTCCAACCAGCTCTGTCCCTGGCCCGCAGGTTCTCAAGTTTTAGGTTGCATCAGAGTCGTGAGGAAGGTGTTTAAAATGCTGATTCCAGGACTTCCTCTGCCCCCGCCGATCCCAACTAAGTAAATGAAGGACGGGGCCTAGGAATTTGCATTTGCAACAAACATTTGTGATTCTGTCACAGGTGGTCCTAGGGCCATAGTTGAGGAAACAACTGTGGAGGGCTCCCCACTGAGGGGGCAGAAGAAGAGCTGGCAGGCACTCAGCATTCACAGAGCAAGGCGCTCCTTGCACAATGGAAAGAACTTGAGAGTGCCGCCTCTCAGCACACACCTGAGATCTCCAGCCCCAGGGCTTCACCAAGGCTGTAGAAGGGCCTGGGAGCCTCCGGGATTGGTCCTGCTGAGGTTGTGACCATGTGGCAATTAGGATAAAACGCAGAGTGTGGACTCTATCATCATCACAACTTCTCACTGAGAGCTGATGATGTGCTAAGCAATCACATCTCATTTAGTCCTCATAGTACTGACCTGAAGGAACTGTTTATTATCCCCATTTTACAGATAGGAAAACTGAGGCTCAGAGGGTTCCAAGGTTACAGAGATAGAAAGTGGCAGGGCAGGAATCCTGCCCAGCCAGAGGTTACCATTCTGTGATACAACCTCCCTTTCCGTCGGAAGGGTTCCTTTAGGTTCTCATCTCCTCCAGGATAAAACACTCTGCTTAAAAATAATAGAGGCCGGACATGGTGTCTCACACCTGTAATTCTAGCACTCTGGGAGGCAGAGGCAGGCAGATCGCCTGAGGTCAGGAGTTTAAGACCAGCCTGGCCAACATGATGAAACCCCATCTACTAAAAATACAAAAATTAGCCGGGCATGGTGGCGGGCGCCTGTAATCCCAGCTACTCGGGAGGCTGAGGCAGGAGAATTGCTTGAACCCGGGAGGCAGAGGTTGCAGTGTGCCGAGCGAGATCTCGCCACTGCACTCCAGCCTGGGCAACAGAACAAAACTCTGTCTCAAAAAAAAAAAAAAAAGAAAGAAAAGAAATTTAGTGGGCTTGCGGGGGAATGGGAAGATTTTCCCAATTCTTGTTTCGGTGGCATGAATACTCCTTTCCAGCTTAAAGCAGATCTAACCCTCTCAAAGTCCATCTTCCTCAGCTCCTCTGTTCTGCTCTTTCATCTTTGGTCCTGCTCTCTACTAATCTTTCTCCTCTCTTCCCATTTTAATTTTTCTCCTTTTGTCTTCAGACTTCAAAGTCACAGACTCAATGTGTCCCTCCATTTTCCCTGTATCCCCCGTCACTAATAGAAGAATTTTCTCCTGCCATTCGATCATGATACAGGCTATCTGAAAAAAATGAGAATTAGGTTCCTAGCAAGAGAGATGACCTACCATTTTCCAAAGGACACTGTGGAATCCTGTTTGCCTGAAGGTTCCAAATATAACCCATGTTCCACTCAAGGCACACTTGATGATCTTTGAAAGGGCGTTCAAAAGGCGGGATGGTCTGCAGGAGGGTATAATTCTTTGCTACAGCATGGAGCAAGTTTTCCTCCCATTTAACATTCCAGTCTCCGCCACTGTATTTGTGAGTAATCCAGGCGCGTACTATCACTGCAGATACAGAGATGGAATGTCTGATGAAATAATCATCTCTGTAAACCATAATGCTTGGAAATTTCACATGTACTATTTGTGTCCTGCTGGTGTGAAGATGTTTCTCATTCTTCCACCTTTTTTTGTACACGGGAATGCTACTTCTGAACTCAGATGAAACAACTGCTTCCAAATTGACAACGCAAGGCTGAGAGCATAAATACTCAACCGAGACTTCAGAAACGTTGCGAACATTTCCTTCAAAGACAGTGAAATAAATAAAGTCTTTGTAAGCCACGCTCTGCTCAGCTTTGGGTATCACTGACGTCGTCAGGGAAGTCTGCCTACCCAAAGACGGTACAACATTCTGAAAAAAAGAAAAAGAAAGTAAGCAATACAGAAAGTTTAAAAATCCTCATCATAACAGGTATGCGAATCATTATTTTCCTGGGAAAAAAAATATCAGTCTACATAAAGCAATGAATGAATGCAGGAGATAAAAGATGTCAAAACCACTACTGAAGAATTGGGGAAAAACCAACACACAAATACAATGGAAGATGAGGTCACATTAAACTCTCTCCCCAGACCCAGTAACATCTGCTGATCAGAATGTGACTGTCACATCTACGTGGCAATAATTCCAGAGTTGGTTTTCAAAGGCAGAAGCTGGTTCACAACAAATCCAGTAGCGATGGAACCTGCCTTAGAATAAAACAGAGACAACACAGCTTCAGACATTTTCAAACCATTGTCCTGACTTTAAGTGGTGGATCCGACAGTACCAAGTCAAAGGGTGGCAGAAAAGTGCAAAGTGCACCCTCAAGGGAACATGACAGGGATGCCACCCTGGCCCCTTTTCCTCCCATAAGTTTGAAGCCAGGGCAAGCCTGCCTGATACATGGACAGGCGAGAGGCTTCTATTGCTCCTGGTCACAAGCAAGCTCAGACGATGAGCTGTGTTGTCCAATTCTTTCACCATAGACGATGCTACATGCACCAAGAAAGATTTTAGCTGAATGTTTGTTTATCTGGTCATGAAGTTGAGGCAAGGTTTTGAGCATGAGGTGCTGATATATGAATGCTAAGAGCTCTCCTAAATATGACTTTGTGATTCAGGTATCCAAAACACAATAGAAAAAGGTCACTTTGGACCACTGCATATCCATTAGGGTGGCTATTATAAAACACACACACACACACACACACACACACACACACACACACACACACAGAAAATAACAAGTGTTGGTGAAGATGTGGAGAATCTGGAACACTTAGGCACTCTTAGTGAGAACGTAAAATGGTGCAGCTACTGTGGAAAGCAGTATAGCAGTTCCTCAAATACATTAAACACAGAATGATCATATGATCAGGCTGGGGGTGGTGGCTCACGCCTGTAATCCCAGAACTTTGGGAGGTTGAGGTGGGTGGATCACCTGAGGTCAGGAGTTCAAGACCAGCCTAGTAAACATGATGAAACCCTGTCTCTACTAATAATACAAAAATCAGCCAGGAGTGGTGGTGTGCACCTGTAATTCCAGCTATTTGGGAGGCTGAGGCAGGAGAATTGCTTGAACCTGGGAGGTGGAGGTTGCAGTGAGCCAAGATCACACCACTGCACTCTAGCCTGGGGAACAGAGTGAGACTGCATCTCAAAAAAGAATTATGATATGATCAGATCCAGCAATTCCACTTCTGGATATACACCACAAAAATTTAAAGCAAAGACTTGAAGAGAGATTTGTACACTCATGTTCATAACAGCATTACTCACACTAGCCAAAAGCAACCCCAACGGTCCATTCACGGATGAATGGGTAGAAAAAATGTGGTATATATGTGGGATGGAATATTATTCAGCCCATAGAAGGGAATGAAATAACGGAATTCTGATACATGCTGTAAAATGGATGAACTTTGAGGACATGATGCTAAGTAAAACAAGCTAGACACAAAAGAACAGATATTGTATCATCCACTTACATGAAGTGCCTAGAGTAGTCAAACTCGCAGAGACAGAAGGTACAATAGAGGTTACCAGGGTCTAAGGGAAGAGGGGATTGAGGAGTTAGGATGTAATGGGTCTAGAGATTCAGTTTGGGATGATGAAATAGTGTGGAGATAGAAAGTGGTGCTGGTTGCACAACAATGGGAATGTCCTTAACACTACTGAACTATACACTTACAAATGATTAAAATGGTACATTTTAATGCATGCATCTTTTTACCACAATTTAAAAGAAAAAAAGTCACTTTGGTCTCCTCCGAGGAAAGAAATAAAAACTCCTTTTTTCAATTCTGACTTAGAACTGTGGGAGAGGCAAAGATGGACAAGACATGAAATTTGGTATCAGGGAATCATGTCTATAAACAATGGCAATACAGACAAAACGTGGTCAGTGTTCCCACCAAACTGTAAACAAGCCCGAGGGTGCATAGCACTGGGAGAGAATAATTCTAACTGGAAGGTCTGGGATAGGCTTTATGGAAGAAATGGTATCTCAGTTGGGCTTTGAGGGATGAAAAGAAGTTCTTCAGGTAGAGAGACAGGGAAAGGCACTGCAGAGGGTGTGAACAGCATAAGCCGGGCAAGAGGCAGGGGAATGCAGGTATACTTAGGGAATAGAAAGTAGTTATGTGAACACGCAGGTATGTGGTTGAAAAGAAAAGTAGAGTTTGGCCCTGGAGAACACTGAGTCCCAGCCCAAGGAATGTGAACTTTTATTCCACTGACAGCAAAGAATCAACAAAGGTTTCTGTACAAGGGGATGGTGTCTCCCTTTTAAAGCAACTGAGAGTCAATGTCAATTAGAAACAAGGCTAACAATTCATACAAAAATGAGCAAACGACATAGTTAATCAACAGGTAAATGCTTATTCACAGTAAGATAAATGCAAACTGAAACTGCGCTGAGATACCATTTTTTACCCACTAGATTTGCAAAGATCAAAAAGTCAGATAACACATTGTACTGACCAGAGTGTAGGAAGCATGCCCTCTTATGTATTGCTGGTGGCAGTAATCTCTAATCTCTATGAGGTCAATCAAGTAAAACCTACTAAAATTATAAATGCACTCACCCTCTGCATCAACAATTTCACTTCTAGGAGTTTAACCTACAAATACACTCAAAGTTGTGCAAAATGATGTTTGTGTAGATTTTCACTTCAGTACAGTTTGTAACTGCAGGACATGGGGAGCCTAAATAACCATCAAGAGGGAGCTGGTTAAATAAAAATAGTATATCCACTCGTAGAGTACTACACAGTTATTAAAAGGAAGAAGCTCTCCACGTACAGATAATGGAATGATCTCAAAGGGTTTTGTGTCTGTTTTTTTTGTTTGTTTTTGAATTTTTAGGGTTTTCTTTTTTTTGAGATGGAGTCTCACTCTGTAACCCAGGCTGGAGTGCAGTGACACAATCTCAGTTCACTGCAACCTCTGCCTCCCGGGTTCAAGTGATTCTCCTGCCTCAGTCTCCCAAGTAGCTGGGATTACAGACACCTGCCACCACACCCGGCTAATTTTTGTGTTTTTAGTAGAGATGGGGTTTCACCAAGTTGGCCAGGCTGGTCTCGAACTTCTGACCTCAGGTAATCCACCCATCTCGGCCTCCCAAAGTGTTGGGATTACAGGCGTGAGCCACCGCGCCCAGCCCAGGTTTTGAAATTCCAGGTTTGCTGAAATGTAATTCACACCACACAATTCACACATTGAAAGTGTAAGTTGCAATGTTTTCTAGTAGATTTATAGAGCTAGTCAACAATCAATCATTACAACAATCAATTTTCAAACATTTCATTGCCCCAAAATGAAACCCAGTACCCACTGGCAGTCACTTCCCATTTTTTTTGCTTGCTTTTTAAAAACAGATTCAGAAATACCATTTGGATTAAATACACACACACACACACCACACATACATATATATGTACATGTGCATATTCACTTGAATACACTTATCACTGGTTGCTTACACAGATAAGAATGAGGTGACCAGGAGACAGAATAAGAGAGAGAGATGCACCGGGCATAGTGGCTCACACCTGTAATCCCAGCACCTTGGGAGGCCAAGGAGGGTGGATCACGAGGTCAGGAGATAGAGAGCATCCTGGCTAACATAGTGAAACCCCGACTCTACTAAAAATACAAAAAATTAGCCAGGCGTGGTGGTGGGCGCCTGTAGTCCCAGCTACTCGGGAGGCTGAGGCAGGAGAATGGCGTGAACCCAGGAGGCAGAGCTTGCAGTGAGCCAAGATCATGACACTGCACTCAAGCCTAGGTGACAGAGGGAGACTCCGTCTCAAAAAACAAAACAAAACAAACAAACAAAAAAAAACAAGAGAGAGAGATGCACTGTACATCCTTCCCTAACTTTTGAATTGTGTGCTACACAATTTTTTTTTAAGTAGGTGAGGAGAAAGCAACTGTCCTAAAAGGTCAAAGTGGGCTGGGCATGGTGGCTCATGCCTATAATCTCAGCACTTTGGGAGGCTGAGGTGGGTGGTTCACGAAGTCAAGAGATCGAGACCATCCTGGCCAACATGGTGAAACTCCGTCTTTACAAAAATACAATATTAGCCAGGTGTGATGGCACATGTCTGTAGTCCCAGCTACTCGGGAGGCTGAGGCAGGAGAATCGCTTGAACCCGGGAGGCAGAGCTTTCAGTGAGCCGATATCATGCCACTGCATTCCAGCCTGGTGACAGAGTGAGACTCTGTCTCAAAAAAAAAAAAAAAAAAAAAAAAAAAAAAAAAAGGGTCACAGTGGAAACTGTGTCTTCTGCAAATGGCAGAGAGAATAGGAGAAGGGCTGGCAATTCCTTTTGACCAGTCATGGGAAACCTGTGGGAAGAGATATATAAAGAAGGGGGCACAGTGCAAACTGTCCGTGCCACCCCCCGCCCCCAGGAGAGGTTTAATTGTTTTATGTTCTCGTTCATACTGCCAGATTACAAGGAGGAAACACATATAAAAACCATCTCATAATTAGAAGCAGAGAACGTTACAATGGATGAGTCTGGTGACAAGCCAGTCTACTCTCTTATTCTGCAGATAAGAAAATGACAATCAAGAGGTGACATTCTCCAACATCACCCAGCTGGCGGGTTAGCAAAGGCAAGCCCAGAAACCTGGCTCCTCTTCTAGCCGCCCGCCCACTCCCACCTTACCCATGCCATAGCAAATGATATCAGTGGTGACTAATGGTCACCATTCCATGGCCGCCTGGAAACTCTAGGCTAAATTCTGCTTCCACATGAATAGGGATGCACCCAGCATTTGTCCATGAACACTGGTTTATTCATTCAGCCAGATGTGCCAAGATGTCGCCCCCACCCTCAAGATGCAAATCACAGTGTTAAGTCCACAACAGAGTTTCACCCAAGGCCAGAGATCACTGGTGCTGGTGGAAACCGAATCAGCCGAAGGGTGACCAACACGCCTTATTCCAAAGCAATGCCCCGAATGTTTGCCTCACTAATCCCACAAATAAGTCAAATGTCAAATAAGACATTTGCTTATTTTGTGAGATAAAAGGCAGCCCAGCGCCCAGGACATGCAGAGGTGTATTAAATATCACATTTTCTTTTTTCCCAAAGAATGACTTGAAACCTCTTCCTCATATACCTTAAAAACTCACCCAGGCTCAGCTCTCCCACTACGATATTTTTCTGAGTGGGAATGGAGGGTGTCAGATTTTTAATGCTGATGCTGGGACCTCCAGTGAAAACCTCTTTTAAACAGAATGCTGGGGAAAAGGCCATTTGATTTTACTAGAAAAGTGTAGTTCATAATAACCATGTTCATTATTTTACATCTCACTGCTAAAAGTGCACCAGTCCACTTTTCTTTATTAATTAGCGCAGCGCCCTGAGCATGGTTTCAAGTTTTGTTTGATGGTCCATGCTTATAACATTGTGGATAATAGAAGTATATACAAGCCGGGTGCTGTGGCTCATGCTGGTAATCCCAGTGCTTTGGGAGGCCAAGGCAGGAAGATCACTTAAGCCTCAAAATTCAAGGTTACAGTGAGCTATGATAGTGCCAATGCACTCCAGCCTGGGCAATAGAGTAAGGCCCTGTCCCCCCAAAAATAAAAATAAAAATAAGAAGGCATATACACATTTCACCACGTACTCTCCACAGAGCTGTCCCTTCAAATTCTGTTTCAAAAAAACTCTCCATATACTCATTTGAAGATTATTTCATTTTCACCTGTTTCAAAGTCTCAGGTGCAGTAAAAGTTACCTCAAGGTATATAGGTGCTAAACATATGTTATTTAACATGGTAGTCACAGGTCATATTAAGCACTTGTAATGTGGCTGGTCTGATTTGAGATGTGCTGTAAGTGTAAAATATACATTGAATTTCAAAGCCTTCATATAAAAAAAGGGCTGCAAAATACCTCATTAATAATTTTTATATTAATTATATGTTGACAATATTTGGACACACTGAATTAAATAGAATATATTAATATTCATTATGCCTGGTCTCCTTACTTCTTTTTTTTTTTTTTTTTTTTGAGATGAAGTCTCACCCTGTCATCCAGGCTGGAGTACAATGGGGCAATCTTGGCTCATTGCAACCTCTGCCTCCCCGGTTCTAGCGATTCTCCTGTCTCAGTCTCCTGAGCAGCTGAGATCACAGGCATGTGCCACCACGCCCGGCTAATTTTTGTATTTTTAGTAGAGACAGGGTTTTGCCATGTTGGCCAGGCTGGTCTCGAACTCGTGACCTCAGGTGATCCACGTGTCTTGGCCTCCAAAGTGTTGGGATTACAGGCGTGAGCCACTGTGCCTGGCCTCTCTTTACTTTTTTAACATGGCTACTAGAGAATTTAAAATTATATATGTGGCTTGAAATTTGTGGTTCATATTGTATTTCTACCGGATAGTGCTATTCTAAATTTGAGGTCAGCTGAATTTCTTGGTTAAAAAAAAAAAAAGCCAGATGGTAAATATTTTAGGTTTTGCAGGGACACTTTGAGACAGCCATAGGGACAACACATAACTGAATGAGTATGGCCATGGTCCCACACAACTTTGGTTACAAAAGCAGGCGGCTGACTGGACAGGCCCACAGGCCTATAGTTTGCCAACTTCTTTTCTAAATTATCAAGCTTTTTTTTTTTTTTTGAGACTGAGTCTCGCTCTGTCACCCAGGCTTGAGTGCAGTGGCACAATCTCAGCTCACTGCAACCTCTGCCTCCCAGGTTCAAGTGATTCTCGTACCTCAGCCTCCCAAGTACCTGGGACTACAGGCGCGCACCACCACGCCCGGGTAATTTTTGTATTTTTAGTAGAGACCAAGTTCCACCATGTTGGCCAGACTGGTCTCGAACTTCTGACCTCAGGGGATCCATCCACCTCGGCCTTCCAAAGTGCTGGGATTACAGCATGAGCCACAGTGCCCAGCCAATTATCAAGCTATTATCCCAGATAGAGTTTTGAAGAACAAAAGGTGACAGAAGATATGCTTTGTTAGGAGTTGTCATATAGGAGAAACGGGGTGAATAGCCCAACAGGGCATCATTTCATATGTGTGTAGTTGATGGGACTTGATTCTGTATTTTTCTAAGGTTCCCTGGTAGAGAGTGTTGACATTTTGCTATTGTTTCTTTCAGAAAAGATCTAAGTCAGAGGATAACATGAAATTAATCTAGGCAAAGAGATCAAATTTCAAGGACTGAGATGGATTGTTTGACAAGTAGAAGCTTGAATGACAGCTGGAGTACAAGAAAAGAGAAACTTCGGGGTGGGGCAATGTTTCCTTAAGTTAATGAGGGTGTGTTGGCCCCAAAGAGGGCCTCAAAATCACCCTACGTGGCTTGTGCAGAACATGGTCTTGAAGGGTTTACTTCAAGAAGGTGCTTTGAGGCACCTATGCAATGAAGGAAGCTGGCATCCAGTGACTTGTAGCAGACCCTGTGGGCAGCTGATTCACCATGAGTCGTGGCTACCTCTGCTATGCACAAAACCAACACTGATTAGCAACACATCACACTCTAAATATTGATTAAGCTGAAGTTGACTTCCTGGCTCAAGTCATGCATGTGGTTATAAGCTGTTTCCTGCCAGGAAAATAAAGCAATTAAACTTGAAGAGTTCCAGCTACAGGCATGACACGTGTCCAGCCTTCATAGGTATTTTCACATGCCAGGTTGCATTAATACAAGCTGAAAATTTATCTGCATGTTCCTTTGTTTAGAAATTATGAGTTCAGAGTCTATGTCATTGTTATGTTTCCAGCTTCTAAGATAGAGTCTGACACACAATAAGAATTTGGTAAGTGTTTCTTGCTGAAATAAAGCACTGGGGCTGGGCGCGATGGCTCATGCCTGTAATCCCAGCACTCTGGGAGGCTGAGGGGGGCGGATCACCTGAGGTCAGGAGTTTGAGATCAGCGTGGTCAACACGGTGAAACCCTGTCTCTGCTAAAAATACAAAACAAAATTAGCCAGGCGTAGTGGCAGGCACCTGTAATCTCAGCTACTCAGGAGGCTAAAGCAGGAGAATCACTTGAAACAGGGAGGCAGAGGTGGCAGTGAGACAAGATTGTGCCACCGCACTCCAGCCTGGGCAACGGAGCGAGATTCCATCTCAGGGAAAAAAAAAAGCACTGGGTGTGGGCATTTCTGCCAGATGCCTCGGTGGCTCTGGGGGCACTTGCATATAAACCAAATGACTTGATCAGTTTTGAGTCCCCACTGCCTTCTTCTTATACTCTAAGTTCTCTTGTAAGGGATCCCCATCATTTCTCTGTTTTTCTCCCAGCCTCGTTAATTCCTTCCAAATAGCCCTTACCCTTTGGGATCTTATTGGTCCCTGGGGGTCAGAGCCTAGCTGGGGAACTGTGAGGTCGGGGGAGGTGGCACCTTGGCACCCACCTTACCCATTTGGGGCAAACTTCTCCCAGCTATTTTGTCCCTCTAGACCTTTCAGACAACTGCCTTACATTCTAGGACCGTTTCCATTTCTCCACACCAAAAATACAAATTAATTGTTCAAGATTTCTCATCTCTCGACCCTCTGCTGAGTTCCTGTTTATCTGGCAAGTTCATCCATGTCACTGTGATAATGAAAAAATACTGAGGTAATGTCACGTATCTGTATATCTGTGCCGGCTTTGCGGAGATAATGCCTTAAAAGCACAGTCTAAATGCACCACAACTCTAACCAAGATATTTGGGGTGAAGAGGGGCATCTGTGTCCCTCAAATTATGCCATTTAGGCAGCTACAATAGATGTTCCACCTTGAAAGCAACATACTGATCCATTTTGCCCACAACGGAGCTGGGCCCTGAAAGATGCTTGAGACCTCAAATATGTTTACACCAGATGTGAGCCCTTATCAAAGTCAAATTTGACAATGTCATGCACAGTCACAAAACATAGATTCTCTTATTTCTGTGTAAATGTGCATGTATTGTAAAATTTTTTTAAAACAAGAAAGAAATGGGCCAGTTAATGTGTGTTCATGATAGAAGACCCCAAATAGGAGATCTAAATGCATTGAATTCTGCCTGGGAATCAAGAAACAGATGAATTTATGTATCTTCTGGATGGAAAACAAAACTATCAACATGACCTAAACTTCTTTTAGGATGACTGCATTTGATTCCTTTAAGCAAAATCAATAAGAAGAGATGCTGTTCAAATCACCCTCCCTTGTTCCAAAGAGCTGAGAAAACTTGGCTTTGTTCTCTATCTGGTCTCCACTTGGTATTTAAGGAAGGGACAGAGAGATTGGGAAACTTTAAATCGTTCACAACTTGCTATGAGTTCACTGGCACGTACACGTGTCTGTGGGTGGGTATGATAAGAAAGCAATAACTGTTTTTCTCATTCCTGACCATTCTGCCCCATTCTTTTCCTAAGAAAACTGTGGCTCATGAGGGCTTCCTCTTCAAACTGGCTGGATCACATTTTCCCTAAGTCAAAAAGGTAAGCAAGCGTCTTGCCTTAAAGGGCCTATTTTGTAATTTCTGCCTACCAGATATAAGCAAAAATTCTGTTTAAGTCAACAAAGCATGCAATTAAGCAAAATGGAAGATGATGTCAATACAGACTTCAAAATCAGCATGTGCTTAGGGAAGCATTTCCCAGTTGAGTATTATTCCTTCCTAAACCTGAGAGCTGGCCAGAGCCACACCATCACAGTCATGATCAATAATACTGGTTGTGTAAGATTCTCCCCCATACTATTTAATATGCTGTTTCTTCCCAACTCACATCACACAAAGCTACCTAAGTTGGTTTGCTCTTATTTCATTGAGTACCTACTGTGTACTGGGCACTGGGACGGGTGTGTTAAACCTTTTTTCCTCTCTGACTTCTAACTTCCTCCTCTTACATGGGACCTCATAGACTTCTCCCTCCTAACCAAATCCTCACAACAGCCCACAGGGGGAGACAGCATCCCCACTGGCACAGCTGAGGCAACGGAATGCCTTCAGAGAGGGTAAGTAACTTGCCCAAGGTCAACCAGCTACCAAAAAGCAGAACCAAAATTCAAATCCACATCAGCTGACTCCAGAGTCAGTGACGGTGTGCCTCTTGTCTTCTAACAACACCCAAAGATGATGCCCTCAACTCACACGCTTGCCTTTACACACTTGTCATTGATTTCTGGCTACAGGGTTGGGGAATCTCACGACTTTCCTTATTCTCATCTTGAAAGTGTTGGAGCTAAAATGCCACCATGCTGCCATGCCTTGAGTTTGAAGAAGATAGATATTGCCTTAACCACAAACACACAAACGCCAGACTCAGCCAGTTCCCCAGTCTAACTAAGCCCTTCTCCAGGTAGAGATGGGAAACAAGGCCTGCCAAGGCTGAATCCCATCAACCATTCCTCACGGGCTGCACATGCCTCCTGCCCCTCGACTCCCTTCTCAGGGGAATGGCATGAGCCAATAAACAAGGTAACCAAATTCCCTTTAGGCTATTTACGGTCTACTCCAGTCTATCCGTCTTCCCAGAGAATTGCCTGGGTTATTCTCTCCTACCCGTCCTCTAGCTCTGACACTTTTGCCAACAGGCAGCCAGAAGAAATAGAAGGCAAGAGGCCAACACCATGGCTTGGGAGATTTTAGCAGCTCTGGTCAGGATGAATATGGAAGCTATTGGTTGATGTGAGGTTTGGGGATGATCTCTGTTTTCAAATATTCATAATCCCTCTCCCTCAGGCTGGATAATTGCAGATCTCTTTACCTCATTTTGATCTTCTTATGCCCTGCATTGCACACATAGTGAGGGGTTAATGAATACTCTTAGATGGTTGACCGCGGGTATGTCATCACTTACAGAGAATCCTGTACAAGGCTCTGTCACAGCCACTGTCTGCTAACTGTCCCACATGTGTCTGTGTTGTTTTTTGTTGTTGTTGCTGTTGTTTGTTTTTCCTTTTGAGACAGAGCCTCGCTCTGTCTCCAGGCTGGAGTGCAGCAGCGTGATCTCAGCTCACTGTAACCTCCGCCTCCCAGGTTCAAGCGGTTCTCCTGTCTCAGCCTCCCGAGTAGCTGGGATTACAGGTGCACACCGCCACACCCAGCTAGTTTTTGTATTTTTAGTAGAGATGGGGTTTCACCATGTTGGCCAGGATGGTCTCAATCTCCTGACCTCGTGATCCACCTGCCTCAGCCTCCCAAAGTGCTGGGATTACAGGCATAAGCCACCACGCCCGGCCTCTGTGCTGTTAATGTCCTCTTACTTCTTTGTCCTCAGTCTGATTGTCTAACAAGTGCAGATATCCACTCTGAACATTTCATCTAGACAGCTGACATCAATACTGGCCATCCTGAGATTTATCTTTTCATATAAGAAAATATTATACATTGGAGACCAGAGCTTAGAATGGACAAAATTGTCTTCTAGAAGAGCCATTATCACAGATAGGCAGCTGGGGCAGCCTCAGGCTGGTTCTAGCCAAGTTGGAAGAAGGTAAGAGTTAATGGTGTAAGAAAATAGCAAGAGGGCCCGTTGGGCAGGGAAAGTTCTGCGTGGAGCACAGTACTCAGCACCCGAAACCTCAGTGGAAGCAATTTCATTATCCTTTGCTTTCGAGGCCCTCTCCCTCTCTGAGGAGGCTCTCTACATCTTGACCTTTGGTGACCTCAGAATTTTCTGGCAGCCGCTGGAACCAGGGATCATCTTTTCAGAAATCTGTTTGGCATCGTTCCGTGACTTATCTTTCAGCCCTCATCACCATTATTCATGCTTTGGCAGTATCCTAGCTACAGACACAGTACTCTTCTTGAGCTGATACTGAAGGTTACTCCATCCCAGCCAATGGAGAGGGAAGGCGCCCACTCCTCAGGACCCTGACTCCAGGAAGCATGCTCCCTGTGAGGGCAGGTGCTTAAAGGCATCTATTCAGAAGCTGATCTCAACCTCCAGCCCTTGTGAACAGGCAAATAGGTGAAGATAACACAAAACAGGAACTGGTCCCCAAATCATAGGCAATTTGGCTTTGGAATGCATTCCAAGGCACATTTGCTGTACACTTGTATGCACATTCATCCAAACTCAAATGCTAAACTCCACCAGCTGCCTCTGGACTACATAAAAACCCCAAACCTTTATCTCTTCATTAACGATGGCAAATATTTTCTGGCTTTACCTTTCTTCCCCACTTTAACATCCTGCTTCTATTCTGTGGCCTGCGCTTCCTGCTTTGTATATTTTAGATTACTTTAGACATGACCTCACATCCTGGCCAATTGCACAGTAGCTGCTAATTGCTAGAGCTTTGCTAATGGCCTGTACATCGATGAAGAATGAGTTACAAGCAGCAAAATCTAGAAGACGGTAAGCTAGTGTGGATTAGAGCTGGGGCTCTGGAGGGAGACAAACTTGGGTTTCAATCTCAGACTGTGCGGCCTGGGGCAACTAACTTAACCTCTCTGAATCTCTTATCTCATCTAAATGGATATTATAATAGCTCCTACCTCACAGGGTTGTTGCTAAAATAAATACTGGACAATGCCTATAAAGGACTTAGCACAATGCAAGCTATTGTTATTACCATGTAGGATTTCAAATTATGAAACAGCTTTCTTCCTCTAGAGTCTACATATTCCTGAGATCCTGCCTAGCTATTCTGCTCCATCTCTACCCTGCACCTGCCCAGCCCCGTTCCCCTGACCAACCACTTCCTCCAGGTAGCATTCCTTGATTGAGCAAAATGCACACAATTATGCATTTGCGTTTTCTCTCTATTGTTTTATACTTTTTAAGGGTTTCATATGGGTATTTACATTTTCCCCAATTCACACACCAAGTTTCTCCAAGATCAAGAAGCCTTACCTTCAGCAGTATCTCAGGTAGTACAAACCCAAGAGCAACATCCCTAGTAAACAGCCAGATCTTCAGAACAAAATGTGGAGACTACCTTTTAAGTTGGCCTTTTGTGTCCTTTGCAAAGTGGCTCTCTTGTTTATCAAAGTCTCTCCTGTACAGTAAGCGTATCAGAAGTTCATCTGAAGGAAGTATGCAGAGGCAGGAAGCACTGACATTTCCCCCCACCATGAGGTCCCCAAATTCATTCCTTCCCCATCTGCCAAGACATTCATCCATGCTCTAGTTATTTTCCACATCACAGTATTTTCTAAAATTACTCTTTCTGGAGCCCTTCCTCACCCCTTCACTATCTCACTTGAGTCTATCCATGGCATCATTTTTCCCCCGTTCTCTTAATCCCCCTTGGTGCACACAGAACTTTCACATGAGCGATATTTGCTCCATCATCATCCGTCTCTATTCGCAGATCCCACTTAGGCTCTCAGGCTTTGCTCTCCGGACTCTGACTTCCTGAACTGTGGTGAAGTAGTCCCCCTCCTTGCCAGGTCTTGAGATGTCCATGTGGAACTTTCCGGCCCGGCTCATTTGTACATGAATGTTTCACGCAACACTCTACAACATCACTTCTGCTTCTGTGGGTAGCCAGCAGGGCCCTGTGTACAGGCATCATCTGTTTAAACTGAAATCTTGTCATTTGTCATGGCAGTTTTATTTATGATCCTGTGTGTTGTAACCTTGTGGCATAAATATTAAATAATAATATCTCTTGGGTAAAAAAAAATCATTCATGTTAACTGACAACTTCTTATGAAAATATGAAGTAAGCCCAACCACACAATTTGGTATTGGCTCATTTTGAAATATGAGTAAAAGCACGGATTGCTCAACAGGTAGATGCACAGGCAGAATTATAATTTCCATTTTTACACCTTCTTGCTTCAAGAAATGAAACATTCAAGTAGTAAAAAAACGTTAAAAGAAACGGGCTGGGTGGCAAATTTCTGCAGAATCAAATTCTAATTCCTGCCAGTATCTCCTAAGCAGTTTTTAGCTTCCAAAAAGGAACACTCCAAATAATGACAATGCCACATAAGTGAAATGAATTCCGGACAATGACACTGCTCATTTTTTTTTTTTTTTTTTTTGGCATTCTGTGAATTTCCTATTACATCAGTTTCATGATTCAGCATTTTCCATTTCATTTATTTACAGTAATATATGGCGAGATAACCCAAGGTTTCTGCAGGATTTTGGAACATAAGGTACGCTGGGCAGGAAGGGTGTCGCCTTCTGTAAATTTACTATTGTTTAGGAGAACTCAAAACAGAAGCAAGCAAGCCATCAAAGGAACTGAGAAAATTTCTCCCCACCTTGTTCTGAGGGTTCTCAACTACTCTGGTATTTAAAATAAATTGGTTTTGAAAAATAGGTTACTGCCCTTTAGTTGATGACTAAAACAAAAGCCAAGAAGTGTGCAAATTGCAAACTGACATGCATGAGCCAAACATATTCTCTGAAATAACAATGTTCAAGACGCAGCTAAAGTCACCAATCTGGCGATAAGCGTGTTACAGAGAACTAGATTTCTTTCCGGCATCCGCAACTTGGCTGGAGTGACCAAGGAGGAGTTGAAGAGCGCTGGAGATGCGAGGTGCGTTGGCAGAAAATCGTCCGGGCCGGGAGGACCCGGTGGAAACTAATAGGAGGGTCGAGGCGGGTGGCAGGCGCCGAGAGAAAGAGGCGAAGTTGGGCACGGGAAGGAAAGGAGCTGCGAGTAGATTGAGAGGAAAGCCCAGAAGGGGTGGGGGGTTGCGGGGGTGGGGGGGCTGGAGACCGCGCGCGGCAAGGCGGAGAGCGAACTCCCGGCGGCGAGGCTCCCGGGTGGAGTCGAGGACAAGGAGTCTCGAGGGGAATCCGACCCGGGTCTAGAGAGAGTCTGGGAGGGAGAGGAATGGGCACGAACGAGACAGCAGCGCGGCAAGTCTGGTCCACGCGCCCTTCTCCACGCCCGGGGTACCCATCCCAGGTGCCGGGAGCGCCCGGAGCGCAACGGCGAGGAAGAGAGAAAACTAGCAGCGGCGTCCCCGCCCCGCGTGGCGGGTGTCCCCGGCCGCCCCCACCCGCGTCCCCGGGGCCCCGCGCGGAGAGGAGGACCCGGGCAGGGTCCGGCGCTCACCAGGTAGCAGAGGAGGAGCAGCGCGCAGGCAGGGCGGCCGCCGAGGCCCGGGGGGACGCCGCCACTCGGGGGGGCCATGGCTGCGGCCCGGGGGCAGACCGCGGGCGGCGGGGGTTGCTGCTGCTGCTGCCTCGGCCACCCAAGCCCCGCGCCGCGCCGCTGCATGGCGAGGCCGCCCGGATCCGGGCCGGAACAGGTCACCTGGTGCAGGGACCGGCCCCCGCCCGAGGCGCCACCTTCCCGCCCGCCCCCGGCCGGGCCGGCCGCCGCGCGCGGGGCCACCTGCCACCACCTCCGGACCCGCCGCCGCCGCCGCCACTGCCGCTCCCGCCGTCGCCGCCCCCGCAGCCCCAGCAGAGCGCCGGCTCCTCCCCGCCTCCCAGTCCCCGTCCCCTCCCTCCCCTCTGCCTCCCTGCCCAGCCCGCCTCCCGGCCGCTCCCTTCGGCCCCCGAGCTTCCACCCCTCCGGGCAGCGGACGCCCACGCAGGTGGGCACCGACCCGGGTCCCGCCCCTGGCCGCTGCCACCCCCAGCGCGGGTGGCTGGGCCCCGGAGCACCCCCCTTTCCCTTTCTCTCCGCTCCTCCCCCGCCCCCTTCCCCGCTCCTGCTCTCCGCGATCCCCCTCCTCTCCCTCCGGCTCCCTCTTCCCTCTCCCCTCCCGCTCCCAAACCCCCTCTCTTTTTCACTTTCTCCTTTTCCTCCCTTTCCTCATTCTCCCTTCCCATCCTCTTCCTTGCTCCCGCATTCTCCTTCTCCCACCCACCCTTTTGCCGGTCGCACAGCCCAGTTCCCGCCCGTGCAATGGGTTTTGTCTGGTTGCTTTTTTGGCCGGGGCGCCATTCCCTCAGGGCCCAGGGCGAGTGTGCCCCCTGGAGTTGTGCTGCGCAGCTGCCCGGCTCCCAGGCCTTCAGGATGGATTTTGACCCCTGCCAACCTCCACCTGTCCACCTGCGGGGTTAGAACCGCCTCCTTCCTGGCACGTTTGCAGCCCGGCTGCGCCCCACCCTGCCGGCTGGTTCGCGGCACGTTCTGGATGTTTCCCGAGGTTTTTGTGTGGTGCCGCCGCCGCCGCCACCACTGCGCTCTTTGTTTTAATTGTCCAGAGTATTGGCACCCAGGACGGGTTTGTATTTGATTTGCATCCCTGTGCTCCAGCTTCCACTTTGGACAGAAAAGAAAATGAATTAATTAGGTCAATACAGTAATACTGGAGCCCCAAATAAAAGGGGTGAGGCCCTAGAAGTGCGCAAACAGCTTTTTAAAAAACCAGGACACATCCTGGGCCTTGGGGACGCAGTTTGAGACTGGCTGCTCTCGGACACGGGTTCTGGGGCCTGGCGGAGAAGGACCGCCGAGCGGCGGGACCACCAGCTTGCCGCCGGCTTTGGCGTTCAGGGAAGCGCTTGGCTGTGTCTAGCGGCTCCGACAACTATCTGGGCCCGCAGCTGCTGCTCTGAAACAGTTAATCCACCTTCCAAAGTTCGCAGAAGCTTCCCTTTGGCACTGGTAGATTTGTGCGGATTGGAACAATAGCCTGGGAGCCTGAGAGGCCACAGCCCTTTCCCTGTGCCACGAGCATAGGCCAAGTCACAACAGACGTCGGGGAGAGGCTGCTGGTGAGACGGGGTGCCCAGGGTAGTTTGACGGGCGTGGGCATCCCCTGTGCCTGGATGCGCCCTCAGCTGCTCAGTACAGGCCTGGTCATACCGGGCATGGCGGCTCCTCAGCTGTCATCCACTTTTTTTTAGGTCACCTAAGAGCTGTGGACCTGTGTGAGTCCGCTGGCCTTATTCCACCAGTTCTCAAACTTCAGAATTACCTGGAGGGATTGTTAAAACACAGATGCCTGGACTCCAGCCCTAGAATTTCTGACTCAGTTGGCCCTGGGAGGGACTTCAGAATGTACCTTTCTAACAAGCTCCTGGGTGATGCTAATGCGCTGGTTCAAACAGCCCTCCTCCATTTCCAGAACTATTGGCTTTTAGGAAACTGGGCTCCTGCTCCTCCCAGCCAGCTGCCACCACATTAAAGCATTTTGGGGGTTTTGACAGACGCTCCCACTATCTCTGTTCCACTTCTGCAGAAACAAAGCACTTAGCATTCTCCTGTGTGACATGGAAAACCATTTATTCTATCGAGTGTCCAAGGGAACAAAAGATTTGGTGGCTTTGTCCCAGATCCTGTCTATATCTTTTCCATCAGGTCAAAATACAGACTATACTTTTAATGTATGTGGAAGGAAAACTGTCGGCCAGTTCAGGGGAAAGGGGCTTCAACAGGCATTGCAGCATTTCTAGGGTTGCCACCTGTCTTCCTGGGCCACTGTCCGGAGTTTCTCTCCTCCCACATTGCACACAGACTCTGTTGGTCTTCAGGGAGCCAAACGGTTCCTTCTGGTTGTTTGTAATCAGGATTCATGGAATTGGGAGTTTTCAAGGCTTTGTGAGCTTTGAGGGTTTGGGTTTACCTAAGTGCAGGTAACAGAGCGCCCCATTGGGGGCTGGGCTGTTTCTAACCTGCCATATCCAACTGCTCACTTCTCCCTTCTTACTCATCCGCTATTGTGTTCCTACTGTGGATTGGGTACCACCAGAGGCCCCAGGATTCCAGAGGTAGGCAGACTGGCTCTATTTCTACAAGGAGCATCAGGCGTGCAGAAAACCTGCTAGAGTTTGGTCTTCTAAGAGGTATGTGTGAGTTACTCTCTCATCCTGGGCTAGAGCTGATGGGATTAACTGTTTCATCCTGTATTGGAGAGGGGGAGAGAAAAAGTCAGGGTTTCTTTTCACGGGGGAGTGGGACATTTTGATCCAGAAGACAGAATCAGCCCTCACTCTTGCGTCTCTCCAGCAGTTTGTGTCAGTCATTGAGAGGGCGTTGTCTGATTTCAGAAGAAAGCCCTTTATTTAAAAAGAAATATATTTTCTCATTGTCCCATGGAAGGGCTTGAAATCTCACCATTACAATTCATCAGGTTAAATTAAGTTTTAATACTCCACTAAAAGTTGAAGGCCCCAGGGGGAGATTGGCCTCCCTTATTACTGCCTTGGTGTGAGTCAGTTTATCACATGCCCTTGGAAAGGGACCAATTCCACACCTCAACACGGGAAAAGGACAAAGGCACAGAGTCCTGAGCTCATCACCACCCGCCCCTAGGATGAGACTCCAGAGGCCTGGAGGGAGGGGCTGGAGAAAGCACTGCATCTGCATGCCTAGGCGGCACATCATAGTATTCCAGGCCAGGTGTTCTGAGGCTCTGAAATTTTTTTTTTCTTTTTCTTTTTATTTTCTTTTCTTTCTTTCTTTCTTTCTTTCTTTCTTTCTTTCTTTCTTTCTTTCTTTCTTTCTTTCTTTCTTTCTTTCTTTCTTTCTTTCTTTTTTTTTTTTTTTTTTTTGAGATGGAGTCTCACTCTGTTGCCCAGGCTGGAGTGCAGTGTCATGATCTCAGCTCACTGCAACCTCCACTCCCTGGGTTTGATTCTCCTGCCTCAAGCCTCTTGAGTAGCTGGAATTACAGGCACCCGCCACCATGCCCAGCTAATTTTTGTATTTTTAGTAGAGACAGGGGTTTCACCATGTTGGTCAGGTTGGTCTTGAACTCCTGACCTCGTGATCCACCCACCTAGGCCTCCCAAAGTGCTGGGATTACAGGCGTGAGCCACCGTGCCCGGCCCAAAATGGTTTAAGATCAGTCACGTCTCAGGGACCAATGCACTTGGTCAACGATTACCTTACTGAGCAAAAATAGTTTTTATAAACCAACTGCATATACTATCTTCTGTCAGTATCATTTCATTAAAAAGACAAGGCCTGTTACCATCAAAAAATTACGAAGAGCCTTTGGGAGGCCGAGACGGGCGGATCATGAGGTCAGGAGACCGAGACCATCCTGGCTAACACGGTGAAACCCCGTCTCTACTAAAATACAAAAAAATTAGCCGGGCGTAGTGGCCGGCGCCTGTAGTCCCAGCTACGCGGGAGGCTGAGGCAGGAGAATGGCGTGAACCCGGGAGGTGGAGCTTGCAGTGAGCCGAGATCGCGCCACTGCACTCCAGCCTGGGCGAAAGAGTGAGACTCCGTCTCAAAAAAAAAAAAAAAAAAAAAAAAAAAAAAAAAAAAAAAAAAAAAAAAAAAAAAAATTACGAAGAGCCTAACATTCTAAGAAAAGACTGGGTTAGGTGCCACGGCTCATACTTGTAATCTCAGCACTTTGGTAGGTCGCTTGAGCCCAGAAGTTCGTGACCAGCCTGGGCAACATGGCGAAACCCTGTCTCTACTAAAAATACAAAAATTAGCCAGGTGTAGTGGTGTGTGCCTGCAGTCCCAGCTACTCAGGAAGCTGAGGTGGGAGGATCGCTTGAGCTCAGGAGGTCAAGGCTGTACTGAGCTCTAATCACACCATTGCACTCCAGCCTGGGTGACAGAGTGAGACCTTGTCTTAAAAAAAAGAAAAAAAAACGCTGTTCTTTAATCTGAATATTTTACTTCTGTCTTGTCTTTATGTGTTGTTGCATTTTGCTGTGGATCAGTAAAAACTTACCTTTGGAGTGGCTCTGTCCATGTCAGCACTTGGAAACCCCATTTCTATATGCTAAGGATGTCTAGGGGAAAGAGATCTGCCCCTGCAGAGACATATGACCTCCGGATTACAGGAGGTGGGTAGGAAGGCATTTTGCAGGAGTAGAGAGTGTTCCTTCCATCCACTTACCCTCCCACATAAATCTCTGAGACCCAGGCAAACGCTGCCAGTTTTAGGGAATCTTCCCTCATGGCCTCAGGTCAAAACGCAAAGGGGTTGGTTCTCTGTGCCCCCACCAGGCATTGCCTGTAACCCTAAGTGGCCATTGGCTAACTCTCCCTTATATTGGGTATGTTAGTTGGCCTGTTCTCCTCCAGTAGACTATATGCTCCCTGAAAGCAGAGGTTGCTTCTTAACCATTTCTCTGTACCCCCATGCCTTGTACATAGAACATTCTTGAACATATTCACTGAATAAAGTTGAATCCAACATCTTCCTTTTTCATTTTTTCCTCTCTTTCTTCCTCCCTCCCTTCCTTCTTTTCCTTTTTAATTCATTGTTGTCTCCCCAGTCTCTTCCCATTAGAATATGGCTATTTCCACACTCAAGTTTCTCTATAATTCTATAGTCTTCTCCCTTCTTCCCCCTCCCTCCTTCCTGTAATTTCAGTTATTTAGAATGAAAATGAATGAACCGTGACATTTGCCTTTTATATCAAAATAAAAGAGAAGAAAACAAAAATAGAAGAGAGTAAAGCAAAAATAGACGATTGCTGTCAGGCAGCACACTCCCCATCCCAATAGGAAAACCACGGCCTTTCTTTCTGCCAAAGGTGACCTCTGGGATCTAGACAAATCCTGCATGCCATTGTTTTATGGGCAGCATTTTCTTGTGGCCCCCAGCCATTACCTTCCCTAAATCTATCTCCTGTCTCTGTTTCTCCTTGTTTCAAATTCTCCATGTTTAACAGTTACTTCTTGCTTCTTCCTTCCGTAGAACATCCCATCAGATGCCATCCTCATCTCCTTATCCTCAGATCCCATCCTTTGAGCCTCAAATCCCTGACTCTGCAGACTCTCTTCCTATGGGCCACAGAGCCCTTGCCTTGGCAAGTTGTGGTAAAGGAGGAAAAGGAAGCATTTGTGTAAACTGAAAGCTTTTCCGTGTATTTTTATGGGATGCTGAAGGTCTTGGAATCACTCGGTCTATAGCCCTGGCATGCTCCAAAATGAGCTCTATTTCTGGGCCTGTCAGATGAAATGCTGTTGCTCCTAGTTATTTTTGGCTCTTTGCCCTTCGGAATAGGTGCATATTCAGCTCAATTCTTTCCCCCACCCTGAGCTGGGGGAAAAAGCAGGCAGCTTCCCTTAGCCAAGCCCTCCCCTGTGTCAGGAGCACTTTCCCTCTTAAGCAGCAGCTACTGACATAAGCTCTCTGGACAGCCCATGACTTACTTGTGCAGTGTCCAGGTGGACAGCAGGGAAATCCATTCTCTGGCCCTCTTGGGCCATTAAGGGAAAGCTCTGTGAGCTGAACATTTCCAGGCAGGTGCAACCAGATGTCCAGGGCCTCCTTATTCATACCCAGGTCTGCATCCTGGCCCACCGCCATAGTTGCAGAAACTTCTGCCATCCTTGGGGGTATTGGGATAAGAAGCAGGGATTTCAGGCTCAGTGAGCACAGAAGTCCCTGTGTCCTGGGTGTTTGGGGAAGGAAAGTGCACAGGATGTAGAAGATCAAGGGCATGTGTCCATAGATGTAAGGACATCTTCGGGACCAGGTGCAGTGGCTCACGCCTGTAATCCCTGCACTTTGGGAGGCTGAGGCAGGTGGATCACGAGGTCAGGAGTTTGAGACCAGCCTGGCCAGCATGGTGAAACCCCGTATCTACTAAAAATACAAAAAAATTAGCTGGGAATGGTGGCATGCACCTGTGGTCCCAGCTACTCAGGAGGCTGAGGCAGGAGAATTGCTTGAACTCAGCAGGTGGAGGTTGCAGTGAACCGAGATCGTGCCACTGCACTCCAGCCTGGGTGACAGAGCGAGACTCCGGAAAAAAAAAAAAAAAGATATAAGGACATCTTTGATCTTTGATCTTCGAGTGAGCGTGTTGAGAAGAACATGCGTTTGAAAAATGAATAGAGTAGAGAGAAGTTAAGGGTGAATGTCCAGATCCAGTTGGGACAATGAGTAACAGAAGAGTGAATGGGCACCAAGGGAGAGAATGTCACTATAAATAATTGAAAAGAGAGTGAGTGCACATGAGAGCTTGGGGAAAGGCAGGTTGTGCCTATAATTCATAGGCATATTTTATAACTGCATCCTGCAGCTCCAATCGCAATCTTGGGTAGGCATTAACATTGATTTAGGGCTTTTAGTCCACCTGATAATATGTAATATCAAGCACAATGAAACGTCATGATCAGCTGCGATGCTTAGTAAAGTCCATATAAAATCAAGAAACACACAGAGAAGAGGCAGCTAGAACGGGGTCCTCTTAATAGCCACTTATCTCTACAGCTTTTCATGGAGAGGTTTCTTTTTCAGTTCTTACCGAGTATTACTTTGAGGCTTTCATTCATGTAATTCTCTTGGCAACCCGGAGAGGTAGACACTGTTACTATCATCAGCCTCCTTTTACAAATGAAGAAACAGAGACGTAGGAAAGATCCCAGGTCCACAGCCAGGAGGTGGCAGAGCCAGTTTGGATTCTGGTAATTTTGCTCAAGAACTAGTGCCCATGTCACTACACCAAACTCTTGCTATGAAGGGCCAATGGAGAGGCAACCAGGTGCATGCTGGGGAAAAGAGGTTACATCTGGGTTTTAGGTTTAGGCCTCTGCCAGCACTTCACCAGGTGCTTGAGAACATAGATTTCTATGTCAGACACATTTGTCCAGGGCAACCCCCTCATCATAGCTGGGCTAGCTTGGGAAGATCACTAATCTTTAGGCCTCAGTCTCTATGTCTGTAAAAATGGGACAAAGTTAATCTACCTGTTTACACAGTGTTGTGAAGGCCAGGTAAGGTAGCATAGTGAGGGTGGTGGTAAATTGTTGAGCCTTAGACAAGAGTAAAGCATTGTGTGTGTATTATTCATACTTGCTAACTTCCAAAAAAGGCTCACAAGGAAAGATATAGCTCTTATAAGACCATGAAAAATTTTTAAAAGATTTATAAATACCTGTGGTGATATGTCTCTAATGATGACCCCACTCGTGAACCACATCTCCCATTATGACCCCAAGGGAAGTGTTTCCCCAGTTCTTCCCCCCGGAAGTCAGCCACCATACAGCTACCAGCAGGTTGTGAGAGGGCCTAAGCTAGCCACATGGATGGAGAGAGAGGTGCTCAGTCAGCCTCCAACCATCCGGGTCAGCCCAGCCCAGGTACCAAACGTGAATGAGCAAACCATCTTGAACATCTGTCCCCGTTGAGTCTTCAGATGACTCCAACCCTAGCCACCATCCCACTGAAACTGCATGAGAATTTGCAAGCAAGAAGTGCCCAGCTGAGTCCTGTCAGCTTACAGAACCATGGAAGATAAAAATAAAGTGTTGTTTTGAGCCAGTAAGTTTGAGGGTAGTTTGTTTATAGCAACAGATAACTGAAACACTGCCCTGAGTATTTAACGGGACAGTATAATCAGCTCTGAGCTTCTTACCATTCAAAGCAAAAAGGGAAGCAGAATGGATTAAAGGCATTTATTATCTTGAGATTCTGTGATTTACCTTAATGCAGGGTTCATCCAACTGTCTCTTTGCAGTCAAATCAGAATGAAAATTAAACTGTCTTCCTTACATGAGAATTTCTCCTATCTTCACCAAAACTATTTGTGCAAATTCTATAATCCACCTTGCCAGAGCAAAACAAAGAATTACAGCTATCACTAATAAGAAAACGTCCCTTGTATCTGGACCAAATCTTTCAAAACTCCAGGTCAAGCCCATTTCCTCCTGTTTGCTTCTCAGCACATCTTCTCCTCCTGCCTCATTCCCATCCCAAATTAAGTCGCAAACGGGCTCGGTGACTCCGGGGTCCTTAGCAGTCAGAATTAATGATTAAAATAGAAATGCTGAAAATAGTTGAAACCAAAGCAGATGGGATGATTTATTCAAACCTTCAGGAAAAATTACTATTCAGGCCAGAAATGAAATTTAGACCTGTAGTTCATAACCAATTAGAATGCAACTCTTCCCTGATGCTACCCGCTCCTCGCCATCCCGCAAAAAAGGAAAAAAATAGACAAAATTCATGCATGACTGTCCGGGTGTCCTTTAGAACCCACACTCTGGGATGTCAGGAACCTTGTCTGTCTTCTGTGTAGTGTGGTGTTTATGCATTACTGGTGCTTATTAAAGCTTTTTTTTTTTTCACTAACAGCGCCTTCACAGTCTATAATAATAAAAAACATAAAAATGAGTGAATCAGTGATTCCTATTCTCTCCAGTGTGGCATCAATAAGCAGGCAAGGCTGGTCTCATTCTAGGACGTCTAAGTTGTCACGTGGGGTATTTGCGGTCATCTCCCTCACTTGGGACCCACAGTGGGCACAGGCAGCAACTCTTTGAAGGTAATGAAATTTGTCTTTCATGACTTGACCTCATTTTCTATACTCTTTCTCCCTCATTAGTCTTCACACCCCTAAATTGAGGCTTCTATGCTGAGAGTCTGCGGGTAGCCTGATCGTTGGGAGACAGGGCCAGACTCAAATCCCAGCTGAGTTCCTTCGCCTACGTTTGCATAAACACTTTCCAGTCACCAAGACATTTCACATTTCAGTTCATGTTTGCAACAGTTCTGTGAAGGAGGCTGTTATGGGTTGAACTGTGTTCCCTAAAAGGATATGTCAGAGTCCTAATCCTCAACACTTGTGAATGTGACTTTATTTAGAAATAGGGTTCAAACAGGTGTCATTAAGTTAAGATAAAGTCAGAAGGTAGGCCGAGCATGGTGGCTCACGCCTGTAATCCCAGCACTTTGGGAGGCTGAGGCGGGTGGATCACTTAAGGTCAGGAGTTCAAGACCAGCCTGACCAACATGGTGAAATCCGTTTCTACTAAAAATACAAAATTTAGCCAGGCGTGGCAGCACATGCCTGTAATCCCAGCTATTTGGGAAGCTGAGGCAGAAGAAGCACTTGAACCTGGAAGGCAGAGGTTGCAGTGAGCTGAGATCGTACCACTGCACTCCAGCCTGGGTGAACGAGCAAGACTCTGTCTCAGGAAAAAAAAAAAAAAAAAAAAAAAAGGCATAAGGTGAACCCTCATGCATGGTATCTTTATAGGAAGATGGAAATTCTTATAAGTATCTTTATAAGAAGATATGTTATCTTTATAAGAAGATGGAAATTTGGAGCCAGGCATGGTGGCTCATGCCTATAATCCCAACATTTTGGGAGGCTGAGGCGGGTGTATCACTTGAGGTCAGGAGTTGGAGACCAGCCTGGCCAACATGGTGAAACCTTGTCTCTACTAAAAATACAAAAATTAACCGGTATAGTCGCATGTGCCTGTAATCCCAGGTACTCTGGAGGCTGAGGCAAGACAATTGCTTAAACCTGGGAGGCAGAGATTGCAGTGAGCCAAAATCGTGCCACTTCACTCCAGCCTGGGTGACAAAGTGAGACTCTGTCTCAAAAAAAAAAAAGAAGAAGAAGAAGAAGAAGAAGAAGGAGGAGGAGGAGGAGGAGGAGGAGGAAATGTAGACGATGTGGATGTGGACATAGACACATACACAGGGTATGACAGTGTGAAGAGCCAGAGAAAAGATGGCCATGGGAGGCAGAGACTGGAGCCAGGATGCCACAAGCCAAGGTGTGCTTGGGGCAACCAGAACCTGGAAGAGGCAGAAGGATGCTCCTCTCAAGGTTTCAGAGAGAGCACGGCCTTGCCAGTACCTCGATGTTAGGCTTCTACGTTTCAGAACTGAGACAATACATTTCCTCATTTCAAACTGCCCAGTGTGTGCTCATTTTTCCCAGCAGTCCCAGAAAACGAATACATAGATAGTTGTTATTTTCCCGTTCTTTTCCGTCTAATGTTATTGGGCCCCTATTGTGTTCCAGGCTCTGTGCTGAACTGTGGAGCCTAGACCCAAGGCTACAGGCTGATATAAAGCAACTCAAAGTTCCCAAGCTTCTTATAAAATTTCTGTGCTCATTATGTTGTGTCTCAGGCTCCTACCATCGTCCTCACATCCAGGCACCCCCCGACCCATCACCATGGTTGTATCTGTGCCCCTTCCCACAACTATCAGAGATACACAGTGCTGGGAATGGAAGTGACACTGGACATCTGCTGATCTAATGCCCTGGTTTCCTGGTGTGTACACTGAGGTTCAGAGGAGTGGGGTAGCCAGTAGAAAGGCAGCCTTGCACTCAAGTACATCTTCCCACTCCCTGCCTCTGATCAATGCATGTTATGTGTCAATCCAACAAACAACAAATATTTGTCAATGCATGTTATGTGTCAATCCAACAAACAACAAATATTTGTACTAAATTACTAATGACTGGTAAACACGATGTATTGTACCTCCTAGAGGTATTTGAATGTGGAACAACGGCTTAACTCAGAGAAGTGAATGTCTAATAGTGGAATGTGGTGCTGCAGGTCGGGTGGGCATGGCAGGGCAGGGAGATTTGAGAGAAAGTGTAGGGTCTTCAGCTGACCGTTTATCTCATATCCCTAGAGCGACTTCTGTGTCTGCTAAGTATAGGACTGGCTACCCTGGAGAATTGTGGAAGTGGGCCAAGGAGGGACTTGCCCACTTCTGTACTTTGAGAGGCCATGCAGGCTGTGACCAATGGCCTCCTAGATGCAGAAGGAAGCACTGACCTCATTACTTGCAGGTATCATGACTGCTGTTTTAAACTCCAATACTGCTGAACCTTTCAGAAATAGATCCATTATAGGTCTGCTTTAGCCCCAGGGCTTTCACACAGGTCACTAGAAAATCCAAGATTGCACAGTAATTCAAACTCTTAGGAAGGAAAGAAACAAATTCTCTTCAGCGCTTCCTCCCTCCCCTCCCCGCTCCTGGCCTAAAAGGAAGCACCTCTTCATTTCTGTAGTGCTTTGGAATAAGTAGCTCTTACATTGAACTTGAAATCTAAATTTTTCTTCAGCTATTAATTGATAAGAGCAGCTCATTTTACTTCTCATGCTCTGAAGTAAGATTACAGTGTAAATAAACTGGGTCAGGTTTAGCAGGATGGACGTGAACTGTTCTCTAATTCCCCTTAATCTCCGGTAAAGGAATAACTAGGATTTGGACATCAACATTCAATAAGCAATTATGCTGCTCCCTCATACTCGATCTAAATTAGTCCACAGTTCCCTCAAAGAGAATCCAACCAACCTCCAAACCAGGCTCTTAAATTGCAATCTCTTTGTATTGTTCTGGCTGATGAGAGACAAGTCGACATTGTGGGAGGGGTTTAATTTGATTTATATTAATTTTTAAACTATCTGGGATCTCTCGTTTTACTTGAAACAGATCAGGGAAAAGGGGTCGGTAAACAAGGGTTTCCTCTACTGCTGATAACCACACCATGCTCAGCATTTCATGAGCTTGGCTTCTCATTTTCATAGCACATTAGAATCATTATCTAATTATTAATCTCACCCTAGAGTTCTTAGGAGCTTATGACGCCTGTTGAAGTTAATGAAGGCTTTTACCTATAGATCTGGCGTTAAATCATTGTGATTGCCTGAGTGCCCACAATATGGTAGGCGCTGACAAAGCTGACAGAAAGGAAAGAGAATTAAGCAGAATTGGAAATTAAGGAGGGGAAGAAGGAGAAGGCATGGGAAAGAAGGAGGGGCGAGATACCAAATCTAGACAGTAACTTCAAAACACCTCATTAGGAAAATGGGGCAGTTAAGAAAGAACTCACCAAGTAATCTGCTTAAACTTTAATTAATAATTCATTTATATATATTTATGTGGCACACTTTCTCTAGGGAACCCAATGTGCTTAGAAAACATATTAAATAATTAACTCTCTCATATCTGAGTGAAGTGGAGAGGCAGCTGACTTACTCTGTAACTGGTTGAGCAGATTGACGGGTGACAACTAGATGTCTTGCTTGGGAGAGGAAAGCTCATGTGTCACTTACCAGATGCCACAAGCACATGATCTCTCTGGGGGCCTAGTACTGTAAGGCTCTGTCTTAGCACCTTCCTAGAATAAGCAGTTTTTGTTTAGATAGATAGATAATGAGGATACATAGACGGAGATAAATATGTATGAATGACTGTAGCAATCAAGAATATTTTGAGGGGGGGTGTTATTTAGAAGAAAGTCAAACAGGGTACCTTTTAAAAAAATATTACCTTCAAGACAAAAGATAAAAGGAAGTATTTCAAATCAGGAATATTGATTATGGCATTAAATAAAATGAGTTTGCAGAGGCCAAATGCCAAATGATAAGACATAACATTTGCTAAGTTGTGTTTAAACGCATTTTGAGCTCCAAAATTGTATCCTCAATGTACTGTTGACAGGATACCATTTAGAAAAAAAAATACCTTTAACACAAATGGTATAAATATCTCTCCAAAAAGTACAAATGCATCTGCCAAACCAGGGGAAGGTAAAAACCAAACAAAACTTAGGAAATTTAAAAATAAAAAACAAGAAGCGAAAGTGGCACCTGCTCAGATGCAGTGAGTGTGGCTTCAGCGTGAGTTAGGTGGTCACGTACTTAAGATTCATGCCTTCGTGGCCTACATCCCCTTGGTCGACTACGAGAACAGACTTTTGTTCACCACATCTTAAAACCAGTAAATTGGAATCTCCATACACAGGAGGACAGACACAATCCTTGGAGACATCATGGTGATTAAAACCACAACCTGCATTGCTTGGACACACATACTAGGCTACAGGAAGTTTCAATGCTGGAGAGTTTTCCAAACCTTTTTTTTTTTTTTTTCCTTACAAGACTGTCAGCCTGACTGGAACGCAGTAGTGTGATCACAGCTCACTGCAGCCTCGAACTCCTGGGCTTGAGTGATCCTCCCACCTCAGCCTCCTGAGTAGCTAGGACTACAAGCACAGCCACCATACCTGGCTAGTTTTTTTAAAAAACAACAAAAAAACAAAAAACGTGAACACAGGGTCTCACTGTGTTGCTCAGGCTGGTCTCAAACTCCTGGGCTCAAGTGATCTTCCCACCTCAGCCTGCTGAGTTGCTAGGACGACAGGCACAGCCACCATGCCAGGCTTCTTATCTTTCTAAAATGAAATATGAACTTACATCAAGACCACTGTCAGAAAAGTAGAGAGGGAAGGGTGGTGAGGTGGAAGGGAAGAAACTTTTTTAAAAGCAAACAAAACCACTCTATTGATTCTTAAATCTCCACCTGATTCCTGACTACTTTCCATATTTATTTTATTCTACATTTTTTTTTAAGAGAAGGAACTTGGCATGTGGGGTAGACTGGTTCTAGCTGATACTCCACAAATTATCAATCAAAGGCCCTTGAATAAGTTTCTTGACCCATCTGAGCTGGCTTTATCCATCGAAAATAATGGTAGCAACTTTCAGGATTGTCCTGAGGATTATATAAAGTGGTGGCTGAGAAAGTGCTTTGCATACTACACAGGTGTGTGGGGTTATTGGTATCAATTTTGGACAGGGATGAAAGTCTTACAGCTCATTGCACAGACACTTCTGAGAGTCAGGTCTTCATCCCCCTGCCCTCTTCCAGACAGACATCCCATGCTACTGCCACTGGAAAGTTCCCAAATCATACTCCAGTTTAAAAGACGTTGGTCTTATTTTATTACTTTCTTTACCCTTTGGACTAACCAAGTTTAGCTGGCTAATTTCAGCATTAGTCAGGGATCAGTCTTTAGCCTTAATATAAACCAACCGACATTTTCCTGCTTAATCCTCCTGCTTTAAGTAGCACAGAGCCACAAAGACAAAACAAGATCCCTGTTTCTGTGTTCCTTCAGGGGCTGTAGGTAAATTCTCCTTCACAAGATATACATGCAGGCTGCCTGGGGGGACTTTTCTCTAGAGCTTTCTGATATTCAGACCAACTAAGGTTTTCTAACTCCATTCACATTTTTAGTATACGCTGTGGTCTGAATGTTTTTGTCCCTTCTCTGCAAAATTCATTCGTTAAAATCCAGTCCCCAAAGCGATGGTGTTAGGAGCTGAGCCTTCAGGAGGTGATGAGGTCATGAAGGCTCTGCCCTCATGAATGGGAATGGGATTAGTACCCTTATAAAAAGAGTCTCCAGAGAGCTTCCTCCTCCCCTTCCACCACGTGAGGACACAGTGAAAAGACACCGTCTGTGAACCAGGAAGTGGGCCCTCACCAGATACCAAATTTACTGGCACGTTGATCTTGGACTTCCCAGCCTCTAGAACTGGGAAATACATTTCTGTTGTTTATAAGCCACCCAGTCTATGGTATTTCATTAGGGCCACCCCAGTGAAGACAGTAGATACAGTTTATAATTTCTAATCTAAAATACCAAAAGCTTTTCAAACCATGGAAGCCATGGTGATATTTTTAGGTAGTATTTTATTATTCTCATTATGAATTTATTCAAAGATTCATATCCTTACCTACATAAAATATCTATTACATATGTTATCTATAGCTATATGAATTATATCTCTACATCTATCTATATAATGGGTTCAAATTCATCTATACCTAATCTCAACTCACCAGATTTAAATTTATGGTGTTTAGTGTTTCTGTGAAGCATCTTGCATCTCCGATTATATAAAATAAACATCTGCGGACCTAACCAATTTACCAAAAGAAATAGGGCAAATAGGCCAGGCATGGTGGCTCACGCCTGTAATCCCAGCATTTTGGGAGGCCGAGGCGGGTAGATCACAAGGTCAGGAGATCGACACCCTCCTGGTCAACACAGTGAAACCTCATCTCTACTAAAAATACAAAAATTAGCTGGGTGTGGTGGCACGTGTCTGTAATTCCAGCTACTCAGGAGGCTGAGGCAGGAGAATCACTTGAACCAGGTAGTTGGAGGTTGCAGTGAGCCGAGATTGTACCACTGCACTCCAGCCTGGCGACAGAGGGAGACTCTGTCTCAAAAAGAAAAAGAAAAAAGGAAGAGAAATAGACCAAATACTGGGAAAGACCTGATAGCCTCAAGGTGAAGTCACACTCCTCAAACCATAACGCCAGACCCCCAGTTGCAATCTCATTAAACCTCACCACAGTCTGGTGAGGGATTCAGCGATTGCTTTTCGTTTTATTTTCAGAAAAAAAGACTGTGAAGATCCAAGGAGATCGGGCCATTTTTCAATGTCACACACCTATAGCATGGCAAAAAGGCAGGAAGTCGAGTATCTTCAGCCCACACGTTTGCAGCAGCCCCAGCTGGATGGTGATTTCTGTCCAAACAGAGGACGCCGGGCAGTCGACCCCTGTCGGAGAGCTTCACTCTCTTGGGAAATTTTGCAAAGCTTTTCCAATTCCTCCAGACTACAGTTAAGCATCCAAATGATTCTATTCTAGCTTTTAATACCTTCCCATCTCCCACCAAAACTGAGGTAGGAGAAATATTTAAAGTCTCAAGGGCACAGGGAGCAAACAACCGTTCCCTTGTTTGTTCCTCTGCAGATGAAGAAATAGCAAGGCTGTTTTGCGTTTCAAACTTCAAATTAAAAAGCTGGCCGGGCGCGGTGGCTCAAGCCTGTAATCCCAGCACTTTGGGAGGCCGAGACGGGCGGATCACGAGGTCAGGAGATCGAGACCATCCTGGCTAACACGGGGAAACCCCGTCTCTACTAAAAAATACAAAAAACTAGCCGGGCGACGAGGCAGGCGCCTGTAGTCCCAGCTACTCGGGAGGCTGAGGCAGGAGAATGGCGTGAACCCGGGAGGCGGAGCTTGCAGTGAGCTGAGATCGCACCACTGCACTCCAGCCTGGGCGGCAGAGCGAGACTCCGTCTCAAAAAAAAAATTAAAAAATAAATAAAAATAAAAAGTTGACTTGCAGAATCCTAAGCTCCACTTTCCTCAGTGAATGGAATGAGGTCTGCCCATCAGCTGGGAGTTTCTAGTGAGGCTGGAGTGGAGGCATTTCCATGTACATGCTAGGCGTTTCAATAGTTTGGAAAGCAAAACTTATTTAAGGTTGAAAACCTCTAACCACATGGTATAGAACTCTTTTCTTATTAAAACAATCCTCAAATTATTGGCCATGCTTGTTTTTATTCCACAAAACCTTCTATACCAGGTGTACTAATTATGCGTCCTCTATACAGTGTTCAAAAGTAGGGAGAATTTTGTCCCCCAGGAGGCATTTGGCAACGTCTGGAGATACATTTGGTTGTCACAACTGGGGATGGGGGAGATGTGTGCTAGTGGTATCTGGTGGGTAAAGGTCAGGGATGTTGTTCAACATCATACAAGGCACAGGGCAACCTCCACGACCAAGAATGACATGGCCCCAAATGTCACGAATGCCAAGGTTGAAACCCAGCTCTATGACAATCACAGTTACTATTCAGGACAGTTTCCTTCCCCCTTCCTACCCTGTGGCCCCCAATTCTGCCCCTGCGAGGTTTATTGCTATCTTAATATGCTATGAATTACAATAGCTTGACCCCAAAAGATTTTTTCAGACCTTTTAAATATAAATGTTGAATATCTGGAGTATGTAAATGCTATTATGATGTATTTTATTATTAGAATTATAAATGGAGTCAAGAGCATTTACATTTTGAATTTATCTACATTTAATCCTGGTTGTAAATCGAAGGCCCGGCACGCAAAGGCCACACATCACCTCTCAGGAGAGAGATTATGCCAACTTGGTTGGGTGCCCTGTGTTCTATTAAAGTTGAAACCAGGCTTCCCTGTCAGACTGTTATGGCTAAACACGTTCGGATCTGCAAGCAGCAAGCACAGGCTGTTCATTGTGTGCAGAAGAGAGAGCCGAGCCGGCCTACTGGAGCGTGTCCCTCCGCCACCCCAGCACCCTCCCGATTATCCACTCAGGACTGGGAGACCAGCCTGCTCGGCAGCTAACAGCTGTTGGGGGACACCTGTAATTGAGTCAAGATGCCAGCCAGAGACTGTGTCGAGGCAAGAACAAGAAATTCTACAGCACTTTCCAGTACGCTTCCAGGTATGCTTCCACAACCCACACCAAAAAACTGGGTCCTTCCCCGTCGTCCACCGATTCTTTCACGTGGGTCCGCTTTGCTGTTAGGATAAAGACAACACTCCGCAAGGGCCCACAAGGTACTGCCCACACCCTTTGCCCTCCCCCCGTCCTCCCACGCTGACCTTCGTGCTAGTCATCATGTGCATTATGCTTTCCCACCACAGGGCTTTTGCACGAGCTGTTTTCATTTCTTTTCCACCCCCGCAGCCCACTTCACTTAGGTAAGGCACTGGCTCATATACAGATCGTCACTTCCTCAGTCATCATTCCCAAAGGACACTTCCCAGACCTCCCTGATTAAGGCAGATCCTTCTAGTATACATTTCCACTGCACCAACTTGTTTCTTCAGAGCACTCCCACTGATGTACTTTTACAGTTGTTTGTGTACTTAATTAAATAATGTCTGGTTATGACATATCATTGTATCCTAGGCACCAAGCATAGCACTTGGTGTATAGTAGGTGCTGGGTTAAGTATTTGTTGCCTGGCCATTTAATTTTTTTAAACGAACAATTTTTTTAAATGAAAGAACAAATGAATGAATGAAACTATTGTAAGATCTGAAACCTGGAGCAAAGTCACAGGTATGAAACTGTGCGTGTGCTTGCGTCTGGCTAACCATTCGGATTGTCAGTTTAGGTTATTGAAAGGAACAGAAGAGAAATGTTGTCTATAAAACACGGAACCGAGAAAAAAGTGTATACCTCACTTAGAGCGTCATTAAGTTAGAGAACAGCTCCCACACTCTGCTCTAAGATGAAGCCAACATCCAGATTCTCATTGCAAACTTGGCTCCCCTAGAATTCTCTGTTCTTCTTTCCCCTGTGCCCGCTGCTTTCTAAACGTGAAATATCCACAGCTGTGCTGTTTCTTTACTTTTTTTTTTTTTTTTTTTTTTTTTTCTGGAGAGGTTAACCTTCCTTCTTCAGTTGTCTGTTGTGCAGTACCCAAGAGGCCAACATTACTGTTTGAGATATTTAAATATGACTTTGAGAAACGAGTCTGTCTTAGATATAAAAGCCCACAGTCACCATGATGAACATGACTGCAATGTTTAAAATTCCTAAATAAAGAGATGCAGCACTTTCTGCATATTCATTGCTGACATGAATATTATATATGATGCCTGTTTTTGTAAGCATTCAAATAAAGCAGTAGGAGAGAATGTGGATTTACTTATTTTTATCAATGGAAACAATTCGACTTGACCAAAGGAAGAATTGTTTCCTCTAGTATAAAGAGCAGTATGTACACGGAAGGCAATTCTGTGTATTAGTCTCTGAGCAAAGCTTTATTTTTATATTATAGTGTCATTTTATGCACAGTCCCCAAGTGCCTTGTCAGTGACAGCCACTCATTAAATCATTTAAACTATCATATAAAAATAAAGATGGATTTTAAGCTACACTGAGCCAGGCAGTCGGTTAGCAAATACTGACTGCTCCCCGTGGGGTCCCAAGTATTCTTTCAGGTGATGGAAGTACATATGAAAGAAGTGCATGGTCTGTTACCTTTGAAAGGACTTAGGGACTAATCAAAGCCACAATCAGATGAACCTCTAATCAAAGTAAAATTATCCAGATAAATGCTGTCTTTTCAAAATGGATTGAAGGTCAGCAGTGAATCAGTCTTCAGACTCAGCCAATAAGGTGGCAGGCACTATGCTGGACAGAGAAGGTACACTGTTCCATAAGTGGTAAACAGTTTAGCAAAAGGTTAGAAAGTCATGAAACTGAAAGAAGAACCTCCAAGAGGTCAATGTGGTTGATGCACAACTGAACTCCTTCAACTTTGTGGCAGTTGAAGGCACAAGAATAAACTTGGTACATCTTCCACAAGATTCATTTCCCCTTTTTGGCAAAAAATTCTATAAATTTTCAACATGGAAATGAACGTGAGTGTCTTGTGGAGAAGAATAAAAATAAATCTGAAAGTGTGGAACAACAAAGAATTCCTATAGACTAGAGATGGGAGTGCAGGTTGGTTCAACCACTCTGGAAAGATCTTTGAACTATCAGAGAGTTGAAATACATTGAAATATGTAAAAACCATCATCCAGTAATTCACTTCTAGATATATATGCCCCAAATTCATGCTCACATGTACCAACAGATATTTGTAAGACTGTTCATGGCAGGTTTATATATAATAACAATGGGATACAACTTAAATGCCCATCAACAATGATAAGCATAAATAAATGTTGGTGTACTCATATATACATATATTGAGTATACTATACTATTGGCATACTACACGGCATGAAAATGAGTAACCAAAGACCACACAGGGCACCGCAGATGAATCTCACAAACATTATGTTGAATGAAAGAAACCATATACGAAGGAATTTGTAGTGCTTGATTATATTTACATAAAATTCAAAAACAGGCAAAACCAAATAATAGTATTAGCAGTCAGAAGAGTGGTTGGTTTCCTTTGAGGAGAAGATAGTGAAGCATTTGTTTATCTGGAAGTTATACATTTTGTGATAATTTCTTAAACTGTATGTCTATTTTCTGTGTACTTTTTAGAAGGTACGTTATACATAATAATATTTCAATGATTAAAACATCTTCTCTAAAGCATGTGACCTTTTGAAAATAAAAACACTATAATTCAAAGAAATATATTGCTTGTCAGTGGGACTTCTGCCCCAGATTTGCTGAAATATATGTTCATCCTTTGTCCTTAAGTTCAAGAGCCACTGGCATGGGTGGTGGGAGTGGGAAGAAGCAGTTTTCATCTAAGATGCTGGTCAGGGATTATCATATAAGATCCAGGAGCTGGAAGGCAGGTGGCAATTGACCAGATTGTTTTTCCAGGCCCAGGGGTGACTCCATCAGGGACATTATTTTCTGGGGATTGTGCCAGATATAAGCATGAGACCAGGGGTTGCCTGAAAAAGCTAGAAACAAGTTAATCAGAGGCAGAAATTGGAGTTAAAGAGAGAAGCCAGAGAGCAGAGCCAAACAAATGGCACCAAATGACAGATATCACTGGTGTGCAGTAAAGGGGAAGCAACTGGAGACACATTGCGGAGGAGTCCAGGAGCAGGCTAGAAAATAGAAAGAAGGGTTGAAAGTTGGGGGTTGGGTGGGATGAGGCACTGCTCTCCCACACTGCCATGTTACAGCATTAAGACTCCGAGGCGTCAGAGAATTCTGAATTTGAACCTGGACTTCCAGGTGTTGAAGAAAGTCTATTTGTCAAGGTAGGAGGATACAGCACATTTTGTTTAGCTTGTTGTCTTGATTTGTAACTTCCAAATATTTGGATGTATGGCAGGCTGGTCTCCATTTGTACTCTTGCCCCAGGATCTGAAAATATCAGATATTTTGCTAGGGTCCTACATTCTTCATTTAGGAGAGACTGCTTCTGTGGCAGAGAGTACATTCTGACCACTACTCTAGTTCATCAAGATTTCTTTGGAACACGGATTCTGACATATCAATGCCACTTTTAGCCGTCCTCCATCCTGTAGCTATGGGTAAACCCCACATTGAGAAACATGGTTTCTAGTTCATTTATGCCGGTGAAAATGCTGAACAGGACAGGAGTAAGTCTTCAGTCTTGTAGGAGCACATTAGATATTTCCGTAAGATTGATGTCAACCCATTCATGCACACGCTGTGGGGGCAGATGTTTGACCAACACAACTACCTAATCAGTTCTGTCTTGCCAATAAGGATGTGATAAAAAGGTTCTCGCATAATGCTGCAGTCAGTATACTTGGGGTCATGGAAGGCTGCTGACCTCATACGTAGGGACTTTTGCAGAGAAGAGATGAAGTGGCTTGACAAGACTTGCCCGGTTTCTAGAATTCACTGTCTCTCTCTGTGTGTGTCTTTTTTTTTTTTTTTTTTTTAATGTGATCCTCTGCCCTATGCTCCACAACTGACTTTGTGAGAGCAGTTGAATTTGGCCACTTGATAAAGGCAGAGGTGAGCAGTACAGAAGGTAATAAGGCAAACCTTCTAGGTAGTCTTCCAAGTTTCTGGTCTGATGGGAAAGATGGCAATGACTTTGGAGAACCAAAAGTCAAGGGTCAGCAAGCTTTTTTCCGTAAAGCACCATATCATAAATATTTCAGGTCTTGTGCATCAGTCTCTGTTGCAGCTATGCAACTCTGCTGTGAAATCAGTCCTAGTGCAATGATCAGCCATAGACAACACGAAACGAATAGTCATGGCTGTGGTTCAATAAAACTTTACTGACAAAAATAGGTGGTGGGTCAAATTTGATATGGCTATAGTTTGCCAATGTCCGTTTTCAAGTATAATCACTCCCTGAGACTAAGCAAAAGACATCAGGAAATGGGCTAATCTTCTGAGTTAGTAAGTAAAACAATGACAACACCATGTGTCATATTAAAGATGGCCCTCGTTGTGCTGCCCTGCTCTGCAGCTCAGAGACCATCAGAAGAATCCAAGTAAAACACCAATCTCCTTGCACCCTTCCTAACCTGAGAACCTTCTGGGCTCCTGTTTACACTGGCTTTGCCTAAACACTCCTGCTTTCTTTCCCAGCCTCACCCTTTGTCCCTGTCACATACACCATGCTGTCCAGTCATACAAAGCTCTTCTCTGATCCCTCATTAGCTGTGTAGAGTCATGCCTCCAAACCTTACCCCGTGTTGTTCCCCCTGCTGAAAAAACTCCCTTGTTGCTTTCAAACTCTTACTCATCCTTCAAGGGACCATTCAAATGTCTCTGCCTTGAAGTTTGCCAGGCACCCTTAAGTTGGATTAATTTTCCTTCTTCCATGTTCTCATAGCACTTTGTACAGAACCATACTTCATCAACACAACTTCAGAGTGATCCCTTCTAACTCATCTCTAATAGTTTAAGCTTCTTGTGTATAGTATTTTTAAAATCTGTTTGCTCCTTTCTCACTGGGATGTGAATTCTTTTCAGATACAGGCTACACCTTATTAATCTTCGCTCACCCCAGGGCTAGCACTGAATCCGGCACAGAAAGGATGTGGAGCACATGTTTGCACAATTGTTTAACTCATGGCAGAATCTGCTCGTGCTCACACCACTGGGGCTCCATGGAGTGATTCACAGTTTAGATTGTCTGCTATTTTTATAAGACACTTTCAGCGGCTTAATAACTGGCTCTTCCTGACAAGACATTTGGGAACTGTGCATAAGTGACAGAATAATATTAAAATCAAATCAAGTTCAGAGATAAATATACAAATCTCTGCTCCACCTACGTGATATGCCCCCTACGAATCTCAAAAGGTAATTGTTTTAGTTGATACAGCTGTTGTGTGTTTTGTACAAGGATTTTCTCTTTCAAAGACATCTCATGAAAATCTCATTCTCTTATGAGTTATGAGACCATGTTACACCTTTTCCCTTTTTAAACACGTTTCCTACATCTTGTTGAATTGATCCCCAGTTCCATTTAGAACACTGAAGGGGTGATCTACGCAGTGGGACCCCAGTGGCCTCAAAGTGTGGCTGCAGTTTTTCAAAGTGCCTCGTCGAAGATCGTTCATAGAGGTAAATCTGGGCAAGATCAGGTTCATGAAATGACACATGTCCCTGGGTCTGCTTCTACATTGTTTATCCAAGGAGAAGGTCAAATATGTGTTTAAGGTGGACACCCTGTTATGAGTTGAAGCCTGCCACCTCCTCAGGTTTCCTGCAACACCCACTTTCCAGAAACTGTTCTTCCTGCAAATGAGTAAGACAACAGGGCAAACAGAACTAGGAGGTGGGAGGGGCAGATGTGCAGTTATGAGGCCCTCGCTCCCTCTAAAATGTGTGAGTGGTGAACCTTCACTTCCTCTAAAACTTCAGATGGTCTCATATATTTTTCCTTATTTACTCCAAGAATTCTTGGGGAAACACTAGGCTTATAAGAATCTTCTCAGGCCAGGCGCAGTGGCTCACACCTGTAATCTCAACATTTTGGGATGCCAAGGTGGGAGGACCACTTGAGCCCAGGAGTTCGAGACCACACTTGAGCCCAGGAGTTCAAGACCAGCCTGGGCAACATAGCAAGAACTAATCTCTCTCTAAAAAAAAAAAAAAAAATTAGCCACACAGGGTGGTGTGTGCTTGTAGTCTCAGCTACTCCGAAGGCTGAGGTGGGAGGATTGCCTGAGCCCAGAGGTTAAGGCTGCAGCAAACCATGATTGCACTCTCCAGCCTGGGCGACAGAGCAAGACCCTGTCTCAAAAAAAAAAAAAAAAAAAAAATACCGTAACAAACAAAAAGAATCTTCTTGGCTGTCAGATCCCTGGTTGGGTAATGGCATCACTGTTTCTTTCCCTGCATCTCAGTTCCTTCCTCTCTGGTCTCGCCTGCTCCTCCGGAATCTGCCTACGTGGACTCCCACATTAGCCTGAAGCACTCACAGGCAAACTCCTTGAGGTTAACGAGGCCACGAAACAAGAGAGAGGAAAAGAAGTGGTCAAAATTAGTTTCTTTTAGGCTGGATTGATTTCCTCTGGGCCCTGGAATTGGCAGGACATAAATAGATAATCAAAGATTTGTACTTGCCCAGGTAGAAATTATATAATCAGAGGCTGCTTCTTCCTTTGGTTTTTTTGAAACTTCACTGGAAGGAAATTCTCCTTGAGTTCTCAATGACATCGAGCATTCCTCCTCTGCTTTTACTTGGAAATCTTCATTCTCTTTAAGCCAACAGCCTTCAAAGCTAATCAGGTTATTCTATGTAAGTTAATATACACACTGGGGCTTTAAAAATACATCTTTTATGATCTTTGGTAGGTGTGTGTCTTGTGTGTTTGACAAGAGAGATCATACAATGACACAGATAACCCATTTCAAAAATAACCTTGTTTTCTTCTTCAGGATCCACTGAACCCAGGAACACGACCCCCATCCCTGTCCACTGCAGAGTTCAAAGATGAGCAGGTGAACCTTTCAACTCCTATTAGCAGAAGGAATGATTTCTTTCCAGTCTCCCCCATTTCAGCCCCCATTACAATGACTCCCAACTCTGCACCTGGCTCCAGAGCCCAAACTCTTTTCTCCACTCTCCTCAACTTACTTATGTCCCAGGCATCTCCAGCTCAACTCATCCAAGCTGATCGCCCCCTCTGTTCCACCCTCAGCCCACCAGAACTACTCTTCCTCCAGCATTTCCTGCGGCACTGTAAATATTTCCAATCATCCACATGAGAAATCTGCTGCCCATAGCAGCCAGGAATTCTTTTCTGCCAGGGGAAATAAGTCTTTTGTGCCCACAGCCACTAGCTCAGGCCCATGACACATTGGATCAGCCAGAGAAGCCTGGCCCAGCAGGGCACGTCTTTCTTGCTTATCTCCACATCTGGGCACTTTTGTCTGCTCCATTCCCTCCCCTCTTGACCTAGTTTGGCCCTTAGCTTCTTCCTTGGACTTCTGTAAACACCAGGTGGAAGTGGGCTCACAGCACTGGGTCCCAGTCCAAACAACCTGCGTTCAAGTCCTGCCTCCACCCAGTCTTAGTTTCAGGACCTGAATGACATCATTTCATCCTCCCTCTGCCTCAGTTCCCCTATCCTTAAGTAAGAACAATGCCTACCCGGGCGTGGTGGCTCATGCCTGTAATCCCAGCACTTTAGGAGGCCAAAGTGGGCAGATCACTTGAGATCGGGAGTTCGAGACCAGACTGGCCAACATGATGGAACCCCATCTCTACTAAAAATGCAAAAATTAGCCAGGCGTGGTGGTGGGTGCCTGTAATCCCAGCTACTCGGGAGGCTGAGGCAGGAGAATCGCTTGAACCCAGGAAGCAGAGGTTGCCATGAGCTAAGATCGCTCCATTGCACTCCAGCCTGGGAGACAGAGCAAGACTCTGTCTAAAAAAAAAGAAAGAAAGAAAAGAAAAGAAAAGAGAAAAGAACAGCGCTGGCAAGGTTTTGCTACAAAGGGTGAGATAGTAAATACTTCTGGTATTGAAAGTCAAGAAGCAAAATTGAGGCTACTATATAGGCATTTATAAAACTAGGGAGAAAATAAAGATCCACAACGTTTTCGCTGGTAGAATTCAAAATATAATAATAATTGGAACTCATAGAGAGAGTAGAAGGGTGACTGCCAGGGACTGGGAGTGGGGGAATGCTGAGATGTTGGTCAAAGGGTACAAACTTTCGCTTATAAGATGAGTAAGTCCTGGGGTTCTAGAGTACAGGATGTACTCTAGTTAATAGTTAATAGTACTGTATTGTAAACCTGAAATTTGCTGAGAATAGATCTCTAGTGTCACCACCACACACACAAAAAATAGTTACTATGTGAGGTGATGGACATGTTAATTCAATTGTGATAATTATTTCACAACATATACCAAATCGTCATGTTGTATATCTTCAATATATACAATTTTAATTTGTAAATTGTACCTCAATAAAAACAGAAAAAAGTATTATTAAGTGAGGACAATTTTATTCATTTATTTACAGAATAGAGGTGGGGTCTCGCTATGTTGCCCAGGCTGGTCTCAAACTCCTGGCATTAAGTGATCCTCCTGCCTTGGCCTCCCAAAGTTCTTGGATTACAGGGGTGAGCCTCTGTACCTGACCAAGGACAATTTTTTTAAAAAATTCAGGCCTACTAATGAGAACAACAGATTTCTTTGTGAGGAGGATAACATTTTGTTTAATTAGGGTTTGAACTTAGTATTCCCTATCATCAAAATCAATTTAAGTGTTACATCTGTAAAAATCATTCTTAGCTCACCTGCCAAGCAAAAAAACAGGTGGTGGGCTCGATTTGGCCTGCAGGCCATGGGTTGCCCACTCCAGGGAAAGAATAGAAGTGATCATGCTAAGTGCTTAACACATCATGACTACTCAAAGGTTGCTAGCCACTGTAATGATCTCTCACCATCCTATGCACCTCCACAGATAGCTTCAGACGCGTACACTCTCAGGGTTTTCTTAGGCTGTCTCATACCTGAGCCTTTGCCCAGGCTGTGCTCTCAAGATCCCACCTCCTTGGAAAGTCTTTCCTGTTCCCCTCCCTTCTTCCACATCTTTCCATCCCTGAGGGACTCCCTTAATCCCTCTTCAAGCTCCTGATCCTTCCAGAGCCCCCATCCCTGCTTCTCTCCTACTTGATTATTCTTCTTCCCCCTTTCAACTTCAAGGTGACACCACACATCACTCATGATGTCTCCAGCTCTGTGCTTAATTGTACTATGCGCTCAATAAATATTGGCTGTAATGAATGAACCTCCTACCTGCAAATGGAAGACTCAGCAGAAGCCCTCCTTCATTGCTTCACTTCCCAAGGAGTTCTTTGTTCTCAAAGCATCTGAAACATTTGATCCTCATTGGTTTTCTTATAAATGACACATTATAGAATAACAGCTAAGTGCCTTGGCCCTGGTTACAAATTCCAGCTCCATCACTTCCTGGCTTTGCGGTCTTGTACAACTTACTTAACTTGTCTGAGCCTCAATTTGTTGGTAAAATGGTGATAATAGTGGTACCCACCTCATATGTTGTTTGCAAATTAGATTACATAAAGCATACAAAGCACTTAGCACAGTAAATACTCTACAAATGTCTGTTGCTTTCTTCACAATTATTGAGCAATGGCCATGTTTTAAGCTCTTTCATTAATTTTTTTTTTTTTTCTTTTGAGACAAGGTCTCACTCTGTCGCCCATGTTGGAATGCAATGGTGGGATCACAACTTGCTGCAGCCTCGAGCTCCCAGATTCAAGCGATCCTCCCTCCTCAGCCTTCTGAGTAGCTGAGACTACAGATGTACATTGCCACGCTCAGCTAATTTTTTTTTTTTTTGGGGGGGGGGTATATTTTGTAGAGACAGGGTCTCACCATGTGGCGCAGGCTGGTTTCAAACTCCTGGCCCCTAGTGATCCTCCTGCCTCAGCCTCCCAAGGTACTAAGATTACAGGCATGAGCCACCATGCCTGGCCATTAATTTGTTAATTTCTCACACATATGCTGTGAGGCAGGTACTACTGTCATACCCGTTTTATAGATGAGAAAACTGAGGCAGAGACATTGTTTGTGTAAGGTGACACAGCCAGTGTGGCAGAGCCAAGATTCAAACCAGGCCATCTGGTCTAAAGCTGTGCTGCTAACCCGTGTTGGTATCTTGTAGAGATATGCCTCTTCAGCAAGATTTTAGGCTCTTTGAGGGTAAGGAATGTGTTGTAGAATTCTTCATACCCTTCCTAGCAGCCGGCACAGCACCCTGCATGTGGTGCTCCTTGCTACAGATCTGCTAATTCATGTACTCATCCCTCCATCACCCTAATGCAGAGGAGGGGCAGAGTGTTCTACAGAGATTTCCTCCCACCCAGGCCTGACCGCCCGTGAGCGTCTTTGTGTCTTACAGAAGGGGACATGAAGAGAAGCAGAAAAGGGGGAAAATACATGAAAAGAGTGCAGGTGGGGTGTGTGGGGAGAATTTCACCTGCTCAGAAGGCAACAGTGGAATTAGAGCCGACCTCAATGAACTATTTCTTCCTGTTCCATAGAGCACCAGCCCCATCGTCAGTGAGCGGCTGTGAGGACACCAACCAGCACAGGCTGACTCTGCTGATTGTCTGTAACATGCTTGCCCCTCTTAATCAAAGTGATGTCATCCTCTGATTTCAGAAAGTGAAGGATAGCAAAATTAATGTTGGCTCAAGTGGGCTTCTAATGGCCGTGGGCCGCCGAGGGGCTGTAGGCCTGCAGGCCTGCTGCATTTCAATGATGTGCACTGGGATTTCTTCGCTAACAAGGGTGCCATAAGTCTTAATTACCCAGAACCAAGGCCTCACCTTGCTGTGTGTCCCCTGGGAGCTCCCTGTGAAGTCAGTGGGAGCTTTGCCTGCGGTTCAGCCCCGTGAAAACTTGCCTGCAAATGTTTGCAAATTACCTGGTGCACCTCTGAAGGAAACAGGAGGGAATTATTTATTTTTAGAAGGTTGGTGCAGCCTTGCCCCTGCCTCGCCTGTCACATACCTCTGTGTTACTCAAATCCCACTCCCTTCCATCTGATTAATTCTGAACCCTGGGTCTCTTTTCTTCATGGTTGATGGATACACCTCCTAGGTCTTGCCCTCAGTCAAATTGCTGGTAATGTCCTGTTGCTCTTTCTCCTTCCTTAGGGGGCTCTCTCGAGAAAGCCTAATGCATTTTCCATTAGAGGAACGATTTGTCCTTTCCTTTCCAGCAATGGAAAGCAATCTCCCCCATGTGGAGGATGTCAAGAGCCCCTAAATGGCTATTCCTTCTCTCTTCGGCTCTTCCTGCCTGGACTGAGGCACCCACGCCCCCGCTGCTGTGAATACTGCCCATTAACAACACATCTGTTCCCTTCTCCTGAGACTCGCCCTGGGAGAAAAGTACCACTCACCTGGAAAAGCCAGGGAGGTTTGCCTTCCCGCCTTTGTGCTGGCCCTCTTGCCTCGATCAAGAGGGCAATCTGTGTCCCCATACACGCCCCAGAGCTCCCACAGGAGCAGGCTGAGGCCAAACCTCCTCTGAGCCTGTCCTGTTTGCGTTTTCCTCACACCCTTACAGGTTTCACTTGAAAGCACTCCCTTAAGAAATTGCTTGCCCAAGGAGCCCCGTTTCTGGCTCAGCGTCTTGGCAACCCAATATAAGCCGCCTCGCTAAGCCATCCTTCCCACTGCAAGCAGAATAGTCTTTTCAAACTGCAGCCTGATCATGCCACTTCCTTTCTTAAGCCTTCAATGCCTTCCATTGTCCAAATTCCGGAGCTTGGGTCTTAATCCCCCAAGACCTGGCTCTCCTTCTATCTTCACCCTCACCTCCCAGAGAGGTCACTTCCTCCAGCAATGCCTATCCAGACCCCCTACCATAAATACTATCGTATTGAGACTGACTGCTTGCTTTTCTTTCTTCTCCTCTAGACTGCAAACTCCTCTGGAATTCCAGAAACCTACTATGCATGTAGCACATATGAGACCTTCAGTAGTTATTTGTTGATTAACAAAATTGAACTGATGAATGATTGAACTAGACACTTCATACATGTTTAATAATAACAGCCAAATGCCAACTTTAAGTTAATATTATATCAACACTTGCCTCCTAGTGATTTATCTAAAGTTCTCGTAAGTAGCAGAATTCACTGGGAATATATTAAAATAATTACATGTTTTAACACATACATATATGCAGGTTGATTAGGGTATCCAGTACAATCGATGTACAGATGTTCTCTGATGTTTCAGGTTTTCATTTCTTTTGGACACTTAGTTTGTCAATCAAAGCCTTCCCAGCCCCCACTGACCAACCTCTGACTTTCAGCAATTCTCTGTCGAATATTAAATACCCTTGCCTTCTCTCTGCATGTTCCCAAAAACAACAACAACAACAACAACAAACAAATAAACAAAAAACCTGCAATTTCAAGTGCCAGAATAGCTCTTCTTATCGGAGAAAGAAAGCCTTGAACATCAGTGAACCATACTTAAAACCTGCCATTTCACTGCTGACTTTTCAGAAAAGCATTACCCTGCAAAGAAGCTGCTCTTGGATGCAAGCCTCATGATTGCCAGAGTCATCGAATGTTCGGACTTGCCTAGTTCTCACTTTGGAATTGGGCGTATCAGCCAGTAGAGTGCATTAATTCTCAGCATGACCATAGACTGAAACACAAGCAGCATTAACAAATTACCAGTGATAGATATGCAAATGGGCCAAGGACAAATATTAAAACAGCCCTATCTTGCTTTGCCGCTACCTCGTCCTGTCCAAAATTCGTAGAATTATTAATCCTCCTGGAACGCTTAGTAGTGCGTATAGGGTAATATTCTCGAGGAAGCTAATAATTATCTCTTGTTAGCAAGATCAGCTTACTACAGTCTTTCACTGCAGGGACAGAAAAATATTGTGACTTTGTTATGCAAAACGAAACACAGTGGCAGGATAAATTAGGACATTTAAACTAATAATAATAATAACGTCGCACAGCTATAGTTCACCTCTACATATAATTGATAAAATTAACAGAAAACAGGCACAGTAACAATAGAAGAATATGCATTATGAATGGTTGATTGAGACACAAAGGGACAAGTTTTCTTCTGTTGCTTATGTTATTATAGCTAATATTTATTACTCACCCACTGTGCAAGGCATAACTCTTATCAAGGACAATGATAATAATAAATTACTACCTGTCAACCATAGTAACTTCATTATGTAACCAGGCAGCACTCTTATTAAGGCTTTGGAATCTATTAAAAGTTTCATTTTGAAACAATGAACCAAGAGAAACAAATTTGTGAATTGCGGATCTGCAATATTAACCCAAAGACTGAGCCTTGGAGAGAAACAAAATTCTAAAGAAAAAAATTAATTTCTGCCAAAGAAAATCTAAGAACATAGGTTAGCCAGCCCTACCAGCTGCCTCTCACTGTGCTGTAACAGAGACGAGGCAAATATCTAATTTCACGGAAAAAATTTATAGACTAGACTTTGAATCAGGCAGAGTCCAACAAGCCTTCCCTGCCCAGTTTTCAATCAAATGGTGTAATAAACAGCAATGTCCTCACATGTCCAGGATCCCCCCTCTGATCTCTGGGTATCACCTTCCCTGATATATCCAGACATAACTCACCCACTGCATTTGCTAGTTTAATTTGCTTAGTGGATGTGGTAGACTGTTTACAAAGTTGGCTGTAGTAAATCCTCACATCAGGTCTGAACATCTCTTTGCAACGTGACTTCGTACTACTTCCCATCAAGTGATGGAATCTATTTCTCCTTGCCTTGAATCTAGGAAGGCTTTGCAACTTGCTCTAAGCAAAAGAATACAACGGAAGTGGTATTTTGGCAACTTTCAAGCCTAGTCCTTAAGATACCTTGCAGCTTTCACTTCTATCATCTTAAAACACAGGGCCACCAGGTAAGGAAGCCAGAGCTAACCATCTTGAAGATGAGAACTCGCATGGAGACAGGTGGCCCAGCCAATAGCCAGTACCAACTGCCACACACATTGGCCATCCTGAACGATGGTTCCAGTTACACTACTAGGTGACAGTAGCTGCATAAGTTACTCCAAAAGAGACCAAGCAGAAGAACCACCCCATTGAGCCCAATACAAATTGCTGACCCTCAGAATCGTGAACAAATAAAATAGTTATAATTTGAAGCCACTCAATTTTGGAGCAGTTTGTTACACAGCAATTGGTAACCACACATGAACAATGTGATAGACACTTTAGAATTTTGCGCAGTACTTTAAAGGAATGACTCTACTCTAACTCCTACACAACACCAGCCTCCAGGACTGTGTTAACTTGTGAAGCTAAGGAATTCTTCTCATTTCTTTCCCCTTCATCTCTCAAAGCAATTCACACTGAGGCTGAACTGTGCAACCTTCCTTTGCCGAGGGATTTATAAAAAATTGAAGGCTCAGAAATGCTTCTTCAGCGGTTGACTGATGGTTTGTTTACAGTGAGATGGGCGGACAGGCAACCCCAGCTCTCCTCCTCTGTCTAGGTGAGAAACTGCCACAGCTCTGGCACCACCGCCAAGACCCTGAGGCCTAAGGGAGGGCCTCTGGTGACTGGGACCAATGAATGGTGTATTATAAGGCCAGCGCTGGCCGAGGGCGGTGGCTCAGGCCTGTAATCCCAGCACTTTGAGAGGCTGAGGCAGGTGGATCGCCTGAGGTCAGGAGTTCGAGACCCAGGCCAGCCAACATGGTGAAATCCTGTCTCTACTAAAAATCCAAAAATTAGCCAGGCTTGGTGGTGGGTGCCTGTAATGTCAGCTACTTGGAGGCTGAGGCGGGAGAATCATTTGGACCCAGGAGGCGGAGTTGCAATGAGCCGAGATCACACCATTGCACTCCAGTCTGGGTGACAAGAGAGAGAATCCATCTTAAATAATAATAATAGTAATAATAATAATAATAATAATAATGCCAGGGCTCTGCAGAGGAACAGCACCAACAGGATGTGTATATGTAATCTGTAGGGTAGGCTGGTAGGCTGGAGACCCAGAGAACACTTTAAGTTTGAGTTCAAAGGCAGTAAGTATATTGGCAGAATTTCCTCTCCTTCCAGGACGTCAGTCTTTTTCCACTAAGGCCTTCAACTGATTGGAGGAAGCCCGCCTACGTTATGGAGAATAATCTGCTTTATTCCAAGTTTACTGTTAATCTTATCTAATGTTGGCCAGGCTAGTCTCGAACTCCTGCCCTCAAGTGATCTGCCTGTCTCAGCCTCCCAAAGTGCTGGGATTACAGGTGTGAGCCACCACGCCCGGCCACCTTTAATAGCATCTAACAGAGTGAGTGCTTCTGGCCTGCTAGTTGGCTTGATTAAATATAGGGGTTTACTCCAGACCATAGTGTCCCTAGCATGCTTTTATACCTTCACAGAAACACCTAGAACAATGTTTGATCAAATTTCTGGGTGGCCTAGCTAAGTTTACACACTATTATTATTATTATTATTATTATTATTATTATTATTATTATTTTGAGATAGGGTCTCGCTCCATCGCCCAGGCTGGAGTACAGTGGCATGATCTCTGCTCACTGCAGCCTCACCCTCCAGGACTCAAGCAATCCTCCCCGCTCAGCCTCTCAGGTAGCTGGGACTACATGACTGGCTAATTTTTTTATCTTTTGTAGAGACAGCGTCTTGCTATGTTGCCAAGGCTGGTCTCGAACTCCCGGAATCAAGCTATTCTCCAGCACTGGCCTCCCAAAAGTTCTGAAATTACAGGTGTAATTACTGTGCCCAACCTGACACATGAATTAACCATTACAGATGGTTTTATGAATTGAATTGTGTCTCCTCAAAGAAAGATAGGCTGAAGTCCTACCCCTAGTACTTCAGAATGTGACCTTATTTGGAGATAGGGTCTTTACAAAAGTAATCAAGTTAAAATGAGGTTGTTAGGATGGGCCCTAACCCAATATAATTGATATCCTTATCAAAAAGGGGAAATTTGGACACAGAGATAGACATGCACAGAGGGAAGATGATGAAGACATACAGGGAGAAGGCAGCCATATGACTGATGTAACGTGTCTACAAGCCAAGGAAAGCCAGGGGTTGTCAGCAGAGACCAGGAGCTAGAAGAAGCTAGGAAGGAGTCTCCCGTGAACATTCAGGGATAGCGTGGCCCTGCTGACATCTTGATTTTGGACTTCCAGACTCTAAAACTGTGATGAAATAGATTTCTGTTTCAAGGCATCCAGTTTTGGGTCCATTGTTATGACAGCTCTGGGAAATGAATAGGGGTGGAGAGCTCAGAACTTTGTTTCCAGGTCTGAGAGGAGACCACAGGCACCTGCCCCTCCGGCATGGGGAGGAGAGGGAGCTGAAGAAACCTTAAGTGGGTCTTCCCTCCTCGAGCTCCTGACCTCACAACATGGACCTTTGACAAGCCCTGGGAGATAGGTCTGAGGGGAGTGGGGAAAGTGTCTCCTTCCTCCCAAAGAAGCAAGGTTGCTCCTTAGGTACATGGATCACCAAGTAGGGTGGGAGGATGGAGGTTCTTGGCTGTGAATTTGTGAGTGGAAGGGCCTCAGTCCAGGTATTTGGCTGGTGGTCCTGTGTCCACAGAGGAGAGCCCTGAAGAGCAGTCCAGCAGAAGTCACACTGAGCCCCGAAAATGGGCTCTGGAGCCAGATAAACCTGGGTTAGATCTGGCTCTGCCAGTCACCAGTTCATAATAATGGCTGGCTTTTTATGGAATGCTAAGCACTTCAGGTATGTGGTCTCATTGACTCATTTAAACAACTCATTTTGCAGAAGACAGCCTAAAGCTCAGAGAGGTTAAATGAGCTCCCCAAAATCACACAACCAGTGAAGATTCTAATCGAGGTAGTCTGACCACCAATTCCCCATGCCCAAATTCTTAATCACCATAGCTGATAAAAGCATGCTAGGGACACTATGGCCTAGGGTAAACCCCTATATTTAATCAAGCCAACTAGCAGGCCAGAAGCACTCTCTCTGTTAGATGCTATTAAAGGTGGCTGGGCATGGTGGCTCACACCTGTAATCCCAGCACTTTGGGAGGCTGAGACGGGCAGATAACTTGAGGGCAGGAGTTTGAGACCAGCCTGGCCAAACTGGTCTCAAACTGGTTTGAGACCAGTCTCTACCAAAAATACAAAAAGTCGGGCATGGTGGTGTGTGCCTGTAGTCCTAGCTACTCGGGAGGCTGAGGCAGGAGAATTGCTTAAACCCAGGAGATGGAGGTTGCAGTGAGCTGAGATCATGCCACTGCCCTCCAGCCTGGGCAACAGAGTGAGACTCCATGTCAGAAAAAAAAAAAAAGTTATTAAAGGTACAGAGAAAGCTAGACTAGGGCCTTGTCCTGAAGGTATTGATGGTCTAGTTGACAGGAGGACACCCACTTGGGAATAATTATGCCTGGCATTGCCCCCTTCTTTGGGAATATGGAAAGTTTAAGTTTATCCACAGGGAGGGCTTTAGCTACTGGGGATCTCACCATTTTTAATGAGTTGGCATTTGGCTCTCCAAATACATCGGCAGGTGAATGCATTTTATCAGACTTCTACTGGCATAGCAACAGAGTTGAAAACTAAAGGAAGTTGGGCCCCTGCTCAAAATACTAGGCAGCAGGCCCAGATTGTAGCTAATCAGTACCCCAGGCAAATCACTGATTAATTCAGACTTGCTTCCCCTCATTGTGTATCTTCTTCTGCATCTGTGCTACCTATCTGACTCAAAGGAATGGGCAAGGTGAGGGCTGGTAGATAGAAGTGCTGTGATGGTCGGCAACCAAAGACTGTGTGATATTAAGACAGTACATCAAGAGATGGCTTCAACATTAATCACAAAGGAGAAATCATAAGACTTGTATCCTGGAAACAGAATGGCCTTGGAATGAATATTAAGAAAGGGCAACACCCTGGTATTAACTGCCCACTGTCTCTGGGTACTTGCCTGTCCAAAGCAAACAGTAGAGCAAACACTGATAGCCTCTGGGGCCAGAGTGTGTTCAGAAGACAGTGTTGTTATATAAGGCTGGTCCTGGTGTCAGGTATGCCGAGAACTGGCTGTGTCACACAGCTGTGGGGTTAGAGAGTTGCGTCCAAAAGGATCTCCTCTGCGTTGTGTCATAGATGGGGAGGGTAGGACTCTCTGGCTGCAGGGGGTTGTCCAGGGGGTAGGTAGCTGCAATTGTAGGCAAGATTGAAACTTGCATAAGTTCCTGGAAGCATTGCCCTGGATGACTGTATTGGTTTTCTAGGGCTGCCATAATGCAGTACTAAAAACTAGGTTGCTCAAAACAATAGAAATGTTTCTGGAGGGTAGAAGTCTGAAATCAAGATGGCGGCAGGGTTGGTTCCTTCCAAGGGCTCTTAGGGAGTGTTTGTTCTGTGCCTGTCTCCTAGATTATGGTGAAGGCTGGCAATCCTTGGTGTTCCTTGGTTTGTAGATACATCACTCCAGTCTCTGCCTCTGTCTTCATATGGCATTCAAACAGTGAGCCTTTGTGTTTAAATTTCCCTGTTCTTATAAGGACACCAATTATATTAGATTGGAGCCTGCCCTAATGACCTCATCTCAAATTGATCACATCTGCATAGACCCTATTTCCAAATAAGGTCACAATCACAGGCACTGAGGATTGGGGCTTCAATATATTTTGTGGGGAGGACACCATTTAATCCATAATAATGACCCTGATGGAGCCATTAGACCCCACTGGATTGAAAGCATCTGAAAATTGGGCATGATTTTATTCATTTCATATCCTTATTGCCTAGAACCACGCCAGGCAAATAGCTAGTGCCCAGTAAGTGCTGACTGAGTGAATAAGCAATGATCTCATACAGATCTGTATAATGTGGGTTATTTACTATTTCTTACCTGAGTAGTCTTTGCCAAGTCTCTTAGCAACTCTGAGCCTCAATTTGCTCTTCTCTAAAATGGGTATAATGCAACATGCAGGTTGGTGGCCAGGTACCAGGAAGCCACTACACATAAAATGCCTACCACATAGCAGGTGCTGAGCAAATGGACTTTTTTTTTCTTTTTTTTTTTTAGATGGAGCCTTGCTCTGTAGCCCAGGCTGGAGTGCAGTGGTGTGATCTCTACTCACTGCAACCTCCACCTCCCAGGTTCAAGCAATTTTCATGCCTCAGTCTCCTGAGTAGCTGGGATTACAGGAGCCTGCCACTATGCCCAGCTAATTTTTGTATTTTTAGTAGAGACAGGGTTTCACCATGTTGGCCAGGCTGGTCTCAAACCCCTGACCTCAAGTGATCTGCCTGCCTCGGCCTCCCAAAGTGCTGGGATTACAGGCATAAGCCACCATGCTTGGCCGGAAATTTTTATTTTAAAAGGTGATATGGTTTTCCTCTGTACCCACTCCCAAATCTCATCTCACTGAAATCTCCACAAGTCAAGGGAGGGACCTGCTGGGAGGGTGATTCGATCATGTGGGCAGTTCCCCCATGCTGTTCTTGTGATAGTGAGTGAGTTCTCATGAGATTTGATGGTTTTAGAAGTGTTTGACAGTTCCTCCTTCACATTCTCTCTTTCTCGCCTGCTGCCATGTAAGATGTGCCTGCTTCCCCTTCCACCATGATTGTAAGTGTCCTGAGGTCTCCCCAGCCATGTGGAGCTATGAGTAAATTAAACCTCTGTTCTTTATAAATTATCCAGTCTCAGGCAATTCTTTATAGCAGTGTGAAAATGGACTAAAAAATATAAAAGGAAATTTCCAACTTAACATGCCACCCTCTAATTTATATTTCTTCATACCATATTTATTTCATCATATCAATTCTTTAAGATTTTTTTTTCAAAAACCTTAATACCTATTAGGCTAATCTAACCATATTAATCAGAAATGCATTCAGTTGACAATAACACAATCCTCATTTAAACATCGTTCAAAAATAGCAGGGTGGAGGGCATTTATTAGCTCACATAATGCCCTGCTGTTCTGGCATCAGGGAGGGCTTGATCCAGAATCCAGACAATTTGCCCTTTGTCTCTTGGACAGGCCTTCATCACGTGGCTACTGGTGGCCTCACTGAATCTTACCAGCCTAACAACCCTAGGGGATAGAGATGGCCTTTTCTGATTGCAACCTCAGAAGAGATCCAGGGAAGATACCGATTTGCTTGACTTGGATCATGTGCCTGTCTTGGAACCAGTCACTAAGACCAAGAGCATAGGATAGATGCATTGGCCAGTTCTGGGTCATGTGAATGGGGAAGGGCAGAGCCAGGCTCCTGTGGAATGGGTTCCCTACAGAAAAAAAAAAGGGCTCTATTTCAGAAAGACATGCTGGAGAGGTTTAATAAGAAATGCCTCTGGCCCTTGAAATGGCCCACAGGACAGAAGATAAACGAGGCTCAAAAAACATCAGGTTTCTAGAAAAGTACTCAGTGTAATTTCTGCAAAAATAAAAACAGAAGCCGTATCTTACAGACAAGAGCTTGCTGCTCCAATTTTTAAAAAGGCCTCACTGCCTTTGTGGTCCTTACACCTACATAAATTATTACTAGCGATGGGGAAGGCTGGCCTGAGTCACGTGGACTGAGAGGGCCTATCATTACGTCAGCTGATAACACAGGGATGTCCCTGAAAGGGAGACTGGAACATGGCCAAGTGAGGTAACTCTTTATGGTTATACCTAGGTCCCACTTCACGTACAAATGGGGTAAAGTGGGAGTGAAAGCGAGTTTAGTGGTAGGAATGCCAGTGTGCAAGGGGCCCTTCCATTGAGAAGAACCCTGTTTAAATCCACTTAGGTTCATGTCACAGTAGTTTTTTCTTTTTTCACTTGTTAGTTTTATACTCTGATTTTATGAAAAATACCCCCTAACTCAGGTTTAATTTCCCTGGGGGAGATAGCTTTGAAATAACTATTAAATCTCTTTTTCCCTCTTTTTGCTGCACTAAGCAAACTGGGAGATATTTTCCCTGAGGACAACAGCCCGGTCATTCATGCAATAATCATTTTAATGCTATTTATTTCTTCTTCCTTTTTTAAAAAAACTTTCCAACAGTGCTTGCATACAGCCCTCTCAATTTTATATTTCTATATTTTCTTTTTTATGAGTAAGACAGATAACATGTTCATGTTTAGGATTTTGTGGGAAATTCAACTTAATTTCATGGCCAGGGGTAAATGTGAATGACTCATTGATGAAATTAATAAGCCCTTTGCACAGAAATTGAAAATTTATCTATCTGGCACATTCATTTCATTGTCACACAACCACAAGAGGCATTATCCTCAGTTTATAGACGAGGAAACTGAGTCTTAGAGAGATGAAATCTTGTTAAGGTGCCACAAGTAGATTTGAACCCAAATAACCTGACCCAAACAAAAACAATCAACATTTCCTGTTTAAACCCCTTGTATGCAGTGTGCTATTTAATCTCAAAAGAAATCTGTGAGCTAGGTTATGATTAACATCTTTATTTTACAGAAAAAAATTGAGTTTTTGAGGTTTAAATAAATCGGTAAGATTCAAACCCAGATCTGCCTTATTGCAAAGCTTTGTCCAAACACAGAACTTTTCCCGAAGCCTCAGTTAGCTTTGAAAACTTCAAATCTGGTGGAGGTAAGAAGTGACGGCTGGACCCGAGGCCACGGAAAGGAGAGCAGCCAGATCAAGCCCCCTGCTCGGGCTGAGAAGCCTTCACTTGCCAAGACAGCTCTGTGGATGAACTATTTGCAGGCCTTGTTCTTTCGGAAGAGCTGAGGCAGCCTGGATGGAAGCCCAAATGCCAAGATGAAGGTGCCCGACTGACAAAATGCCAGTGTGAGCTGTTGCCTGCTGGCTTCACCCACTGAAAACTTGGGGACCCCCATGTTCACAAAGGCACTGCAGACAGAAAGAAATGTCTGGTAAGCAGAGAGGTCTCAGCAAGTCCAATTATCCACTGCAGCCAATGATCGTGATTGTGGTACATACCCAGCCCTACCACGTGGGGGGTGGCCCGATGCGGACATGGAGGCGCCAGCTGGTGCACCGCCAATTCTTCATCAGCAACGAAGGGCAGCCCTGACATCTCTCATCCGCCCCAAGCACCCTCTTTTAACCTCCTTTACATGACAAAATTTCTACTTACAAGTTAATCAAAACCCTGACCATGAACGAGAAAGGAAAAAAAAATACCCCGTTAATTAAAAATCTCAAAAGATGCCAATGGTAACAGTTTGCAGATGCCTTCTTCTGCTAATCCTACAGGAAAACCAGACATCAGTGATCAGTTTAAGAATCACAGGTGCGGCCGGGCGCGGTGGCTCAAGCCTGTAATCCCAGCACTTTGGGAGGCCGAGACGGGCGGATCACGAGGTCAGGAGATCGAGACCATCCTGGTTAACACGGTGAAACCCCATCTCTACTAAAAAATAAAAAAAAAAAAAAAAAAAAAAACTAGCCGGGCGAGGTGGCGGGCGCCTGTAGTCCCAGCTACTCAGAGGCTGAGGCAGGAGAATGGCATAAACCCGGGAGGCGGAGCTTGCAGTGAGCTGAGAACCGGCCACTGCACTCCAGCCCGGGCGACAGAGCAAGACTCCGTCTCAAAAAAGAAAAAAAAAAAAAGAATCACAGGTGTTGTGATTAGGCCTGAGAGCATTTAGCTGTGACAAGTGGAATGAGAAAGATTTTTAATCTTCCTGAAATTCCAAGCTTTGAAAGTAATTAAATAATTAATGAGAAGCAGGGCTTCCCCTTCCTTCCCAAGAGAGGTTAAGTTCCCAAGTCTCTTCCCTGTGCAATACTGTCTCTTAAATGCACAGACAAAACATTTTCAGTTATTCAACAAATATTTATTGAGCACCTGCTCTGTGTCAAGTACTCTGGAAGGTGGTGGAGACACAGCAGGGAGGCTGACAAAGTTCCTGCACTTACCTTCTAGAATGAGGGACAATTAACAGGTAAATGGGTAACTTGAGGGTGTTGGAATAAAAAGCAAGATGCGTACAGCGTGAAAAGGGGGAGGACCCCTTTAGACCATGTGGTCAGGTACAGTCCTACGAGGTAGTAGCACTTGATACTTAAATGACAAGTGTCTTTGTCTTCTCTTGCTTATAACTGAATACCTGAAACTGGGAAATTTGTAAAGAAAAACATTTCTTATGGTTATGGAGGCTGAGAACTCCAAGGTCAAGGGGCTGCACCTAGGGTCTCTGCAGTTTCAAGGCGGCTCAGGGTATCAAGTGGCAAGGTTGCCGTGTGTGCTTGCTCAGCTGTCTTCCTCTTCTTAGAAGACCACTAGCTCCATTCCCATGATAACCCATTAATTCATGAATGGATTAATCCATGCATGATCCAATCACCTCTGAAAAGCCCCACCTCTCAATACTGCAACGTTGGGGATTAGCTTTCAACATGAGTTTTGGAAAGGACAAATATTCAAGCCATGGCAACAAGTAAAGCCAGGCCAAGAGCACAGAGCATTTCAGGCAGAGGAAACTGTAAGTATGAAGTCCCGTAGGCTACATCAGACTTGATGTGCTCAAGAACAAGCGGAATACTTGTGTGAGGTGGAAGAGGTCGGCAGGGACAAATCCCCTAGAACCTTCTAGGACATAGTAAAATGTCTGGATGTTATTCTAAGTGATTGAGAAGGCTTTATCACTATTTTGTTTCTTTTGTGACAAGGTCATGTGCCACCATGCTTGATTAAGTTTTTTTTTTTTTGGTAGTGATGGGGGTCTCAATTTGTTGCTCAGGCTGGTCTCAAACTTCTGGGCTCAAGCAATTCACCTGCTTCATTCTTCCAAAATGCTGGGATTACAGGCATGAGCCACCAATCCCAGCCTGAAAAGCCTTTTATTGGGGTGTCTTAACAAGGGATCATAAATCAGATTTCAATTTCTAAATGTTTGCCCTGGCTACAGTGTGGGTAATGTTTATGGGGGTGGGTGGTGGGCAAGGAAGAGAACAAACATATTCAATGGGACCAATGGTCCATATAAAATAATACTGCCTTTGATAAAGTCCCCGTGACATTTTTTATTGACCTTACACACCAAGCACACTCATGTGTCACTTAACAGGGATACGTTCTGAGAAATACATCCTTAGGTGATTTCACTGTTTTCTGAACATCAAAGTGTACTTACCAAACCTACATGGTAGAGCCTACTACACACCTATGTTATATGGTGTGGCCTATGGCTCCTAGGCTGCAAACCTGTAGAGTACGTGATTGAACTGAAAACTTTAGACAATCATAACACAATGGGAAGTATTTGTGTACCTAAACATATTTAAATATTAAATTAAAAGGTATAGTAAAAATACGGTAATCTTACAGGACCATCATCATATACATGGTTCGCTGTTGACAGAAACATATTATGTAGTACATGACTATAGTTGTTATTTTCAGAATGGATTTATATTAGACAGGGTTTTTGAGAGAGACAAAACATAGATGGATGGATGGATAGACAGAGATGAGAAGGGATTGATGAGGGGAATCAGCTCACACGATTTGGAAACTGAGAAGTCCCATGCCAGGCATTTGCAAGCTGGAGACCCAGGGCAGCTGGTAGTATGGCTCAGTCCCAGCTGAAGGCATCAGAATTAGGGAAGCTGATGGTGTTACTCTCAGTCCAAGACAGCAGGTCTGAGAACCTAGGGAACCACTGGTTCAGGTCCTGGAGTCCAAAAGCTGAAGAACTTGGAATTCTGCTTCCAAAAACAGGAGAAGAAGGGTGCCCCAGCTCCAGAAGAGAGAGAAAGAATTTGTCTCTCCTCTGCCTTTTTGTTCTATCTGGGCCATCAGCCAATTAAATGGTGCCACCCACACTGCGTGAGGGCAGATCTTCCTCACTCAGTCCACTGCTTCAAATGCCAGTCTCTTCCAGAAACACCCTCATAGACACACCCAGAAATCATGCTTTCCCAGCTATCTGTGTATCCCCTGATTCAGTCAAGTTGACACCTAAAATTAACCATCACAGTATTTCTCTGTTGCTTGGCAGAGTTCCATCATTTCAGACTTTCTAGTATCTTAAAGTAGTACTCTTAATAAATGGATGTATCGTTTTACCCTTCTAGGAGCTAAGGACTGGCTCAATTGACTATAAAGAATTGAGAATGTCAGCTGACCAGGCAACCAGGGAGATGCTTTCCTGACTTTCACTGTGCACACAGGCTGCATAATTGTGTCTGTGAAGTACTGAAGAATGTGCTTGCCCTGTAACATCCAAACGTGTGGCCACCATTCACAGATAGTGTCCTTTGGGAATGGTGTGGGTATAGATGGGGAATGGTCAGTCCTACGAATATGGGACTATAAGACAGCAAGGCTAGAAAGTATCTGTGCTTTCATTATTTAATTTTCTTTCTTTCTTTCTTTCTTTCTTTCTTTCTTTTTTTTTTTTTTTTGCACTAATGGTTTGCATCCACATTGAGGAACTGAGACTGTTTTTCAGACTTTTGGCCTGCTGATGACCTTATGTTCATAAAAGGACAGAAGTATAAGAAGTTGTTTAATATAAAACATACTGAAATTTTATTTTCTGTCTCCTTGGATATAAAGTTTCCACTTACCTTAGGTTTAAGTACCTACTCTTCCACAGAGAGGGACCTTGTGCACATAGATTGATATTCTCAGGATGAAAGCAGTACCTTCTACAACTAGGGACTCAGAACAGGAAGACGGTGCTTGTTCCTGATGGCATGTAAATCTAGATTCACTTCTAGCTGGAAGGAGGCAGGCCAGAAATTCAGAGTTGTAGGTCCTTGGCTTGGGTGGATGTGCTACAACATGAACCATAAACCTCCATCACTTACCTTGGCAGATAGAAAATTGGAATTTTGGAGGAAAGTTTCGGATCAGGCACTCAGACCCAATAAATACTCCCACTCCTCGCAGAGCTACCAAACACTGCACTCCATTTATCAGGCTACCCAGGGATGCTTGGAATGTGTTGACCAGAGCCACCATCAGCACTTGCTGATGACCCTTTGTGGTATCACCACTCACTTTCTGTACTGCGTTCTTTCTTCTTCCTTCCCTTTTGTTCTCCTGCCTAGTGACACACCAGTGCAGATTGACTTGGTGCCCTGGTGCCTGCTATGGACTGAATGCTCATGTCCTCCCACATTCATATGTCAAAGCACAATCCCCAGTGTGATGGTATTTGGAGATGAGGCCTCTGGGAGGTGATCAGGTTTAGCTGTTGTAAAGGTGAGCCCCCCGAGACTGGATTACTGCCCTTATAAAAAGAGACACAAGCGAGCTTTCTCACCCTCCTTCCACCATGTTAAGATACAATGAGAAGACGGCCATCTGGAAAATAGGAAGCAGGCCCTCACCTGCTGTAGGCAATCGTAACACAATGAGAAGTATTGTGTTGGCACTATCTGGTCCAGGAGCAGCTGGACCTCCCAGAAAGACATGGGGTCGGCCTCCACCTGGATCCTGAACTTCCCAGCCTCCAAAAGTAAAAGAAATAAAACTCTGTTGTTTAAGCCATGCAGCTTATGATAACTTTTAATAGCAGCCTGAAGCTACTAAGATGGTGCCAAGACTGTGAGACGGCACTAGAAGAGAGAGAATAAAAACACAGGCTCTTAAGCGGTCCAAATCCTGGCTCTGCCACTTGTCCACTATGTGGTTTTGGGCAAAGCTGAATCTCTCTGTGCCTCAGTTCCCAATTTGGAAAATGAGACGTCTATTCTACCAGGGTAGGGATGAGATGAGATCATGTGTTCAATTAGATGGGATCAAACACATGGTACAGGAACTTAATATGTGTTTATTGTTATTATAGCTATGGCACTGAAAGAGTTGGGTTAAATAAAATGCAATCTGTTGGCCTGGCGAGGTGGCTCACACCTGTAATCCCAGAACTTTGGGAGGCTGAGGCGGGTGGATCACGAGGTCAGGAGTTTGAGGCCAGCCTGGCCAAGATGGTGAAACCCCGTCTCTACTAAAAATACAAAATTAGCCAGGCGTGGTGGGCATCTGTAATCCCAGTTACTCGGGAGGCTGAGGCAGGAGAATCACTTGAACCCGGGAGGCAGAGGTTGCAGTGAGCCAAGATTGCTGCTCTCTAGCCTGGGTGACAGAGCAAGACTCTGTCTCAAAAAAAAAAAAAAAAAATGCAATCTGTCACCAGAAGTTGAAAATCTAGCCTGTGAGATAAAGAGACACTTAATTGTAATATGTGGCGCTTCGCAAAAAGTGACAAACACTATTATATAATCAGTACATGGAAAAAACACCATGAAAGCTGCAGTAGATTAACAAGAGCTGCAAATTCCTTATCACTGCTTTCATCAAGAGCTGGAGTTCCCCTCCTCCTTGAAACTGTGACCTGTTGACAAACAGAATGAGACTGAAACAACTCTGGGTGTCTTGCAAGGCAAAACCATGAGAAAGCTTGCAGCTGCTTCCTGATTCTCATGGGGCACTCCCTCTCGGAACCGAGCTGCCATACTGGAAGATGTTACCTATGGGGGCTCCAGTTGACAGCCCCAGTTGAGCATCCACTGTTGGCCGTAGGAGTGAACCATCCCGGACAGTCCAACTTAGTCAGCTCCCAGGTGACTTCAGCTGTTCCAGTGCCCAGCCACACCTTGTGATGCAGAATGCCCAGTCAACCCACAGAACTGCAAGAGATGATACAATTGTTTGCATTTTTTCATCTTTAAGCTCTAAGTTTTGGATAGTTAGTTATGTAGCCATAGATAAACCAAATAGGAGTTTAGAAGAGGAGAGTTCTTTTCAAGTCAAGTGATCATGGAAGGGCTCCTAGAGGACATGGGATTTGAGAATATCCTTGGAGGGAACGTCTGTGACAAGAGACTCACAGGAGAAGGTCATTCTAAAGAGAGGAATGAGTTAGAGCAGAACCCAGAGTGGGGTAAAGGTAGGCTGCAGGCAGCACCTGGCATATGGACCAGAGCTGCCTAAGCAGGGTGCTGGGAGAAATGGGCTAGAGCCAAGCTGAGACAGTTGCTCATTCCAAATCATGGTCGCTTTGGGGACAGGCTCTTTACATTGCCAGGAAGGAAAACTCATTCCTGCTCTTCTAGGGAAAGGGGCTTTATGGGAAGCAATGGGATTTTATGAGTTGGGAGATAAGAATCTGTGGAAAGAATAAAAACTAAAGAGCAGCTGGACCTCCCAGAGAGACACTGGAATTGGAAGTTGCTCAAGATCCCCCAGTGGCCGCCTATCACAGGCACAGCAAACTCCTAAGCTTTTCACATGGTCTGTGAGGCCCACAGCATGGTGTCCTTGCCCTGGCTACCTCAATGATCTGATTTCCTTTCACTGCCACCTTCACTCACTCTGTTTCGGCCACACTGGATTCCTCACTGATGTTTGAACAGCATACTCTGGGTTCGGCACTTTTGCACTCATAGGTCTTGCCACCAGGATTGTTCTTCCAGATATTTACATGGCTCCCTCCTCTTCACTCAGGTCTCTGTGGTCTCCTCAAGGGTGACTGCTTTCTCCCGCCACAGTGCTCTTGCCTGCTCTATTTTTCTTCCCAACACAGTATTATTGCCTTTTTAAAAAATCTGGCTTGGTGTGGTGGCTCACACCTGTTATCCCAGCACTTTGGGAGGCCAAGGTGAGCAGATTGCTTGAGCCTAGGAGTTCAAGACCAGCCTGGGCAACATGGTAAACAACCCATCTGTAAAAAAAAATACAAACAATTAGTCGGGTGTGGTAGCGTGCACCTATGCTTCCAGCTCAGAGGCTGAGGGGGGAGGATGGTTTGAGCCCAAGAGTTGGAGATTGCAGTGAGCCACGGTCACACCACTGCCTTCCAGCCTGGGTGACAGAGTGAGCGAGACCCTGTCTCAGGAAAAAAAAAAAAAAAAAAAAAAAAAAAAAAAAAAAAAATATATATATATATATATATATATATATATATATATATATGCGCCAGGTGCAGGGGCTCATGCCTATAATCCTAGCACTTTGGGAGGCTGAGGTGGGTGGATTGCCTGAACTCAGGAGTTTGAGACCACCCTGGGCAACATGGTGAAATCCCATCTCTACTAAAATACAAAAAATTATCTGGACATGGTGGTGGGTGCCTGTAGTCCCAGCTACTCGGGAGACTGAGGAACAAGAATTGCTTGAGCCCGGGAGGCAGAGGATGTGGGTGAGCCAAGATCTCGCCACTGCACTCTAGCCTGGGCAACAGTGTGAGACTCTTGTTTCCAAAAAAAAGGAAAAAAAAAGATATATATAATTACCATTTGCCTCCCCAACTAGAATATATGCTCCATGATAGCAAAGACTTTGTATAATGCTTAGAAGAGTTCCTGGTATATAGTGGGTGCTCCACAAAAATGGTAGAAAATAGTGAATGAATAAATGAATCCCAGGCAGTCGCAGGGCTTGAGGTACCTTGTTACTTCTCAGCAGAAGGAGTTTGTGGATCTTCATTTTAATTCTCCTCCAGTGTTCTCTGCTTCCTGTATTCCCAGGCAATTCCCACCCCATCTACTCGCTAAGAGCTTTCTTCTCACAGCTCCTGCTGACTCATAACCACGGCTTACTCACAGCTCCCCTCGAGCTGCTACTGTGTTTCTTTGTGCATCTGTCCACCGTCTGTTCCTTCCACTGACCTCCTGATTCTCCCTGGTTTTCCAGTTGAATTTCCAGAAACAGAGAATCTGATTAGGTCAGCCCATTCTCCATTTAGGCAGAGGTTCTGACCTTTAACTCTGGTGTGGGTCAGACATCCACATGGCTCCATCAGCTGTGACCACAGGCACAGAGCACAGCAACCTAGACACAGAGAACCATTGTCTCACTCAGCAGAGGCACCTGGATGCAGTGGGTACCTTTAATGACCTGTTGACAATAACTTGAGGCTTCTGGTCAGGGCAGTGATGGACCAGATCTATGTCTTCAGAAGGTAATTTTAATCACCCTGTGTATTAGTCTGTTTTCACACTGCTGATAAAGACATACCCAAAACTGGGCAATTTACAAAAGAAGGAGGTTTAATGAACTTACCCCCACGTGGCTGGGGAGGCCTCACAATCATGGCTGAAGGTGAGGGACACGTCTCACATGGCAGAAGGCAAGAGAAGAGAACTTGTGCAGGGAAACACCCCTTTATAAAACCATCAGATCTCGTGAGATGTATTCACTATCATGAGAACAGCACAGGAAAGACCTGTCCCCAATTACCTCCCACCAGGTCCCTCCCACAACACACGAGAATTGTGGGAGCTACAATTCAAGATGAGATTTGGGTGGGGTCACAGCCAAACCATATCACCCTGTGAATAAGACAGTTTACTGATGGAAGAGGACACACAAGACCAGTTAGGAAGCCATAGGAAGGGAGAGCTGATGAGGACTCAAGTCAAGCCAAGGTCAACGACAGTGAGGAAGAGTAGGAGCAAGTGGGCCTTGAACCTGAAGCTATCCACCAGGCAAGTGATGCTGGAGTTCAGCAGAGCAAATAGTGTGGAAGTCATAAAGGCATGATTTAAAATTATGGGGTGCACAGCATAGCAACAGATTAGCTGAGATGGACATTTGGGGAAATCTGTTACATGGAAAGAGTCAAACAAAAAAGAAAAACCTATATATACTTATATAGATAGGCAGAGACTCAGCAAGTCACAGAACCCCATAAAAACAGAGAAGCATTTTCCCCACTTACTCTCTTATTCTCAGCAATATCAGCCCAGAGGTTCTGCTTGAGATCCCACTCTGTTCCAAGCCCCAAGCTTCAAGTCTGTTTTTCTACAGCCAGTAACATTATTTCTTGGGAATCCACAACATTCTAAAAATACATTCGCTAGGCTGCAGTGCCACAATTAGTAAAGCTGCTGTCCCAGGAAACCCTCATCATCATTTTGGTTAGATCAGAGAGTGGATTAACTTTGATGTCTGTCTGAACCCTGTGCGATACACCACTGGCGGTCTGCTCCCTGCAAGCATTCAATCTTCACATCCAAGGGAAGAGGAGAAAGTGCCGGAGAGAAGCCCAGCCCAATTCTTTCCCCAGTGATTGAGATGAAAATATGCACCCTAGGACTGCCAACATATCTGACTTGCATTCTATCTCCCTACATCCCTGGAGCTCTCTCTCCCTTTGCACAAATACGTTCCCCCAAACTCAAACCTCCTTTGCCTTTCCCAAACATTAGCACAGTGATGAAGCCCCAAGTGCTTTCATCTATGCCATGTGTAGGAGGTAATTGTGTTAATTTCTGTATCTGTTAGCACTCCTGGTGGCATGCCACTGAAACTGATTCTAACGTAAGTGCAAAGGGAGTTTATTGGAAGCATATGGGGTGTCCTGCAGAATATAATGAACACTCAAGAATCAGATTGCAAGGGGAAACAACCAGGGAAGCTCCAGGATTACAGGCAAGTGGGAGGTATACGACAATCACATCAGAACATTAGCAACGGAAGACAGCTACTGCAACAATGCTGTCCATCTTTGCATCACTATCTTCATGGTCCTTATTTCTGGGAGAAAAAGTACAACTGGACCAAATGATCCAGTTGGATCGTCCCCACACCCAGGCAACACAAGCTCCCTGACATCACAAAGCATTGTAGATTGGTGGTTAAGAGCAGTATCTGGAACTAGCCAGGCTGGGTTTGAATCCTGGCTCTGCCATTTACCAGCCACGTGACCAAGTCATTCTCAGTGTGCCCCCGTTTGCCTCTCTGAACATGAGGATACCTATCCATAGGTATTGGTGAGCACTAAATGAGCAAACCTGTGATACTGACTACAGAGGGCAAGTGTTCTACTAATCTTGATGTTAATATTGATTAGGAATACACAAAGCCCCTGAAACTGCAGTCCATCCAAAAAGGCCAAGATGAGAGGTCATGCTCCAAAAGACATCAGGAGCTTTTATTAAGGGAAACTGGGTGGCCAAAAAGCAATTACAATCCTCTGCTACATCTTATCCCTCCACCAGACTGTGGACACCATGAGGACAATAGATTCTGCTGTTTTCCTCACAGTTGTGTTCGCCAGCACCTGAAAAGTGTCTGGCATGTTGTGCCTGGCTCAATGAACCATTATTGAATTCACAAATTTTGAATGATTCCTTCTGTCTTTCCAATCAACTAGTCCAATGTTTTGCGTGGGAGTAGGCACACAATAAGTATTTGCTGATTTAACTGATAGGTCAGTGGGAAAAAGAAAAACTGGAGGAGTGTGGTTTTCTCAGAAATGGGGAAAACATTGGAATCAAAGAAATGAGCTTGCATTTGGCAGGACTTGGTGGCAAGTAAGTGACAGGTAACTGTTTTCTGGTGTGTTGATGTCAATTATCTATACGAATGATCTAGACAGCCCAATCATTTCTGCTGGTCAACTAACGCCTTTAGATCAGCATCAAGGAGATGAGAGAAACCACGAGTCACTTGGCACATCACCTTGGAGAGGGAGAGGCTCATCTGACCCAATGGACTTGTCCCTGTCTTAGAGGCACTCCCGGTACCTCACCAGGATGCCCTATTCTCCTGGCAACCCTCCTTACTGGCTTGCAGGTGCCTGTGAGTAGGGCTTGGCTGGCCATCCTGCCAAGCTTGCTCATGGACACAGCAAGATCTCATGGAGGAGCATTTCAGATCAGACATCACAAGAGCTAAGACCTCGGACAATGCTGTGTGACCTCAGGAGAGTTCTGGTCTCTGGCTGTCAGTGACCAGATCTATAAAATAGAGTAATCCTTGCCTTGCAGCTTAGGGAGGTGTTATCCAAGTGGAGTCACATCCTCAGAGATTTCATCTGGAACTCCTTCTGTTGTAAAAGACAGAACCCAACTCAAACTGGCTTCAGAGAAAGGGGGACCCTATTGCTCATGTTACTGAGCAGTCTAGGGGAAGATCTTTGAGATACAGCTGGCGCAAATCAACATTAGCACCTGATTTCTCCCCATCTCTCAGCCCTCCTTCTGCTGTACTGACTTCCTTTTCAGTCCCTAAATGATGGCCCCCAGTAGCTCGAGTCTCATTCGCTCAAGTTCAAATCCAACTTTCCAGTAGCTGGGATAGACTATGGTTGGCTCAGCTTTGGTCACGTGGCCAGGAGGATGCAACTACATTGGGTGTTCAGGACTGATTCCCAATCAGTACTAACTTCAAGACTGAGTCCTGGGTACCAACCAATCCCTGTGATGAGGAATCTTGGTCAGGCCCTTATGCTTAAGTCTCAGAGCTCGGAAGAAGTAGGATGAGGATGGGGGAGCCCTAGCTTATCTCATGGACTAACCAGTGGGAAAAAAGTGGGTCCCAGAAAGATATTTGGGGTACTATTCACAGAAAAAAGGGAAGTGGTCACTGGACTGATACAATGAAGATGTCCACTACTCCTGGGTATTTTCTTTCTTTTTTTTCTTTTGCAACAGAGTCTCACTCTGTCACCCAGGCTGGAGTGCAGTGGTAGGATCTCGGCTCACTGCAACCTCCACCTCCCAGGTTACAGCTATTCTCCTGCCTCAGCCTCCCAGGTAGCTGGGCCTACAGGCATGTACCACCACACCTGGCTAATTTTTTTGTATTTTTAGTAGAGACGGGGTTTCACCATGTTGGTCAGGCTGGTCTCGAACTCTTTACCTCATGACCCACCCACCTCGGCCTCCCAAAATGCTGGGATTACAGGTGTCAGCCACTGTCCCCTGCCCTCACCTGGGTATTTTCTATCATGTGATATAAAGCCGGTGTCACAGGTTCCCTCTGTGTTATGAAGTCTTCTGTCCTCACCCTAACAAGCTCCTGTAAGTGCCCGAGGAGCAGCTGCCACACTGCAGTCATCTGTCTTCCTCCTCTGAATTTCTGTAGCCCGCAGGACCATAACACGTGTCGGCAGCAGGCCATGTCGGTCACTAGTTATCTTTTTATGGATATGTTCTATCTCTTCATCTATGTGACAGGATCCTAGAGAGCAGGGGTCACATCTTATTCATCTTCGTGTCCCCTTAGCACTCTGCCTGGTGTTCGGGGCATGGCAGATAGTCCATGAATCTGGGGAGAGATTGGATAACTGATTTACATGCTTCTGGAGCCACAGAGGTAGACAGTAGCTTGATGCAACTACAAGATTACAAAGACAGAGGAAACCTGTCCTCTCCAAGCTATTTTGAAACGCTTGTAGATCTGTCGTGGCCTAAATAATGCTGCTAGGGTCAAGATAGAAATCCTCTTTGCTCCCCAGGCCCAGCTGCTGGCATGATTCCTGCTTATAAAGGCGTGGAGGCCCAAGGAATCTGTCTCAGCTGCGCAGTCTCCCTGTGCAAGTCACAGTCAGGCACAGCCCACCTGTAAGGGCAGCGAGGTGCAGAGGGCAGAGGATGGCAACTTGAGGAAGAGGAAACAGGTATCTGTCCTCAGTGGCCCCCACCCAGACAATACGGCAGTGCTCCGTGGCCTCATGGATGGAACCGGACGCTGGCTCTCTGCCTTGGCCAAGGCATCCCAGCACAGGCAACAAAGAGAGAGGATGGGATGGAAAAAGAGAGTAGCTCGGATGCTGAAACAACGTTCCTCCTAGGCTAGTCTTGGTGCAGAAGCCCCGCGGCTCCGGTTTTAGAATACCCCAGCAGGCCCTCTCGGGCGACAGATTTGCCCCTTTGTCCCTCATACGTACAAACCTCCCTCAAGAAGGACGAGTGAGTCGTCCAAGGCCGCGCAGCGGAGCCGCGGTTCCCTCTCCTGTAAACTAAGCCGAATGATACAAGGATTAATTACGCGAGGGACAGAGAGCATCCGACGCACGGCGGACAGTCGCTAAATAAGAAATTAATGGGGGATGGACGAGAAAGCTGGCTGGTAAAGAAGGGGATGGTAAAGGAGGTCTGGAGGGTGCTGGGTGGAGGAGCTGAAGGAGGAACCGCGCCGAAGGAAGGAAAGCAGACAGAACAGGGCGGCGGGAATCGACCGCAGCAAAACAGCTCCAACCTCAACCCAAAGCCAGCACCGGGCCAGCACAGCACGGAAGCCCGGGGAAGGTGGAGGGCGGGGTCCGAGGCTCCGCCGGTGACCCCACCCCTTTCATGGCCCCGCCCCTCCAGTCATGAGGCCCCGCCTCTGACTCCACCCCTGCCTCGCTCCCCGCTTCGCCCCTCCTCCTCGTCCCTCCCCCAAGGCCCGGAAGCGAAAGCCTCTCCGCCTCTTCCGAGCGGGGTCACGGGCCGGCCGGCTGTCCTGTAGCCAGGTTTCCGAGAGTGCGGGACGGTCGGCGGGTCAGGGCAGCCCGGGCCCAACGCCATGTCCCGGAACCTGCGCACCGCGCTCATTTTCGGCGGCTTCATCTCCCTGATCGGCGCCGCCTTCTATCCCATCTACTTCCGACCCCTAATGAGATTGGAAGACTACAGTGAGTGATCTCTGACCCCGTGCGGTGACCTGACCCCCCAACACACACCTCCCCCTCCGTGAGCTCCACGTGGTGCCGTGGAAAGAACTTGGCTCGAGGCTTAAGGAGAGCCGGGTTCGAATCCTGCCGTGTGCAGCTTTGTGACCGTGGACAAGTTGCTCAACCTCTAGGACCCTCAGTATCCTCATCTGTGAATATTAGTAGCTACATCATCTATAGTAAAATGCCGAGCCTCCTGTGAGACTCAGGTGGTCATGTATATGAAAGCAGTCCTCTCATAAGTCAACGCTAAGTACTAGTTCATATTTACAGTTAAAATTCACTGAATGCCTATATTATACGTCAGGTTAGGCATATGTTGGATCGTTCATTTGCACAAACTCACCTTGAAGTATGTATGTAAAACATATCCATTTTACAAATAAGGGAACTGAGGCTCAGAGGTTTTATAACGTTCCCAAGGTCACACAGCAAGTGACAAGGCAAATATATCCTACCCCAGGCCTCTGTCCAGAGCCTTCTTGGAGCATTTAGGCTGGGAATGGTGACTGGGGGAGCCAGATGGAACCCTGATCCTCCTGAGCAGAAAGGTGCTTTTACTGCACTTCATTTCCACTCCCAAAGATGTTTTTTGAGCGGGACTGTTTCAAACCCAAATGTTAACCTGGGGCTTTTAGTTTTCTCTCTTCTTTTTCCTCATATTGTTTTTACGATTCTGCTGGTTTCCTTCGTTTTAAGCCGGTTGCTCACATGGTAATGGTGAATATCCTGGGAGTAATTTTCCTTCTTAATCATTCCAGTCCTATCATTCTAAAAGCCAAACTCTTCTTCCTTGAGACCTATATCTCAGCAAAGATTAGCACTTTCATACATCTGAAACCATCTGTCAGAGAGAAAATATTAGGCATTAGAGGCTCATTTTGTTCACCAGGAAACTCGAATCGTCTTGAAGATGGAAGGAGGCCAACCCTGCCCTTTGGGAATATTAACGGACACTGAAAGCTTGGCGAATTGAAGGCGAAAGCTCCGTGTAAACGTTCTGCCCATTACAAATGTTACAGCAGTCGGTTGCTGGAGGCAGAGCATTTTAAGTGCCCACTCAGATTTCCCTGTAGCTTCTTCTCATCAGCCAAGACTGAAATGGCCACTGTGTTCTGCCTTCCAGCTTATCTGCATGCACCATGCGTGGGAGTAAGGTGGGCTGTGTGATGCCCTGCGGGATCTGTTGCCACCATCCTTCTTCACTGGACACCTGCCCCAGTGATTATATTAAGGCCACTAGAACTTGGGACAAAGGGTCTGCTTTGCATCCCACTGGAAAAGTCAGTTCTGAAAACTAGAGCTGTTGGTTCTCATCTAGGAGTGATTTTACCCCTCAAGATATTTGGCTCAATCTGGAGACATTTTTGCCTGTCATAACTTGGGATGGGGGTGTCAAGTGTTGCTGCTGGTTTCTTGTGGATAGACGCCAGGGATACTGCTAAACTTTTTGCAGTGCATACAAGACAGACCCCCATGACAAAGAATTACCCAACTTAAAATTCAAGTGGTGCCTTGGTTGAGAAACCCTGCTTGAGGTGAAATGGTCAAGATGTGGGCTTGTACTGTGTATCCTAGTAACAGTCTTTTAGGGATACTCCAGAATCTGTGGTTGTCTCAATGTCTTGAGACAGACAAATCAGGTGATGTTCATCTATGGGTGAACATTTAGTGAATGTAACTATAATACCTGCATGTTTAACTGGAAGGCAGTCTGTGCCTTCCCACTTTTCTGGTTCCTTTTTTTTTTCTTTTTTTCCGCTGTCACCCAGGGTGGAGTGCAGTGGCCTCATTTCAGCGCACTGCAGTCTCTGCCTCCCAGGTTCAAGCAGTTCTCCTGCTTCAGCCTCCTGAGTAGCTGGAATTACAGGTGCCCACCACCATGCCCAGCTAATTTTTGTTATTTTTTAGTAGAGATGGGGTTTGGCCATGTTGGCCAGGCTGGTCTTGAACTCCTGACCTCAGGTGATCCACCTGCCTTGGCCTCCCAAAGTGCTGGGATTATAGGTGTGAGCCACCATGCCCAGCCTCTGGTTCCATTTTGATTAACTTGGCCAACTCTGTTCTGGGGATCATAACTGATTCTTTTTTCTGAGACAGAGTCTCGCTCTGTCGCCCAGGCTGGAGTGCAGTGGCATGATCTTGGCCCGCTGCAACCTCTGCCTCCCAGGTTCGAGCAATTCTTGTGCCTCAGCCTCCCAAGTAGCTGGGAATCTAGGCGTGCACCACCAGTCCTGGCTAATTTTTGTATTTTTAGTAGAGACAGCGTTCTGCTATGTTTGCCAGGTTGGTCTTAAGTGCTTCACCTCAAGCGATCTTCCTGCCTCAGCCTCCCAAAGTGGTAGTGTTACAAACTGACCGCTGTAACATTTGTAATGGGCAGAGTGTTTACACAGAGTTTTCACCTTCAGTGCCGGCAACTGATTCTTTTAAACAGGTAAATATTGCTGAACAGGTAATATTTGTGGGAAGTTTACTGTATGTTTGGCACTCTTCTAAGCACTTCCTATGTATTAACCCATTTAGTGTTGATAACAACCCTTTGTGGCAGCTGCTATATGATCATCATCCCCATTTTATATGTGGATAAACTGAGGTGCGAAACAGTTAAATTACTTGCACAAGGACCCACAGCTGATGAGTCACAGATCTGGCTGGGACTGGAATTAGTATCCTTAATCCCTAAACCAAGACAGCATACTGCTTGTCTAAGGGGGCAAGAAAAGGCAGTAGGGGAGATGAGTGTCTACATAGCCTACTAGATGAATGACCCTCATCTAAGTTACTTCAGCTCTCTGAGCCCTGCCTGTTTCCTCATCTGTAGCAGTGTAGTTCACTGGATTGAATTTACAGGGTTTGGGGTGAATTAAATGAGGTAACAGGTGTGGAAACACCTAGTATATAGTCTTCTATTAGACATTTCATTAAAATATTTACAAAATAGTGAGCCACAAGGGTGGGAATGTGAGACATGGAGATTTTAGCAGGTGGATAGGCCTGGAGCTGGCTGACCTCGCAGTAAACTGGGGTGAGGTGTTCATTATCAGGTCACGGAAACCCACTGTGTGGTGGGAGCTTCAGCTCATTCCAACACATTCAACTAGCATTTATTTAGCATCTCACTCTCTTTTTTAGAAGAAACCTGGATTCTGGCAATGGCTAGGTACCTGGCACTGTGCTGGGTGTGGGCTGCACCTAACCAAACAACATGGTCAGTCACTTCCTTCCATCGTGCTCTTCCCACGCTTGTCCTGTCCACCTCGCTCCACCCATTCCTGGGACTGAGCTGCTTCCATTGTGCCCCACCTACTGCCCATTCTCTACCGAGCAGCCACAATGGTCTTTTCCGGTGACTTTTGGTTGCTGGTCTCTATCTTATTTGCATTTGTGGTCAGAGAACGTGAACTCTATGATTTTGATTCTCTGACACTGGTCAAGATTTGCTTTGGGGCCTGGTACAGGTCAGTTTTTGTAAATATTGCCTGTGTGCTTGGAATGGTGGCTATTGTTGGGTACAGAATTCTGTATCTGTGTATGTTAATTACAGATCAAGCTTCTTAATTCTGTTTGTATTTGGATGTCCTGCGGCCACGTTATTAGGTGCATACAATCTAGAATATTCTGGATAATTTTTTCTAAGTATTATTATATAAGAATTCTCTTTATTTCCACTGTTCTTCCCCATCTCTATTTTATCTGATTTTATTGTGCTACTGGATTCCTTTCTTTTTCTGTTTTTTTTTTTTTTTTTGAGACGGAGTTTCGCTGTTGATGCCCAGGCTGGAGGCAGGCTGGAGGCTGGAGTGCAATGGCGCAATCTTAGCACATTGCAACCTCCGCTGCCCAGGTTCTAGCAATTCTCCTGCCTCAGCCTCCCGAGTAGCTGGGATTACTTAATAGGCGCCCACCACCACACCTGGCTATTTTTTAGTAGAGACGGGATCTCACCATGTTGGCCAGGCTGGTCTCGAACTCCTGACCTCAGTTGATCCACCCACCTCAGCCTCCCAAAGTGCTGGGATTACAGGCGTGAGCCACTGTGCCCAGCCTAGATTCCTTCTAATATTTTCCTGGCTTATCTGTTTCTCTCCTCATACATGCAGCCTTTGTCCTTATGTGAATATCTTAGAACCAACATAAACTAGATATTTTAATCTGACCCGTTAATCTCTTTTAACTATTAGATTTGATTAATTTTAATTTATTTACTGACATGTTTGCATTTATTTTTCTCACCTTATTTTGTGTTTTCTTTTCTTTTTTTTTTTTTTTTGAGAGAGAGACAGAGTCTTGCTCTGTCGCCAGGTTGTACTGCAGTGGCAAGTACTCGGCTCACTGCAACCTGTGCCTCCTAGGTTCAAGCAGTTCTTCTGCCTCAGCCTTCCAAATAACTGGGATTACAGGCGCATGCCGCCACGCCCAGCTATTTATTCTTTCTGTATTTTAGTAGAGATGGGGTTTCACCATGTTGCCCAGGCTGGTCTCAAACTCCTGAGCTCAGGCAATCCGGCGGCCTCAGCCTCCCAAAGTGTTAGGATTACAGTCATGAGCCACTGCGCCCGACCTTCTCTTCTATTTCTATGCTTCCTTTTTTCTTCTTTTCTGCCTCAAGCCTTCTTTATTCTTCTCTTCCCTCTACTAGTTTGAAAGTTTTAGATTCTATTTGTGTTCTTTTGTAATTAAAATTTAGAGTTAGCCAGTATCTTTACCCTTGAACAATAGAAGGTCCTTATAATGCCTTAGCCTTTGTCCCATGCACCTTTCATAATATATTTGTCCTGCCTGGTGCCTATCACTCAGCAAATCAGTTAACACCAGGACTATTGTATCTGGTCACTGACTGTTTATCTTCACCTGCGTTCTTTACCTACTGACCCTTCTTACATCTCACTCCTTTCTAGCTTCAGTTTTCTTCCTTCTGACATACATCTGTTACTACTTCTTTGGTAAGAATTTGTAACTGGAAACTCTGTTTTTGTCTGTTGGAAAATGTATAGAACTGCAGGTCTTCTGCTGTGGCTTTTGAAAAGTTTGTTGTCACATCATCCACATTTGATCATCTCATTTGCTTAATTACAGTGCTCCAATAACCCTTTGGTGTCTTGGAAGTCCAGCCAGCGGAGGGTTATTGAAGTATAGTTATATGCTGCATCATATTTTGACCCGCGATAGACCACGTGTATGACAGTGGTCCCAAAAGATTATCATGGTGCTGAAAAATTCCTGTCGCCTAGTGATTCCCTGAAGATCCCCATCCTGTGTGGGCCTACGCTAATATATGTGTTGTATCTTAGTTTCTCACACAAAAGTTTAAAAAGGAAAAAATAATAATAATTTTAAAATAGAAAGATGACTATAGAATGAAGATATATGAAGAAAGAAAATATTTTCTACAGCTATACATGTTTGTGTTTTAAGCTAAATATTATTATAAGAGTCAAAAAGATTTAAAAATTAAAAAGTTTACAAAGTAAAAAAGTTAGCTGAGGTTCATTTATTACTGAAGAAAGAAATTTAAAAAAATAAATGTAGTGTAGCCTAAGTGTGCAGTGTTTATAGAGTCTGCAGTAGCGTACAGTGATGTCCTAGGCCTTCACATTCACTCCACTCACTCACTCACCCACCCAGAGCAACTCCCAGTCCTGCAAACTTTATTCATGGTGAATATCCTTTATGGGAATACCATTTGGAAAATATATTATACAGTGTTTTTACTGTACCTTTTCTAGTTTAGCTATGTTTAGATATACAAATCCTTACCGTGTTTATAGTTGCCTGCAGTATTCAGTACAGTACCATGCTGTACAGGTTTGTAGCCTAGGAACAATAGGCTATATCACATAGCTTGGGTGTGTAGTAGGCTATGCTGTCTAGTTTTGTGCAAGTACACTCTATGATGGTCTCACAGCAATGAAATCCCCTAAGGATGCATTTCTCAGAATGTACTCATACAGCTGAGCAACACAGGACTGTATGTTATTAAGAGCAGTGATCATATTCACTCTTTACAAACGTCACTCGGATTGATATATGTGAACTAGAAGCTGGAAGGGTCAAATCTGGGGACAGGAAGGCCAGGTACAGGAAGGCTGTATTTCCTGTGACCTCGGGGAGAGGTGACTGTACCCTAAACCAGAGTGGTGGCTATGGGAGTGGAGAGAAGTGACTGCATTTGGGAGCCACATTTAAGAAGCAAACTGGTGGGTGTGGTGGCTCACATCTGTAATCCCAGCAGTTTGGGAGGCTGAGTCAGGAGGATCGCTTGAGCCCAGGAGTTCAAACCAACCTGGGCAACAGAGCGCAACTCTGTCTCATTTAAAAAACAGAAAAGAAGTAAACTCTACAGGGATTTGTGGCTGATTAGCTACGGGGCAAAGAAGAAAAATGGCACCCAGTGTTCTGGCTCCAGCAGCTGAGGAGATGGAGATGCTGGTCATTAGCAAGAAGGAATTGGTTTTAGGGGTGAAAAGACAAGTTAGTTTGCTTTTGAGCATTTAGGTAGCTTTTGAGGTTGAGGTAGCTGATGTGCTCTTGGAGATTTCCCATGGACAGTGGGCTATACCGATCTGGGGCTGAGACGCCGGATGCGAGCTGTAGCTGGAGATGGAGCATCATCAGCATGTGGCTGGGAATCAGGTCTTTGCAGTAGGTAAGGGTTCCCAGGCAGCGTTCAGAGATTTTAAGGGGCAAGCTGGCCCGGGACAGTGTGCTGGGGAGCACCAGTGTCAGAAGGACTGAAGCACAGGCGGTCAGAGGAGGAGAAAGGCCCACTAAGGAGACTGAGGAGGAGTGGCTAGACAGATTTCAAACCAGGAGAGGCGTCAGTCACAAGCCCCATGAAGACAGCTCTTCATGAAAAGGGAGTGTGGTCAGCAGGGTTAGGCTGCTTAGAGACGGTAAAAGAGGTAAGTGAAAATATCTATTAAATTTAACAGAAAGAGGTGAAAAGTGATTGGTTATATTGTTAAACATGCTTTCAGTGGTTTGGAAGTAGGCAGAAGGCAGGTTGCAGTGGATTGAAGAGTACATAGTGTATTAAGTTGACTATTTATAGATGTTTGGCTGTATGGAGAGGAGAATGGCAAAGTTTCCAGCAGGTCACAGGGTCTGGAAAAAGTTTGTTTTAGTTTTGGCTGGAAGAGATGGAGGGCCAAGAAAGTCTTAGACAGAGAAAGCTGCTAGAGAGAGAAGACAGTCCACAGAGTGGGAGGTGGCATAGGATCCTGAGCTCAGGTAGAGGAAAGAGCTGTGGACCAAAGGCAGGGCACCTCTTCCACCAGCTCAGGAGGGAGGATGGCATGGATGCTGCCATATCTAGGTCTGATGCTGGCAAGTTGTGGGCACTTCCAGGTGATGGCGTCTATTCCCTTTCTGACACAGGAAGTCGCGTCTATTCCCTTTCTGACACAGGAAGTCAGGTCATTTATGAGTAAGAGGCATCAACTCTAGGCCATCCTCTCCCTCCTTGGAGCACTGTCTTCCCTGGGCGTCTCCACTGTGAAAGGTCCTCCTGGGTTTGCTCTTTTGCCCCTGCCTTTCAGCCACTCCTGTTAGCCTTTCTTGTTAGGCCTTCTGTCCTGACTGTCCTTCATACATTTCATTCCCCAGGATTCTGAGACTACTGGGCAGAAGCCCATCAATTCTTGGATGGACAGGGCAGAAGCCTAGTCCCTGAGAACTGGGTTACTAGTAAAAGCAAGACTTAGGGCCGGCAACTGGCAAGGCAGTCCATGTAGAGCCAAGTGTCAGATAGGTTCGGGCCCTTCACCTCTGCCAGCATGGGTATGGGGACAGGTATGTTCCAGGGTCTCTGCTGGAACAAGCCTACAGGCAGCAGAAAAGAAGGGGACGCCTGCTTAGGTGAAACAAAGCCAAGGAGATTTTCTGTGGTTGCAGAGCAGGCAGCCACTATCACCAGACTGCCTTATTGGATTTCATTTTGGCATTCAGCATGATCTTCAGCTCTTTTGTTAAGTCAGCAAGGCTTTTCTGAGTGTTATGTGGAGTACAAGGTCAGTTCTGTACATGATACCTCAAGTACTGAAATGAGCACTGGGCAGATGATGGCATCAGTGGGTCAGTGACCCAAAACCAGAAGTCTGGGTACAGTTCTGCTGTACTTCTGGAGGGAGTCCCAGACGCTTTGTAGCTTTCACCATGTTGGCATAGTGTGTTTGGTCTGCAGAGGTCACAGTTAGGGAAGAGTACAGATGGCTAATCTGTCTTTGTTTCCTAGAACTAGACAGTGACCCTGAATATGGCCTTTTACAAATAGCATGCATTTGAGGCCAGCCTGTGAAATTAGACAGAATGAGATATTTTCTGTGATCTTCTTCATTTGAAATTTTAATTGGATGTTCAGAAGCATAAAATCATAGGGTTTTGCCAGAAGGGGCTTGAGCTCATTTCCATCCCCTCATTTAGTGACTTGTGCAAGGTTATTCAGCACATTAGTTGCTGGGTGGACACTAGACCCTAACTCCCTTAACCTTGCCTGTACTTAATGCCCTGCCTCTCAATGCCTTGAGACAGTGAAGAATGTTCAACAGCCAGCCAAGTGAAAGGCCACAGAGGAGAGCTATGAGGCCTCAGTTCTGCTGCTTCTCGGTCCTGTTGATTTCTGCTGCACTTTGCTGCCCCAGCCGGAAAGGATGCTCTGCCTAGGCAGCACAGGATACTAGAGATCACCGGATGCAGAAAGAATTCTTACCTTGTAAGAACATTTTCCTTATGACATGCCAAGCACTTAGAATATGCTTTTCAGTCCTTTCCCCATATAATTGAATGAAATGCACAGGCTGACCTGGTCTTGTTTTCTAACTGGCATTACACAGTTCCCTGGATTCAAGCAGGCTCCGGTGAGGAAACAGACCTGTTGACACTGTTGGGAGGAGTGCAGTGCTTCAAGTGCCCACTTGGTCCCCTTCAGCCAACTGGGTCACACTTGCTCCTGTGGTCATTTGGTTTCCCGCTCAGTCCCTGGTTCTTTCTCATCACACTTGCTTCTGCGGACATATGGCTTCCCCTTGGCCCCTGGTTCCCACTCGCCACCAGTGAACCTCCAGTTCTGGAATACCCCAGAGGCAGATGGCGTATGTGTCTAGGTACCAGCAGCAACATGGCTGCCCTGAAAACTTTGAAAAAAATTTTATATTTGCTACTTTTTAAAACATCGCTTCTTTGAAATAATCACCATGAAAGAGTCAAAATGGTGTTGGACTTTCCTATGCGTGTTGTACAGTTATGTGGTTTTTGTTAGTTAAAAAAGAAACTCAAACTTGGGGAGGCTGAGGCAGCAGAATCACTTGAACCTGGCAAGCAGACGTTGCAGTGAGCCGAGATCACGCCACTGTACTCCAGCCTGGGTGACAGAGCAAGACTCCATCTCAAAAAAATGTAAATAAATAAATAAAAGAATCTCAAACTGACAAAAGATCCAAGAACAGTGCAGTAAATTCCTATATTGTCCTTCACCTTGATTTACCAGTTGTTAACATTTTGCCACATTTGCTTTCTCCCCCATATATAACATATATAGATACATACATATATACAGATACAGTTATATTTCTATATATTATAATTATTACCGCTATTTTGCTGAACCATTTGAGAGTAGGTTGAAGACATTGGGAGCTTTCATTCCTAAACACTTCAGCCTGTATTTCTGAAGAATGAGGACATTCTCTTACATAATCACAATACGGTTTTCCAATCTAGGAAATTTAACATTGATGCAGTGCTATTACAGTTTGAGCATTTCTAATCTGAAAATGGAAAATGCTCCAAAATCTGAAATTTTTGAGCTCCAAAATGACACAAGTAGAAAATTCCACACATAAGTACTTAATATAAATTTAGTTTCATGCACAAAATTATTAAAAACATTGTATAAAATTGTCTTCAGTCTCTGTATATAAGATGTATATGAAACAAATGAATTTAATGTTTAGACTTGGATCCCATCCCCAAGATACCTTGTTATGTATATATGCAAATATTCCAAAATCTGAAAAAAATTCTAAATCCAAACCAATTCTGTTCCCAACCAATTTCAGATAAGGGAATATATTCAACTTGTATGGAATATACAGCCCACGTTCAAATTTTGCCATTTGTCACAATTCAAATTGTGAGTTGCTTTTATTTTATTTTATTTATTTATTTTTCTTTTTTGAGACAGAGTTTTGCTCTGTCACCCAGGCGGGAGTGCAGTGGCGCGATCTCAGCTCACTGCAACAGCCGCCCCCCAGGTTCAAGTGATTCTCCTGCCTCAGCCTCCCAAGTAGCTGGGATTGTGGGCACCCGCCACCATGCCTGGCTAATTTTTGTATTTTTAGTAGTGATAGGGTTTCGTTATGTTGGCCAGGCTGGTCTTGAACTCTTGACCTCAGGTGATCCGCCCGCCTCGGCCTCCTAAAGTGCAAGGATTACAGGTGTGAGCCACTGCGCCCTGCGGAGTAGCTTTTATTTTAACTATTTATTGGCAGAAGGAAATGGGGAGGTAGATTCCCAAGGTCATACCCTGCACCAGCTTTCATTTGCTTTTTTATTTTAGGTTTCTATCTGCTGGTCCTCCACTAGAGCACCCTCAACCAGTAATCCTGAGACTGCTGAGGGAGCTGGGGCTTGGGTGTCCTGCAGTAGTTGCATTGTTGTGAATGTTCAAGTAACAAGTCACACAGTCAATATATTTCCCAGTGTGGACATTTAATATAAGGATATGTTTTTGTTTTCAAAGACTTAAACATTATTAGGTAGATTCTTTTACTACCGTACAAAAAAAAAATCAGCCAGTCTGCATGTATTACTAGTTTTAATATTACACTTTGGCCCCTGGACTAGAGATAACGTCCTCAGTTAAAACTACAGATCACACCACTGCCTTAGCACCAGGGGGCAGAGTTGGGCTTGCTGAGACACTGGAGTGGGGAGTTTTTTTACCCAGTGTGCCATAGTTGGGTTTAAATCATTTCACTCCTGATAGAAATGTACTCACTAGTGAAGTTGGTAATACGTTTATCCTGATTTTTTTACATAGTTAAACCCCTGACTTCTGCCATTACCCTTTTCCTGAGGTTTACATACATTTGCTGTTTTCCAAAGATAGGGAAATAGAAACTTACTGTCAACCTCAATCAAGATGCATTGCTAAATTGTGAGGGACTAGTTTCCGTTTTCCTCTTAGCGTATTCTGCATTCACAAATAAAGTGTCTTTGTGTTATATCATGAATTTACATAAGACTGCTTTGGCCTTATTTATAAAACATTAATGGATTAAAGAACCAGGGGATGTAGATAGGACGCTAATACCTGGTTATCATTTGGTAGGAACTGGCTCAGCAAAGTGGTTTAAATTTCCTGACCAAGCCAAACTACAGAGGTGGTTGCATTAGGACAAGGATTATAAAGAGATTATGGTCTATTTAAAATAAATCTTCAGCCTTGCTTCAGCCTCATTAGCAATTAGCAAGAAAGTGTGAAGACAGGGATTTCTTTCTCTTCACTTGGTTCTCCATTGCATCATAAGAGGTTAGAACACAATTAGGCATTCTGTCCTTGCCACCAAAAGTCAGCTTCCTTTGATGCTTGGCAGTCTGCCAGCTTCTTTTGCTTTGCAGTACCTGCCTCTGGAGAACGTGTTTGGTACACCAGGATGTCTGATTTTATTAAATCTCTAAGTCTAGAATGCTTTCTGATAATTATTTTTTAAAACTCAAATCTAAAAAAAAAAAAAAACCTCAAATCTTCCCTCTTCCGTAGTATCAGAAAATAGACCTTTTAGTTATAGAAAATGATTTCTATTTTTGTTCCTGGCAAGGCTGATGACTGTGGGCTTTTACATGTTGGCATCTTCCAAGAGCATGTTCAAGACATCCATGCTTTGAGACTTACATGTCTATAGGGTGGTGGGGCTCAGTTCTACAATGATTTAATGTCTTAAGAAATGAGGACACCTTTTGTGTTGAGTTATTTCAGAAAGTCTAACATTTTAGAGGCTCCATGATATCCACTCTAGATGGAAGAAATCTTTTGATATATCTTGAGAGAATCTTGGTTGCCATTTACCCGCTCTTTTTCAGAGAGGAACAGTGAAACCATCAGGCCACTTGTTGCCTGTAATAGGCCTGAGTATCCTATGTGTTCTCTCCATCCCTCTTAGACTTGCATTCAGGATTCCCGTAATCCCCGTTGCCCAGTGTTTTATTTGCCACAGCAAAACTTAGTATTGATAAAACTATCAGGTCGGTCATTTAGGATTGACTTTCTGTCTGTCACATGACTAGAGAAGCAATTTCAATGAATATTAGATTTGGCCAAACCCTGTTTCTTGTACCTTTATGTTTGTGTAACTTTATGAGAATCCAGAGGCCGGAGTAAAGAAAATGGCCTGATACTAAATAAGAACTAAATGTGGATTTAAAGAAACACTCAGCCTGATTAAAACAAAGGTCCGATTATGACATTTCATTACTATAATTTAGTTGTAAACGTCCTTCAGCTCTAAGACTTTCTCCTGAAAAACTGCCATTTGTTTGTCAAGATACTTAAAATAATAACTCTTTGTTTTCACAGACCTTGGGTTTATTCTAAACCACTTCGAAAGATGTGTCAGAGTGCTTCAAGCCCACAGATATGAAATGCCCAATTTCTCTTGGCCCTTGCCTGTTGGACATCTCCAAAGAGACTGGCTTAGTTGCTGTCGCTACAATGCGCTTACTAATTGGCACAGCACCTGCAATCAATTAGGGAAGCTTCAATTATCCAAACCAAAGCCACCCACCCAAAGATTAATTTTCTGCTCTATTTCCTATCAAAAACATAGCATATTTAGCTCTGAGTCTAGTCCTTCAGTGGAGTGCATTTTAGACATATAAACTACATCGTTTTCTTAATTGTACTTGTTCCTCCAATTCAGCAGCTTTTCCCTCGTGATATCACACCCACCAGTTCTTTCAAAATTGTTCTTTTTTTGTTGTTGTTTTCTTGTCTTTCCAAAATGCTGAGATCACAGAGAAAAGATGTTAGTTGGGGAGCTTTTCTTTTGAAGTATGGATTTCTTTATTCTTTTGAAAATACCCAATCTCTTTTGCATTATAGGATCTAACTTCCACAACCTAAAAGCTCTGCATAATAGCATATCTGAATTTAATAGCACTCATAAACACTGTTTTATAATTGTCCCATGTAAATACAAAGATTTCTCTCTCCCCACCCCACTTCTAAAGAATGATGTCTCTCTCGTGTTTCTCAGAGAAGGAGCAAGCCATAAATCGGGCTGGAATTGTTCAAGAGGATGTGCAGCCACCAGGTAAACTGAAAAAAAAAAAAAAAAAATCAAAACCAAATCTCGTTTGTGTTACTGTGTTGTGTGGTTTGTGTGTATTTGCCTTGGCATGGAGAGTAGGAAAATGCCTTTTAGCTTAGAGACAAGATTGTGATTTTGCTATTTATTTCTCAACGGTTGCCATTTATAGATGCCACCCAAGACTTCATTCTCATATTTCACTCCAGAATACTTTTTGCATGTTTGCCAGGTTCCTCTTTTCCATTTTGTAAGTGGGCATAAAAATGTTAACAAGTGCGCGATTAGATATGAGACCTGAATAGCTGTTTGGCCGACTTATTTACCAAGCACCTATTTAAACACCCCCCTCATGGGAAAAGAGTGTTTACTTGTCAGCTATTTGAATTGATGTGGGGTTCTGCTTTGCACAAGGGCTAAAAAGCTTCCTTTATGACTGAATGGTTAGTTCCTTTAAGAGGATCCAAGTTAGCCAGGAATGAGAGGTTTCTCATTTATTAACCAAAGCTCTTATAATCTGTGGCAACATTCTTTTTTATTTGTTTATTTTTAACTAGACCAGATGTAGGTCTTCCTATTATGGGGTACAATTCCTGAGCCATTTAAAAGTCCCTTATGGCTGCCATGGCTTCCTGGCCATTTAATGCCAGGGTTCCGGCAGCCTGCTCACACCATCTCAAACTACACTGTAAATTGCACAGCTCAATTCTGATGTCATTTTGTTTGTTTGGGGTGGAGGAAAGTGGAAGGACATTTAAAAATGAATCCTGTTTTTGTTCCTGTTTCTTTCCATAGGGTTAAAAGTGTGGTCTGATCCATTTGGCAGGAAATGAGAAGGCTGTCACCAGCTCTGATTAAGAAAGGAGATTTCTTCATGCTTTCAATTCTGCATGGGGTACAGTCAGTCACCTACCTCACCAGAGAATGACGGCTGGAGAAGAAAACTCTGTAATACCATAAATAAGAGTGTTTGTAATAAAAGACTGTGCACAAGGATTAATATTTCCCTTCTTAAGTATCAAAAGAACTCTGGAACAAATTATACCATTAGGAAGGTTTTCGTGATTCAGTTGATTTTCCAAAAATGAAGCTATCTCACCCAGCTGGGTTTGGAGCAATCTGCTTATTATTCTGTCGTTACCACTTACTCAAGCGAGCTGTGATATGAATACAAGCAACCAGTGGGCTCGGGAAGCTCCGGGTCTATTTTGCCATCTTCCAGATAAGAGATTTCAGTAAAAAACTGCCATGCTGAGCTGCCTTATAGAGCTCTTTGAAAATGTTCAAGTTGATAAAGCTCTTTGAGGACAAGGTACTTCGTGCACCTCATGCTGAAGATTACACCATGTTGGAAAATAAATATGAAGCAAGTCAAACTAGATGCATACACTTGTGTAGAAATCAATAATCAATTAGTGGAAGTGAAAAAATAAACATTAAAATGATTTATTTCTACTTTGCAGCTATGTCTTTTCGTAAATCGTCTTTTGTAAAGCAATTAAATTATAGTGCCGAGAAGTACAGTTTGACTAGATTATATTTGACTAGATATCTGTATGCGATTCATCTCTTTGTACTCAGGTAAACATTTTAGAGGCAAATAACAAGTTTGTTAAGACAAATATTATTGAATGGTGACGCTCTACCAGGTACCTCACTAGGTGCTGCAAAGATGAAGGTGAGAAGACAGGCTGAGTATCCCTTATCCAGAAAAGCTTGGGAACAGAAGTGTTTTGGACTTGAGATTTTCTTGGATTTTGGAATATTTGCATATATATGATGAGACATTTTGAGGATGGCACCCAAGTCTAAGCATGAAATTTATTTATGTTTCATATACTTTATACACGTAGCCTGAAGGCAATTTGATACAATATTTTAAAATAATTTTGTGCGTGAAGCAAACTTTTGACTAAAACCATCACATGAGGTCAGGTGTGGAATTTTCTGCTTGTGTTATGTTGGTGCTCAAAAAGTTTCAGATTTTGGAGCATTTCAGATTCCAGATTAGGAATGCTCAACCTGTCTTCTTTCCCTCCCTTCCTCCCTCTCTCCCTCTTTCCTTCCTTCCCTCCCTCCCTTTCCTTCCTTCCTCCTTCCTTTGCTCTGTCTAGCCTCTTACTAGATGATATGCTTCTGAAGTGGCACACTTTTTTCATTTTTACATCGGAATGTCTTGCGTATTACTGTAGGCTGTCTATGAGCTGCCTGATGACATAATTTTATTATTGTGAACCTGGAGTTTTCTTAACAGACAGCTGGCCCAATTATGTAATTACTGTCAAGAAGACATAAGGTTGATAGTTCTAAAACCAAAGTCAACATTTTTGGTAGGCATTCCCTAACATTTAATTGACTTACAGTTCACAGTTCACAATCCAGTAAAAGAAGTTGACTCATGAGTGGTACATTTGACCATTTCTTTTTTTTTTTTTTTTTTTTTTTTTTTTGGAAAGGGCACCAGGAATTTATATAACTTAGAGTCAAACGTTCTGTGGGAGCATGATTGAGATTTCTTTATGACCGAAGCGAGCATGTGGTACCATCTGCTTTGGAAGATGTCCAGGCTAAGATGACTGTGTCTGAGTTCTGTAGAGAAGAACTATGGGGACTCGATTGACTGTCTTGGATGGAACAGACCGAGATTTATCTCCTGAGTGGAGTCTTTGTCCCCGGCCTGTTCCTGCCCTCAGCTCACCTCTTTGCAGAGATAAAGGGACTGTCTGTCCTGCTCAGTCGCCTTGACGTTTATAGAAGGATCACTCTACATGTTGCCAGAGATGTTAACTTCAGACTCTCTGCTGTCCACACGTGACAGAGGCCAAGTTGTAAGAGATGCTATTTATGAGGACTGACAGAGGGCCTTGCGATTTATCCATGAGTTTCCCAGGTGTGCCCCCAAGATGATGACAGAGCGCTTGAAAGAGGGGGTCCTTAGTCAAATCCATTTAGGAAACAGAGCTAAAGTTGATTATGTTTATTTGCTTCTAATTTTTCTGATTTCCAAGAAAGGCATAACATTTCCCAAATATATTTGATCACAGGACAGTTTTTTTAGATTATCTCTTGGAAATTGGGAACAAGCAGCAACTTTTGGGGGAAATCTTTATGTCAGAGATTCTTAAACTTTTTACTCTCAGGACACCTTTACACTCTTAAAAATCAAGAAGTCCAAAGTGATTCTGTTTATGTGGGTTACATCTATAGATACTTACTGTATTCGAAATTAAAACAAATTTGAGAAATGTTTATTAAGTCACTTCAAAATATTAATAACAAACTTATAGGTTAATATGACATTTTTGTGTGAAAAACTTATTTTCCAAGACAAAAAATAACTTGCAAATCTCCTTAATGTCTGGCTTAACAGGAATAACTGGATTCTCACATCTGCTTCTGCATTCGATCTGTTGCTCTATCACACATCACGTGGCCTCTGGAAAACTCCTCTGTACACATCCACAAAAGGACGAGTGTAAAAAGGGCAAAAAAGCTTTAGTAGTTTTCTAAAAATAGTTTTGACCATACAGACCCCCTGGAAAGGTTTCAGAGACCCCTAGTGGTCCCTGGACCACACTTTGAACCCACTTTTTTTCCCTCTGTAGTCAGGACTTTTGAGAATTGTGTATCTGGATTGTGTTGATTCCTTTAAGGAGTTACTTGTAATGAACTGTGCTTGGGCATGTCCATATTCAGGGTGGTTAGAAGCGGAGGGGAGAAACTAAAATTTCTTACTGCTATTACTGCAATGAAGTCGGGATCTTCATTTTCAATGTCAAATAACATCCCCTCTAGGAATACTTGAATTTACATTTTTAAATCTCAGAACCAGAAATAGCAACATTGCTGAACAGTTGGGACTTTTCTCTTGTGAGATTTAATTGTGTAACTTGGTTCTCTCTTTGTACTGGCTGTCAGGAAGCTCAACCACATTTATAGATTAGCTTTTATTTTTATTTCTTTTTATTTATATTTATTGAGACAGGGTCTTACTCTGTTACCAAGGCTAGAGTACAGTGGCTTAATCATGGCTCACTTCAGCCTAGACTTCCCAGGCCCAAGTGATCCTCCCACCTCATTCTTCCAAGGAGCTGGGACTACAGGCTTGCACCACCACACATGAGTAATTTTTTTTTTTTTAATTTTTCATAGAGACAGGGTTTCACCATGTTGACCAGGCTGATATCAAACTTGGGTTCAAACCATCTGCCTGTTGTTTTGGCCTCCCAAAGTGCTGGGATGACAGGTGTGAGCCACTGCACCCAGCCTGCAGACCAGCTTTTTAAAAAATGTTGAAGACCTTGTGGAATGTATCTTGGCCATTACCTTACATTCACTTCATCCCCCAAACCCCACCTCCCGCCCTTATTTTCCTTCCTGCTTTTCACTTCAGTTTTCTATCTTATATTGCATGTTAGACCCCTTATTTTAAAATGAGGCAGGGCATAAGTAATATGTATTCACTAAAATAATCACTTACACTCTGGTAAGGAAAATGAAGTAAGTTCACAAATAACGAGTAACATAATGTAGAATACTAAAAGTGCCTTTAAAGAGGTCAGAGTATCAACTAACACTGGACATAGGCAAACCCCATGTTCCTGCAGTCCTGCTTCTGGCTATGTAGCAAGAGTGCATCCACAAATTTACCAAAAGACATGTTCTAGAATGTTCATGGCAGCACTGGAGGCCACCCAAATGCCCATCAGCAATACAATGTATGAAGAAACTGATGTATTCACAGGATGGAATAGGATGCAACAGTGAGAATGAACAATACAATCTCGCCAACAATACTGAATAAACTAAGCCAGTTGCAAGAGTACATACTTCTAGGTTCTAGTTAGATGAATGAAAAGAGGCAAAATTAAACCCTACAGGTAGGGGTCAGGGTAGTGGCTCTTCTGGTTTTTTTTTTTTTTTTTTTTTTTTTTTTGAGACAGAGTCTCACTCTGTCACCCAGGCTGGAGTAGCTGGGACTACAGGCACGCACCACCACACCCGGCTACTTTTTTGTGTTTTTAGTAGAAACAGGGTTTCATCATATTGGCCAGGCTAGTGTCAAACTCCTGACCTTGTGATCCACCCTCCTTGGCCTCCCAAAGTGCTGGGATTACAGACATGAGCCACTGTGCCTGGCAGGATAGTGACTTCTTAGGGAGGGATGGGTAGGGACTGGGAAGGGGCACAAGCAGGGGTTCAGGGTGCTGTTGGGTTCTACTTTTTTAACCTAGGTTCAGGTTACATTGGTGTGTTGAGTTTCTGAATATTCATTGAAATGTACAAATATGTTTACTTTTCTAAATATATGTTGCGCTTCAGTAAAAAAGTTTGGTTTTTTGTTTTTGTTTTTAAGTGCAGAGGCTGGGCGCAGTGTCTCATGCCTGTAATCTCAGCACTTTGGGAGGCAGGCAGATGGCTTGAGCTCAGGAGCTCAAGACCAGCCTAGGCAAATGGCAAAACCGCATCTCTGAAAAATACAATAAAAATTAGCCAAGGTTGGTGGCATGGGCCTGTAGTCCCACCTACTTGGGAGGCTGAGGTGGGAGGATCGCTTGAGCCTGGGAGACGGAGGTTTCAGTGAGCTGAGATCATGCTACTACACTCCAGCCTGAGCGACACAGCAAGACCCTGTCTCAAAAAGAAAAAACAAAGAAATGAAGAAAAAAAGTCCAGAGATACATTTTAGAAGAAAAAGAGGTTGCATCTAATTGTAATTTCAGGGAACTTTCCATGTTGTCGTTCAGTGGCAGGAAGGATGGTAAGATCATGTAGATTTTGGGGGAAAATTAGGAATACTGTATGTAAGGTGCCTATTATAGTATCTAGAACATGGCAGGGCCAGATAAATGACAGCCAATCATAGATGGAGTAGCTGACACGAACAGAGCTATGGAAAATGAGATTCAGACATCCAGTGGGTGACAAAAGTGCAGAATTTGAGAGCTGCTTTGGTTTGGATGTAGGTGTGGATGGGCAGATCACTATACCGTGAGCTTTACCTGTCCTGTGCACCGCTGTATCCTGCCACCTGGTGTGGACTTGGTGTAGAGTGGGCACTTGGTCAGTATTTGGAGGGATGGAATGATTAAATGATCAACTGAAAGAATGAGTGAATGGAGAAAGGGAATGTAGTTTAGGACATGTGGCAGACTCCCTTAAATGTCAAGCTGGTATTTCTTACTTAACTTAGGAGACATGAAGCATTTTAAGTAGAAAGTGTTCTGAAAACTTTAAAACAAAGCCAGCATGCTTTCCCCAGAGCAGTTCTAATGGTAGTTGTAGCTGGAGCAGTTCAAGGCTGTTTGTTAACTGTCCACAAAGAGCTAAATACAGAAATGAAGAATAAGCATTTAGAAACTTTTGAATCTGATAGAGCAAAACTCAGGCCTCCCTTTTTTTTTTTTTTTTTAATATTGTCAAATTTCTAATAACATTACTTTTTAGTAAATTTTACAACGGTCCACCATGGATTGGTAGCTAGAAACAAACAAAACTGTGCTCGGCCCCAGGTAGTTTGAGAAGCACTAACCTCAAGGATGGATCCCAGACGGTGTTTCCGGGTCCACGCCAGTCCGAGGCTCACAAGTCCTGTGTGCTCAGCCGACTGAAAGAGTTCCCTGCCTCCCAGAGGCTCCTGTGTTCTGAAGCATCAGCAGATGAAAACCCCTTGTGTCTTAGCCCTGGGCGGGACTTCATGGACATGCGGTTTCAGTCTTCTGGGCTTCACTCACACCTGCTGCGTGCAGTGAGGCCTTCTGCCATTCATTCTACCTGTTGGTAATAAAGCGTAGAACTCATTGCGTCCTCTGTGCATGGGAAGACAAGTGGAGCACCCAGGAGGCTGCAGTGCTGATCCATGGACCGTGCCTGGGGGTGGCATTCACTCTCCAGGGAGCTCTCCTCCCTGGAGCTGGGATCTCAGCCAGGAGATGGCAGCCAGGTCATCCTTCCTGGGATCGCTAGCTGATGGTAGCAGCTGGGTGACCCTCACTCTTAAACGCTTCGGCTCTGGTTAGTGGTGGTCCTCCAGTGGTGATCACCTGAGCACGCTGAGAAGAAACAAAGAGTCACTGCTCCCCAGGAGACCTGAGGAAGCTGAATATAGAGACTCCAAAGTCTTCTCCTCTCCCTAGGAGTCTCTCTGTCACCACATGACTACAATAAGATACCAAACAATAGGTGAGTTTTCCAGACTCTTTTGGTTGCAAGTGACAGAAAACGCAACCCCAAATGGTGCAAAAAAGGGTGTTTACTCATATGATTAAAAACTCCAGAGTCACGATCATTTTTTATCGTCACAATCAAACATGAAATGAAAAAAGTAATTATATCCTTGTCAATGGTCTTAAAATGTCCACATTTTTTTCACTTCTGAGACTGTTTCATAAATTGATAATCTTATTTTAAAAAAAAAAAAACTTTGTGTACAAAGATGTTCATCACAGGATACTAACAACAATTTGGAAACATTTAAGTCTAGAACTATGGTAAATGTGTTTGATGATCTGTGAGAGTCATTTAAAATTATGTTTAAATTTTACTTGTACATATTTTCTTTTAAAATATTTTTAAATAAGTATGTATTATTTATAATGATGTGCATATATCCTAACTACTCCTAAAAGTATGTTTACCTGTACATGTGTGTGTTGTACAGTGTTAGGGATCTTAAAACATTACCAAATACTTGTTCATTCATTAACTTATCTACTTAAACATTTACTGTGTTTAATCAATCTCAAAATTGATTGATGAAAATCAGCCTAAAAAAAGGGCTGGGCGTGGTGGCTCACGCCTATAATCCCAGCACTTTGGGAGGCCGAGGCAGGCAGATCACTTGAGGTCAGGAGTTCAAGACCAGACTGGCCAACATGATGAACATGATGAAACCCCATCTCTACTAAAAATACCAGTTAGTTACTAAAAAAAAAGTTAGCTGGGCATGGTGGCAGGCACCTGCAGTCCCAGCTACTTGGGAGGCAGAGGCAGGAGAATTGCTTTAACCCGGGAGGCAGAAGTTGCAGTGAGCCAAGATCATGCCATCGCATTCCAGCCTGGGCAACAGAGCAAAACTCTGTCTCACGAAAAAAGAAAGAAAGAAAAAAATCAGTAAAAGTAATTATACCCAGAACCTTCAAGAAAGAGTCATGCTGGGTATCCTAGATAGTCACAGGCTTGGCCTGTCCTGGTAGACATTTTTCAGCTCTCTGTGCCCAACATCTTTTTCCCTCTTTCATGGTCACATCTACTTCTACCCTCCACTCCCACTTTTGCTCATCCCTGACCCATTCTATCTCCCTGCTTGGGTGGAGCTGACTTCACCCCATGCTCCAGGAAAAAGCATGTGGTCCAAGTTTGGCCAATCAGAATACTGTGCAGACTCCTGCCCACATGGATTGGATCCAGGATGAGCATGTGACCCAAACCAAGCTAATCAGGTCTAGCTAGAGTTAATGTTGCCTGCTGGCTTTGTGGTCAGACTGGAGGAGCTCTTGTTCACCAAAATTTGGAGCTGTTGGCAGCCATCTTGCCACCATGAGGGCACAGCTAGTTTGAGACTAATATCAAAGTAGAAGGGAGATATTCAGGCCTCCTGGATTCACTTGTGTCCGAAGCAAAGATATCTCTGAATTTAAAAACAAAGTCAATAAGGTCCCTTTTTGTACCAATTTGGATTTTTTGTCACTTGCAATCAAAAAAGTATTGACAAGTGTCTTAGTTCATGTTGTGCTGCTATAACAGAATACCTGGGACTGGGTAGTTTATAATGAACAGAAATTAATTTGGCTCAAAGTTCTGGAGGCTGGGAAGTCCAAGATTGAGGGGCCAGCATCTGGTGAAAGCCCCCTGCTGTATATCATCCCATGGTGGAGGCAAAAGGGCAAGAGAATTTGGGTGGGGGACAGGGAAGGGGGCCAAACTCATCATTTTATGAGGAACCCACTCCCAAGATAACTAACCCACTCCCAAGATAACTAACCCACTCCCATGATAATGGCATTAATCCATTCATGAGGGCTCTGCCTAATCACCTCTTAAAAAGTCCCACCTCTCAACACTGTTGCACTGGGGACTGAGTTTCCAGCACATGAACCCTAGGAGGCACATTCAATACACAGCAACAAGGCATCTCCATTTTGTATTTTAACTATTTTTCTGAAATGTAATCCACATGGCATATCTGCCTTAAATAAAAGATGTTAAATATAATTTAGTCTTCTCTTTATGACTTGGGCTTATTGTTATTGTACAGTTGTGCCTAAGGGCTGTTGGGGTGGGTCAGTTACCCCTTCATTCTGTGATGGGAGACATTGCTGTGCTTGTGAGATTACTGGCTTTTCTGGTTTTCTTATCTCTGCCCTGTCTCACAGCTGTAGAGAGCAGATTCTGACTTCCTCTGATTTGCTCTTTCTAGTCTGCAGTGAGATTGGAAAGCAGTTAGCCAAAATGCTGGAATCTGGCATCAAATGAAAGCAAATGCTTTTAGTGTGGGTTTAGAGGCTCTGGTATGGATAAATTACAGTGTTTTTGTGATGTTTTGGCTGCCTTGAGGTTTTTTGGTATTTGCTTTCTGTTTTTGCATTGTTCTGGATAGATGAGGTTTCCTGATGTTTCTGTTGGTTGAGTTTTGTTTTTTGGGTTTTTTTTTTTTTTTTTTTTTTTTTACTGTAACAAGATTTTCACCACTAATGGATTGTGCAGTGTGAAAAAAACAGCTAGAGTTGAAACGTTTTATAACTTAGCAAAGTTATTCAGTTTTCTTCAAAGAAGGAAGAGTATCCCACAGCAGTTCTCTGAACATCAGGCTAATCTTTCACTTGTTTTTCTTCTTTCCTAAAACACCCCCTTTATTTTTCAACCCCTAATATAGCATGCACTGTCTCGCAAGGGGAGAAAAAGCATGGTTGTATCAGAGGAAGCAGTGCACTTAAAGCAGATGTGGAATCAATTTGGGCAAATGTGAGTTGCCAACGTCTGTACTTTTCTGCTAGTGTCTGTGCCCTGGAAAACATCAGAGCCACTTAAGCCTCATAAATGGGATGCTGGTAAACATGTATAAGGGGTACACAGCTTGCCACCTTTGCTGGGTTGAGTGAAAACCCAAAGGGGCACACTCCCTCTGAGCAATTCTAATGAAGACAACTGTGTTTAGAAAAACATAATAACCAATGTCTGGTTTTGAAATTACTAGGAAAATGGCAGCTCTGGTGCTTCATCTTGTGAAATAAGCAAAATCTGCTTTCTAAGATGGCTATTTTTTATTTTTATTTTTCCTCTCCCTCAATATGGACTCACATTACAGACATAAAGTGCCCGAGCACAAAACCATTCTTTGGTTTTTATAATCAAGAGAGAAGCACCAGTTTTCAATGGTCTCTGCCCTTTGAAAGGTAGGTCCGTGGGTTGCAGAACAAGTTAGGCAGTGGACTGAGAATCCCCAAAGGGTTGCTTCCATTTTTTCAATGACTAAATGTGTGACTCCTTGTTCAGTTTCAGCTCCCCATTAACTCTGCACCAGCTCTTGCCAGACACAGTGGTTTTCAGGGACAATGTGAGAAATTGCAGGGAGTGAGTGTCAGAGGCCTTGCTATAGCTGGTCCCCAAGGCCCTGGCCTCCTGGATGTGTTTTCAGTAAAGGAACAGGAAGACAAATGGGAGCAGTTGCTTCTCTGGTCTCTAGAATGCCTAACACTATCACACAGATATGGCAGGTATTAGGAGCTGAATTGTGTCCCCTCAAAATCCCTATGAATGTGATTATATTTGGAGATAGGGTCTTCAGAGAGGTAATTAAGGAAAAAAAAAAAAAAGGTCATTAGGGTGGGCCCAAATCCAATGAAAAGAAAATTAGGACCCAAACACACAGAGGGATGACTGTATGAAGACATAGAGAGAAGACAGCCATCTACAAGCCAAGGAGAAAGACCTTAGAAGAAACCAACCTTGCCAATACCTTGATTTTAGACTTCCAGCATCCAGAATTGTGAGAAAGTGAATTTCCATTGTTGAAGCCACCCTGGTTGTGGTTCTTTGTCATGGCAGCCCTAGCAAAGGAATACAGTAGGTGCACGGCAATGTCTGTTGGTAACAATCACAACACAAGGTAGCTATGCCATTTCATGGGAAATGAACAGTACATGCTTATAAAAAGTCAAAGAGGGAAGTGATCCCTCAAAGCTGGTAAGATCAGAGGAAGCCTTCTGTGGAGGAAAAAATTTAAAATTGGTCTGGAGGCCAGGCACAGTGGTTCATGCCAGTAATCCCAGGTGGGAGGAATGCTTGAGCCTAGGAATTGAAGACCAGCCTGGGCAACCTGGTGAGACCCTCTCTCTACAAAAAATAAAAAAATTAGCAGGTGTGGTGCTGCATGCCTGTAGTCCCAGCTGCTTGGGTAGCTGAGGTGGGAGGATTACTTGAGCTTGAGAGGTCGAGGCCACAGTGAGCCATGCCACTGCACTCCAGTCTGAGTGACAGAGTGAGATTCTGTCTTAAAAAATAAAAGGCCTGGAAATAATTGTAGTGTTTAGCTAGCTGAAGAGAAAAGGGTGTCCTACAAGGACTGAAGATGGACAGAGGAATGGAGAGGTGCAGGAAGGCACTAATGGTGTTCTGAGGGCCGTGCATAGATACTCTGGGCTGACGTTTCCTCCACAGGTTTATCTCTGCCCACCTTCTCACAAGGGTAAATCTGAAGAAGACGTTCAGCCTCTAGCTAATGCCATGGTCCTATGAAACAAAGAGATTTCATTTTAGAGAAACATTCACAGAAGGTGATAGAACAATTGTTAAAAGTAAGTAATCCCAGCACTTTGGGAGGCCAAGGCAGGCAGATCACTTGATATCAGGAGTTCCAGACCAGCCTGGCCAACGTGGCGAAACTCCGTCTCTACTAAAAATACAAAAATTAGCCAGGCGTGGTGGCGGGTGCCTGTAATCCTGGCTACTTGGGTGGCTGAGGCAGGAGAATCACCTGAACCCAGAAGGCGGAGGTTGCAGTGAGCCGGGATTGTGCCACTGCACTCCAGCCTGGGTGACAGAGCGAGACTCCATCTCAAAAAAAAAAAAAAAAGGTAAGAACTCTGAAATTAAGACCACCCAACCACAGATCCTGGCTCTACTTACCAACTCTATGACGTTGGAGGAACTCCTTAATCTCTTTCAAATTCAATTTTCTAATCTCTAAAATGAGGAGGCCCCTTTCCTCCCCTTCCTTCCTTTACTCAAAAGAAAATAAAATGAGGATAACGCCTCTCCACTCCACACCCCTCTTTGAAGAGTCCATGAGCAACAGGGGAGGAGCACCCGGTGCCCGGTACATGGGTGCGAGGGACGTTGGCTACACCCAGTCCCAGCAAGTGGTGACTCCCTCCCACCTTCAGTTCAGGCTAAAATCCTCACATCATCCTTTCTCTGCTTTTCCTCACACCTGAGGACCAATCTGGCAGGAATCCAGGGGCCTCGACCATCCGAATCCACACACTGAAGCCTTCTCATCACCTCCACTGTTATCCTCACCACCTAAGCCCCTGGCTGCTATCACCTGGATTTCGACGACAACCTCCTGGCAGAACTGTTCTTCTGCTTTGTCCCTGTAATCGACAGAATTCTGTGACGGCCGTGTGTCTTGGCCTCCCCTGACTGTAGGGGGAACTTTGAAATCCCATGGATGTTGCATCCATGATTAAGTTACTAATTGGCTGACTTTGAGGAGTATCCTGGTTGGTCTCTACCTAGTCAGGTGAGCCCTTCAAAGGGACTCGGTCCTTTCTGAAGGAAGAGATTTGAGCTATAAGAGGAATTCCATTAGGCTTGTTAACTGTCTATGGAGGGGGCCACATGGCAACGACCTGAAAGTGGCCTCTAGGATCTTAGAGCCATCCTCAGACAACAGCTGGCCAGAAAATGGGATCTCAGTCCTACAGCCACAACAAAGGATTAGATTCTGCCAACAGCCAGTGAGCTTGGGAGAGGATCTTGAGCCTTAATTTCAGTCTGGAGAGACCTTGAGCAAGGACCCAGCTAACCCATGCCTGAACTACTGACGCAGGAAACTGAAATATTGTATGCTGCTAACCCTGTGGTAATTTGTTATGCAGTGTGGATTACTCGCACACCCCACTTCAGCCCATTCTGTGCACAGTAGTAAGAGAGATCCTATTAGAACACAAGGCAGATCCTGTCTCTCTTCCTCCCAGAAGCCTTCAATGTCTTCCATTGCCCTTGCAAGAAAAGCCAAAGGCTCAGAACATCTTCTGTGATCTGAGCTCTGCCACCTCTGACTTCAGATCCTATTACTGTCTGTTGTTCTCCCTGCTCAGGATGCAATGGCCTCTGGACTATTTCAGAAATTCATCCAGCATGTACATGTTTCCCCCTCAAGGAGTTCGTTCTCTGCATCTGAAGTTCTCTCCTGCCAGATTTTCCCATGGCTCATTCCATTACCTCCTTCAAATCTGTTCTCCAAGAGGCTCCTTAATCACCATATTTAAATTGGCATTTACATTTAAATCACCATAGTTAAATACCCTCAACCCAGAAACTGCCACTCCTGATTCCCTCACCCTCTTATAGTACTGTATAGTTTACATATTTAATGTGAACATTATTCTGTAACACTGTATAATTTACTTACTTATTGGGTATATTACTGTGTCTTTCTTCACCTGTTAGAATGTACATTCCACAAGTTCAGGAATCCATGTCTCTTCTGTTCATTGATGCATCCAAGCCATCACAACAGAGCTTGGTAATTAGTACTTCTTGAACGAATGGATAGATACTCATCATGAATTTTAACAGTGAGATGCTTTCTGTTTCGACTCTCTGGCAAATGTTGTTGATGTCCCACCCACATCCCCTCCACCTACCCTGGAGGTCATCTAAGGGTAGGTAGAGGGGCTGTGAGTGGGATATCGCCCACCAAGAAGATACATCCTGGGTCTCTCACCATGTACTCGTGGGGCAGGTCAGAATTGCTAGGGAGTTAACCCCAAGTGACAACTTTCAACCAGCTGGGATGGAATTTGATGGAGAAACACCCCAGCTTCCTTGCCCCTTGTGGGACTGAGCCTCAGTTGTGCACAGCGGCACTCCACTGACTTAACTGACTTTCTTCTCTTTCCTGTCCCTCCTCCACCTTTCTGCATCACCTCCCAAATAAACAACATGGAACTCTAGCCTCATTTCAGTCTCTCCCTTCAGCCCAAAGGAACCCAGACCAAGCTAGTCTCCTGGTTTGAAGTATTAGGATTGCAAGCCGCATTCTTAGAACTAGGCTTTAAGACTGACTAGTAGGTGAAACCTCAAATATTTACCCTGAGGAAGCTCGCAGGATTCACTCACTTAAGAATTTTAGAACCAGAGGGACTATAGAACTCTCTTCGCCCAGTAGATCTCAAGACTTCTTGGGGTGGGTTATGGATGGTGTTCCTTCAAAGTAGTAAGGAAATCTAAAAACTGTTCTCAATATTCTGAAAGGCTGAGAGAAATCATCCATTTGCCTATGACAAAACCGTGTGGGCTAAATGTTATTATTCACTGTTGGAGGTTGGAGGCATATCACCTTCTTGTAGTATATTATTCTGATCAAAAGCTATTACAGTGGTGGATGTGTGATTAATTTTTATGAAGAAGCAAGACAATGTATTAATCAAAGGCACTGGTGTTTGAAGGAATCTATAAGCAGAAACTTTCTGTGTAAGCACATTTAGAAACCACTAAACTAATCCAATCCCCTCATTCTACACAGGCATCTGAGGCTGGGAAAGGCCAAGGGGCTTGGCCAAGGCCGATGGGCTGGGAGTGAAGGATGAGGCTAGAACTTGGGCCTCAAGACTCTCGGTTTCGTGTTCTCCCTTTACACTGGAATGGAATGACATACTTTGGGGAATATGGGATTGTTGTTTCATCTGGAGAATATTTTGATAAAGCCAAAATTTTCCTTAAAAAGCATAGTGAATAGGATTTTATCCATTAGAAGATAAATTAGCTGCAATGAAAAAATGCTGAGTATTTACAACACCAAAAGAGCTTCTCTGTGGGAAACAGCCACATGGTATATGAAGAATAGTATGAAAGACATATTCATTCATTCTGGAAGCAGTGTGATGTAATTACACGCCAAGCATGGGACCTGGCATGTAGTAGATTCTTAGTGCCTAATTCTTCCATCATGGACCAATCACATGTCCCCTTCTGGACCTCTTTCTCCTAATGTGTAAAGAGTGAGGGAGGGGAGGTCTTGATCTACTGGGAAGACCCCATATCAAGTTTCAGCTTTGCCATGGGATCTTGGGTAAGTCCCTCCATCACTCTGAGCCTTGGTTTCCACATCTGTAAATAGAGGATTGATTATAAACTCTCTATAATCCCTTTGAGCTAACAATTCCAAGTCTCATGGCCTAGATGTTCCCACATATCCCTTCCAGCTCTCACAACCCCTGATTTTATTGCATTTGGAATTGATTTGTTTTTGAGATTGATTTTTTTTAACCTAAGTAAAAATAAAATGACATCTTCCTTTCAGTCTAGCTAATCCTAAGCAAGCAGCTCAGAGAAGAAGAGCAAAGAAGTGTCAACTAGACAAATAGAAGTGAGGGCAGCCTCAGCAGGGGATGTTCTAAAACCTGTTTCCTTTCAGCCAAGGGTGATCTCTGGGCAATTACTCTCATCAGTGTGACAGCAGGTAGGAAAGAAAGACTAGGGCCTTGCTCTGACAAATCCAGGAAAGCTTACGAGCAAGAGGGATGTTCAAACATGGACTCCTTCAAAGCCTAGTTTTTACCTTCCCTTTTGAAGGGATAAGATTGTTTCAGGGTGTGTGCTGTTCTGACCAAGGTCTTTCCAGAACTCTTAGCAGGACCCTATGTCACCACAGCCACCTGGTCTGTGTCCCAGTGGGTGTTCCAGGGGCATAAGCTTTTGAAAGAATGTCACCTAAAATAAACCTTGCATTAAATAAAGATTTAATTCTTGATCTGTTTTGCAACATATGTGTGCATATATATATATGTGTGTGTATGTGTGTGTGTGTATGTGTATATATATATATATATATATATATATATATATATATGAGGATATGGTGGTAAAACAATGCAACTGATTTCTGTTTTAAGCAGAAGTTTTAGAAGTTTTACATCCACATGATCAGGCACCCCGGACAGGCAGGTACACTGGCAAGGCCACCCCTGTGAGATAATTTTTAGAATTCCTCTCTCAGACTTGCTTTCAGAATTGAAGGCACAGTTTTTGGACTTTCTTCAAAGACAGAGAATCAAGAATTTTTAGGGGTGAATTTGAGTTTCGAAAGTAGCTTTAAGTCATTTAGAGCAAGGATTTGTGTATAAGGTGGTTCTCTGGCTGCTTAAAAACAGGCAGAAGAATTCTGCCTGATATACAGAGACAGAATGAGAAAATTAGAAAATCACCATTTTGCAACTCCTAAAGAAATAATTGATCCAGACAATGATTATCAATGAACATGTTAGATGAGAGGTTAATGAGGAACTTGACTTCAGAGGGATCAAGCTGTCACACTACCTGAACCAATGATCAATCTTAGCATCATTGAAATTAGGACACTGTATGTCTTCTGCTGTGATACAATATGTAGCACAAAGTCCCACCCGGAGGTGTTTCTGCCAAAAATGCCAATTGTGCTCCTAGAGCTGGCTTCCATTCACAGGGAATGTGGAGGAATGGCTTAAATGCCACATCAAAGAGGCAAAGACACAAACCCAGAGTGTGCGAAATTTTCCAGGACAACAGACCCAATTTCTCTAAGTCAGTGGTGTGAAATAAAGATGGCACTGGGGCTATTCAAGATTAAAAGAATGAAGAGTCATAACTATCAAATGGAATATATGGGTCTTTTTTTTTTTTTTTTTTTTAACAAACCAGCTGAAAAAGGAATTTTTACTTTTTTGTTTGTTTGTTTGTTTTTGAGGAGTCTTACTCTGTTGTCTAGGCTGAAGTACACTGGTGTGATCTCAGCTCACTGCAACCTCCACCTCCTGGGTTCAAGCGATTCTCCTGCCTCAGCCTCCTGAGTAGCTGGGATTATAGGCATGTGCCACCACACGCAGCTAATTTTTGTATTTTTAGTAGAGATGGGATTTCACCATGTTGACTAGGCTGGTCTTGAACTCCTGACCTTAGGTGATCCACCCACCTTGGCTTCCCAAAGTGCTGGGATTATGGACGTGAGCCACCGCTCCCAGCCTGGAATTTTTACTTTTGAGGCAATTAGGAAATTTGCATATGAACCAGGCATAAGACAATATTAAAGAATTATTGTGAATTTTGTTAGGTGCAGTCATGACTTTGTGGTTTTATGAAAACGATATTCACATGTTTTAGAGCTGCATATTGAAAAATACAGGGATGAAATGACCTGATGCCCGGGATTTGCCTTAAAATACATGAAAAAGAAACAAGGAGAACTTTTAAATGGATAACGATAAAGTAAATGTCACAGATCCTTGATAATTATTGCATCTGGGTGATAGGCAAATGGGGCTCTATAGAACCAGTCTCCCTATTTTGGGTAGAAATTTTTTAAAAATAAACAATAAAAAGGGAAGTAGTGGGGACTTAAAAGCTGGTCATTCTGAAGGTGGGCATCAGAGCACAGGCCCATCATGGTCCCTTGTCTTAGTCCATTCCTGCTGCTATTGCAAAATAACTGAGGCTGGGTAATTTGTATGAGCAGAAATTTATTCCTTACAGTTCTGGAGGCTGAGAAGTCCAAAATCAAAGCACCAGCAGAGTTAGAGTCTGCTAAGGACACTCTGCTTTCACGATGGCACCTTGTTACTGCACCCTCATGTGGTGGAAGGCAGAAGGGCAAAAGGGCATAAGCTAGTTCCCTCCAGCTCTTTTTAAGGTCACTAATCCCATTAGATATCACACTGGGGTTTGAGTTCCAACATGAATTTTGGAGGGACACACACATTTAAACCATTGAACCCCCTTTACATGAATTAATACATATATCTTTACAAGGGAAAGAAAAGAAGAAGAAGAGGTGGAGAAAGGAAAGGAAGAAGGCAGAGGAGGAGAAGGAGGGGGAAAAAGGAGAAGAATGAGACACATCTATATATATACTAGCATGTAATGATCTCTAGGAGATAGAATAATAGGTTTAGAGTGCTACCATTTACGTAAAAGAAAAAAAAAGGTAGGGAAGAGGAGGTAAATCTACTTTTCTCTGGAAAGATGCAAAAGAAATCAGCAGTTATCACGAAGGAGAGAAGCTGGTAGCTGGGCTGGGGTAGGAGGGACATTGACTTTGATGCCATATACTGTTTTATACCTTATAAATTTTGCACAATATATATGTATTACCTCTTTAAAATGCAATTTTAAAGAAAAGCAAAACAACAACTGAAAAGAGCTGGGCATTCATTCCTCTATTGGTAAGTAGGGCATTTCTAGTCTAGATCAGGTCCTAAGCTTTGAAATATTTTAGGTTTGTTGAGAGGATGTTCACCTCATCTATACCTTTCTTTTTCAGGAACCACCTCTCACAGAAAGTGTATGCTGAAGGGATGGGCCCAGGTGGCACCATTCTATGCCCAAACCATGACTTGGCATACAGTTAATGGCCCACCCTATTCCAGTATGGCTTCAACAATTACATCTGCAACCACCCTGTTTCCAAAAAAGGGCTCACTCTGAGGTACTCAGGGTTAGGACTTTAACATATTTGGGGGGGAGTACATTTCAATCCGTCACAAAGAGCAATACTTTGTTGAACTAGGGGACTAAAAAAATGTATTATCTAACCATAATATAGCAGAAACTCATATTGGAAAAAGACCCAGCAATCGTAAAGCTGCAACTTCTCTAAGCCTAGCAGTTTAAGAGTCTAAGAGTCAGAAGCATCAATGAAACTAGGAGATGAAGACCAAAAGAACACTTGATGAGCCCACCGTGAGGCTGGTTAAGGCTGAATGGAGGAACCAGTCTCCTGGAGACCGGGAGCCACCAGGATTTTCATATTTTAATTCTTTCTTTCTCTTTCTCCACTCACATACACATGCGTGCACACACACACACACTGGTCTCATGTTTCTTCTTTCTTTGAAAAAAAAGAAAAATTGTTAAAATTGTGATGAAATATGTGTAATATTTACTATCTTACCAATTTTTTTTTTTTTGAAACAAAGTCTCGCTCTTGTTGCCCAGGCTGGAATGTAACGGTGTGATCTCGGCTCACTGCAACCTCCGCCTCCCGGGTTCAAGCAATTTTCCTGCCTCAGCCTCCTGAGTAGCTGGGATTACAGGCGACCGCCACCATGCCTGGCTAATTTTTGTATTTTTTAGTAGAGATGGGGTTTCACCATGTTGGCCAGGCTGGTCTCGAACTCCTGACCTCTAGCGATCTGCCTGCCTCAGCCTCCCAAAGTGCTGGGATTACAGGCATGAACCACCGTGCCTGGACTATTTTACCAGTTTTTAAGTATGCTGTTCAATAGTGTTAAGTACATTCACATTGTTATGCAGATTTCTTTTCATCTTGCAAAACTCTGTACCATTGAACAACTCCTCCTTCCCCTCTCTCCTCAGCCCCTGGTGACGGCCATTCTCTTTTCCTTATGAATCTGACGTGTCTATGAACCTAACTATTCTGGGTACCTCATATAAGTGGATTCATGCCAAATGTGTCATTTTGTGACTAGCTTGTTTTACTTAGTGTAATATCCTCAACGTTCATCCTTGTTGTAGCATGAGTCAGAATTAACCTTCCTTTTCGGCTGAATAATATTCTATTGTATGTATATACCACATTTAAAAAATCTGTTCATCCATTGATGAACCTTTGAGTTACTTTTAGCTATTGCGAATAATTCTGCTACGGACACGGGTATACAAATATCTCATTGAGATGCTGCTTTCAATTACTTTTGGCATACCCACAAGTGGAATTGCTCAGTTATATGATAATTCTACATTTAATTTTTTCAGAAACCACCATACAGTTTTCCATAGCAGCTGCATCATTTAACATTCCCATCAATAGCACACAAGGGTTCCAATGTCTTCATGTTCTTACCAACATTTGTTTTTTTGATAGCAGCCATCCTAATGGACATGAGGTGGGCTCTCCTTGTGGTTTTGCATTTCTATAAGTCATGTTTCTTCTTGGCTTGATCCTTTATCTTTAACCCTGTTCTCTTGCTATAGCCCTGAACAAGTTTGTCAGTTTTTTAAGGGTTTTATGTTTTTCAAGTGTACCGAGATTTTCATTATTGGCTTCTCTTTACAAGTTCTGGAGACCAAGAACTTTTCTGATAGACATATTGTAAAGTTTCCAATTCCAGACAGTCAGTTTCTGACGTGAAGCAGTGCAACAGGTAATCAAAGAGTGAAGATGGCAGGGCCAATTCAATCTAGCTCTAGTGTGTATGCTCCTCAGTGATGTGTTTGCACAAGGTTTGCCTTCTAGTGAGTATTTGTGGAGATTTTAGGTATTGCTTTTTAATAGGGATTCCTTTTATATTGGGCAGAATTCAGCAATTTCCAGGGACAGAGTCCCTGAAGGGTGAATGTGTTCTTTAAAACGTCACCGCCTCTCCCCCGCCCCATAAAAATGTATCACTAAGGAAAGGCCACGTGAACATAAGGGAGAAGAGGGCAAACAAGTGCAAAGACCTTGAGGCAGAAACTTGCTTGGAACTCCACCCAAACCCCAAGGTTAAGGAGGCCAGTGGGACTGCAGAGCTGCTGTGGGGGATAGGAGGAAAGGGTTAAGGGGAGAGAAAGAGAGAGAGAGAGAGAGAGAGAGAGAGAGAGAGAGAGAGAGAGAGAGAGACCGTAACCATGGTGATGGAAGGTTTATTTGTTTGCTAGGGCTGCCAGAGCAAAGTACCACAAACTGGGTGGCTTCAAACACACATTTATCTCCTCACAATTCTGGAGGCTAGATGTCTCAAATCAAGGAATTAGCAGGTTTGGAGGAGAATCTTTACCATGCCTCCCCCGAGCTTTTGGTCGGGGCTGGCAACCCTTGGCATTCCTTGGCTTTGTAGATGCATCTACATCAACCCAGATGTAGATGCATCTGCCTGCGTTTTCACGTGACGTTGTCCCTTTGTGCCTCTCTCTTGATGTCCATGTTTCCTTTCACCCTTATGAGGACACCAGTAATATTGGGTTAACGGCCTACTCTACTCCAGTATGGCTTCACGAATTCATCTGCAACCACCCTATTTCCAAATAAAGGCACACTCTGAGGCACTCAAGGTGAGGACTTTAACATATTTGAGGGGGGGAATACATTTCAACCCATCACAAAGAACAATACTTGGTTGAATTAGGGAACTAAAAAATGTATTATTTAACCATAATATAGCAGAAATTCACACCAGAGAAAGATCCAATGATCATAAAGCTGCAGCCTCTCTAAGCCTACAAGTTTAAGGATCTAGGAGTCAGAAAGATCAATGAAACTAGGAGATGAAGACCAAAGAAACACTTGATGAGCCCACTGTGAGGCTGGCGCTCATGATTCCAATGTGCCTAAGGGTCTGTTCTCTGTCCAGTGGGTTGGAATGTGGCCCAAAAAGATAGATGGTAAGAACAAGGGCTCTGAGCTGGACCACCTGGGTACAAATCCAAGTGCTCTCGTTCACGGCTGTGTGATCTTAGACAGGTTACCTACCCTGTCTGTTTCTTTATTTGTTTATCTGAAAATTGGGGAAAATAATAGAATCTGTTGCAAAGGGCAATCATGAGGACGAAATTTGTCAATGTAGAAAAAGAGCTTAGAATGGCACTTAACAGCTAGTCACGGCCCCACGGACGTTAGTGGTTATAATTACTGGGGTAGAGCTGAGGAATAGTCCTGCTCCAACGATCCTCTCCAAGCACAAGGATGGTTCATTCAAATGCAAATAGAAAAGAAGTTGATGAAGATCCTATTTTCAGAGGCTTGGGTGGAGTTCAGGGAACCAGTAAAGGATGGTGAAGCAGGAGGGGACTAGCAGGAAGCCAGAAGGGGCATGGGGAGGAAGTGGAGTTAGCTGGATCTGGTGAGAGCCTGGGGAATGAGGCGCGTTACAAGCACCATAGCTGCAGCGAGAGGCAACAGCTGCTGCCAAACCCAGGCTTGGCAGAGAGGGAGTGGGAGTCATGGAGCCTTTTTTCCCACTTTCCAACTTCCCATCCCTGCTGCTGATTTCCCAGTGTTCATTCTCCACTGACTGAACCCATCTGGAAATCAAAGGGCAGAGCAATCTAGCAGATTCCAAGCCCTAGAAGGACAGAGCGTGGATCTGAGGAGTAAGCAGAGAATGAACAGCGTCCCCTTCCCCCAACACCGATCTTACTGGGGGATCCAGGGCAACACCATGAAAGTGGTGTCCATTCCCTGAGCCACATCACCTGGGAAGGGAAGGTGCAGCAGACAGTGCTCATCCGAGTTCTAGGTGTTTCCTACAGTCACGCTGGGGCCACACTAGTGCGAGCCAATGAACTATGAGCAGAAATGACAGGTGGTCAAAGCAGTTAGGAGCCAGCGTGCCTCCTCCACCCCTTTCTTCCTCTCACACAGTCACCTTGGAGGCTACGTTTAAAGGTAGCACGATTTCAAGGTGGAGGAGGAATGCCCAACTTGCACCAGACTTGACAGAAGTGGGAAGAAAACCTTGATTGGGTGAAGCCTCTGAGATGTGGGGCTGTGTCCGTTACAGCAGCATGTCCCTGTCATGCCCTGGCTAATGCAAGAGAGGACCTTGGCCTGGAGTTGTCCTAGACAGTGGAGAAAATGTCCCTGCTGAGACTTGGAAATATGTTTGAAACAATGTAAAAAGAAAAAAATGCCCTCACCCACCTCCATGTCTGGGGGCAGCTGGAGGCTGACTGTACTTGTTTCCAAAGGGTCCTAGCTGTGTCATCTGAGTGAGCGGGTTTGTGGGAGAAAGCAGGTAAGGGGAATTGATGGAGACACTAGACTGAAAACACGGCGCGGGGGCAGGGGGTGGTGCGGTGGGGGTCGAGGGAGGCGACGGGGGCTGCAGTGCAGGAGGCAGCCAGGCTCTGAGGCAGGGGAGGAGTGAGGGGTTGGAGAAGGACATGGGGGAGGAGTGCTTCTCACTGTATCCCCAGACCGGCAAAGGCTCTAATTAGAAATGATGTGTTTCAGCAATGGAGCATTTTTTATTTTAAGGAGCTGAATTGCTAAGGTAGGTATTATACCCTTTGATGATCTGTTTGTGTGGTGAACATCAAAGAGGAAGGAGGCTTCCTTTCTGAAATTTAAATGTAAGCCTTCACCTTTCAGTGTCTTGCTGGTGTTTTAAATTCATGCCTAGCACATCACAGGGCTCGCAGAGGGGCTGGAAAGAAGCAGAGGCCAGACCTGTGAACCAGGCCTGGAGCAAGTCCAAGAGGCAGCCCAATGGTAGCCATGGGGACAGCTGTCACCAGGTAAGGGCGGAGCCTGTAGTCCAGCAGTCAGTAACGGGACACCTAGCCCTGGAAGCCCAACACAGACAGAGATTAGAACCTGGAGAGCCATCAGCAGGGAACCCACTGCCTCAGTCACCCTTGGCCTGGACTTGGGGCTGAGCCTTTGGGTGATGGAGTCACACCACCCCGATATGGCCAGCAGGAAATGGCTGAGGTGGAAAAAGTAAGGTGAGCCAGAGAGAGGCACCCAGGAGAGGAAATTCTGAACTGTGCATGGGAGCTGGGCTGTTTCCTTTCCCAGGAAGATGCATGGCTGAGCGGGCGGGACTCCTGGTCTCCTAATGGGGACATTGTGAGCACTGTCCATCACCTACATGACCATTAGAACCTCAGTTCTCCACTGGCTGCATGTGGGGAAAATAGGAAGCTTTAGAAAATATTGATGCAGGGCAGGTGCGGTGGTTCACGCTTCTAATCCTGGCACTGTGGGAGGCCGAGGAAGGTGGATCATCTGAGGCCAGGAGTTCAAAACCAGCCTGGGCAATGTGGTGAAACCCCGTCTCTACTAAAAAAAAAAAAAAAAAAAAAAAAAAAAAAAAAAAAAAAAAATTAGCTGGGCGTAATGGCACATGCCTGTGATCCCAGCTACTGGGGAGGCTGAGGCAGGAGAATTGCTTGAACCTGGGAGGCAGAGGTTGCGGTGAGCCGAGATCGCACCATGGCACTCCAGCCTGAGTGACAGAGCAAGACTCCGTCTCAAAAAAAAAGAAAAAAAAAAGAAAGAAAATGCCGATGCATAACCCACACCCCAAAGCACTTCAATCAAAACCCTGAGGGGGGTTATAAGCTCCCTGCTCCCCAGTGATTGTAAGGTATAGCCAGGGCTGAACACTGTTGCTTGAGAACAGTGGCTCTCAAAGTGTGGTCCCCACACTAGCAGCATCCGTATCACCTGCCTGCTGCTGTGCTCTGGACTGAATGTGTGTGTTCCCCAAAATCCATATGTTGAAGCTCTCATTCCCAATGTAATAGTATTAGGAGGGGGCTTTGGGAGATGATTGGGTCATGAGGGTGCAGCCTGCAGGAAGCGGATGAGAGTCCTTATAAAAGGGACTCCAGAGAGCTCTCTTTCCCTCTTTCTACCACAGGAGGATATCATGAGAAGACACCTGGCAGCCAGGAAGTGGCCTGCACCAGACACCGAACCTGCCAGTACGTTGATCTTGGACTTCTCAGCCTCCCACACTGTGAGAAGTAGAAGTGTGTGATTTAAGCCACCCAGTCTAGGATATATTTGTTATAGCAGCTTGAACTAAGACACCTGGGAGCTTGTTGGAAATACATATTCTCAGGCCTCACCCCAAACCTAGTGCATCAGAAACTCTGGGGATGGGGCCTGGCAATCTGTGTTTTAACAATCCCCAGGGAGTTGCAAGTACAGTGAAGCTGGGGCACCACTGCCTCTCCCTCATGCCGACTGGTCATCTCTTGGAAGCAGCCATCCTAAGGGGCACAGCACCCACTGACGTTTGCTGAGCACCTGCTGTGAAGCCAGCGCCGTGCTGAGCACTTCCACGCTTTCTCTTGTCTAATAATCCTCCCAGCATATCCAAAATGGAGATACTATGATCCCCATTTTACAGAGAAAGAAACTGAGGTTTCTAGATGCTGCCCAAAGACTTACCAGCTGGTCAAACAGGGAGTCAGGGTTTTCTGGGTTTTCTCCCAGGTCTGACTCCAGAGCTCCAATGGTCCTAGCTATTCTATGAGGCAGGGACTTTATTTTTCTCTGATAATCTGGAAATACCCTGAGCTGGTGATGGTGCAGAAAAAGGAGAGGATGGAACCGCTAGGCTGCTGTGGGATCCTAGGATCTCCCTTCTCCTCAAGCCCCTGCTGTCTCTAAAAAGAATTAACACTCTGAGAAGCTCTGGGCGGGTTGCTAAGAATGACTAAACCATTGTGCTTCTCCCTGATGGACCGCGCCTTTGAAAGTGAGTCAGCTGTGTCTTTCATCTCAGCCAGTTTCCCTCCCAGCCTCGCTGCAACCCTGCACTGTTTGGAACAGGTGTTCTGGGAGCCAAGGAACTCTGCACACCCCTGAAGGGCTCCAGGCCCCCTTTGCCCACTAAGTAACCTTAGCATCGTGTCCTGAGAAGTAAAAGAGATGAAAGATGATGGCTTAGAGATGAAAGATGATGCCTCAGAGTGTGAGGAAGACCTGGGAAAAATTCCTGTCACTTTCTCCACACACTGAATGCACAGGGAGGCAGCGTAAGGGCTGGTAAGAGGGTGGTAGGAATCCACCTCCTCAAGGAACTCCTATCAGCACTGTATTATTACTCAGGGTTCCCTAGAGAAACAGAACCAATAGGGGAATACTATATATATATATATATCTTCTAGTGAAAGATTTATGATAAGGAATTGGCTTATGTGATTAAGAAGCCTGAAATGTCCCAGGATCTGCAATCAGCAAGCTAGAGACCCAAGAGAGTCCATGCTGTAATTCCAGTCTGGGTCTCAAGGTCTGAGAAACAGGAGGGGAATGAGGCCCGTTACAAGCACCATGGCTGCAGCAAGAGGTGTGAAGAGAGGTGAGAGGTGTGAAGAGAGGTGAGAGGTGTGAAAAGAGGTAAGAGCTGTGAAGAGAGGTGAGAGGTGTGAAGAGAGGTGAGAGGTGTGAAGAGAGGTGAGAGGTATGAAGCTCGGGTGTGAAGTCCAGCAGGCTGGAGACCCAAGAAGAGCTGGTCCTTCAGGCCAAGTCCAAAGACAGGAAAAGACCAGCTCAAGCAGTCAGGCAGGGGTGTTCCCTCATACTCAACCTTTTTCAGGTCTATTAAGGTCTGTAGCTGATGGGATGAGGCCAAACCATATCAGACAGGGCAATCTGCTTTACCCAGTCTGCTGATTCAAATCTCATCCAGAAACATACAGATGCACCCAGAATAATGTTTGGCCAAATGTCTGGACACCCCATGGCTCAGTCAAGTTGACACTTAAATTCACCATCACACAGATCATAAGAGTTTTCCTGGGGGACCAGTTTTCTTGATCTCAGCGCTGTTACAATTTGGGCTAGATGATGTTTTGGTGTGGGAAGCCGCCCTGTGCACCGTGGGATGTTTAGCGGCATCCCTGGCCTCCACCCACTGGAGGCCAGCAGCCCCCTACTCCCCAAGTGTGACAACCCCAAAAATGTCTTCAGACTTTGTCAGATGTCTCCTAGGAGGGGGCTAGATTTTGTCCCCTCGTTGAAAGATATCCACTGCTGTAGAGCTACAGGCTGAGAACCCACTCCTTTGTCTAAGTGACATTTGTCTGCTCATTAGTGGCTCTCAGCCTAGCAAGGGGTTGCTCAGGGCAAAGGAGAATGGGTGCTCAGAAGATTGGCGGTACTTCATTAGCACCTCATGCAAGCTTCCTAAGGGAATCGGGTGATGATGTTACCACTACATCACAGTGACAGCTCAGAGGTCTGTGTTTTGGAGGAACTTGGTAAAAGTCAATTCTGGTGGTTTTTTGTCGCAAGGATTTCCCTGGGGCCATGATCTATGCTACCTCCCCCTCCTTTCCTCTAGTAATGGACCCCAGACACTGGTTACACAGGGAGATATGGGATCTAAGTTGAGCCAACCAGAGCACTTCCTGCCTCTGGTCCCGGTGACTAGTCCTAGTTGTGGTCAGGTGACCCAAGCCAAGACAATTCGGGTCCTTCCCAGGTCTTACGCATTGGAGCTTGCAAAGAGAAGTGGCTTCTCTTCCTGGCTGAGGCAGTATTAGAATGTGAGTGCAAAGTTTAGAGGCAATTTGTCTATTGTATGAAGTAAGCTGGTCTGAGAGTGAGGAAAATGGAGAAGAGAAAAAGAGTGTTTTGATAATGTTGGAATTCCTGCTTCCAGGAGCTCCTAAGCCATTTTCCTGTCCTGATCTTTCTGTGGCTTTATTATATAAGACAATAAGTGCCAGCTTTTGCTTAATAAGTTGTGCTAGTATGATTTATAATAAGATATATTTATATAATCTTTGTCCAGGTTTCCTGGCATGTGGCTTCTAAAATCCTTGGAATCTCCAAGGTGATAAGAGTGTCTTTTGTATGCTAATAAGATGACTGGTGGCTCGGATCCCCTAGGTAGCTTCAGGATGAGGATAGGTCACAGAAAACACCAAGGCATATTAGAGGGTTGGGACTTTCACCCCCACCCCCCAACCTCCAGGGAGGGGAGAGAGGCTGAAGAATAAACTGACCACCAATGGCCAATGATTCCATCAGTCATGCCTATGTAATGAAGCTTCTGTGAAAACTCGAAAGGACTGAGTTCAGGGATTCAGGGCTTCTGGCTAGTTGAACTCACAGAGGTTCCTGGAGGATGGTGTGCCCTGAGAGGGCGTGGAAGCGCCGTGCCTCTTCCCACGTGCCTTGCCCTGTGTATCTCTTCATCTGGCTGTTCATTTGGATCCTTTAAAATATCCTGTGTAATAAATGCGTAAACATAAGTAAGGTGTTTCCCTGAGTTCTATGAGCAGCTCTAACAAATTAATCAAACCAGAGGAGTCATGGGCACTCTGATTTATAGCTGCTTATTCAGACATTGCAGAGGCCCAGACTTGTGACTGGCATCTGCAGTATGGGATATCTTGCAGGACTGAGCCCTGAGCCTGTGGTAACTGATGTTATCCAGGTAGATAGTGTCAGAATTGAATTGAATTGAATTGCATTAGAGGACACCCAGCTGGTGTCTGCTGGAGAATCTGCTGCAGAACTGCTTGCTGGCTTGTTAGTGGAGAAAACCCCCACACATCTGGTCACAGAAGTCTCTATGTTGTGTTGTGAGAGTATAGTAGGAGAAAAACTATTTTTTCCCCACACATAAGTATATGTTAGATTTCTTTTGCCTACATCAAGAGAGGCTTGAGTTATATAAGGAGGGAATGAGGACAGGCCTGGGATTAGGGTGAGGCAAGCGAGGTACTCAGGGCCTCCAATTTAAGGAGACTCCCACTCTCAGGCCTGGGCAAGGGCAGGGTTGGCATCCAAGTTGAATGCCTTTTAAATTTTGTGTTCTTGTCACTTGTCTGGCCTCATACTTCCTGGCCCTGGGTGGTAATCACAGCATTTGGCCACAAATGGGAGTCTTGACTTTCTGTAAAGTGCTTTGGGGAACTCAAAACTCTAATTATCCACTGACTCCTTTGTTTGTTTGTTAAAGAAACATTGAGTACCTACTGGACGCTCAGTGCCATGATAGGTGCTGGAAGGGGCAGCAGATGAGTTTCTGTCTCTAGGAGGCGGACAGCCTGCAATAACTTGAGTGATGTATCTTAGGGAAGGGGAAGTATGTTTTGCAGTGGGCATGTGTAGCAGGAAGACCTGCGAGTGGATGCTGGAGCTCAGGGCTAGAGCAGAAATACAATTTGGATTTGTGTGTCTGTGTGTGTGTGTGTGTGTGTGTGTGTGTGTGTGTGTGTGTTGGAGACTGAAAAGAAATCCCAGACAGAGGGCCAGCACATGCTGAAACATTCTCCATATTCACTCAGCAGACACTGTTCAAAGCCTGTCACGAACCAGGGGATGGGTTAGCCTTTGGGGAAAATCACCACCTTACCCTCAAGGAATTCACCCTAACAGTGAAGGAACCAGACAAGTTAGCCAACCTTGACCATGCAGAGTAAGGCATTCTATGGAAGTACAGAGCCAGGCACGCAATTCAACCAGAGTGGGCAAAGGAAGACTTCCAGGAGGGCTGATACTTACTCAAGCTGGGTCTTGAAGGATGACATGGTATTAGAACAAGTCAAAGAAGAGAAATCAGGGCAAGCTAAAAAGAGACCAGCCAGCAAAAGGCACCTGGCCGAGAAGGTGAAAGAATGCAGTATGATGCTTTTAATGATGATTAGGTACCCAGGATAGCCCATGTGATCCAATATGGCCCTGAAGTACTATACATTTACAAGGAAAAACAGTAGAAATAATAATAAGTGGAGTCACATCTACCTCATCTTTCAGGAAGTCCCACGCATCAGCTTTTCTTCCAGCACTGGAACAGATAGCTGTTTTTTTAGTTGAGCACAGGATGAAGCAGTTGGCTTGCATTTAAGGATTTGTGCTGCATGAAAAAATACGTATCTTTAAACTAGAATGAAATTCAGTGCACCAAGATTTTGCACCATTAGAGTCTGAGAAACTAGAAGAAATTGATGTGGACCAAAGCAGCTCAGACAGCACAGTCCCTCCAGGGCATTCATAATTGAGGAGAATGGCAGACAACTGCCTATACTTTTAATTGTGTCTCTCCCTCTCTCTCTGATTACATAGATTTGAAAATTCACATATAACTCAATAGTACTATTTGCAGGGAGCAAAGCCTCTTAGGAGAATAGATACTGGCACCAAATGCCTGGGTTTGAATCACAGTTCCACTTTCTAACTGAGCGCCCTCGGGCTAATTACTTCTCTTTGCCTCAATTTCCTTATCCATAAAATAGGGATAATAACACTGTTAGGAGAAATAAATGAGTCGAAGTATTTAAAGGGCTTAAGTGCTTTTTAAATAAGAGTTGTTTCATTGTTTTTATTGGTTAAATAGACTTAGAGCACCAGTCTTACCACCATTTTAGACTCTGTTTCTGTGGGAAAGGCAGGAGGAAGCCTGTTTCCCACCCACAAAGGCCATTGCTGAAGGGCTGATGGGATGTAGGGAAGATGAAGGCTGGGGTGAGGAAAGCTGAGAGGGGGGCAGGGAGTATGAAGCTCAGGCTGAGAGCTCACCCCCACACCACCCCTGCATCAGGCCTCCTGTACAGATCTCCAAGTGTGCACTGTTCCTTGGTGCTAAGGAAAGCAAAGGGAGGACTGAAGTGGGCAGGTGAGGCCAGACAGCCTAGCGACCACCAGCAACTCTTCAACTGGCCCATGGCTGGCTGGGGCAATTTTGCCTAGAAGAAAACATGGAACGCTTTGTCGGGGCTGGCCCAAGGTAACCGATGTGAGACAGGTTTGTCTTTGATTGGCTCCCCAGCCCCACAAATCCTCCGATGTCCTTATTTCCTTTCTGTCTGGTCTTAGCCCCATAAGCCCAGGGTCTTTGTCCCAGGAACTTAGGCCCGGCTGCCCCACACATGTTCTTCCCCCTTCCTAGGCCATCATGGCCCCAGCTGAAATCCTTCTTTTGCGCTCATACTTCTTCAGGCCACAACTTTACTACTCAAGGGGTGGTCTGCAACTCAGGGTCCTTGGCGTCACCTGAGAGTTTGTTAGAAATGCAGAATCCAGTCAGGCACGGTGGATCACACCTGTAATTCCAGCACTGTGGGAGGCTGAGGCATGCGAACCATCTGAGCTCAGGAGTTTGAGACCAGCCTGGGCAATATGGCGAAACCCCATCTCAGTAAATACATACATACATACATATATACATACATACATACATACATACATACATACATAAATGCGGAATCCTACTGAATGGAATCTGCATTTCTCCAGAGTCCCCAGGTGATTCGTGTGCGTGTGACAGTTTGAGGAACACTGGCCTAAGCCTATATGATGGCTTTCTCTTCAGACTGCCCTCCCATGGCCCTCGTTAACCGCCTGAGAATTGACTTTATCAGCCGTACAGAGAGAACGGTCCTCCTATGATTGTTCTGATGGGTTTTGGGGTTGGACTTGACCATCTCTCATGTTCAGTTCTCTGGCAGCTGTTCCCTACCAGTCTTGAAAACACTCCTCTCCTTTGAATTTCCCACAGCAGCACATACAAATTTTACTAAAGGCTTGGGCTGGCCGGGCGCGGTGGCTCACGCCTGTAATCCCAGCACTTTGGGAGGCTGAGGCGGGCAGATCACAAGGTCAGGAGTTCGAGACTAGCCTGGCCAACATGGTGAAATTCCATCTCTACTAAAACTTAAAAAATTAGCCAGGCATGGTGGCGCATGCCTGTAATCCCAGCTACTCAGAAGGCTGAGGCAGGCGAATCACTTGAACCCAGGAGGTGGAGGTTGCAGTGAGTGGAAATTGAGCCACTGCACTCCAGCACTCCAGCCTAGGTGACAGAGCAAGACTCCATCTTGGAAAAAAAAAAAAAAAGGGCTTAGGCAAGTACATTGCAGCACAGCCAAAACATATTATAGATATATATATATATACACACACACACACACACACACATATACACAAACAAAATGCCTATATATGTGTGTATATACAAATATATAATGTCTAATTATTTTTAAAAATCAAAGTATTATATCTGAGTTTAATAAGTCAATAGAGGCTAAAAAGTACATCAATGTGTCACTTCATGTCAGGGATACATGCTAAGTGTGTCACTGGGCAATTTTCCCATGCGACCATCACAGTGTACTTACACAAACCTAGATTGTATAGTATAACCTATTGCTTCTAGGCTAAAAACCTGTTACTGCACTGAATACTGTGGGCAGTTGTAATACAGAAGTATTTGTGTATCTAAACATATCTAAACAGAAGAGGTACAGTGAAAATATGGTATAAAAGATTTAAAATGGTACACTTGTACAGACTCTTACCATGAACGGTGCTTGCAGGACGGGAAGTTGTTCTGGGTGAGTGAGTGGGTGAGTAGTGAATATGAAGTCGTAGGATATTGCTTTATAAACACTGTAGACTTTATAAACACTGTACACTTAGGCTATACCTAATTTATAAAACTTTTTTCTTCAATAATAAATTAGCTTACTGTAACTTTTATACTTTAAAAACTTTTTAGTTGTTTTAACGTTTGACTCTTGTCATAACAGAGCTTAAAACACAAACACATTGTATACCTGTCCAAAAATATTTTCTTTCTTTATTATATCCTTAGTCTAGAAGCTTTTTCCTATTTTAAACAATGTTTTCTTTTTAGAGATAAGGTCTCACTTTGTTGTTCAGGCTGGAGTGCATTGATGCAAACATAGCTCACTGCGGCCTCAAACTCCTGGGCTCAAATGATCCTCCCACCTTAGCCTCCCAAGTAGCTAGGAGTACAAGTACACACCACCATGCCTAGCTAATTTATTTTTATTTTTATTTTTAGAGACGAGGTCTCTCTATGTTGGCCAGGCTGGTCTCAAACTCCTGGCCTCAAGTAATCCTCCCACCTTGGCTTCCCCAAAAGTGCTAGGATTGAGCCACCACGCTTGGCCAACACTTTTTTTTTTTTTTTTAACTTTTAAAACTTTTTTCTTGGGCCGGGCGCGGTGGCTCAAGCCTGTAATCCCAGCACTTTGGGAGGCCGAGATGGGCAGATCACGAGGTCAGGAGATCGAGACCATCCTGGCTAACACAGTGAAACCCCGTCTCTAATAAAAAAAAAATACAAAAAACTAGCCGGGCGAGGTGGCGGGCGCCTGTAGTCCCAGCTACTCGGGAGGCTGAGGCAGGAGAATGGCGTAAACCCGGGAGGCGGAGCTTGCAGTGAGCTGAGATCCGGCCACTGTGCTCTAGCCTGGGCGACAGAGCGAGACTCCGTCTCCAAAAAAAAAAAAAACAAAAAAAAAAAACTTTTTTCTTGAAAACCAAGACACAAACACACACATTAGCCTAGGCCTACACGGTCAGGATCATCATTATTACTGTCTTCTCCCCCAACATCTTGTCCCACTGGAAGGTCTTTGGGGCATTAACACACATAGAGCTGTCATCTCCTGTGATAACAATACCTTCTTCTGGATACCTAAGGAGTCCCTGGCTGAGGCTGTTTCATGGTTAACTTTTTTTAATAAGTAGAAGGAGCATACATTAAAAGAGTGAGGAAACATATAGTATAGTAAATATATAAACCAGTAACATAGTCATTTATTATCATTTTCAAGTAGTAGGTACTGCAGCAGTCCCCAGCCTTTTGGGCACCAGGGACCAGTTTCATGGAAGACAGTTGAACGTTCCACTGGATGGAGGGAGGAGGATGGTCTCAGAGGCATTAGATTCTCATAAGGAGTGTGCAACCTAGATCAGTCGCATGAACAGTTCATAATAGGGTTCTTGCTCCTATGAGAATCTAATGCTGCTGCTGATCTGACAGGAGGCAGAGCTCAGCTTCGCTTGTTTGCCCACCGCTCACCTCCTACTGTGTGGCCCAGTTCCCAACAGGCCACAGACTGGTACCAGTCCATGGCCCTGGGGTTTGAGGATCCCTGATGTACTATACATCATTCTATGAGCTTAACTTTTATACAACTGGAAGCATAGTAGTATCACCACACCAGCATCACCACGAACACATGAGTAATGCATTGCACTAACATACAAAGGCTATAACATCAGTAGGCAATGGGAATTTTTCAGCTCCTTTATGATCTTATGGAACCATTGTCATATATGTGTAAGTCATTGACTGAAATGTCATTATGCAGCTTATGACTGTACAAAAACAAAGAACAATAATCCCTTCATCTTCATGCTTTAGACAACCATTCTTTTAGGTTTTTCTTCTACTGTAAATACAGTGCCAATTCTTGATTCAATTTTAGACTTTATCTCTTGGCTTTCTATTTTGGTACATGAAGATTTAGCTCTTTAAAAATGCTTTATGCCCCTTTGTCAAATCTCTAAATATAGTTTTATCACAATTTCTTAGTCAAAGCAATATTTAATGCTTTCAATATTCAATGTATCCCTAAAATCAAGAAACTCAAGCCTTTCAGTTTGAGCAAATTTTCTTGCCTTATTTCTGTAATAATTTCCTCCTCTGCACTGGATTCATTATTACCTCCATCTCTGGGATGACTATTTATTCATCTCATTATATCATATTAGTTTCACTCACCACAGAGACTTCCAGTGTCCCAGATAACATATTCACTTTTGTGCAACTCTTTAAGTTTCTGTAGTTAATAACTGCATTATTCGCTGACTTTTTTGAGCCTGTGACTAAGTTTCCCATATCCCACTATGGCTCTGTTTAATGTCTTTTTATACAATTTCCCACTTGGTCACATCTGCCAAATAATTTATTGTTGTTATTTCTCACCTTTCTCCTCTCAGACAGCCTCCCATCTTCCTACTCCCTAAACCCACTGCCCAATTACAGCCCTGAGATTTTTCTTCACCCTCCTTGCAGGAATTCCCTTTGCCTCTCTCCTGCGGCTCTCATTTTCTAGATCTTCCTCTTTTTTACTAAGAAAAGAACTAACTATTGCTAATAGCTCCTTCATTTTGACTAAGAAATATCTTCCAGTAACTTCAAGGAATATAGAAATAACTATTTTGAGACTTTGAATATCTGAAAATATCCTACTATATGTATACTCACAGGTATTGACAGTTTGGCTAGGTATAGAATTCTAGGTTGAAAATTATCCTTTTTCTTATAATTCTGAAGACATTGCTCTATTGTCTTTAAGTTCCTAGGGTTGCTGTTAAATGCCATCCTTAGTCCTCTTCCTTTGTATGTGACCCTTTTTTCTCCTCCATCTCTCTCTCAGGAAGCTTTTAGTGTTTAGCCATTTCACAAAGATGCATTTGTTTACACCTATTTTGCTGGGCATTCAGGGGTTCCTTTTGATCGAGAAGTTTATGAGTCTGGGGAATGAGCTTCAGTATGGGCTAAATTGTCTGTAGAAAAAATATAATCACTGGTAATTTAGAACAGGTAAGTGCTATGTTTTGAGCTGAGACTTAGAGAATTAATTTAGAACTAGTAATAGAAGGAATTAGAGGTAGATATACCACAGATAAGAAAATCAATTTGAAGCTCATTTTTCAATATCTGGTTTAATCAATAAATATTATGCCTTCTTTACAAAAACTGCTGTTTTATGTGTTGGGGGGGCATATGAAGGAGAATAAACAAGATATTTCCCTCAAGGAAAAATTCATTAAAGAAACAAATCATAAGAATAAAATATATTAATCAATTTATATGAACAAGTAAATATATATAATACAAAATACTTACATTATTATATGTGGGTAAATTATCTTATATTATTTCTTTAGTAATTTCCACTGTATTATAGTCACTATTTTCTCTTTCTCTGGAATTCACTGGAAGGTGATCCTTCTGGGTTAACATTTTTTTTTAATAAATATTAAAAAATATTTTTAAAAATTTCTGATAAATATATTTGACTTTCTCTTAATTAATTTTAAATTCTGGCCCTCATATTTTTAATTTCCTAGAGCTCCATTTGGCGTTCTAATGACCCTTGATGACTGTTTTTATTTAATATCAAGGATCTCAAAAGCTCATTGTAAGCTCAAAGACTATTAGAATGTTGGTGGTCAAAGTGGAATAGGATAGTTGTCAACTAATGGGCTTTATTCATGAGTGGTTAAGGGACTAACTGATTCTTTCAATAGGGAATACCTAATGTCAGTGTCTGTAGACCTCTTGTAAACACAGGAAATAGAAGAGGACTGGGGATAACACTATTCAACAGATTTTCATTTTCCCCCTGTTTTTAGTTCAGCATCTCAGCCCCACCCTCCTCTGTGCCTGGTGTCCTTGAGTCTAGGTCTTCTCTGATTCATTTTTTCTAGAATTTATATCTCACGTTCTACACTGGAGATGGGGTTGAGGGTGGTTGCCTAACTGGTAAAGCGGGAATGGGGACCTAGAAGGTCTAACTGCTCCTTGTTCATTTCTTCAAAGATGTCTCTACTTTATTCAGAGTCACATCTTCCTTTTTGCACACTCATGCCTCCCATTCCAGGGTGAACAAATGGATTCGATTCTCCTCAGTATCCCCTCAGACAATCAAGTTTACCCTCCCTGGTTCTTCCAAGAGGTTGGTCATTCCTCCTTCAATTTCTTCCATCTATTTTCTCATATTGTGGTTCAGGGTCACAAAGGGTCTTCATGCTTCATCAAAGATGTATTTATTTGATGGTTTTCATCTTGTTGTTTGAGTATGATTTTTGAAGGAAAATCATAGAAGGAAATCAAAGAAGGAAGTGCAAATGTCATTTACTCAGCCATGGTAAAATTCAGCAAGCAAGTTAAATGTTGCTTTTCTTAAAGCCCCTCAGCAATCTGTGTTGGTGGGGATTCCAGCTTAGCTGTGTTTTCTCCTAAGATGCTGGCTTCCTGCTGTGGCGTTGACCTCTTTTTCCCCTTAACTGCTTACAATTCTCTCACCCCTCCACTTCCTCTGCTTCTCTTGATTTTCTCATACAGAGAAGTTCAGACCTCCCTTTGTTCAGCCTCTTTCAGATTTTGTCCAGAGTCCTTTCTTTTCACTCAGATGGTGTATTAGTTTGCTGTGACAAATTGAGACAGCCAGATGGGAAACAGTCCCCAGAAAAACCCCAACCAGCATGCACATTGGAGGGACTGTGCACTGGGGTGGAGCCACAGAAGTTCACAGGGCGGAGCCTGGCCCCTTCTCTTCCTGGGTGGTACCTGGGATTCAATTTGTGAGGTGGAAAGCATATACTAGCAGGATTCTCACTCTGGCTTTGTGGACGGAGGGTGCCTGTTTCCCTTTCTTTCTTTCTTTTCCTTTTTTTCTTTTTATTTTTTGGTCCTTTTCACCCAATAAATTCTGCCCTCCTCACCCTTCAAATTGTCTGTGACCCTAATTTTTTGTGGCCATGTTACAAGGACCCCCATCTTTAGCTGAACTAAGGAAAGAGTCCTAAAACAAAATTACCACAAACTGGGGTGGCTTAAAATGACAAAAATGTATTCTCTCAGTCCTGGAAGCTAAAAGGCTGAAATCAAGATGTCAGCAGGGACATGCTCCCTTGGAAGAATCTAAGGAAACCTCCTTCCTTGCCTCTCTCTTCCTATCTTCTGGTGACTGCTGGCAATCCTTGTCATTCCTGGGCTACAGCTGCATCACTCCAATTGCTGCCTCTGTGGTCACACGGCCTTCTTCCTGTAGGTGTGTCTGTGTGTCTCCAAATCTTTCTCTCCTTATTAGGATGCAAGTCTCATTAGATTTAGGGCCCATCCTAATCCAGTATGATCTCATCTTCACTTGATTACATCTACAAAGACTTTATTTCCAAATAAGGTCACATTCTGAGGTTCCAGGAAGATGTATATTTGAGGGAGACACTATTCAGCTCACTATTCAGCAAATGGTTTATATGATGTTCTGCTGAACAAAGAGTAGTTCTCTCCCTAAAAACTCCTCTTATAGCTCTTAAGATAAATTATATGTTTTCCCCTCACCACAATAACTCTTTAATCTTAGGCCTATTGGGTTTGTTTCTCCAGTGATCCTTTTTTTTTTTTTTTTTTTTTTTTTTGATGGAGTCTCCCTCTGTTGCCCAGGCTGGAGTGCAGTGGTGTGATCTCAGTTCACTGCAACCTCTGCCTCCCTGGTTCAAGTGATTATCCTGCCTCAGCCTCCTGAGTAGCTGGGATTACAGGCGAGCACCACCATGTTTGGCTAATTTTTGTATTTTTAGTAGAGACAGGGTTTCACCATATTGGTCAGGCTGATCTCAAACTCTTAACCTCATGATTTGCCCACCTGGGCCTCCCAAAGTGCTGGGATTACAGGCATGAGCCCCTGTGCCCTGCCTTTCTCCAGTTATTCTTAAGTGGCATTAGCTGGGTATTGGTGCATGAGAACTAGTTGCATTCTCACAGTGCCTAGTCAGTGCTATGTACATAGCAGGTACTTAGCAAATATAAGAAAAGAAACTTTTGATGTGGTGTTTGCTCAGTGCTCTGGTGGGAGAGTATCTCTAAGAACTGATGATTACCTTTCCAGGGATTTTGCTCTTTATAGTTCTCATGGACAACGTTCTGTGGATCCTCAGTAATCACTGAATACAATTAACACTCAGCTCAATATGTAAAGCCCTTCACCATCAGTGTGGGGGCCTCCGTAGTCTCACCTCTTTTTTAGCCTTTGCTGTCTCTGTCCATACTCCAAGCCACCAGGCTCCTTCTTAGCCCAGAGCTTTTGCTTGGCTATACCTCCTGCCTGACTGGGTCTCACTTCCTGTATCCCCCAGACTTCCCTCTGGCTAAACGTTTACTCATCTCTCAAGACCTGATCCAAAAACCACTCCTTCCGTCAAGCCTTCTTGAACTCCCATAAGCTGAATTCATTTGTTCTGCCTTAATGCTCCCCACCATGTGAACACAGCTCCATTTTAACACTTGCCACATTCTGAGGAAATTCTTAATGTATGTGTCCACTTCCTTCCAGACTGAGATGTCTCTTAGATATATTGTCTGGCATAGTGTAAACTCAATGATGTTTGTCCAGTGAAGTCATAATGGTGGAGATGATGGTAAACAGGCACAGGAGTTTTCTAGGTCTTCTTAACCCATGCCTGGGAAACTGTTGTAGAATTTCTTAGCATGGTCATTGGGAATTAGGGGAGGGAATGTTAGTGGTCTATGTGAGAATCTAAAATCTGTATTAAGAATCAGTCAATGCCTGTACTATAATCCCAGCACTTTGGGAGGCTGAGGCAGGAAGACTGCTCGAGTTCAGGAGTTCAAGACCAGCCTGGGCAACAGAGCGAGACCTCATCTCTATTTAAAAAAAAAAAAACAATCCAAGGTGACAATCTTTTATGGCTTGTGACCCTAGATAATATAGGACAGTTCTTTCCCTGTGGGAGGCTGGGGAGGGCATGGAGTCCTAGAGAAGAGGGGTGCCTCTTCCCAGGTTCCTCATCTTAATTGGGGCCCCTCCAGTTGGCTCAAGTCTTGGGGGCATACTATATGAAGCTGAAGAACCAAGAAGCTTGTAAAAAAGAAAACGCTCAGGGGCTAGCACTCTCTCACCGTCTCAAATGGACTGTAGGATCCATCTCTCTGTGTATGGCTCCTCTCTCTTGATGAGGCAGACACTTCCAGAGCCTCATCTGTATTCCTCAGAGCTTTCCGTGTGCTTCTAATCATTGCAGCTGCCAGTATATCTGCATCTCTGTGTCTAGGGAATATTTTCCTGGAGCCGTGGAAGGCGGCTCTTTCCATAAGCACAGGGTTTGAATTCCAGGGAATCAAATGCTATGGGAGCAGTCCTCAACCAAAGACTCTCAGGAGTTCCTAAATAATGTTCCAATTCCCTTACCTCCTGGTTGGGGAGAGTTCTGAGGTGTGCATATTACACAATTTCCCCCTGGGTTAAGCTCCAGTCACTGCATTCTGTGGCTGGCTCAGTAATGCGCCACTTACTGGCTGCCTTCCCTTCCTGGTATCACTTCCCCAAGTCCTCTTCTGCAGTTTCCTGAGACCACTTCCCAAATACACCACTTGCACTGAAATCGTTTTCTCAGAGTCTGCTCCTGAGGGAACTCAAATGAAGAAACGGGGCCACCCTGTTCTCTTTCACTTTTGTTCTGTGCTCTTCTTGTTACCATTTGACTTATCCTTTCCTCTAATCTCTATGACCTTTTTAAAAAATCTCAGCCGGGCGTGGTGGCTCATGCCTGTAATCCCAGCACTTTGGGAGGCAGAGGTGGGTGGATCACCTGAGGTCAGGAGTACCAGCCTGACCAACATGGTGAAACCCTGTTTCTACTAAAAATACAAAAATTAGATAGGCGTAGTGGCATGTGCCTGTAATCCCAGCTACTCGGGAGGCTGGGGCAAGAGAATTGCTTGAACCCTGGAGGCAGAGGTTGCAGTGAGCTGAGATCCGCCACTGTCCTCCAGCCTGGGCAACAGAGCAAGATTCGGTCTGGGGGAAAAAAAAATCTCTCTGCCTTTTTCATGCTTTTTATTTATTCATTTTAGTAATTATTTCTACTCTTTCATGATGCACACCATCTGTATCTCCTCATGGCTCTTACTCTGCTCCTGCTCCCTCTCCCTACAGCCTTTCAATTTACTATTCCTACTGCTAACTGTCTGGCTCTTCCCTAATTTCTCAGTTCAAATCCACCAGGGAGGAATTTAATGACCCAGCCATCTTTTTTCACATAAGGCACAAGGCACAGGCTGCTGGGTGGATTGACTGCACTCAGGTCAGCTGATCACTCCCTGTCCAATCAGAAGGGAGATGGGGCAGGAGCACGCTGGAAGGTGTAAGGGCCAACCCCAAGGAGAAGACTGGTGAAGCTCTAGCCCCTCTCCCATTTCTTCATATGGACAATTGACATTGTCTTAACTTTATTTTAAATATAACTTCAATTTCTTCTTTCCAATCAGATTGTCTTCTTAAGTCTCTCCAGTACTGAAGTTTCGAAGCTGATATGGTTGTGCATAAATTAAGACTTGGCCGCCTAAAGACTGGACCCTCAGTAGGGCTGTGGGCAGGACCTTCCCTGGGAAAAGGGGGTGTCTGTGAGGCCAGTGTATTTGGCAGGTTAATATTCCAAGCGATCTATGAAAAAAGTCTTTCATGGATGATTACAAAACGCTTGGAAAATACAGAAAAGCACAAAGGAAGAAAATAAAAGCCACAGGAAATCCCAGCACTTCGAGATAATCAGTCCTTGAATTTTAGGGCCTTTCCTTGTGTGTGTGCGCGCACGTGTGTGTGTGTGTGTGTGTCTACTTTTAGAGATAAATATTTCTTCCTCGTAAAGAGGATCGTCCTACATATGCTGCTTTTTATAACCTGCTTTTTTTTTTAACCTATCACTGAACATTTTTCCGTGTCATTAAATATGCTTCTACCAGCCACATTTTGGTGTCAGCCTGGCCTTTGGATGTGGGGCTTCCTGCCCTGCTGAGCTGCCTTCTCAACCCTTCCCTCCCCAGGACACTCAGCTGTGAAAGGAGCCGATTTGCACAGGTGAATCTAATGAGCTCATCTCGCTTCCCCCCCTACACATTTCAGCTGATCCGAGGCTGAGGGCTGCCAAGTGGGGCCCGGGCTGTCTATGGTAGTGGGAGCTTCCCCAACAGCCGTAGACTCTCCGGGGAAATCACCAGTCAGCTCTCTACAGCTTCCTCATTCCCCACATGCCATTTGCAGCTCAGGACACCAGAAACTCAAATCATCAAAAACCGGAGCTGGAAGCTCCCTTAGGAAGCTGCTGCAGCTCCTCCCGCCCCTCAGAAGCCAGGCTGAGAGAGGGGAAGTGGCCCATCCACACTCAGCCAGGGAGTCGGTGGCAACGCCAAGACTCAAGTTGTGTCCCTTTAACCAAGCCTGGTCTCTTCTTGCCACCACCTCAATGCCTGTCAGGAGCTGGGGTTCTCCTCCTCCACCCATCAGCCCTGCAGAGTGAAGTCCCCATGGTATTCCTGAGCCCCAGGGCGAGCTGGCCAACTTAATAGCCCTAGCCCAAGGCTTGACCTTGGAGAAGGTAACTGCCCTGCCAGCCTCCCCTGGATCAAGTCCCAGTTTCACATCCCGGGGCGTGGTGCGGTTAGAACAGCTGCGTTTCTGACTCTCTGAGGTGGCTGAGTAAACACTCTAGCAACATCGGGTCTTCCTGCCACTAGGGCCTATGTTGGTGAAGTGTGTTGGGCTTTGGAGACTCACTAGCCACGGAGACCCCCAGGCTCTCAGTCCATGGAGCAGATTCTGGTGGCTGGAGCAAGCCCAGGAGTCTGGGACAGCCCTGACCTTCCAGTGGGCAGTCACTCGAGATGCCTTCAGGGCTAGCCTGGAGCCCACGTGAGGAGTCTGGTTACCAGGGGAACCTGGAGGAGACTTTGCCCCCGTGGTGATTAAAGGAGTGAGGCCCAGAGTGTGCCTTGGGAAGCAGTTCTTCCAGCTGAGAGCCAGTTCACTCAGTGTGAAATGGAAGGAGGATTATCCCAGTGCCCCATCTGCAGTTCTTAGGAGTCTCGGGCTCTGTGCCTGATTGCAAGAACCCGGGGGACCTGGCAGTTAAGCAGCATGAAAGGAATTCCAAGGCCTCATTTCCCCCTTTTTACTGAGACAATCTTGGCCAAGCCCCAGCCCTGGGGATGCCCCCATGGCACAGGCAGAGCTCCGGATGACCCTTTTTCTTATTCTGCCAGCCAGTGAAGTGTTTCCAGCTCTGCATCGCAGCAGGCCGCTTGTGCTTTATCTTCCTGGCATCTTTCTTCCACTTGGTGGGACAAGCTTCTCCAAACACAAGTCCCTTAGCGCTTTTTCTGCATCTTAAAGCACACACTGCCTTGTTTCATCTTGAATCTACTTCCTTTCTCCTGCAAATTTTCTTAAGCAGCAAGCAGGACCAAACAATTCCTGGTGGTGGCTGTGTCTGCTGAGAACTGATGTTGTTTTGTGTTAGAGACTAGAGAAGGAGAGAATGCCTGATTCTGGGGAATTGTCCTCATGGAAAAGATGGGGAGCAAACTCTCCTGTTTGATGCATGAGAACAGATTATTCTTATTCCCTTGGTGACTGAGAGCAAAGCCCCATGCCCCCGATCCTTCACTCAAGCAGCTCTCATCAGGAACCCTCTGCTAACCCTTACACCCCACCTCTAGGCCAAGAAACTGGAAATCTTACTCTACAACCTTTATGAGTTTCCATTCCTTCAGAGACGGTGTCATTCTCACCATTGCAAGCCAGCAAAAAGATTTCCACCATCACCAGGGGAAGGAGAGAGGCAAGCCAGAAGAAGGAGGTGAACCCCTCTGGTGGCCCAGGCCCTGGGTCTGGAGCAGGGCAAACACCTCCGAGCTTGGCTACCAAGCAGAAGCAGTGAGAGTTGGAAGGAAGGGTGGAAACCAGAGGACAAGGAGAAGAGAGGTGGGTGGGAGAAAAGGGAGGGGGTGACCCGAACAATGGAGCCCCAAGCTTACCAACCTACTGCACAAAGTGGAAGACAGGGCTAGGAGGAGAACCAGGCTCTGCTGAGGCAACCCCTGCTTGATAACCCTGCGCACGCATGAAGGCAGGAGACCAGTGATACCAGTATTCCAGGGAGGGTCAGTTATACAATTTTCAAGGCCAGTGTAAAATGAGATTGTGGGCTACCTCGTTCAAAAATTAAGAACTTCAAGATGGAGACTGAAGAGGATTAAAGCAAGAGTGGGCCCTTGAGCATGGGGCCCTGGTCAAGGGCACAGCTCACATGCCCATAAAGCCATCCCGATTCCAGGGCTGGGGCTGGTGCTTTGATGGTCTCTGGCCTAATTCAGATGCAGTTTATTGAGATTAAAAACAAATCTTGGGAGGGACATAATAAGATCAAATCGAGGGATGGAAGTTACATCAATAATACCTAGTTATTGAGTTCTACTGTATGTCAGGCTCTCTTCTAAATGCCTCAAACTTTATGACAACTAAATGGAGTAGGTACTATCATCATCATCATCATCATCATCATCATCATCTCCCAGTTTAAGAAACTGAGGCACTGAAAGGTTGAGTGGTAGAACTCACCTGTGACCATTAGTTACTGGAAAGGCTAAGTAATTTGCTCAAGGACATCAAGCTCCTAAGTGAAAGAGCTGGGATTTGAATGTAAGGCCAGGGCCCATGCCCCTAATCGTTTAACAGTGCTGCAAACATAGTGGGCAATTTCAGCTAAGGGAAGCTTATTTACAAGGAATCATCTTCCTGTAGCAAAGTTCTAAGTAGAGGTGTTCAGAGAGCCGTGGCTGGCAACATTTGAAAATAGGCGGGATCCCCTTTACACAGGGGAAGCCAGCATTGCCATGGAGTTGGATGAAATAACAACAATCCTCATAAGACCTACCACTTTCTCAGTATTTGTGATGAGTCAGCAACTATGCTAAGCATTTTATAAGCACTTTTAGAGCCCAGAATATTAGTGCCTTGTCCTGTTTTACAGAAAAGGAAACAAGCCCAAAGGCACAAAACTTAGAGCTGTCATTCCCTAGAGTCAAGGAGCCAGGATGCAACCCCAGATGAGTCTGCCTCCAAAGCCCTTGCTTTCAACAGCTGTAAGATACAGATTGGCTTTTAAAGTCCCTTCCACCCATAAGATGCAATAATTCTGAATATCCATGGGGAAATGATATTGCATCTGCCTGTGAGGTTTTATTTTCGCCAGTACTAATATTTTTACTGAGAGGTGGGAGGCTGCCAGGGGCCCGTGGAATCTGTTCCCTGTCTTGAGTCAGTCCTGTGGCATGTAGGACCAAATCCTGGCCAGATCCCACTGATTCTTTCTTCCTTGCACTTTACAATCTGAGCTTTGTTTAAGTGATGGTGAATGCCTGTATGTCTGATTTCATCTGTGTTTAACAAGATAACTTCATAAGTGATGGTGTGATGTCCAGAAAAGTTTATGAAGTGTCACTTTCTTTGAGCCAGGAAGCTTGTGACAACTTCTGTACCTCACACTGACCTGCAAGATGCCCTCTAGAAGTTACAGAGTTGAAGCCACAAGCTAAAGGTCTTTAAGCCCAAGCACAGGCTAAGGGCTCTTCCAGTTTCCTCTCTCTTGCTTCCAAACTGGCCCACAGGGATTCTGTCTTATGGTTCTGGAACTGTCGGCACCAGCAGGTCCCTAAGGATATTGGAATCCTAAAGAACACGTGCCAGGACCCAGGCCTCTGCCGCTCTAGACACCCGGCTCTTCAGAAGAGCAATACATGTCACCTGTATTAGTGCCCTAGGGCTGCTGTAACAACAGAAAGTTATTCTCTCCCAGTTCTGGGGGCCAGAAGTCCAAACTCAAGCTGTCTGCAGGGCTCTGCTCCCTCTGAAGGCCCTAGGGTAGAACCTGTTTCATGCCCTCTTCTTAGCTTCTGGGGTTCCCAACAATCCTGGTGGTTCCTTGGCTTGTGGATACAGGGCTCCAATTTCTGCATTTATCATCCCAAGGCCTTCTTTCTATGTCTCTGTTTTTTTCTCCTCTTTTTTTCTTCTTTAAGAGACAGGGTCTCGCTCTGTCACCCAGGTTGCCATGGTGCCATCATAGCTCACTGCAGCCTTGAACTCCTGGACTCAAGTGATCCTCCTGCCTCAGCCCACCAAGTAGCTGGGGCTACAGGTGCATGCCACCACGCCCAGCTAATTTTTAATTTTTTAGAGATGGAGTCTTGCTGTGTTGCTCAGGCTAGTCTCAAACTCCTGGCCTCAAGCAATCCTCCCGCCTTGGCATCCCAAAGTTCTGGGATTATAGGTGTGAGCCATCGCACATGGTCTCTTCTTCTCATTTTATAAGGACAGCAACCCAATTTAATTAGGGCCTATCCTAATCAAACATGACTTCGTCTTAACTTGATTACATCTGCAAAGACCCTATCTCCAAATAAGTTCATGTAGGGGAGAAACTATAATTTCTTCCCTCCCTTTTATGTTCTTACTTGAGACACTCTCTGGAAAACAAAAGTCAGATTAATAAAAGAAAAACAAGCAGAAATGTATTAATGCATGCTCTATCATGTGGGAGAGGCCTCAGTTCAAAAGTATTTCTCTCTCAAGCTAGTGGCATAGAAACCTTGCCTAAATAATATTTTAACAAAGAGGCATAAATCCTATCTAGTGACAAGACAAAGGAGAGAGCAGTTTCAGTGTGGGAAAAATGTGGGAAAAGTGGGAAATGTGGGAAGAGAGTAAAATCTGTTCCTAGATTTTCCTGGTGCCTGCAGGTGCTTTCTCTGGGCTGATAAGCAAGTGCTGTGTCTTAAGTCAGGAAGGTTCTGTGCCCATCATCAGGCAAGTAGAGGCCAAGGCACAGTTCCCCCTGTTTTAACAATCCTCACTATTTTGAGAAGACATATTTTGGTTTCCTGCATTCACAGGGACCTCAAGTTAGCACATCAACATATCTTTTTAGGGAACACAATTCCTCCCACACATGGCCCATACCTCAGTGAACACACACAGTGACTGAGGATGTGCGGTGTGTGTATTGCTAGGGACACTTATATGGCATTTCCTGTTTGCCAGCACCGTTCATCATTTCATCCTCACCACGGCCCTACAAGTAGGTTCTGTGAATATCCCCATTCTACAGATGAGGAAACAGAGGGCCATGGAGGTTAAGCAGCTTGCCCAAAATCACACTGTACTTCACACTGACCAAGCTACCAGGAGCTTCACACCCAGGTGGCATAGCTCTGAAGTCGCAGGCGATTCAGGACATTGTGCAGCCTGTGGGGAGGAGAGGGAAGAAGAAGTTGAAGAAGCTCTTAGGTCATCAAGAGCTTTGGAACCCTTGAAACCAAAGCACTCTGCAACAACTGCACAGTTCTACAAAGGGAAGCTGTGGGCTCCATGCTGGATGCCGTGGCTTCCGATGGATCATTTCAGGTCATTTATCTGAAGCTGAGTTTCTTTATCCATGGAAGCTGCCCCACCCATCTCAAAGAACAGCCGTGAGGATCAACACCAAGGCTTGTGCTGGCCTTCGGAAGCCCTCTATCTGTAAACTGCCCATCCACCTGGCCTCCACCTCCTTCAGGTCTGCCCATATACCACCGTGTTAGAGCACGCTTCCCTGGCCGCTGTATCTACACCAGTGGCACCCACCCTACCATCCCTTTTGTGTCCTTCCCTGAAATTCTGACTACCTGACACCTTAGATTTATTTGTTCATAGTCTACCTTAACCCCTTTAGAAGGTAAATTTCCAAGGGAGCAAGAGCTTTGTCTGTTTTCTTTCTGTTGCGCTCCCAGTGCCTCCACCAGTGCCTGCCATGTAGCAGGCTCTCGGCAGTACTTCTTGACTGAATAAGTGAATAGCTTCGTGTAAAGTGGTAGTTCCTTCTCCATTACATGACTGGAGCAGAGGAGGAACAGCTTTTCCACTACAATGGAAGTTCCTTGAGAACAGGAAACGGAGGGTACTCAAGATACATATCTATTACATGAATGGAAGAGGAAAGGGCTGGATGGGGAGACAGACACCACGCTGTCCCCTCCTCTGGTACCCAAGAAGTCCAGGAAAGCTGTGGTTGGACCTGAGCTGGGGGACTGTAGAAGACTGGGCGAAGGAAGAGGAGCCCTGTAACCTACAAGGATGGGCTGTGAGCAGAAGACATGAAGGGCGGTGGGGAGGAGGCAATGGCACGACTCACTGAAATGTCAGGAGCCTGCTGGACTTGAACAAGGCTGGCATCATGGGAGAGAAGTGGACTGGTGGCCTCTGACTGTGAATTACTTAGATGCTGGGCGAAATGAAACATATTTTCTTCCCAGCCATATGCATCAGAGACTTCACTGATAAAGGATTTTAAAGTATGGAATGATGAGAGCTACTGAGTTTAACCTGTCTTCCCCCAGCTCCCCTCCCCACGCCTCCCTACCTCCTGTCACCAATGATCTCAGGCTCCACTCAGGCCGGGGCTAGTCTATCATAACTACTCAGGCAATTAAATCACATCCAATTTGATAAGTCTGAATATTTCAGAGGATCCTGTTACCTCCATCTTTGGGCCTGGAGGCCTACATTGTCTCATTAAACCTAACTGGCTTGTAAGAGGAGGCGACCTCTGGGTGATAAAGCAGGCAGGGCCTCTACCTGCTCCTGTCTCTCTCTGATTGTTGGTTGCTAAACAGCTTCAGCCTGTCTTCCGGAGGTGCTGGGGTTTCAGGGACCGGGAGGGAGCTCCCTCCCCTCCAGCACCTCTCCTCCTGCTGAGAATCTCCTTTAACACTGGTCAACACCTTTCGTTCCAGCTCAGAAAGACAAGGCTGAAAATTCAAAATGCCCCAGGAGAAGCAAAGTACTGGTTTAAATGAATACTAAAGTGGGAATGACTGAGCGCAGACCTTTTGTCCCTGGAAGGCAGATTTTAAAAAGTAAGGAGAGGAAAGGTGACGTGGGGAAAGAGAATGGATTTTTTACCATCTCAGTCCTTCCACTCACTACCCTGGGACTTAGAGCAAGTTAATTAACCTCTCATCTGTCAAAACATGAGAAAGCTGCTGTGGCCAGAGGAGCTGCCTGCGGCTTCCAGGCTATGCCAAACCCCACCCTCTCTCTGTGCCATTTCTCAGCGACCTCTTGGTCTTTAAGGTCCCTCCCCTTTCCTCACCTACCTCCTCATCTTTCCACTTCCCTGGACGTCTTCCCAGGGTTGGATGGCCATCATCCAGTTCACATAGTAAAGTCAGTTACAGTTGACCTTCAAACAACATGCGTTTAACTGCACAGGGCCACTTATCCCCGGAGTTTTTCTTTCAACCAAACGCAGATAAAAAATACAGTATTCTGGCCGGGCACGATGGCTCACTCCTGTAATCTCCGTGCTTTGAGAGACCAAGGCGGTGGATCACCTGAGGTCAGGAGTTCGAGACCAGCCTGGCCAATATGTCAAAACCGTGTCTCTACTAAAAATACAAAAATTAGCCAGATGTGGTTGTGGGCACCTGTGGTCCCAGCTACTCTAGAGGCTGAGGCAGGAGAATCACTTGAACCCAGGAGGTGGAGGTTGCAGTGAGCCGAGATCACGCCATTGCACTCCAGCCTGGGGGACAGAGTGAGAATCTGTCTCAAAAAAAAAAAAAAGACAATAATTTTAAAAAAGAAGAAAGAAAAAGAAAATACAGTATTTTCTGGATTGGAAACCTGCAGATGCCGAGGGCCAACTTTTCTTGTATGCATGGATTCTGAAGGGGCTACAATGTGACTTTGTTATGCATAAATATCAGTATATGGGGGTACAGGAACAATCATTCCTTTGCACCAAGGGACACTGTATTTACTTGTCAAGTCACTCTCGCTTTTTCCTACCGCATCCACCCCTGCGCACACACATACCCCAGACAGACAGTGATACCCTGAGGGTACGAACCCTTCCTTATTCTCCTCCAGGTCACCATTAAGAAATCAGCAAATGCCTCTTCAACAACTGAGAATTACTTCTGTTAAGGAAAAATTTTCAAACTTGGAAATCGAGCAAGAAAAAAGACTACACGCCTTTAAAAAACTTTACTTTTAATTGACAAATTATAATTGTGTATATTTATGAGCTTTTCATGTGATGTTTACTTGTTTGTTTTAAGGTAGAGTCTCACTATGTTGCCCAGGCTGGACTCAAATTCCTGGGCTCAAGTGATCCTCTAGTCTCAGCCTCCAGTGTAGCTGAGACTACAGACATGTGGCACCTTGCCGGGCTTTTATGCCATGTTTGAATGCAGTCTTCTGCGTTGTCCTTTCAGTGTCATGCTGCTGCATCCAGTTTCACCAAGGATCATTTCATTCTCTAGGAGAACTTATCTACGTTTGACTTTGCTATTTACTATTGAATACAGCCCAGACACTGAATATCACATGTAATTAATATACAGACTTTCATTCTGCAGAGATGGAAATAATTTCTTCCTGGTAGAAAAGATAAGCTATGGTTTTATTGCCATGTAGACCATTAACCATTTTTGTACCTAACTACCAATCTTATTCGAACAGCCTCTGTCTTTTTTTTCTCTTACCTATCAATACCTCAAATATGATTGAAATCGGCTTTGCTGTCTTACTGGTTCCCTTATTATTCAGTGAGTTGAATAGTAAGACTTTGATATGTGTTCATTCTATATTTTATACAAGACATGTTCTTAGCTTTGTGAAAATATTTTGATCTCCTGTAGGAATTTAGGGAGTCCTAAATAATAGAAGCCCCAGTCGTTGTGTTTTCATTTAAAAAAAATTTTTTTTAGAGATGTGGTTTCACTCCGTTGCCCAGGCTGGAGTGCAGTCACAGCTCACTGCAGCCTCAAACTCCTGGGTTCAAGCGATCCTCCTGCCTCAGCCTCTGAAGCAACTAAGACTACAATCACATACCACTATGCCTGGCTAATTAAAACAAAACAAAGCAAAATTTTAGAAACAGGGTCATACTATGCTGCCCAGGTTGGTCTCAAACTCCTGGCCTCAATTGATCCTCCTGTCCCAGCCTCCCAAGTAGCTGAGATTACAGGCACAAGCCACCATGCCTGACTATGTTTTTGTAAAAGCCAAACTTTGTGCCAAACACTTTATATCCATTAGCTCATCTAATCCTCATCACAAACTTATAAAGCAGATCTTTATTTTATCAATAAGGAAACTAAGGCTCAGAGACACTAAGTAACTTGCAAAGCTAGAGACACAAACTGCATACCAGGAACTTTATCTACTCTCTTTAATCCTCATAGCAATTCTGTGACACAAGTATCATGATCACGATCCCCCCCCCCTTTTTTTTGAGACAGAGTTTTATTCTTGTTGCCCAGGCTGGAGTGCAATGGCGTGATCGTGCCTCACTGCAACCTCTGCCTCCCAGGTTCAAGTGATTCTCCTGCCTCAGCCTCCTGAGTAGCTGGGATTACAGGCATGTGCCACCATGCCGGGCTAATTTTGTATTCTTAGTAGATATGGGGTTTCTCCATGTTGGTCAGGCTGATCTCGAATTCCCGACCTCAGGTGAGCTGTCCACCTCAGCCTCCCAAAGTGCTGGGATTACAGATGTGAGCTACTGCACCCGGCCTTCACCATTTTCTTTGTTAGAAAACTGAAGTTTAGTTACTTGGTATCACCATTTGTAAATGAATAAAATTAGGATTAGAGACTGTACACTTACCTACTCTTCTATACTTTTTCTTCATTGACTGGGCGACTTAGCTTATGGGGAAGTTTATGATGCCTAGCACATTATAGAAAATGTTCATTTCTCTTCTGTTGGAAAGTTTGGTAGTGAGGAGATGTGGTTCAAATTGTTAGAAAGCCCCATGAAAATGTTTCAATTTTCCCTTTCTTCCATAAAAATAGATCCCACAATTTTTAGCTGGGCCCTGACCATCCCAAATAAGGATTACGTTTCCCAGCTTGCTTTGCAGCAGTGTGGCCAAAATGGTTAACTTTATTAACTTTTGGCCAATAGGAAGTAGGCAAAACTGTCATTAGGCTCCTTTGGGGACCTTCCTTCAAAGTTGGTTGATAAGCACCTTCTTCTCTATGCCTTTCTCCCCCACCCACTTATTAGGAACATGAGTGTGAGGTCTGGTGCTCTAGCTGCAACCCTGTCCCCCACAGGGACAGTACTGGATCTGGGGAAGGTAGAAGTCTGAACTTGAAGGAGGCTGAGTTCCTAAGGGCTTAGTTAAGCACCCCACTAACCCCAGAATGCTGACTTCTGGGCCTTCATGTGAGGAAGAAATAAGCTGCTGTCTTGTTTAAGCCATTGTTTTTTTTAGTATCTCTGTTGCTTGCAACCCAAAGTATCCCAAATGATACAGCACAAAGAAAGTGGAGAAGAAGCCTCAGAGGCAAAATTGGTCTTCTGCACAGAAGTGCCCAGGAGTGATATTGACATTCAGAACCAAGCAGAATTGCCCTGGAGAGCCCAGCAGAAAGAGCTGTCAGGAAGACAGATGTTGAATGAGTTCTGATAGCCACGATTCACCCTGATTTGCGTCACTGCACCCTCTGCCAGGCCTGCTATTTTTGTGGCATTATTAGGAGCCACCTGTGATGACATTACAGCTCCATGCCAGCACCCACTGTCTGTCCTCTTCTGAGTCGAAAGAAATGGCACATCACCAAAACTATCACGGGGCAATCTTGTAAGCACTGGCTTCTCTTCTTGTGAGCATGAGGAAGAAATACCTTCTGTTCTGCTTCTCTGAGCTTGGCCCATTGGCCATGCAAGAACAACATATGTTGGTCTCTTCAACAGTGATCCACAAGGCAGGGCACAGAGCCTTTGAACTTGCTAGAAATCTAAAATTTTCATTCTCCCAGGCTGCTGGAGGAAGAGCAGGATTTGACTCCCCTGCACATTTGGGCCAGGCTTGGGAGATCGGAGGAAATGGCAGTATTTGGCCAGGAGTGTTGAGACTTCTTCCATGAAGATCCCAACAGAGGTGTCCTCTGCTGGGTCTGCATCTGCCTCTGCTACTTGGTGCCCACTCCTGGCATCTGGCTGCCTTTCGCAATGTCCTTGTTTCATTATATACTTTGCTATGTGATTTTGGACACAATGTTCCTCACCTGCAAGATGGAATTTATGACAGTTTCTATTCCAAAAGGCTGTTACAAAGACTAAATGAGATATTTCAAGTGAAGATTTTAGATACCTGGCACATAGTAAGTGCTCAATAAATATTGCCTGTTATTGTTATGGAGACAATAACAGTAGGGAGACAGTGAGACTCCATCTCAAAAAAAAAAAAATTTTTTTTTTTTTTTTTGAAACAGTCTCACTCGGTTGCCCCGGCTGGAGTGCAGAGGCGCGATCTTGGCTCACTGCAACCTCCACCTCCTGGGTTCAAATGATTCTCCCGCCTCAGCCTCCTGAGTAGTTGGGATTATAGGTGTGCGCCACCTTGCCCGGCTAATTTTTGTAGTTTTAATAGAGACGGAGTTTCACCGTGTTGGCCAGGCTGGTCTCAAACCCCTGAACTCAAGTGATCCAACTGCCTCGGCTTCCCAAACTGCTGGGATTACAGGTGTGAGCCACTGCGCCTGGCCTATGTAAACTCTTTTCATCCTGACAATGACGCCATGAGGACTACTATTATTACCACCACAACCCCCATTTTATAGATAAGAAAACTGCAGCATAGCTGAGGCGTATCTTAGTCCATTTTCTTCTGCTATGACAGAGTACCACAGTGTGAGTAATTCATTGAAAAAAAGATTTATTTGGCTCATGGTTCTGGACGCTGAGAAGTCCAAGTTTGAGGAGCCTGTATCTGGTGAGGGCCACCCCATGGTGGAAGGTGAAAGGGGAAAATGGAAGCTAGCAAACACCATGCTGGAAAAGGAGCAGGAAAGAGGAGATTCTGCTTCCTTACATGACCGCAGGCATTTTGATTTCCAGCACGCCTGGCTCCTTCTCTGCTCAGGCCTTTTAAATGCTGCCTTTTCCGCCTACCTTTTTTCTCTGCCTGACCTGCCTCCACTGTCTCCTGGGCACCGTCTCAGCCCTGGCCTGACCCTCTGTTTCTCTCACACACAGCTCCTGCTCTATTTGCTCTGTTTTCACTCCGGGTTCCTATGGTAGGGGATTCTTTACTCCATGGTCCCTTGTCCTCTGTCCTTCTGCAGGTTAGACTGTAAGCTTCAGGAAGGCAGGGGAAACGCTGGCTTTACTCCTTGCTGTGTTACACCCAGCACGCAGGCGATGCTGGTGCACAGTGGAAGTGTAGTAATTTTTTTTTTTTTTTTTTTTTTGAGACGGAGTTTTGCTCTCTCTGTCTCCCAGGCCGGAGTGCAGTGGCACAATCTCAGCTCACTGCAGCCTCTGCCTCACGGGTTCAAGCAATCCTCCTGCCTCAGCCTCCTGATTAGCTGGGATTACAGGCACACACCACCACGCTCGGCTAATTTTGTATTTTTAGTAGAGACAGGGTTTTGCCATGTTGGCCAAGCTGGGTCTCAAACTCCTGATCTCAGGTGATCCACCTGCCCTTGACCTCCCAAAGTGCTAGGATTACAGGCATGAGCCATCGTACCCGGCCTGCAGTAAATATTGAATGTGTCATTGGGTCTGAATAGAACTAAGAGCAGCGTGTCTCTGCTGATCCCTGCAAGAATCAGGCTCTCACTTGTGATGAGAGGCTGCTATGTGTTAGGCACTTGCTATATACCTGGCCTATTCCAAGCACTTCACTTGCATCTTCTAATTTAACACTCACAGCCGCCTAGTGGGGCGTGTGGTCCACTGAGGTTGCTATCACAAAGGACCACAGCTTGGCTGGCTTCCACAAAAGAAATTTATTTTCTCACAGTTCTAGAAGCCCAATCTGGAGGTGTCAACAGGGTGGGTTTCTCCTGAGGCCTCTCTCCTTGGAGTGTAGATGACCCTCTTCTCCCTGTACTCTCACATGGTCTTCCCAATCTGTCAGCGTCCTAATGTCCTCTTCTTATAAAGACAACAGTCATACTGGATTAGGGCCCACCCTAATGACCTCTTTTAACTTCCCCTCTTTAAATACAGTCACAGCGTGATGTACCGGGAGTTAGGACTTCAACATATGAATTGGGAGTGGGGGCGGGAGAGAGAATTCAGCCCGTAACAGGGTGGTAGCTGTTATTGCCCTATTTCAGCTGAGGAAACTGAGGCACAGAGAGACTGGATAACTTACGTAAGTCCACAGCTGACAAAGGATAGAGCCAAGATTTGAGCCAGAATAGCCTGACTCCAAGGCCAAGGCAGGCGGATCACTTGAGGCCAGGAGTTCAAGACCAGCCTGGCCAACATGGTGAAACCCCGTCTCTATTAAAAATACAAAAAATTAACCAAGTGTGGTGGTGCGTCCCTTAATTCCAGCTACTCAGGAGGCTAAGGCACAAGAGTCGTTTGAACCTGGGAGGTGGGGAGATGGCACCACTGACCTCCAGCCTGGGCAACAGAGCAAGACTCTGTCTCAAAAAAAAAAAAAAAAGAAAAGAAAGAAAGCCTGACTCCATAGCCTGAGCACAGAAGCACTGCCTGGACCCCACGGCAGCCTGCAGAGGAAGATCTCAGACCAGCTGAGGACTTCGAGTCTCAGAGGTCACACCTCTTGCCCAAGGACATTGATGGGACACATAGCAGAGCAAGAACTCTAAAGCAAGTGTTCTGGCTCCCAGCCCAACCCCAGCCCGACCTCCTTCCATCGAAAAGGGAGTGGCAAAAGCTTCCAGGAAGGTAGGAAAGGGTTTGAGAATAAGAAGCAATTTGACTTTCCCGTGACATTACTGGGAGATTAATGAAAAAATGGTTCCGTCTAAGAGCCTCTGACACATGCCTTATAGGCAGGGCACCTGTGGTTCAGAACAGCCCCAGACAAAGCTGGAGAAGAAAGCAGCAAGCTCGCCACCCCACGCAAAGATTCTCACTCTCCCCTGAATTCCCCTCTCTGTATCCCGCAGCCCCCTTCCCTTGCAACAACAAAACAGCCTAAATAATACTCACACTTACCAAATGACTACTGTGCTAGGCCCTATTCTAAATGCTGGTTTCTTTGTTTTTGTTTTTGACAGAGTCTTGCTCTGTTGCCCAGGCTAGAATGCAATGGTACAATCTCGGCTCACCACAACTTCTGCCTGCTGGGTTCAAGTGATTCTCCTGCCTCAGCCTCCAAAGTAGCTGGGATTGCAGGTGCCTGCCACCACACCTGGCTAATTTTTGTATTTTTAGTAGAGATGGGGGTTTCACCATGTTGGCCAGGCTGGTCTTGAACTCCTGGCCTCAAGTGATCTGCCTGCCTTGGCCTCCCAAAGTGCTGAGATTGCAGGCATAAGCCACTGTGCCTGGCCCTAAGTGTTTTTATGTACTGATTTATTTAATCCTCTCAACAACCTGTGGGCAGAGCATGGCATTATGACCCTTTCTATTTTATATATAAAGAAGTGAATGCACAGACATTTGCCAGAAGTCACCTGGGAAATACTTGCTGCAGGCTGAATTTGAACCAAGGCAGCCCACCTCCCAACCAACCCCGCATCTGTTTTTCACACTGTGGAGTGGATGGCTGGTAGGGAGTTCATGGGTCAGCTCTCCTCAGCTACCCCTTCACTTGTTCATTTGCTGATCTACCCAAGGAGAATTTAACACACTTATTTTGCTGACTCTGCCCCAGCCCCACACGGGATTCCCCCATCTAGGGCCTCCAGTCTTGGAAGGCAGGGAGACCCTTAGAAATGACAGGGACCCTATATAATAGGATTGTGTCCAAGAGGCTCCGAGACAAAGAACAGGGGGATTCACAGCCTAAGACAGTCAAGGTTGGTTTGATAAAGGCAGTGGTGGATATGCAGGGTCTTGAAGGGTAGGTAGGTGTTTCCCAGGCAGATAAAGGGATGTTGCCTTTGGAACACAAGACAGAGCTATGGTGGGTATATGTGGAGATGAGAGTGCGGGGGTGAGGCAGGAGGAGAGTGCAGAGGAGAAGCTGGCTGGCTGGGTGCCGTGCTGAGGTGGTGTTTCATCCTAGAGGCCGTGGCATTTTAAAGCCCCTTGGGGCTGGAAACAATATGGTCTTCAAACTCCATAGCAGCTTCCCATCATACATAGTCTAAAACCCAAAGTCCCTACTGTGGCCTAGAAGGCTGTACACGGTGTGGCCTCCCAGCCCAGGCTCCCATCTTTGCTCTCATCTCCCCGCCACTCTGCCCCTCACTGTCTGCCCTCCAGCTATTCCTATCTTCCTGCTTTTCCTCAAACAGGCCAAACCTATGACCTAGCCATTGGACTTGCTGCTCCCTCTGCCTGGAACTCTTTTTAGCACAGTTTGGCTTAATCGGCTAATTACATTCAGCAGAGCTTTAGCATGGCTCTCAATAAATGCTTACTTGTTAAATGAATGAATGAGGTCTATTTTACAATATTTCAGTTCATTGAAAGTAAGTATACAGACAGCTCTCAGCCATCTAACTGGGCTGAATAATGAACCAGGACACACTGTCGCCCTTTCGGGCTGGCCTGATGGCCCTGTTAGGTCTGGACTGTCCCTGGGTTACTAGCAAAGCCTTCTGAGCGGGTCTGGGCTGCAGTCAAAGCGAGGCTGCTTAGCAATTTGGCTCCTCAGCCTGAGGCTGCAGCTAACAACCCTGCTGCCACAAACATATCTCAGCAGCAGAAAAGCCGCCGTGAAATTGCCTGAATTGAGGAGCTGACGGGAAAGTAAAAGGGGCCTGTCAAAATCCAACTAAACTAAAAGGCAATTCCTCCTTGCCACTGATGCACTTTTGATGCTTGGAAAAAGGGGAGAGAAAAGTCTCTTCCACTTCCCGTCCAACCTACACCCTCCTTTCCTCTGTCGTCTCCCTGCACTCATAACAGACAGGGACGGGGAGTCCTACAAGCTAATGAGTGACCGTGGCCCTAGGGTGAAATGAAGTCACTGGCCGAGTTATTAGGGAAACATGTTCTTGACAATTTTGGATGATCAAAATAGCAATAAAGTCTTTGATGGGAAAGACAAAAAGCACCCTACTTCTCTCCCGGATAGCAGGGTGTTAAATAAATTGTTTCGGTAATTAGGAATTCATTCATGTCCATCCGTACTCAGTACTTGCTTCCTGTCTTTGTTCTTGGTTATTTCAGAACAAAAAATAACTAAGGTGGGCTCCCAAATTTTGTCCGCTAACTCAGTGCTCAAGTTTATTTCTCATGTTATTAGTCTTTCCTGTGAATGATAACATCAGCTGGTTACGAATAAATCAAGGTCCTTTTCTAGCAGTTACTGCTGAAAGTTAATGTCTCAGGATAGGGCCTATTTCAGTATGTCTTAAACATGGGATGGAACAGCCAAGCCATTTATGCTCAGAATGCTGGTGAAGAAATTAGGGCTTAATGAATCCTGAAACAACCAGCTTCTTCTCTCCTATAGGGGGAAAAGAAAACATGGCTCGCAATTTTAAATGTGAACCAACAACTGGTTTACAAATTGTTGTTTAGAGATAGTGGCAGTGGGGGACTCTGGAAAGCAGATGTCTTCACACCTCAGGAGAGAGACTGTTTTCTTAGGAAAGGCTGAGGTCGCCCCTGAGAGATTCTGATGATAAAATTTGGAGCCCACGTTTCCTACAATTCTGTGCATGCGAATGGCAGGTTTTAAATGCCCAGAATGTCCAATTTGCCAGGGGCCTCTTGGGGGTTAGGTAATTGCCTGGCAGCCTCTGCGGGTTCTACTGGCAATGGGCTCAGTAGATTTACTCCTTGAAGACTGCAAGGCAAAGTGATTTCCCAATATTTGCAAATTGGCAAGCTATGAAGGTTTTGAAAAAAGCAGATGGAGGTTGGAGAGCTCGGAGCAGGCTTCGGAAATCTCAGCTCAGAGAATGCGCGGGAGCCAGTTCTCCATCGGAACGCTAGATGGCGCCAGCAGCTTACCCGGGCTGAACCGCCTTCTCCCTCCCCACTCTCAGGGCGAGGCTGGCCCGTAAAGTGACTGTGGAAAACACACACACACACACACACACACCCTCACACACCCTCACACACACACCCAGAAAAGGCTTCCCGTTGCTTTAGGGGCACCGAGGGTGAATGTGGAAGGTGATTGGTGACACCTCTAGCTCTGGACGGCAGCACGTGGGCTGGCCGACAGGTTAGGAACCACTGCTGTATGCTGTGTTGCATTGCTCTTCAGTTGCTTTTGCGACGAAGGGCTGGTTTCCTCACTGAGACCTTTTTACCCTGCGTCAGCCTCAGCAGCACAGCCTACTCTCTGTCAGCTACCCGAGAGCTTCCCAAAAGATGGCACTCTGTTTTGGCAGAAACTGCTTGTTATCCCCTAATATCTGCTTTCTGCTACCTTAGTAATAGAACCTCGCTTAGTCTGGGAGCTCTGGGCAGCCAGGGACCACATAGCAGAGGACATCTGGGGATGGAAGTCATCACCGCAGGACAGGGAGAGGCACTGAGGGACTCTGTGGGAGGCTCAGATGGGACACTTGCCCACTTCCCAGCTTTGTGCATCCTTACGTGTGATATGAATGCTGGGCCTGAAGTCAGACATTTTCACCCAAACTTGGGCGTCTCTGTGAACAAAGGCACATAAAGAAATATGTGTATGGAACCTCAGGTTCATATTGTGGTTATTTCATGTTTTCATTCTTGATCACTACCGGGACTTTCTGATGACAGAGTCTCACTCTGTCACCCAGGCTGGAGTGAAGTGGTGTGATCTCAGGTCACTGCGCCCTCCGCCTTCTGGGTTCAAGTGACTCTTCTGCCGCAGCCTTCCAAGTAGCTGGGATTACAGGCTTGCGCCACCACGCCTGGCTGATTTTTGTATTTTTAGTAGAGACGGTAGTTCACCATGTAGGCCAGGCTGGTCTTGAACTCCTGACCTCAGGTGATCCCCTGGCCTTGGCCTCCCGATTAGCTGGGATTACAGGCGTGAGCCACTGCACCCAGCTTCTGATTGTCTTTTTACTCTTTTTTTGACCCTGTTCTCTACTCCAAAGGCAGCTGCTTTAATGTGATTCATACATATCTTTGAAATCATATTATCCATAGAAAAAAATCTGTGATCTTGAGCACACATGCATGCATGCGTGCACACACACACACACAAACATAAACACACATATTCAAAGAGTTTGAGTAAGAATGTACTTTTTTTAAAAAGCACCTAATCCAACATTAACATTGCAAATTAGAAATCCAAAATCTAGGCTGGGTATGGTAGCTCATGTCTGGAATCCCAGCATTTTGAGAGGCTGAGGCGGGAAGATTGCTTGAGGCAAGAGTTTGAGACCAACCTGGGGAACATAGCAAGACCCCATCTCTACAAAACAAATCAAAACATTAGCCAGGTGTTGTGGCGTGCACCTGTAGTCCCAGCTACTCAGGAGACTGAGGTCAGGGCTGCAGTAAGCGATGATCATACCACTGTACTCCCGCCTGGAAACATGGCAAGACCCAATTTCTATAAAGTTAAAAAAAATAAAAGTTTTCATAAAAAAGAAAAACATCCAAAGTCTAAGAAGGACAGACAAAGAGCTTGAGGTTTCACAATGCGTTGGGACAGCACTTGCCTCCATCCCAGGCATCTTGATTTACAGGTCAGTACATCTTCCACCAGAGCAAGCACAGATTTTTTTTTTTTTTTTTTTTTTTTTTTTTTTGAGACGGAGTCTCGCTCTGTGACCCAGGCTGGAGTGCAGTGGCCGGATCTCAGCTCACTGCAAGCTCCGCCTCCCGGGTTTACGCCATTCTCCTGCCTCAGCCTCCCAAGTAGCTGGGACTACAGGCGCCCGCCAACTCGCCCGGCTAGTTTTTTGTATTTTTTAGTAGAGACGGGGTTTCGCCGTGTTAGCTAGGTTGGTCTCGATCTCCTGACCTCGCGATCCACCCGTCTCGGCCTCCCAAAGTGCTGGGATTACAGGCTTGAGCCACCGCGCCCGGCCCAGATTTTTAATTCACACAAATGAGTTATTAGTCTGGATCTAGCAAGAAAATTAGACACTGCTCTAGGTCTTTCAAACAGAGGAAATTTAATATAGGGAATTGGTTACACAAGTTGATAGGCAAATTGAGAAGATAAACAGATGATCCACAAATTATCAACCTCAGGAAGCCACCTAGGGCTGGAGGAGCAATAGGAAGGATGATGCTAGTGCTTTATGGCTGGGACTCCAATGTAGGGACTGCTGGCAGGATCTGAAACAATGGAGGAGGGGCCATCTGGCTGAAGGCAGAGCCAAGGAAGAGAAGCAGGGTTGTAGGAGCTACCAGAGGAAACAGACACAGAGGAACACCCTGGCTGTTCCTCTCCCTTCTCCCCCTCTCTAATATTCTACCAGTTTCCCATTCCCTAAACCAACCCACAAGTCAGAGCCACGAGAGCTGGCAATTGTAGTTCCCTGGGATACAAGGAAGAGCAGACGAAATGCAGAGATTTATTGAGAACAAACTGGCAGTTTGGCATAAGCAGAATGGTGGTGTGCTGAAGGTCTTGCTGTATAAATGTTTGTGTGTGAGGCCAGGCGTGGTGGCTCACACATGTAATCCCTGCACTTTGGGAGGCCGAGGCGGGCGGATCATCTGAGATTGGGAGTTTGAGACCAGCCTGACCAACATGGAGAAACCAACATGGAGAAACCCCATCTCTACTAAAAGTATAAAATTAGCTGGGCATGGTGGCAGGTGCCTGTAATCCTAGCTACTCTGGAGGCTGAGGCAGGAGAATCGCTTGAACCTGGGAGGTGGAAGTTGTGGTGAGACGAGATCATCGCACCATTGCACTCCAGCCTTGGCAACAAGAGCGAAACTGTCTCAAAAATAAATAAATACATAAATGCATAAATACATAAATAAATGTCCGTGTGTGTGTGTGTGGGGGGGGGTGTGTGTGTGTATGGATGTGTATGCATTTAATACAGAATTGAGGTGAAGCATGTAGGCTGCCCAGTTCAAATCTCAGCTCCTCTGCTATATAAGATGATGAGCAGGTTACTGAACTTTTCCATGCCTCTCTTTGCACATTGGAGATAATGATGTTGTGTACCTCTTGGGATTTGGTGAGAACTGAATGAGTTAAGCTATGTCAAGTATTTGGAATGGGGCTGGGTACAGAGTGGCATTCGATGTCCTCTATTATGTTTTTTAAGATCTGCTCGTGTTACTGTGTATGTGCATCCAGTTTGTGGTTCCTAATTGCTGCACAGAGTCCCATAATGTGTGAGCACCACATTTTACTTATCCAAGAAAGCACGAGTCAAGTCACTGATCCTCTGTCCACTTTCATTTGGGATGACCGGAGTGGTAGATATTGAATTCAGACAACAATGTATTTCAGAAACAAAATTAGATGGTGCATGTAGCTGGTGCGTGAGTTTACTGAAATCCAAGATGGTGCTTTTGCTTCACTTGACTTGCTTCATTTTTGACTTTTCATAAATGAAGATAACTTGGCTTTTTTCTTCTGAGTGCAGTTCCATAAGAGTAAGTTCATGTCTCATAATAGTTTTACTAATAGATCACCTCCCCTGATCCTCACAGCTGCTTTGAGTGTTAGATATTGTTATCAGCTGAAAGAACTGAGGCTTGGAGGAGTTAAAAAACCTCCCATTGGCAGAGCCAGGACTCAACCCAAGCCTGTGGCTGGTCTCTCTGCCATACCGCCTCCTTAGGACTGTCACAGAGACCCTGGCCCGTGAAGTGGGAATTCATCTTTCACTATTACCAGGACTGGGGATTGAGTCCATGGGCCTGAAATTTGGGTGAGAAGGGGCAGAATCTGTTGGCAGACAGCCAAAGAGCCACAGGCAGGACCTGAGATGGGGTCAGAGTCCAGAGTGTGAAAGAAGTGACTCCAGGTCTGGAATTACCCAGGGGGATGCTGGGAATCCTTGCCTAAAGGCAGAGTTGGCTGGCGGGAGAGGCAGGCTCAAAGGGCCAAGATCTTGGTGGCAGCACACAGAGTTGGCAGCTCTATATGATTTCAGTGACGGATTACTATAATGCCCCATTGTGTCATTGTAACTGATTGCATTTTGTAATTGAAAGCTCAGCCAGTGTAGAGTGTGGTTCATTTGGACAATTGCTGTGCACTTTTAAGGATGGATGTGGACCATTTATCTATGCCTTGTTGTCTCAGCAGGACTAGAATCAATGCTAATGAGAGCAGACTCATTTTTCTAAAGCACCATTTCTATCATGTTGCTTCTGGGTGAAAACCCTGCCATGACAGCCTATTACCTTCAGGAAAAAGGCCAGTGCCACGTCTGGAACGGCTTTAGTGTCCTCCACACTGGCCCCAGGCTGCCTTTCCTGCTTGGCTTCCCTCTGCCTCCCACACGCACCCTATACCCCCAGGCTGATCTACATGCAGGCCCCCGAACCCTCAAACCCTCAACATGCCTTGCATTCTCCCAATTTCATATCTTTGCCTGTGTCATCCCTCCTGTCTAGATCACCCTCCTCCCCAGCTGTGCGAGCACATCAGCCTGCTCAGTGCAGGAGAGTGCCCTCCACAGTCTTTTCTACTATCCCACTAAGAAATCAAATAAAATTATGCATATTTAAGTATGTCCTATCAGGCAAACACAAATAAGTACATTTGTTCTTTTTCTTTTTTCTTGAGACTGAGTCTCGCTCTGTTGCCCAGGCTGGAGTGCAGTGGTGCAATCTCAGCTCACTGCAATCTCTGCCTCCCGGTTTCCAGTGATTCTCCTGCCTCAGCCTCCAAAATAGCTGAGATTACAGGTGTGCACCACCACGCCTGGCTAATTTTTGTATTTTTAATAGAGACGTGGTTTCACCGTGTTGCCCAGGCTGGTCTTGAACTCCTGACCTCAGGTGATCCACCAGCCTCCCAAAGTGCTGGGATTACAGGCAAGAGCCACCGCACTTAGTCTGCCCAGGATGTTCTTAAACTACTGGCCTCAAGTGATCCGCCTGCCTCGGCCTCCCAAAGTGCTAAGATTACAGGAATGAGCCCCTGTGCCCGGACCATTCATTCATTTAATTTTATTGTATGTTGGGTGCTGCTAAGTTACAATAATTAGGATTTGGGTTGCAAGCAGAAAATAACCTAACAATACAGCATGCAATAGTTTTCTGTGGCTGTCTTGACAAGGTGCCACAAACTTGGTGACTTAAAACAACAGAAATTTATTCCCTCACACTTCCAGAGGCCAGAAGTTTGAAATGAAGGCGTCAGCAGGGTTGGTTCTTTCTGGAGGCTCCGACGGAGAATTGCTTCATGCTCATCTCCTAGATTTGGGGGATCCTTTTTGTTTTTGAGACAGAGTTTCGCTCTTGTTGCCCAGGCTGGAGTGCAATGGTGCAATCTCGGCTCACCACAACCTCTGCCTCCTGGGTTCAAGTGATTCTCCTGCCTCAGCCTCCCGAGTAGCTGGGATTACAGGCATGCACCACCACACCTGGCTAATTTTGTATTTTTAGTAGAGACGGGGTTTCTCCATGTTGGTCAGGCTGGTCTCGAACTCCTGACCTCAGGTGATCCGGGTCTCGAACTCCTGCCTCAGCCTCCCAAAGTGCTGGGATTACAAGCGTGAGCCTCCACGCCCCGCCAATTCTTGGAATTCTTTGACTTCTAGGTGAGTCACTTCCATATCCACCTCTGTCTTCACATTACCTTTCCTCTGTGTCTTTCTGCTCTTCTTCCAGAGGACAAGTCTCTATAAGAACGCTTGTCATTGGACTCAGGGCCCACTCTAACCCAGGATTATTTTTATCTCCTTTACTTAACTACATTTGCAAAGACTCTTTTTCCAAATAAGGTCACATTTGCAAGTCTCGGGGGAAGGACTTTCTGTTGCGGGGGCGCGGCCGGGGCCGGGGCGAGGGGGGGGGACACAACACGCCCACCATTCAACCCACTACACAGTGTGTTCAATAAAAAGGGCTTTATTCTTTTCACTTAACAAGGAGTCTGGGGGCCAGCAGTTGCCAGCCCTGGTTTATTCCCCGCCTCCTCTCTACAGTTGCCTTGGGTTTTCCCTCATTATGTGAGAAAGCAACCTCAGCTCACTTTGCTATGTGAGCAGGGGGTTGGGGGCGCGGTGACAGCACCAGTCACATCCATCCCTATTGTCACCAGATCACGAGTTGTCTTAGACCCCACCCAGCAGACATCTCCTTTTCAGGAAGAAAGGCTGCAACAGGGTGGAGGTGGATGAAGTGTCTGTCATGGATGGAGGATACGGTGACCAGCACACAGTCTCACCCTCAGGGAGCTGCGAATCACTGTTTCACTTCACCCCCTGGACAGTCCCGCCTTCAGGTTCGTTCAGCTGCAAGACCCAGAACCCACTGGTGGTGGATCCTGAAAGCACCGCCCTCTTTGATGCGGGATCCGATGCCCCAGCTGCTGGGGGAGCTGACCACAGACAGCCTTCAGCTCTCAGAGCCCTTAGGGACAGACTCGGCTGCAGAGTGTGGCCTCGCCCAAGGTCATGCTATTCCCAGAAAGTTCCACATCCAGTGACTGATCCTTACAGACCTGATCTTTTTGGCCTGACTGGGATGATTTTGAAGGGCCGTTCTGACTCCAGAGCTTCCCATGGTGTCAGTTCAACTGTGCTCTCTACTGGCGCCTCCAACTCCACAACTGATAGGTGGAAGTTTAAACCCCAGAACCTCAACACGAGTCCCTGTTCAGAGACAAGACCTTTAAAGGTTAATTAAGATAACATGAGGTCATTGGGTTGGGCCATAATCCAATATGACAGGTGTCTATAAAAAGAGGAAATTGGCCGGGTGCAGTGGCTCACGCCTGTAATCCCAACACTTTGGGAGGCTGAGGCGGAGGGATCACCTGAGGTCGAGAGTTTGAGACCAGCCTGGCCAACATGGAGAAACCCCGTCTCTACTAAATATACAAAATTAGCCAGGCGTGGTGGCGCATGCCTGTAATCCCAGCTACTCAGGAGGCTGAGGCAGGAGACTCACTTGAACCCAGGAGGTTGTGGTGAGCTGAGATCGCGCCATTGCAATCCAGCCTGGGCAACAAGAGCGAAATAAAAAAAAGAAGAGGAAATTAAGACACAGACACATGGAGGGAAGACCAGAGGGAGACACAGGGAGAAGACAGTTGCCTAAAGCCAAGGAGAGAGGCCTCAGAAGAAACCAGTCCAGCTCGGTGTGGTGACTCACTCTTGTAATCTCAACACTTTGGGAGACTGAGGCAGACAGATGGATCACTTGAGGTCAGGAATTCAATACCAGCCTGGCCAACATGGTGAAACCCTGTCTCTACTAAAAATACAAAAATTAACCAGGCCTGGTGGCGCTCACCTGTAATCCCAGCCACTCGGGAGGCTGAGACACAAGAATCGCTTGGACTCAGGAGGCAGAGGTTGCAGTGAGCTGAGATCCCACCACTGCACTCCAGCCTGGGCGACAGAGTGAGACTTTGTCTGAAAAAAAAAAAAAAAAGAAAAGAAGAAACCAGACCAGTCAACACCTGATCTCAGACTTCCAGCCTCCAAAATTGTGAGGAAATAAATTTCTGTGTGAAGCCCCTCAGACTGCGGTCCTTTGTTATTGCAGATTAACACACATGGGTTGGCCAAGGCTGTGGCCCTGGTCGCAGCTCAGCTGCTCTCTCCCCCGACTCCTGCCTCCTCCCCCTCCTTTCCATGGGTGTCTATCCCAAGGGCAGTCTTTGGTCAACATGGAGCAGCCTAATGCTCTCAGAGGCACCTTCCAGGGGACCCAGACTGTGCCTCCACTCCTGCAGCCTGCTCTAAGGGGAGTCTGTAGGGAGTGCACAGGAGACACCTGGAGAAATGGATAGCAGGAATGCACAGGCCTGGGGAAGGACTGCACCTGGGGCTGGAAGCTGGAGAGGAACAGCCTCTCCCTAGCACCTGACCGTGTGTCTCTTGTCCCCTTTCTGAGTGTCTGCTTCGTGCTGCAGATTCCCCAGGAAGACCTACCCTCTCTGTGGCATCCTCATTGTTGTTTCCCTCAACAGAACCAGCCCGCCCCAGCCTGAGTCTATGTGATTTTCCATTTCCAGGTCACCCCTGACCTTCCTCCTCTGGGATGCTCTGCTGAAATTCTCAGAGAATCTGATTGGCCCCACGGTTGCCCATGTGGTCAGATGGTCACTGGTAGGGTCTCTCCCAGGCCTCCGGGAAGTGAGGGCAGTGGGCATGTCCACCATCTTTTGAGGTCAATGTCTTTCTGAGGAAGGATTGGAGGCCCGCAAGTCTTGCTTTCTTTTACCACTGACGGGGAGATGCTTGTCTTGTGTCGCCTTGTGTTGTTACGGCACATTCCTCAATCTGATGAGAGTTCGAAGGCCTCTGAAACCCTGCACTGGGTATTAGACCTCTGCATCCTCCCCTCTTCCCTTACACCCGAGTCGTGGCCTATGGCCGGGCCGAGCTCAGAGCTGGAGCTTAATGAACATTTGTGGATTCAAGGACAGAGGTCAAGATTTCAGGTAAGTTTAATTCAGTTTCTTTCATGATAACAGCCCATCCCTGGAATTGTGCCAGCCATCTCCAAGAGGTATGAAATGAGGGGCCGGGGAGCAGCTGGAGGCCACAGTCCTATACAAGATTAACTTATTTAACAGCTGTTTTGCCTATTGTGGTAAAATATACATGCCATACAATGTATCATGTTTGTATTTTTAAATGTACAGTTTTGTGGCATTCATTACATTTACATTGCTGGGCAACCATCACCACCATCTAACTCCAAAGTTTTTTTGTCTTCCCCGGCTGAAAGTCTGTACTCATTAAACAATAATTCCTCATTCACCTCTCCCCATAAGCCTCTGGGAACCGCCATCCTACTTTCGGTCTCTGAATTTTTTTAAGACAGAGTTTCGCTCTTGTCACCCAGGCTGGAGTACAATGGTGCAATCTCAGCTCACCACCACTTCTGCCTCCTGGGTTCAAGCTATTCTCCAGCCTCAGCCTCCTAAGTAACTAGGATTACAGGCACCCACCACCACGCCTGGCTAATTTTTGTAGTTTTAGTAGAGATGTCACCATGTTGGCCAGGTTGGTCTCAAACTCTTGACCTCAGGTGATCCTCCTGCCTCGGCCTCCCAAAGTACTGGGATTACAGGTATGAGCCATTGCAACTGGCAGTCTCTATGAATTCGTCTACTCTAGGTATCTCATATAGAAGGAGTCAGGCAATATTAGTCCTTTCATGACTGTCTTATTTCACTCAGCATAATAGATGCAAGGATCACCTACATAGACTATGTCAACATTTTCTTCCTTTTTGGGGCTGAATAATTTTCCATTGTATGGATATTCCACATTTTGCTTATCCATTCATCTATCAAGGGACTCTATGGTTAGTTCTACCAATAGCTTTTTTAAGAAAAAATATTAATTTCTCATTCACCATTGTACTCAATTCTTTATATACCTTACTCAGTTAATCTTCCCTATAGCTTAGGAGGTACCATTATCATTACCCTCTTTTAGGATGAAAAAACTGAGATTTGGAAAAATTAAGGAATTTGCCTTCTGTCACTCAGCAAGTTAGTTCCAGAGCCTGATTCCCCCCAGGGCTGTGTGACACTACATGCTTCCCGCCCCATGGTAAATGGCACCAGGGTAATGCAATCAGCAAAATTCCAAATGAGGAAATTCTACATGGATAATGACCTAGTTTTTTCAAAAAATAAAATAGAAGAAACAAAAGAAAAGAAAAGGCAAGGAACCTAGAAATTAAAAGAGGTTTAGTAGAAAAATAAACCAAAAGCATGGGCTTGTTTGGATCTTGATTTTAACAAGCTGCAACTTCACTGTGAATTATATCACTTCCAAACAGTGATAATAACTGGGGAAATTTGAACAATGGATATCCAAGTATGATTATTATCATTACGGTGTATTAATTGAATAGCGGTTTTGTTCTAATGTGAGAGAGAGCGAGGGTGTTAGAAGTACAAACAGAAATATTTAGAGATGAGACTTAAGATTTTGGTGTCTGGGCCAGGTGTGGTGGCTCACGCCTATTATTCCGGCAATTTGGGAGGCCGAGGTGGGTGGATCATCTGAGATCAGGAGTTCAAGACCAGCCTGGCCAACATGGTGAAACCCCATCTCTACAAAAAAAAATTAGCTGGACATGGTGCTCATGCTTATAATCCCAGCTACTTGGGAGACTGAGACAGGAGAATCGCTTGAACCCAGGAGACAGAGATTGCAGTGAGCTGAGATCGCACCACTACACTCCAGCCTGAGCGATAGAGTGAGACTCTGTCTCAAAAAAAAAGAAAAAAAAAATTGGTGTCTAGAATTTGTTTCAAAATATTTCAGAAGTAGGGGACAGGAAGTGAGGTGTAGGGAGTAGATACAGATGAAGTAAGAATGACCTATTGGGTCAGGCATGGTTGCTCATACTTGTAATCCCAGCACTTTGGGAGGCTGAGGGAGTGGGTCACCTGAGGTCAGGAGTTCGAGACCAGCCTGGCCAAATGGTGAAACCCTGTCTACAAAAAATAGAAAAATTAGTCAGGCGTGGTGGCAAGCACCTGTAATCCCTGCTACTCAGGAGGGTGAGGCAGGAGAATCACTTAAACCTGGGAGGCGGAAGTTGCAGTGAGCCGAGATCATGCCATTGCACTCCAGCCTCGGCAACAGAGGGAGACTCTGTGTCAAAAAAAAAAAGAAAAAAAAAATTGACTTATTGATAACTGTTGGAACCTAGAGATTAAATGAAACTCAAGAGGCTTATCAACCAAATGGAATGTAATAGGCCTTACGTCAGTCCTGACTCAAATAAATCAAGAGTGAAAAACGATTTATGAAAAAAAAAAGAAGATTCAAACTCCACATTTTTTAATATTAAGGAACTATTATTAATGTTTTAGGTGTGATAGTAAAGGTTAAATTTAAGAAAAAAGAGCAATTATATTTTGCGTACATACTGAAATGTTTACGAACAAAATGATATCATCTGAGATTTGCTTCAGAATATTGTCGGAGTAGGGTGTGGGGAGAAGGAGAGACACAGATCAGAGATCAGCTGTGTCAATAATTATTGAAACTGGGTGATGCTTACCTGGATTCATTTTACTATTGACTGTTCTGATGAATGTGCTTGAAAATTTCTATAATAAAAATCCTAAAAACAAACACTTGTGAAGAAATAGCATCCCATTTCTCTAAGTGGGGAAACTGAGGCTTTGAGAGGATAAGTAATTTGCTTAAGTTTCCACAGCCTGTTGTGGGCAGCAGTGGAGGACACAGTCATCAACTTCAACTCAGGAGCCAGGGGGTTAGCCACTGGGACTGTTCCCTCCTGGGCACGGCCCATATTTTTCCCCCGTTACTAGTATCTTGGTTTTTCTTAGAGAGAGCACCCTCTCCAGTTCTTAGACCAAGTGGGAGGAAGGCTGACCCCACATCTGGCCCCAACCCCAGGGAAGGGGCATATTCCGGGCCCCATCAGTCTTATTAGTCTATCCCCTCAATCATGCTGATTGCCTCAGGGATGGACAGGAGGCCTGCATTGATCCAATGAGACACAATTCTTGGAATTTTCCAGAAGTAGAAGTAGCAGTTCCTTTTTTCTCTGGAATTGCTAAAGAATAACAACAGCAATGAGAATAATATGTATCAAAGACTTACTATAGGTGCTATCATTATCTCCCTTTTTACAGATGAGAACACTGAGGTGCAGAGAGGTTAAGAGACCTGGTGACAATCTGGAACTACTGGAGGCCACCACATAGACAGATCTGCTCAGGGTACAGTCAACTCCTTGAAGTCAACCATGCTCAAAAGAAAGAGTTGCAAGGAGATCAAGTCCCGATGATGTCATCTGAGTCTCTGGATTCAGCTAGACCTAGGACTTCTCTATTTCTTGAGCCTACTTGAGTTAGGTTTTGGCACTTCGCAACTCAGAAAGGCTTGGCATGAAAAATTATGGAGGACTTTGAATTTTGGGGATAGGGGAATGGAGAAAACAGAAAGGAACCAACAGAACCTGCCTATTATTAAGACAGGCTAGAGGCTTTCCATACACTATCTCACTTAATCATTACAACAGCATGTTTGATGAGTAATAGTCACATTTTATAGATTAGGAAAATTAGGTCACAAAGGGTTCAGTCCATTGGTTCATTCACCATATATTTTATTCTGGATCAGGTACTCTACTAGATATTGAGCAGTCAAAGATAGTAGCAATAATAACAACAGCTAACATTTTATTGAGAACTTACTATGTGCCAAACACCGTTCCAAGCATTTGACATTCGTTGTCTTATTTATTCCACTAAACAACCTTGTGAAGGTTGTTATCATCATCCCTATTTTATGCATGAGGAAATTAAGGCACAGAACCATTTAGAAACGTGCTCAAGGGCAGGCGGCTGGGAAGTGGTGAAGACAGAGTGACTTCAGGGGCCAGGACTCTGACATGATACCATGCTGCCAAGCTTCTCTCTGGAAGTTCAAGGTAGCTTGCCTCAGGTCACACAGCAACCGTCCAGACTGGTTCGTCTGACCCAAAGCAAGCTCTTTCCTCAGCATCATGATGCAATTGCACATAATGAAGTTAGATTTCAATTTTGAAAAGGATTGGCAGCCACCAAAACGTTTTGGGAGGAAAATGATGTTCCCATCAAAATTATGCCATCTTTCAAAGAAGGGATGGGTCCTTCATTGCATTTATTCTGACCACGAGACAAAAAGACATCCCCATAAACACCTCCCAGAGGCCACACCTTAGTGTGGTTTATACTGTGTGCCACGATGTACAGAAATGGGTTTCATTTCTGTTTTTCGGGAGAAAACTTCCTGTTTGTCCTAACACAGAACCCCTTGCAACAGGACACACTGTTGGCCAGCATAGGAACTTGACTCTTGCATGTCTTTTCTTTTGAACTGCCAAGAGCTCTTACTAACCTTATTTGGTAACAGCTCCCTTCTTTTGTTTCAGAACTGACCCTCTTCCATTCCACATGAGTCTGTTAGGATCCCCTAACTCTGGCCAGAGGGTAGGTGCCCCTGAGCTGCAGTGATGAGCACATGGATCGGGAATGCCACTCTAGTAAGAGCAATCAGACTCTTCTAGGAGAAGAGTCTGGCACTAGAAGAGAGAAGCTTGCTTTTTATTGAGAGTGAATGATGTAAACTAGAACCTGTCTGTGATCATACTCATATCCTCCTCTCCACAACCCCTAAATCCACAGGGAAGAAGCTCATCTCTTGCAATAGGAATAAGCCTAACATCCCAAGAATAGCACAACTGAGAAACAGGCACAGAGAGAGAATATTACTGAGTTCCTGTGTCCAGTCATGCTGGAGAACAATTCCATTCCATGAACTCCTAGTTTCTGGAATCAGTAAATATCCTCTTTGTTTAAATTGGCTTGACTTGAGTTTCTGTTGCTTGCAACCAAAAGATTTCTGGCTAAGACTTGCTTCATTACCCAGAAGCTTTATTATCTATTGTTTGTTTTTGTTTTTGTTTTGGGTTTTCTCACTTTCATCTTTCACGAATGGTAATAAGTCAAGATCTAACTGTAAGCTAATACTGGCTGCAGAGTTATTTGTTACGGTAAAAATTTAGAAAACACTTAGATGGCTCATAAGGGATCACTCACCTATACAGTAACCTAGTGTCCCTAAGTATGATGACTTTGTGGATAAAAAGTGACGTCTAGTGATATTAATGGCTTGACTGTGATACACAGGGGTTCAGCTTCACCCAGGGTCCCTGCGGTTTTGTCTGGGGTCCCATGGTAATGTCTCACATAAGTTCAAGGACAGGCTCACTTGTATTTTTCAACTCTGGTTTCCTCCTTGAGACATTTCACCACTGCCCAGGGCTGTCTGGGAAAACTGCTCCTCTGTGTGATGCTGTCCTTTGGGTGTCTTGAGCTCTGGAGTATCAGACCTGGGCTAAGCCAATGGGGGTGGGAGGACCAGTGAAGGAAATCGCCCTGCAGTGTGCTGTGGCATCTGTGCTTTATCTTTCTCTCTTCAACAAGCTTCTGCATGTTATTTCCTCTGTTAAGAAACCCTGTGATCTGGGAGGAACCAGGCCTGGCCAGTCAAAGTACTTTCTCTCCGTGACAATGAAGACTGGCCAAGAAGTGACATGGGACCCATGCAGGAGGACAGATTCCCAGAACCTGGGGAGAAAGACACTCTCTTCTTTTCACTTATGTTTCTAAGCTGGAGCTTATGGACTAAACCTATAATAAGAAAACCCAAGAGTTATTGGTTGGCCTCTACCTTTCACCCTGTGGCCTGAGGCATAAGGAAAGCCAGCTTGCATAGAACAGAGAATAGAGCAGATGGACAGGGAGCAGCAAGGAAGAGACAGAGTCTTGGCAGCCTCCATCCAGGCCCTGATTCTAAGTCATTCCTAAGGTTTTGCTGCATCCCTGACCTTGTGCTTCAGGGAATCCATACAATTGCTCTCAATATTTGCTAAAACTCACTTCAATTGGCTTTTGCTTTTTTGCAACTCAAAAACTCAAAGGGTCCTAACGAATACATGCACTGTTCTTTCTTTCTTCACATACCTGTGCATAAAGATACCTGTGCATAAAACTGTTCCCTTCTCTCTCGTCTCATAAAAGCAACTGCAGCTGGGTGGTGTGGCTCACGCCTATAATCCTAGCACTTTGGGAGGCTGAGGCGGGAGGAACACTTGAGGTCAAGAGTTTGAGACCAGCCTGACCAACATGGTGAAACCCTATCTCTACTAAAAATACAAAAATTAGTCGGGTGTGGTGGTGGGCGCCTGTAATCCTAGCTGCTTGGGAGGCTGAAGCAGAAGAATTGCTTGAATCTGGGAGGCAGAGTTTGCAGTGAGCCAAGATCTTGCTACTGTGCTCCAGCCTGGGCAACAGAGTGAGACTCTGTCTCAAAAACAGAACAAAACAAAACAAAAAAACAAAGCAACTGCCTTTAAGCAAATGAACATGCAAACCAATCCCTGGGCTACTAGCCCTAAGCCTAGCCCCAGACTTGGCCAAAAAAACAGTCCCTTAGACACAACCTATAACTCACAACTTCTACATTGAGTCTAAATGCAATGAATAGCAATTGTGAACACGAACTTGCTCAAGATTGTCAGATATGATGAGACAGGAAGGGCCAGAATTCACATTTATGTCAACCTGTGTAGAAAAGCGTTTCACCATTTTGCTGTATTTGCGTATCAACCAATCTTTCAGAGCTTGATCTCAAAGAAGTAATCTGGGACTCATTTATAATCCTTAAAGTAAGGGTCTTAGCTGCAGATTCCAGCACCTCTCTGCTGCTTTGGCTGGCCATCAGCTGCCAGCAGCCAGGCCAGCCAGAGGGGAGGTGTCCTGTACCCCACACCACCACCCCTCACAGTTGGAGGGGCACTCAGCACAGATGCAGATCACACAGGCTCAGACACTCACCAGCTAAGCTCCAAGGCCTCTCCAGAACAAGGATGAATGAAGACAACTCCGAATGAGAGGACACAGGCCTGGTGTTCAGCCCAGGAGATAAGCCGGCTCAGAGCGTGGAGGAGGGTGGTCACAGTCAGAGAGCAGGGACTCTCTCAGACAGCTGTTTCCTGCTGGGATCTGCTTCAGAGAGGCTGGAGTGCCACCCCACACACCCCTTCCAGGGACTGCTGTCTCGACTGCTGTCTCCAGGCAGTTTTTACCTCATAACCCTTCAGATTCAAGCCCAGGGATTGGAACTATGATTTCTGATTCTATGGACTTGGGATTCCCGAGGCCTGGATCTTGCTGGTGAGACCTCTCTGGCCTTCGCTTCCAAGGACTTCCAGCTCCAGCTGGATTCGTGTGATTGGGTTCTCCTTGGCTCCATAACCTCAGGGTCTCTGGCTCTCCACACCTCTGCTCGTGCATTACTAAAAGAAGCCTATAGACAACTTTCCCAGATTGTGGGTGAGAGAAACAGCTGAGAAATATCTTGCGTATGCTGAGGATAAACACAGCCATTCCCTCTCAGTGGAAATCTTTGTTCTAGTTCTCCTTTGATGCCAAGGGAGTAGGCAGGTATTGAGAACTCTGATGAGAGGCCTCCACGTTCTTGCCAATGCTAGTTCTTCACTTGCTGACAGGCTTACGATTCCCTCTGCTGTAGAGACCAACCCTGGATTTAGCCTGCTGTTCTCTCCCACATCAGGCCTCCTGGTCCTACAGATGGGCACATCGTGGATCATGGTCTTCAGCCTCAGCAGGACCTCTGTGCTCCCCGGGGCCCTTTTCAGCACTAGTGCCCCTGATTTCCCACAGTCCTTTAAAAGGTGCCTCCCCTTAGGCCATGATGTGACCTCACTTTCTTTATCCCGGAAAGAATAGTCATCAGAGGAGATGTCTGCAGTCCCGCTGCACCCCCAAGCCTCCTCATTTCCCCTCCATCCCAGAGATCTATCTAAGGAGCCCCTCTTCCTATCTAAGGCACATATGCTCTGCCTCTTCAGGAAAGTCAACTATTATTTATGTCTCCCTCCTATACCACCAATGTTAATTAGCCTTCTGCACAGAAACAAAGCCAATAGGATGGATGGATAGGTAGATGATAGATAGATAGATAGATAGATAGATAGATAGATAGATAGATAGGTAAGAGATGATAGATACATACATAGATAAGAAATAGATAAAACAGATAGATACAAAAGACATATAGATTTATAGATTGGATAGAAGATAGAAAGATCATAGATAGATAGATAGATAAATGGATAGATAAGAAAGATGATTGATAGATGGATAGATAGATTAGATAGATGGATGAATGGATAGATTAATAAGAAAGATAGATGATATCAAAACAGATAAGAAAGATGATAGATTACTCTTTTCCTTTCTCAGCCACCGTGGTGTGTTCTTGCCTCCGCTTCTCGCCATGTCTTCTCACAACACTTTCAGGATTAAGCGATTCCTGGCCAAGAAACAAAAGCAAAACCGTCCCATTCCCCAGTGGATTTGGATGAAAACTGGAAATAAAATCAGGTACAACTCCAAAAGGAGACATTGGAGAAGAACCAAGCTGGGTCTACAAGGAATTGCACATGAGATGGCACACATATTTGTGCTGTCTGAAGGTCACGATCACATTACCATATCAAACTGAAAATGTCACCACTATCTGGAGAGTTCGACATGTTTTCCTCTCTGAATCTATTATGAATGCGTTGGTTGGCTGGGTTCAGTAATAAATATGTGAGGCCTTTCATTTCAAAAAAAAAAAAGGAGGATGATAGATTAGATATATGGATAGATGATAGATAGGTAGGTAGATGAATAGGTAGATAGATGGGTAGATGGATGAATGGATGGATAGATAGATAGATAGATAGATAGATAGATAGATAGATAAACAGATTTTAAGGAATTGGCTTATGTGATTGTGGGGCTGGCATGTCTAAATTCTGCAGGGCAGCTCAGCAGTCTGGAAACCCTGGGAAGACTTGATGTTGTAGCTCAAGTCTGAAGGCAGTCTGGAGACAGAATATCCTCTTGCTTGAGGGACCTTAGTCTTTTCCTCTTAAGGCTTCAGCTAATTGGAGGAGGCCCACTGACGTGAGAGACAATCATCTGCTTTATTCAAAATCTACTGTTTCAAATACTCATCTCATCTTTAAAATACTGTCACAGCAATGTCCAGACTGGTGTTTGCCCAAATAGCTGGGCACTGTGGCCAAGCGAAGTTGACACATGAAATTAACCAATTACAGCAGTTATAACTGTGGTCAAGAGCTCTTACATGTTTACTAAGTGTTAGTGTTTGTGCTAAATTAATCACATACAGTTTCTTATTTAATCCTCTTGATGCCCCATGAGGTAGATCCCATTGCTGTCCCCACTTTACAGATGGGAATGTTAAGTTACACAGTGAAGGGCAGAACTCCTCTTCAAACCCAAGTCTAGCTGACTCAGAAGATTATATTCTTAATCACTAATCTGTGCCACCTTCCAGCTGTTTTCCCCATTCTGGCTTTTTATTATCTGATTATAAACATATTAAAAATCTCTCTGATTCAGCAAAACAGAACTTCCCATGATCTATTTCCTCTCTTTCCCGGGGAACCATCTTTGCAAGAGTGGCATCCTCTTGGCTCCAGTTCTTAGTCTTCTTCAACTCATAGCATGCTGGTATCCGCCTTCACCAGAACAAGAAAACAATGTTGACCTAGGTCACAAATAATGTTCATGGATATGGTTCTTTTATCCTGGCATTTATTGTAACACAGAAACAATTGTCCATTGTGTTAAAAAATCAGAAAAGCACTTCTGGTCAAGACAGCATTTGTGTAAATACACATTTGTGTCACCCATTCTGCCATAAACGTAGTAGCTATAGATAATATTTTTTTAATGGAGCATGTAAAAAGGGTATAACTGAGCTCACAAATGAGATAGTCAGTTTTGCAGACCAGAAACAGAAGAGAAACATACAGAAGTTCGTGGGCAAGACTTTGGCTTCTGGGTGTATCTAAGCTAATCTGGCTCCAAGGAAACAGGAACTGAATATGCTGTAGGTGAGACAGGGTTCAGGACTGAAACTAAGACTGGTATATTCTCCACTTAGGACAAGAGATTGCTAAAAGCGCCTACAAACAACTGCTTGGGGTTTTAGCTTATGTGAAGCTGAGGAACTAGGTGGACAGTGATCAAGACAGAACAAGAAGCAGGACCTGAACCAAGCCACTTGTTCACTGAGTGAGGCACCCACATTGCCAATAAGCAAGAGCTACCATCATCAATATAAGGTTCAATTAGCAGGCAGGCTGATAGAGGAAACTCAAAACTCCTAGATAAGAAAAGAAGAATAGACAGAAAAAGAGGAAAACAGAGAAGACAGTAAAGGATAAAGCTTTAAGTAAACCTGAAAACTAAAAGTCCAAAAGATAAAAAGAAATCTATCTCCAAGGGATAATAGCTAATAAATCAATATTGATAGATTTTTTTGCTTCAAGTGAAACTAAAATAGTAAAACAATCTGAAAAAGAATTGAAAAATAAATGTGTTCCAGGTATTTAAAACAGAAGGTGAAGGAATAAGATGAAATAAATAAGAATAGAAAATGTGAAACAAAAATAGACAGAAACAAATTTTTTGTTTTTGTTTTTGTTTTTGTTTTGAGAAGGAGTCTCACTCTGTCACCCAGGCTGGAGTGCAGTGGCACGATCTTGGCTCACTGCAAGCTGCGCCTCCCAGGTTCACACCATTCTTCTGCCTCACCCTCCCAAGTCGCTGGGACTATAGGCACCCACCACCACACCTGGCTAATTTTTTTTTTTTTTTTTTTTTGTATTTTTAGTAGAGATGGGGTTTCACCATGTTAGCCAAGAAATGAACTTTAAAAAAAATGAATATGGCCAGGTGTGGTGGCTCATGCCTGTAATCCTAGCACTTTGGGAGGCTGAGTCGGGTGGATCACCTGAGGTCGGTAGTTGGAGACCAGCCTGACCAACATGGAGAAACCCCGTCTCTACTAACAATACAAAATTAGCCAGTGTGGAGGTGCATGCCTGTATTCCTAGCTAGTCGGGAGGCTGAGGCAGGACAGTCACTTGCACCCGGGAGGCAGAGGTTGTGGTGAGCTGATATCATGTCATTGCACTCCAGCCTGGGCAACAAGAGCGAAACTCCATCTAAAAAAAAAAAAAAAAAAAGAATATGGAAAAGAAACAATTATTAATCTTGGAAATATAAAATACAGTTCCTGAAGTTTTAAAAAGTCTAATAGATTGGATAAAATTTCAGACTTGGTACAGTCATAAAAATAATTGAATTGAAAGATGATACCAGAGAGTTCACTCAAAAATATGGCACAGAGAGCCAAAGTTTAAAATTTTGTAAGAACAATTGAGAAAGATGGAGAATAATTAGAGAGGCTACAACTTACAGCACATGGAAGTTGCAGAGAAAGAGAGTAAATAAAAAAAAAATAAATAAAAGAATGATGGTTAAGAACTTTCCAGAATGGTAGAAAGACCAAACTCTCAGGCTGAAAGTGTATTTTGAGCGAATAAAGAAAATCTTAAAGGCAATCAGAGAGAAGAATTAGATTATCTAACAATGAACCACAGTTAGACTGAAGGTAATTTTCTCATGAGCCACAATGAAGTCAGGGATAGTAATGACAACAGCTAACACTTGAATGGTACTATGTCCCAGGCATAATGCAAAGTACTTCATGCATATTAACTAATTTAAACTTCACAACAATTCTGTGAGATGGGATTCTTATTATCCCCTTTTTACAGTTGAGGAAACTGAGCCAAAAGGAAGTTTAATGGTTCTTGTCCAAGGTCTCGCATCTATTAAGTAGAGAAGCTGGGACTCAAACTGAGCTGATCTGACTCCAAATGTTCACAGTTACCGCTCTGTAATGCTTCTCACTGTAGACAAATATGTTCAAGGTAATGAGGGAAAATAAATGACAACCTAAGATTTTATTTCCAGCTAAATTAAGAAATGTTTTGGTGCATAAAAATTAGAAGACATATATTACCCACAGACATTCATTTAACACATTATTAATGTATACATTTCCACAAGAAGAAAAATTAACTAAAAAAGAAGGCATAGGAGTCAAGAAACAATGAGGACTTGATCATCCGTTTGGTAAACTTAATTATGAAGTATAAAAATTAGTTTATTTCTTCTTCTTTCTTTCTTTCTTTCTTTCTTTCTTTCTTTCTTTCTTTCTTTTTCTCTCTCTTTCTTTCTCTCTCTCTCCTTCCTTCCTTCCTTCCTTCCTTCCTTCCTTCCTTCCTTCCTTCCTTCCTTCCTTCCTTCTCTCTCTCTCTCTCTCTCTCTCTCTCTCTCTCTCTCTCTCTCTCTTTCTTTCTTTCTTTCTTTCTTTCTTTCTTTCTTTCTTTCTTTCTTCTTTCTTGAATCTGACTCTGTCACCCAGGCTGGAGTGCAGTGGCACTATCTCAGCTCACTGCCACCTCTACCTCCTGGGTTCAAGGGATTCTCCTGTCTCAGCCTCTCAAGTAGCTGGGATTACAGGCATGTGCCACCACAACTGGCTAATTTTTGTATCTTTAGTAGAGACGGGGTTTCACCATGTTGGCCAGCCTGGTCTCGGACTCCTGGCCTCAAGTGATCTGCCCAGCTCAGCCTCCCACAATGCTGGGATTACAGGCATGAGCCACCACGCCTGGCCAAAAATGATTAATTTTTAAAGAAGAGATAAAACTTAGTTGACAATAACAACATAAGAAAGATGATAATTATAATGTGTTTATATTTCTTTTCATGATTTAAATGAGCACAGAAATATGGAATGACTTCAGATTTATTTTGTGTGAATTATAAAGGTAACAATAAGGAATAGAAGAAATAAAGCCTACAGCTTTCATACTGACAGAGAGGGAAAAGAGTAAATATAGAAAACTTTATCAATGCAGTAGAATAAATGGAAGGAAAAAAGGAAACAAAGAAAAGAAATGACAAATAGAAAGTGCAAAATAAAATGGTAGAAATTGCTTCAAGCAGATCAGTAATTACAATAAATGTAAATGGAATAAATTCATTGATAAAGAGGTAGGGATTATCAGATTAAAGTTTTTAAAATTCTGGGGCATATTGTCAAAGCCACATAGCAAAATTGTAGTAAAGGTAGAGAAAAAGATAAACAATATCATATAAATACTAACAAGAATAAGGCTGATATTATACTACTTAAGTCAGACAAAATAGAGTTTAATGTAAAAAAAAGTAATAGCAACAAAGGGGTGGTATAGAACATTAAAAGAAATGATTTTCTAAAAATGTATAGTAGTAAACTTATATGACCTTACCAATGTAACCTCAAAATATAGAAAGCAAAACTGACTAAATTACTAGAAAAAATGGGGAAAAATTGTTATAATGGAAAATTTTAAATGATCTTTTAAAACTGTTATATAAAACTGACAAAAATATTTAGAATTTAAATTTAAACAAAAACATTAAACGCTTTAAAATCTATATAAAATGCTGTATCCATTAAATAAAGAATACACATTATTTTCAGATGCATGTGGAACACTTAAGAAGTGATCATATGTTAGATCACAATATTTTCAAAGAGATAAAATAATAAGGTCCACATTCTCTGTTCACATGGCAATTAAATTGAATGTCAAACTTCCAAAAGTTTGGAAACTAAAAAATGCACTCTAAACAACAGATGGGTTAGAAGGGAAATCATAATGAAACAGAAAATATTTTGAACTGAAGAGCATTCAAATGATTACATATCAAAAAAGTATACAGCTAAAGTGATACTTTGAGGTAAGTATAACCCCCACTACCCGCCACATACACACACTCCACCTACCCAGTTCCCTTCCCTGGAAATTGCTTATGTTTCCAGTTTCTTTTGTATTCATCCACAGATATTCAAACCGTATGTAAGCATATATGTATAGGCTTAGTAATGTGCAAAACAATGTGTGTAGTATGCTACCATTGGTATAAAAATGTTATAAGAAACATGAACAAGTTTCAGTTAATACATTTTGAAGATTTTCTTTTTTATGACTGCATTATATTAATTGTGCAACCTGTGAATCACTTGCATTAAAATCAGAAACAAGACAAGGATGCCCACTCTCAGGCAACTATTCAGTACTGGAGTACCTGTCTAAGGCAAAGCTGGAAAATAAATAAGCTGCATAATAATTGGAAGAGAAGAGGTGGGACCTTTTATATGCAGGCAATACAATTATCGGTGTAGAAATCCCTCCTCCCAAACCCCAAGAATATCCACTGTCAAATTATTCAAATGAATACGTGAGTTAAACAAAATTGCTGGATGCAAAATCAACATTTTAAAAATGGTTAAGTTTTTATATGCCCTAAATTCAGAATTTTAATTGAAAAATATCTAGTCATAGTGTTACGTGTCACATCCTCCAATCATCCCGAAAAACAAGAAAAGAACATGGCGCCTGAAGGCTAAAGCTTGAAAAATCCCAATAAAGGTGTTCTCTCTCTCTCTCTCTCTCTTTTTTTTTTTTTTTAAATCAGATTGCTTCATATTTGTCTGTGCCTGAGCCAGCGATTGTGGTGCAGAAAGAGATGAGATCTGTGATTAATAGTCTTTGGTAAAACAGATGAATGAGGCAAGGAAGGGAAAATTATCTCCAAATAGGTGGGGATCTTCAGTAGCAAACGTGTTTTTTATGTACTACACATCTGTCTCCCCAGTAAACAGCTCATTAAGGGCAAAGACAATGTTGAATTGTCTCTTTAGCACCTAGGCTTAGCACTGTGCCTTACATGTGATAAAGTCACAATAAGTAATCAGTGAATAAGTGAGTGCATGTAAGCCAGGACCAACAAGCCTGGATCAGCCTCTCCTTTTGCAAGACTACCCAGAACCCCCACAGCTGGGGATAGAGACTCTTCACCAAGCCCGAGCTGAGTGAGTGGGAAATGAGGGAAGTAGCTTTTGGTTGAGATTGATGGGATCACTTAGAGGATAAATGTGACTACCATCCAAGGCACTGATGCAGGACCCTTGAAGGGAAGTGCTCACATTGAACTTGACTGTGCCCAACATGGTTATTGGTTTCCAGGAGTGTAGGGTCTTCTGTGCATTGGGAAATGAGGACAGCCTCTCATTTTGCCCAGAATTTTATGGGACTGGTTCCCTTTTATTTCGTGACCTAAGAGAAATAAGTGATCCTGTCTTATTTTCTTTTTTTGAGACAAGGTCTTGGTCTGTCACCCAAGCTAGACCACAGTGGCATGATCATAGCTCACTGCAGTCTCCAATTCCTGGGCTCAAGAGATCCTCCAACCTCAGCCTCCTGAGTAGCTGGGACTAGGTAAGATCCACTATATCTAGCTAATTTAAATATATATATTTTTATATATTTATATATATTTAAATATATATGTGTGTGTGTATGTGTGCAGGGGTGTGTATGTATATGTATGTGTGTATTAATATATATGTATATATATACACACACATATATGTATTTGTAGAGATGGAATTAACATAGTTAATGTTGCCCAGGCTAGTCTCAAACTCTGATCTCAAGTGATCCTCCCACCTCAGCTTTACAAAGTTCTGGGCTTACAGGCATGAGCCACCATCCCCAACTGATCTTGCCTTTTAAGTACAGACAGAACCTTCAATGCTGCTCTCTTCAGCCTCAATACCACCGCTAGTTAAGCACAAAATGAGACAGTGAGAGGAAATTGACATTTGAATATACCCAGAGATTGATGGAAATCTTTCAGGAGCAAGGACTCCTTCTGTGTCTTTGCCCAAGCCATGCCCTTTGCTGTAACACCACATTGTCTCCTCCCAAGGCCCAAGTTCTGTTTGCCCTTTGAGGCTCAACTCATATCACACTTCCCTGGGGAAGCCTTCCATGACTATTCTCCTTAGAGGGCATTTCTCTGGACACCGAACTCCTGTAGCACCATCACCAATATCTAATTCTCTTTTCTGTGCCACGTTTTCTCCTCTCGGAGACTTTTCTTCCTCCCAACGCTTTGGAAATCTGATGGACTGTTAATCAAGGGGAACTGTCTTCCCATCATCTGAGGAGCCGTAAAACTCAGGCTGGCCAACCCGAGTACGCCATTCACCTGGACACAGTGATGGGTCCAAGAGTGGGCAAAGGAACAAAATGGACTTTGGGCAAAGGAGGCTTTCTCTCCTTCTGAAGGACCACGGCTGGAGCCGATGAGCATCAGGTTTTCTGCAACAAGGAAAAAGTGTCAAGAAGTGAGGGCACACCGAGGAAAGCAAAACTGAGAGATGGGCAGAGAATATCCTGATTATATCACAAGAGTGCCCTGGATTGAGCTGTGCCTGAAGCCAGACTACTCTAACTTGAGCCACCTCCTTTCCCTTTGTCTTAAAGTGCTCTGAACTTGACTTCCCTCAAACCAAGAGTCTTGACCAATTAACTCTCCCTCTTATTATTAGGACCATTTATTTGGCACATAAAATTATTGCAACCCAGTGAAGCTGGTTCCTCAAAATGTCTCACTTTTTTACAGAAAGACTTGACTAAACTCTGCTATATATCAGGGCCATCAGGCCAGACTCTTGGCTTCTTTCTGTATCAGCCCTTGTTTCTTTATTTTGTAAAAAAATGTTTTTCAACCTTTCTTTTTGCACACTTTTTTCTCTCCATATGGTCTATCATGCTTTGGTGTCAAAATAATTTAGAGGCACATCAAATTGCTTACCATAGCTCATGCAGAATTTCCACTGCTCTCTGGCTCAGTCTGAGCCTCCCTCTGGGGTGTGTGTGTGTGTGTGTGTGTGTGTGTGTGTGTGTATGCCGTCTCCTTCCCTCACTCACTGCTCCATTTAGGAAACAGGTGTGCACAACCTCACAACCCCATTCTCCAAATGCCTCCTTCTCAGATCAACACCTCACTTGAAGATAGCCTTTGCAGAATCAGGTGCTCGGTTGAGAAAGGATCCCTCCCCCAAGGCCTCAGGGGGCCCCCAGATTTAGGACATCCCTGGGTGTTCTCTGGTGCAGTCTCTCATCTGTGTTCAAGGAGCCGGAGAGCAGGGATCTGGCTAATTCTCCTGTCGCCATCTCAGGCTCTACCTTAACTTAATTACCCTTTTATCATGTGAGTACTTGCTCTAGAGCCCACAATGGCTCCCTAGTGTTACCCACATCTAAACCAACCTCGTGCCAGAACCTGCCCTGCTTAGGCTAACTTCCTTCCCGCACATTCTCTCTCCATCCCCCAGATTGGTGGGCTGACCCTCTCCCTGCTTCATAAAAAAAATCCAGCTCATTCTCCCCTCAAGGCTTTTGCTGTTTGTGCTCTTCCTGTCTGGAATACCCTTCTGTCTTCTTTCTCCCACCTCCAAATCTTACACAGCCCACTTCAAGTCCCTCCTGTTCCGTGCAGCCTTCTCTGATTTTTCTAGTTCATGATTTGCACCTTTTCTGAATTGCTCTACAGTTAGGACCATACAGCTTGTTATTTAGCTGTTGCACACATTGGTATTCGAATCTATCTTGCCCCTTACTGAAATATGTGTTTCTTGAATTTAAGGACCATTTCTTAAGCATGTTTTATTCCTCTCACTCTATCTCAGCATCAAGCATGGAAACAGTTGCTCGCACATGGTAGATCATTGGTGGCATAGGCATCATAGGCATCATCCTGGGAATTTGTTTTAGAAATACAGATTCCCTGCATTATCGCCTGGAGAGTCTGACTTTTAATAGGTTTGGGGTAAGATGCTTGGATCTGTGCTTTTAAAAGCCCCGTGAGGTAAGGCATTGCTGAAGCGAGTTTGGAAAACAGCTTGAGTGAATATATTGTCGAACCTCAAATCAAGATACTCATCTGACAAGCTCAAGTATTTTTATGAGAAAAAGCCACAGGATATTTTAAATGTGTAGGGACTTGGAAATCCCAGGGTGTGTGGTTCTCCTGCACTTGGTGATGGGGTTCCATTTTGGAGATCATATGGTGTGATGGCTAAGAGCATGGGCTTGGAGTCTGACAAGGGTTTGAGTCCTGGTTCACTCACTTATCGTGGGACTTTGAACAATATAACCTCTCTGAACCTTCGCTTCCTCCTCTCTTAAATAGAAGTAAAAATAGAAGCCACTTTCCAGGATTAGTGTGAGAATTAAACAAGGTCCCATATATAAAGCACTCAGCTCTATGCCTGGCACAGAATACATATTTGTAACAAGTACTAGTAGGTGTTAAATTATTGAAGCTGGAAAATCTGCCAGCTTGTAGGAAGTTTTCGATCCAGGAAACTCTATGTCGGTGAGGCACACTCTCCTTTGCTTTTGAAGGGAGCACTTGGGAAGACCTCTTAGTCCTAATGCAAGTGCTTACCCACTACTGGGGAGGAAGAGCCCAACAGCATGAAGCAACTGAAACACAGACTGATAAGTTAAGTGCTCTATCTATTATGCAAATTGGGAGTGCTCCCAGCACTATCTCCTTGCTGAGTTAGAGAACGTTTTCCTTCCTCAATCTGTATTTACACAGCACCACAACTGGAAATCATTGTTTGTTTCTTGGAAGTATGTGTGCCCTTGCCCTTTCTTTGTCCACAGGAGATTGAGGGGACATCCGTAGCAGAGGGACAGAGAGCCTGGACTTTTCACTCCTAATGTCAGAGGAAAGACTATGACCAGGACCTAACCTGGGCCAGGATGGCATGACCACCAGATGATGTCATTTAAGACCAGCAAACCCAGGCTTTAGAAATGCATTAGCTGTGTCTTATAGGAGGCAGGGGGACAAGCCCAGCAAGTGGAATGGGGCTTTGCATGCAAGCAATAGATCAGTGGATCAATGAATCAATGGGCCAGTGAATCACTTGCCAAATGGGTTTCTCCTACAGGCCATGAATACTCCCATGGGTCAAGAAAAGAACAGGGTCTTAGTTTGGGCAGAGGGAAGATTTCCTCCCCTCTTAGGGACCAACGGGCACTTGGATCTGTACTATGAAGGGACAAGAAGCTGGGAAAGTGTCATTCTGAGGGAGGTTCATGGCCTCTGATACCATTTTTGGGACACGGGTTCAATGGTTCTGTGTCACATGGCATTCTGCCAGGGAGGTGGGAACTCTCCGCTCAAGCAGTAGGTGAAAAGCCCTCTCTTGTTTAAGCTTCAGTTTCCATAATTTTTGACAGGATCTCATGGGAAGAATTTAGTGGCAGAAATAACTCAGCAGAGATCATCCCTTCCTGGGGTGGGAGTCTTAGTGGCAGTTAACATCAGAAAAGCTAATGGGGTAACCCAAGAACTCTTCCTGGAGGAGGAGATGTTGGCTGAATCATCAGTCGGCTCATATCACTGAGCCAAACGCTTGTCATTGGCTTTGGGGGGGTCAACGTAGACCCCACAGCCCCCCCATCATCCTCAGAATTGGCACTCCCCAATGCCTCACAGGGATGATTTCAGGGTTCAGAAATTGTGACTTCCAACCCCCTTGGGTAAACTTCCCTTCCATCATGCAGGGCCATATCCCTGGTCTTGGCTTGCCCTGTGACCACACCGCATTATCCTTCCACATGCCCTGACACACGCTTCGAAATGCCAGGGTTCTCATGAGTCCAGCCTGCCAGGAGCGAGGCTTGCCAAAGCCATGTCCCAGCCAAGCGGGTGGCCTGCGGAGTGAGCCATAGGACTGCACTCAGCCCAGTTCCAAGCTGGAAGGTGAGGGCAGCCTCCCAACTATTTCTTCCAACCTCAGAAACGATTCAGTGCTGGCAGTTCACACGAGGTCCCCCTGACATCTCCAGTCAGGAATGTAACTTGCTGTGGATTCTCAGGCAAAGAGGCAAAGAGAAGACCATTAGGAAGGGGGGAAGTCATTAGCAGACGGGATGACCAGCATGCATGAGGGACCCATCTGCCTTTCCCGGAGGTGCCCAGGAGCTTGTGTGTGGGTCAACTTGAGCCTTCCAAGATTCTTTGACCACTTGAGACCCAGAAGATCAAAGGTCTGGTAGCCACAACCCTCTTTGAATCCATAAATCCTTGCCTCTCACAAATGGGAAGAAAAGGTGTCAGGAGGCAAAGCTGTAGCTAGCAGTTTTGCCAACATGCATGGATTGCAAACATTATTTAGTAAAAGGGTTCAAGGATGGAACAGAGGAGGAGTCAGGAACTCCATTCTTGACCACCTCAAAGCACCCTTGACCTCAAGGGAACACCTGCTGCCGACTCCCTGCCCTTGACCTTCAGTCCTGCTCCATACATTTTTGTATCCTCTAACATGCCCCTGATGTGGTCTGGCTGACAATTTCTGCTGGCTGCTACCCCCCAAACCAGGGCTGGCTTGGCTCAATACATAGAGGGCACTCTGGGTTCTAGAACATGTACTGGCTTGATACATAGTCATCCCACCGGTGGGTAGAGGGTACTCAAGCAGTGCTTCTCAAACTTTCATGTGCCTAGATTTATCCGGGGCTCCTGTTGAAGTGCAGATTCTGATTGAGTAATTTTGGGCGAGCCCAAGATTCTGCCCTTCTAGGAAAGCCACAGTTGAGGTTTATACTTCCAGTCCATGACTACACTTGGAAAAAGAAAGTGCTAGAAGGCTCAGCAGCTACTGCTGTGAGATCAGGGCTTGCAATTCTTGTACAGAGGTCCAAATAGCACACTCATTAAAAAGACCAGCTGATTCCCTGCCCTCATAGCTGCGGCCACTTAGCCCCCACCAGCAGGCCCAACTCCTCCCCAAACTCAGGTACCCAACATCTTGAGAGATACAAAGGAGCTGTGGGGGTCGTTATTTCCCTCTATCCACTTCACCCTCCTCTTCTCAGTGTTAGATTCTCCTTTGCAACCTCCCAGCTTCCTGGGTTGACCAACCTCTCTGCTTCACCCTCCAGTGCCAGGCCACAACCTGCCTGCTGTTGCTATGCAGTGAATGTGCATCCCCCAAAGTCATATATTGAAGCTCTAATCCCCAGTGACTGTGATGATGCTAAAAGTTGGGGTCTTTGCAAGGGAATTAGGTTTAGATGAAGTCACAAGAGTGGAACCCCTCTTCTGAAATTAGTGCCCTTATAAGAAAAGAAGGAGACCTTTTCTCTCTGACATGTGAGGACACAGCAAGAAGGTAACCATCTGCAAGCCAGAAAGAGAGTCCTTACCAGAACATTGAATCAGCCGGCACCTTGATCTTGGACTTCCCAGCCTCCAGAATTCTGAGAAACTAATGTTTGTTGTTTAAGCCACACAGTCTATGGTATTCTGTTATAGCAGATTGAGCTGACTAGGATACTTGGAGTGTATCCTAGTCACTCCATACTTGGACCAGGCGGTCCCTTCATGGGCAGCACTAATGAATGAACACAGAGTTCTCCTCATTCCTCCAAGATCACCAGTGCCTCCTTTTCTCGGCCCCAGCTGGAAAGAGCAATCTCTGCCTTGTCCATGCTACTACTATTACGTGGAACATATAACCATAATGTTAGTCACAGTGTGATTGTGATTCTGCATCTACATAATTGTCACTTCTTCTATCCTTGAGGGAGGACATAATAATGCAGAGCTAAGCACATAATGTATATTCATTGAATCAATGATGCTGTTATTCCTGGTCCCTCTTCCTTGAGAGGTCCCTCCCTCATATCCTTGGAGACAGTCACTATGCCTATCCCTTAGGGGACTTTTCTAGTTTAATAGCTCCAGTTTCTCCAACCCCAACCAACTTCTCTATTTAGAAGTATCTAAGATGCTAATTCTCAAGCTTGGCTGCTTGTTAAAATTAACAGGGGAGTTTTAAAAATACTGAGTCTAACCCTTAGAGATTCTGATTTATTTGGTTTGGAGTGTGACCTGGCCATTGGGATTTTTTTTTTTTTAAAACCCAATGCTGCTAATGTGCAGCTGGGTTTGAGAGCCACTTGGAGTCAGGAATTTTAGGTTCCCACCCAGCACTTTAGTCTCCAGACTGCTGTCCGGCCTGTTCTAATTGTAGGTCCCCCAGTGCAAGTGAACAAGCTCTTACCTTGATCTTGACACTAGTTCTTTCTATGAAGAGAGGGCACAGGGCTACACTAGTAAGGGACCAGAGGCTGGCATGAGACAGATCCATCATTTAAATAGGCATGACTCAAAGCAATTGTCTCCACTTCTCTAAGCCTTCGTTTCTTAACCAATAAAATGGGATCATGGTGTAGTCAGTTTCTACTGGATAACAAATCACCCCAAAACCTAGAGGCTGTATTAGTCCATTTTCATGCTGCTGATAAAGACACACCCAAGACTGGGCACTTTACAAAAGAAAGAGGTTTAATTGGACTTACATTTCCACGTCACTGGGGAAGCCTCACAATCATGGTGGAAGGCAAGGAAGAACAAGTCATGTCTTACATGGATGGCAGCAGGCAAAGAGAGCTTGCACAGGAAAACTCCCCCTTATAATAACCATCAGCTCTCATAAGACTTATTTGCTATCATGAGAACAGCACAGGAAAGACCTGCCCCCATGATCCAATTACCTCTCACCAGGTGCCTCCCACAACACGTGGGAATTCAAGGTGAGATTTGAGCCATATCAGTGGCTACAAGCACAGACAGTTATTCTTTCACACAATACTGTGGGATGGCTGGGCAGTTCTGGTCTGGATGGACTCACCTGGAGCTAGATGGTCTAGGAGGGCCTCCTGCAGATGTCTGGTTGTTGGCTTGACATCAGCTGGGGTGACACGGATGGCTTGGCTGGTATCTGTGTCTCCCATCATCAGGCAGGCCATCTCAAGCTTGTTCATGTTGTAGTCACCAGGTTCTGAGGGAGTGAGTCTCAAGATACTTTTCAAGCCTATTTGCTAATGTCCCATTGGCCAAAGCAAGCATAGGGACCAAGGGGAAACTTCCCTTTCACTCTTCTGAGGTCTGCTGAAAATCAACTGACAAAAAAGGCAGATTAATAGGAGAAAAGACATACAAAATTTATTTTATGTGCATAGCATGAGGGAATTGCCAGAGAATATTACTCAGTATCTCCATGTGGTCCAGATGCTTATATAACTTTCTCCATAGCGAAGAGGGGAGATGCGAAATGTTGATAATTCTTTTGAGGAGCAGTAAATGATTATTAGGGAGAATGAATGGACCCAGGAGACTGAAATTCAATTGTAAATTATTCTCTTTGGAATCTGAGCAAACCTGAGAGACAGATATTATCTTATAAAAAGGTCTAACAAGTTGTGGTTACATTACTCAGTCTTTGTTTCTGCGATAGACAATGAGATTTCAGGGATGGGACAGGAAGCAATTGTTCCAATTGGTGGGTCAAGTCTTCATGCAGCTAAGGGAAAAGCCTCTTCCAGCATCCGCTGGTCTCCAATGGCCTTGAATTTGAAATATTCATCATACCAGGGTGCCATATTTTGGGGTAAAATTTCTCTCGGTGTCTTCATTTATCAAGGCCAGCCCAGAGCCATGTTTGTTGCAGATGTTTCCTTGCAAGTCATGCTATTAATTCATGGATTCCTCCCAGAGATTAATTCATTCATTCATGTATCCATCCTAGAGATGCTGAGTGTCTGCTACATGCCAGGCATTGTACCAGGTGCAATGAATTTTGAAACAAGTGAAAATAGATCCTTACTCCCAGGAGTTTTATCATCCACTGGGAGGGGCATGTAGGTAAATAGAACCCAGAAGTCAACTTGAACTTCAGATTGGTATTTGCATGTGTTTTCTCTGCTTTTGCCTGTTTCAACTTGCACACAGAAATCCTTCTCTTTAGAGTTCCACATCAGACAAATGTGTTTGTAAGCAATACAGACTTTATGGGCAGCTTCGCAGGGGAAACAAAAAACAGGTAATATGGTACCCATCACATCAATGGGCCATCAGCTCAAACAACCCGTCAGATGTTTCTGTTCTTCCAAAGTTAAGGTGTCCGAACTCTCCCTTGGAGGAGCCCCACCTTCAATAGTTCCCTCTCTCCCCTTCCCAGAACCTCCTTCAGAAGTACACCCCTTTCCTCTCTGTTATGCAAAGCAAAGCAGCTCTCTCCTGGCTCCCCCACATCAAAATATTTCTTCTCCAATTTACAAAATTAGATCCACCCTGCTTAGAAGTCAGCGTTGGAACCATCTTGTGCTGTTCAACCAGGCACTTTGAGATCTTATCTCTTGCCTCCTGTCATCTAAAACAATTTCTCAAATTGTTTACTCCAGCGTTCTCCCCAAGAAGATGTTTCTGAGTAAACATTTTCTCCATCTTCTTCCATATATATCTATGTCTAAAATCAAGCATGTTGAATTTTGTGCAAGAGCAACAGGAAAGAGTAATTTTTTTTTTTTTTTTTTTTTTTTGAGACAGGGTCTTAACCTGTTGCCCAGGCTGGAGTGCAGTGACAAAAATGAACTCTGGTCGTCCTCACTGCTTATTGTATGCCAATTATAATGCCTTAGCAAGCAAAAGACACTCCCACGAGTGTCATGACAGTTTACAAATGCCATGGCAACATCAGGAAGTTACCCTATATGGTCTAAAAAGGAGATGAACACTCAGTTCCAGGACTTGCCCACTTCTTTCCCAGAAAACTCATTAATAATCCACCCCTTGTTTAGTATATGATGAAGAAATAATACTCAATCAAGCAGCCCACACCACTGCTCTGCCTATGGCGTGGCCATTATTTGTTTGCTTTCTTAATAAACGTGCTTTCACTTTATTCTATGGACTCGCCCCAAATTCTTTCTTTCTTTCTTTCTTTTTTGAGATGAAGTGTTGCTCTGTTGCCCAGGCTGGAGTGCAGTGTCGTGATCTCAGCTCACTGCAACCTCCGCCTCCCAGGTTCAAGCAATTCTCCCTGCCTTAGTCTCCCAAGTAGCTGGGATTACAGGCACCCACTGCCACTCCTGGCTAATGTTTGTATTTTTAGTAGAGACAGGGTTTCATCATGTTGGCCAGGCTGGTCTCGAACTCCTGGACTGAAGTTATCCACCCACCTTGGCCTCCCAAAGTGCTGGGATTACAGGCATGAGCCACTGCATCCAGCCCCCAAATCTGTTCAAGAACCCTCTGTTGGGGTCTAGGATTGGGACCTCTTCTGGTAACATTATCATAAGTGCCTTTTCTAGTTAGCTAACAGAAGGAGAAAACAGACCAAATCTTCACCTATTCACGGCACATAGAACAAGAAAGAAAAAACAGTGGCCCTACGGTTTCCATTGTTTCCCCCAAATGTCTGTATGTCATTTGTTACCTTGGTTTTGTTTGGCAAGGATGTGTTGTTGCCTTTCACATGCTTTGGATCTAGACTAATCTTGGCACTCAGATGTCCCTTTGGCCTCACAGAATAGGATGCCTGGAATCAGAACAAGCCATGGAGTGCAAAGAAATTCCTCAGTCATGACTACATTATTTTGTTCTTCATATCAAAACAAGCTAGGTGAGAGAATTCATTCATCTTTTATCACACTGTAAGGGATAGGGCAATTTTTCTCCCAGGATTCAGGACTAAAGTAGATGATCTTCTGGACTTCTCTGTGACATTTAACTGAAATTGCAATTCACCAAAAACAAACAAATGAAAACAAACAAACAAACAAAATCTTCCTTTTGAGAAGATCATCCCCAGAAGTAAAAAAAAGTTTGCACTTGGAAGATGCAAAAAATGTAAGTACACATGTCATTTGAAGGGGTGCATGTGTGTGTGTGTGTGTGTATGGACTCTTTCAGTTGCAAGGTAGAGCAACTCAACTACAAGTGGCTTAAACAAAATGGGAGTTTTATTTGTATTCTAGAAAAGTCCAAGATAGATCAGTCTTCAGTCATGGTTGGATCCAGGTGCTCAGATGATGTCATATGAGTTCTTATCCCTCTCCCTCACTCAGCTCTGGTTCAATATGACCACCAGCAGCCCCAGACTTACATTCTGCAGGCTAGACACATTCCTGGGGGAACGTATGCTTCTTTCCCAGAAGTCTTTTTAAAAGTTCCAGGCTTGCCGAGCACGGTGGCTCACGCCTGTAATCCCAGCACTTTGGGAGGCTGAGACGGGTGGATCATGAGGTCAGGAGATCAAGACCATCCTGGCTAACATGGTGAAAACTCCGTCTGTACTAAAAATACAAAAATTACCCGGGGGTGGTGGCAGGCGCCTGTAGTCCCAGCTACATGGGAGGCTGAGGCAGGAGAATGGCGTGAACCCAGGAGGCGGAGCTTGCAGTGAGTGGAGATTGTGCCACTGCACTCCAGCCTGGGTGACAGAGCGAGACTCCATCTCAAAAAAGAAGTTCCAGGCTTGCATCTCAATAGCCCAAATTGGATTTAGTTTCCATCCCTACACCAATAAGGGTGCCTCCAATTGGCCAGGCCTTGATCACACACTCCTGAAGCAGGGTGGGGTAAGGCAGACTCCAACCAAACTACATGGACTTTAAAAAAAAAAAAAAAAAAAAAAAAAAGGATGATATTACCAGAAAGGAAAATGGTTTGGCAACAGCAAAGGATGCCTGTTACAGTGGAATGCCTATGTAATGGTGAAATAAATAAGAGGGAGAAAAGAAAGGCAGCAGCTGGTAGGATGCTGGCAGAGGGCAATGAACAGGTCTGTCCTAAGTGAACTCAGGTCGGCAGGCTTGGTTCTCAAACCAGCTGCCTTGATTAATGGTAAAAACAACAACATTTCAAGACCTGAAACACATCTCCTTAAATTTCACTGAAGTGTCCAGTAAGTGCTGATGTTTATGGATGTCACCATCACCCAGGGTTGCTGTTGCCCCTGGACAGCCGGGTTAGCAGACAGCTGTCTATCAGGACTAAAGGAAAGAGGTTCGAAAGCCAATGTGGAGAATTCGAGAACTTGGCTTGTGTAGTGCATCATAAAGGAAGGAGGGAAGAGGGAGAAGCCTTGGCAATTTGTTTTTAATATTTTTGCTTGTTTTGGATGCCACAAAAGCCTCATGTATTGGCTCTTGACTAATAAAAACAGAGGGGAAACCAGGCTGGAAACCTGGCTGTGTTTCCGTGCACAATTAGGTTTGTTTGTTTAGGTCTCTTTTTATTTGTTTTCAGATGACTCAGATATGAATACTGCAGGCCTTTCAGAGTGAAGTGTTCATATGTGTATTTTAGGTCTAGGGCTTCGCCAAGTGCAGAAAGACTTGGCTCCCCGAGGTTATTTTCCTATCCAGGGGTTTTTCAAACTTTCAAGTAGAGCTGAAGAATGCTGTTGCAAGCCAGGTTCTTTTTCTTAGCAGACCCCAGCTTGGGGTTGTAGGGGGGACAGGGATTGCAAAAATACAAACACAAAAATCCCCAAACAGTGCACAAGGGCACCCATTGTGCTGATCCCGGCACTGCCTCTCCCTGATGGCTTTACCATCTGCATACTTCCGTCCTCTCTGGAAACCTCTTCACGAGTCTGCCTCCCTTTCACCAGACAACCAAGTCCAGAGGTATACTCTCCCCTCCTCTCTCTCTGGATCTGTCTACAAACTGTTCTGCTTTCAAGATTCTCCTTTTTCATTGCCATAGTTTGGAGTCTGAAGCCTCCTATAAAATGCAGAGATATTTACAATCTGGGAAGCTGCCAAGCACCTGGCTGAGCTCCTACCCCTAAGGGTGGTATCTCCTGCAGGTTTGCTTCTGGCCAGTTGACCCAGCGTCCAGGGCCTTGGGAGGGGTCTAGGGAGAGGTTGAGCAGTAGTCTTTCCCCCAAGATGATCAGGATGCAAACTAGGCAATGATGAAGACCACTCTGGTCTCCCTTCTTGGGGATGAGACTTCTTTCCAGTATCCCTGCCTCTGCATTGATGAATCAGAGAATAGGGACAGCCGAAAGTGGTCCCAGCTGTTTTCAAACACTCAGGATCTATATAGGCACCAGAAGCAGGTTTCCTAAGCTCCCTGGAAGCTGGTCACAGCCTAAGAGTCTCTAACAACCTCCCTTGCTCACTGCCCATGTGAAATGGAAGACACTGACCAACGCATTCGCCAGAGAAGCACTTTCCTACGTTAGTCACTCCAGCGAAACGTCTGGTCACCAAGATCGCATTTTTCAATGCTCCTCTCCCTCTGAATTTGCCCCCCAACTCTTCTGCTTTTAAGACTCTCTTCTTTCAGTGTGCCAGCATAGAGGCTGAAGCATCTGAAACTTTTAGGAGAAAGATTTATTCTGTCAAAATTCACGTATTTCAGGAATGTCCTTTTATTCCCCAAAACCAGTGTCTTCCAGAACTGTATCCTGGGGTCAAAGAAAAAATTGGTCCAATCTTGCACCTTCCACACCTACACTGCTGTGTCAACACAGGTGGTGACTGGAATAATGGCTCTATGTCTCAGCAGACACTGAGATGAGGATTTGAGTGCAAACACTGCAGTCGAGCGGTGAGCCCAGGAAGAAACTCAGTGGGGAGGTGACCCTGGGTGACTGGACCTCAGTCCTGCTGGGACCCTCTAAGAGGAGGGACAGTGGAATAATGCCCCTGACTGTCCCACTGAGGGACAAGGAAGCTGGTTCTTGATGGCTGAGGGTTGCTCTTGGCATCTTAACTCCTGGGCACTTCCAAGTACACTTCCAGTCAGGGAACATCTTTAGGCAGAGAGAGATGTAGAACTTTCCAGAGGCCACTTCCAGGGCAGGCTGAGGGGATTTGGGAAGGGCACCAGCCATGGCTATAGTGTCTTCTATACCCTAAGATGACATAAGGAAAGGACTAATCATCAGAAAAAGACTGTACTGTCCTTACTCCACTGTGCCCACTGAGGCAGGGAAGTGGACTGCTAGGAATACTTATTAGCACTAGCTGAAACGACAGGGCTAGAAAGCAAAAGGTTTGAGTTCAACTCTCAGTTTTTTTGTCTATTTATTTATTTAGCAAATATTCCTGGGCTACTTGCGAGTAGGTGGCAAGTGGGGATGGTGACGGTTAAAGCTGGTAGTGAGCAAAGGTCAGATCATAGGATCTAGAAGGCCATACTATGTTGCATAGCCAGGACAATGAGGAATTCTTTTGATTATTATTCAATTAATATTTATTTCATTGTTTCTTGAATCCCCTGTTTTCTTTTCAGGTTCAACTTATTTCTGAAGACCCCCCCCACCCCGCCCAGCTTTTAGAAGCTTTTCACTGATGTCTGTGAGGGGTAAACTCCCTCAGTCAAGAATGGATCCATTTTTAAGACTATTTATTTATTTATCTATTTATTTATTTATTTATTTATTCAGAGACAAGGTCTCACTCTGTCACCCAGGCTGAAGTGCAGTGGCACAGTCACGGTTGACTTCAGCCTCCACCTCCCTGGCTCAAGCAATCCTCCCACCTTAGTCTCCTGAGTAGCTGGGACCACAGTCACCAGCCACCATGCCTGGCTAGTTTTTAACATTTTTTGTAGAGACAAGGCCTCCCTGTGTTGCCCAGGCTGGTCTCAAACTCCTGCACTCTAGCAATCCTCCTGCCTTGGCCTCCCAAAGTGCTGGGATTACAGGCGTGAACCACTGCACCTGGCCTGGATCCATTTTTCTTGGGGCCTGAAGCTAATGCCATTTTGGATCCTCTTTAGGAAAAATAATACAAATTATGAATATAAAATTAAGGATGAAAATATTGACAATGAGAAAAAAATCACTACAAATTATAAAGTTTGAAATGCTGACAAATAAAACAAACATGGAAAAAAGTCCAGAAAAAAAATACTATTTTTTATTAATTAACTAGACTTTTTCCAGCTTCTCATATTGGTGCCATTGGAGTGACGATCAGCATTTTGGAGATTTGACTAGCGAGAAGATGAGATGATCTACATTTACTTTGGATTCCATGAGATACATTAGGTGATCTGCAGTCCTTTTCACGTATAGCTCAGTTATTCAGTTATTGCTGGGTGTACAGATGTTGGAATGGCTTCTAGAAATACTCCTACCTTCCACAGGCTGACCTGCCTGGCACACAGCATCAGAGATTGGATGGAGATGCAAATAATTCTACAATGTCTGGCACCAAAAATATGTGGATAATGAAGAAACAAGATTTAAGATGTATGGAATCACAAGGTAGTCTGTAGAAAACTCTTCCACTTATAAGATATGTAAAACTGTAAGTAGAGGACTCATTCATATTTAATGCCTAGTCAAATGAAAGATTTTTTCCCACCAGAAATATATTTGAGAATGTGGTACACACAATTATAAACACACCATAAATTTGCAGCTCATATGTGAAAGAAATTCATAAAGGTCTTCCCAAAGTCAACAATTCTAAACATTTATATGCTAGTACCAAAAATGGGTTGTAAAGTTGAAATTTTTTTTTTTTTTTGCTTTTCGTAACTTAAAAACAAAATCTGATCTGCCATGTTAGAAAGAAGACTGAATTATCTTTCCCTTCTCTCTATAGAAAATATTACAAAATCATCATATTAAGAGATAATTAAAGGATGCATAACTAAAAATGAAAACAGTCTAAATGAAATATAGTATCCTTGATTGGATCCTAAAACTCAGCATGTTCAGCACAATTTCTCTTGTGAGAGAGCAAAGACACAGACAGAAATCATCGGTTGGAACTTCTGGGGAAGCTTATGAAAGGAGCCAAGCCAAGACTGAAGGACACACAATCTTGCCCTTTACCCCTCCCCCTTCCTGCTGTTAGGAATGTCATTGTGATAGAGCTGCAGCAGTCATCTTGCAGCCGTGAGGTGACATTAAAGGTAGATGCCAATGTTAGAAATGGTGGAGCAGAAAGACGAAAGGATTCGAGGTCATTGGTGGTACAGTGGTAGCCACTATACCAACCCTGAATGGCCTGTTCCAGACACGTTCAGAGAATGAATTAACTGTCTCTTTTAAGCAACCGTTAATTGGGATTGCTGCTACATGTAACTGAATTTAGTCCTAACTGATAAATCACCTGACCCCATCTTGGGGATTCAGGAACAATTTCTTGCAGATCATGAAAGATAATTAGGAAATAGGTCAGGTAAAGGGTAGTAGGAGCATTAGAGGCTCCAGAGTACAGGTTTTATTTAAAGAGCAGCAGACAGCCACTGATGGGGTTTAAGGAGAATTTCAGTATTGGATTTTAGTATTAGGAAACAACAAATATAACTATCTCATCGGTAGCTATACTGAAGACAGGGAAAGAATGAAGACAGGAAAACTAGGACAAGAGGTGATGTGACTATTTATGCCAGGAATAAGATCCTGAAATAATGCTGCATAACAGTGCTGAACGCCAAGGGCTGTGCCGTCAGCAAGACCCGGAGGCCTATCTGGGCTTTGTCACTCATCAGCCTTATGACCCTGAGCAAGTGACTTAACTTCTCTATGCCTCTGTTCCTTCCTATTTCCATGATATTTCTAAAAGAATTAAATGAGGCCATGTGTGCACAATGCTTAGGACAGTACATGTAAGGACTCACTAAATTATTGCTGTTATTATTGTTGCTGGGCCTGTGGCAGTGAAAGACAGGTTCTAAGCAATAAGATGAAATCAAGAGAATGCTGAGACCAGTTGGATGGGGAGAGGGGTGGATGAGACAGAAAGGAGGTAGAAATGTCTCTCGAATTTCTGTAGAAGAAACAATTTGGGGAGAAAGATAATGAGTCCAGTTTTGGACCTGTGGAGCTGGTGGTGTCTCTGGGCCATCTGCATGGAGATGATGGTTGTACACCTGCACTGACAGACACAGAGGGAGTGAGGATCTGAGCTGGAGACAGACTGGAGAGTCCTGGGGGTGGATGAGATCACAGGCCTAAGGTAAGTGTGGAGAATGAAAAGAAGATGACAAAGAGAGAGCCCTGTGGGTAGTAGGGATGGACCAGAAGAAGCCAGCAAGGAACCAGAGGAAGACAGGACAGAAAGTCCTAAGAAAAGCCTTGAGAGTGCCCCCAGGAACTTCAAAGGAGAGAGAAATCAAAGAAGAGTTAATTGCACTAAATGGAGGCCTATGGCTCACACCTATAATCCCAACCCTTCGGGAGGCTGAGGCAGGAGGGTCACTTGAGCTCAGGATTTTGGGTCCAGCCTGGGCAACATGGTGAATGATGAATCCCCATATCTACAAAAAAAAAACAAAAAACAAAAAAACAAAAAAACCTGGGCATGGTGCTGCTCACCTGTAGTCCCAGCTACTCAGGAGATTCAGGTGGGAGGATGGCTTGAGCCCTGGAGGGAGACAGAGGTTGCAGTGAGCCAAGATCGCACCACTGCCCTCCAGCCTGGGCAACAGAGAGAAACCCTGTCAAGAAAAAAAAAAAAAAAAAAAGCACTAAATGCTGCAGAACCGGCCAAAAAAATCTGTTATATGAACATTGGACTGAAGGGCAAAGAGGTCATTGGGGACCTTGGCCCCTGCCGGCTGGAGGTTATGATGGGGCTGGAAGGCAGAGTCTGGTTGGGGGCATGGGGCGGGGGTGGGGGTGGGGGGAAGTAATTAGAACTAGGGATCAGGAAGAAAGCTTGTGTGAAGGTGGGAGAGAGTTCCGCAGTAGCCAGAGCTAATAAGGAGAGGAAAACGAAAGGAAAGTAAGACGGAAGGAAATGGAAGGCAAGAAACCTAGGCAGACAAGCGCAGGCTTGATGTTCATGACAGGAACCCAAGCTGTCCCCGGTCCCGACCATGTGCCCAGAGTGTAGAACATCGCCCCCTGTGGTTTGAGAAAGCCTGGCTGCCCTGTAGGGATAGGCGGAAAATTGGTGGGGAAAGTCTCCAACCTGAGCTTGTGTGGAGAGAGCGCAGAGAATTCAATGAGGCCAGAAGAAAAGAGAATCATGGCTCTCATTCACTGAGCACTCAACATAGCCAGGCACCTGGTGCCAAACCTACAAGTTCCCACCTATTTCACCAGTGAGCACCTGAGGCTCCATGAGGTTAAGGAACCAGCCAGCGCCGGCGGAACCAGGGCCTTCAACACTGTCTGAGCCCACAGAGGTAACCCTTAGTCACCAAGTGCTACAGTGTAAGGGACAAAGACGGTAGAATTGGCTGGAGAAGACGCGGGAGATGCGGTCCAAAAAGAGGGGATGGGCCTGGGTGATTTTACATAGTAAGGGGACTGGCCTGGGTGATTTCACATAGAGAGGGGACAGTGATTCTACGTAGAGAAGGGATGGGCCTGGGTGATTTTACATAGAGAAAGGATGGACCTGGGTGATTTTACATAGCGAGGGGATGGGTCTGGGTGATTTTACATAGAGAAGGGATGGACCTGGGTGATTTTACATAGCGAGGGAATGGGCCTGGGTGATTTTACATAGTGAGGGGATGGGTCGGGGTGATTTTACATAGTGAGGGGATGGACCTGGGTGATTTTACATAGTGAGGGGACGGGCCTGGGTGATTTTACATAGTGAGGGGACGGGTCTGGGTGATTTTACATAGAGAAGGGATGGGCCTGGGTGATTTTACATAGCGAGGGAATGGGCCTGGGTGATTTTACATAGTGAGGGGATGGACCTGGGTGATTTTACATAGTGAGGGGATGGGCCTGGGTGATTTTACATAGAGAAGGGACGGGCCTGGGTAATTTTACATAGAGAGGGGACGGGTCTGGGTGATTTTACATAGAGAAAGGATGGACCTGGGTGATTTTACATAGTGAGGGAATTGGCCTGGGTGATTTTACATAGAGAAGGGACGGGCCTGGGTAATTTTACATAGAGAGGGGACGGGTCTGGGTGATTTTACATAGAGAAAGGATGGACCTGGGTGATTTTACATAGTGAGGGAATTGGCCTGGGTGATTTTACATAGAGGGGGGATGGGCCTGGGTAATTTTACATAGTGAGGGGATGGGCCAGGGTGATTTTACATAGCGAGGGGATGGGTCTGGGTGATTTTACATAGAGGGGGGATGGGCCTGGGTAATTTTACATAGTGAGGGGATGGGCCAGGGTGATTTTACATAGCGAGGGGATGGGCCTGGGTGATTTTACACAGAGAGGGGATGGGCCTGGGTGATTTTACACAGAGAGGGAATGGGCCTGGGTGATTTTACACAGCGAGGGGACGGGCCTGGGTGATTTTACATAGAGAGGGGATGGGCCTGGTGATTTTACATAGAGAGGGGATGGGCCTGGGTGATTTTACACAGCGAGGGGACGGGCCTGGGTGATTTTACATAGAGAGGGGATGGGCCTGGATGATTTTACATAGAGAAGGGATGGGCCTGGGTGATTTTACATAGAGAGGGGATGGGTCTGGGTGATTTTGCATAGAGAGGGGATGGGTCTGGGTGATTTTGCATAGAGAAGGGATGGGTCTGGGTGATTTTACATAGAGAAATGATGGACCTGGGTAATTTTACACAGTGAGGGGACGGGCCTGGGTGATTTTACATAGAGAGGGGATTGGCCTGGTGATTTTACATGCGGATGCAGAGGAGGGACAACGTCTCGGGGGGCGGAGTCCGACCTCGGGGGATTCACCCTGCGGGTTACAGGCAAAGCAGCTCCGGGCACGCAGGACCTGCCGGACATCTCCCAGGAGGGGGCAGCAGCGCCATGCGCAAAGCCGGCCCGCTCCGCTCCGCTCTCAGCCTCAGGGCTGCGGAGACCGGAATCGCGGCTTCCCCGGCAAGGGGCGTCCCAGGGGACCGCCGCCGGGCCAGAGAAACCCGGCCTCCGGGCCTGGGTGAACGTGCCTTCCAGACCATCCCGGCAGGCCGCTGCACCCCCGGAGGCCTCAGGCGCTTGGGACAGCCTCCTACCCTACTCGTGAATCTCACCTCCATCCCGGCCAGCCCCCACCCACCCCTGGTGGAACGGAGACCCCACGTCTTGCTCAGGACCCTCGCCACAAGCCCTCCCTACTATGCCGCAGTGAGCCCTGCCAGGGAGGCAGAGCTGCAGAGCACACCCTGCCACCGCAGTAGGGGCCCTCCCCAGGCTGGCCCTGCTGTCCCAAGGACTCAGTCACCAGGCTATACAAATGTATCTCCTACCGCACATCGGATGCGAAGGGAAAACCGAGGATCACTATTTTGCTTAGAACTAATCTGGTCTGTCTCTTCTGAGCCTCACCCACTAGTTAGTGGGATGGGAGGATAAATGAGATGTCCAATCCAGTTAAACTTTGAGCTGATATTTTAAACCCTACAGATACTGCTGGGTCTTTAGGAAAAGTGCTCAGTGTCTCTGAGAGCTGCTGCTTGCTCCGTCTCTCACTGCAAAGGCAGGGATATGGGGAGCGAGGGGACTTTCCCCACCGTGGCAACAGAGCAGTGGGTTCCTTGGTCCCATGAAGGTCCCTGGATGTGTGCCAGCTGCTGCCCGGTGGTCTTTGGGGAGATGTCCTTTTGTGGCCTGGGTCATGCTGGACCTCCTGGCCTCCAGTACTGAATGTGTGGCTCATTCTTCCAGCCCAGGCAGTGCCCCGGGTGGGCTGCAGCCCCAGAGCTCTCCCCGTATCCCCCAATGGCTCTCCAGTCTGTTCGTGGGGAGGTCTAGCCCTTGGGCGTGACCGGGCGGTCACCTTGTCTCGTGCTGGTTCCTGACTCAGCATCTGTGCCCCGTGGGACTGAAGGGAGCTCTGGGAAGCCTCCAGGCTGACCACACAGAGCTCCCTTCCGGGGCCACAGCCTGGGTTCTTAGGGGGCAGCTTGTGAGTTGCTTCCTCTCAGCTTCCTGAAGGGTGACACTCACGTCTCTAACACTGCCCCTCTGCAGGCCCAGAGATGGGAAAGCCAGGTCTTCCCTCAACTCTGTTGATGGCTTGGCTATTCTCAGCCAATCCACTTCTTTCTCTTTTTTAAAGATTCTCAGCTACAGAAAGAGTACGACGGGCTTTCCCTTGACTTCTTTCTCTCCATGTTTCCTCCTTCTAGACTCCCCTGAGCCCTCAGTGACTGGCTTAGGTTACCAAGCTGTGTATTTTGGAAATTCCTAGCTCAGTGCTTTAGGATTCACCTTGAAATACCAAGGAAAGAGGAAGAAGAATTTGAAAAATCCCTTCTCAGAATAATGGTCTGGTCTCTCATGCAGGAACTTTCTGCATAACCTTATTTTGAATGACCAAAGCTCAGCATTGCCTGGGTGTCTCTTGGGATTCCTCCTGTAACCGAGTTGAATCTGCCCACATAGTTCCCCTCTCCCCATCTCATCACACCTCCTCCCCCTACAGCCAGATATCAAGGGAGAACCAGGGAGAGTGGGAACCGGAAGAGAAAGCATGTTACTGCCTTAAAATGGGATCCCCCTTCCCTTCTCTTGCAGTCTAAAGAACTCTCCTCTCATCGGGTCCAAATCACTTAGCTTTTCTTCTTTCTCTTATTGTTCTGTTAAAGCTCCAGGTATCCGTCTCTGCTCTCATCACTCCCCAGCACACCCCAGTCCACCCTACAGTATCGTCTCTAGTCCTGTACCTTTAGGTAAGGACCACATTTTGTCTGATTCCCCGGATTCACAGCCCATGCTTTCACACCACCATGCCATTGCCCCGCCCGTACTCCCACCTGAATTTTCTATCATCCAGTCCTTTTCCAAGGCTCATCTCAGTATCACTTCCTATGAGAATCTTTCTTGAGTTTACTGAGTCAGATGAGACTTCTCCCTCCTCTAAGGCCTGCACCACTCTGAATTTCTCACATCCTGCCTTGTATTTAGATATGTGTGTATTTATCGCCCAGCTAGGCTGGGATCACTCACTCAGCTACATATCTTCTGTATGATTTGGATTAAACTAAATTAAATATGAGGCTGGACGTGGTGGCTCAGGCCTATAATCCTAGAACTTTGAGAGGCCGAGGTAGGCAGATCACCTGAGGTCAGGAGTTCGAGACCAGCCTGGCTAACATGGTGAAACCCTGCCTCTACTAAAAAAATATACAAAAAATTAGCTGAGCGTGGTGACAGGTGCTTGTAATCCCACTACTCAGGAGGCTGAGGCAGGAGAATCGCTTGAGCCTGGGAGGCGGAGGTTGCAGTGAGCCGAGATGGCGCCACTACACTCCAGCCTAGGCTACAGAGTGAAACTCCACCTCAAAAAATAATAACAATAATAATTAAATCAAATATGATTATCAACAGGAATAACCCTAGATCCAGTTTTCAAGTAGACCCAAAGCCCAGAGCACATCACTTTATACAAATTATTGAATTTCTTTGGCCTCAGTTTCCTCCTTCGTTAAATAAATGAGCTGGTTTCCATAATGTCTTAGGTCATCTCTGTTTCTGACACGCTATATAATTTCATCCACTCTCTTCTGTGGTCTGTGTGTGCATGTGTGTGTGTGTCTATGTGTGTAAGGAGGGAGGGCTAACTAACTGGAGAGGGAAAGATGGAGTAGTGGAATTGACACAAGCTTTAGACCAGGACAAACTTGAGTCTAAATCCAGGCTCAGGCACCCACCTGCTAAGTGACCTTGCACACTCTTACCTGCTTTGAGTTAAATGGAAAATAGGATTGTTCACCCACTCAGTAAGCATTTAGTCAGTCCTACTAAGTACACACATCGCGTTGGTTATCAGGGGATATTGAGTAAATAAGACGTGTCCCCTCTCTGTAGGAGGCCAGAGTTCCTCAGAGATAAATCTATACACAAGCAAGTGTCATACCATGCAGAAGTACTAGATGGGAGAACGTTCCTGATACAGTGGGGCCCAAAGCAGGGAGAGACTAAATGAATAAACAAATTATAGGGACTGATCTCACTAGGAATGTGATAGGGAAGGTTTCCCAGGGGAAGGGAGACCAGGAGGGAATACTCCTGGAACTTGTAGGTGGATGGGAAGAAGCAAAGCATGCCAGGTCCGTTCCTGTCATCGTGAGTCTTCTCTGACCCACCTTGGTGAGGCCTAGGAATCTTGGATCCTGAACACATTTCCAGAGAGGTGGTCACAGCTGACATCAGTCCTGTGGCTTGGCCTCTGAATCTGTTGATTCCACTCTCAAACTTCAGTCTTTCCTTGTTGCAGATGAGTCGCCTCCAGTGCCCGAAGCAGCCTCCTCACCCTCTGTGTATCAAGAGTGACCTGGGCCCCAGCTAATCTCTTGGGGAAGAGCAGTACCTGATATAAGGCAATTATTACCATAAGAAATGACCCCTCCCCTAACTGCCCCCTTTACTGGATCCAGGGGAGAAGTTTTCTGCACAGAACCCACAAGAGTTTCTGCCAAGGGACCATCTGAAAAACAACTCTAGCCAGAGGAAGCTGTTCAAACACCATCCATTTTGACACTTGGCCGGATTAGCAAGCACCTCTTCCCTCAGAGAGTGGGAAAATTTCCAGAATTAGTCTGCCGGCAGAAAGGGAGGTTGAGCAAACAGGCATATTGTTTTTTCATAGCTGTCTTTCTTGTTAATGTTTGGTCAGCCAGCCGTGCATTTTTGGAGTGTTACATAGGCTTACGTTCAGCATTCATCAGAGAACAATTAGGATGAGTGTGGGGGAGGCCACAGGGTCAGGGATAACAGATGGGCCTCCACTTAAGCAGGTTAGAAGTTCAGTTGCTCAGGAGGAAGAAGACCCATCTTTGGCTGGGGAGCACAGAGTGGGGTAGAAAGGGGAAGAATGGAAATATGGCAGAGGGCCTCTCTTTTCAGAAATATCCCTTAGGGATAAGTCCCTATATCTTAAGCAGTTGTTTTAGTTTTCCCTAAAGAAGCATCAGCGGCCCTGGCTGCATCAAGGAGCCAGAGGCCTGGTGCCATTCTAAAATAGCAGCAGTGCTACGCTTTCCAACTGAGGGATTATTCCTTGGTGAGCCAGAGAGCTTTGGAACATCATTTGGAAGCAAAACCACATTTTTTTTCAAAAAAAATTTTTTTAAAGAAAACTTTACATGCAGTGAAGTCAAGGCTTAACTCTTGAGAGGAAGCAGTACAGGGACAGTCATTGGGTCTTTGCTGATGGAACCCTTGCTCTGAGTGGAAGGTGAATTTTTCTTTGGTGAAAGGTCAGTTGAGGTGCCTTTGAGAGGGGAGGGGCAGAGGGCAGTGTTTTTTACAAGAGTTGGTTAGTAAGAGGAAAGTAAGTACTGGTAGTTGGTAGAAAAGTACAAAAAGCAGAAAGAGAATTCTGAGTTAGCCTTTGCAGCATAACAAACTGCCTCTAAACTATGTGGCTGAAAACAACCATTTCATTTGCTCAGGGTTCTGTGGGTCAGTGATTGGGTTTGGGTTCAGTGAGGTGGTTCTTCTGCTCATCTCACCTGGGGGTCATTCTTCTGGCTGCAGTCATTTGACAGCTCAAAATGGGGTTGGATAGTCTAAGATGGCCTTACTTCTCTAGTAACAAATGCTGGCTGTTAGCTGGGCCATGTGTCTCTAGAGACCAGCCTTGGCTTCTTCACATGGTGTCTGGGTCCTAAAAGCAGCAAGAGAGAGGAAAAGGCTGACCTCACAATGGTTTTTCAAGTCTTACCTCCTGTCCTACACCCTCAGGTAAGGGCCACACTTTGTCCCATTCCCCTGATAAACAGCGCATGGGACATTTACTGTCCTATTAGCAAAAGCAAGTCCTACAAGCTCCAAGTCAACGTGGGTGGGCACTGAACAAGAGTATGGATACAGGAGGGAGCCCTGACTCCATTGGAAGCCATCACTGAAACTGCCAACCCACGAAGGAAGTAAATCTTTTTTTTTTTTTTTTTTTTTTTTTTTTGAGATGGAGTCTCCCTCTGTTGCCCAGGTTGGAGTGCAGTGGCCGGATCTCAGCTCACTGCAAGCTCCGCCCCCCGGGTTTACGCCATTCTCCAGCCTCAGCCTCCGGAGTAGCTGGGACTACAGGCGCCCGCCACCTCGCCCAACTCGTTTTTTTTTGTATTTTTTAGTAGAGACGGGGTTTCACCGTGTTAGCCAGGATGGTCTCGATCTCCTGACCTCGTGATCCGCCTGTCTCGGCCTCCCAAAGTGCTGGGATTACAGGCTTGAGCCACCGCGCCCGGCCGGAAGTAAATCTTAAATGGACTTGGACGCCCTAAGCTCAGTGGGATGCACACCATGAGAATCAGAGTTATGAGCTCAAGCTGAGGAAAAAAGACCAGAGAATCATTTTGTTGAGTTTTGGAACAAGCCAGCTCTGTCCTGGGGATGCTGGGGTAGGGAGACACTGGGATTAGTAAGACTTGAATAACTCTAGTGAGAATCATTTTTAGCATCTCATAAAATTCATAACAGTGTCCTCTTCCTCCATATTTACATTTATATCCAAATAGATATGACCTGAGACTCCTCAGGCCTCCCCAGACTATAGGAAAGATGGTAGTATGGCCATAGAGTCTAAATAGAAAAACAGACACCATTTCCAGGTTTTAGAACAGAAGGAATGGTTTATATGGGTGATGGAAGGGCAGAGAGTCAAAGGGGACAGTGCAACAGCCCAGAGATGAGCAATAGCAGGAGGTCACTACTCCTCTGAGATTGGAGAGGCAAAGAGAAGACATCAACCAATAGAGTCCAGAGACCAGGGGGTGACATGGTACAAACTACAATCATAATGGACCTGTCTGATAGGAGCTGGAGCCATGGAGAAGACAGAGCCACTGAGGGAGAAGCCACCCAAGACTGAGACGGAGTGAGAGCAGAAGCCTGGCTTCTTCCTTCCTTCCAACCCCTCATCTCCTGCCAGTGCCTTTTATGGGCTATACCTGGCCAGAACCCACTACTCTAGGAGCCTCTGAAACACAGCCTGCAAAGGTAGCCCCCTATAATAGACAGTAGGAGCAATTCAAGGAATGGATCTGGGGTGGAGAGGCCCAGGACCAGCCCATGGAGCACATTCACAGTAATAATCCAAATATTACCCCTGCTTGATCAAGTAAGACTCTTTGTTCCCCACACAGTCCCACTGTATTTCTTATGAGCACAAGAAAAGCTTTGAGGTTGATGTCCAAAAGCCATTGAGAAGGGGCGTCTCCCACCCTGAGAATGCTGCTCTGCCCAGGCTGCTGTCTTCTGCCACCCTGAGGCTGAAAACACTGGTGTGTCAATGTGGTACTGAACATTCCACATCCTCCTTGAGACTGAACCTCACTAGCCCACTCAGAAGTGGAGAGATGCCTTTTCCACTCTGCCATTCTCGTTGTAACAGTCCTTTATAAAAATAATTCATACAGCCCCTCCTCTGACACTATCTTTGAGACCAGGTCAAGGAGCACTGTAGAAGGCTGACTCCCCATTCCCCCATCTGGTAGCATCTGACCAAACAATTCCCACATCCTCCTTCCACCAGCACACCTCCCTGCAAATCCACTCCTGGATATTCACCTTCCCTTTACCAGACACATCATACATGGATAAATCCCTGATGGGTTTGAGCTGGGACCACACACTCAAACACACACGCATGCATGCATACATATGTACACACAAGTATGTGCTCGCATCGTTACTACCATGGCCTCTGCAAGAGTGCACAAGAAATGATAAAAATGATCACTGATTAACACCTCCAAGGTGTCACATAGTTTCTACTTAATTCCTTTACTCCTGAAGAAAACCCTACAAGTAGGCCTGATTCTCATTTACAAGTGAGAAAATTGAGGTGCTTATTTCTGTGACTGGCTCTAGCTTACACAGTAAAGAAACAATAAGATCAAGATGTTAAGTCAGGTCTATATAATACCAAAAAATACATATCCTTCCCCTACACATTGTCTTTCAACCTATATGAACAGCATTTTATTCTCATCTTGGCACTATTTCTTATTGTCCTAGTAAGACTGAATAAACTGTTATTTCTAAGACTTCTTATATCTTTGAGTACCAAAGAGTACTGTCTTCTGGTGAGTGGCCCCTAGATTTCAGTTTAGGGACTACCTAAAAATAATCATAAGCAGTGTGTTGTTTCATGCTTCCATATTGTTTTCCAAAGATTGCTGTTGTTATTACAAGAGGGGCATACTGGAGGATAGCCCCTGGAGGTGATATTGCCTGGGATCTGGAGGCGATTGAGCATTGCTGTTGAGAACACAAACTTTGGCACTGAGAACAGCCTTGGGAAAGGAATTTTCCATGTGCACACAAAGCTGCATTGTAGCTGGGAGTGTGGGTAATGGCCAGCACACGACTCACAGCCAAGCCAGGCCAACCCTGTAGAATCTTAGCAGCAGCATGGATTTGGAGAGGAGGGAGGGGTTGGGGAAGGCAGAGAGATTAGCCATTGCAATGAATGGTCCCTGTGAGAGGTGATGGGTGGCGATTCTCTAGTTCTGGGTCAAGGCTTCCTGTACTTGAAGGGAAAATGTGAGTAGCAGAGCTGTGAAAAATGAGGAATGCTGTTTCTAGGAAATGAATGTCCTCCTGGCTCTTCCAGTCACTGTCCCTTAAGTCTGATGAGGCTGCCCCATGTTCTCAGACAACCAGGTCTGCTCTCAATAGCTGGGCCTTCAGCTACCTTGTTCACCACTTTATCCCTGGTGTCTGTGCATAGTAGGTGCTCAATAAACACTTACTGAATGAATCAACAAATCAAACAGCTCAATTTAAGAATCTATTATAAATTTCACCTGCACAGTCTTTCTTCTAATGACCATGTTAATACGGTGCAAGGCTGAAAACTTCAATGCACTTTATTTAGAAAATATTTTATAATATTAAGAAAACAATATTATAGAATGATTAGGAATTGAAGGAGAAATAAATACTCATAATCACCCCTTTCCAGAGCAGCTATTATTACACCATGTTTCCCTCAAATATTTGGTCAAATGCTTGTATAATTTTACATGCTTCCATTTATATGTGCATTTCATTATGTTTCTTCTGTGTGTGTGTGTGTTTCACTGCAGTACATTACACCATAAGTATCTCCATGTCACAACCTAATCTACATAAACATTTTACATTACCTCATTGCATAGCCTTAAAGAGAGGCCTTCACAAATTCAACTCCTACATCATCTCTGTTTCTCTTCCAAGGACTCTTATCAGTTTTGGAACATGCGGGAATTTCTGCCATCTTTTAAACAAAACTCTCTCTTTCCATACATTTCCTTCTGCTTCCATTCATGGCAGAACTTCTCTTAACTATTGTCTATCTCCCATTTATGGTCTTCCCTGTTCTTCTCCTCCCCTTCTCTCTTGAACTTATTCTATGCAGGCTTTTGTCCTCACCACTCCACAAATTGCTCTTGTCAAGGTCCAATGATTTTAATGATGCTAAACCCAATGGTTGGTTTTCAGATGTCATCTTACTTGACCTGTCAATAGCATTTAACATCATCCCTTACTCCCTCCCTCTTGAATCTCATTCTTCTCTTGAGTTCCAAGAAAACTCACCTGGTTTCTTCTCATATCCTTGACTGCTCCCTCTCAGTCTCCTCAAACTCCAGATGTTGGCATGTTCCACAGTTGAGTCCACAGAGCTCATCTTTCCTCTGTTCATACTCACTCCTTTGAAATATCATCCATGCTCCTGCTATCTGTGTGCCACCAAAGACTCCCCATTCTCTATCTCCACCTAGACTTTTCTTCTGAACTGTGGACTCTTATGCCAACTGTCCACTCAACATGACAACCTGGATCACTAATAGGCATCACAACCTTCATGTGTCCAAAAATGAAACACCAGGCTGGACATGGTGGCATGTACCTGTAATCCCAACACTTTGGGAGGGCAAGGCAGAAGTATCACTTGAGGCCAGGAGTTTGAGACCAGCCTGGACATCATAGCAAGACCCTATCTCTACAAAAAACATATATATAGCCAGAGTTGGTGGTACATGCCTGTAGTCTTAGCTACTTGGGAGGCTGAGGTGGGAGGGTCACTTGAGCCCAGAAGGTCGAGGCTGCAGTAAGCCATGACTGCATCACTGCACTCCAGCCTGGGTGACAGAATGAGACCCTGTCTCTAAAAAAGTTTTTAAAATAATGAAAAATAAAAAGAAACTCCGGACTCTTCACTCCAACCTTCTCTCATAGTCTTCTCCAGTTCAGGAAGTGGAAATTCTATCTTTTCCAGTTGCCCAGACAAAAGCTCTTGTGATGTTGATTCTACTCTTTCTTTCCCACAGATTTGTTGATCTGCTAATGAATCCAATGGCTCTTTCTAAAAATACATGTAAAATCCAACCACTTCTCATCCCCTCCACTGGTTAAAGCCACCATCCTATCCCACCTGAATTGCTTCAAGAGCATCCCAATGTCATCTAGCTTTGTCCCCCATAGTTTATTCTCAATGTAGCAGCCAGAGTGGGTGTCTATTAACCTACATCACATTTTGTCATTTCTCTGTGCAAAAGGCTCCAGCAGCATACCATCACACAAGGAATGAAGCCAGTGTCACTCACAGAAGGAAACCACTGTCCCCACCATGGCCTGTAAGGCCTCCATATCCAGCACCCCACAGCTAGATCTCATAGACCTCACTTACTGCTCCCCTCCTGGGTCTCTCCACTGCCCTCAAACATTCTGCTTCGACCACAGGACCTTGACACTTGCTGATTTCTCTGCTTGGAATGTTCTTTCCAAAGATATGTGAACTTTAGAGTCTTTTGGGTATTTGTTCAAATGTGAGGCCTTCCCTGACTATTCCAGTGAAAACTGCAACCAAGTCCCTGGTTTCGTATTCTCCTGGTTCACCTTGTGTGTCTCCATATGAGCTACTGCATAATTTACTTTTTTTTTTCCCCCACTGCTTTCTACCCAATGCCTAGAACAGTGTCTGACATGCAATGTTTGTTGAATGAATTGATCTGACATCTGGCATCTGAGAGTTGAAAGTCTTGCCCATGAGACATGAGAAGGCAGAGCACGACGAGAGGATCACGGGCTGCCCCCTGTGCCTTGCCTGTTCCTTCATTGAACAGCAATCCAGCTTTCTCCATCTGTTCACAGGACGTGCCTGTGAGCGCCACGCGGGTAAAGAATGTTTGACATCCCTGAACTCAGCAGCAGAGGGCCTGAAGCATGGTCGTTACTTATTAAATATTTAAGTTCATTAACACACAAGAAAAGGGCTCCTGAAAACGGTCTGGAAGCACTCAGGACCGGCTTTATCTCTTTCCCAGTTTTGCCTTGGGCCAGCTGTGTGCTAAATTTATTCACTTATTTACTCAACCAGTCAATAAATGTAGCTTTGTAAATCATGTGATTGTTGTTATTGTAAACAGTGTTTCTGAAAAAGCACGTGGAAAGGGCAGTTCCTCTAATGCCTTTTCCCTAAGAGTTTTTGTTCCAAGTAGAAACTTCAATGCCCCATCCAACCAGCACAAATCCCAAATGCACTGTCTGGCCAAGCGCATTGAGTTTTTTTTTTTTTTTTTTTTAAGTAAAAGCAAGTTTATTAGGAAAGTAAAGGAATAAAAGAATGGCCACTCCACAGGCAAAGCAGCCCCAAGGGCTGCTGGTTGCCCATTTTTATGGTTATTTATTGATTATATACTAAGGAAGGGGTGGATTATTCATGCCTCCCCTTTTTAGACCATATAGGGTCGCTTCCTGATATAGCCATGGCATTTGTAAACTGTCATGGCACTGGTGGGAGTGTAGCAGTGAGGATGACCAGAGGTCACTCTGGTGGCTATCTCAGTTTTGGTGGGTTTTAGCTGGCTTCTTTACTGCATCCTGTTTTATCAGCAAGGTCTTTATGATCTGTATCTTGTGCTGACCTCCTATTCCATCCTGTGACTTAGAACGCCTTACCATCTGGGAATGCAGCCCAGTAGGTTTCAGCCTTATTTTACTCAGCCCCTATTCAAGATGGAGTTGCTCCAGTTCAAATGCCTCTGACAACTTGAGGCCAGGAGTTTGAGACCAGCCTAAACAACATAGCAAGATGCCATCCCTATAAAAAAAAAAAAAAAAAAAAAAAAAAAAGAGCAGGCATGATGGTACACACCTATAACCCACCTACTTGGGAGGCTGAGGCAGGAGGATCACTTGAGCCCGGAAGTTTGAGGCTGCGGTGAGCTGTCTGTGCCACTGCACCCAAGCCTGTGCAACAGAGAAAGACCCTGTCTCAAAAAACAAAACAAAAGCAAAAACACAAAAACTTGCCATTCAACTGCAAGGAGTATAGTTAGTTACCAGTCTCCAGCTATACCACCTTTAGGATCCATGTCTGGCTCAGTCAGCCACCAGCCAATGGCCAGACATAGCAAAGTATACCAGGGCCTGGTCATTTGTGCCCAATACATTACTCCTGTAATAGGTAATCTTTGCTCCAGAGCTCGGCAGATAATGTAAGATCTGATTGTGTTCTGAGCCTCTCCCTGCCTGACCCTACTTCCTCCTTCTTTATCCTTCACAACTGTTGCCCTTTCTCTTTAGCTCACCACCCCCTCCAGAAGTTTGGAGAACATTTCCCTGAAGAAATCCCTACCTCATTCCTTAAGTGCATTGGTGGCTGCTCACAGCCCAGGACAGATGTGTGGTCATTCACAGTTAAGTGGGTGCAGGCCAGTTAGCGGACAGACAACATGAAGTATGCACAGATGAGCCAACAAGCCAACTGTGGAAACCCCAGAGTGGTGCAATGGCTGTGTCTGCCCCAGTCACTTGCTTTTTTTCTTCATTTCCTAGCACTTCCTCATAGCCGCACTAACTGTCTGATTCGCATTATAATCTGTGCTTTATACAGCAAACAGCAAGAGATAGACTGAGAAGCTCATCCTGCCCATCAGTGAGTGGTGTTGCCCTTAATGGTTGTATTACTCTGTTCTCACACTGCTAATAAAGACATACCTCAGACTGGATTTCAATGGACTCACAGTTCCACGTGGCTGGGGAGGCCTCACAATCATGGCAGAAGATGAAGGAAGAGCAAAGGTACGTCTTACATGGCAGCAGGCAAGACAAAATGAGAGCCAAGTGAAAGGGGAAACCCCTTATAAAACCATCAAATCTCCTGAGACTAATTCACTACCATGAGATCAGTATGGGGAAAACTGCCCCCATGATTCAATTATCTTCCACAGGGCACCTCCCACAACAGGTGGGAATTATGGGAGCTACAATTCAAGATGACATTTGGGCAGGGACACAGCCAAACCATATCAGTGGTCATCCACATCTTGTGATCTTTTCAGTTGTAGACCCCTGAGTGTGGCCCAGTGTGGATACTTTAAGGGAAGTTCAGTAGCAGGAGATGGTTTGGCCACTGCTTTCTACTCAGATTGAGAGCAGCTGACTCCATCATTCAAGTGTCCATCTTGGGAAAGAATTGATTTCAGAGGCAAATGAAACCTGCCATTTTCATACCCATTCATTCCTCACACCAGAGAAACCCATTCCAAGCGTGCTTTGGTCTGTGTCTATTTGGTTCTTTGGGGCTTACTTTGAACTGTTGTATTTTGCAGTTATGCAGTACCTGTGATTGTTTAAGTAAAAAGGGTTGTGTAAGTAGAAAAGATGAAACTATGGATACATGCGCCAACGTGGATGCTCTCAAATGCATTAAGCTAGGTCAGCGGTCCTCAATCAGGAGTGATTCTGCCCCCCAGGGGGCATTTTGCAGTGCCTGAAGACATTTGTGGTTGTGACAACTGGGGAGAGAGGTGTTACTGGAATCTAGTGGGTGGATACCAGAGATGCTGCTAAACATTCTGTAGTGCACGGGACAGTCCGGCACAGCAAAGAATGATCTGGCTCACAATGTCAACAGTGCCAGGGTGAGAAACCCTGTGCCAAATGAAAGAAGCAGACTCCATTCATATGACATTCTGGAAAAGGCAAAACCATAGGCATAGAAAATCCAACAGTAATTGCCAGGAGTTGGGGATTAAGTCCAAAGAGGTATAGGGGAATTTGGTGGATGATGGAAATGTCCTCTATCTTGATGGTGATTGTGTTTACATACAGAACTATAAGCTTAAAAGGGTGAATTTGACCATATGGAAATTAAACTTCTACCTGAAACAGCAAACAAAAACCTAGCTCTATCTGAACCAAAGAAATTGTGGCGAAGGTAGAGAGAAAAAGTAGGCACCAAAGAAAAAAAGTGGGTGGGGGAAGAGAGGCTGAAGTGTAAAGAAGAATAAGGGCTGGGTTCAGTGGCTCTCGCCTATAATCCCAGCACTTTGGGGAGGCCAAGGTGGGTGGATCTCTTCAGCCCAGGAGTTCAAGACCAACCTGGGCAACATGAAGAAGCCCCATCTCTACCAAAAAAAATTTTTTTTTAAATTAACCAGGTGTGATGGCTTGCACGTGTGATCTTGGCTACTCAAAAGGCTGAGGTGGGAGCCGTGATCTCACCACTGGACTCCAGTGGGGGCAACAGAGTGAGACCCTGCCTCAAAAAAAAAAAAAAAAAAAAAAAGAAAAGAAAAGAAAAGAAAAACAAAACATAGAAAGACAGATTTTTTGTTTGTTTTTCAAAACTAAATTAACTGATTGCCCCTCAGCAAATGATACCTCATCAAAAGCTACTTCGTTGTTGTTGCCCAACACTTTCATAAAACTGCATCAATGAGGTATACTTACCATGCAATGAACTGCACAACTTTAAAATGTTCCATTTTGTCAGTTTTGACCTATGTATATACCTGTTAAACAAACATAACAATCATAATAAGCATATCCAACATTCTCAAAAGCTTCTCCTTGTCTTTTTGCAACCCTTCCCTCTCATTCCTCCCCTAAAAACAGTAGTACTGATCACATCGGGTTATGAGAATTTAAATAAGATTGAAGCATAGAGAAAGCCATGTTATATATACACTTTGCTTTCTGTCTTTAGGTGGGGGAAGCCATTGTCTAGTGAAAAAGACCTGAATTCCATGCCCAGATCACTGCCTATTCTTGGTACAGGGCTGGAGTGGAGTTGAGGATTGTGTAAGTGTCACAAGCAAAGAGAATGTGCTCAATAAATGCTTACTGAATGAATAAATGAATGAATGCACCAGATCTATATGCTCAAAAATCTGACTTAGAGACAAGAACAACACAAGCAAAATAAATTGATACAAGTAAGAGGCATTATATAATCACGTCGCACTAAATACACGTACCTATTATTAAATAGGTCTCAAACTGATTTTGTTTTCTTTCCCGCAAAACACATTCTTCTTCATGAAGATCCTTATTTGTGGCTGGTGTCCACTTAGCCACCCAAACCAAACCACCCATCCTCAATTTCCCGTTCGCCCTCAACTGATCTGGCTCAAATCAATAGGCACACAGTCCTGTTTGTTTGACTTCATCTCTTGTTTTTTTTTGTTTTTTGTTTTTTTTTTTTGTTTTTTTTTTTTGTTTGTTTGTTTGTTTTTAGATAGGGTCTCCTTTTGTCACCCAGGCTGGAGTATAGTGGTGCAATCTAGATTCACTGCAGCCTCCACCTCTCCAGCTCAAGTGTTCCTCCCACCTCAGCCTCCTGAATAACTGGGACCACAGGTGCACACCACCACACCTGGCTAGGTTTTGTCTTTTTTATAGAAACAGGGTTTTGTCATGTTTCCCAGACTGCTCTCGAACTCCTGGACTAAAGTGATCCTCCTGCCTCAGCCTCCCAAATTGTTGGGATTACAGGCGTAAGCCACCATGCCCAGCTTTTGACTTCATCTCTTAATGCTTCTGTGTCCTCTTCATCTCCACGGCAGTTCCAGCTCCCATCACATCTCACAGCACTGAAGTTGGCCTCCGCCTCTGGTCTTTGTACTCTACAGGCCGAGTCTTTCCTGAAAAACCCGGTCCTTCCCCACTTCTCCAGTAATTCTTTATTACCCCCCTCCAAGGTAAAGCCCTATCTCCCCAAGTACAAAATGTTTTATTACCTGGACTAAATCTACCTTATCAGTCTCTCACCCACACTTGAAGTCTTAGCCAGGCCTATGAATTCACCTTTTCCTCAATATACCACAATCGTTCCTCTCCCCACATCTTTTTTCTTGTTAATTTTTAAAAATTGTAATAAAACATACATCTCATAAAATGTATCATTTTAACCATTTTTACATAGACAGCTCAGTGATATTAAGTACCTTCACATTGTAGTGCAACCATTCCCACCATCCGTCTCCGGAACTTTTTCATCTTCCCCAGCTGAAACCTTATGCCAATCAAACAAAAGCATTCTCCCTTCTCTCAAGCCCCTGGCAACCATTCTACTTTCTGTCTCTATGAATTTTACTACTCCAGATAATCCATATAAGTGGAAGCATACACTATTTGTTTTTTTGTGTCTGGCTTATTTCACAGGAGGTCTTTGAGATTCATCCCTATTTAACATGTGTCGGATTACATTCACTTTTATGGCCGAATGATATTGTAGGCGTGACCCACATTTTGTTTATCCATTCAGCCATCGATGGAAAGTTGGGTTGCTTCCATCTTTTCACCCTTGTGAATAATCCTGCTATGAACATTGGTGTACAGGTCCTGTTTAAGTCTCTGCTTTATTTTCCCCCAGAACCTTTTAAAAAAATATTGTGTGTTCCTTCTGGCTAGAGTCAGCCCGGAGGCATCTTCCACCCTTCTTTCTGAAGAACTCCTACTCATTCATCAAGACTCATCTCGGTCCGGGGTGATGGCTCACGCCTGAAATCCCAGCACTTTGGGAGGTTGAGGCAGGTGGATCACCTGAGGTCAGGGATTTGAGACCAGTTTGACCAACATGGTGAAACCCCATCTCTACTAACAATACAAAAAGCCGGGTGTGGTGGTGCATACCTGTAATCCTAGCTACTCAAGAAGCTGAGGCAGGAGAATCACTTGAACCTGAGAGATAGAGGTTGCAGTGAGCCGAGATTGCACCACTGCACTCCAGCCTGGGTGACAGACTGAGACTCTGTCTCAAACAAAACAAAACAAAACAAACAACAAAAAAAACCACCTCATCTCAAAAGTCCATTTTTTAATTTAATCAAAGAGAGGTAGCCTTGACTTCCTCTGCATCCTAGCCCCACATGCTATGTCCTCTTATAGTCCTTATTTCATTGAATCACAATCACTTGTGCCATTGCCTTCCTCCCTTACTTAACGGCACTTTAGTGAAAAGGGAGCTTACCTTGTAATCTTTCTCCTGCAGATATCATGCCTAGGCCACGGTCAGGACTTCATAAATATTTGAGAAGAAATAATTTAAGGACTGCCTCTGGGTTCTTCAGTCCCAACTTCTCTAGGGACTCAAGGACTATTATCAACTAATGTAGATTTGTATTGTTTGTTGGCTCCAGGATAAAGATCCAGCACAGATTTCTGACCTTGGAAGTATTTTTTGGCTGCCACAGGGTCCTTTTTCACTGGAGGTCCTGAGGAGATGAATCACCGCGGTTAGACCCTCTGAAATGCAGCTTCTTTGAATCCTGTTACTCATCTACCTACTTAGCCCTGGTGGGAAGGCTCAAGCCAGCTGAGCTTTCATTTACGCCTTCAGCCAGGTGGACTCAAACCTTTCTAATCATGCCAAAGTGGAGGACCAGGGGAGCAGAGTGAACATGAGTTGAAATGAGCTTTCAGCTTCAGAATTAAAAAGCATTTTCTTAGCCTTTCTAAGGACCATGCTGCTAAAGGTACAGACTTTAATAGTTATAAGAAAGCCATGGGAGGCTGGGAGCGGTGGCTCATGCCTGTAATCCCAGCACTTTGGGAGGCTGAGGTGGGTGGATCATGGATCATGAGGTCAGGAGATCGAGACCATCCTGTGAATGGTGAAACCCCATCTCTACTAAAAATAAAAAAAATTAGCTGGGCGTGGTGGCGGGCACCTGTAGTCCCAGCTACTCAGGAGGCTGAGGAGGGAGAATGGCGTGAACCCCGGAGGTGGAGCTTGCAGTGAGCCGAGATTGCATCACAGCACTCCAGCCTGGGCAACAGAGCGAGACTCCATCTCAAAAAAAAAAAAAAAAAAAAAAAAAAAAGCAAGCAAGCAAGCAATAGGAAACCTAAAATATAGGTCTTCGTTCCCCATCCACTCCCCTCTGTCCCATTTTCTTGGCCCTGCTCCTTGCCTGCCAGCTCCATCTTTCTTTCCTGAGTATCCTAGTATGTGGCCTGGCCTTCCTCTTGCCTATGATCCCACCCCACACAAAGGAGAAAGCATCTCTCACCTGCCTTGCATGATGATGTGTTCAGCACATCACAGTGTGTGGCTTTCAGTCGTTTATCCTTTTGTTCTTTGACCTCACCTCTTGTGCTCCATGCTGGAGGATTCAGATATCTGCTTACATTTGAGAGGTGGGAGCGGGAAGGTTATGCTCCACCCCACAACGAGGGAAGCACACACATGCAGGCATGTGCACGTGCACACTTTGAAAAGGGTTCAGTCACTTCCTAATAAAGTTCAGGTGCAATTTCCCATCCCTATTTGAGTCCAGAATGTGTTGAGGAGTTTAGTGTAGACTCTCAGTATAACTGAACTCATGCTCAGATCACATTAACCTCTAAAATATTGGGACTAACCCCACAGTCACCTTTCAGCCTACAAAGCACACCTGAGAAGCTCTTCTTGTGTCCTGAGCTTCTAGCTTCCTCTTGCTGCCCTCCCCACCCCACTCCACAAGGGGCCCGCCCTTTGGCTGTTGGTCACTATCTGCTTCATCAGCCCCACAACTGGATGGGTCAGAAGGAGGAGGAATAAAATGCTAAGATGGAAATTTGTTCTGAGATTGGAATGTCTTCGAAACATTCTAGGTATGGCCAAAGACAAATCCACTAGTAGAGTTGTGGCGCCCAAAGGTGCCACAGATTTTTTTTTTTTTTTTTTTTTTTTTTGAGTTCTGTAACAACAATGTTCAATTCCCTTAGCCCTGGAGGCAGCAACTCCAGAAAGTCAGGGAGGAGAAGCAAGAAGGGAAGAAAAGTCCATTCTCTTCATGAGGAAGACAGAGTGCAGGGAGACTGGACTGAGACAAGGAGACCATCTAGGAGGCAACCGTCAAACCTGTGAGGCTCTGAACTAAGGCAGGAGCTCTAGGTATTGGGTCTAGATAACTGGGTGATTGGTTAAGAAAGACTAGAAAACATTTTAGGAAAAAATAATGACCAGTTTCCAGTTTGTGCTATGTTAAGTTTGGGCTGGCACCATCAGATCTTACTTATCTTCTGCCTGGGCATGTCCCTGCTCTTGTCCCCTGTGGTCTGTTTTCCACATTGTAGACTGATCAAGTCTAATCCGGTTTCTCAGTCCTCTAGGCTATAGCCCAAAGTCCTCAATGTGGCCTTCGGTACCTTGCATGCATTGCTCCTGCCAACCTTCCAGCTTATTTGTTTATAGTCCATCTTTCCTATAGGAAGCTCCATGAGACCAGGAAGGATGTCTTTCTTATTCTTGGATTCATTTGCAATGCCCAGCACATAATTATTTCTAGAGAGAAATGGAGAAGGGAGAGACGGAGAGAGAGAGAAAGTAAAGAATGAATAATGTCCAACTGGAGACTCTGGCAGATAATTTGAGCTATAAATTTGGGGCCATTAACATTAAAAAAGTCTGTGAAGACATGGAAGTAAATGAATTTGCGTATTGTCAGAAAAGATGAAACTTTGGGGACCAGTGACATTCTAGGTGGCCACATGAGTGAGGAAGGATAAGCAACCCTAAATGAGGCTGCCTGAGAACAAGCTGCTAAAGACACAGGCGGGGAACTGGCCAAGAGTACAAGAGCATAGGGCAATAGGAAAGAGTGTCAACCGCTACCGAGATATGCAGTGTGGGAAGGACTGACAGGGGGCCACATTTACAGTCCACACGAGATAGAAGAACAAGGCCAATGACACAAAAGAAAATGATCAAACAACTGCAGAGCATGGGACACTCCACAAGACAATCAAGATGATCTCTTTATTTATGTATTTGAGATAGGGTCTCACCCTGTCAGGCTGGAGTATAGTGGTATGATCATAGTTCACTGCAATCTCGAACCCCTGGACTCAAATGATCCTCCCAAGAAGCTAGGACTACAGGTGCACACCACCACATGCAGCTAAATTTTTAAATACTTTATAGAAATGAGGTCTCTGTTTGCTGACCAGACTGGTCTTGAACTCCCGGCTTCAAGCGATCCTCCTGCCTTGGCCTCCCAAAGTGCTGGGAATCCAAGTGTGAGCCACTGCACCTAGCCAGAATTTTTTTTTTTAATCATGGTTATTTTTACAAAGAAGCTAAAAAGAGTCAATCATAAAAATATTTTTGATTGGATCCTGGTTCATAAAAAAATTAAACTCTAAAATTAGCTGCATGGATATCTGCAGAAAGAACCTTACAAAGGAGGGGAAGAGTCAATGCAAAGGTTCCAAAAGGGGACCCTGCCCAGCCTGTTCAAGGACAGGCAAGGAGGCCAGTGTGACCAGAGGAGGGTGAGCAAGTTGGGGGAGGGTAAAATTCCTAGGGTCTTGGATGCAATTGGTAAAGACTTTGAACTTGACTCCATTTTTGGCATATTCAGTTTGAAATATCTATGTAACATCCAAGTGGAGAAGTTGAGCAGACAGCTGGGTATGCAAGTCTGAAATTCAAGGGAGGCCAGGTGTGGTGGCTTACATCTGTAAAGCCAGCACTTTGGAAAGCTAAGGTGGGCAGATCGCTTGAACCCAGGAGTTTGAGACTGGCCTGGGCAATATAATGAGACCCCATTTCTACAAAATTTTAAAATTTGACTGGGTGTGGTGGTTCACACCTATAGTCCCAGCTATTTGGGAGGCTGAGGTGGGAGGACTGCTTGAGCCCAGGAGTTTGAGGCTGCAGTGAACCTCATGCCAGTGCACTCCAGCCTGGGTGACAGAGTGAGACCCTGTCTCAAAAAACAAAAAAAAATCAGGGGAAAAGCTATGAAAGGAGATAAAAATTTGGGAGTCATCAGCAGATTAGATGATTTCAAAGCCATAAAACTCGATGAGATCATGGAGGGAATGAGGATAAGGAAGAGAAAAGGGCCAAGGAGTGAGCACCGGGCCTTCCAAGGCAAGAGGTCAGGAGAAAAGTAGGGATCAGCCAAGGTGGCTCTGAAGGACTGGTCAGTGCAAGGGAAGGGAACCCACAGAAAGTGGTGCCTTGGAAACCTAGTGTGGACGTGGGAGGCAATCATATGGGTTCCCTGCTGGCTCAAAAATGAGGCCCAAGGCCTGGGTTGATCCACACAGAGGCACAGCTGACCTTGACCTTGGCAGGGCAGTTTTGGTGGAGGGAAGTAGGAAAGGCCTGCCAGGATGAGGCCTGGGGGTGACTAGGAAGAGACCATTGGAAACAGTGCGTACAGCAGAGTTGGGGGGGGTGTCACAGACAAAGGGGCAGGGGGTCAAGAGAAGTTTGGGGCTTTTTGATTTCTTTTTTCTTTTTTTGCTTTAAGATTGGAAAAGAGAGGGCCAGTCCATAATGTTGATGGGACTGAGCGAGCCAATGAAGGAGCACATGAGGGAGTGAGTGACTGAGAGCAGATACAGGGTGAAGCGAGGGTTCCGCCATCTGAGACAGGTCTGAGCAGGAGTCCCAGCACATGGGAGATCGCCCTGGAGAGTGGATTCACAGAGGCGGTGGGGGTGCCATCCGAAGTTCCTGCCTTGAGGGGCCTCTTGTGTCCTACCCTCCTGTTGAATCTGGCTGTCCCCACAGCTACATTGCCTGGGGCCCAACTAGGGCAGAGATATAAATACGCCAGGCCATGGCCCCACAAAGTCTGGCCTCAAGGCTGCAGCCCATTTGGAAAATGTTTTAATTTCATTTGCGTGTTTTTTCAATTTGATTATTAAGTGCCGTTTACACATGGATGGGGAAAGCCTGTTTTCATTCGCTGATTCCCCTTCCTCCCTGGCCTGCGTGCCTCCCTGGTGAGTAATGGGGAGGCTGCTTTTCTGGAACACAAGGGAAAAGTTCCAGCAAATTGCAAAAGCATGTTCCTTCCTTGAAAAATCCTTTCACACTTGTTTTTTACTCCGTTTGTAAAGTTCATGAAAAGCCTCCATAAAAGTGCTTTAAAAGGCCTTAACTTTCTTTGTTCTCCACATTCAACTTTCTTTTTCTCTCTTAAGGGGGTATATAATTTCAAGGGATAACAAACAAAACATCAAACCTAGGGAGCGAGTGGCGAGATGAAGGAAATGCAGCAAACTTTAGAAATGTCGGAGGATCACAGGTTGGAGGTACCAGTGAGGGGGAAATTTCCACATGTGTTTTCAGAAGATGACAGTCCGGCACTCCCCCACTGGCCCCATCATCGCTCAGATTTGTTTCTGAAGTTATTAACATTTCACGCAAGGCTGGGGCAGCTGGGCAGACAGAAAGACTGAAATAATAAAGGCTCGGGAAGAGCAACGCATCCTTTTAGGTACATTTCAGCAGCCTGAACTATCAGGGGTGCGGGAGATGGGACCGTAGGAAATGGTGCTGCCAAGAATTTGCAAAGAAGGTTTCCCTCCTGAAGGCCAGAGTGGGGCGTCATCTGAGCAGAGAAATACAGAAGGTTTTTAGAGAGGATGGAGGCCATGTAAGGAGTTGCCCTCTGCAGAGAGAGACTCCACTCTGGTTCGGGTTTGATGAGACAGCTTTCTGAATATGGGCAGTGGGAGGAAGGAGCTGAGAGGATGGGGTTCCCACCAGCCTCGAGGGAGGTCCTGGAGCGCTTCATGGGGCTGGCCAGGGGAAGTGCTACGGGGTTCCGTGGGCAGTGCTTGGGGACTGGGTAGCATGCCTTAGCCAGCTATTGATCTAATTCCGGTCATTGTGACCTGCCTGTCCTGGTGTCTGAGTCCATCTAGGGCTGCATGTGTGGTGGATCTGTCCGGAGCCCTCTGGGCTCCAACGTTGGCAAAGTAACACTGGCGGGCTCCCCTCTCCATTCCCATTTCTCTCTGCAGCACCTGCTTCCCTCCTGCATGCCCCTCCTCATCTTCCTCTGTCACCCCCAGAGAAGGACTTCCAAGAAGGGACTGAGAAGAAGCAGAGAACTCTATTTTGACAAAGGCCTGAGAGGGAGAAATGCTGTATGTTTGCTTGGTGGGTTCAAGATATGGAGGATGGGCAAGAAGCCGGAGGAACGGAGCCATCTTCAGCTCCTGAAATCCTGGGAGGGACACCATGGTTCCAAAGGCCACCGTGCTTCCCTAATACAATAATGAGCTCTGGGTGGACAGGCGCCCAGCCTTCATCAGTGCTGTGGGCCCTGGGTTCTGGGATATTGCAATTAGGGTGGTGCTTTCCCCAGCAATGGTCACATAATCGGCAAATAGATCCTTACATCTCTTTGAGCGCCGGACCCCTTCTCTGCCTCAGAGAAAGAACCAGCAGTGCAGCCCGCACACACCCTCTTCCTTAGGTACTGGGCTGACCATAGGACTTGCTGTGCCTACCGCTGAGGAAGCTGCCCTGTGGCTCCTCCGCCCTGCCTGGGTGTCCTCTTCTTCCCCCAGCTGGCCCAGTTGCCTCCTCTCTGTTCCGCCTTTTCCTCACCGCCTTTCTTTCCCTTCCTCTTTCTATCCCTCTGATCTTCTCTGATCCTTGGATTGCCTGGCAGAAGGCCAGGGGGTAACCCGGAGTTCGCCTCAGCAGCCTCAAGCTCAGAAGCAGTTTCATGCTAAGCCATGGCTACCCCAAAGGCCTCTCACCTCATTTACATCCAGGGCTTTTCCTCAGCCACACCCTTGTGGGTGCTCCAGAGAGGGCATGACAATCACCATGTCTTTCTTTGTGCCAGCCCTAAGTATAACCCCAGTTAAGACAACCTGCTTCTTCCAACACCTGATCTTCTATAGTTACTTCCACTTTGCACATGGAGAAACTGAGGCTGAGAGAGATGAATTTACCTGCTCTCTGGAGTGTCCACTGCCATCATTGTACTCAAGTAAGGAATCACTTGTTAAATGCATCTAATCCCATCTTCTTCGGAAGAACAATGTGGTCTACAGGGTTGCATCAGGGTTGTTAATCATCAGGGCTGTGAACCTGCAGTTCTCTGACCTGGCTACCTGCATCCCCTCCCTGAGACACCAGCTTCCTCATGCTTCCACTGCTCCTGCCCCACCCCAGTTGAGCAAAAGCCTGGCCATGCTTCGGATCTTTCCCTATTCCGGGCTCTACCAGAACCTACTGTGAGTGAGCGAGATTGACATAGCTCCCGGCTCCTTGAGTTTTCCTCTTCAATCACTTGAATACATAATGCATTTTTATGTGCTTGCAATGGCACGGCTTCAGCTTTGCAAAATCAAGACTGTCAGCCCCTTTACAGTGAATCTACTCCCTCGATTAACTTGAGGGTAAGGAGAACGTAATAAAGAAGTTTCATTAAATGCAAAGAAGATCATCACTTTTAACTGTCCCTGTGGAAAAGCCCACGCCAGATCTCTGATTCTTCTCCTGAACGAACTGGTTCTTTGCTGGGAGATGAGTGAAAGCAGCATTTGTTCAGGCAACTGGGAGGAGCTGTTCCCCACTCCTCCCCCAACCCCCACCCCTTGGTCCCTGGAAGGCTCTTTTTAGGGCATGCTGGTTTTTATGCACACTGATGGCTGTTTCGTATCTGGGCTGATAGGCTTGAATGAGCGGTTGCCACACAGCCAGCACACGCTGTACAACACGGCTAGGAGGGAGTGTTTATGGGGCTAGCTGCTAATGATTTCCATTTATGGAACACGTGTGCAGCAGCTGAGTGGGGCCGGCTAAGACAGGACATCAATAAGGGCCTGGCTGCACACACAGGATCTCCTGGGCAGCTGCAGTGATGGTTCCAGAGCAAGCTTCTGGGGGATCTTGAGGCTCCCCGGAATTCAGGCCCTTCAGTGCAGATCAAACCCTAAAAAAGACAGCTCTGTTGGGAAAGCTGTGGCCAGGATGACTGTACAAGGCCAATAAGAAAAAGGATTGCTGTGATAAGAATTAAAACTCACATTCACTGGGTGCTCAACTCATACCTCATGCCAGACATTGTGGGAAGCTAGCACATGCGTATTTTTTTCTTTTGTTTGGTTCTCACAATAGTTATGAAGTTGGAACTATTTTTTTGTTTGTTTGATTAATCACGGTACCGAAGAGGAAACACTCGTAGAGATGACGGACTTTGCCCAAGGCGGCAGAGTTGGGATTTAATCCCGGTGGTCTAACTTTAGAGCCCTGTTCCATAGGTGTGGAAAAAATTCTAGACGTTCGCTCAAATCATTTTAGATCACAGTTGACATAAGAGTAAAAGACATGCATTTTTGTATTAGAAGGACCTAGATTGAAGCTCTAACTTTGCCACTTACAAGTTATATAAACTCCTTAAGCTTTGGTTTCCTCACTAAAAGAGAAGATAATAGTGTTACCTAGTACTAGAGTGTGGAAAGCCATAGCTCAGTGCCCACCATCGAACAAGCCTCCAGGAAATGTGTAACAATGTGTTCACACCCACAGACCCCAGGGGTCAGTGCACCTGGGGTTCTGAGCATGGACCCCAAGATGCAGGAGCACATGCTGGATGGAGCTCAGCTTCTATAACTTTCTCAACCCTACCTCCTGCCCCGCCCCGAGCCTTAGTTGCCTCATCAGTAGAATGAGACGGTAATAGGGACCGCTAACAACAGGCTAACAACACACAGAGTGGGATGTGGGATGTCAGGAGCAGAGGAGCTTGTATGTACAAAACACATTTTGCGTCTTCTAAGGCTCTGGGAAAATGCTACTTGTTGTCTTTGGAAACAAAATCCTGTTGGAGTTCTCCCTTTTGAGCACAGCCGCCCTGCACATGGCATGTAGTTATAAGCAGAGAGGAAAACAGAAACCTGACTTTCAAAGTTCTTATGCGCTCCAGGGGGAAGATGAGACCAGCAAAAATAAAGCGTTCATTGAAAACAAAGTGGCATGTCCATATACACACATGCTTGTAGATAATCACTTACAGCCATGCAGAGACATGTGCAGGGCTTTGGGGATTTTGTTCAAGTGCCTGAGATGACATCTGGGTGGGTTTGTAGAAGGAGGGGCCATTTGGGGCAGGGGAAGGAAGGTCCCCCCTAGAAAGGGAGCTCCACTTCATTTCCTTCTCATCTTGCCACCAATGCCTCCAGCACACCGTTGGTGCTTAATGTGTGCTTGTGGAATAAGAACAGGAAGTGGAGAGAGCAGGATCCCAGCAGGGGAAGTGGACAGGGTGGCATGACTCAGAGGTGGGGCAGGCACGCCACTAAATGCTGAAGGCATGAGTTTATTCTTCTTGAGTGTTTTCTGCCAGAGGTTGGCCCAGAGGACCTTCTTCTCCTTAAAGTTATCCTTTGGGGAGAAGAAGAAGAGAGAGAAAGAGAAGGAGAGAGAGGGACTGAGGACAGTCCACTTACGCAGTTTTGTTTTATCTCATCTTTGTGTGAACTTTACACACACAAACCCCTCCTAACACTGGATTCCAGTACGAGCTAAAACTGATCCTCTTGGGGTGCAGACACTTTGGGTGGCCTCATCCAGATCCATTCTCCCCCTCCTTCTTGCTTACAGCACCTCAGTCTTGTTCAGGAATCTCTCCTCAGGGATGGTCACTATGGTGGCTTTGTCATGTACTGGCGTGCCTAGGCTGCTGGTAGTTTTCTGGAGTCCACTTTCTTGTATGTTTCCAGTTTTGCCACAAGAGGTATCTTGCCTGAGATTTGGAGGGCAGAAGTCAAGCTCCGAAAGTCAGGCAGTGTCACTCATTTCATTGTCAGGGTGTGGTGGGCAGGCCTGCAAGTGCTTCGCCTCTGGCTGGATCCTTCTTCAGCTTCCTCAAGGCCTTGGCAGAGCTCAGTGACAAAGGACACCCACTTCTCTTGCAGGAGGACATGGAGGTCATCCTCATGTGGAGGATCCAGCTTGTCCTTGCTCTTTTCCGCTTGACATCCATGTCCTCTTCTCCACTTGCCACCCCATGGCCTTCCAACCACAGCCACAGCACTGTAGAGGCAGTTGAACCTGTTCCCACAATTGCAGAGGGTCAAACCTCTGTAACAAATCCCTCATTGCATGTTTATATGTAGAGCCACTTTCTGTCTCTTTATCAAACTTTGACTTATGTAGATACCGTATCTACAGCTTGAGAGTGAATCCTGGTTGGTCTGAGCCAGTACTGGTTCATTCCGCTTGGTGGTGATGGGCTCAGGGATGGACATGTGACCTGGGACTCCAATAGTGAAGCCTGGGGGAAAGGCTTCCTAGATCTGAAGAAAAGACTCAAAGAAAAGATGGTGCTCTTCTACTGATGTAGTGTCCAGATATCATGCTTGGAATTGAGGCAGCCGTTGTAACCAAGCCAGGGGATTACCCAAAGAACCAAGCTGAGGACCAAGATAGAAAAGATGGAAACAACCTGTGTTCTCCAGGGTATAGTTCAGCTGGGGAGCTAACCTTCCTTGAAACCGCCTACCCGGCATTCCAGGTGTGGGAGATGTTACTCAGTAGTCCCCGGTTATATGCAGGGGATATGTTGCAAGATCCCCCATGAATGACTGAAACTGCCATAGTACTGAACCTTATATATGCTATGTTTTTTCCTATACATATATACCTATATTAAAGTTCAATTTATAAATTAGGCACAGTAGGTGACATGGTTGGGCTGTGTCCCCACCCAAATCTCATCTTGAATTGTAGCTCCCATAATTCCCACATGTTGTAGGAGGGACCCGGTGGGAGATACTTGAATCATGGGGGTTGTTCCCCCATCCTGTTCTCATGGTAGTGAATAAGTCTCACAAAATCCGATGGTTTTATATGGGATTTCCCCCTTTTGCTTGACTGTCATTATCTTTCCTGCCACCATGTAAGATGTGTCTTTGGCCTTTTTGCCATGATTGTGAAACCTCCCCAGCCACATGGAACTGTGAGTCCATTAAACCTCTTTTTCTTTATAAATTACCCAGTCTTGGTTATGTCTTTATCATCAGTGTGAGAATGCACTAATACAACAATAATTAATAATAAAATAGAGCTAGTATAACAATATGTCAGCATCCCTGCTCTTGAATTTAGAGCCATTGTTAGGTAAAAGAAAAGACACAAGCGTTATGCTACCTCGAAGGTTGTTCTGATCACCAAGATGGCTACTGAATGATTAAGGGGCAGGCGGCATCTACAGTGTGTGTATGATGAACAAAGGGATGATTTATGTCCCAGGCAGAACACAACAGGACTATGAGAGATTTCATCAGCTACTTAGAATGGTGCAACATTTAAAATTTATAAATTGATTATTTCTGGAATTGTTCATTTAATATTGTCAGACCACAGTTGACTGTGGGTAACTGAAACTGCATAACTTGAAAGCGTAGATTGGGGAGACTACCGTATTTTCTCATTGTTTAAGCCAATTAAGGCAGGCTTTCTGTTTCTTGTAGCCGGAAAACATCCTTGTCCAACTCCCACCCCAAGAAGGAGCCTCACGTTTCCTCTTGCAGTGGGCCCTGAAGTCTCCTTGCTCTGGGAGCTTTTCCAGAATGGAAGTGGTCAACTCGGAGTGAAGCTGGTATCCGGCCTCCCTGAGCTTGCTCTTCCCATCCAAGAGGCTGGAAGATGGGCGCCCCAGCAATCCACGGAAGATTTGAAACTAAACAATAGAATTTAGGATGATCAAAATGGTTTCCAGATTATGGCCCAAGGAAAAATGGGCTAAGGCTCTAATTGCAGTAATTATGATAATTAAGTGTACCAGCCAGATGCAAGGAATGAAAGCCCAACTGGAGCTGGTGAGACCCGCCCTTTACCTCTCGGCTGTCAAGTCTAAGCTCACCCTACTGCCCTGTGATGCCAGAAGTGTACTCTGCAAGCCACAATTGACAGACTCTGCCCATAGGAGGCGCTAGAGGGAGACTGGGGTAAGAGAAGAGGAGAAGGACCTCATTGTTGTCTTTCAGCTCCAGGCAGTGTCACTCTAGCAGGAGCAGATGGTGAGTTCCACTTGCCAGCTCCATTCAGCATCCCCAGGGGCCCCTCACCCTCCACCTGCAGAGGTGCTGGAGCTCACCACCAGCCTGGGACCTGGAGGCTGGAGGAGCAGCTGGACAGCTTCCTCACCTACTCACTGTGGGCATCAGAGCAATTCCTGGCCCACCACCCCGGGGGTGCGAGCATCTGTCAAATCACGCCCCTTGCTCTTCAGTGGTCTGAACCCAAGCTATACAGTTTTCCCCGAGGAGCCCCTACCAGCATCATGAGACCCTCCTCTGGTAATCACCCTCTCCCTTCTTTTATGCCAGCCCTAGGAGTAACCTACTCCCAAGTTATTGCAGCATCCTCTTTTTCATCTCTCACTGTGTAAAATTCTTTCATCTCTCACTGTGTAAAATGCTTGTACTCTTTTTCATCTCTTACTGTGTAAAATTCTTTTATTTCAAATCTCCTGTTTTGAAATATCTACTGTGGTTTCTCTTTTCCTGGCTGGGGCTCATCTGAGAGAGTACATTGATTGGGTTATGTAATCCACAAGTCCAAAATGAAGGGAATCTGAGGCACAATTTGTTCCAGAGCGTCTAAATATGATTAGGGCCAACACTGGGTTTTTTGCTTGTTTTTTTTTTTGTTGTTGTTTGTTTTCGAGATAGGGTCTTGCTCTGTTGCCCAGCCTAGAGTGCAGTGGCATGATCATGGTTCACTGCAGCTTTGAACTCCTGGGCTCAGGTGATCCTGCAGCCTCAGTCTCCCAAGTAGCTAGGGCCACTGGCACATACCATCATTTCCAGATAATTTTTTCCCACTCCTTTTTTTTGTTGTTGTTGTTTTCATTTTTGAGTCTCACTCTGTCGTTCAAGCTGGCTGGAGTGCAGTGGTTTGATCTCTGCTAACTACAAGCTCTGCCTCCTGGGTTCAAGTGATCCTCCCATCTCAGCCTCCTGAGTAGCTGGGACTACAGGTGCCCACCACCACACCTGGCTAATTTTTGTATTTTTAGTAGAGATGGGTTTTCTCTATGTTGGCCAGGCTGGTCTTGAACTCTTGACCTCAAGTGATCTCTCTGCCTCAGCCTCCCAAAGTGCTGGGATTACAGGTGTGAGCCACTGTGCCCAGCCATCTTTTCCCACTTTCATTTAGCGATAGGGATCTCCCTATGTTGCCCAGGCTGGTCTTGAACTCCTGTCCTCAAACAATCCTCCCTCCTTAGCCTCCTGAGTAGTTGAGATCGCAGGTGTCAGCCACTGCGCCCAGTCCACTCTCTTTCCCAACATTTTCTCAGCACCAATGTCTTCCTTATGTGAACTGTTTTTAGGGTGGCCTCCTTCTGGGGAGCAAAAATGATTGCAGCAGCTCTAATCCTCACATCCAGAAGCCAGACCTCGTCTGAGGAAGACAGAGAATGCCTTTGTCCCACATTTCTAAACACGAATCCTGAACTTTGCTTAGATTAGGTCCTGCCATATTAACCAATTCCTGTGGCCAAGGCACCAGCACACTGATTGGCTTGGTGTGGATTGCATGCTGTCTTCCTAAAACTGGGGTAGGACCAACACGTATGGGGTCACTGGACCCACAGATGGAAATCAGAGCTTCCTGAGAAGCTATAGTCAGATGCTGGGGACATCAAGGTCCCCTACACTTAATCTCAGATTGTCTAGGGAAGTCCAAACTTCCTATCACTATTGCTGCTGTTTTTAAAATACAATACCTTTAAAAATATGTAACTGCATTAGTCCATTTCTACGTTATTAGAAAGGCATACCTGAGACTGGGTAATTCATGAAGAAAAGAGGTTTAATTGGCTCATGGTTCTACAGGCTGTACAAGCATGGCACCAACATCTGCTCAGCTTCTAGGGGAAGCCTCAGGTAGCTTTTACTCATGGTGAAAGGCAAAGTAGAGGCAGGTGCATCACATGGCAAGAGAGGGAGCAAGAGAGCAATGGAGGCTGGTCACGCAGTGGCTCACACCTGTAATCCCAGCACTTTGGGAGGCCGAGGCTGGGGGATCACTTGAGCTTAGGAGTTTGAGACCAGCCTGGCTAACATGGTGCTCAAACAATGCTCAAAAAATCCAAAAATTAGCTGGGCGTGGTGGTGGGTGCCTGTAATCCCAGCTTCTTGGGAGGCTGAGGCACAAGAATCACTTGAACCAGGGAGGCAGAGATTGCAATGAGACAAGATCACGCCTCTGCACTCTAGCCTGGGTGACAGAGAAAAATCCTGTCTCAAAAAAAAAAAAAAAAGAAAAGAAAAAGAAAGAGAGAAAGCGAGGGGGTGTTTCACCAGATCTCACATGAACTATTCATCGGTCCCTATTCATCAGGGACCCTGATGCAGTTTGGAAGGCCGAGACAGTGGATGACCTGAGTTCAGGAGTTCGAGACCAGCCTGGCCAACATGGTGAAACTCTGTCTCTACTAAAAATACAAAAATCAGCCAGGCATGGTTGTGCATGCCTGTAATCCCAACTACTCGGGAGGCTGAGGCAGGAGAATCGCTTGAACCTGGGAGGTGGAGGTTGCGGTGAGCCAAGATAGTGTCGTTGCACTCCAGCCCGGGCCATAAGAGTAAAACTCCATCTCAAAAAGAACTCACTTTTCACTAAGGGGATGGTGCTATGCTAAACCATTCATGAGGGATCCGTCCCCATGACGCAGTACCTCCCACTAAGCCCCACCCTCAGTACTGGGAATCACTTTTCAACAGTAGATTCGGAGAGGACAAACACCCAAATCATAGCAATAACCAAATGGAATGTAATTTTTATTCCTTTTTAAAATATGTTCACAAATGAAAAATAGTCCTTTGGTCAACCCCATCTCCTGAATTAGGTTTCAAAAGTGATGTTGCTCAAAGCTGTGTGAAAACTCTGGCTGAGTTTGCAGCCTCAAATAAGGTGTCTCCTTTCCTTTGTGGTCAGAGGAGTGATAAGGAGATATTATTGAACAACCGTGATGTCTAGCAAATGCTTTTCAATTTTTTGTTTTTTTAGGCAGAGTGTCACTCTGTCACCCAGGCTGGAGTGCAGTGGTGCAATCATGGTTCACTGCAGCCTTGACCTCCAGGACTCAAATCCTCTTGCCTCAGCCCCCTAGGTAGCTGGGACTAAAGGCACATGCCACCATGCCCAGATAATTTTTTATATGTTTTTGTAGAGCTGGGGTTCCACCATGTTGCCTAAGTTGGGCTTTTTGATTTTTAAGTTGATTCAGGTTCATTGGAAGTGTAACCTGAGGAAGTTCATTTCTGTCTCAGCCAGCAACCAGCTGATCCCAGACACCCAAGAGTTTTGAAGATAATAGATGAACCCATTGTCATCAAGCATCAACTTAAAAATCACCTAACATTTCTGGCCTCCTCAGTCTTCCTTAGGAACGAAGTTGTTCTGTGCGCTAAGACTGCATGATTGTTTTCTTTTTACTCTTTGTTTTTTTTCTCTCTTTCTCCTTTCTTTCTTATAACCCAGGGAGATTAATCAGTTTGTTCAAGGTCATACGGCAAGGCCAAGACCCTGTCTGAGTTAGAGCATGAAGTTTTAGCTCCTGGGCTATGCCCCACACAAGGGTCCTCTTCTTTCCCAGGTGAGCTTCCCTCTGTCTGGAGACCTCCAGGAGCTTCAGACATCCTTTCAAGGACATAAAGTGTATTTTATATAGCGTTATTTGATCTCCACGAAATGCATTTTATGTAACATTATTATCTTCTGCCTAAACTAATCCTATCAGGGGATAACACTAACATTCAGATGGTCCTTACTGTGTGCCAAGCCATTTCCCAAATCCTTTCCACTTGTTAATTTCCTAATCTTCAAAGAGCAGTATGAGGTAGATACTATTATTATCCTCACTGTACAGATGAGGAAACTGAGGCATGGGGAGGTTAAGCAACTGGCCCACAGTCACACAGCCAGAAAGGATGAGCTGTGGGGTTTGAACTCAGGCACGTGGGTTATGAGAAGGATGGAGGAAGGCAGGGGAGAGGCCCCCTCAAGGGGACTGAGAGCAATAGCCTCACTCACGTTCCTCTTCTTGCTCTTATTGCTCCACAAGTACATTTTCCACCAAAACTTACAGTCCAATATTTTTATTCTCACTTAGTAAAAGTCGTAGGCTAATTCAGGCCATTCCTAAAGTACCCAGTCGGGAGCTTCATGTCTGGAAATGGATGAGTCTATTTGGGCTGCTATAACAAAATACCATAGGCTGGGTAGATTATTTTTTTTAAAAACCACAAATGTGTTTCTGACAGTTCTGGAGGCTGAGAAGTCCAAATCAAGGTGCTGCCAGATTCAATATCTGGTGAGGGCCACTTCCTGGTTCGTAGATGGTGCCTTCTGGATGTGGCCTCACATGGTGGGATGGGGAGGGAGCTCCCTGGGGCCTCTTTTTTAAGGGCACAAATCCCATTCATCAGGGACCCACCCTCATGTCCCACTCACCTCCTGAAGGCCACACCTTTTAACACCATTGTCTTATTTTTCTTTTTAATGCCATCACCTTGGGTTTTTCTTTTTAATGTCATTATCTTGGGGGTTAGGATTTCACCATATGAATGTTCAGGGGACACAATCAGATCTTGGCATCAGGGAAGTCACTAACGTAATTTCTCTGTGTCTTAGGAGAGGATGGCAATTAACATTGTTAAAAAAAAATCAGTCCCTGGGAGCGGCCCCCTCAGACTCTGTGATAAAAAGTGGTTCAACACTGAACAAGATGCATGCTTTTACCATCAGTCTCAGCTCCAGCGAACCCACAGCGAGCGCTGTCACTGTATCGTGGCATCGACAGGAGGCACAGAGCTGCAGGATCTCACCCAGAGGGTCATTCACTGGGGGTCACGAGTTGATCTAACTCATCTGTACTGAGTTAAGTATAAAATAATCTTTCCTCTTTCCCTGAAGCTGACTCACTCTCAGAGAAGATGCTGAAATTCAGAATGATGCTTCTGTATACGTTCTGTTCAGCACCCATTTATTGAGCTCCTACTGTATGCCTGGCACTATAGTGGGTAAACAGACCTTTTAAAATACACCAATCTCTGACCTGAAGGAACCTGTGTCCCAGGAGGTGAACTGACATCAACCAGTTACAACAAATGTGCTGAATGCTGTCATAGAACAGTCCCTCCAAACTTTTTTTTTTCACATTTATTTATTTATTTTTTAAAAAAAGAGTCTCACTCTGTTTTCCAGACTGGAGTGCAGTAGCATGATCTCAACTGACTGCAACATCTGCCTCTCAGGTTCAAGTAACTCTCAGACCTCAGCCTCCCAAGTAGCTGAGATTACAGTTGTGCACCACCACACTCTGCTAATTTTTTGTATTTTCAGATGGAGTTTCACTGTGTTGGCCAGACTGGTCTCGAACTCCTGGCCTCAAGTGATCTGCCCGCCTCAGCCTCCCAAAGTGCTGGGATTACAGGCAGGAGCCACCATGCCCAGCCCAAACTTCTGACCTTGCATCTCTACCATTTAAAATATTTGAGAGCACAAGCCAGTCTATGAGTACCAAGCACAGTCCTGATCATCCATCCTGGTCCCTGGAATGGGCCCCCGGCCCAGTTAAAGGACTTCCCTCAGACCCCAGCTCAATAAGTAGTATCTTGTGGAGGAGATTTGGTCTTTAACAAGGCTTCTACTGTCCCAGAGCTGTTGATAGCACTGCTGCAGGACCTTCCCAGATGACTCAGCAGCATCACACAAAGCTCTGCTCAGCAGGGGTGCCAGGGCATGCTTGCCCTTAGGGCCCCACACTTGGTCTGGAGGAAACCAGGTGGTTTCTCCATTCGACATTCATTTTCTCTCTTCTCTCGTTATCGTCTGGGAGGCAGAGTGTGGTGTGCCTGCCTGTTCACTCACACACGTTTCTTCTGCTCGTTCCAGCTGGCCCAGAGCCCAGCTGTCACGGAGCATGTTCCCTGGCATCCGTGCACACACACAGGCCAGTCCTTGTGCCTGGGAAACACCCTCCCAACTAACTGCCTGCTGGACCAACTACTCACCTGCAGGGTCTCAGCCCAAATATTAGCTCCTTCCAAAGCCTTCCATGGCCCCCCTTGCCAATCTTGCCACATAGCTCCCTTCAAGAAGATGATCTGATTTTGTAAGAAAATGAAAGAGGACTTTAACTGACAGTGTAATTCTTGGACAGGAAAGCAAGGCATTCAAAAAACGAAAGTAGCACATTTGTGAAAAAGCCTGGATGAATATGTAGTTATTTTTCAAACATGAAATGAATGCTTTTTAAAAAATTACGCATTTTAAGGTGTCGTTCTGAAGGACAAGTTTAAATGCGTGTGCTCGTGAACTGGCGTCATTATTTCTTTTGCTTTGAATGCGAGGATGCTCAGAGCTCATGGATGTGCTTGATTCGGTGGCTTTCCTCCACCCAGGCTTTGAAGAGAATGCTGGCCCGCTTGGCTTTGGCTTTTGTCTTCTGTGAGAGCCCATGAGGGCAGCAGCTTGATGGGGTGCACAGAGCTTGGGCTTTGCAACCAGCATTGGGTCCATCTCTGTTGGCTCACTCACGAGAGGTGCCTTTGACTTGGGCTCGGTTCTCCTAGAGGCAGGCCTGAGACAAAGATAGGGGAGCAAGTAGCTCCTCTGGACAGGATCACGTGAAATTCCAGGAGGGGAGTCAAGAGGAGACATGGGAAAGAGAAGAGAGCAAAGCAACTCAGGGAGCTTGACTGAGCAGGTTAGGTCACCACAGAGGGCAACTGGGAACTAATCCCAGTCGAGCTCTTTAAGAGACTGTGGAGCACACATCAGAGCTGTCCCACCCATCAGCCACAGGGTAAGGGCTGCTCCTAGAGGCATTAGCTCCTTGGCACCTCTGGTCTGTCCCTAGCACAGGCTGAGCCAGAGCCTGTGGCTGAAGAAAGCTCTTAGGAATGTTATGGGCTGAAAGTTTGCATCCTTCCAAAATCCCTGTGTTGAAACACTGCATGTGATAGAATTAGCCCTGCACATGATGGAATTAGGAGGTGGGCCTTTGGGAGGTGATTAGGTCATGAAGGTGGAGCCCTTGGGATGGGGTTAGTGCCTTTATAAGAAGAGAAGCAAGAGTTTTCCCACTCTCTCTGCTCTTGAGCATGTGAGAATACAATGAGAAGACAGCCATCTGCAAACCAGGAAGTGGGCCCTCATCCAACACCCAAGCTGCAGGTGCCTTGGTCTTGGACTTCGCAGCCTCCAGAGCTGTGAGAAATAAAGGCTTGTTGTTTAAGCCACCCAGTCTCTGGTGTTTTTTCTTTTTATTTTTCTTTTTTTTCAATAGCAGCCAGAACCGACTGAGACAGGAAAGGACCACTGGTGCTTACAATAAGGAGCCATCAGGGATGGTAAGAAACCAGGGCATAAGGAAGGGCAATGACAGTGTCTGCTACCAACCATAAAAGGAAGTAAGAAGAACAATAAAAACATGAATGCTAACTTCAGTGTATGGCTGGGAAATCCAATGAAGTGATACATGTGAAATCACTGTGTAAACTAAAAGTCATCACACCAATGTTCCATTTGATACTAGGGATGGTGAGGATGCCAACGACAGCAGTGAATCACATGCTAGATCACTTGCTCCATCTCCCTCATCGGAATTCCTGACCATAGATTGGGTTTCTGTAGCTTTTAAGTCTTTGTGAATTTCTTGGGTGGCTGGAAGTGACGTTTCCTCAGTTTATTGGACCTGTCCTAAGAGTCAAAAATGAAACCCTGCGTAGGAGTCCCTCTCCTCCCAGCTCCAGACTCTACAACTTTCAGCAAACAAATAGAAATGCCTTTTGTTTTATTTCTAGGGTTTTGAAATTCAACTTTTTGAATATACTATATTTGCATGGGGCAAAATTCTGGGAAATATTAAATATATTCAGAGGCATACAGTGAAACCGGTTATCTCTGGTTTTCACTCATTCAGTTCTCTTTCTCCCAAAAGTCAACATGACTACTATTTTCTGGTGCAGATTTACAACGTGTGCATATTGTGTATTCAGATTTATGTATATTTATGTAAACCAAATTTGCATTTTCCCTCTTTTCTCTTAAACAAAAGATTTCAAACAGCACATATTGTTCTTCACCTTGCTTTTGTCACTGGGCACTATATCCCAAGTTGTACATGAAGAGTTTTCTCTTTTTTTGTGATTATTATTATGTTACCACTCCAGAAATGCTACCTGGGTGTTTTCTCTTTTTTAACAGCTGTGTAATATTCCATTCAGCTTTTCATTCTAGAAAATGTGAATCATCAGCAATGGGTGAGCCTGCTATGGGGTTTAAACACATGATCTTATTAACCCTCACACAGTCCCAGGAGGTAAGTAGGGCCTGTAGTTATCACCGCCATTTTGCTATAAGGAATTGAGGCCCATTGAGAGATTAAGTCCTGGCTCAAGGTCATAGAGTGGGGAAGTCGCAGACCAGTCTTGGGCCTGTTGCACTATAATTGCGTCCTTCAACCACTAGACGGCCTCCCTCTCAAGGAGAGACTTTGGACTATCACTAAGGCAGAGCTGAGCAGTGTCCTAAGGTGCTTGGCAAAGGTCTTGGATGCCAACTTGGGTATTTCTTTGGCAATAATGCCATATTGCCTTGTGCATGCTGTGTTTTATTTCAATGCATATTAATATGATTTCCTGCATTTTTGCCTCTCAAGAATCCCATCTGAGGCATGAATTATTGGATGGAAGGGTGGGGGGCATTCTTAAGGACAGGCCCAAGAGTTTGCAGTAGTGCTGGCAGAGTGCAGTGGAGTAGTCGTCCTGAGTGAGCTGAGCCCTGGGGAGCCACTGGCAACAGTGGGGGTCAGGGGGACACTGCAGGCCCTGGAGCTTGGCCTAGGCTGGAGCCCTGCTGAGGCCAGGGGATAGTCCAGGGCTCTGGGCCAAGAGGTAGATTTAAAGGAGGAAATTGGGAGGGGAGCTGTGAACTAAGAACAATGTGGGAGCTGGGAAGTGTGTCTGGAATCATTTGGTACAAGGCCACATTTTTCAGGTGAAAAAACTGAACCCAGGTGGTGGCAGCCCCAAGTTCACAGAGACTGGAGCTGAACAAGAAGCCAGGTCTCACGACCCCTAATCCAGTGCCCCTTTTACTACCACTCTGAAGACACATGCAAATAGAGTGTGTGTGTGTGTGTGTGTGTCTGTGTGTAACTATGTGTGTCTGTGTGTGGGTATATGTGTTTGTATGTTGTAGTCTGGGGAAAATAAGTGTGCATGTGAACCTCTGTGTATGTGAGTCTGCAGCACAAGCTGAGGAATGGAGAGTAAGAGGAACTCAGGGCCAGGAAGAAGAACAAGGATAAAAACGAAATAAAATCCAGGAATCCTTCCAGTATGCGTGCAAGTCCCAGGACTTCTAATTTGGAGTTTTGCCATCTTTAATTCCATGACAATGTGTGACAGTCTAACTGGTATTCATCTGAGGGGTTGTTGTTTATCTTTATGACTCCAGCAACTGCAGATGTGAGAGTTCTCATGCCCTCTGGCAGATTCTCAGAAGCTCTCAGTTATTAATGGCCTTGATCACACACATACACAGGAGACGCTTGCTGTCCTTGGCTCAGCATTCACTGCACTTCTTCAGGTGAAGCCCACAAAATGATGGGGACTGACAGCGGAAGAAAGATGGTTCCCTAAAGACCTTTTGCCAGAATTTGGCCGGGCGCAGAGGCTCACACCTGTAATCCCAGCACTTTGGGAGGCCATAGCAGTTATATCACTTGAGGTCAGGAGTTCAAGACCAGTCTGGCCAATGTGTGAAATCCCATCTCTACTAAAAATACAAAAATTGGCCAGGCATGGTGGCGGGCACCTGTAATACCAGCTACTTGGGAGACTGAAGCAGGAGAATCGCTTGAATCTGGAAGGCAGAGGTTGCATTGAGCCAAGACTGTATCACTGCACTCTAGCCTAGGTGACAGAGAGAGACTCCGTCTCAAACAGAAAAAGAAAGACGTTTTGCCAGAATTATTGGGGAAGAAAATTTATCTCCCCTGTAGTTGCCACTGCAAATAAACCTGGAGATGTGGAGACCTCTTCATTGGAAAAGCATGTGAGGATGAAGCCAACACAGAGAAAAGCAGAACATAGAGAGTGATTCCAACTGATACATTTTTGAACACCTGGAACCAGCTGTGCCTGAAGCAGGTAATACCTGCACTTTTGAATTACAAGATATCACTTTTCTGTGATAGACATAATGAATGAAAACTAGGCTGCCTGAGTTTGAATTTTGGGGCTGCCACTTCCTAGTTACATAACCTTGGACAAGACACTTAACCTTTTTGCCCCCCTCACCATATTATCATCTGTAAAATGGGATAATGATAGTGTCTACCTCATAGGTTGGCATGAGGATTAAATGAATTAGCAAATCGAAAGCATTTAGAACAGTGCCTGGCATACATTCAGCATATTGTAATTTTAAAAAATTATTTGTATACTGCAATAACAAATAGCCCTAAAATCTTTGTGGCTTAAAACAATACAATTTTTATTTTTGCTCCTATTACATATTCAGGAATCCAGGTTGATGGAGCAGCTGCCATCTCTAATGTTGCTGGCCACCACAACAGAGGAAAACAGAATCTAGAAAAAGCCACGCTGGCTCTTAAAGCTTCTCCCCAGGACAGGTAAAGGTTGCTTCTACTCACGTTTCATTGGCCAAAACAAGTCATGTGGCCACACTTAACTTCAAAAAGGAAGAAAGGGCAAACCTGCTGTGTTCCCAGAAGGAAGAGCCCTATTGACCCCCATATTATCATTGTTATTTTGTAACTGGTTGAATATTGGACACTTAATGTCAAAAAGATACAGAAACGATTTTTAAAAAATCTGTTTCCCTGGTTTTTTTTTTTTTTTTCTTAGTTTTTATTGTATTTTATTTAAAAACTTTTTTAGAGACAAGGTCTTGCTGTCACTGAGGCTAGAATACAGGGGCACAGTCATAGGTCACTGCAGCCTTGAACTTCTAGGCTCAAGCCTTCCTCCCACCTTAGCCTCCCAAGTAGCTAACACCCCAGGTGTGCACCACCATGTCTAGATAACTTTTTATTTTTTATTTCTTTTGTGGAGGCTGAGTTCTCACTATGTTGCCTAGGTTGGTCTCGAACTCCTGGCCTCAAACAGTCCTACCTCAGCCTCTCATAGTGCTAGGATTATAAGCATGAGCCACTGTGCTCTGATTTTTTCTGGTATTACACTCCCCAGGGACCAGGAGCCATGACTGAGCCATGCTCTATTTACCTCACTTTTCACCACACTACTCCAATCACTTTAGAATCTGTTGGTCCTGGTGTCCATCATCCAAGGTCACCGACATTTTCAATAATCTCGTGCTGGTTAAATCCCAGAGAAGAGGAAAGAAGCTGTATCTTGGGCCTACAGTCACAAGCAAACAAGAGAAAGAAAGAATTCAGGGACAAAAGAGGAAAAACTCTCCTTGAGAGAGGCTGGTGTCTTGGGTCTGGAGCAAAGGGCTGTGAGGGAAGCTGGACGGGGCAGGGGAAGGTGCTAAACAAGGATGTAGCATCAGTTATGGTCTTGTTCAGCCTGACTCCATGGGCAGCTCTGAAGTGTGAGTTGCACACGGAGTGGGTCCTGCCTTGAGGCAAGGGAGCTGGCCTTTTGTACCCCATTACTATGAGTCATTGGCAGTGAGATACCCCTTGAAGGGAGGCATTCACCTTCTGGGTCAGGCAGCTCCTGTTGGGTTGGTCAAAGGCAATTCTTGGAGAAGGGGGCCACTCTGCACTGTTCGCATCTAAACTAGCAGGTGCTGGGGGATGAGTGCGGCAGCCCCATCAAGACACCTGGGTGGGACACTAATAGCATCCACTACAGGTGGTCAGAAAAGCACTAGAGGGCTTCTCTACCATCTTTCCCACCTGTATAATGGCACGTTCAAAGCATGAGATATACTGACATTAGTGGGGTAAGTAATGGCATCCAATGGCTTCCCATTTACCTCCTGGATTAAACACAAATTCTGCCATCAATGTATATTTCCAGGCTATGTCCCAGTGCTCCCCCTATATGAAAAGTCACCTGGAAACTTGCCATCTTCTGAAGAACCTCTGTGCCTTGGATCAGGCTCTTTCTTCTGCCAGGAGTGCCCTCTCTACCGCAAGACCCATGAAATTGTATCCTCACGTCAAGGCCCTTTCAAATGCTAACTAATTCATAAAGCCTTTCCTAATCACTCAACGGGATGTGAGCTTTTTTTTTTCCTTCTCTCAAACACTCTTTGAAACTTCATAGTCCTTATTTTATGGAGTGGGTCCCATTCCATGAATTTGAGTCGTTTGATCGGGTTATTCCCCCAAGTCTTTTGTCAACTCTTTAGGAAGAATTGAGTCTTTTTCTCTTTGCGGCATCTGGCAAACACCCTGAAAGACAAAGGCCCTAAATTAGTATATGTGTAATTGAATTGAGACTTTGCTGAGATTAAATGTCTGTGCTTAATCAAAGCCTTGTCTTATGCACGTCACCCATAACTGGCATGTACTGAGCATTTGTTTTGTGCCAAGAGCTGTGCGGAAAGGATTTTCTTCACATTAATTATCTCATTTAATTGTACTACTACTGATCTCCACCCCACAGATGAGAAACTGAAGCTCAGAGAAGGCAAGCAGCTTACCCACAGCCACACAGGTAATGGGTGGTAACTGGGTGGAGACTCGTATGTCTAAATTCAGAGCTCATACCCCTAACCTCTATGAAGCAGCTGTGAGAGGGACAAGCGCAGGTTTTCAGACGAAGATGTGACTTCTGATTGGGTACATCAGCAAAACTGGCAGAGACTGGCAAGCTGTCTACCCAACCCATCCCCTTTTCCTCCTGGGCAAAGAGTTAGACCAGCGATTCTCAGGTTTCAGTAAGCATGTGATTCACTTGGTGAGAATAGAGGAAACAAGCAGAAAACACACACATGCACCCGCCGTCACACAATGTGAGAACGTTTATTACAGAAATATGCCCACAGGCGGGAGAAGGCCAGAATGCAGACAGAGGTGCAAGGGAAGTCAGGAAAAGTGCCCCAGAAAAGGTAACCCCAGATCTGAGTCTTTTTTTTTTTTTTTTTTTTTTTTTTTTTTTTTTTTGAGACAGAGTCTCACTCGATCCAGGCGGGAATGCAGTAGATGCGATCTCGGCTTACTGCAACCTCCATCTGCCAGGTTCAAGCAATTATCCTGCCTCAGTCTCCTGAATATCTGGGATTATAGGCACCCACCACCACGCCCTGCGAATTTTTTTATTTTTAGTAGAGACGGTAGAGACGGGGTTTCAGCAATTTGGCCAGGCTGGTCTTGAACTCCTGACTTCAGGTGATCCACCCACCTCAGCCTTTCAAAGTGCTGGGATTACAGGCATGTGCCACCACGAGTCTTAAGGAGGAAGAGCGGGAAGAAACTGCATTACAGGTGGCGGCTTCAGCACAAAGGCAAGACATGCAAGGGCACACGAGGGCATTTGGAGAACTGCTAGCTGCTGAGGGTAGAGTGAGGGTAGAGTGACAGAAAGAGCCAAGCCTGGAGAAGTAAGAAGAGGGCAGGTCCAAGAAGCATCATTTGAACCATGAACCAAAGATAAGGGGAACTGCTGAGGCATCTCAAGGTGAGCGACAGTGTCGGCCTGACCTTCAGAAATTTCCTCTGCCTGTCTTTGGGGAGACTAGATTAGAGGGGCTGAGGTTAGGGGCTGCTCAGTTTAATTTTAGATGAGGAGCTTCCTGGGTCCCAGCAAGCCTCACTGCCTGGGACCCCACAGTGGGAGGCTGTCCGTAGGATTCAGATGATCCATGCAGGGCATTTCCGAAGCCAGGGAGCCACAGAGCCATACAGCTGCAGAAAGCCCTGGGGACACGAAGCAGGCACCTTGAAGAAGGCCACCAGGACATGGAATAAAAGGGAAAGGAGGTTAAAAATTCAAGAGGGTTGGGCTAAGACAGACCCACACAGACATCTTTTCCCCTGGGATCAGTCTGTTATCTCTTCAACAGACCATTAGTTCTCAGCCTTTCTCCTGTTGAACATAGAAGATACATGACCTTCGCCAATAGGGTCTATGTCTTTGATACACCCAGGGTCATACACACTCCCTGGAGCCACCAGTACTTGCAACTGAGAGTCACGTTCACAGAGGGATGACCATGAACTCATTTTAATTTACAAAATAAGCAATTCACACAAAACCATTGATGTCTTCTCCATTGCTAGAAGTAGATTATAGACTTGGAAGTCAGACAATCTCAGGCTCCCATTCTGACTCCCTCACTTATAGGCTGTGTGGTGCTGAGTGAGTTACTTACCCTCTTTGAGTCTTAGCATTCTCATCTGGAGAACAGGTATGATAACAGAACTCCTTTGATGGAGGGTCTGTTAGGATTGGATCTGATTATGCAAACTAAATGCTTGACAATGTGCCTGCTACATGGTAAATACTCAATAGGTGATAACTGCCTTATTATGAATGTTTTCTTGTTCTTGTCATTAGCAATATGCCTCACGGCCGATGGGAGCACACCCGTGGGTAATAACACCGAGGCTGCCTATTAGCCTATTAGAGAAAGGAAAACCATTTTTCATACATGACTCCTAATTAGTTCACCTTTGTCCTTGAAAGTCATCACATTGTTTCTTTTAAAACATGCTGTAATTGAAAATTCAGTCTAATTCACCCAGTCTTCCCCTCTGCTCCCAGTCAGTAGAGTTTTGCTGGATGGGAAACTGGGTTGTTCATAGGTTCTAAGCCAAAGCCCAGCTTTAATTTCCTATTATAAGTCTGTCCTTTTTAAGATATGCTGGGTGAAAATAACATCAGTGATGGGGCAGAAGGAGCTAGGAATGGCCTCCTGTGCATCCACAGGGGAAGTAGTCAGTCCCGTAACAATCTTTCAGCAGCCCACACACCTGGACTCCATGTGACCTGTAGTCTCTGCCTCTCCAAGAAGCTGTTTCTCTTCACTCCCCATGGGGGGCAGAAATACCTTGACTAGGGCCCCCTCTAACAGCGTTTCCATCTGAATAAATGGGAATGCTGCCCGCTGAACCCTACAAGGATTTAATAAGTTTGGTTCTTGGCAGGTCCCCCAAAGATGAAAAGAGCAAGAGATTCCACTGTCTCATCTGAGCCAGTGTCATCTTCGGCCCAGATCCAGGCAAGAGCCCCCTAACTAGTCCTGCTAAGCCCACTCTGACCCCACCAGCACATTCTCTCTATGACAGAGAGATCCATCTAAAAATGCAATCTCATTCCATCACTTCCCTCATTAAGTATTCTCAATCGCTTTCTCAACCAACGCTAAGACCCAGATTCTAGCCCACAGGGCCCACGTGTCTGGCTTCTGCTGGCTGGTCCAGCCTCATCCGGGTCCTTTCTGCCTTTCTGTGCCCAGTCACACCAGGGATTAGGCAGTCCTTTGAGTGTGGGGAGCCTCTGCCCACCTCTGCCCAGTGGGCATCTTTGCTGGGAGGGCATATGTTCCTTCCCCACCTCCCCCCTCTACTCAACTTTTACTCCTATGTTCTCAAGGTTTCTTATTTGTCTCCCTTGTGGGCTTACCCCTGCCTCCCCGAGTTGCATATCAGCTCCGTGAGGGCAGGGACTGTGTTTTATTTACCTCCTAATTCCTAGCACCGACCATGGTGCTTGAGTGACATCTAATAGAGAGTTGACAAGCTTTCTAAACATGGCAATGGCAATCTTTTTTTTCTTTTTGAGATGGAGTTTTGCTCTTGTTGCCCAGGGTGGAGTGCAATGACGTGATCTCGGCTCATCGCAACCTCTGCCTTCCTGGGTTCAAGCAATTCTCCTATCTCAGCCTTCCAAGTAGCTGGGATTACGAGCATGCACCACCACGACCGGCTAATTTTGTGTTTTTAGTAGAGACAGGGTTTCTCCATGTTGGTCAGGCTGGTCTCGAACTCCTGACCTCAGGTTATCTGCCCGCCTCGACCTCCCAAAATGCTGGGATTACAGGCGTGAACCACTGTGCCCGGCCTCAAAAATGGCAATCTTTTATTAATATTGGAATTGCAGATGAAGAGCTCTGTTTTTGCCAAGGGAAATGGAGTGGAAGTTAGTTTATTCATTTGATAGCTGTAGACTCAATTATTCAAAGGGCAAATGCAGATCTGCCTATTCCTTTAGAATATTATGCTGTCAGGAGTTATTTCCCTTAATCTTAACGTTCCTTTCATGTCCTTCAAACTCCTTCTCCATTAGAAGATGCTATTTATTACTTCCTCATCCATGAAGCCTCAGGCTCTTCTGGTGGGTATTATGTCATGGAGAGGAATCTTGTCAAAATCAAATGGAATGAAGGCAATCGGGGGAAAAGGATTTTATTTTTCATCTGATTACCATCATTTTCTCTCTGTCTTGGGTCTAAGAGTGGGATGGATGTAGGAAGGGGAATGAGTTGTCCTAAAATGGGCTACAGAAATGTTATTGGCCCATGTTAAATACAGAAATGGAGGGTTTAGAAATGTTTAAGGTGATTTTACTTTGCCACAATGTCCAAGCACATGATCAATGGACCTGTCTTGACGAAGAGGGCAGTGGAGACCATTCAGGGTGCTGTTGAATTTGTGTGGTGGCTCACACACACTAGGACCACACATCCTCCCCTAAAATTTTGGAAATTTTAAAAAACTCATGCTTAACTGCGAAGAATTTGAAAAATATGTTGTCAAAGACAACATAGCCCTAATCACATGGTAAGGAAAAGCCAAGCATTCAAGAAATGCTTAGAAACTGAGAAATGTTAAAGGCAAGAGTACAAAGGAGGTGAAGAGAATGGTCACCGTAGGTTGAAGTGAAATAGGAAGTCGATCCTTGGAGATGAATCCTCACAGTGTCTTGAAAAAGAATATTGGCAAATGTTAAGGGGTAGAAGGACGTTTCAAGAGAGGAAGCCGTGAGCGAAGGCATGGAGGCCTATGCAGAAGATGTGAAGACCATGCACATTATTTGCTCATTAAACAGAAATAGAAAGGTCAAGAGTCTGGGTTCTACCATTTGGCAACCACCCTAATGAAAATTGATTCAGGTAAGAACATTAATGGATGCTGAGGATTGGGCAAGTTTGAGGAAATAACAGACTATTTAGATAGTCTCAAAGTATCCACCCTCCAGATTCTTAATGACAAAGCAAAACTAATAACCCTCCACTGAAAAAACCTAGCAGATACCACCTTAAATAACTGATCAGTTAATGTTACAAGAGATGAGAAAAATCCACAGCATTTGCCTCCTGACTTGATGGACTGGGGAAAACACAACAACACAACATCACATTTGTGTTATTCCTGCAAAAAAAGGAATAACCTAAATCTACTCACAAGGAAGCATCAGGTAAACGTTACTTGAAAAGTATTCTACAAAATAGCTGGTCTGTATTCTTCAAAAATGTCAATATCGTGAAAGACAAAGATTGAGGAAGTGTTACAGAGTAAAGGAGACTGCAGACACGTGACAACTGAATGCAATGCATGACCTGGGATTGTCTTTTGCTTTAAAGCAAAATACTGTCCTTTAAAGGCCAGTATTGGGACAATTGGTGAAATCTGAATAAGGTCTGTTTACTAGATAAAGGTATTGTATCAATGTTAATTTCCTGAATTTTGTCATTGTATTTTGGGTAGTTCAGAGAATGTTCTTATTTTTAGGAAATACACACTGAAATATGTAAAGGGACACTGTGTCTCAAACAGTTCAGAAAAAATATAATACTATCGAGGATACATAGATTTGGTGATAGATTGAGACACAGGATAGAGCAAAGTGATAAAATGTTAACATTGGGGGAATCTGGGTGAAAAGTATGTGGGCCTATGAGAATTATTTTTATTATTCTTGTAACCTTTCTGTGAGTCTAAAATTGTATCAAAATTTAAAGTTAGGCTGGGTGTGGTGGCTCATGCCTATAATCCCAGCACTTGGGAGGCTGAGGCGGGCAGATCATTTGAGGTGAGGAGTTCGAGACCAGCCTGGTCATGGTGAAATGCCAACTCTACTAAAAATACAAAAATTAGCCGGGCATGGTGGCATGTGTCTGTAATCCCAGCTACTCGGGAGGCTAAAGCACGAGAATCGCTTGAACTTGGGAGACAGATGTTGCAGTGAGCCAAGATCGTGCCATTGCACTCCAGCCTGTCTCTAATAATAATAATAATAATAATAATAAGTTAAAGGAAGAGAAGAGAGCCATTAGGCTCTGGTCTCTTCTTGGCTCTATGTAAGTGTGTAATTTTGGCTAAGTCTCTACACCCCGGGGTCTCCTCCTGCCCTTCCAGTTGGAGGCCTCATGGCTTGCCTTTCTTGTTCTGCCTCCTCCCAGCTAATTTCCAGATGGACACCTTGTCTCCTCTTCCTGAGTCAAAAGTTTCTTTCGCACTGCGCTCTGATAACTGATCTCTTTGGCTTAATGCCCCTTGAGATCTGGGCCACCATGGAGGTTTTTGTCCAGTGTCCGGGACATTTTTTGCCAACTTCTGCTTGTGCACCAAACAGATCAAGATAATTCACATTTATTGAAGTCCTACTCTGTGCCAGGCACTGCTCTTGATCTTTTCAATAACCTGAAAAGTAACTTCTCCACTGTGTATAGTCTACTCTCACTATTATCTCCACACAAATTTCAGTGACTCCAAAGCCCTACTTCCTTGATCAGAGAAATTTCAATATTTAGTGGCTCACGCCCCCATGTGTTTCTGAGAAAACACAGGATCACCTAAACACATCACAGATCCCAGTTGGTTGTCCACTTATAGCTATGGATCACAGAGCTAGGATTTTTGGCCTCGAGTCCTCAACCTTCTATTGAACGGGTCACTCAGGGTTCCAGCTATCTCCATTTCTTGGGTACCATCAGAGCTGAACCTCAAAGCCAGAGACCTTGTCACCTGTGAAATAAAGAGGAAAAAGCAGACCTGGTGTGGTGGCTCATGCCTATAATCCCAGCACTTTGGGAGGCCGAGGGGAGCAGATCACATGAGGTCAGGAGTTTGAGAACAGCCTGGCCAACATGGTGAAACCCCATCTCTACCAAAAATACAAAAATTAGCCGGGTGTGGTGGCGGACGCCTGTAATCCCAGCAACTTGGGAGGCTGAGGCAGGAGAATCACTTGGACCCTGGAGGCGGAGTGAGCCAAGATGTCGCCACTGAGCTCCAGCCTGGGAAACAGAGTGAGACCCTGTATCAAAAAAAAAAAAAAAAAAAAAGAAGAAGAAAGTGCTCTTTTCATGTTACAATCAGTTGCAGTTCATGTGAGGGAGTCCCACAACCAGTTCCCAGAACTCTAGTGCAATGGCATTTATGGCAAACCTGTTTAAATTCTGGGTAAGGCTGAGATCCAGTACAAGCCACGTTATAGTACCAGGGCCACACTGCCTCCTGAACACTCAGGCCTGGCTGTGGAGCCCGCCTCCCCACACAGGACCACTTCCTCAGTGTGAGTTCTTCCCCAGCCTTTGTTGACCCTGTCTGCAAACGAACTTTTGTATATGTCTGAGACAGACAGAGATTGTGGACTTAAGTCAATATGTGAAGGCTGTTGCCTATCGCCATGGGCCACCAGAAAACCCTGGGCCAGATCCTGCCTCATCAAGAGACCCTGTTGACACTAGAGGCTCAGAGAAGTTACCCATCTGAGGCCAGGAGTCCTGCAAGTCATAAGTGGTGGGGTCAAGATTTGAACTGAGATCTCTGGGGCTCTTTCCAGTCCACTGTCTTGTTTTCTCCTCAAAGTGCAGCATAGACAACAATTTGGTAAATGGAGGCCTTCCTACTTGAGGCTTTTTTAGTGAACTGAGGTTTTTCTGGGCCAGCCTGGGATTCCGGAAGTACTGGGGACAATCGTTCATGCTGCTGCTGGTGATTTCATATTTAGATGATGCAGACCGCTTGTTTTTCTTTCTTCACAGTACCTTTTTCCTCCCAAGCACTGAATCACCCAAAAGATGGAAACATCAAGGGTAGCCCATTTTTATACAGTTCTGGAAAATGCTTGGGGCAGGTGGGAGGAAAGGTTGAAACGACTGGCAATGTGGTTTTATAGAAAGAGCGTGGGCATCAGAATCAGACAGTTCTGGGTTCAAATCTGGATTTGTCGCTTCCTATTTGAGTAAACCTTCAGAAGTTAAAGGTCTTCATCTGCAAAACAGAGACAATACCATCTACCTCTCAGCGTTACATGAAAAACCTTATTTAAAATCATCAGTCTTGAAGAGGTCTCAATGAAACTTAGTGTCCCTCACTTTGGCTGATCCTTTTTAGATTATATGAGAATTTTAGTTATCTATATTTTGCTATTCATTCCTCTTACAGACAACCCTCAAGTCAACTCAGAAGCAGGTCTCGTTTCCATGGAGATGTATTTAAGGTAAACAAATGTGAAAAGGGGAAGCACAGACGCCCATCCCCTGCGCCCACTCACAGCCAATGCACCGTCTCAGCAGAAATGTTTCCAAAGAAACGTTTCACAAAGCTTTCGGGGAAGGCCAAGGGCTCTTTCAAAGTCTTGACATGCTTTTTCGTTGTACGGCTCTTGAAATGAACAGATAATTCGAAACAGATAATAATGAACTTCACACAGCAATGGATCAAAAGTGGAATTACTGAGCTCAGCATTGTCTAGTATAATTAGGCTGACATGCTGCTGAATCCAAATGGATGACTTTCCACCCCTCACTTTTGCATGTGCACATTAATTTGCAGAAGAACTTTTAATGGGCAGAATATTACAAGATTTCTGGACCCCACATGGTTTCAGTTCTATCCAAACAGCTTACTTTCTTCTGAAATTCTGATTTTCCTTCCTCGCCTTCTTTTTTTTTTTTTTGGCATCACTATTTTATAAATTTCAAAGTAGAATTGCTTCCTTGAAGGTACATGGAAATATAAGCACATAAATCACACGCTGAATTTGCTTAACAAGGAGCAATAATCCCACTGTCACTTCCCACTGAACAATGCCTTTTTAGGAAAAAATGCTGCAAATCCTTTAGAAGTCCAAATCCAATGCATCCAGTCAACTCACTTTTGAAATTCCACAAAATAATTTCTCTGTTTTAAATAGCTTATTAAACACAACAGCAATCAGATAATAGATATTTCTTAATTAGACCTAGCTTTAGATCTCTCTACAATCATGACAGACAGCACACTAGGTAGTCACTTTATAGGGCCATAAACATTCATTTCAAAGTCTAATAATAGAGTGATTTCCTCTACTCTCCCTCTAACACAAGGGCCAATTTTTGGCGAATGAAAATCAGCCCATGTCTTACACAAGACATCTGTCCTCAAGATGTGACACATAAAATGATAAAGCAGAAATAAGTCACCAAAGGCAACAACTTATAAAATTATGGCGAACAAAACTAGACAATCTTGTTGTTGCATCAACCACAAAAAGAAAGAGAAAGGGCATTTAATATAGCCTTTATTAGTCACTTTATTAGTCACTGGTACCTGTCTTGAATTTTCCAAAGGCTCTAGCAGAAGAATTAACTTGACCCACTTACAGAACCACAGGCAGAAGATTCTGCACTATCAGGGATATACATAGTGGTAGCAAGAACGATTAGCAGAATGTCTGGATGTCCCTAAGCAGACGGGTTAATGCCGCCATCCTCAAGGTGGGCTCTGACCCCCTAGCTAGAAGGATATAAGGAGCTCTAGTTAATACAGAGAGAAGGTCCAGGCCAATAATTACTAACATCGCTGGCCCCATCCATTCACATTAGATCCAGAGCAGAAAATGAAGTGGAACCTTAGAATCCTTCCCATTGTCATGCAAACAAATCTGTTAGATGAGTTCTTAGAAGCGTTGAGCAGCCCCCAAACCACAGAATTGCCAACCTTGGAGGTGGAAAATTGTAGAAGAGGAAACTGCAGCTGAAGGTGGTGAAATGACTCGCCTAAAGTCACAGAGAAACCACACCACCCTTCACCACTTGTGACTTGAATGGAAATAGTCTTTTTCTGGCAAAAAAAAAAAAAAAAAAGAGTGAGTACACTATGTGTCAGCAAATGTTATGCCACATGCAGCTAGATCATTGCCCAACAAACGAAATGTGGATTCACAGAACTAGCTTCCTACTTTGAACACTATTTTTCCTGTAATCGGGTAAGGCTGGGGGCAAATTCTGGTCAAACCCTACAAAGATAATGGGAAGCTCCATGTTTATAGGTGCATGAACTGTAGGCCTAGTGAAGACTTCTCAATCATTTATCAATCCAGTATTGATTGGGGCATGCCCAACATGGGGCAGGTGTTTTGGAAAATACAGAAAAAGCATAAGACATAGTCTTTTCCCTTAAGAAAAATTTAAAAAACATAGATGATTCTTAGAGATCAAGTACAAAGATTAGATATTGATGATGATCCCAAAAGGAGTTCAAAGATGGGAGAAATCACATGGTTTTTCACAAGTCAAGGATGGCTTGACTGACCTGAGATCTGTAGGGAACCTTGAAATCTGGGCTGTGTAGAAGGATAGGTGCAGGGGAGAGAAAACCTGGGAATATCTAAGCAAGAACAAAATTTCTGAGGTTGGAATTAATATGGCCCCAGAAAGTCCAGTTAAGGCACTTAAGTGGCTTAGAAGTTGGTTTTAAGGACACGATGAAAAACAACACTGAACCCCGAGGGAAAAGCATAACAAGTGACTCACCAAATCATTTGGCCAAAGCAACATCAAACAGAGCTCAAGAGTCAGACCCATTTCCTTGGAAACTCGTCTCTCTGGTATGCTAAGAAAAATTAAATTTGCGATTTTTAAATGTACATATGCTAGAATCATCAAAATGTCATGGATTCTCCTTCATATCATGACTAATATCCTCACCTCTGTACAAAAGTTGGCCTGAGCCGTAAGAGGAAGGGTTGCCCCTTTCTACCACCGCTCCCCAAGAGGAAACTGACTAAATAGTTTTGGAAGCCATTTCTAGATCCACAAGGCCCTAATTCAACAAAATAAGGTATTGCCAAAGCTATTAAATATCCAAGAAACTATCCAAATACCTTTCTATGCTTTTGAACATTCCTTGTCTTTGACCTTAGACACGCTCTTAAATTTATCAACTCCTTCCATCTGAAAGCCTGCCCGCACGTGGCCTTTCTAATTTGTAGGGGCAGGGGATAAACGAGAAGCTGAGGAATTACAGAGCCACCTAAATGGTAGGCTGCTTCAAGGTTAAAACATGGCATACCCAAACACTTGCTGTACACAAGGCTATTTATAATAGTTCTGATTTTAAACTTGGATTTATAATGAAGTTCAAGGCAGAAAGAGCAAAATTCCATACTGAAGAAAAATTACAGCTGGAAAAATCATTTGAAAATAAAAATAAAAAAAAAAAAAAGAACAAGAAAACCTTCCAAGTGGTTACTCAATTTGGGAATTTGAAGAAGATGGCAGTTTGTGTCCAAGAAGAAACTACTTTTGGGGAAATGGAAGAATGGAAAGTCTTGCCTTCAGCCTATTTTTGTAGCCCTGCCTCCAGCCATGCACATAACTGAGTCAAGGAAAGGCATTCCTCCCCACAGCTTCCAAAAAGGCACATGTGAACAGAGGCCCCTGGTCACACTATGGTGAGCCGAGCGCAAAAGCTTCAGGCGGTGAAGGGCAGTGGGAGGGGAGATGTTAACTTGCCTCTGGCCTTTAGCGCCCAGCAAACCTGTGCCCTGCCTGCCTGTCCAGTCTGCTTATGCCTCTCCAATCTGTGTTCAAGCATCTAGCTCCAGGTCACTCAGGAATTGCGTGTGTTGGAGGAGGTGGGGCAAGGCGATGTGATGGATAGAAACTCTCTTCCCCTTCCTCTCTTATTTTGTCTTAAGTGGGAAGGAGTTTGGGGCTCACGGGGAACTGTTGCTCAGCATGCTTGCTTGTGCTCTGGAGGCTGAAGCATTAAACTATAGGATGGTGGGTGGTATCTATCCATGTAACCACTTCTTACCTCTCCAGCAGATGATCCTCTAGAGCACAGCACTCATTTGCTTTGAGCAGACTCAACTTCAGAATCCTTCTCAATCCAACAGTCCAGGCTGCCATCACCCATCAGAATGGGCAAGTGGCTTGCAACTCATTTGCCAAGGTAGAGAAAAGGAAAGCAGGAAGAAAGAGGAAAGTAACATTTTCTGAGCACCAACCATATGCCAAATAGTGGTATGTCAAGCGGGTGGGGAAGTCAGCTTCGATGGGGAGGGGGCAGGTTATCACTGGCATTGCATAGTGAATATAAAATGACTTGGATTATGTTTACACTGGGTTCCAATACTCCATGGACAATGCACCCTCATTGCCACTCCCACTGTCCGGTCCGCCCTCCTCACGGCACCACTAGGACCAAGAACTGCTCATGGCCCTTTCACAGGGCTTGCCTTTCCCAACAGCCTGGCGGTGTGGCAAGGACTTGGAACCAGCCCTCTTATATTGTTAAACCCCCTGTTGAGGTCAGACGGTGCCTCAGTTTCCTCACTTGTAAAGTGAAGACAACGAAGCTGTACCTTTCCTAGAGGGCTGTAGTGAGGGCTAGTGCTTCTGCAACTGTGAGAGGGCACAGAACCTGGCATATATAACAGAACCTGTTAAATGCCAGATTTTCCCTTAAGTTACCAGCTGAACTGGGCTGCCCCTACCCTGAGTTTTAAGATCATTAGAGTAATAACAAAAATCAGTTGTAATATACCACATAGGATTGTCTGGTTTAGAAAAACAAATAGGATACTCAGTCAAATCTGAATGTCAGATAAGAAATGAATAATTTTTTAGTATGAGTATTTCCCAAACATTGCATGGAAAGTAGTTACAGTAAAAATTTATTTATTTTTAATCTGAAATTCAAGTTTAACTGAGTGTCCTATATTTTATCTGGCAACACTAACATCAAATCTTAAGGTGTGTGGAATAAATAAAGGCATAACTTTTGGGGAATAAAAATGTCACACTGAAAGAAATGTTTCTCCAAATTGATGATTTTCAAACGTTTTCCAGCCACATTTCACAGCAAGAAATACATTTTGCATCACAGTGCAATACACACAAATGTGTATTAACTGAAACCAACATTTTACAAAACCTTTTTTGTGTACGGTATATTTTGATATTTTGTCTCCTTCATTCTCCTTTATCTTATTTCTTTTTTAAAAAATTCTTCATCCAGTATCACTTAACTGATTTCATGACCCCCTTAATTGAGGGGTCAGCAAATTATGGCCCAAGGCTAAATCTAACTAACCACCTCTTTTTGTAAGTCTTGTAAGCTAAAAATGTTTTTTACATTTTCGGCCAGGCGCGGTGGTTCACACTTGCAATCCCAGCACTTTGGGAGGCCAAGGTGGGCGGATTGCTTGAAACCAGGAGTTCGAGACCAGCCTGGCCAACATGGCGAAACCCTGTCTCTATAAAAAAGAGAAAAATTAGCTGGGCATGGTGGTGCATGCCTATAGTCCCAGCTACTCTGTGAGCTGAGGCAGGAGTTGCTTGAACCCAGGAGGCAGAGGTTGCAGTGAACTGAGATCATACCACTGCACTCCAGCCTGGGCAACAGAGACTGTGCCTCAAAAAATAAAATAAAAAAGATAAGATAAAATTTAAAAGGATAAGATAAAATTTTAAAAATTTCTATGTTTTTAAATGGTTGGAAGAAATCAAAAGGGGAATGATATCTCATGACTGGTGAAAATTCTATGAAATTTACATTTTAGTATTCATAAATAGTTTAATTACAGGACAGACACACTCATTTGTTTACCCATTGTCTTTGATCATTTTCGCACTACAGTGGCCGAGTTGAGCAGTTGCGAGTTGAGAGTTGCATGTTGAGTGCAGACCACAAAACCTAAAATATTTACAATTTGTGCCTTTACTGAAAAAAAATTGCCTACCCCTCCCCTAAAGGGTTGCAATTTGCAGTTCGAAATGCTCTGCTCTGAATGGTTTTACCCCAAAAGGATTCATTTCTATTCACATGAGTGAGCAGTGTTTTTAACAATGTCAAGTTAACCTTACTCTTCTCATTTCCTCATAAGATAAAGACCAATGAACGAACACCAGACCAGCAAACTTATCTGAATCCAGCTGCCCTTAGAGTATGGCTGAGGCTTGGTTGAAGCCCAGAACTTAGCAAGAGTTAGAAGACGTCATGGGACCGTATTCCCAGTCACTCTAGGTATCCACTACTCACTGGGAAGGGAGGGATTATGAAGAACACAGAACAAATGTCAAGTTCTTGACTTTGAACCATTTAGGCTCTTGACTCTTATTACAGAGATTGGGGCCTCCATAGCCAAGGTTTGCAATAGAAAAGTGTGATGAAATCTGAAGGCTAAGCCCCCATGTAAGCATGACATAAAGTTTATACTACAAACAAGAGAATGGAAAGACAGGAAAGGATGGTTGCTCTAGCTAGGGAAAGAGGAGAGGGGAAGAAGAATATGCTGACACAACCCTGAGGGGTCCTGCACTTAATCTGCTCCCTTGTCTTGTGATTTTCTGAAGTGGGGTAGCCGGTGATAAATCATCAAGATAGGTTTAGTAATGCCAAGACCTGAGAATGTGTGCCCTGATCTGTGGGAGATGCCTGGAGTTAGGGGAGTACTGCACAGATACATATCGAGATCATGAAGGGCCCTGAGGGCCAAATGCAGCATGCTACTTCCTTTTGTAAGTCAAGTTTTATTGGAACACAGCCATGCCCATTTATTTATGTATTGATTGTGGCTGCCTTTGTGCTACAGTGACCGAGTGGAGTATTCTTCTAAAATACATACTATCTGGCCCTTTACAGGGCATAGTTTGCCACCCCCTGCATTGTATGCTGGCCACAGTGGAGAAGACAGCGCAACAGAGCAAAGCAGCAGGGAGGCCCCAGGAAAGCCCCAGATCCCTCACAGCCAGGCCCATGTAGGAGAGCATCTGAAAGTTTCCCTTGCTCCTGCCTCCAAAATGGGCACAAAATGGCCAAAAGAAGGCCACAGACCTGAGCAGAGCTTGAGGTTGGGACAAGAAGGTTATATTGGAGATGGAGGGCTCTCTAACAAAGAGGCCTTGGCAGCCTCCAAGTATGGCCCCTGGATGCCACTACACATAGATGCCAATGGCCAAAGACCAGGTCTGCTTCAGGCTAAGGATGCCTGTGGACCACACCACCCCATCCGTGTCTCAGTCCCCCAGAACCCCATTTTCCACCTACACCATCGTATATTTCCAGGATCTTACCAGCAACCCCAAGAAGAAGGGAAGGGAATGAAATTTTGAATTGAGGGACTGAAACCGGCATGACTGAATAAACACTGAAGTAAGTGATTTTTACCAGGAAGACACTATATATTAAGTTTCCTGCCACTAGAAAAATGTAGGCTTAAACTAGAAATTAGGTTATAGAAAAATGAAGAGGTTTACATTCTACATAGCCGATAGGAAGAACAGGAAACTGACTTTGTCACTGCAGGAAATTGGAACTTCATTCACAGCAGTTCTGAGACCACAGAAGTTGAAGTCCTTATGGCTCATGACTCAATGACTTCATACCTACTCATTTTTCTACCGACTCCTTTCTAGAATAACAGTCCAAATCTCCCGGAGATTTTTCCCGTTCTACCTGCAACTCCATAGAAGGAATCCTGTACAAGTCTAAATTTTCACCAGTAGGTGGTGCTAACACAGACACTGCACTACGCTTATCTGAGAATGAATTAGCCAGACACTAATTGAAACTCTCTGCATTAGCGCTTTTCTCTACAGCGCCTTCACTCTGGTCTAATTGAACTTTGTTATTAAATAGTCCCTGAGTGGTTTCACCTCAGGGCTAACACTGTCTCTCTGGAGTGGTATAATGGAAAGAATTCCAGCATTAGGAAACATGGGGTATGGATTTTGGCTGTCTTACTAACCAGATGAATTGGCCAAGTCGCTTAATCTCTCGGAGTCTTAGGATCTTCATTTTTAAAATAAGTGAGTTGGGTTTGTTGGATGCTTGTTTTCCAGGTTTGAGGAACAATTCTACAACCACTCTTCTCCCATCAAACTAATACATTTTGAGAAAAACTCAAGATTCCAAGAAATAGGCTCTTGGACACAATTCTGTGGGGGAGGTAAGAAGTCTGTGGCACAGACTTTCTGTCAGGCAATTTGGCAATGTATAGCAGCAGTCTTAAACATGTATGTGTCTCTTGACCACGAATTCCATATCTGGGAATTCATCTCAAATAAATAATTACAGGCATGTGCAAATATGGAGCCAAGAGAACACTCTATAATGCAGTGCTTGTTGGCTTTGGTGAGAGCTCAGTGTATATTTGCTAACCAGTTTCTGAACTTCAGATAATCCTTAGAACTGTATTATCATCCTTGTATGAGGCAACAAAGCAAACTATTGCTTAATCATACAATGAAAGGAAGAAGTAGTGGACATATTTTGGTGCCACACACCAAGCCAGACACTTTTCTTAAGTTATTTCTTTAAATATTCTTACAATAACCCTATGGCAAAAAGGTATTATTAATTCTATTTTATAGCTAGCAAGTCCAATGCTCAGACCAGTTAACCTTCTTCATCAAAGTCACCCAGTGCTGATTACCGGGAGAAGAATTGCATCTTCTACTTTACAAAGATCGAGTTCTCTGAGGGCTTAGGGAAAACTTTCCCTCTGATGGAAGTAAGAGGAGGGAAATTCAGGATGCAAACTTTGATTCTACCTGAGAATTGGATCTGGGCTCTTGGGCGTCTTTGAGGAAGAACTGCAATTTCAAAGCTTCTGCCAATTCTTTGTGCTGCTAAAAATGGAAACCCAAATTAGTCTGTGGGGGCCAAGGCTTTCTGGTGGAGAAAAAGTGTTTAAATGAGCTTTTATCTGTGCAAAAGGAAATTCCATTCTGGAATGGAAAGCCTAGACAAGGAAACACTCAAGCTCTGTGTCTACCAAAATAAAAGAGTGAGGATTGTTCCCATGTTAATGGATTTGGGGCTTTCTCTGGTAGACAGAGGGAAGAGACTGTGGGGGCTTGGTATTCAGGGAAAGAGAAACACAGTCAATGCAAACCCCTATGTGGAGGTGAAGACAGGGTAGGAGCACACCCCACAACATGCTGGGAGCCTGAAGGTGAAGGAAGACCAGTAGTATTGGGTGAGATGAGATTTGGCCCAAGGACTCGGGGTGTGGTTGGTCATGGCTGACACTGAACTTAATTTTTCCCTCTCTGCACTGAAATTCCTTCAAGCTTTCAGTTGAGCCAGAAAGCTCAACTGAGAGTTGTCTTGGGGTGAAGGGAGGCACTGAATCCATTGGATCAGGGACACACATTCAGGTGGAGAAACAGTAAGTGAATACCAAGACTATGTCTACATTCCTTGGAAGAATCCTGGACTTCCTGAAGCCCCCTGGTTTGGAAGCTGGAGCTCTTTTATTTGCATATATATATATTTTGTTGTTGTTGTCATAAACTCAGAAACACAGGAGTTCTGTCTAATTGTTATATTTCAGGGACTGAGACTTAAGATGGTCTGCAGGACAGCTGAAACCATGGAGAAGGATGCTTCTTAACAGGGTTCACCTGTTCTGAGGACTCTGCGACCACAAGCGCTTGGCTGCCGTCAGCAGGCTAGGTGATTACAGCATTAGATCATGCCTCTAATGGGAAAAAGGCTTCTCCTCTCTGGCTGACTAATCAGCTTGCCATTTTTATTGCATGATCAGTATCAAGAGGCAATGATTTCTGTCAGCTCCCCTGGTGCACACTAGCATGACAGAAAGAACAGCTATATTAGCAAAGAAAACAGGTGGAGGGATTAGCAAACTCGCTTAAAAGGTCAAGACAGCTTGGTCCCTTATGGCACAGCAACAGGAAGGCTGAAGGGGCCCCTTTCTTAGAACAAGAATAGCCGCTAGTACAAAACTCCCATACAAGTAGTCCTCTCTAGTCATCTTGCTGTTTTCCTTCTTGTTATTATTATTTTAAAGTCCAAAGTATTTCATGCTCATTGTCAATCTGTAGCAGTCACCTAGGGCTGCTGTGACAAATTACTACAAACTTGGTTTCTTAAAACAGCAGGAAATTATTCTCTCGTGGTCCTGGAGGCCAAGAAGTCTGAAATCAAGATGTGGGCTACACTTCCACTGGAGGCTCTAGGGGAGAATCCTTCCTTACCTCTTCCAGCCTCTGGTGGCTCCAGGCAATCTTTGGCATTCCTTGGCTTGTGTCTGCGTCACTCAAGTCTTTGCCTCCGTCTTCACACGACCGCCTCTTCTCCCTAAGTGTTCCTCCTCTGTGTTTCTCACATAAGGACACTTGCTGTTCAACCTAGGGCCCACCTGGATCTGCCATCATTACCTCATTTTGAGATCCTTAACATAATTACATCTGCAAAGACTCACTTTCAAATAAAGTCTCATCCACGGGTTCGAGGAAGATATGAATTTCGAGAGGTCAATATTCAACCCAGTGCTTGGGGATGTCCTCTTGTGTCAAAGTGCTTTCAAAGCTCTTGAAAACTCGTGTTCAAACTGTCAAGTGCAAAGGGTCGAACTGTGAGGAGCAGTGCCAATGTATCCATAGCTGCCTGAAGGTGGACGATGGGCAGTGCTGGGGCCAGGACACCTCCGGATCAGTGCTCCCTCCCCACTCAGCTCACACCAGTCACCAAGTGCTGTGTGTGGTCCCATCAAACCATCACAACCTCTTCTCCAAAGTCCAGGCCACCAAATTCCTCACCTGAGCAACAGCAACATCCTCTGGAAGGAATTTCTTCATCTCTTGTCTTGCTGGCCTCCAATACGTTCTCTAACCATCAGCCCATGTGATCTTTCTAGGTTAAAATTAAAATTATGCAGAGCTTGCTCATTGCCTTTGGGCTGTGGTCCAAGCCTCTTGGCTGGGCACTCCAGGTCCTCTGAGACCAGCTCCTTGATTCCCAAGGCTGTCTCAGCTCCCTGCCACACCTCTGGCAGCCTAAGCCCCAGGCATTCTTGCCACTGAAGAACCGAGCAAGTCCACAAACACCTCCCTGCCTTGGCATCCTCTGCTCCTCCTGTCTGAAAATCTTCTTTTCCTTATTCACCTGGTCTCTTGGGGTGAATAGTGACCCAAAAAAGATATGCCCCAACTTCCAGAACCAGAGAATGTGATCTTATTTGGAGAAAGGGTTTTGCAGATGTAAACAACTTAAAGATCCCAAGATGAGATCATCCTGGATTACCTGAGTGGGCTCCCAATTCCACGACAGTTGTCTTTATAAGAGAAAGGCAGAGGGAGATTTGACACAGAGCAGACAGTCCTGTGAAGACAGAGGCAGAGATTGGAGCCATGCAGTGCAACCTGAAACCAAAACTTGCCCGGAGTCGCTGGAAGCTGGAAGAGGCAAGGAAGAGCCCCCAGAGGGAGCATGGGCCTGCCAACCCTTTATTTTGGACTTCTGACCTCCAGAACTATAAGAGAATAAATTTTTGTTGTGTTAAGCCACCTAGTGTGTGGCAATTTGTTAAGCAACCCTAGGAAACTAAGAGGCATGGATGATCCCAGGATCCCATGGAAGGTTGTGCAGGTTGCTAACTTCTCAAGGGCACTACAGGATGAGGAGAGACTAAATACAGCTCGCGCTGGGCCTGCCAACCTGCATGCCCTGCAGGAGACGGCTCCTGACCAGAAGGGGCACATCTGTCTTGTTTACAGCTGGCCAGCACCAGCTCCTGTTCTTGGGTTTTCTTCAACTCTCTGTTCCTGGGTTGCCCCTCCAGGAAGCCTTTCTTGAGTCACACTTCTCCCCAGGACTAGTCTGGACCCTTCATCTGCTCCAGTAGATACATTTATCCTGCTGTAACACAATTGGCGATTCACTTTTCTGTACCCTCCTCCATATCTCAGAAGCAAGGGCCGCTCTTAGTCTCCTCTTTCCACTGTGCCTAGCACATCATAGGTGCTCAAAAGAGACCAGTTGAATGAATGAGCAGGAGCCAGCTCTGCAGCCTCAGTGAGCCTGCGGCAGCGAGAGGCACAGTGAGCAGGAGCACGGATGGGATGCCCGTCCCAAGGGGCTGCTGAATCAAGGCAATTTCATGCTCGTCACAATTTGCCTAAACTAGCCATCAAACAGAACTGAAAAATGGCTCTAATAGGGAGCACCACCAGGACATTAACATTTTGCAGATGTGGTATCTGATCTTGTGCCTTTATCTTTTCCCTAACTGAGGCATCGGTGCCTAAGGATATTTCCACTTGGTCCAAACACATGCTCACACATCCAATGGGACCCAACGTTCTGCATTCCACGCAGATACACACATGAGCTCATGCAAGTCCCAGGGTGCTCATCTGGTCCAGATTTGAAGGAAACTATTTAGCTAGATGGAGAAAAACACATCATGTACAACTTAATACCAAACAGATTGTATGACATACTGAAAATGCTTTTGATAATCTACTAATATATCAGAAGGGCTAATGAACTAAAAAAGAACCAGCTAATATCATATCTTTGAGGTCTGGACAATGTTTATGTGGGTTGCAGAGATGACAGAAAATATAAAAAGATGCAGAGAGCTTTAGGGAAATTTATCCAAAGGCTCCCCCACCCCCTACTGAGAAGCAGTCCTGTTTATTGTAGCAAGAAATGTATTTTGCCAATTTGTGAACATAGACAATTATTTTCTGGCTAAAAGTCAGGGTGGACTTTTCCAGAGATACAGAAGGGCTATTACTTGGCCACTAAGATCCCTGGTGGGCCCAGGCAGCCATGGATGCTACTAGGGAAATAATCGGTGCATGACAGTTTCACTTGGGACTATCTCAACCCATTAGCGGTTTCCTTGGCAGTGTGGGGAGCCCCTCCATTAACTGTCCCTTGACCATAACAGCATTCCTAAGTGATTCCTAAGACTTCATGAAGTCTCTCTTGATAAATGTTTTAAATTAAAACCCACATCTGTGCTTGTCCTGGCACCATCTGGGGTTATAGGAGGCAGCACAACATACTGAGACAAGAATGACTTTGAAATTGCAGTTCAATTACTTGATGATGTGAGCTTTCACAAAACTGCTTAATTACTCTGGCCTCAGTTTCCTCGTTGGAAAATGGAGAACAGAATGATGACGGTCTCGCTCTGTCATCGAGGATGGAGTACATCCTGAAGTACAGTGGTGTGATCTCAGCTCACTGCAACCGCTGTCTCCCAGGCTCAAATGATTCTCAAGCCTCAGCCTCCCGAGTAGCTGAGATTACAGGCATGCACCACCACACCCGGCTAATTTTTCTGTATTTTTAGTAGAGATGGGGTTTTTGCCATGTTGGCCAGGCTGGTCTTGAACTCTTGGCCTCAGTGATCTGCCCACCTTGGTCTCACAAAGTGCTGGGATTACAGGCATGAGCCACTGCACCTGGCCTTGCTTAACTTTTCTTAATGCAGGATGTTCAACTGGGGCAAGTGTGAGCAAGGATTGTGGTACTATGCCCAGAGACAGGGGATGTGGGATGGCATTTGGAAATTTGTGGAAGTCTATCTGACTGTTGCAATACCTGGGGAGAGGAAGGCAGGGGAGGAGAGTGTTATTGGTCCTGAGAGAGAGCCAGAAAGCCTCAACTTATAACACCCTCACTGAGAAGCACTGCATTAAAGTAATCCCAGGCTGTTCCTGGCTGAATCTGTATGAAACCCACTGATTCTATGTGATGAAGAAAAGGCGTATTACTGCTTGTGTTTGCTTTTGTTTTGATATAGGTTATCGTTGTAGGGAAGTGTTTTAATCTTATTATATTGTATTTTTTAAATAACCAAATCATTTTGTTGGCTTTGTATAAAGAGACATATTTTCTAAAGTACCAAGAAAAAGGAGCAGGCCATTTAGACTGATGGCATCCTTTCAGATGCTGCGTTCCTATGAGGAGCTCCAGGAGCCAGTCTTTTCCTTTTGGGCTCTCACAGGACATCTCAGAACAGGGCTGTAGGAAAACGTCCTGACACCTGGCGCAGCCAGGCTGGCGGGGATTAGGGAGCAAACATGATTCACCTCATTTTATTCTTATACAGGAAACTAGAGACATAGCTAAGAAATAAATTTGCTATTTCTGGTTCTTGGCTAGTTGTGGCTCTTAGGGGACACTCCCTTCCTCTGAAGAGCTGTTTCTATGGCAAGGGACTCACATGGTTTTTCATTGCTGCATTATCTTTGAATCATAGTTGGCAATTAGGCATTGAAATTTGACTATTTACCTTAGGGACTCCTCTGGGTATGTGAAGAATTCCCCCGTTTTGCTCAGGATGTGGGCAGATGAGGAAGTAGTAGCAACTGACTGATATCGTATCTCCATTTGGCTGGTGCTGGGGAAGAACCTTTGAGTCAGCCAAGGAGACATTCCCCAGTGCACAGAGATGGCAAATAGAAGCGTATCTTTGGATGTCATCTACTTCTTCAGCTGTCCCCAGGTCAGAGGGAATGGGGGTGGGTGGAGGGGGTGTGGGGAGTGGAAATCCCACCATTCAAATATTCAAGACAATCTGTGACTTAAGCAGAAAACTGTGAGACTTGGTGAAAAAATGGAAGGTAGAACTATAGAGTTAAAAAGGAAAAAGAAGGAATTCAAGCCAACAACCATAGACCATCCCAGGCTTACAATGGTTCACTTCAGATATTTAATTTTGGTGGTGCAGAAATGATACATAATCAGTAGAAACTGTACTTGGGAGTACTTATACAATCATTGTTTTTCACTTGCAGTACACTGTTCAATAAATCGCCAAGCTTTCCAACACTTTATTGTAAAATAGGCTTTGTGTTGGATGAGTTTGACCAACGACAGGCCATTGTAAGTGTTCTGAGCGTGTTTAAGGCAGGCTAGCCTAAGCTATGAGGTGCAGTAGTTTAGGTGGATTAAATGCATTTTTAATGTATGATATTTTCAGTTTATGATGGGTTTATCAGGAAGAAACCCCATAGTAAATTGAGGAGTATCTGTATTTATCAAGCACTAGGTGCTGAATATATAATCATCATTAACATTAAGAATAGCTCGTTTCCTATCCTCCTTCCAAGTACAAGACACTGTTTATTTAAAATGTAAGTATTAACTCATTTAATCTTCATAACACACCTTTAAAATGCTTACCTATTAGTATCAGGAGCATCTGCATTTATTAAGCACTAGGTGCTGAATAACTCATCATCGTTAACAATAAGAATAACTCATGTTTCCTATCCTCCTTCCGGGTACCAGATACTGTTTATTTAAAATAGATGTATTAACTCATTTAATCTTCATAACACACCTGTAAGTTACTTACCTGTTAGTATCATGCCTATGTTAAGGATGCAGAAACAAGGTGCCAAATGGCTAAGTAGCCTTCCTGGAATTATCCAGGTGGTAAACGGTAGAGATGAGATGTCAATGCAGACACTACACCTCCAGATTATGGGCTTTATATCACTATAACATAGCTTCTCTTAGGACGTGATTTCTTTTCTCAAGGACGTTACAGGGAGCTGGCAACCTGCGATTAACCAAAGCTTGGCTGCCATGGTTGGCTGAGACTCAGCTATTTGTTACAAGAATATACTCTTAAGTCAGGTTGCAATAGGTTTCAAAGTGTGGAGGAAGCTTACAGCCAAATTTAATTTCAAAGTGTGGAGGAAGCTTAAGGCCAAATTTAACTTAACAGGGACATGGTTATGGATTGGCAGAATAATTGGTGAAATGTTGCCCACAGTGACAGGAGAGATAGAACACCTATAAATGTGTGTATCTGGCTAAGAAGATTTCTAAGCAGAATGGCAGCTTTTTTTTTTTTTTTTTAAGTAGAAGAGGAGTGAGATGAGCTTAAGACAGAACTGTTCAATTTTCAAGCAGAATTTAGAGGCAATATTTCCAAGGCAAGTCTTGCTTGATGGGATTTTTTTAAACGGTTCATATTCACAGATTATCTGGAGAACAAATGATTCTCAAAGCAAGAAATGACCACAGGACAAAAATCCAATCCAAGAAAACATAGCTTCCAGGTAAAGAACAGATCAGGGCTATGGTTGTGAGAAACTTTGTTGAACTATCAACAAGATTTAAAGTGATGCCTCATGGACCTCCCAATTAGACAAATAGCTAAAGGGATTTTCTAGACCCTCCTAACTGGACAATAGCACTTCTGAGAATTATAAATGTTTTGCCTCACCACACACTGACTTGAGGGTTCTGTCTCAAAGAGACTTACGGATACTTCTTTTGTCTTGGGTATGGATTATAATTTGATACACAGGAAGCCCACAACATTTTTTAAAGGAATTATATCTGCTTTAACTCAAAGGGACAGATAGTGGAAAATAAAAAGAAGTCCCTGGACCCTAGACTTCCTAATGGCAGGGAGCAGGCTAAGAAAACTACTTAGCTACTGACACAGGGCATTTCTTATAGGAAAGGAAGGACGATTTAGAAGGAAAAGTCAAGATTCCAGAGGGAAGAGCTAACAGCCATGGAAAATCACTCACAAGGAGCAGAAACAAACTCTTTTTTTTTTTTTTCATTATTTATTGATTTTATTTAAAACTATGTGCATCTTACATGTTTTAGGTTCTTGATAATGTTGGAATAATTTGAAGGGGACATAATGATGTTCACTGACAAACAGCTTTCTGAAAAAAAGAGTTTATACACTATTCTGCATGGATCAAAGACTTTCAGATCTTTTCAAATTATTATTACACTTACTGCTTAAATTTTTTTAAATGTTTATCTCAATAGTTTTTGGGGTACAGATGGTTTTTGGTTACATAGATAAGTTCTTTAGTGGTGATTTCTGAGAGTTTGGTATACCCATCACCCAAGCAGTACACACTATACCTAATACATAGTCATTTATCCCTTACCCCCCTCCCACCCTTCACCTGGAGTCCCCAGAGTTCTTTATATCATTCAATTGCCTTTGCGTCCTCATAGATTAGCTCACACTTGTAAGCGAGAATTTGGTTTTCCATTCCTGAGTTACTTCACTCAGAATCATGGCCTCCAGCTCCATCCAAGTTGCTGCGAAGTCCATTATTTCATCTCTTTTTATGGCTAAATAGTGTTCCATGGTGTGTATATATATATACACACACACACACACATATATATATATACCATTTGCTTTATCCACTTGTTGGCTGATGGGCATTTAGATTGGTTCAGTATTTTTGCAATTGTGAATTTTACTGCTATAAACATGCATTTTCCTGTGTATTTTTCAAATAATGATTTCTTTTCCTTTGGGTAGATACCCAGTAGTGGGATTGCTGGATGGAATGGTAGTTCTACTTTTAGTTCTTAAACAAATCTCCATACTGTTCAGAAATGAACTCTTAATTAGGGAATGTTCTCTACCCCAGGAATCAGAGAAAATGGCCACATGTGCCTAGTTGGATTTCAAAATTGCTAAGAACAGTAGGGCCATGTGTCTCCTGTTTTCAACTTTTTTTGAGCAGAAACATTTATTGCTTTATTCTGTCCTTTTTTTCACAATTTTATGTTAGCTTCTGAGATCATTGGCACCTTTTTTTTTTTCTTTTTTGAGAGTCTCATTCTGTCACCCAGGCTGGAGTGCAGTGGTGTGATCTTGGCTTACTGTAACCTCTGCCTCCTGGGTTCAAGTAATTATTGTGCCTCAGTCTCCCAAGTAGCTGGGATTACAGGTGTGCGCCATCACGCCCAGCTAATTTTTTTTGTCTTTTCCCCATAGTAGAGATGGGGTTTTGTTGGTCAGGCTGGTTTCTAACTCCTGACCCTCAAGTGATCCACCTGCCTTGGCCTCCTGAAGTGCTGGGATTACAGACATGAGCCGCTGCACCCAGCCTCATTTGAATTTTTGTTTCATGGATCTTCACATCTGGGAAACCAGAGCTGAAAAGCTATATTCAAGGAGTAGACTGGGGATGCCTCATCCTCACTGATGCCTGTTTCAACTGATGTTGTCCTAAACTTTGAGCTAATTCCTTGAGCTGATTTTTTTTTTTTTTTTTTTTTGAGCTGATTCCATATGGAATGAGAATTTGAGGGAGGAGTGAGTGTATTTTGCACATGAGAGTGCATAGCAGATAATCTCCAAATATGTCCACCATCAATTCCTTCCCTCCTTGCATACAAATACCACTCCCTATCAATAAATGTAGATTATTTCCACTGGGCTGGCCTTGTGATTTGTGTTGACCAATACAATGCAGCAGAAGTGTCAGACGGAACTTTAAAATCTGTCTTATGAGAACCAACAGCTTCCACGGACTCCTTTCTTTTGGAACACAGCCCCCATCTGTAAGGAAGCTCAAGCAGCCATGAGGAGAGTAGCATATAAAACAATAATGGCTGCCTGTGGTGGTTTATACCTGTAATCCCCAGCACTTTGGGAGTCTGGGGTGGGCAGATAACTTCAGCCCAGGAGTTTAAGACCAACCTCGGCAACATGATGAAAACTATCTCTACAAAAAATACAAAATTAGTCAGGCATGGTGGCATGTACCTGTAGTTTCACCAGCTACTTAGGAGGCTGAGGTGGGAGGATCACTTGAGCAGGGAGGTCGAGGCTACAGTGAGCCAAGATCACGCCACTGCACTCCAGCCTAGGTGACAAAGTGAGACCCTGTCAAAAAAAAAAAAAAAGAAAAAGTAAAAGAATATTAAGGTCCTCAGTTGTACCAGTAAAGTGGCTGGCACCAATTTTCAGCTATCTGAGTGAGGCTATTTTTGAGCAATCAACCCTCTTAGCACCTTAGCCAATACTGCACAAAGAAGATTCACCCAGGTAACCCACAGGATTGTGAAGATAATTTGTTACTATTTGAAACCACTAAGTTTCAGGTGGTTTGTTGTAGCAACGTGTAATCGAAACAGATGAAGATTAAAACCTTGAGGTTGGCTGAGATATCTCCAAGAAAGCAGTAAAATAATAAAACAGGAACAAGTTTGGGGTGAACAAGAATTTTAGGTGTTTAGGAGGTGACTACAAAAGGAGACACAGAAGAAATGTTCAAGGAAATAGGAAGAGAGCAAGAAGCAACCTGATAGGTAGCCAGGGAGGACCTCTGCAAGATGGAGGAAAGACCGACAGTAGCACATGCAATAGAGAGTTCTAGAAAAAAAAAGGAAAGGTATGGAAATCTGCCATCATCATCTTTGGTAATGTAACACCATCGATGACCTTTGTCAAAGCAGCTTTATCAAAGTGGTGAAAAAAAGAAGCCAATTTACAGGGGGTTAAAGAGATGTCTACCCAGGAAATTTTACTTAGTCATAGACAGTGAAAAGAGGAGACAACAGGTACAGACATCTCTTGTAACCAAGTGTCTAAAAAAGGAAATAGAAGTAATAGGACATTTGGTAACAGGGGGAATGAGATCAAGAGGAATGTTACATTAACACATTTGTGCTTTTTAGTTAAGCTCTAGGTGGGCTTGGCTTTTTACAAATGACCATCTTTAGGCTGATGTGTGACACCAGCTATTACTCAGTCCACATGATTCTGCTGGAATGCTGGGTGAAATCAAGTTTTATGATGAGTGGCATCATTTGGAGCAAGGGGCACTCTATTGGGCTTTCTGAGGCTTAGTTTGCCACCAGCTAGCTACAGCAAGTCAGTTTACTTCCAGATCTCGCTCTTCTTCCATTTGGTAAATGGACAGCACTGGAAGACCTTGAAGGGCTTTCCAAAGTTAGCATTCTATAAATGTGATTTCATCCTCAAAATTTTCTACATGTGATTATTATGCTTTGCTACTGTTTCCCAGAAATCCAGAGTATAAATATGGTCTAAATCACCCAATTTATTTTTTATTTTTTTTAAATTATATTTTAAGTTCCAGGGTACATGTGCACAACATGCAGGTTTGTTACATATGTATACATGTGCCATGCTGGTGTGCTGCACCCATTAACTCATCATTCACATTAGGTGTATCTCCTAATGCTATCCCTCTCCCCTCCCCCCACCCCACAACAGGCCCCGGTGTGTGATGTTCCCCTTCCTGTGTCCAAGTGTTCTCATTGTTCAATTCCCACCTATGAGTAAATCACCCAATTTATCAAGCGAAATACTTGCAGCTTAATGTCTTTGCCTGAATACATGCAATACTTTAATTTCTAGCCCATACACTCAGCAAAAGGCTAGGTCCCTTCTGAGCTGCTCAGGCTTATCCAGAGCAGGTCATTCTGGGTCCCACGGTTGATGAGCTAAGACCTTCCCTTTGATCATCACATCTAGAGATAAGAGATCTGTGGGCATGCCCAGGGACAAACCAGGCCACCAAGCCAAAGGTCAAGGGTGGTAGGATGGGAGTGGGGGTTACCTAGGACAGCTTATTTCCTAAACGGATAGATGTTCGTCAGTTTATGTGGGTGGGGGAGACATGTCTGTGACTTAACACATTGCATAGACAAGGAGCACATCCCAAGACCTTCAATATCCCCCCTTCCCAAGGGTCAACATTTTCAAGCCTTTTTTTTTTCATATTTAATGGTTATTAGAGGATATTATTTCTGTGCCAGTTTCTTGTAAAGAATGTTTAAATAAATTTATGGGGTACAAGTGTCATTTTGTTACATGGATCTATTGCATAATGGTGAAGTCAGAGGTTGTAGTGTATCCATCACCCAAATAACATACATTGTATCCATTGAGTGATTTCTCATCATTCACCCCAACACCCCCAGCCTTTCAAGTCTCCATCATCTATCAGTCCACGCTCTACATCCAGTGTACACATTAACTCATACTTATAAGTGAAGACATGCAATATTTGTCTGTTTCTGAATTGTTTCACTTAAGATAATGGCCTCCAGTTCCACCCATCTTGCTGCAAAAGACATTATTTCATTCTTTTATTTGGCTGAATAGTATTCCACTGTGTATATAACACATTTTCTCTATCCAGTCCTCCATTGATGAATACTTAGGTCGATTCCATATCTTTGCTATTGTGAATGGTGTTGCAATAAACATACAAGTCTTTTTTGTATCATGATTTTTGTTTCCTTTGGGCAGATACTCAATCGTGGGATTGCTGGTTTGAATGGTAGTTCTACTTTTAGTCCTTTGAGAAGTCTCCATACTATTTTCCGTAGAGGTTATACTAATTCCCACTAACAGTGTATAAAACTTCCCCCTTTCTCATCCTTGCCAACATTTGTTGTTTTTTGTCTTTTTATTAATAACTATTCTGATTGATATAAAATGATATCTCATTATGGTTTTAATTTGCATTTCTCTGGCTTCTTTCTTTTCTATTTCTAATTTACACTTTTATCTTGATTTTATGGGATACCTTTGTTTCTCAGATATAATTAAAGACAAAGCCAGAGAGTAAACAGTTTTTCTGTGGTCAAGAAGTGTATTTAAACCAACCACGGTGGCTCATACCTGAATACCAGCTATTCAGGAGGCTAAGGCAGGAGGATTTATTGAGTTCAGGAGTTTGACATCCTGGGCAATGTAGTAAGACCTCATCTCATATTAAAGAAAGAGAAAGAGAGGGAGGGAGGGAGGGAAAGAGAGGGGGGAGAGAGAGAGAGAGAGAGAGAGAAAAGAAGAAGAAGATGAAGATGAAGAAGAAGAAAAGAAGAAGAAGAAGGAGAAGGAGAAGGAGGAGGAGGAAGAGGAAAAGAAGAAAGGAAGGAAGGAAAGAAAGAAAGAAAAGGAAGGAGGGAGGGAAGGAGAGGAGAGAAAGAAATGTAATTGGAATTAACATACTTTTTTGTTTAGAGGAAGAAAATAAACTAGAAAGATAAACCTTATTACATCTCTCACAACCACAACCCCAAATCCTAATACTTGAACATCTTTATTCATGTGACAGTGGAATAAACAAATGTGTGTTGGGAAAAGTAATTTATCATTATCCACTAGTTCTAAGAGAGGATCCTTTGAACATTCATGCTAAGTGGAATGGTGAGTGTGATTCGTGTGATTAGAAGGCAATCGTCCCCATCAAGTGACAGGGTCTGTTTCGGGGAGCTGATGAGGCAACAGAGCAGCTATTGGCTGAAATGAAACAACAAAGGAAGAACTGAGAGGCTTAGCAGGGATTTCTACTACTGTGCCTTGTTCTGTGTGATAGACTGCTCTCCACCATTTCTCTCCAATGCCTTCACTAGCTCAGCCATTGGTGTGGGGGCTAAGAACACAGGTTTAGGAGCCAGAGTGCCTCATTTCACCCCCTGGCTCCATTCCCACCTCTGGCTCAGTGACTTTGGGCTATGAAACTCTGCGTGATTTAATCCAACATCTTCATGCTTTGGTTTCCCTATCTTACAACAAAGATAATAATAGCACCTACCCCATAAAGTTCTTGTGATAATTAAATGTGTTAGTGCATGCAAGAGGTTTATAATAGGTCTGGCACATGCCGAGTGCTATATTTACCACTACTTACTAAAACTTGGTGAAATTTGATTTTTTTTTTTTTTTTTTTTTTTTTTTTTTTTTGGTGGAGGGAGAATGTGACAAAAAGCCAAGTTCTCTTTCATGGAAAACGAGATGACAATGAAGATCGCTCCCAGAGACGAGTCATATCTGATATTTTTATAGTAGTTATTACTATGGCTACTATTACTATTTCAGTCCTTCCTCCTAATGTGGATCTGAGCCCACACAGTTTGCTTTACTACTTTTACATGTATGCCCATTCATTTATTTCTTCATTCATTCAACAAATACCTTATTGAGCACCTATTACTTTCTATGTGCTAAGCACTTGTCCAGATGCGGGAAAATAATACAGTTAAGATCCCTGCTCCTGTGATGTTTATATTCTCAAGAAAAAGGTAGAGTATCACTACGACAACCAATTAAACAAACAAGATAATTTCCAAAGTAATAGCTGCTGTGATTGTCATCGGACAGGACCATGGGGTTGAAATGGACTTGGGGAGAGTCACTCTGTTAGACAGCATGGTAAGGAAGGCCCCTCTGAGCATGTGACATTGGAGCTGAGAAGTCCCTAATACAAAGGAGGTAATCCCAGGAAGGTGTTGGGCTGAATGTTCCAAGCAAGAAAGAAAAAAGTCCAAGGACACCAAAATGAAAGTCAGCCTGGTGTGTCTGAGCAATTGAAGAAAAACCAGGGAGCTGGAGTCCAGGAAGTAAGGAAAAGAGTGGAAGGACAGGAGATGTGAGAGGTAGAGAGGGGCCACATCAGCCAGGCCCTCAGGGGCTCTGGAAGGGAAGCCACTGGAGGGGAATAGGCAGAGGAGTAACAGAGGTGTATTTACTGTGTGTAAGTATACATTGATTAAACATCTACCATGTGCAAAGCACAGTGCTAGCCTTGGTGGAGGATACCAAGTAGAAGCCAGTCTTTTTATAACCTAAGACCATCCTGGATGCTGTGGGGGAGAACAGAAGATGGAAGGGTAAGGCAGAAGCAAGAATTCCATTGGGGAGAATCCTAGAAGAGAGAAGCAGGTGTCTTGGGCTAGAGTGGTAGCAGTGCGGCTGGAGGAGAGGGCACAGATTGTAGAGCTAGAGCTGAGAGGTTTTCCTAATGACTTGCTAATGAATATTGGTGGGTGGGCAGAACAATAGAGGAATTAATGATGATGGGGAATACAGACTTGATGGAATTAATTCAGAGAGGTCACAAAGTGGAGAAACAATACGTATTAGTCTGTACTCTGCTAATAAAGACATAACTGAGACTGGATAATTTATAAAGGAAAGAGGTTTAATGGACTCACAGTCCCACATGGCTGGAGAGGCCTCGCAATCATGGCAGAAGGCAAAGGAGAAGCAAAGGCACATCTTACATGGTGGCAGGCAAGAGAGCTTGTGTAGGGGAACTCCCATTTATAAAACCATCAGATCTCGTGTGACTTATTCACTACCATGAGAACAGTATTGGGAAAATGGCCCCCAATGATTCAGTTATCGCTACCCTTGACACATGGGTATTATTACAATTCAAGGTGAGATTTGGGTGGGGACATAGCTAAGCCATATCACAATATAACAATGTGAAGCCAGGGGGATGGGGGAGAATGTGATTTCCAGAGTTGTCACATTATATTATCTAAAATGCCTAGTTTCAACAACAACAACAACAATACAAGATGTGCAAAGAAACAAAATATATGGCCTTCCCTTTCTATGACTACAAAGAAGAAAAGTAGTCATAGAAATTGTCTCTGCAGAAGCCCAGAGTTTGGACTTACTAGACCAAGCCTTCAAATCAATTGTTTTAAATATGTTCAAAGAACCAAGGAAATTGTCTAAAGAAGTAAAGAATAATGTGTAAGAACAATGTCTCCCTAAACAGAGAATATCAGGAAAGTGATAGAAAGGAGAAAAATATTTTTAGGAGTACTAAGTCCCTTACAATTTATAAAGAGTTTAAACAAATGTATCAAGTGATGAGTATAGCTTTCAGAAGCACAGCTCTGCAGGTTTAGTCATGTGCTGTTTTATAATTTACTGCAAGTTGGGAAGTCTTCGCTGAAGTATGTCCTTTCTCTTTCATGTAGCTCTGTTGATTTCCCCTTCTTTCTATATATATTAGTTATCTATTGTTGCATAACTATCCCACACCTTAGTGGCTAAAAACAACATTTACTATTTCACAGTTTCTGTGAGTCGTGAATCCAGTTAAGGTTTAACTGAAGTCTTCCAACTCAGTGTATCTCCTAAAGCTGCAACCAAGATATCAGCTAAGGCTGCAGTCATCTGAAGGCTCGGCTGGAGAAGGGTCCACTTCCATGCTCACCCATGTGACTGTCAGCAGGCCTCAGGCCCTTGCTGTCTGCTGGCTTGAGATACCAGCTGCTTGCCACATGGGCCTCTCCATAGGGCTGCTCACAACAAGGAAGCTTGCTTTCCTTATGCCAAGGGATCTAAAAGAGATCGAGAGAGTGTAGAAGCCAGTCTTTTTATAACCTAATCTTTTCATAACAACATCTCATCACTTTTGCCATATCCCGTTTGTTAAAAGTTAGTGAGTCCAACTCACGCTCAGGGGAAGGGGATTGTCCAAGAGTGTAAGCACCAGGAAGTTGCCTATCATCTGATTATAACCATTTTTGGTGGACTAGACTCTCCTGGGTAGCAATGAGAAACAGGAAAGGTGATAACAGCAGCAAGCCACCCCAGTTGCTGATAGTTCAGGCCAATCTAATAAAGTCATGAGAGGAATAGTTCCTGGTGCCCTATGTACAGGAAAAACACAATGGGGAAAAAGTGAAGCAATGTGTATTAAGTTTATACTGCCTGTGACCGAGTCAGCAAAAACTGTGCCAGGTCTGCACTGTTCAAGAAGTTTCAGAATCTTTATCCTCAAGTACAATTATTTGGATTTGCACCATAAGATTTTTGTAATCTCATCCTGTGTTCATTGCACAAACCTTCCCTAAATTCATCAACAGACCTTTCCCAAAGTGATGTTCTTGGACTCCTTGTTGCCCACTCCTAATGACAGCTTCCTTCATTTGCAGATGGCTTTTCTCATGACAATGTCATTCACATGAGGGGACAATACCAGGCATGCTTCATCTAACTGAATGCCCCTTATGTTCTTGGCTCATCACACTACTGCACTTAAAATAATGTGAACATCCAACAGCCTCTTCTCTGCTCTCCCACAATGTCTTGTTCTTTGGTGCAAATTTTCCTAGATTCCCAAATTTAGCACATTCCATCGCTGTAATCTAAGCTTCATACATTTTCCTTATCCAAGGAAACATTTATCTTCCGATCAATAGTTCAAAAAACCCTACCTGTGGACGTCTTCCCTGGGATAGGCTCCCTTAGAAACATAAATTTCCATCTGTGATGGTTAGCTTTACATGTCAATTTGACTGGGCCACAGGGTGCCCAGATATGTGGTTACACATTGTTCTGAGTATGTCTGTGGGGGTGTTTCTGGATGACAGTAACATTTGGATCGATAGACTGAGTAAAGCAGATTGACCTCCACAATGTGGGTGGGCCTTATCCAATCAATGGAAGACCTAAAGAGTACAAAAGACTGAATAAAAAAGAATTTGCTCTCTGTCTGACTGTCTTCAAGCTGGAATATCAGTGTTCTCCAGCCTTCTATCTGGGACTTGGACTGGAACTTGTACCAGCAGCTCTTCTTGTTCTCAGGCCTTCAGACTCAGACTGAAACTTACACTATCAGCTCTCCTACCTCTCAGGGCTTTGGACTTGGACTAGAACTATACCATCAGCTATCCCGACTCTCCACCTTGCAGACAGCAGATCTTGGAACTTCTCATAATTGTGTGAGCTAATTCCTAGTAATAAAAGCAACTCCCTCATCTATATATATCCCTTTGGTTCTGTTTCTCTGGAGAACTCTAATACACCAACGTAGGTTAAAAGGTGAATCTCACAAAGCCCAGTAAACGTCACTAAAGAGCAATGAAGTCACATCAGAGTAAACCAGATGGTAACTGAAGAGTTTTCCTCATTTTCATCCTGAATTTCCACAACGCTACTTCCACACTTCCTAGTACCACTTCATGGAAAGTGTTGGAATTTTCAGGTCCTAGATAATTAGAATTAAATTGTAAGCTTCCAAACCTTTTATGTCTGTGATCTAAAGCAGTTCTCCACTCAGAGGCTTCAAAAACTGATAACTATATCCTAGATATAGTTTCATTCTCCTGTTCTGTATCCTACCTAAAACATCATCTCCCTGCAGTCAGAGTGAAGAATTGTCAACTTTTTTATCTTGTAGTGGTGTTCTGTATTTTTTAAACTGGTATTTCCATAATTTCAAAAAGTGTAAAATCCCCTACCTAAAATTGCATTTACATTGCTGTAAAGAACTATCTATGGGCTTCCAGAAAGAAAAGCATGATGGAGTGGTGGTACCTCACTTACTACTTTAATCAAGTGACTTGGCCACTCTGTATATGTGGGTAACAATTCTTAGCTCTGAGGGCTTTGTGGGTCAATATGAGACCATCGTCATTCATTTAGCAACTGTTGATTGAACACCTCTCAAGTAGAAGGCATAAGGCTGTGAGCTCTAGAGGATACAAAGATCAGTTAGAGAAAGACAGTGCCCTTAAGGAACTTAGAATCTAGAATGGAAGACTAAAATTAATAGCTGTGATTCCAGGTAGAGAGTGACAGAATACCTTCAACCAGGTCCCAGAGCAAACGTCACCTCCTCCGAGTGGCCTTTGGAGCACTCCACCTAACGTGGCCTTCAAACACTCTTTATCACCTTATCTTGTTTCACTTTCTTACAGCACTTTTATGATCTGCTATTACCATAGTTTTTTACTTTTCTCTTTACTCAATTTCAGTCTGTCTCTTTCTTGAACACGTGAGTCATGTGAGAGCAGAGGACTTCTTGGTCCTGTTCATCACTGCAAAACCATGATCCATGGATGCCCATGGAGGAGCAAATGAGAAATTTAAAATTAGAAGTGAAGAGAATGCAGAAGTGAGAAGTTATTTTGATGTGTAAAAGAACTTGGTAAAACACTAGCAACTTTTCTAAAGGAAAAAATCTGGTTTGTAAGTTTCATGTCGTTTCTGGTGAACTCTACAGAGAGATTTCTTTCCCAAGACCGGGCCTAGACTCCAGGCCCAGGGAGGAGCCACCATTGAATGAGGCTTGAGGAGAGAGGGGAGTCCGTCTTCTAACCATCTCCTGGAAGAGTTGATCCCAATCTCACCCTAGGTATGGAATGACTGACTGAAGTCATCTTCCTGGGAAATAAAAAAAATAAAATCAACTCTATTGGATGAGGCAGACTTTCACATTGCTTCTAGTGAATAACTTAATACAATCTGATTTCATGGATGTCCATGCCATACAGGAACAAATATATAAACTTATATCAGGGAGCCTTTACCATTACGAATACACTTTATGGCCAATATAAAAAAGCACCTACAGGACAACTACCATTTAAAATGGAAAAAAAAAAAAAAGAAAGAAAGAATATGTCAAATGCTCTATGGTAATTTTTATATGATTAGACAAAGTTTAAACACCTCAGAAAACATCCATGCCTTGTCTGAAGAAAACTGTAATTGCCTAATAAAAAGAAAGTCACCTATAATTTCCATGATTTCTTTTCTTATAGTTCTTGTAGGATCAATAATAAAATGCAAGTTTTTACAACCTCATTATAGTTAAATTGCATTTACTGACAATGACCTCTTTCTTCATTAAAATACGATTTCATTCAACAACTACTGCAAGTGTCAAGCCAATTTACGGGGGTCTGTTTGATTTCCATATTGCTTAGTGCTCGCCACACTGGACTCAACTCTTCATGTTCACAACCTCAACAGAACTTCTCCCCGCTGAGTGACAGTGAAAGAATACTCTTTCTTTTACTCTTGGGTTTGTTCCTCTCCCAGGAAAAAATTAAATAAATCATCTTCCTATATGTTTCAGCCTGGGACATGAGTTTGGGGGTAGTTTAAAAATGAATTTGGCTTTGATGTTAAATATAAACCAGGAACTCAGGACACAGACCACAGGTATTGAAATTCCCCTGAAATAGGTATAACAGATGACATCAAGAGCCTCTGCAGGAAAAGAACTCACATTTATAAAGTGCCTACTGTATGCTAAGCATCTACATGTGCTATCTTGTTTAATCTAATGCCAAAACATCTAACTATGTGTTATTTACTACCATGTGTTATATCCTGCTGTCTGGGGATTTGATGGTGTGAAGAAGTGAGAACCTACACTCAAAGGCCATATATTTAAGTTTCGTAACAACCTTTTGGGATGGGTGACTACTATTTCCATTTTATATATAATGTAGGTTTCAACTTGAATAGGAGCTCTCTCTCTCCATCTCGCTATGCCCTGTGGAATCTGTTTGCATGAAAGAGTGAAGAAATTTATGACAGGAAACTTACATTAAGGGAAGGGAGACCTGGACACAAGGATCTTGACCAGGTTATGAATACCCTATTTTAAAGGTCAGCAAAATGTGATGCCTGCTATTGACATCTTTGGATCTACCCATAGGATTCATGTCTGGGTCCTAAGATGACAAAGGAATGTAAAAGAAAACAACAACCAACTAAATAAATAAATAACACAAAGACCCAGCCTGAGCAACATACCAAGAACCTATCTCTACAAAATATTTTCAAAAGAGAGTTGGCCAGGTGAGGTGGTGCATTCCTGTAGTTCCAACTACTCAAGAAGCTGAGATGGGAGGATTGCTTGGGCCTGGAAGGTCAAGGCTGCAGTGAGCCATGTTTGGGCCACCACACTCCAGTCTGGGTGACAGAGTGAGACCCTGTAAATAAATAAATAAATAAATAAATAAATAAATAAATAAATAAATAAAACTTTAAGAGTCATTTCTCTGGAACCTGCTTGTGCCCATGAGCCAGAAACAGTGGGCTTTAGTGCCACCCTTCTCTGGCCCAGACCAGAGAGTCCCCTGCCCAACATCTATTCTGTCTCTTTGTTTTTCTTAACATAACCCCACCTTTGTTCTGTTATCTCTCTTCCTTTTTGACCAAGAAGCTTACTCTGGGGAAATGGGCCTCATCTTCAGTCAGGGGGTGCACTTGACCCATCTAGAAGTAGTCTTTTCCGCTTTGCCATTGACTGGCCCAAAAGTGAGCAAGACTCGATCCAGCCTTGATAGGGTCTTGTGAGAAAATTCTCTCACATTCCTTTAGGAGAATGTCCAAAAGCCACCTCTTCTCTTTGCACACAGTCACAATGGGCATGTTTTGAAACTGCTTCAATAGTTTTGTTACCAAATTAAAATGAAACCAGACACTGAGTAGGCAAAGCCAAGCGACTCACAGGAACACAGAGTTGAAGTCCATGGTAGTCAACAACAATTCTGTTCCAAAACTGTTCTCCCCATTTTCCATGGGGTATTGCTGAGCTGGTTTTGCTGAGCATCTGGCCACCCAGAATAAAGACAGCATCTCTCTGCAGTTTGGTGTGTCCATGTGACTGAGCTTTGGCTGAGGGAATATAAGCAGAAGTGTCATGTGGCAACTTCTGGGAACCTTCATTACAAGAACACCAGGTCACAGATATCTTCATCTTTCTCTTCTTCCAGTTGCTGGGAGTATGAAGACAATGGCTGGAGCTCCAGTTACCAATTTAGTCCATGGGGACTGATTTAGGAAATGGCAGAGCTGGGAGGAGTCTAGAAGAAGATGCAAGTTTCTCCAGATTCTATTGAATGCTGTTACTATAGAAGCCCTGGCTTTCCTATCTCTGGCCTTATATATGTGAGAGAGAAACAAAGCTTGTTTAAGCCACTGTTAGTTTTGGTCTCTGTTTCTTGCTACCTAACCTAATCCTCACAGGTACATATGCTTTCTTACCTCTGGACATCTACTTTATTGTTCAACAGAAAATTTCCACTTGTTTAAGCGATATTTGGTTGAGTTTTCTAGTAATTCTCAACCACAAACATCCTAAGCAATACATAGAATGAGGTAGTCTTATCTGCACTTGGCTACAAATCACCTTATAGCTTTGACACATCAAGGCATGCAGTATATTGATGGCCACACCAGGACAAATATGCCATGGGAGAGGTGCTGCACATCACGAGACAGCACTATTCACTAGCAGCCAGCAGATATAAAGGTACCCATCAAAAATTAAAGAGAAAAGTGCATTCCACATGATGGTTGACATGATAGCTAAGTGGATTTGTATGGGGGTTAATGAAAGGCACCCTAAGACTCTCAGAAATATTTGAGGAATATTCTATTGGCTTGATGGAATAATAAATAATGGAATATTCTTTATCATCCTTAAATTCAGCTGTTTTAAGCAACATGTTGGTGAGAATAGAAAAGTTGAACTATATATTGATGAAGAAATAAACTCAGAAAGAATGTATAACATTCACAACTTCATATAACTAGTCCCACAATTTGAACCAACATCAAATCCTTATGAAGAGATACTTTAATATCATGGGGTTTTTGTAATAAATGTCATTGCCTTCCTCTAAACAAATGCATCCTTGTGTTTTCCGAAGAATTTTCTAACATTGGATGAAAACCTAAATCATATTTACATTAACACCCACTTACCCAAGATAACAGAAGATAAGCTATCAGGAATATTGAAACCTGCAAATTCCCTTCTAAATACAAATACTCTGACTCTATGATCCAATCCTTCACATTTATTATAAATTTTAAGTTATATTTTTCTTTAAGAAAATCCACCTTCTGTAGAAAAGCTGTATTTTTGGGCTCAATCCCTATAATTTTTAATAATCCACATATTCCCTTCAACCTTAAGTAAGAATAAATAAAGTTTAGTCTGGTATTGAAATAATGCAAATAATCTTCACTGTTGGATTGTTCAATTGTTAAAAAATCAGTTCTCCAGTTTCAACCAGTTGACCTCAGCTTTGGAACACATGTAAATTAGTAAATCTGGCAGAGAAAAGACAGACATTTTTCCAAGTATTGGCCAGCAAATGTGTGATTTTTTTTCCCTGCAGGCTGTTGGCTTACCAGTTGCAAGGGGTGAATCTCAAGAGATTCAGAAGCTCAATCTGAATAAACAACCAAAACTTTAGAGGCTCATCAAAACTCTGCAAAAACTAGGCCAGAAACGGACTCTATTTTCTAGTGAGGTTTCCAGTATTTCCTGTTTCCAATGGAACTGGACTAGCTCAGGAAGAGTCTACTAATGACTAGAACCAACCGAACATAACTGGAGAACATAGAAAGATTGAAACAAAAAAACAGGAACAAAAGCAAGAGAAAAGATAGTGTGTGCTGTTTCCAGCTGCAAGAGAGATGAAGATCATTCAGACATGGTGCTGAAAATAAATTGACCTGTTACTTCTATTTTCCTAGAAAAAAAGTCTGAAGGGTTTTATTCTTTCTGATTTTGATCTCTGTCCCAAAAAAGAGATCTACAGGGTAGCCGCCATGCCATCTATGGTGTGGACTGCAAGTAAAGCTATGCAGTGGCCCAGTGTCATGGAGTGGGATTTATCTATCCTTAGCCATTACTACATTTGTGGCAACAAGTTGGAAGAGGCTATGATGCAATCTGTGATAAATAATAGCCTGGTTATGAGTCACCCTTCCCTGAGCCAAACAGGCAAACAGGACTATCCTCTGTCATACCAAAGAGGTGGGCGATAAATCTATTTAGAGAAGGGGATCCTGAAGAGCCACTGAAGAGCAAAGATAACTCACTGTAACTCACAGTTCATTCAAGCACAACATCCCTTCCCACCTTTTTGTGTGTCTGCCTGTACAGCAGAGGGTCAGAAAGTCAAACAGTATTTTCCAGGCTATCTTGCAATAGAGTTCTAGATATTATTTGGATTCTACCAATTGGAATCACTGGTGAAAGCTTTGAGATGGCTAGTGAGATGAATGCCACACTTCTGCTTCTGTTATTTCTGGAGGCAAACACTACTACGACAGAATTAGTATGGTCTCAGTACCCAGCCGTTAGCCATCTCTTTTATGAGTGTGGATTGTAGCAGATATGTCAAATTCTGAAGCTGCCAAATAGCAGGGACTTCCTTATCGTGCTATATCACCTGGTCATGTTGGTGTCCTGTGAATCCGATTTCTACTGCCTTCCTGATTGTGGCTTGGATGGGGTATTTCTAGAGCATGCAGCTATTGCAGGAGATTTCAAATTTTGTGAGCAGCGTCATGTTTATGGGAGATTGTGGCTGCCTTGGTGTCCCTGTTTTGTAGTATGGCTTTGACAGCTGGTCCTATAAACAACCTTCCCAATAATTTGGTAAGTCACTGAGTACCCCTTAATCCCTTTCTGCTTTAAACTGGCTGGAATGTGTTCTGCTGCCTGCAGCTGGACTCTGACCAATGCACCCTCTCCCTTACATCTACGGAAGTTCCGATTTCTTCCCAGTTTTGCACATGGGCCTGGGAGGGACTGAACGAGGAGTAAGGGTGGAGAAGGAAACAGAAGGGGTGTTTCCAGGAGCTGGCTGACCTAGGGGAAATTTTTTACCCAGGAAAACTTTTTGAACTGATAAGTTACAAAGGAGAGAGAAAACCAGAAGCCAGGAAATGGAGCCAAGGTTACAGCAGAGGAGAAAGTAAATTATATGGTAAATGGGAGAGGCTTATGAAGGCAGAGACTGAGAATGAGTTGAAAAGTCAGTAGTAAAAAAAAATTGAGAGCATGGGGCAAGGAGGGATTCAACTATTGGCAACACCAAGTACTTCAGGTAGCTGAGGTCAAGTTTAGTCTAGTATTGAGATAATTCAAATAATTTTCACTGTTGGACTGTGAATTAGGCAAAAATAGGCTCCAATGCCCATCCCACAAGCCCTAACAAATCCAGGATTCCTCCTAACACACCAAAGTGCCTTGGAAAGAAGAGGTAACTCATGTTTTCTCAAATCCTCTCAGGCTCATGCTTCTACTATATCCTCCATCTTGGCTTCCACCCTCCAGAAGAGCAGTGCCTCTTCCCAGCGTACTGCCTGCAGGACACTACTTCAAACGTTTTGCTTCTCAAAGTGTCACCAGTTCAAGACAACACATAGCAGACTTTCACGCCAGCAACACACAGCAGACTTCACAGCCGATATTATAGCGTAGCTTGTTACAGAAAACACAGCACTGAATGTGAGTCTCTTTCTTCAAAGTCCCTTGGCCAATGTGGCACTCAGATGCTTCTCTTTGGGTCCGGGTGTGGGGGCTCACAACTGTAATCCCAGTGCTTTGGGAGGCCAAGGCGGGAGAATCACTTGAAATCAAAAGTTCGAGACCAGCCTGGCCAACATGGTGAAACCCCATCTCTACTAAAAATAGAAAAATTAGCCAGGTATGGTGGTGCATACCTGTAGTCCCAGTTATTTGGGAGGCTGAGGCAAGAGAATCACTTGAACCTGTGAGATGGCGGTTGCGGTGAGCTGAGATCGCACCACTGCACTCCAGGCTGGGCAACAGAAAGAGACTCTGTCTCAAAAAAGAAAAAGAAGATTCTGTTTGGTTCTTTCTCCTACTTGGGCTCCTGCTTCATCGTGCAATGTGTCAAGACCCTCCTCTTCCCCACCAGCTAACCTCAGCAAATTATTTTTTATTTCTTCTGTTGAGCCATTTACATTTTTGGGTCTCTCCTCATCCAATGTGGCTGTCCAGATGACATTTTCTCCAGGCAAAATGGCCCATGGAGACAGTTTGTCATCTAAGACATTTTCTACCGCTAGCTCTTAAATCAGAGTGAGAGGTGGTTTTGAAGACATGGTAGAGAAGGTTTATTTGGATCAAACTCCTAGAGGAAGAATGGGGAATGGCATCCAGGGCTCAGACAGAAAGGACGATTCTCCTTGAACCCTCCCACAAGGTGGGAGAAAATTGCAGAGGTAGGCAAGAGAAAAAGGGACAGAAGAGAGAAGACTTCCCACTCTCTTCCTGGAAGGCTGAGAATCGGTGGGCAGTTCCCCTTGTCTTTTAACTCAGCCTTGGTGCATTCCATGATGTCAAAGCATAGTGGTTAGGAGTCTGCACTATACTGAGAAAAATGACAGAATTCCAAGCCAAAAAAACAAAGTCTGCACTAGAGCCAGGTTGCCTGAAAATAAACCCTCACTCCACCACTTACAAGCTGCATGGCTTCCAGGCAAGTTTGCCTGATTCTCTGCATTTTGTAAAATGAGGATAGTAATATTACCTATCTTATAGGGCTTATGGGAGTATTAAATGAGAAAAGCATAAAATGCATAGAACAGTGACTTAAATCTCAAGTGCTCAGTAAAAACCAGCTATGTTCTGGTAACGGGAGTGGCCTCTTAAAGGAAACAGACTGGGATAGACACATCTTCTAAGACTCAGCAAGAATGAACTGGGCAGTAAAGTAAGATTAAGGGGTTGAGTCTCCCACTCTGCTGTTCAAAGATATGTGGCCTTGCACACAGTGCATAACCTGTCCAAGCTCAGTTTCCTTACCCACAAAGTAGGGGTGATTATACCTACCTCCTGGGGCTCTTCTGGGGATAAAAGACACTAACACTTAAAAAGAGAATGGCACAGTGGCACTATAAAGTCTGTCCTTGTCTGGAAAGTGAGTTCCACACCCAGGCTGATCCCTCATTCTTACTCTTTCTCACTAGCCAGAAGGGATTAAAAACACCAGCAACAAGAATTTAGGACTGTCTCTCTTGCCTTCCCATCCCCCTCCTTTTTTTTTTTGAGACAAAGTCTTGCTCTGTTGCCCAGGCTGGAGTGCAGTGGTGTGATCTTGGCTCACTGCAACCTCCACTTCTTGAGTTGAAATAATTCTTGTGCCTCAGCCTCTCAAGTAGCTGGGATTACAGGCATGGCCACCATGCCAGCTAATTTCTATATTTTTAGTAGAGATGGGGTTTCACCATGTTGGTCAGGCTGGTCTCGAACTCCTGACCTCAAGTGATCCACCTGCCTCGGCCTCCCAAAGTGCTGGGATTGCAGGCATGTGCCACTGTGTCTGTCCACCTTCCTCTCTCTCTATATATATATATATAAAATTCTCAATTGTATTCTCAATAGACATTATTTTTAAAAACTTGATTAAAGTTGAAGCAACAATAAATATATCTTTATAACAATCATTCTTATAACCAACTGATTGAATAAACCAGACTTGCCAGAAAGCAGACAGACTCATCTTATTCATTCTCCCATTGCCCAATCAATGTGCTCTTTGGCCCTCTTCTTCCCTACTCTGGAATGAAACCTTAAGTGAGATCCCATAGCTTTCCCCATCATTCTTAGATAATAAAAAGGTCTTCACATCATGTTCAAACATTAAGGAGATCCACCCAGTGTAATAACCAAATAATCAAAACTGCAAGCTCCTCCCCTAGTTAAAACTTACCCATCCCCCAACACAGTAGAAATTGACCCCTACGGTAGGCAAGGGGGTCAATTTCTCTGTACTTGTTACAATTCAATTTCTCTGTACTTCTTACAGTTCAATTTCTCTGTACTTCTTACTCCATCTCCTACCCCATTCATTAGTTTCTGATTGTGGACCTTTGGGGTCCAGTACAGGGGGACAGGAGGAGGCGATGGAGGAAAAGACTTACTTGAAGGGAGAAGCTGCTCAGGGCATTGGCGCCCTGTGGCATGGCGAATGTCCCCTGCAGACTCTTACTCTCCTGTAGCTCTGTGACTGTCTCTTTGGAAAACCTCCTGCCGGGCACCTCCACATCTAACCCTTTTGACATAGAGTTAGATTCCTGTCCCTCAGCTGGCTGCTTAGAACTCTCCACTCAGCTCTGACTTCCAGCAGCCAAAACCTGTCCATCACGATAAGTGGGCAACTGTCCTTTGCACATCCTCTTACAATTTGGCATGCATGAACAGTATGAACTCAGCTTCCCAAAGAATAACCTGAAACACAACATTTTCCAGTTCTTTTAGTACAGGGCAGGAACAAGTGACAAAGATTCTACGAATCAGAGGCACCGTGTGAGGCTTTCACACTGAAGTTAAACATGAGCAAACAGGCAGGTGGGCACGGCCTCCACGGTTCTGGTGGGTGTGTCCATAGGTGGGTGTGGCTTCCATAATGCTGGTGTGGGTGTCTCCAGGCGCCGTTCAGCCCTGGAGTCAGTGGAGGGCCAGCATCAGCTCCCTTCTCAGGACAGTCTCTCTGGTGAGGTTCTGGCACTTGGTCCTAGGAGAGCAGACTAGGAACTTATTCCCAAGATTTTGTTCAGTCACTAACGCCCTCTGAAAAATTCCTTTCTATTTACGCTGACTGGCAGGGATTCTGTCATCTGCAACTAAGAACTCTTACCAAGGTAGAATCCCTTTTCCCCCCTGAGAAGATCATTGAGCCAGCTCCCTTTGAGGATGACTCTAGGCTGGCTTCCTTCCAGAAGCCACATCCAAGGGGTTCACTATCGTCAACATGCAGCTTGCTCAGGTAACCACCACCTGTCTCCACTCTACTGTCAGAGAAAGCTGATTGGCCCAGCCCCCCTCCTTCAAACTCTTCTTGTTGAGAGTCTCAAACCAGTCCCTGTCCCCCCAGCCCCAAGCTCTAGGAGACTCTTACACATCTCTGCAAGCAGCTCTCCAAACTCTTTCCTCACTAGGTTCCAGGTGAAGGGAACACGCTCCCTTCCCTATCCCTATATAGTGGGCACAGAAATGCCCAGCACCCCCATGGTGCACCCCAACAGCTCCTTACTCTTCACTGGACTCCTCATCTCCTTCTTCTCTTCTTCTATGGCCCAGGCAGGGCTGATGGGCTAAAGTTGGCCAAACAAACTTTGCAATTTCACAGCATATTCTGCATGGCTGGCTTTTGGGGCTTTGGGGAAAAAAACTCTACAATATGCATGTGCATCCCTGGCTTCCCCCAACTTCCCAGCTCATCCTTCCCCAGCCTCCAGTCCCTCATGGGAAACAATCCCTGGCCTCTGGTCGCACCTGACAAGGGAGTGGTGGGATCCCGAAGCCGTTGAAGTGTGTGTGCCAGCGAAAGGTCTGGAACAGATTTAAGAAAGAGAACCTGAATTGGCAGTAAATCAATAGGAAATAAATGTTTACATTCACTCATTGAAAAGAGGCATTTCTAAGCTCAGCACATATCAGAGCCACACATGGAGACTTCTCTCTCCTCCACTACACAGAAAATGAACAAATCCCGAGAACAAGTGTCATTCAAGGATGTATGTGTAGACTTTACCCAGCAAGAGTGGCATCTGCTGGATCCTGCTCAGAAGATGCTGTCCAGAGATGTGATTCTGGAAACTTGCAGCAATCTGGTCTCAGCCAGGTGTCGTATTCCTAAGCCAGAAGTGATCTTCAGGATAAAGCAAGGGGCTCCTGAATATTAGAGGAAGGATTTCCAAGCCAGTGCCACCCAGAAAGGAACTGGAAAGTTGATGACCTGTCAGAGAATGGCCAGGAAAACCGAGACAAGCATTTTTGGGAGTTTGTGTTCACCAAAAACAAAACAGTAAGCATAGAAAGTGGTAATAGAATAAGAAAAACTTTCAATTTGGGTACAAGCCCTGTTTCTTCAAGAAATTTTCCTTATAAAATATGTGACTTGTGTGAAATGAGTTTTAAAAATATTTTGTGTTTAATTATTGATCAAAAGCAGTGTTCCAGAAAGAAGCCTGATGCGTTTAATGTGTGCAAGAAATTGCTCCTTGATATTAGGCATGAGAAAATTCCTATTTTTTTTTTTTTTTTTTACAAATAAGAGTTAATCTTGGATAGGAGAGACACTCTAAATATAATGAATGTGGAAGAACTTTCACTGTTGAAAGCTCAAAGAACTCATTTGGAAATGGAGCCATATGGATGCAGTATTTGTGAGAAGTCCTCCTGTGTTGATTTTAGATTTGGACATCAGATCAGATAATTCTTGTAAGGGAGAATCTTTTTTTTTTTTTTTTTTTTTTTTTTTACAGAGAGTTTTGCTCTTATACCCAGGCAGGATTGTAGTGTGGGATCTTACTCACTGCAACATCCACCTCTAAGGTTCAAGCGATTCTCTTGTCTCAGCCTCCTGAGTAGTTGAGACTACAGGTGCATGCCATCACATCCAGCTAATTGTTTTATATTTTTAGTAGAGATGGGGTTTTGCCATGTTGGCCAGTCTGGTTTAAAACTCCTGGCCTCAAGTGATCCACCCACTTCAGCTTCCCAAAGTGCTGGGATTACAGGTGTGAGCCACCATGCCCGGCCTATAAGGGAGAATCTTTATGAATACAATGAATATAGGAAATCTTCTGTGACAATTCAACTTTCATGATCCATCAGGGAGCTTACACAAGAAAGATTCCCCATGGTTATAAATTGAGTAACAAAACTTGGGAAAACTCAACTCTTTTTAAACATCAGATAGTACAGGTTGGGGGAAGCCCTCTGACCACAATGAAAATGGAATAACTTCAGCAAGAAGTTACATCTCATCCAGCTTTGGAGAGCTCACTCAGGAGAAGAAAACCTACAAATGTGGTGAATGTGGGAAAACCTTGTGGGAGAAGTCAAACTTCACTCAGCATCAGAGAACACACACAGGAGAGAAGCCCTATGAATGTACTGAATGGGGAAAAGCCTTTTGCCAGAAACCACACCTTATCAACCATCAGCAAACACACATAGGAGAAAAGCCCTATGACTGTAACCAATGTGGAAAAATGTTCTGTGCAAAGTCGAACATCACTGAACATCAGAGAACTCACACAGGGCAGAAGCCCTATGAATGGGAAATCCTTCTGCCCCAGGTCAGCCCTCACCATCCATCAGGGAACACACACAGGAGAGAAATCCTTTGTATGTCATGAATGTGGAAAATTCTTCTGTGTGAAGTCAAATCTCATTGTCCATCAAAGAACTCACACGGGAGACAAACCCTATAAATGTAGTGAATGTGGGAAAACCTTCTGTGAAAAATCAGCTCTCACCAAACATCAGAGAATTCACACAAGGCCGAAAGCTCTTTGCACATCCTGAATGTTAGAAGGCTTCATATACCTGTCAAATTTTTGTTCAGCTTTTAAAAATTAGAGAAAGCACAGAATATCAGAAATTACTAGAAAATGACGTCTTGTTTGAATACGTGAAAGCATTCAAGAAAAATTAAACCTTTTCATTAGGAAATTTGCACTGAGGGGAATGCTGTGTAAATAATGCAGCAAAAACCTTTATCAAAAATTTATGTTGTTTAGTGTTGTATTCCAAATGTAATACCTAAATTTTATTGTAAATATAATGGACAATGTTCATTCACTCATCTTCACAGTAGAATCTGAAGCATATAAAGGTTGAATGACATAGCATTAAACAGGTATGTGGGCCTGGCACATTGGCTCATGCCTGTAATCCCAGCACTCAGGGAGGCCGAGGCAGGTGGATCACCTGAGGTCACAGACCAGCCTGACCAACATAGCAAAACCCCGTTTCTACTAAAAGTACAAAAATTAGCCAGACATGGTGGAGTGTGCCTGTAATCCCAGCTACTCAGGAGGCAGAGGCAGGAGAAGCTTGAACCCAGGAGGCAGAGCTTGCAGTGAGCCAAGATCATGCCACTGCACTCTAGCCCAGGTGACAAGAGTGAGACTCCTCTCAAAAAAAAAAAAATTTATATATATATATGAAAAGTCCCTGATGTTTGTAGACCTTATGAGTATGCTAATGTAGCAAATTTGGGTATGTTTCATTTCCATAATGCAACCCAACATGGTTGTCAGGAGAAAATATGTACCCTTAGTTTAGTAACTATTATGGTACGTGTTAACATTTTCCACATGAAATACCACTGGTATCTTTATAGGTTGATATAATTAGATGTGTGTATGTACTTATGTATGTGTATATATATGGGTATATATATGTAAATATATTTGTACACACATACTTAAATATAGTGATGTGCTAGCATCATCTCATATTGACTTAAAAGTGCTGCTGATTGTTAAATTCTCAGGAATTTTGTAAGCCAGTTATTAAACACAGTCATTATTTAAAATATATAAACTTACTATTAAATTATATTAAAAACAAAAGTAATAAACACCCAACACTCATCACTTCTAATTAGGCTGCTACATTTTGCTATGATCTTTGTTGTTTAGGTTACTTACATTGTTGACTCTGTATGGTGAAAATAATATCCACATCTACTGCTACTGCACGTCTCTTCCTGACTCCACATTCAGTACAATCTTGTTGGTAGGTTAGATATAGTGGGAGTATTTACACCATCAAAATCGGCAAACTACAAATCAAGGTTTTTATTTTCTTCACAGAACCTACTGTCAAATATTTACCAGCATACTATCATGTATATATGAAAACATATTTGATAGTACAAACCACATTACCCCTTTTTCTGTTTCTTGACATAAGCAAATGCCTATCGTCATTACTGCTGAACTGCCTCTTCAATAAAGGAGCCAAAAAATGTTTTTGTGAGGTTTTAAACTGTCTCTGAGTCAGTCCTATTCTAAACACTATGAGACTCGCTCTACAGGTTGGCCAGTATAAGTTTTTTTGTTTGTTTTGTTTCACTGTGATTTTTTGAGATGGAGTCTCACTTTGTCACCCAGGCTGGAGTACAGTGGCGCAATCTTGGCTCACTGCAAGCTCCATCTCCCGGGTTCACACCATTCTTCTGCCTCAGCCTCCCGAGTAGCTGGGACTACAGGCACGTGTCACCACGCCCAGCTCATTTTTTGTATTTTTAGCAGAGATGGGGTTTCACCATGTTAGCCAGGCTGGTCTTGATCTCCTGACCTTGTGATCCGCCCGCCTCGGCCTCCCAAAGTGCTGGGATTCAGTATAAGTTTTAAGTGAGATATGATTTCACAAGGAACTACATTACATACATTGCCTCTGACTGTTTCCTGGTATACGTGAATGGGTATGGCTGTGATTACTAACCTAGCACTTCAGTAAAGAAGTGTGAAACTGTATTTTTCTGAGGTTTTTCAGCTACCTCTGGATCAGTCAGTAATGTAAATGCTGTTAATAAGGGTGGTATTTACATAAATTATGCAAAGGTTAACATCCGTTGTAATACAGTAGTACTCACTGCACTCTACAAATGAAAAGTGGTGGTACGTTAAAAAAAAAAAAAAAAAAAAAGAAAGAAAGAAAGACACCCTACAATAGTCTTTAACATCCTATTTAAAATAAACAGGCACCATGAATTGAATTTGTCAAAATAAAACCATACCAAAGTTAGCATTTAGTTCAAGATTCCAAGTTTTCGTCATGTTCTCATTCAATAAAATTGACCATTCCAACATTTTCTGTTTGTGCTATCAGCACTGAAAATGTACATCCACCGTGTTGACAGCAGCCAGCAGAGTGACTCATGTGGAGGCATCGCAGGCTGCATTGAGCTGACAGCTTGTCAAACCAATGAATGGGCAGGGATGATGTCAGAAGACCTTTCTGTCATTGCTGCCTGCAGCTGGTCCTCATTATATGGAATGCCTGGTATGCTGTGAAAAAGCCGAAAAAGAAAATCTTACCTGTTCTTAACCTGCATGGAAGCCAAATCTCTTAAGCAGTACTGGCCTGAGGGCAGCATGTTCACACACTATTTCTAACATTTTTTTTTTCCCACCTGCTATTGCAGAAACCTTGACTTTCTCCACCTTCAAAATCCCCCCAGCAGTTTCTGGGAGTCCCCTGAAGATATGTGGCATGGACTCATGGGACTGTCCTCTCAGCTCCCAGGGCACATGCTATGTTTTTCCTCTACAGCCCTGGTTTCCTAGGAAGAACTATAACAAAAGCTTCTTGTGCCCATGAAGGTGCACCAAACAGATTGCAAAGATCTGATCGACCCACACAAGTTTCCATAAAGCCACTACACAACAGACCTCCTGCCATTGTGGGTGCCACTGCCACCTATGGCTGCTGCCACCCAAGACATAAGCCCAAAGTGGCACCAAAGCCACTCCATCTTCTCTGTCACTAGGCAGAGCCTTCTGCCCCTCCTGGGGTGGCAAGCCGCAGTGCAGTTCCCAATACTCATGTGCCTTGGGCCCCTGGAGTCTCTATAGATTCCAGAGAATCTGCTCTCCATTGAGATGCACAGGTACCTGTGTGTAAGCTCAGGTCTAGATTAAAGCCTATGGTAAAAATGGCTTCAACTCCGAGAAAACTGACTTTTCACAGATTCAAAGCCACAACCACTCAGAGGAAAAGCCATATAGGTTGGCCCACAAAGTTGGCCACTTAATTTATAACACTTATGTCAACGGAGGCAGGAGAGTTGATTTTTTAAGTGAGGGGCTATCAACGTTGCCGGACAGAACACAGTGGTCTTTCAAAACAGAAAGAACTCTTAAGGAAACCCTGTCCTTGGTACTCCTGCCCCATGTGGCTACCCCCGCTGCCCATCCTCTGGGCGTCTCCCATGACCACAAAACAGGGTACACAAATTCCTGCAGCCCAAGCATCCTGCCCTGGTTTATCTGGCCCCAGATATCTCACTTTACCTCCTCCTGGGACCCCAAAGTTCTAACAATCTCCCTCAATTTTATCTGAACTATCACTATACCTGACAAAACCAAGACCCTCCTCATGACATATTATACAGTAGGTAATATGACGTATCACAGCCCATGGTGGTCAACTTGAGAAAAAGCAATTTAATTCTGTATGGCACACACATGCCGACCACCTACTAAGTGACAAGCAGAAAACTAACAGAGATGAGTCAGACTGACTTCATAGACTTTACTGTCTATTCTGAAAGGGCAGTGTAACATGTAGCATTAAGGGGACAAACTAGGGAGAAGCTGGGTTCCTCCACTTAATTGACTTTATAACCCTTTGATAAAGGAATTAACTTCCTTGTACGTTTACTCATCCTGAAAATGGAGTTAAGAAGAGAATCTAATGCTTGGTATTTCTGTGAAGAAGTGACAAGTCAATACACATAAAGCACTCAGAAAGTGCCTAACACTATTAGTACTTAAAATAATTATTAGTGGAGACAGATGTGGATATCACTGCCTATGGTATAATAAAATAAAATATTTGGCAGTGATTTAAAAGTACAAACAACTATACACAAATATATACATAACTTCTACAAACTTGCTTGAGCCAAAGCTATGTCCACCACTAAGATTCAAATATATATTCACCCATATATATTTACTGACTACCCACAAGGTTTCAGATACTGAGCTGGACCTGGAAGACAGAGGGATGCAAAGGGTTCGTAGAGATTCAGCCCTGCTCTGGAAAACCTGGCTGTAGTCAGAGGCTTGGTCTGGGGAATTAGAGACACGGGTCTGCCAGATGTTTATTTGTGTGGAGAACTAAAGTATCTCTTTGGTTAAAGAAAAAAGTTCATCCTACAGCATTAATCATTCACCAGGTGAGGTATGGGTTATCAGTCCATCTGTGATTTGGTTATTCTCCAGCCAACTGTGGCCAAATGGGCGGGATCACGTGGTACAAAACAGGCGCTGCCTCCTCCCCAGGGTTGTCTGCAGGGCTCTCGTCTGGGAAGGGAGGTAGACTGGGCCCATTGTTTAATACCAGCAGGCAGGTATGAAAGATCACTCGGGCTTGCGGGGCAATGTGGCAGAGTTCCTGGGGAACAGAGTGGTCGTTCATGCCAGTCTAAATACGACAGAATAGATGGAATAATTGATTGGTCATTTTTGTAACACTGTGTCTTCTGACCTCTTTATGTCCTTTAATTTCTACTGTTGCTTAGGTTCATTCATACGTTACACCTTGAGGGAAGGTCAAAATGAGCTCACAACCTTTCTCATCTCCCAAAATATCCTTCCACACTTCCCGCTCCCAAGAAAAAGGTATTCTTTTGACTTCCTCATTTCTATCCACATCACTATTTGTACTCTACATCACACACTCTTGAAAACTTGGGGCTCCCTTTGACACCACTCTTTTTCTTGTCCCTTCTATTAGGTCAATTGCTAGTTCTTTTGGGAGGGGGGTCCAGAGTAGTCAAAGGGGCTTGGCTTTTGGAGTCCTCCATAGCTGGGTACAAAGTCCAACTCTACCACTCACAAAACATGTGATCTTTAACAGGGTATTGCATTGATCCGAGTCTCAGTTTCACGATCAGTAAAATAAGACTAATCATACCTACCTTATTCTATCACCATGGGTTAAATAAATAAAATACTGTAAGGAAAGCCCCAAGCACAAGGCTGCATATAGTGAACTCTCAGTAACCATGAGTTTTTATTTTTTACCTCTGACAGGTATTTCACATGGTCTCATTTCTCCGACACACCCTAGAGTGACAATAACAACCTCTGTCTTCCATTGTTTTCCTCCCCAACCCATTATATGCCCAGCTGTCAGAAGGCTCTTCCTAGCAACAGTTCCAATGCCTTCATTGAGTAGATTGGAAATCTTTAATGACTCCTCCAATGCCAACCCAATAAAGATAATATGGACCCTTCAGCTTGGCATTTCATTTTTCAGATTAGCTCCCCCTCCTCCCTTTCTGTGAAAGTCTCTGACCTACTCAAACTGGATGTGTCATCAATTCCCCCCAAAACTGTCCATGTCTGTGCTTTTCTTTACACAGTTCTCTCCACCTAGAAGGCACTAGCCCCCTCCTTCCTTCCTATCCACATTCTACCCATCCTTCCATGTTCAATTTTATTTTGGTTCACCCATGATCTTTTTCCAAATCACCAGCTGAAATCAACTTTCTTTCTGAATTTCCACAAGATGTTTTAGCACCTCTCATAGGGTATAGGTCACCCTCTATATTACAGTGGCATTATCAACATAACAGCCTCAATTCTTTCATGATACAAAGCAGAACATAAAGATATTCAAGTCCTAGATGTGGCCTAAGGCATTAAAATGGCTGAGAGTTACAAGAACCTTTTCCTTCATAGCTTATAGATAAAATATCTGTTTGGGATCATAAGACCCCACCATCGTGGCTACAGATAATTGAATAGGGCTTTGTGCCTGAGGCAAAGACACCTACTTTATAGGTAGGTTCTCCTTCTAGAAAAGTATGAATTTGAGCCATATCAAAAGAGAGTAGTTGGAAGAACTAGAATTTGAAAGATGCTAAGAAGCCACATGAGACACCAGTAAATAGACACCTTGAGGCAGAAGCTGGAAGTGAGCAAGACCAAGAGGTAGAGCAGAAAGTAGAGAGAGTAGAAAATCAGCAGTAGTAGTGGACATAGACTCCGTCTCTCAAAAGCAACGACAAAAGCAAAAGCACCAGAAAGCCAACAACAAAACTTGTTGCTGAGACCTGGAATCATGTAATGCCCTGAACAACCTTCCAGATCTCTACCGGGCAGGCTTTTCAACTGATGTTGACTTTCTGTGCTTTTTAAATAGCTAAGAACCACTATAGTAAACATCCATCACCTTGGGCAAACAAATCTCTGTTCTGAAGAGTCTAGAAGAGCCTTCTATAGAACACCCAGACATGAAATCGTTCTCTCAGTACCTCTATTTTTCTCTTGAGAGACAAATTTAGTCCTCTCTGCCTTGGCCCATAGCCTGTTAGTGAAATGCATACATTCTCATGACCTTTCATACTGTCCAAACAGCAAATATCCTGGTAAATTTCTGAGACCTGTTTGCCTTCATCCTAACCTTGGCACCATATTCCTCAATATATTGTTTCAAAGTTCTGGCTCATCTCATGTTTCCTAATGGCCATACGTCAGCTTCATAACCTAGTATGTTACTCAAGACCATTATCTCAAATTATTATTATTATTATTTTTTTTTTTTGCACACTGGAAAATAAGCAATATCCCAACTGTATAGATGAGACCATTGAGGCATGGACAGAATGAAGCCTGGCAAGAGTACTGTGGTTTAGAAGCAAAAATGTAAATTAGAATTCCTGAGATGCCCCAGCTATTCTTATCTAGCCCTATGTGATTAAACCAAGATGAATGGACATACATTTTTCAAAAGAAGGAAGGAAGGAAGGAAGGAAGGAAGGAAGGAAGGAAGGAAGGAAGGAAGGAAGGAAGGAAGGAAGGAAGAAGGAAGAAGGAAGGAAGGAAGGACGGAGGGAAGGAAGGAAGGAAGGAAGGAAGGAAAGAAGGAAGGAAGGAAGGAGAAGGAAGGAAGGAGGAAAAGAAGGAAGGAAAGAAGGAAGGAAAGAAGAAGGAAGGAAGGAGGAAGGAAGGAAGGAAGAAGGAAGGAAAGAAGGAAAGAAGGAAGGAAGGAAGGGGAAGGAAGAAGGAAGGAAGGAAGGAAGGAAAGAAGGAAGGAGGAAGGAAGGAAGGAAGAGAAGGAAGGAAGGAAGGAAAGGAAGAAGGAGGAAGGAAGGAAGGAAGGAAGAAGGAAGGAAGGAAAGGGGGAAAGGAGGAAGGAAGGGGAAAGAAGGAAGGAAAGAAGGAGGAAGGAAGGAAGGACGGAAGGAAGGAAGGAAGGGGAAGGAAGGAAGGAAGGAAGGAAGGAAGGAAGAAGGGGAAAGAAGGAAGGAAGGAAGGAAGGAAGGAAGGACGGAAGAAGGAAGGAAGGAAGGAAGGAAGGAAGGAAGGAAGGAAGGAAGAAGTAAGGAAGGAAGGGAAAGAAGGAAGGAGATCGGAAGGAAGGAAGATAGGATAGAAGGCAAAAAGGATTAGGAAGGACCGGCAGGAAAGGAAGGAAAAGGAAGGAGGAAGAAGGAAGAAGGAAGGAACGAAGGAACGGAAGGAAGAGAAGGAAGGAAAGGAAGGAAGGGAAGGAAGGAAGGGAAAGAGGAAGGAAGGAAGGAAGGAAGAAGGAAGGAAGGAAGAAGGACGGAAGGAAGAGGAAGGAAGGAAGGACAGGAAGGAAGGAAGGACCGAAGGAGGAAAGAGAAAGACAGGAAGGAAGGAAGGAAGGAGGAAGGAGGAGAGGAAGGAAGCGAGAAGATGAAGGAAAGGGGACAGGAAGGGGGAAGAGGACAGAAGGACAGGAAGAGGGAAGAGAGAAGGGGGAAGGAGAGGGAGGAGGGCAGAGGACAGAGGGAGAGGAGAGGGGGGCAGAGGGAGAGGAAGAGGGAGAGGGAAAAACTGTCTACCATTCTCAAAAGTGGGTAGTAACTGAAGCAGCAATTTAGCAAAATGATTGATTTCCTCCAAGGAGTCCTTTCAAATTTTTCAGAAAATGATAGATTCCAAGCACTCACCTGATGCATCAAGCTCCATGGGCAGAAGCAAATATTTAATCTCATAATGGAAAGGATCTGAAGCCAGTGGGCTGTCCTGTTTTTTCACCTCTGAATTTTAACTTGTCAACAAATTATCTCTATTCAAGTGCTCCTGTGTGGGTTCTCAATAACTTGAGAGCCAAACAGGCAGAGACAAGTTTGTGCCCAAATAATTAAAAGCCTAGAATGGAAGCATCTGGCAGAAGATATTTGATCCTCAAAAAAAATCATAAGATCAATCTTATCCCCATTTTAGAGAAGAGTAAACTGAGTCTCAAAGACACTAAATAAGTTGTTCATGACCCCCTAAGAAGTAGAAGATCAGAGCCTCAAGTCTCCATCATCTAACCCCTATTTCCACCCTTTGTCCACTGCTGCATGACACCGCCTCTTTATAGCCTGCTTTTTGGAGGAAACTAGTTGTTACCTACATTTCAGTTTTCAACCAGACATAATTACTCTGTAAACCATAGTCTTAACCAAAATGGAAAAAAAACAATTATCCTGAGTTCACACAGGTGTTGTGATGTGTTGAGCTTGACACAGTAATTTAACAATAATCAAGTAGCATCCAGTCAGAAAACGGAGCTGCACGTTAGCCTTCAAATAAATGTTACATCACACACCCACAAGCAATTAAGATTACACACAAGAACCTCAAGTTGCTTGGAGTATCACTTTTTTTTCTTTTTTCTTTTCTTTTTTTTTTTTTGAGACGGAGTCTCGCTCTGTCGCCCAGGCTGGAGTGCAGTGGCCAGTTCTCAGCTCACTGCAAGCTCCGCCTCCCGGGTTCACGCCATTCTCCTGCCTCAGCCTCCGAGTAGCTGGGACTACAGGCGCCCGCCACCTCGCCCGGCTAGTTTTTTGTATTTTTTAGTCGAGACGGGGTTTCACCGTGTTAGCCAGGATGGTCTCGATCTCCTGACCTTGTGATCCGCCCGTCTCGGCCTCCCAAAGTGCTGGGATTACAGGCTTGAGCCACCGTGCCCAGCCTGTGCCCTTCTTTTTCTTTTTAGGTAGTAAAGCCACTTTTTCATGGGAGAAACACATTCCATCGTTGACCTTGACCCTCTTCACCTGGCCATTCAAATGATTACATTCTCCTATGCACATGATCGGTTCAGGCATAAACTTTGACCCAAGCAAGGCTAAACAGAATCATCTCTGAAATCTTACATATGGACGCGTTTATAAATTATTAGGCAAAGGGTGCAAGCTCTGGCCTTCCAGCAGTCATATTTTCAGGGCACATAAACCCCAACGAGGATAAAAAAGATTATTAGAGATAAGCAAAGTGAAGTAGATCAAGAGAAAGAGTCCTGATTTGCACCCTAGATCAAGCCATATCTGATGTGAGTCCTGTCTTTGGACTGTCCAATAATAACAGCAAATATTATTCCCGTTAAGTTGAATTTGGGTTACAAGGAACCAAAAGCACCCTACCACAAACAATACCAAATTCCAGTATTTCTGTACAAACTGGTTAGTGGTTCAAATGTTTCTGGTAGGCCAGAGAGTGACAATTAGAATGTGGGTATTGTAGGTTCAAATAGGGCAGACTCTGGAGTAAACTCACCCATTCAAGGCAGAGATATTTGGAGGAAGATAGATTGATCAAAGTAATGAGAACTGGTTAGGATGTGCGCTTAAACATTTTAAATTAACATTTCTTGGGATTTTTTTGGAGGTGATTAATGTAAAACACATTTATTGGAATAAAGTTAGAAAATATGGAGAAACACAAGGAAGGAGTAACATATCCTGAAGTAAACACCACGAATATTTTGATGTACATATGAATAAGTAGAATATAGTAGGAACTGGCAAACTTTGGCTGCAAAGATCCAGAGAGGGAACATTTTAGACTTTGTGAACCATATGGTCTCTAACGTAACCTGCCATTGCAGGGAGAACACAGCCATAAATAATACAAAAAGGAATGGGTGTGGTTGTGTTCCAATAAAACTTTATTTACAAAAGCAGATAGTGGGCCAGATTTGGCCATAGTCAGCCGACCCTCCTCATTAGAATTAGCTGCTGTAACAGAAACTCAAAATGGCAGCAACATAAACAAACAAGAAACACACTCCCCTCTCAGGGACAGATTGGGCATAAATACAGTTTTGCATTGCTTAGTAAAGGGATTATGTTCTAATAAATGTGTCATTAGGTGAGTTTGTTATTGTGAGAATATTATAGAGTATACTTACATACTAGTGTACAAACCTAGATGGTGTAGCCCTCTGCACACCTAGGCTATCAGGTGTGGCCTATTGCTCCCAGGATACAAACCTGGACAGCATGTGACTGTACTTAATACTACAGGCAACCAGAGCAATATGGGAAGCATTTGTGTATCTAAGCATACCAAAACAGAAAAGGTACAGCAAAAATATGGTATAAAATATTTTTTAAAAATAGTACATCTGTATAGAGCACTTACCATAAATGAAGCTTGCAGGACTGTTGTTGTGGGTGAGTCTGAATAGGTGGTGAGTGAATGCAAAGGTCTAGGACATTACCATCTATACTATATGCTGTAGACTTTATAAACACTGTACACTTAGGCTACACTAAATTTATAAATAAATTTTTTTCATTCTTCAACAATGTATTAACCTTAGCTCACTGTCATTTTTTACTTTGTAAACTTTTTAATTTTTAAAAAACGTTTTGACTCTTGTAATAACACTTAGCTTAAAATACACATTGTACAGCTATACAAAAATATTTTCTTTCTTTAGATCCTTACTCTATAAGCTATTTTCTATTTTTTACATTTTTATTTCTTTTTTTAACCTTTTAAACTTTGTTGTTAAAGACGAAGACACAAACACATTAGCCTATGCCTCCACGGGGTCAGAGTCATCAATATCACTGTCTTCACCCTCCACATCTTGTTCCACTGGAAGGTCTTCAGGGGCATGGAGCTTTCATCTCCTAGGATAGCAATAGTCTTCTGTACTTCCAGAAGTACCTTCCTGAGGCTGTTTTATAGTTAACTTTTGTTAAATAAGTAGAAGGAATACATTCTAAAATAACAATAAAAAATATAGTAAATACATGAACCAGTAACATAGCCATTTATTATTATCATGTTTTATGTACTGTACACAATTGTATGTGCTAGATTTTTTGTTTCCATAGGTTTTTGGGGAACAGGTGATGTTTGGTTACAGGAATAAATTCCTTGGTGGCGATTTGTGAGATTTTGGTGCACCCATCATCCGAGCAGTATACCCTGCACACTATTTGTAGTCTTTTATCCCTCACCCCTTTCCCACCCTTTCCGCTTGAGTCCCCAAAGTCCACTGTGTCATTCTAATGCCTTTGCATCCTCATAGCTTAGCCCCCACTTATAAGTAAGAACATGCAATGCTTGGTTTTCCATTTCTGAGTTACTTCACTTAGAATAATAATCTCCAGTCTCATCCAGGTCACTGTGAATGCCATTAACTCATTCCTTTTTACAGCTCAGTAGTATTCCATCATATGTATATACCAGTTTCTTTATCCACTCATTGATTGATGGGCATTTGGGTTGGTTCCACATTTTTGCAATTGTGAATTGTGCTGCTATAAACATGAGTGTGCAAGTATCTTTTTCATACAATGACTTCTTTCCTTCTGGGTAGATACCCAGTAATGACTTCTTTCCTTCCGGGTAGATACCCAGTAGTGAAATTGCTGGATCAAATGGTAGTTCTACTTCTAGTTCTTTAAGGAATCTCCACACTGTTTTCCATAGTGATTGTGCTAATTTACAGTCCCACCAGTGGTTTAGAATTGTTCCCTGTTTACGGCATCTGTATGTGGAGTAATGCATTGTGCTATGACGTTGATTTTTCAGCTTCATATAATCTTATGGGACCATGTCCCATATGCAGTTCATCACTGACTGAATGTCCTTATGTGGCACATGACTGTAGTTCAGGACTGCTATGGCAACAGCAACGTGTCAGAGACACAGAAACTTTCTATCTTATTCTGCCACCCCTAAGATGTTGTCCTCGGGCACATGGTCTGAGATGACTGACTACCATGTCCACAATCCAGCCAGCAGGAAGGGAAAAAGGGGGAAGGGAAAAGAGGAGAGGAAAGACACATCTCTTCCCTTTAAGGACACCATTGAGGAATTGCAGTCATCCCTCTTGCTCACATCCTGTTGGCCAGAACTTAGTCATCTGGCCACACCTAGCTGCAAGGGTGGCTGGGAAATGTAGGCTATATTCTGAGCAACATGTGGGTAGCTGCTGAAGGTGTTGGAGCCCCTCATGGGGCACCCTGTGATGTAGGTAGTGAAGTCCCTTCTCGACCACACATACTTTTATAGGAAGTGGATGGAGCCAGCCTGGGAGTGCAAAGGTTGATTTTTCTACACTACTGCCTGAGGAATGTTTTTATGTATCCTATAATCTCTGAGTAAAAGGCTGTTTAACCTTTCTTGGAAGGCAGGTTTCACATGTAATTGCTTTGGAGAAAGCAGCAAAAAGAGTATCTGGAACAGGGAGAAAAATGGCCCTCTTCAGTCAGGTGCAATGGTTCACACCTGTAATCCCAGCACTTTGGGAGGCCAAGGGGAGTGGATCACTTGAGGTCAGGAGTTCGAGACCAGCCTGGCCAACATGGTGAAACCCCCATCTCTACTAAAAATACAAAAATTAGCCAAGTGTGGTGGTTTATGACTGTAAGCCCAGCTACTTAGGAGGCTGAGGCAGGAGAATCGCTTGAACCTGGGAGGTGGAGGTTGCAGTGAGCTGAGATCACGCCAGTGCACTCCAGCCTGGGCAATAGAGCAAGACTGTTCCAGAAAAAAAAAAATCGTCCCTCTTCTTTAGTTACCGGAAGGCACCCTCATGGCGGATTATAGGATGTCTGAGGATTCCACCCACAAGAATGATGCAGCTGGAGAGGCAGCATCACAGAGCTTCTCCACATGTTCTCCCTGGGTGTGCGGATGGGGATATACCTCTACTCTATGGTGTCTGCCACACGCAATGTGTATGGATATAGACGTTATCACTGCCTGTGTGCTCCAACCTTACATCTAGATTTTAAAGACCTTAAGAATTGCTTTTTTAAAAAAACCCATCTTTGCATTCCTAAAGGAGCAAACGCCAGCCTTTCCAGATGTATTCAATTCCTTGAATGGAAAAGATCAAGCAATCTGTACTTTTTTTTTTTTTTTTTTTTTTTTTTTTTTAGATGGAGTCTTGCTGTGTCGCCCAGGCTGGAGTGCAGTGGCCGGATCACAGCTCACTGCAAGCTCCGCCTCCCGGGTTCACGCCATTCTCCCGCCTCAGCCTCCGAGTAGCTGGGACTACAGGCGCCCGCCACCACGCCCGGCTAGGTTTTTGTATTTTTAGTAGAGACGGGGTTTCACCATGTTAGCCAGGATGGTCTTGATCTCCTGACCTCGTGATCCACCCGCCTCGGCCTCCCAAAGTGCTGGGATTACAGGCTTGAGCCACCGCGCCCGGCACAATCTGTACTTTTTAAAGAAACACCTATTTAGTGCCAGGCACTAGGGATCTGGGATACAAAGACGAAAATTGGTAGTCCCTGCCTTTTATGGAGGCTTTTAGCCTAGGAAGGGTACAGACACTGCTGAAGACATCTGTTGGTTTTTGGCTTCCCGCCCCCAACCCCAACTTCCTCCTAGCCCATCGCTCCCCTTTTCGGGGAATCCCCCATTGTGTAGTTTGAGATGGGCAGCCTGTCTCCCACTACAGAAGCGAAAAGAGACAGATAATCCCCTCTCTTTCCCTTTTCCATTTCTGGTACAGCACAGGTGGGCACATGACTAGGCTTAGCCAATCAGATGCTTTCCTGGGCCATGGACTCTTGACAGTGCTGTAAGAAACTTGGCTCTAGCTATGGGTTATAGTCATTACGATGCTGGTGGCAGGTCAAACTAATGCCCTGTTCATTTTCCAAACTTGTTCTGCAGTCTTCCTTTGATTTTGAGAACCTCTAATATCATCCCAATATATTCATTTATTTCCCTTAAGGTGGCCAGCATTGGGTTCTGTGGGTTGTGGTCAACAACCAAATTCCCTACTAATGCAAAAATGATCATCTACTTTGGTGCTTTTGAAGGCAAAGGTAAGAAATCTACCCCAGTTACATCAAATAAGTTGAGTTTATTGTAGGAACACAGAAAACCATACGGAAAGTGGAAAAGCCTAAGATTTTAAGGCCAGCTGCCATTACAGGAGGGTCTTCATGAACTTCATGGACTGAGTTTAAAAGGTCATTTCGCCTTAAAGGACAACTCTGTCCCGGGCACACAGGGATGTGTGGTGCCCCTAGTCTTGATGAAGGATTCAGCCTACCACACAGGTCACTCTGAGGCTGAGATGGCACTAAGAATTTCAGCCAGTCATTGGATACGGGCTTCCCTGGGAAGGGTACATGATCTTGGGTGGGGTGACTTTCTTTAAAAGAGACACTTCCTGAAGACAGCTGGCAACTGAGGGCTGTCTGTTGGCAGCACTCCCAGTGGCACAGAGAATAAATCTATCATTCCTGAAGAGGGATCCAGGCAGCACATCACAGCATCTACTACATCAGATCTTTCTGTATTTCATGACCTTTCAGCTTCTGTTGCTACTGCTCATTGCTAAAGTCTTTCCCAATTCAAATCACTGACAGTGAGAATCTGATCTGACCTAGCCCACATCACAGGTCACCAACCATATGGAGATTGGCTCCCCTTGGCTATGGTTGGGAAGCAGGATCATATGGTAGAAATGCACCCTCCCAGCCTCACCTGTTTGACAGGGTCTGTGGGCAGAGCTGGAGGAAAACATTTTGGTAGGCATCAGGCATGATGGCATGTCTTCCCCATATACCAATAAACAATTGTAATGTGCTACAGTGGATGGAGTATATAAGTATGTAAGATGGAATATATCAGGATAAAGTGGGTGGAGTAAATATATAAGTACGGTATGTATAGGGAACAAAACACCTAAATCTACCTATTAGATCCCAGAAAGCTTCCCCATAGGCTTGAAATAAGACTTGAAGGATGAGCTAGGAATAGGGTTTGCCCAGCAGGTAAATAGAGTAAGACACTTCAAGTAGAGGGAACCACATGTACACAGAAACACGAGATAAATTATTGTGGCCCTAAAAGGATTGGCCTCCCGGCCACCCCATGTACTCACTGCCTTTTAACCAGATGCCTGGGAGGCATTTTTGGCAGCTGCTCAGAGGGAAGCATGCCACCCATTGATTCATCTGGGGCACTCCCTGCTCCCACCTTTCATGAGCTGGTGTCAGTGTATCCTCTGGGCCAAGTTATGCTGCACCCTGATCCTGTTTGACTTGTGTGCTCTGCCAGGATCCCTGCAAGAGGTGGCATGACCTGGGGCCCCTGCTGCCTTTCAGATAACAGCAGCAGCCAGGCCAAGGCAAACACTAGTCCCTCCTCATATAGGTGAGGCTCCCACTGACGTCAGCTGGGCCTTGGGAAGGCGGGAAGCAGGTGGGTTTAGTTGCCAACTTGGCTCTTAAAGGCAGCTCTGCTGTTCCTATTTCTTCATACTAAGAATGGAAGGATTCCCAGAAGAGGTGTGGAGGTTCTACCTATGGTCGCCAGGGGCACTGAAAGTTTGCTGACTTTTAAAGCATCACACAAATGTGACAATGAATAACACTTACAACAAAGAAAACGACGTCACCATCAGCAAGTTTGCAAGATAATAATGGCAAACATTTATTGAACACTTTCTATGTGCCAAGCAGTTGTTTACAGGAATTAAATTATATAGCCATCACAAAAACCCTGCAAGATAGACCCTCTTATTATCCCTATTTGACACATTAAGAAACAGAAAGCAATGAAGTAGCTATGCCCCAAATCACACACTTTGTAAATGGATTTGAGCTCAATCCCCTCCTTCTCAATCACTATGCAGTATGATATACAATATGCACTATACCAAATTATCCTATGTTCTGATGCCTAAACTGGCATCTTATGAGATGATGTCTGATATGGTTTGCTGTGTCCCCACCCAAATCTCATCTTGAATTGTAGCTCCCACAATTCCCACATGTTGTGAAAGGGATCCGGTGGGAGATAATAGAATCATGGGGGTGGTTTCCCCCATATTGTTCTTATGGTAGTGGATAAGTCTCACAAGATCTGATGGTTTTATAAGAGGTTCTCCCTTTCACTTGGCTCTCATTTTCTCTCTTGTCTGCCGCCATGTAAGATGTGACTTTTACCTGCTGCCATGATTGTAAGGCCTCCCCAGCTACATGGAACTGTGAGTCCATTAAACTTCTTTTTCTTTGTAAATTACCCAGTCATGGGTACGTCTTTATCAGCAGATGAAAATAGACTAATACAATGTCTGAAAATGCTCAACAATTTATTAATACAAATACTTTCATATACATTGTCTCACTTCATCTTCATATTAGTCCAATGAGGGAGTTAAGGCAAATGTTGTCATTCCCATTTTACAGATAAGAAAATGGAGGCTCAGAGAAGTAAATTAATAATCAGTAAGTAGCCAGCTTAGCACCTCAAATAGGTGTTCTGTTTCCCAGCCCAGTGATTTTTCCATCCTACTCTGTCATGAATCATTTCAAAGGGGCCTAAGAGTATCTGTATCCAAAAATATGTCCTTAAATATGTGGACCCTAAAAGTATTTCAAAGTGACTACACATTGGTGTTGTACATCTATTTCATATAGTAGATATATTCTAAAGCATGAACATTAAGTAAAATCGAAGTAAAGCTGAGTGGAAAGAGCTCTGAGCTGCAAGTCAAGAGTCGTGGTTCTTGTCTCTGCTCCATCCTGCATGTCAAATAACCTTAACTAATAACTTACTTTTGGGGACCTCATTTTTCTCATCTGAAAAACCAATGAGTTTTTATGAACTTACTCTCCCTTACAACTCTTAAATTATAGATATGATGATGCTATTGTAAGACGGGGTTACCTATCAATCTCCAAATCCACCTAGTTTCCAGTTGAAGACTTTCAGCAACCAGTAGCTGTGTAATGGTAACCTGGCCTGTTCATTCCCGGGTGTTCCCTATGTAGCCTCCAGACAGCAGACTCAAGATGGTCTATATGGGATGGAGGTGGACATCACCTGAATTTTTTTTTTTTATTTCTTTAATATTGATGGCAGAGAGATTAATTTATTTTTATTTTTATTTTTTTTTGAGATGGAGTCTTGCTCTCCCAGGCTGGGGTGCAGCGGCGCCATCTCAGTTCACTACAACCTCTGCCTCCCAGGTCCAAGCAATTCTCCTGCCTCAGCCTTCTTAGTAGCTGGGAGTACAGGCATGCACCACCACACCCAGCTAGTTTTTGTATTTTTAGTAGAGATGGGGTTTCACCATGTTGGCCAAGCTGTTCTCAAACTTCTTGCCTCAAGTGATCCTCCTGCCTCGACCTCCTAAGTGCTGGGATTACAGGCATCAGTCACCACACCTGGCCTCAGAGGGATTATTTTTAAAGAATCAAAGCAAATCAAGAGGTGGTACCTACCAAAATGCATACACCCACACCTTCTTGAACAGGCCATTTAGGCCGGCACATAGTTCACCTCGATAGATACAACACAGGAGTTGAGTGCTCACTGCCCATCCTTCTCCCCAAGCAGTGGTTACATCTCCTCACTATGAGTGATTAAGGACAGGCCTCAGTTTTGGTCCATTTTTGAATCATTCTCTTACTTGAACTCCAAACTTGTCGCTTGGGTTTGTCAGCTTCTTCTGTGGGCAGGGACGTCTTGAGAAGCATGCGGGCTGCAGCTGCTCCTCAGGTCTCCCCTGCCTGGTCTCAGTCCTTATATTTTCAAGCTTCACATCCTCTACTGAAACTGCAGCAACCGAGTCCTGCTGCTTTTCCTGTTCTCTTTTTCACTCGTTTTCTCTCTGTATTTCCACATTCACGACTCCCATTACTCTCCCTGTAATACCACTGTGTTTCCTAACCTTCAATGATCTACTCCTTTTTCAATCAGAAGAAAAAAATTCTGTGCGCTCCTTCACCACCATCACTCTGATAGAGTTGATGTAAATTATGTTTCTTTTTATCTGATCACCTGAAAATGTACAAATATAAAACCAGGTTTTTTTTAAATCCTCAGGTTTACAGCTCTCATATGATTTTTAAAAACCAATCTTACAAATAAAGTACAAGCATCCATACAAAATCCTAATTCATTTAATGTATTAATTTAATGTGGCAGATGATGCTGTTTGAAATTGCTAAAATTACATTTTGGCATGGGACTGTGGTATGGGCCATGACGACTTGGGATCTTCTAAGCTTAGTATGCCTGTGCCATCATGTGCCACGTGAGGATCGATTCTCCCATCTTTTTCTGCCATCCAAGCTACGGTCTAGTCTTCATTTGTGCAACGTGCCAACTGGGCTCAGCTTTTTTTTACATCAAGGCTCCCTGTGTTATTTTCTCATTAGTCTGTGATAATTTAGATTGAGTGCCATTGTAATAAAGACACAGCACAGGCTGCGGAAACTGTGGCACTAGTAGGTTACTAGGTTACAAGGTGGTTGCCATGTTTTTCAAACTGGGTCACATCCCTATTGTGCATCATGAGATCAGTTTGGTGAGTTGTTACAAGCAATTTTTTTAAATGTTACAGAAAAAAGAAAATATCAAGTATTACATGGTGTCAGAATAAGTATTTAGAAAATTGTTTCTCTCTCTCTCTCTCTCTCTCTCTCACACACACACACACACACACACACACACACACACACACACACACATACACACATACACACGCTTACATAACCAATCCAAACAGATGCCAGTATTGTTTCTGGGGAAGCTCCGTGGAAGCCCACTGAAATAGACTAAATAATGGTCCCCAAAGATATCAGGTCCTAATTCCTGGAACCTGCAAATGTTGCTTAATAAGCAAAAAGGGTCTTTGCAGATATTATTAAAGTAAGGGAATTGAGATGGATAGATTATCCTGGATTATCCATGTGGGCCCTAAATGTAATCACAGGTATACTTATAAAAGAAAGACAGAGGGCGATTTGATGAAGACAGAATGGTGGCCCTGTTGACTCCTTGGTTTTGGCCTGCTGAAACTGACTTCAGACCTGCGGCTTCCCAAGCTGGGAGAGAATGAATTCTGTTGTTTGAAACCACCCCGCTTGTGGTTGTTTGTTACAGCAGCCACAGGAAACCAATAGAGCCTCCCTCTCCCCTCACCGTCGCTGGTGGGTACTTTCTGGGGTAGTTGAAGGCAATCCCAGAGGAGGTACCAAGACTTTTAGGGGGGTAGGGTAGTGACACGTAGACTCAGAGCCATTTCTCAAGTGGTTTGGAGTATTAAGTATTTTCACAACTGGCACACCTGGACTGGTCTAGACTGGCTGCCTGTCAGTTCTATTTGTGTACGGACATCAGTGATGGAAACTGGGCCACTGTGTAAGATGGATTCCTTCTGTGGGTGGCTGCCAAAAAAAAAAAAAGAAGTTTGAAGGTCACTAATTCATATGGCCCAGTCTGTGCTTAAACTGACTAATTTTTTTTTTAGGTCACCATCCTTATGAAAACACAAAATTTAAATATTCTCACGGAGACTCTGTGGACTCCAAGGTTCATCTGCAGGCACTCAAGGGCCCTTGGACCCCACTTTAAGAAACTCAGTGAGAACCATCTGCCCCCAGCATCAGGCAATTATTGTATCTCTTGGACCTTGAGCCTAATTAGGGTGGGCTCAGCCACCCCCAGGTGTGCCCACCTGAGCTCCCTTCCAGAGCTGCTCATGGCACCTGCCAGCTGACCAGGAGGGTGGGTTTGAGGCTTCTGGAAGGCCCCACCCTTGGCTGTGCAATTTGGGAGCCACTGTGACCATCTGCCCTCCCACTGTGCTTGTACCTGTCTCTCTGCCCCAGGACCCACATACCCTTTTCTTCCAGGAAACCCCTGTCTCTTCGATCGCCATAGCCTCAGAGGACTGACTTAGCCCTACAGTCTTAGAAGTAAAGATTTGGAGCAAAAGCGGCTTCAAAAAACAAACAAACAAACAAACAAAACCACTGTCACTGGGGTGTAACAAACTTCTTTCTCTGGGGCCTCTTTTCTGTTACTCTTTGCTTCTCAACTCCCCACTCCACATCCCAGCCCTGATGCAAGAAGGGGCAGGGTCCTTACCTAGCAACCACAAAGCCTGTGTCTGTGCTCCTAAATCCCTGAGGCCCTGCTCCATCATAGGTGGTTTTAGTATTGTTATCAGTAGCTCTGCCTCCCTTTGTGGCAGAAAAGCCTTGAACCATCTCCCTTTGGGTTCCCTGAGCCTTCCTTTGTCTTTCCCAAACCAGGTCACGCCTGAGCTTCGGCTCCACCTTGAGGCCTCCAGGGTGCCTGCCCTTAGGTGAAACCTCATTGTGACCCAGGAAGATGTCCTCTCTGGACAAACCATTTCCTTGCACGTGCACCAGCCAACCGTCATAGCAATAACCATCATCTGAGATAGCCCTTTACATACTGTTTTCACATATGTCTGCTCACTGGACCCTCATCATGACTTTGGGAATTCATTGTGTTTCCATCACCCCATTTTACAGATAAAAACTGAGACTCAAGGCCGAGTACAGTGGTTCATCCCTGTAATTCCAGCACTTTGAGACCAGGGCAGACAGATTGCTTGAGCTCAGGAGTTCGAGACCAGCCTGAGCAACATGCAAGACCTCATCTCTACTGAAAAGCAAAACACTGAGACTCAGTGTTCAAGGGACTCATTGCTCTACTACTATTCACAGGGATCCCTAACCCCAGGCTGTAGACCTGTGCAGTCCATGGCCTGTTAGAAACTGGGCCACACAGAAGGTGAGCGGTAGGCGAGCAAGCATTACCACCTGAGCTCCGCCTCCTGTCAGATCAGCAGCGGTAGTAGATTCTCATAGGAGCGTGAACCCTATAGTGAACTGCACATGTGAGGGATCTAGGTTGTGAAGTCCTTGTGAGAATCTAACTAGTGCCCGATGATCTGAGGTGGAACAGTTTCCTTCCTCCCCTCCCCGCCCCCAGTCCGTGGAAAAATTATCTTCTACCAGGTGGTCTCTGGTGTCAAAAACATTGGGGACCGCTGATCTAGTAGGTAACAGAGCTGGTTTTAGAGCCCCCTCTTCAGACCCTAGATCCTATCCACTCCCACTGTGCTTCTTTGCCTTATTTTCTCTGAATAGCAAAGCTTTAAAGAGAAAGGAAGGAAACAGGGTTTCTCTACCCTAGCTCTCCAACAGGGACTGTCAGAGGGAGTTGCATAGAAGCTTCCCTGCCCTAAAGTTGAATACGTTTATAAATCATCCTTATCCTTATGAGTAACCTACCTGGTATAGTGTGAGGGTTCCTGGAAGAGGCCCTCCCCTCACCCTGAAATTTCCTGGTTCTTGACAAGATGGTTGAAATCTGAAACCCTACCATTTGGAGTTCATTCTTTTTGGGTCTCAGCGTCATGAGATAGCAGAGCTTTGGAATCAAACACATCAGGATACCAAACCCCTTTTCACAACTTAGCCCTGTGGCCCTGGGCAAGTCTATCCTTTCTGCAGTTGTCATCTATTTAGAGGACATGACCTGAGACATAATTTGCAGGAACCTCTTGTTCGCAAGCTATTAAGAATTTCAAGATGGCAACAACAGAGTATTAAATCCAGGCCGGGGCCCTTCTAGGCACAGGCCCTGTGCAAGTGCTCCAGTCTCACACCCATAAAGTCAGCCCTGAGAGTGCAGGCCTGTCTCATGGAGAAAGTGTAAGAAGAGTTCGGTGGTTAATAAAATGTTCATTTCTTTCCTTTGGCCAGTGATTTTCCCGCCAGAAGACCCACATGGGTGCTCCCTGCAAATGCAACTTCCTGGTGCTTCACTAGTCCATTCTCATTCTAGGATGGGGCCCAGAAATGTGCATTTTTCCAAAGATCCCCAGGAGATTCTGATAGAAATGGAAGCTACCCTTTGAGGAGCTTAGCTCCTTCAACTAGCAGGTAACTCGTTGGAGGAGTTGGTTTTCACAATCCCAAGTACTTGACACACACAGTGGCCCTGGAACTCTGGGTGTGCCATGGGAAAATGGCTGCAGGTACATGAACTGAAAGAGCTGGTCACCAGGAGCTTTGACATTTGGAATCTCAAGTCTTTGACATTTGGGATCTCAAGATCGTCAAGTCTCCATGACGGCATGAAGGACCTTCAGCTAAAGGAAACTCGCCCTGAGACACAGCAACTCCAGCAGAGGCAGTGGTAGGTCTTGGGTACCACAGTTCTTTCTGCAGCTCGAGGCTCACCTTGCAGCACTTCCTGAAGTCCCCAGGGTGGACCTTGGTCTGCCTCCTTCCTCACTGCATTCCTCCTTGGCATCCTTAAACAGCTTGCCTTGCCTCTTGAATTCTGTACCCTGGGGATCTGTGGTCCTGTTCACCCCTCAACACCCTCAATGGGTCCCACCAGGAGACTCGGATTCAAGAGGGTCTACATCTGTCTCCATTACTAAAGAAAACTGCAGCTTCTTCCCTAATTCCAGATCTTAGCACACCTTGGAACTTACCAATGCTCATAGCCCCACTGTGATGGGCAACTTGCATCCATCTCCTCATCGAACCCTCACCACAACCCTCTGAAGGAGTCCGTGTATCCCCACTTTACAGATGAGAAAGCTGAGGATGATTTATGGCTATTTTGATACAAAGCGTGGACATGGGACTTAAACACAACAACCCTGCAAGGCAGATGAGGCCAACATTAGCAATCCTCATTTTATAGCTGAGGAAACTGAGTTCTAATGGGTTAGGCAATTGCCCAAGGTCATAAGTGCTGCAAGCAGAAGAGCTGAGATATGAACCCAAGTGGCTTGACCTCAGGCCTGAGGCTCTTTCTAGCCCACATCCTCAGAGGTTCTCCCAGTAGACTTCCCTCTGTCCTCTTTTGGAGAAACCTAAAAGGCCCAGCTAGGTATTGAAGAAGGAGGAGCTGCATTCAGCTCTGAGGAGGGAGGGACGCTCATTACATGTTGACCATCACGTGCTGACCTTCACAGCTCAGCTGGGAAGTTTGCAACAGCCTCTGACATAGGAACGCCCAAGCAATGGGAGCTGAAGAGGTCAACCCCAGGTGTGGTGGATGTCCCCCTCCAGGGCCATACCTGGCAGCTCTGCTTGAAGAAGCTCAGAGATGGACTGTATTAGTCTGTCCTTATGCTGCTAATAAAGACATACCTGAAACTGGGTAATTTAAAAAGGAAAGAGGTTTAGTTGACTCACATATGGTTGGGGAGGCCTCACAATCACAGTGGAAGGCAAATGAGGAGCAAAGTCATGTCTTACGTGGCAGCAGACAAGAGAGCTTATGCCAGGGAACTCCCATTTTTAAAACCATCAGATCCCACGAGGCTTATTCACTACCAGAAGGACAGTATGGGGGAAACTACCCCCATGATTCAATTGTCTCCACCTGGCCCACCCTTGACACATAGGGATTATTACAATTCAAGGTGAGATTTGAGTGGGGACGCAGTGAAACCATATCATGGACCCAGCTTCACAATCCAGGGAGGTGAAAGAATCCCTTCTCTCCCAGGACACAAGATCTCAGCTCCCTGGCTCTCCTCTCCCGTCTATCCCCAGCTCCATGGGCATGCCCCCAACACTGAATCTCAGATGCAGTCCAGTCCTGCCCCAGGAGCCCCTCCTTGTTGACTCCCTCATCCCAACCTCCATATCTCCTGCAATGGCATGGAAATTGGGTGGGCAATGCCTCCTAGAATGACCCAGAAGCACGAGACTGCAGGGAAGTAACAGAAGGAGAGGGAGGGAGACTTTGGATGGAAACAGTCAGTTACCCCCATCCTGCTCCCATGCCTCTCCTTGGATTGCCAGTGCCAACATCCTGGCAGTGGTCAGGCCTGTCAACAATTTAGATTACTTACACAGAAAAGAAAAGTCTATCATAACAGGCCCTTAGAAATATCATGGTCTTCATCATTATCATTGGTAACTTTTTTTTAAAACCAGGTATTTTGTGCCAGGCACTACTGTGAACACTTTCACATATGAATCTATTCACTGAGCACTTAGCATATCTAACTTCCTTATTTATAATATCCCCAATGGCCCTGAGGGGCTGGGACTATTATTTGCCTGTTTCATAGATGACAAAGGTCACACAGCCAATAAGTGGTAGACCTGAAACTGAAATCCTAGTAATGCTGATCCCAAAACTTGTCTTTGTACCATGTAAACATCTTCAAGAGTCACGTGTAGAACTAGACGAAATTGCGGAAATAAACAAGCCTGTCTATTCAGCAGAAGCCTCACAAATGGGGGACAGGACAAAAGTGGAAGAAGTGCCCCTGCCTTCCGGGATGCTCTACTAGGTTGCCAGGTGGAATTTCCCCACAGGAGCAGTGGTAGAGGCCGATGGTGGCAAAGGGAATGTCTGTGGGCTGGGAGGGCCAGCAGCCAAGCTCAGCAGAGAAGGCGCAGGCTTTGGAACTCTCTCCTTCACAAGCCTCTGGGATGGTTTCCCATCCCAGCTTTATGTTCTGCAGCTCACAGGATTTGGGAGAGATCTTGTACCCCTAAGTTGTATGCATGTGTCCTGACCCACCCTCTCATTGTAGACTCTGCTGATCCCACTCCCTGCCCTCTGGTGACCTCAGTTTCTAAACTGTCCATGTGTAGGCCTTGAACTTCTTTCTTGGCTCTAAAAAAATCCATCATCAGGGATGCAGCAGATGACACTGCTTTGTGACCTCCCTGTGCCCTGCCAGCTGCTAGCTGCCCATCAGAGTACCATGGAGAGAAGCAGTGTGGGGTCAAGTCCAGGTCCTACCAAGTATGGCTGGGAGTGTGCTGCAGGCCACCGTACGTCTCCAACCCTTCTTGCTTCATTTATAAAACATGGAATATAATGCCTGGTGCTGTAGTTGACACACAGGTTTTCCTGAGAATCTAACAGAGGAAAACAGAATGGCTTTGGAAAACATGTACCTCATTTCACTGTCAGGCACAACTGTCACCTGGATGCTCTCAACCTGGCCTATGGGTCATCAAATGATGGACTGCCTCCCTCTATCTGTCAAAATACCTGATTTCTATTTGGGGGATTCAGCCCTCCCTGGTCTCAGGAATGCATATTGATTGGAATTGGCCCTGTCCCCCTTCAGGGATAAGCCCCAGTTAGCTTAAGCTAATAAGGATAAACCCTCCTCCTAACACAATGACTGACTTAGGGAAGAGCATGCAACTCAGTCTGAACCAATGAGGGAGTGTGATTTCTCAAACATATGTAGAAGCTACCAGAAGACATGATATCTTCCCTTAGATCATAGAAGGTCTGGCACTGTCATAGCTATCTGCTACTATGAGGTGAGACCCTGGAACTGCCAGGAGACTACTATGTGAGGCCCTAGGGTGAGGCCCACACTGTGGGAGGCAGACAGAGAGAAACATGGCCCCAGTGACCTCCGTTTGTTGCTGGGGCAAACCTTACCCGATATCATCCCAACCTCCAGGAATTTTGGCTCATGGAAATAAATACCTTCCACTGTTGAAGCCAGCTTGAGTTGGGTTTTGTTATTTGCAGCAGGATGCCCGGCTACATCAATCTTCTGCTGCCCCTGCCTCTTCTTGTCCAATGCATGGGGCCTCTCTGGCACTGGGAGAAAGAAAAAAGCAGAGCAGGGATGAAAAGAGGAGAGGACGTGAAAGCCAAGCCCACATGTTTAACTTATTGGTAGCTGCTCTGGAAAGAGGCTCAACAGAAGAGCCTCAGAGATGTTGGCGGAATGAAGTTCCAGGGTTACTTGGAGATGTCTATCCTTTCCCTTCTCCCGTAGATCATTAAGAGTTGGCTGGGAGTGGTAATCCCCACCAAACATAGCCAGAGAAATGTCACTGCTCTGAAGTCTGAGTCTTTCCAGAGAGCGTGTTTAGAATGAACCCCAGAGCTGAGGGCAGAGGCCATCCCATGTTAGTGACCCATCTGGAACATATGAGCCACTTCATAGACAGTAGAGAGCAGCTTAGAAGCAGCCCCTTATCCATCTGTTCCTCATGCCCCAATCCTGCCCCAAAGAACAAGAATGAATAAGGCCTGCGGGCCAATCTTGCTGACCTGGGAGACAGTATATGACTTCAGCTTGTCCTGGTAGCAGGATTGGAGAAGAGTAAGGCTTAGGGGTTCCATGAAGTGCTAGGCAAGAAGCTGGAGATAATTAGGACCACCTGAGACTGCTCTGAGCTCAAGAGGAAAGAGGGAGGTGGGCCAACGGAGTAACAGCCAACAATCCAGGACATCCAAAGGACTGGGCCAGCTCAGGACAACCCAGGGAGCTGCCAGCACCTGAGATTCCAAGAAGCAGGAGCCTATCACAGCAGCCAGAAGTTAGGGAGCCAGCCCTGTCCGAGGCATAGGCTCACAGGCACACGGCCACAGACCCCAGTCTCTGGCTCCAACACATTCCAGCCACAGACCTCTAAGAACCTCTTGGAGACTCAGTTACCTCATCTGAGCAGTGGAAGTAGTAATTCCTCCTTTATAAGGTTGTCTTGAAGAATAAGTTCATGTTAAGTGCTTAGCGTAGTGTCCAGCCCATTGTTGAGCTCCTTCGTTATTTACTGGGTATTAAGAAAAGCAGGGATTCTGTGGGGGAACTAGTGGGTTGGGTACTGGGGCAGGGAAGGGGCCAGGAACAAAGCAGAAGCTCAAGGCTTCCCCTTTCTAGTTATTAATTCAACACTTAGCATCCACAGTGGCATGCGGGCTCCCAGCTGGGCATGCAGACAGAATGAGAGCCAGTCACAGCCTGCAGCTCAGTGAAGCTGAGTCCCCCGTGGGGCTGGGCTGAGGCCTCGCAGCAAGTGAGCCTCACGTAGGAGCGCTCAATGGGCCTCTGCTGGGGTCTGGGCAAGGCAGAGCCTGTAGAAACGAGGCAGAGACAGGCAGAGGCAAATGGAGCCTGGCATTGCACAGAGTGGGGCCACAGGGGCCTCTGTTTTCTGTTCCTCTTGGTGACATGGGTGGATCAGTAAGTCAGACTGAAAGCCAAAGAGATGAGCATCTTTGCCTGTACTCAGTGGTTAAGAATTTCCTTAACCAGAGCTGTTGAATTTTCACTCATGTTTCTGTACTTAATGTTTAAGAATTAAAGAAAAGTTTTTAAATAACTCTATATTCTACAAAGATGCTCCTGTGTCCCACAGACCCACCTGGAGCCTCTGTTCCCTGGCTGTAGGTCATGAGAGGGGTGGGACAGAATGCTGAAAGTATACGCCTGATGATGGCTGCCTTGGAACCCAGCCCCACTACACCCAAATTTAGGAGCTGTGTCATCCTGCATACATTCTCCAACCTCTCTGGGCCTCCAGTTCCCATCTGAAAAAGTAGAGATAGTGGTGACTTCAGTGAACTCACATGGATAAAAGCACTTGCAACAGTATTAGGTAAATGTCACACAAGCATTTGCTAATACTGTTACCATGGCCTCGATTGGCATCCCCCAGGCTGCTGCATGCTGGGAAGAGGACACGGGACTCCTTAATTGCCCAATGACAGCCCGGGCTGTGGCACAAACCACAAATGTACTGAAGGCTTCATGTCTCTACTAGGATTCTTTTGGTTACAAGCAGCAGTAAACCTGCCCCAAACTGACATCAGCAAAAATAACATTTTATGAGCACACATAACTGAAGAGTACATGGCTTGGTTCACATGCCCAAAGGATGAGGTCAGGATCTGGTGTCACTCTGCCCCAACTTGGCTCTCCTCCCTGCATTGATTCTATTCTCAGACTGGATCTCCATTCATGGTGACAAAATGGCTCCCAATGGGCAGGGGCTACATCCTTCCTCCCTGGCTCACAATTAGTGAGAAAAGAGCAAAACTGCTGCCCTGGAGGCTCAAGCCAAAGCACCCCCCAACCCCCATCAAATCACATTGCCTTTGATTGGCCTGACTTGATCCCAGGATGGTCACCAGCGTTTTGATTAGTTAGGTCTGGGTTAAGCACCACCCTAGTGTTTTGATTAGTTAGGTCTGGGTCAAGCACCACCCTAGTATTTTGATTAGTTAGGTCTGGGTCAAGGACCACCCTAGTGTTTTGATTAGTTAGGTCTGGGTCAAGCACCACCCTAGTGTTTTGATTAGTTAGGTCTGGGTCAAGCACCACCCTAGTGTTTTGATTAGTTAGGTCTGGGTCAAGCACCACCCTAGTGTTTTGATTAGTTAGGTCTGGGTCAACGACCGCTCCTGGAGCCAGACTTGGAACCACAAGGAGAAGTGGATGCCCAAGCAGAATCTGGGACCCTGACCTCTCCACAAAAAAAGGAATAAATAAATAAAATATTTGTAATATTTGAGGATGGCAGAGGAGAATTCTAACATAGCAAGGAAAAGCTCTGCTTTCTTTTCCCTTAACATTTCTGAACAACTCATCTCCTCTTTCTATTCCAAGAATGAGAGCCAGGCAGGTTGTTAAGATGGTTAAGAATCCATGCTCTGGTTAAGAATCCATGCTCAGGAATAAGACTGTCTGGGGCAGATCCTGGTTTTGTGTGACCCAGGGCAACTCCCTTTACCACCTTGGGCCTCAGCCCCCTTGTCTATAAGACAAGGCCAATAATCCTACCTACTTTCTGGCCTGTGCTGAGAATTAAATGAAAGGATAAATCCTCAGAGGGTGTGTCCAGCCCACAGTAAATAATCAATTTGTGCTTACAGTTGTTATTCACGTGTGGATGTTCCTGCTCCAACTCTGGCCTCTCTAATCCAGCACTAGGCCCTGGGCTAAAAGGCTTCAGGAGAAAGAATGCAATGGCAGGCCAAGGATGAGGCCAGCACTCAGATACTTCTACCCTGCTCCTGAGGGTAGGAAGAACCTGTGAGTGCAGGACCCAGGAAGGCCAGGCTGCAGCACAGGCCCCAGGGCAGGACCCAAGCCAGGCCCGGAATACCCAGGAACACTTCCTACCCCCAAGTTAATAAGAAAACCACAGCATCTATTTTTTTAACTGACACATAATTGCACATATTTATGGGGTACAGAGTGATATTTCAATCTATGCATACAATGTATGAGGATCAGATCAGGATAACCAGCATTTCCATGCCCTCAAACATTTATCATTTCTTTGTGTTGGGAATATTCAAATCCTCTTTTCCAGCTATTTGAAAATGTGCACAGATTGCTGCTGACCATAGTCATCCTACAGAGCTATAGAACACTAGAGCTCATTTCTCCTATCTAGCTGTCATTTTGTGTTCATTCACCAACCTCTCCTTATCTTCTCCTCCCCCTTTCCCTTCCCAGCCTCCAGTTCCTGCCATTCTACTCTACTTCTAGCAGAATCTCTTCTTGCCTTCAGAGCCCCTTCCCCCAAGAGAAGCAGTCAAAAACGCCATCCAAATAAGGCCCAAAGCTGTGCCGGAATTTGCATGCAGAGTGTTTATATAGATTAGAACATCTCTGTTGACTCGCAGCTTAAACCTCTGAGACTTTGCAGTTCATCAAAGTTTAATGTTCTGTTTCACGATGTTCCTTGCTGTCGTTAAGTGGCTCTGTCAGCTCTTAGAAGGGAAACTTCCCCCTTCAGGGTACATTTCCCCTGCCTTGAGCCCAGGAGCCCCACTGCTAAGGGCATCTGTTCTGTTTGCTTTTGAGAAGTACAGATGTGAGTAGTCACCAACTCGGATCTTTTGTTCTGCTCATCTGGCAGCTGGGGCAGCTGGCTGATGTAACAGCTGCAGAACACGGGGTCTCCCAGAAGGGAGAAAAAGAGAAAAGAAAAAAGACAAACATATCCCAGGATGATATGCCACCACTCAGAGGCCTCCAGGAATTGGATCTAAAGAATCTCACTCCACATCATTCCAGCCAGAGTGGAGGTCAATGGAATGCAGTTGAGTTCAATCCACATTTGTTGGGCCTTCACTGGGCAGCTGGTCAGAGGAAGGTGGTTGCTTAACAGGATCATTAGGATATGGTACACTCTAGTTGGGAGTAGAAGGCTCTTGGATGGGAAAGAGCTGGCTGTATCGTGAAGGAATCTAAATTGCAAAGTGTTTACAGGTGTCACACAAGCGTTATCAGAGGACATGGCTGAGGTCTTCATTTGTAGGTGCTCAGATGTCACCTAAGTTAAGTGAACTGTTCGGGTCAACCTACAGACAATTCTTGAGTATCCAGTGAGTTTCCTGCACTGTGCAGGCACAGAAGAAAGAATAGGCATTCAAGAAACATTTGTCTATTTTGTGTGTGTGTTTGTGTGTATGTGTGTGTGTGTGTGTGTGTGTGTGTGTGTGAGAGAGAGAGAGAGAGAGAGAGAGAGAGAGAAAGAGAGAGAGAGAGTCTCGTTCTGTTGCCCAGGCTGGAGTGCAGTAGTGCAATCTCAGCTCACTACAACCTCTGCCTCCCAGGTTCAAGCTATTCTCCTGCCTCAGCCTTCCAGGTAGCTGGGATTACAGGCAGGCACCACCATGCCCGGCTAATTTTTGTATTTTTAGTGGAGATGGGGTTTCATCATGTTGGCCAGGCTGGTCTCAAACTCTTGACCTCAGATGATCCACCTACCTCGGCCTCCCAAAGTGCTGGGATTACAGGCGTAGCATTTGACTATTTAATGACTACCTCAAACTTTACACTGAAATTAACTCATATTTCATAATAATGTGATTAAATAAGGAGAAGCCAGCATAGATGAATGTTAATCCAAATTCAATCCCATCTGATTATCTCTCTGCTCCCTCAGTGGTCCAAGCCACCTCTGCCTCTCACCCGAATTATGGCAGTCATTTCCTAACCAGTCCCTCTGTACCATACACCTCATTCCCCTTTCAATTTATTCCCAACACAGCAGCCGAGGAAATCTTCTTAACACGTAAGTTGTGTCACATCAGTCCTGTGCTCAAAACCCTCATCTTGCAAAGTGTAAAAGCCAAAGTCCCTCCAATGAGTGACTTCCAGGGACCTGCGTTACTTGTACTGGAGCCACCTTGGAAGTGGTTCTTACAGCTCCAGTAGAGCCACTGCAGCCAACATCATGTGGAACAGAGATGGGTTTTTCTTTGCTGAGCCTACAGAAATTGCAGAATCATGAGTGACTAAAAGAGTGTTATTTTTATAAGCCACTAAGTTTGAGGCGGTTTGTTACACAGCAATAAATAGCCATTAAGCTTTCACATGAAGGCTGGGTGTGGTGGCTTATGCCTGTAATTTCAGCACTTTGGGAGACCAAGGCGGATGGATGGCTTGAGCCCAGGAGTTTAAGGCCAGCCTGGGCAACATGGCAAAACCCCATCTCTACAAAAAAAAAATAGAAAAATAAGCCGGGCGTGGTGACGCACACCTGTAGTCTCAGCTCCTCTGGGGGTTATGGCGGGAGGATCACTTGAGCTCTGGAGGCAGAAGTTGCAGTGAGCCAAGATGGTACCGCTGTACTCCAGCCCGCGCATCAGAGCAAGACTCTATCTCAAAAAACAAACAAAAAACAGATTCACATTAAAAAATAGTTCATTGCTAAAAAGAGTCAAAAGACATTATTGTAGAAAAATAACTAATGAAAAGATAAACTTTTTATTATGCATTAAATTTCAAAAGGCCACAAAACAGTATATATAGAATAAAAATTTTTTTAGTGTACAAGTTTCTATAAAGTTTTCATGCAATTTGAATTTTTAATAAAATCACTTCTATAATAGGTATAAACAAGTTGCAAAATGCAACTCAAGATTTAAATAAAATTGTCAATGATTTATTTGTTTCAATTTTTTTATAGAGGGGAAGAGAGTATGAGAGGGAGTACGAAAATTCTTTTACTTTTTATTTATTTTTATTTTTTGAGACACAGTCTCACTCTGTCACCCAGGCTAGAGTGCAGTGGCACAGTTTCGACTCACTGCAACCTCTGCTCCTAAGTTCAAGCAATTCTCCTGCCTCAGTCTCCCGAGGAGCTGGGATTACAGGCATGCTCTACGATGCCCAGCTAATTTTTGTATTTTTAGTAGAGATGAGGTTTTGCCATGTTGGTCAGGCTGGTCTCAAATCCCTGACCTCAGGTAATCTACCTACCTCAGCCTCCCAAAGTGCTAGGATTACAGATGTGAGCCACTGCACCTGGCCTAAAAATTCTTTCATTTCTTTCTATCTTCCAACCTTCTAAATTCCAGAAAGAGGGTAGGCATAGCTGAAATGCAAAAAGAGAGTAAGTTAATTCCTAGGCTTAGCTACCCACACCCCAGTACCTGATGACTTGGGAAATGTGGACTCCAAGATCTGTAATACGTTGTGTTTTGTTATTGCCTTTAATCTAGTCCCACGTGCAATGCAGTTCCATTGTATAACCTGGGTGACAGACTGGGGAAGCCTGACTTTCATTCCAGAGCCAGTGAAATTGGTTCCAGTCTCCCTTCCCTCCCTGTGATTTCTTCACTCTTTTATATGTGTCTTCAGTTGAATTTATGTCACTGTTCCTTGCAAACAAAACAGGTCCAAGTCAGATCAACCATACTGGGTTTTCAGGCAATTGAAAATTTCAGATTCTTTTTAGTAAGTCTCCCTCAGCCGGCCCTCGTCTTTTTTTTTTTTTTTTTTTTTTTTTTTTGAGACAAAATGAAAATGTAGTAGTTTACATTTTTCCGAGTTTCATTTCATCTTCCTGGTTTCAACAGTTTTTCCAGCCTGTCAAGACCAACTGAACTTTAATTGGATCACCTGTCATACAAGCTGCTCGTCTCAGACTTAGGTCTTCTGGAAATTTTACAACTATGCCTTTGGTGTCTTTATTGAGAAAAATGTTGAACTTTTAAACTCTGTTGGAGTGGGTGGAGTCTTCTGCAGAATTTCATAGTCATTTAGTGTTTAAAAATCCCACAACCACCGTCAGATTAAGATGGGTGTCAGACAAACAGGTAGGAGTGATCTGAGCAGAGGTTGGGTGACTTTTAGATTAAGTGTCCACAGCTCCACCCAAAGTAAACATGAAACTCCCCTGAGAATCCCTTCATGTCAGTTACTGTTCCACAGATGCGCTAATCTTCTTTGAGTCCAATGCAAATATCTGTCCTATGTTTATTGTCCTAACATATCAATGTCCTATCTGTATTTGCCAACGTAAGCTCTTTTGAGGCAGGGACAATTTTTGTCATTTGGTTAAACAACACAGGACTGGGGACTTCTAAAATGCTGGGTGGGAAGAACTGGGACGAGTCAGAATAATATGGAGGAGGTTATGGTAAATGTCTTTTAACCATTGATAAATGGGACAAATCAATGGAGAAAAAAACAATTATTCAATAAATGATGCTGGGATCTTCATTAGCTCTTTTGAGGAGAAAAACCTCCATTTGGGCTCTAAACTTCTACTATGCATCCAGATAAATTTCAGAGGGATTAAAGAGACGATACCAAAGAAAATCATCAAATAGACACATAGATCAATGGAACAGACTTGAGAGTCTAGAAATAAGTTCTTAAATTTTGGTCAATTTTTTGTTTGTTTGTTTTGTTTTTTAGAGACAGGATCTCACTCTGCCACCCAGGATGATTGCAGTGCTATGATCACAGGTCACTACAGCCTCGACCTTCTGGGCTCAAGTAATCCTCCCACCTCAGCCTCTTGAGTAACTAGAACTGTAGGCACATGCCACCACGTCTGGCTACTTTTTACATTTAAAAACATTTTTTATAGAAATAGGGTTTTACCATGTTGCCCAGGATAGCCTCAAACTCTTGCCTTCAAGCAATCCTTCCACTTTGGCCTCCCAAAGTGCTGAGATTACAGGCATGAGCCAGTGTACCCCGTCTTGGTCAACTGATTTTCAACAAAGGTGCCAACATAATCTACTGGGGAAAAGAGAGCCTTTTTAACAAATGGCTCTGGGACAATCAGATATCCCAGGCAAAAAGATGAACTTGCCTCACACTATATACAAAATTTAACTCAAATCGGATCATAGACTTAAATGTAACAACTAAAACAAGAAAACATTTAGAAGTCAGTATAGGAATTCCGGGCGCGGTGGCTCAAGCCTGTAATCCCAGCACTTTGGGAGGCCGAGACGGGCGGATCACGAGGTCAGGAGATCGAGACCATACTGGCTAACACGGTGAAACCCCGTCTCTACTAAAAAATACAAAAAACTAGCCGGGCGAGGTGGTGGGCGCCTATAGTCCCAGCTACTTGGGAGGCTGAGGCAGGAGAATGGCGTGAACCCAGGAGGCGGAGCTTGCAGTGAGCTGAGATCCGGCCACTGCACCCCAGCCTGGGCGACAGAGCGAGACTCCGTCTCAAAAAAAAAAAAAAAAAAAAAAAAAAAAAAAAAAAGAAGTCAGTATAGGAGAAAATCTTCAAGACCTTAAACAAAGATTTCATAGTTATGACACTCCAACTGCGACCTGTAAAAGAACACATCGATCAGTTGGACTTCCTCAAACATTTTAGTGCTTCACAAGACACCACTAAGAATATGGAGAGACAAGCACCAGACTGGGAGAAAATATTTCTAAACACAACTCCTGCTGTCATGGAGTTTATCTTCTTTGGGGAGTATGAGGGGCCCACAATAAACACTAGTGCATAAGAAAAATATCAAACAGTGATTCCTGCTCTGCAGAAAAGCAAACTACTGTGATATGTTGACCATGTTGGATTGTGTAGTCGGTCAGGAAAGAGATCTCTACAGAGATTGCTCATTTAAATTGAGCAATCTGAGCTCTGAATGAAAAACAAAATAGCAATCAGGCACCTGAAGATCCAATGGGAGCACCCTCCAGGCAGAAGCAACAGCAGCACATGCAAAGGCCCTGAGTGGGGCATGAGCTTGGCATGTTTAAGGAAAGGAACAACGACTCTGTCAAAGTAGGAAAGGAGGAGGGAGTTGACCAGTGAGGTGGCCACAAAAGGGGAGGCATGGTCCTGGAGGGCTTTGTAAGCCGAGGTGAGGAGGTCATGTGCCCTCAAGCATGATTGAGTCAGACACGTGTGTGAGCTCCACTGTAGAAAATGGATTCCAAAAAATGTTCCACTCAGAGTTCTTAGTTGCAAACAGTAAAGCTGACTGTGGCTGGTTTAGCAGAAAGACACTTACCTTAAAAGGACTTTGGAAAGCTCACAGATCTGAAGGTCCTGAAAAACAGGACTCTGCGTCAAGGGTCCAGGGACAATTCCGAAAACCACAAGGAGGATACCTCCGCTACTGATGCCCTGTTGCTGATACTGCTGTGTGTGGAACTCTTTGGTCACTTTCAAAGTGTGTTACCTCTGCTTTTGCCCCCGCAAAACAAGGAGTTTGCAGTGAACTTCCTTCTTCAAGTTGCTCACCATTGCCGAATCAACTTCTCCCAAGTATACCAAGTGGCAGAGCCTCGGTCACCAGCTTACATTCTAGTCGCAAAGGAAGCTGGGAATTTGAGTTTTCTAGGTTCTAATTTCAGGCAGTGAAACTCCCAAAGGAGGAATTTTCCCAAATATAAGAAAAACTTTTTAAAAATTACTGGGAGGTCAGAAAACACAATAAAAAATCCATGAAATCAAATAAAAGTAAAAATACAGATCCCAATTAGGAGGCTGTTGCAGTAATTTGTTTAGGTGAGGGATCATGGAAGGCCTGATAGGGCTTGTAATGTTTTGTAGGACAGTGGTTCTCAAAGCATGGCTCCTGACCAGCAGCATCAACATCTGCAAACTTTGTTAGAAATGCACATTTCAGGTTCCACCCTGAACTTACGAAAACACTGAAGTTGAAGCTCAGCAAGCTGGTTTTAACAGACCCACTCAGATGATTCTGGTGTATGCTAACATTCACAAACCACTGGTAGAGGACATGGAAAGAAGAGGAAGACTTGGAAATAGTCTGTAGGACTTCTTGATGGATTATGGAACTTAAGGGAGAGAGAGTGGAATCCAAGAGAACACCTAGATTTTCACTTAAGCAACTGGCCAGATAGTAGTGCCTTTTACCAAGACGGAAAGACTGTGAGATGAACTACTTAAGGAAATTAAAATTTGGGAATTTTCCAGGTAGCATTCAAAGTTCATTAGGCTTACAAGAGGAAATGTCAGGCAGGCAGGTGGCTATGAGTCTGGTGTGTTTCAGAGAGGTCAACGTTGAAGAAATAGGTAGGAAAAGCATGTAGATGGTACTTCAGACAAAGGACTAGTGGGGTCACAGAGAGGATGTATACACAGAAAAGAAAATGGGATTCAAGACAGACTTCAAAGTCAAAGGCAAGTGTGAGAGGAGGATTCTGCCAAGGAGATTGAGATGGAGAAGTCAAGTGAACATGGCAGACATCTCTTATCAAATGGGGCATCAGAAGAAACAAGAAGAAAAAAAGTGTTTTCAGGAAAAGTACATGGTCTACTCTAATCCAAATGAGAGATAGACAGAGAAACCTGCCAGAAATAGCAAAAAAGCAGTGCTATTCCTGGCAGTCTGTCTGGAGACTGGAGAAGGTTCTGTCAAAGACCCTGGTGGGCATCTGAACAACTTTCTCTGTTTGAAGACCTAGGGATAAACCATCTTTCAGAAAATGAGCTGGAACCCTGAACCACAGGTCTGATTCTACAGGGAAGCCAAGGATGCCTGCTTCCAGAGAACAGGATGCTCTGAAACTAAGCAATACAAGACCATCAGGACCCCTGTGAGAAGACCCTTCCCCTGAGAAATTTGCTTACCTTTCTAGGAAGAAAGAAAAAGAGAATGGTAAGTAGCAGAAGTGTTTCTCCCATATATTTCTCTCCTAGGAGTGGGGTGAAGTCTCCCCCAACATGGAAACATGAAGAATGGGTTCACATTTCCATCACTGGCCCTGCCATGAAAGTGCCTTAAGAAGCACTGATATTAGTAGAGCCCAGTTTAAGAAGGAAATAAGAAGCTGTTTTTCCAAAGTCATAAGGGAAATGGAAAAGGTCACGTACATGACTCTGTTGAAGGCTGAGAAGAAACCTGAATTAGGGAGTTAGAATATCAAGTTTAAATAACTCCCCAACTTCAAGGTTATGAAAAGGTGAGCAAGTCCTCTCTGAACCTCTCTTCAGTGATTTGTCAAGTGGAAGGCAATTTTTTATTGTCCTGCCTCTGGTCAAGTGAGAGAATGGTAGAAGGGCTGGATGGACTTGGCAAAGGTTACTATCATGGATAATAGTAGTAAGCAGTGTTACATTCAAGGTATCTGTGAGTGGGGAATGCAAACTGCTATTGTTTGGATGTGTTCCCCAAAATTCATGTGTTGCAAACTTGATCCCCAATATGGTGGTATTGGGAAGTGGGATCCTTAAGAGGTGATTAGGTCACATGGATAGATTAATGTCATTATCTTGGGAGTGGGTTTGTATAAAAGTGAGCTCAGCTCTCCCTCTCTCTCTCTCTCTCTCTCTCATGCTCTATGCCCTTTCACCTTTCACTATCATATGACACAGCAAGAAGGCCCTCTCCAGGTGCCAGCACCTTGATATTGGACTTTCCAGACTCCAGAACCATGAGAAGTAAATTTATTTTCTTTGTAGATTACTCAGTTTGTGGTGTTCTCTTATAGCAACACAAAACAGACTAAGACATATGCCTTTGCCACACTGGTGGCCAATTCTCCTCCATCAACTTCCTTCCCGACTTTTCCTCCAGTTTTGCCAGCTTTACCAACCTTCTCCAGTGTCAGCTATGCCCCAAGACTCCAAGAGGCAGAATTTATGTTTTAGCCTCTCCAGTGAGATTGCAGTTAGCATTTAAAAACTCCTCCACACTAACGTTCTTGAAACATACCTCTGATGTTATCACTGCCTCTGGTTACAAGCTTCTAGGGAAGCACTTGTCTCTGAAATGAGCTCCTTTTTATCAGATAAATTTCTGGATTCAGTAGGAAAAACTCTTGCATGGCACAAACAGGTTTCCATCCCCAAGACTGTTCCAAAAATTGGATGTCGATGGTAAATTATCTAGTGACATTCCCTATGCCTGCATTCCCTATCATGTGTTGCACAACCAGTAATGCTTTGACCTGAGAAAGCCTACCTAATCATCAGATGCATTCTACAGATGAGGACCACAGGTCCTAGAGAGGCCAAACAACCTGGCCAAGATCTTGCTACAGGGCAGAGTCACAGTGGTGGGCTGGAAACCAAGCCTTTTCACCCCTACCTGGTGCAAACATGATCAGTCCCTTACTAGTATGGCTCTGCCTACACTCTGCATATTTACTTAACAAACACTTGCAGAGCATTTACAGCATGTTGAGCATTGCATAAAGCAATTCGCAGACATTAACTCACTCAATTCTTAGAGCAGCCCTAGCTGTGCAGCCTTAGGGAAACTACTCAACCTCTCTGTGACTCAGTCTGAAAAAGGAGGATTATTATAACAGTCTCATGAGTTAACACAGTTAAAGAACTTAAAACAGTGGCCAGCACAGGGCAAACACTTACATGATTAAGTCTGTAGGGTACACAGTGGGCCAAGGACAGTGATGGACACAGAACACAAAGCAGGAGCCCATACCCCAGTCTCAGGGGGTGAGGGAAATGTTGGTAGGAAGTCACCTACTTGGGGAGTCCCTGAGCCATGTTTACACTAGTGAGAAAGCTCATCACATCTTTGCTCTGGTCCTCTATGGTTCAGTATGTCATGCAACATCAGACAAGAGTAAATGTGCCCTCCAAGATGTGAAGATGCATTTGCTAGTCTTTATTTATGGATATACTGACAATGGAAAACATGTTTCCCTATATGACCAGCCCTGAGAACAAACCCAAAGATTTCCTGTAATGAACGGCTCTAAAAATACTTTTTGATGATGGAGGGAGTGGAAATTGAGCAACGTCAACTGAGTGAAATACGGAAATGATACCAAATGGCACCCAAGCAGCAGAGCAGGCAGCGCACCTGGCCTTTGATCCCTCAATCTTGCCCGAAGACTCAGTACATTTGGGGTTTTTTCCAGGAGGCCATGCTGTGCCTTTGTGTTTACATGCTCCATCTAATTTTCTAGAGAAAAGAATTAGTCAGCCATGACTAATGCTGAATTATAGCATAAAATGGTTGCCAGCAAATTGAACAACCAAGTAACCTAACTTTCTCTGATTTTTGTGATCCGCTGAAGATCTCCAAGAACTGGGAATATGTTCTGTGTTTTGGGCACTCAACTCCTTCCATATTTACTACCAAATTATTGTTAAAGTGAGATATATTGCATATCCTGTCCTTTTTTTGTTAGATTTAACCATTGTGTTAAACTGGTGTGGAATAGTGTTTATAGTTTGTGACTTGGTCACGGATATTATATTTTACTCTCGTCTCTGCTCTTTGAGAGAGTCACTATCCCCACCACCACCACCTCCCTTTTACAGAGGAAGAAACTGAGGCACAGAGCTGCAAAGGAGTTTGTCTGAGGTCACACCACTGGCCAATGACAGCCTTCTGACTCCCCAGTCCCTCTGCCGGGTTGAGCCTGTGGATTTCCATTTCACTATCGGTTTAGGGTATCCTAGTCATTATAAATCTCTGTTTGTTATGGCCCATCTCCAAAGGAGGCCTCAGCCTGGCCAAGAGGAGCCTTCTCTTTTTCTTTGCAAATAAGTTTTTCCTCTTCTCCTGTCTGGAAAAGGTGGCTCAGCAGCCAATTCAGTGAGCAATTCAGTGATTTAGGAACAAATATGTGGGACAGCTGAGTCTCTCCAGATGTTGAACTAAATAAGGCACAATTGGGCTTTTGGGGTCTGACGCCTCTTTATGGCAAACTGGGAGCAGAAGGGGCCCCTAAAACAGTTGAGAGTATAATAAGATTCTCATTCAAAAGTGCTTACAATGTGCCAGAAAGTCTACAGAATGGTAGGGCTCAGAATAAATAGCTGGCAAATTATGCACCATGATAAAACATTACAATTTTCTTCCTTTCAATACCCCACCCTGGAGGAATACTATCCACTCCTGCACTGTTGAATTCAGGAGTGGCTATGGGACTTGTGTTGACTAGTGACATGTAGACAGAGTTGACACATATCTTCTAGCATGTGGTTTGCCATCTGTCTTTTTCATCCACCACATAGACTGGCAATGTTCCAGATACGCCCTGAACACTAGAAAGAATGGGAGAAGCCAAGCTTCAGTCAATCTGCAATGGACCCTCTTTGTTGTAAGCCACTGATGCTTTCAGACTGTTGTTACAGCAACATGGCCTAGCCCCTTGTGATGGGAAAACTTGCATGAGATCCCATAACTGGTACATAGTAAAGCCAGGATAGTTTATCTGCAGTATTTAGTAAGTGCTTACTATGTGCATAAACTATGCTAAGTACTTTCCACATGTTATCTTCATTAATTCTCACAATGAGCTCATAACTTGTATAAAGAATTCTTACCTCAATTTTTAAATTGATGTGTCAACTCACACAGTTTGTAAGGAGCAGATCCAGGACTTGAACCCAGGTTGTTCTGAAGCCATATCCTAAGCTCTTAATCACTAATCCATATTGAATTCTTGTTCAGTTCTTGAAGACATAGAGCTTGAAAAGTTGAAAAGGGTAGGATGAATTTGCCAAGAGGTAGAAGTGCAGATTAAGTGTCCTTTATCCAAAATGCTTGGGATCGAAAGTGTTTGAGATTTGGGATGTTTTGGGATTTTGGAATATTGGCATATACATAATGAGATATCGTAAGGATGGCACCCAAGTCTAAACAGGAAATTATTTTATGTTTTACATACACTTTATACACATAGCCTGAAGGTAATTTTACACAATATTTTAAATAATTTTGTGCATGAAACAAAGTTTGTGCACATTGAACCATCAGAAAGCAAAGGTGACCCTAGCTCAGCCACCTATGTGGACAATCTGTGGTTATTTGGCACCACCGTCATTCCTGACTCTGAATGTAGATGCTACTGAGAGGCAATTCTTTTCTTACATTTATTCACACATGAATACTTAAGGCATAAAACATGACACACCATTAATGCAGTGAAAAAATAGAATGCTCAGGGTAACCAAGCAGCACAGTAGCATGCCCAGAATACCTGCATCAGCTGTGAAACACAGCAACAGGAGATAACAGCAGGCGTTCGGTCTCCACCTGCGATGCTGTATTTGGATTAAACGGTTACTGCACACTATTTTATTTTTTAGGTGAGAAGAAACACTGAAAGCAATTGAGGAGCCAGGATATGAGTCCTCCAAGGATGAACAGGCATGCTGGTGGACAGCTTTTTTCGCATGTTTCCTCCAGTGTCACTGGCCTCAGTAACAATGGTTTTTGTCTTAGGGGGTCTCTCTTTGATTTTATAAACTGACATGATTTCTTTCTTATGAAGGCACATACAGCTCTAGTCCTTCAACAAACCCATCATACATTTTCACCATATCATCTTAGGCCATTTTCCTGCAGTGTTAACATCATCTTCACTGTTGTGCACCTGTGTTTTGACTGCAACTCATAACATGAGATCAAGTGTGGAATTTTCCACCTGTGGCATCATGTGAGACTGAGGCAGGAGAATTGCTGGAACCCAGAAGGTGGAGGTTGCAGTGAGCCGAGATCATGCCACTGTACTCCAACCCAGGTGACAGAGTGAGACTCCCTCTCAAAAAAAAAAAAAAAGAAAGAAAGAAAGAAAGAAAAAAGAAAAGAAAAGAAAGTTTCAGATTTTGGAGCATTTGGGATTTCAGATTTTTGGATTAGGGATGCCCAATCTGTATTTGGAACTTCCTTGATATCCCCCCATTCATTGTTAATTCCTTCCCCAGTTAAGAATTCCTGCTCAGCCGCTGACCAGAGTTCCTGCCATCTCTCCTTTAGAGGACAAAGATACAAAGAGCTCTCCTCCACTCTGTGAGTAGAGCCCACCATAACACAGGGACCAGAAAGAACAAAAAGTTTGGAATGATAGAGACCTGAGTTCAAGCTCTGGCTCTGCCACTTACCAGATTTGGGACTTTGGGCAAGTTGCTGCCTTTTCTCCATCTGTAAAACGGGATAAATAAGATAATGATGGTTACCTCACTGGGTAATTTGAGGGATAAAAGGAATCATTCTGACAAGTATCTGTGCAGGATCTGGCACATAATAGTTACTCAATGAATGTTCATTCCCATAGGAATTTACCAGGGAAACACCGTGTGGACCCACCTTCTTTTCTGCCTGCTTTGCCCTTTGCTGCTAACCTCCCTATCCCTTCCATGCTGCTGTGGTCCCAAATGGAAGTGCTTTCTGATCTTACTCAGACCTGAACACACATCTGTTCTCAGGAACGTGGCTTTAAAATGAAGAATGGTTGGCTTGAAAACAGGTTTTGTGTTAGTCCATTTACGTTATTACAGAGGAATATCCAAGACTGGGTAATTATAATTGTTCTTTTGGCTCAAGGGTCTGCAGCCTGCACACAAAGCATAGCACCAGCATTTGATAATCATGGAGGAAGGGGAGCCAGCGTGTCCCATAGCAAGGGAGGGAGCCAAAAACAGCAAGAGGTGCCAGGCTCCTTTTAAACAAGCAGCTCCTGCTTTAACTAGCAGAATGAGAGCGCATTTATCACCCAGGAGATGGTGTTAAAGCCATCCATGAGGAATCCACCCCGTGATGTAATACCTCCCATCAGGCTTCACCTCCAACACTGACGACACATGAGATTTGCCGGGGACATACTTCCCAACCATATCAGGGCTGGACTTAAAGAATATTAAGAGTTAAACAAGCCACAAGCCCAGTCTAGGAAACTAGCTTTTGGAATAGCATTTGCAGAGAAAAATGTAAACAACTTCAAACACTCAACTCTTAGCAAACATATGAATCACAGTCTTTTGAAAAGGAGGGGTGAATGCCTGTACATGTATGCATTAATCCCAATCATTACTTATTATCTGAAATCATGAAAGAAAAATTATATATTTTGACCATCTCCAGCTAACTCTTACAGATACGAAAACATTTTCTAAGTGACCAGCAGAGTGCCATTTCCATCTTCTTCTCAGCCTCGCAGCCCTTAAGCCCGTCATGGCTGAGGTGGGGAGCCAGGGGACCTAAGATTCAACCTCAGGCTCATGCCCTCTGGGTCACTGAGCTGCTCACCTTTTTCTCTTTTTATTTCTCTCTCTCTCTTTCTTTATTTTATTTTTTTTCAGGCAGAGTCTTGCTCTGTTGCCCAAGCTGGAGTGCAGTGGCACAGTCTCAACTTGCTTCAGTTCCAGCTGCCTCAGCCTCCCAAGTAGCTGAGACTACAGGCATGCGCCACCATACCTGGCTAATTTTTGTATTTTGAGTAGAGATGTGGTTTTGCCATGTTGGCCAGGCTTGTCTCGAGCTCCTGACCTCAAGTCATCTGCCTACCTCAGACTTCCAAAGTGCTGGGATTGCGGGTGACTTTTTTCTTAACAGGGTTGAAGGAAGGAGAGTTTGTCAAACATACAACTCCTTCCATAGTGGAAGGTTGAAGGTCAGAAAGAGAAAACCTATATGTTCAGTGAAGGTACAGAGGAGAGAAGTTTCATTTCACCATTGGCAGATTGAAATTTTCTCTCCAATCACAAATTGACCATGTTGAGAAGAAAGCACGGTATGTGTTCCTTTCCCATTTTATCTGTGTAACCCAGATCTCCCCTGGAAAGAAACATACATCACTGAGAGGCAGAAAGGGGCAGTGACAGTGCCCATAGAGTCAGACAGAGACAGATTCAGACACTGTGTCTGACATAAACAACTTGTGTAATGGAGGCAGGAAGCTTACCCTGTGGGTTGCAGTGCCTCAACCATCAAATGGGAATAATAACTCATATTTGACAGAGTATTGCAGAAATTAGAGGTATTGTATAAAAATACCTAGTGCACAGTAAGTATTCAATAAATGATTACTGTTATTGTTAATGTAGTGTAAAGTCAAGTTGATAATCTGCTATTTATGAATACCAGCTGAGCAAGAATTACATTTCGAAACCTGTCAGACCGAGTCTCAAGCAGCAGGCTAAGGATTTATCCAGGCTTTTTTGTTTGTTTTCACTATTATACTTTGGCTTTACTCCAAAAACTATATCAGTTGGAATTTCTTTTCGTTCTTTTTTTTTTTGAGACAGAGTCTCACTCTGTCACCCAGGCTGGAGTACAGTGGGGCAATCTCGGCTCACTGCAACCTCTGTCTCCTGTGTTCAAGACATTCTCATGCCTCACATGAGAGTTTACGCCACACTGAGTAGCTGGGATCGCAGGTGCCCACCACCCATGTCCAGCTAATTTTTGTGTTTTTAGTAGAGATGGGGTTTCACCATATTCACCAGGCTGGTCTCAAACTCCCGACCTCTGGTGATTCATCCACCTTGGCCTCCCAAAGTGCTGGGATTACAGGTATGAGCCACCATGCCCGGCATAGGTTGGAATTTCTAATTAAAACTAAATCCAGGGCCAGGCACAATGGCTCATGCCTGTAATTCCAGCACTTTGGGCAGAGGAGGCTGGCAGATTGTTTGAGCCTGGGAATTAGAGGCCAGCCTGGGCAACATGTTGAAACCTTGTCTCTACAAAAAATACATAAATTAGCCAGGTGTGGTGGCAGGTGCCTCTGGTTTCAGCTACTCAGGAGGCTGGGGTGAAAGGATTACCTGAGCCCAGGGAAATTGAGGCTGCAGTGTGCCAGGTTCACAACACTGTGACTCCAGCCTGGGTGACAAAATGAGACCCTGTGTCAAAAACAAACAAACAAACCACAAAACAAAAAAAGAAAACCCAAAACTAAAAACTAAATCCAGCAGGGTAAGGTGGCTCATATCTATATTCCCAGTTTTTTGGGAAGCCAAGATGGGAGGATTGCTTGAACCCAGAAGTTTAAGACCAGCCTGGGCAACATAGTGAGACCCCATCTCTCCAAAAAACTTTTTTACATTAGCCAGGCATGTTGATACACATCTGCAGTCCCAGGTAATTAGGATGCTGAAGCAGAAGGATCACTTGAGCCCAGGAGTTTGAGGTTACAGTGAGCTATGATCACACCACTGCACTACAGCCTGGGTGACAAAGCAAGACTCTGTCTCTAAAAACTAAAAATGAAAAAGATAAAAAGGAAAACTAAATCTTCCTATAGATAAATTTTATTACTCTAAGCAGCTTATTTACTTTCAAAGAAAAATCAAAAGATTTTTAAAAATTCACTGTGCTTTAGGGAATATATATAGATGGAAGCCAATATAAGGCGGTTTGGATTGCAAAACTTTCCATAAACTTTTTTGGTCCCTTTCTGCATTCCTCATTGTAATATGATTTCACCTCTTCTCCCATTAGGAGGGTTTATTTCTCAACATCTTGACTCTAGGCTTGGTTTTATGACTCACTTTTGCCAATAGGACAACGGCAAATGTGATATAAGCACAGGCACACTGGGGTCTGCCCACTCTTGCTTCCCTGAGACCACCATGTAAAAAAGCTCAGGTTAGCCTACTAGACAATGAGAAATCACATGGTGAGAACAGGTTTTTCCAGCTGGTTACAAATGCCAACTTCCAGACATGCTAGCAAAATAATTTTAGGTGATCTAGCCTCAATTGAGCTACCAGATAGCTACAACCATAGGAATGACTGCAAGTGAAACCAACAGATGAACCATCTAGCTGAGCCCAGCCCAAATTGCTGACCCAGAGAATCATGAGCAAGTAAAATGGTTGTTGTTTAAAACTAGTTTTGAAGTTATTTTTTATGCACAAAATCTACAACGGGTGATTCTGTGGGTGGTTGCTTGGTTCATAATAAATACTCATCCTATAGGCACTATCTCCTATGTCACTGGTGTAGGCTCCCAGCAGCCCTGCTACCTTGGCCATAGTCACTTGATCAAGGGTGGACACTGTCTAAGGATGGACCAGTCACATTCCCTGTCACATCAGGACAGTGTTCTAGGTGGAGAGTCCATGGAATTGACTTGCTGAGGTCTCCAAGGTTGTCTTGATTCTGGTCTTCTCAAGGTCTGGTTATTCTACAGTTCCTCAGATTTGATATTTTTCCCTGGGTATCCTTCGGATAAATTGCATTTACCCTCAAGACAGCTAGAGTTGGTTTCTGTTACTTGTACTCCAAAATTATTGATTACTAAAAGCTGCCTGTGAAGAGCTTTACCCTCCAGATGAGGAAAAGGGAGTCAGTAAGTATGCTTAAAACCTTCCTTGTGCACAGAGCACCATGCTGGCTTTTGCAGAAGAAGAAAAAGTGAAAAGAAGGCACCAACTTTACCCTCATGGAGTCTCCAATATATGAGTCCTTCTGGCTTTTCTGCCTACTTTTTCTCTTGATTTGCAGACCTGGCAACTAAAGAGATTTCTGTCAGTGGTGTAGACTTTGAATTATTTCTAATTAACTTGAATTGTAAAACCATGTGTCATCCTTGGCTTTACCAGGAAAACCCACAAGCAGTTCTGATTCTTCGCAACTTGCCTAAAGCCATTCAGATCCTTGAAAGATGAGGAACTAAAAGCCACTTCTCTTCCTGAATATCCTGCAGCCCAAAATGGAACTAATAATTTTCCTTGTGACTTTTAAGAAGACTTTCTCCCTCTCTCTCTCTCTCTTTCACTCTCTCTCTCTCTCTCAATTTAGTCCCTTTCAGAATGCAAATACTATAAGGATAGTCATTCCTTTAAATGATCTATCATTTTACTTCTACTTGGGAAGAAAGGGTTTAGAGACCTCAGGATGAACTTTGTTAGAAGGATTGTGAGACCCTAACAGGAACTGCATGGAGAAGGCAAAAAGAAACAGGAAGGGGGTAGGAGATACTCATATGCTAGAAGCTTTCATGTATCCAAGTAATTCTGTGAAGTAGACTTCAGTGTTATCATTTTACATCTGAGGAAATGAAGGCTTGGAAAGGTGAAGGAGGATGTCTAAGGTCACAAGAGTCTTGATTTGAGTCCAGACTTGTTGTTGCACAAATTCCAGCTTTTTCCACCACCTGGCTGCTTTTCCAAGAAAATGGAGGAGAAGCTGAGTTGGGGTGGAGATAGATGATGCCATGCACCTTATTAACAATCATTAGAAATGATAATTCCACAGCCTTATGCAGCTACCAAGATGTCTCTATCCCAGTACTTACCAAAGAACAACTCTATGTTAGGACTATCTCTGTGAGAAAATTTCCCAAAGTGTGTATATCAATAAGTTTCATATAAAAAGAAGGATTTCTTCGTTCAATAAGATTTGAACTGTTTACCTTATGCAGGACATCTCAGAACCTTCAGTGTGTTTATAGTGCCTCCATGAATTTCCAAGAGGAAGATATAGTGTGATATTAATTAGGACATACCTTGGGCCACTATAACAAAGATACCCTAAAGTACAGTGGCTAAAGGAGGTAGAACTTATCTTTCTTTTTTTTTTTTTTTTTTTTTTTTTTTTTTTTTTTTTTTTTTTGAGACGGAGTCTCGCTCTGTCGCCCAAGCTGGAGTGCAGTGGCCGGATCTCAGCTCACTGCAAGCTCCGCCTCTCGGGTTCACGCCATTCTCCTGCCTCAGCCTCCCGAGTAGCTGGGACTACAGGCGCCCGCCACCTCGCCCGGCTAGTTTTTTGTACTTTTTAGTAGAGACGGGGTTTCACCGTGTTAGCCAGGATGGTCTCGATCTCCTGACCTTGTGATCCGCCCGTCTCGGCCTCCCAAAGTGCTGGGATTACAGGCTTGAGCCACCGCGCCCGGCCATCTTTCATATATCAGTACAGAGATGAATGGTCCAAAGCTGGCCAAGTGGCTTTTCCATTCTCAACCCATGGCTTTCAAGATGGTACCAGCAGTTACCATTTCTCAGGCAGAGGAAGCTGGAAGAGAGAGAGTCCAGGGCAAGAAGATTTCTCTTTAAGGAAATAACGTAGAAGTTACCTTGTGATTCATTTCACTGCTCTGAATTCAATTGGACGAACACAGTCAGATACAAGGGAATCTAGGAGAGGCAGTCTCCAGTTAGGTGCCCAAGTGTCAGGCTGAAGTGTTTTTTACCAAAATGCACAAGGGGAGGACAAATACCAAAGGACAACTGGTAGTTTGTCATTGTCCCCAGATTTATTTACCCACAAAACTCCTTTTTTTAATGCAATGTCCCCTAGAGCTAGTATCTTATTCTATAACATATCAGTCAGGATAGGATGGTTAATGATGCAGTAACAAACACTCCCACATCTCAGAGGCTTAAAACAACATAAGTTTCGTTCTTGTACATGTCCATGGTGTGGTAGGGAAGATAGTCTGCTCTTCTCTCTGGTAAGGAGGTTGATGGAGAAGCTATCATCTAGAACAAGACAGATTTCCAGAGTAAAAGGAGAAAGAGTGTGGGTGAATCAAGCACCATCACATCTAACTTCCAAGAAAGCTGAGTAGGGTCTAATGGCATTTCATAGCCTTTGTCACATGCATCTTCCTCAAACCAGGCCTTTGCTCTCAGAATAAGGGAACAAAGGGATATTATCAGACAGATCCCACCCTGGTTCTCCCACAGTCTATTGAGGGGAAAGGGGCCTCTTTCTGTTTCTTTTGCCCTGATCTCCCACCATGTTGCATCAGCTGGAGTACCAAATACGAGCTCTGGATGATGATGGTAACTGGCAAAACATGTTTCCAGTTACTGTTGTCCCTGTATCTTGGCCCATACTGCCGAGAGGCAGAGGCTATTTCTCCAGCCATTAAATCTGGGCTGAGTTTGTGACTTGCTCTGATCAATAGAATGGGCAGAAGTGACATCGTGACAGTTCCAAACCTCGGCCTCAAGAGGCCTTTACACATTCACTCTCTCCCTCAGGTTGCTGCCACACTGTGTAATCGCTATATCATCAAGTTTGGGGTCGTCTGCTGGAGGGTAACAGGCCACATGGAGCAGAAATGAGCCAGCTAAGGTCATCCTACATCAGGCAGCTCCAGCCAAGCCCGGCCCAGAATAATGGCCCCTGGTAGATAAATGGTGGTTGTTTTATACTACTTGGTTTTAGGTGATATGGTGTAGGCAAAAACAAATTGACATGGTGATTCAAGCATAAATGGGATTTGTTAAAAGGTTGTAACCCCTCAAAGACTATGGCACTGTGAGGCTTAGAGGCTCTACCCAGAATCATACCACAGAGCCAGCCTAACAAAGATCCCACTGGGTCTGCCACTGTGAACACCAACACTGCAGCTACACACTGACCCAGATCCCAGTCACTGCTATGGGGTCCACTGTCCTCAGGAAAGTGGATGGAGCTGTTATTGCTGTCACCTGTAGCCAGAAGTAGGTCACATAGAGGCAAGATAAGCTATAAAATAAATAACAGATACAAAGGCAACAGCACTGCGCCAACAAAGCAGGAGGCTGGAGCTGGGGTCCAGGAGGCCCCAGTAGTACTAGACGTTCACCCTTTAGTGGTTACATTATGAGAGCCTTCAGCACAGATGTCCTGGGGTAGGGAGGAGGGGGCATGTGGGCAACATCCCATTATTGACCATCACAACAACATCTCAATGCTTTAACAACTAGTGATACCATCCCAATGCATAGCACTTCCCTCTGCTAACCAGACTCTGGTAAGGAGAATAGAATTATATACTTGGCTTAGATAAATCAAGAACTAGCCCCACCTTGGTGAACTGAGGTTAGTCTCACCTTTTCTGGGCATATGGCCGTTCAGTGAGTGAACAAAAGATCAAATCAGGACTCTGCCAACAACGAAGGAAGTGATAGGGGAAGCTAAAATGGCATAAACAATCCACAGTATCTGTGATGCATGCCCTGATTCACTCCCAGTGGTGAAGTGGGATGGGGGACACAGGACAGAGAAACTCAAGGCCCAAGGGCTTGAGTGTTAGTGTACTGTGGAACACAGGGGTGGCCACAGAAGCCTAAGGCAGCCAGCCATCTCACTTTGCCTGTGACAGGGGATTCCCAGGATGGGGGACTTTCCATGCTAAAATCAGCACAGCACTGGGCAAATCAGGACAAACTGTTCACCCTACAGCAAGGCCAGTGAGTCCATGATCTGCATAATGTTACTTAAGAGAAGCTAGAAAGGGCCGGAGAGGTCACGTGCTGTGCCCAAGGCCACACTGCTAATTCATTCATTCCTTTTCTTCATTGGTCACTGACGTGTTCAATGTTAGTTTACCAAGTGCCTATCATCTGTAGAACTGTGCCCAGCACAGCTCTAGGCACTTCACATATATTGATCTATTTAATCTTCACAACAATCCTAGGAAAGAGGTGGCATATTATCCCCAGTCTACAGATGAACAAATTGAGACACAGGGAGGTTAAATAACTTTTCCAGGTCAGACAGCTATTAGGTGGCAAGACCATGATGTCTTAGGCAGTCAGGCTCCGAGCGCATGCTGCACAGTTCAGAAACCATCTCAGGAAGGCACAGCCTGTGGACCAAGACTACATTCCAGTCCACATCCATCTAGGCCCCCTACTACCGAAGAAGTATGCTATCAGGCTGACAAGTGTCTGCAGGAAGAGGGGCAGGGAGCCCAAAAAGGGCCTGTTATAGATGGTTGTCACCAAGGTTTATGTTACAGAAGGCTGAGTCTCTGCTCAAGAGGTTAAGCTTGGAAATGTTGCACTGTGGGGAGTATGACGTTATGGGTCATTGGGCTGGTGACATGGTACATGACATCACCGTACCTCAACTTTCAGAACTAGGAAATTGGGAATCTGGACCAAATGATGGTGAAGGCCTCACCTAGGATTTGGGGTAGTAATTATTTTAACTCATCAGAAATAACTGAGGTCAGGAACATCAAGGCAGTCACTAAACGTGAAAGAAAATCAAATTAACCTAAAGCAGTTGTAACATCATTTATTTCCCTTTTTCTCTTGGTGATTTGTTTTGCAGGCTGCTGTTAGTAAAAAGCAGGCCTCTGATTTCAGGATAAGCTGAGGAAAAAACAAGAAGCAATAAATGTTAATTTATGTTGGTCTTTACAGATACCCTTTGTAATCAAAGCATGTCCAAACCCTCCACCCCACCAAAAAAAAAAAGACTTGTGTCTGCATTTTTTCCCTTAGAGAGAGAGAATGTTGAATCTCTTCCTCTTCATTTTGACATTTTCACTTCCTTTGTTGCCAGGCAAAGTGACCACCACATCGGGTGGAAGGGGCTCTTTCTACGGCATTTCACGACTGAGCCTCCAAGAACAACCTGTATTGAGTTTCTCTTTGAGATGATTGGACTACTGTATCCAGCATCGTTGAGGTAAGTGAATTCTCTAATGAGTTATTTATGTTATGTTGCCCATAAAAATACTTAACATGCTTTAGTTCATGACTGATGAATAAGTAAATTGCTTTTTGCTACTGCCACCTCAAGGGGTAACAAGTTAACCACCTCCTTTGCCATTGAAATCTCTGCATGGTAGTGTTCTTGTTACACAGCCTTCTTTCTGATAAGGCCTTAGATCACTCAGTGGAAGATCTGGCCTAGGCTGCGAAAGATAAGCTGTGCAGTTCTAGGACAAGATGCTCTTCCCCGGGCCTCCAGACCACCTGGTCTGGACACTGTTTCCTTCTTAGGACTTTTCATGTCTCCTCATAGTTTTCTAACTCCATACTTTCTTTTATGTGCCCTTGCAGAGAAACAAAAAAAATTTTCTAGAAACAAAAACATCTATAGTCCCTCCAGGTGTTTAAATTTTTAGATGTTTTCTTTTAAATAAGCGCCTCCGAAAATGCTTCTGTTGGTAGGTGATATTGATCACGTTGGTTGTTTATCTGAAAGCAGGATGTTTTCTCGAAACTCACCGCTGGGTTTTTCAGGGACAGAGAAAGGCCCACAACATATCAGCTGACTTCAAAGTTGTAATTTGCCTGAAAGACAAGAGAAATGTTCATGCTTGTGTTTATTCACTTATACATACATATGTTCTGTACACTATTATTGAGTGCCTGCTGTATATTGGGTATTTAAGAAACAATACAAGTGGTTTCTGAGCTCTGAGCTCTGGCTCTCAGAGCAGGGGCCAGGGAATGGTGTTATGACAGAAGGGTCATAAGTCCCCATATACCCCAAGCACTGTCTGCCAATTTTTATTCTCTTCTTATTCATGCACTCACTTGATGAATACCTACCGCATGTCTGCAACATGCCTGGTAGAATAATGTTTTACACTTGTCTGTGTATTTTCCAAAAGTACTTGGATACAGTTGTGATCAATTAAATATAAGTCCATTTGAAAGTTTTCCTGAAGCCTTTAATGTTCTTTTGTCATTATTTTCTTAGCCAATGGATTCCAAAAGTTCATTGTTGTTATAGAACTGCACAAAAAGAGTTAAAAATGTGTTTTTCTACTGGAAAATGGGGAGACCTTCTGCTAGTTCTGTATCAGAAGCCTAATGCAGAATTCACAGCAATTCCAGAGGTGTGGGGTTTTGTAGACCACCAGAAGTCTAGAGGTCAGAAAACCGGGGAAGCCTGGGGAACCTCAGAAAGTATTTAACTAGTTTTTATGCATAACTTAGACCAATGCCCTTTTCATACCACAGACAAACAAAGGACTAGTTAAATACATATAGTGTAGTATTATACTGTATTCAACTAGTATAGTGTTTAACTACCACATAGAATTATACTGTATTGAACTAGTCCTTATGTTTGTCTATGGTATGAAAAGGGCACTGCTCTTTGTCATGCAAAAAATTTCTCTTTTAAAATAATTTAATAACTAATTAGGCCGGGCGCGGTGGCTCAAGCCTGTAATCCCAGCACTTTGGGAGGCCGAGACGGGCGGATCACGAGGTCGGGAGATCGAGACCATCCTGGCTAACACAGTGAAACCCCGTCTCTACTAAAAAAATACAAAAACTAGCTGGGCGAGGTGGCGGGCGCCTGTAGTCCCAGCTACTCGGGAGGCTGAGGCGGGAGAATGGCGCAAACCCGGGAGGCGGAGCTTGCAGTGAGCTGAGATCCAGCCACTGCACTCCAGTCCGGGCGACAGAGCGAGACTCCGCCTCAAAAAAGAAAAAATAATAATAATAATAATAATAATAATAATAATTTAATAACTAATTAAATTACTTTATGTCATTATTACCTGTTGTATATGATAAATAGTATATAAATTTGGACATACAATCTCAGCCTTACTAAACAATCCCGATTATTTTGCTCTATTTCTGCAGTTTAGCTTTTTCTAAAGCAAAATATGCTATGATTATTTATGTCGATGGTTCTTTATACCTTTCAAAGTGCCTTTCCTATATACTGTTTGGTTGAATGTCACCAGAACTATGAGATTTGGACAGGACAGGAATCACTGTCCTCATTTCGTAGATGAAATTATAGATGTTAGTTATAGAATTTTCATGGATGAATTATGCAGATACAAAATAAGCAAGGTTACCTAGGTAAGATGGACAGAAAAACGGATTATGAATAAATGTAAAATGATCCCAGGATATATAATCTGAATGAGGGAAAGGGGAGGTAAGCTAGAATCCTTTTCTTCTATTGGACATCGTTCAAGTTCTAAGACCACCATGCTCACTTTAAATTCCCATCACTTAATAATGAAGTAAAGATATTTTAAGGGGGTCCAGAAAAAAATATATATTTATTTGAAAGAATGGAAAACAGGCCAGTCATGGTGACTCCTGCCTATAATCCCAGGGCTTTGGGAGGCTGAGGCAGGTGGATCGCTTGAGCCCAGGAATTTGAGACCAGGCTGCGCAACATGGCAAAACTCTGTCTCTACAAAAAAATACAAAAATGAGCTGAGTATAGTGGTGCATGCCTGAAGTCCCAGCTACTTGGGAGGCTGGGATGGAAGGATCACTTGAGCCAGGGAGGTCAAGGCTGCAGTGAGCCTTGCAGTGACACTGCACTCCAGCCTGGGCTACAGAGTAAGGCCCTGTCTAAAAAAACAAAAAAACAAAAAAACAAAAAAAAATGGAAAATCTAGAAAAGAAAATATGAGAAGCAGAATGATACAAACAAGAAAATTTAAGGGCGGTTAAGTGAGATGTAAGTTGACTGAATGTGATTCAACCAACCGGTAATTTTTGTTAACTGTATTTTCATGAAATGATCATTTTTGCGACCTTAAGAAATCAGATTAAATTTTATTGGCTCTCGTTTTAGGTGATGCATATTGAAGCAAGAGGCAGCACTATCAAAAGAACAGGCTTGGGTTTGAATTTTGCCTAGAGTACATGTCAGTCATTAGGCAAATCTTAATGCTTAATCTTTCTGAACTTCAATTTTTCCATCTCTAAACTGAGGATGATAATGCCTCCTTTGCACAGTTGGTTCAAGGATTAGAGACATTGTATGCAAAGCACCTAGTAAGATGTCATGTAGCAGAAACTCAACTAGGGGTGGCTGTTGTTTTGGGTGGTGGTGGTGGTTTATATTAATATGTGATCTTGTGGCTTGAGCATTAGACTTGGAGTCAAAGGACCTGCGTTCGCGGTGTGCCTCTTCCATTTAGTAATGACGTATTGTTGAAGATATTTAGACTCATTCATCCTTAATCTCATCGCTTGTAAAAATGAGTATAGTTTCCCTCCCCTTTTTTGTTTTGAGGGTCACATGAAATATTTCTTAAATATAGATGTCATATAAAATAGAATATCACTGCCACTAAGTCCTTGAAAACTAATCGCCTTGGTTAAAACACAGACATGTCACTGTACAGTATACAAGGTATCACTGTAATGGGAATATGGGGTAGAATTTTATCTATATGTTCAGAAGTCCTGCACAATAAAAAAGTCTCAAATTAGTTGAGCATGGTAGCATGTTCCTATAGTTCCAGCTACTTGAGAGGCTGAGACAGAGGGATCTTCTGAGCCCCAAGAGTTAGAGGTTGCAGTGAGCTGTGATTGTGCACTCAAGCCTGGGTGACAGAGTGAGACAAATTTCAAATTAAAACAAAAAATGCGTAGTTAACATAAGGGAATAATTCTCAGTTTTAAGGAAGAGGATACATTTGAACAGGCTTACAATAGTCACAAAGGACCTTTTACTCATGGGTGACATCAGGATCAACTGTCATCTGTCCGGGTCCTTTATTAGAGCATCCAAGATTCCTAAAGCTCAGAGGGAGTAGAGATAGTGCAGCCAGCCGCTGTGTGACAGAAGAGGAAACCGAGGCCCAGAGAAGTGCAGTGACTTCATCACAAGGCCGCCACAGCCAAAGGGGGCTGAGGAGTGGACCTGCCACCTGCCCCTGTCATTGGCAGGCTGGGGGTTTTGCACGACTACACTGTTAGGTCTGTTCTATGTATACGCATGGGCTTTAGGTCTCTGGATGTGGTAAGTGGGAAATACTGGAGAGGAAAATCCAAGGCTGCCTGCTAAGCTGGAGGTTAAAATCGCCACAGACTGTTTCAGTGTAAGGCCGGGGGGCAGCGAAGGCTGGAAATCCACATGATAAAGCTCCTTCCATCCTTGTGCATTGATGATATCATCCAGGAAACATTTCAACAACATGGATGGAACTAAATGTCTTGCCAGGTGGTAGCTCGTGATATATACAGACAGCCCCTGACTCACAAAGAAAGGCTACAGAGGTCCCATACATACAAACAGCTGCCGCCATCCGCCTGGCCCCCACCACTCTGCAGCTGCCGTGGGCAGTGTGAAACAAATTAAAAAAGAAAGAAAGGGATAGAAAAAAAAAATTGGACCACTTGCAGATTCCACACATTCAGGGGCAGAGGAAGGGGAAAAGCTGTGGAAACAGGAACAGCGTAAGGGAATAGACTCTCAGTATAAATTTTCTGCCACGGGTGATCTAGCAGCAATCCCCTCTGTCTTTGCCCTGTAAAGTCTCCTCCTGAGAGTGACTGTCCTTTCCTATCCACACTGCCAGAAATTTTAGCAATGTAATGTTCTTTCCTCAAAAGCCTTTTTGGAATAAGGAAAGCAGGGAATAAATCATAATTAATTTTAACTTACCATTGGAAATCTCTTTTGGAATGTCACTCTCCTTTATAATAATTAATATCTACCTCATGGGGTTGCTGTGAAGACAAACTGGACTAATACATTTAAAGTCCTTAGAACTGTGCCTTATAGATGGTATAACTCTGAGAAGTGTTATAAAAGCATGAGCTCTCTCGATAATTACAATGATTCCCATTTTACAGATGAGAAAACTGAGGGAGAGAAGTCCCATTACTCTGCCTAGACTACATAACTTAATATGTAGAACTGGGATTGAAATGCAGTTCTGTCTTTCAATCCCACAATCCTAACCACTGTGCTACACATAGTCATATGCCTGGCTTTGGAGGTGGGAGCAAGTGAAGGGATATTAGGGACAGTCATTCACAGGTTAGCAAGAATTAACTGTCACATTGTTTTCCTACTGAAAATCAACTGAGCTCAGCCACACTCAGAAAATAGGAATTTTGATGAGTGAGCAGGACAAGTAGGTTATTTGGAGAAAGAATTGGGGTAAGGGACTACAGTAGAGTTTGTTGGGATTTCTTCTTTCCTTCTTTCCTTCCTTCCTTCCTTCCTTCCTTCCTTCCTTCCTTCCTTCCTTTCTTTCTTTCTTTCTTTCTTTCTTTCTTTCTTTTTTGACAGAGTCTTCCTCTGTTGCCCAGGCTGGAGTGCAGTGGTACGATCTCAGCTCACTGCAACCTCCATCTCACAGGTTCGAGCAATTCTCCTGCCTCAGCCTCCCAAGTGGCTGGGACTATAGGCATGTGCCACCATGCCCGGCTAATTTTTGTATTTTTAGTGGAGATGGAGTTTCATCATGTTGGCCAGGCTGGTCTCAAACTCCTGATCTCAAGTGATCTGCCCCCCTCGGCCTCCCAAAGTACTGGGATTACAGGCATGAGCCACAGCACCTGGCCTGCGGTAGGTTTTGAGTAGGAAGCTTGGAGACAGAAATGCCCACAGGTGGGAGATACAGAAAAAAAAGGGCAATTTGGAGGAAGTTGAAAACAAACACTGACCTATGTGAAATTTCATTTATGTCTAACCTTACACCCAGAAGGTGGGGAAGATTTCTATCTTTCGTCCCACCCACGACTCCAGATAACTTGGTAGGCTACAAGATGGGTTAAATAAACTTTTGTGGGCTGGCTGGAAACATAACGCTTCCACTCCCATTTGTAATGCATTTCTTTGGGGAAATGCGTGCTGAGTTCCAAACAAATGACTTGTAATTTAATACAACATGTGTATACTCTGTATCTCCACGGGCTGGGCACTGGACTAGGTGCTGAGGACATTAAAATAAATAAAGCAAGGTCCCTGCCCTTGGGCAGCTGGAGCCCTGTGAAGGAGGGAGATGTGTGAGTAACTAAGAGACGTGATAAGCGCAATAGGAGAGGTGTGTACAAAGTACCACAGGGAAGCACTGAGGAAGGAGACTGGGAAATTGCTTTTAAATGAGCTTTTGGAATCCAACTCCTCTGCAAGCTGGTAGCTGCAAGCAATGCATTAGAAGTTACAGGAAGGACGCATTTACCATTTAGTACTGAATGAATTCATTCTTCAACAGCACCGTTGCTTGCTTTTTCCTTGGCAAGCCGTGGTATCAACACCTGTGGTTTTTCCCAAGAGGTGAGAGAGAGTGATGATTGCGTGGACTCTGAACTCAGACAGCTCGGGTTTGAATCTGACTTTCACTTACTAGTGAGATGACCTTTACCTAAGTCTGCTTCCTTATCTCTAAAATGGGGCCAATGCAAATACCTTATTTCTAGAGCTTCGGGGAGGACTTCCTCTGGTGACTGACACAGTAAATTTATCACTCAGCTCTAGCTACTGTTAACTGAATGATAAGGCAGGAATCCCCAGCTTCAGATAACTTTATCCAGTAGAGCTGTGTTTCGGAGAGAGTTTTAAGTGATACACAGATGAGCATTTTTATCTTTACTTATTTATTTATTTGAGATGGAGTCTCGTTCTGTCGCCCAGGCTGGAGCGCAGTGGTGCAATCTCACCTCACGACAACCTCTGCCTCCCAGGTTCAAGCGACTCTCCTGCCTCAGCCTCCTGAGTAGCTGAGACTACAGGCGCAAACCATTACACCTGGCTAATTTTTGTATTTTTAGTAGAGATTGGGTTTCACTATGTTGGCAAGGCTGGTCTCAAACTCCTGACTTCAGGTGATCCGCCCACCTTGGCCTCCCAGAGTGCTAGGATTACAGACGTGAGTCACTGTGCCTGGCCCAGATGAGCATTTTTAAATTTGCAGAGCATATATTAATTTTCATATATTTGGGAGAAATGTATATATACACACATATATGTAGATATATATATGATCACATCAAACCGTAGATTTCATAAATATTGCCGCTTAAAATAAATTTTTCTTAAAAAATTATAGAAAATTAATTCACTTAAAGAAAGCTAGTAAATAAGAGAAGGGAAAGGGGTATGAGAAAAAGACATGGCAGAGATTTGCAAATGCAGCCTATGATGGCCCCTCTTCATGTGTTTTCTCATTGTAATGAAATCCAAAACTTTCCTCTATGACTCTGAGTAAAGGCACCATTTTCTAATGCCTGAACTAAAGGGAAAGTACATTTGAATAGCGGAAGAGAATGTCTTCTACAGAGTCACGCTTTCTTGGCCCCAGTTTTCAGTCCTGGTGGAAAAATTTCCTGAAGCCAACAACAGCTGAACTCCCCGCCTGGAATTCAGATGCTCAGAGGAGGGAAATCATACCCTGAGGTTCTGAGGGCTCCTGGGCAGCTTGTGATGTGCGTGACTCGGGACAGCAGACCTGCCACCTGCCCACCTCCACCCTACAAGCTGGGGAGCTTAAGCTGGGGGGGGATTTGAGTCTGGGGGAGGCAACAGGGAGAAGCCACAAAGAGGGAGCAGAAAAAACAAAGAAAGGAGCAGGAAGCACAGACCAGCATCACACCCCAGGTTTCCTGCACATTGTAGGGAGGTTTCCGGGGCACCCAGTTACCTTTACCCCTTTTGTGTAAAAATCACCTCCAGGAAAGTCCCCGTATCTAATGTGCACTACAGTGGCCTCTGAAGCCACTGGAATGATCATGCCTAGACGGGGTTTCCCTGGGGTTGGTGTCCCCATTAGGGCTCCTTCTGGCCCTGTTGTGTCACTCCCACTGACAGACCTACATGCAGTAAACAGCATGTTCAAGCACACACCACCAAAGGACTCTATTCTCTACGGTCTTTGAAGGTGTCCATGAGGCAGAGGTTCAGCAGCGTGCCAGCGCTGTGTTTTGTACTCTCTTACCGTTCTTGGGTAAATGCACTCCCTAACTGAGCATCCTGACCTTCCCTCCACCCACCTGCTCACAGTCTTCATTCCCTCTGAAATGCAAGGTGCAAGGTGTTAAGCACCTTGTGGGATCCACCCCGAGAAAGGTGCAGAAAAAAGTGAAATCACTGAGCCCCTGGGCAGGGCTTTTGTGTAAATCTCTTCATTTTAGCCTCAAAAACAGGGTTGTCGGCCGGGCGCGGTGGCTCAAGCCTGTAATCCCAGCACTTTGGGAGGCCGAGACGGGCGGATCACAAGGTCAGGAGATCGAGACCATCCTGGCTAACACGGTGAAACCCCGTCTCTACTAAAAAATACAAAAAACTAGCCGGGCGAGGTGGCGGGCGCCTGTAGTCCCAGCTACTCGGGAGGCTGAGGCAGGAGAATGGCGTGAACCCGGGAGGCGGAGCTTGCAGTGAGCTGAGATCTGGCCACTTCACTCCAGCTTGGGCGACAGAGCGAGACTCCGTCTCAAAAAAAAAAAAAAAAAAAAAAACAGGGTTGTCAGATAAAATGCAGGATACCCAGTTAAACTGGAACGTTAGATAAATGATAAATAATTTTTTAGTGTAGGAATGTCCTTAACACTACATGGGACATACTTAAACTGTAAAAAAAAAAGAAAAAAGAAAGAAAAATTTGTTTATCTAACGTTTTGGTTTAACTGGGTATCTGTACTTTTCTTTGCTCAATCCAGGGACTGTACTCAGGAATAACCCCCTGAAGTTGGCCCTATTATTCCTATTTCAAAGGCAGGGAAGATGAGACTTAGGGAGACTACGCAACTTGCTTCTGAGTGGTAGAGCAGAGATGGGATTTTTCAATCAGACCCACTGAGTTGAAAACCAGTGCTGGTTTCACAACACCACACAAGAATCCAAGCCTTGAAGTAAGGAAGCTGATGGGATGCTAATGGGGGAAACTGAAGCATGCTCTAAGGAATTTGGGGGATTCCTGAATGCCTTGCTCAGAATGTAGCTAATCACTCAGTAAACAGTTGCTGATGTAATTGAATTGAATTATCACCGTTCTTGCTAACTAAGACTGCTCCCCTCCTATAAACACTCTTAAGAAAAGCCTTGTTTCTCATGCCCAGCTAACATCCCCGTTCAACACTATGTTTCAGTGCTTGGAGGCAGGCACTTCCCCACGTGTATAGGCAGTGGTAGATGAGGTCATGGGACATAGCTCCAAGAGAAGCTTCGAGTCACATTACATTCATTTAACACATGGAGGAAACCCACAAGGACTGAAGGAATGGGCTGGCCCAAGGGGTAAGCCAGGCCTGTCTTGGCTGGACCACCTTCAGAGCTCAGTGTGTGCAGCCCAGTTGCCTTGCTTGAACCAGGCTGCTTTGCCAGACCTTGAAGAGATGTCTATCTGCACTTCAGTCAACATTATTTTAGGAGTGCAGAAGCTGCGGTCATAGGGTGAGGGAAGAAGTGTCCTGCTAGAACCCTTTCTTGTCTGAAGATGGGATGATTCCGTAAATGTAAAGTTACCATGAGCCTGGTTTCTTTCCTTCTTAGATTTGTGACTGAGTTTACACATAGGAATCTGGACTGGGTTTGTGCCGCTCCTAGATACTCATAAGCCTCCAGGTCCCAGGGAGAATTACCGTGACTCTGTGCATAGGAAAGCATCTCATCCTCCTTATCTTAAATTCAAGCCTTTCCCTCCAGCTCCTCACTGGAGGAGCCATGAAAGGGTGAAGAGCAGTGAGGACCAAGGAAAATGGTATCTAAAGAAAATGTGGGCTGGGTGCAGTGGCACATGCTTGTAATCCCAGCACATCGGGAGGCCAAGGAGGGCAGATCGCTTGAGGTCAGGAGTTCAAGACAAGTCTGAGCAACATGGTGAAACCCCACCTCTACTAAAAATACAAAAAAAAAAAAAAAAAAAGCCAGGCCTAGTGGTGTGCACCTGTAGTCCCAGCTATTTGGGAGGCTGAGGTGGAGGTTGCAGTGAGCCGAGATTGCTCCACTGCCGTCTAGCCTGTGCCACAAAGGTGAGACCCTGTCTCAATAAAAAAAGAAAGAGAGAGAGAGAGAGAGAGAGAGAGAGAGAGAGAGAAAGAAAGAAAGAAAGAAAGAAAGAAAGAAAGAAAGAAAGAAAGAAAGAAAGAAAGAAAGAAAGATAAAAAATGTGAACCCAAATCCATCACCACTAAGAAAGTCAGCTACCTTCTAATCATTTTGTTTTCTGATGATCAGGGTAATATATACCTATTTTAGAAAAGTTGAAAATGCTGAAAAGTAAAAAGAAAGCAATAAAAACAACCCGTAATGCCATCATGCAGGGATATAACCTCTCCTAAAATTGTGGTATATTTCCTAAGAGTCTCTGTACATGTAATCTCATACGTCATATGTGATTTTGTGTTCTGCTTTTTTTTTTAACCTAACGAATCATAAACACTTCCCTCACATCATTAAAGACTCTCCAAAGAATCTTTATGACTTCGATGGATAGATTGAAAATGGCCACAATTTATTAGCTACTCTTGCTGAACATTTAGATTGTTCGCAGTGTTTTTCCCGGTAGAAATAATACAGCAGTGACCATCTCTGAAGACATTTTTATCAGACCATTGGCACATGGTCCTCCTATGTCTAGAATCTAATATAAAGTGGCATCTGATCTGACCCAAAGATATATCTTATGTTTTCTGTTTTACCATGCTCTGAAGAGCAGCGTGTCTTCCAGAAGCCCCAGCAACCAAACTAGCTGGAGGACCACTGGACTCAGTTATAGAACAGGGACTCCATGGCCCCTTATCAAATGGAGGGGGCTCCAGTGCCGCAGAAGTCTCAGGCGCAGGCCAGGCATGGTGGCTCACACCTGTAATCCCAGCACTTTGGGAGGCCAAGGTGAATCGCTTGAAACTAGTAGCGAGTCCCTGTCTTACAAAAAAATTTTTTTAATTAGCCAGATGTGGTGGTGCATGCCTATGGTCCAGTTTCTTAGGAGGCTGAGGTGGGAGGACTGCTTGAGCCCAGGAGGCAGAGGTTGCAGTGGGCTGATATCACACCAATGCACTTCAGCCTGGGTGACAGAGCAAGACCCTATATCAAAAAGAAAAAGAAGTCCCAGACCCTCTTAGACTCAGGCCAGAGTGCATGGGGCAGAGGAGGGGAGTGAGAGTGAAGTCCCAGGAGCAATTTCAAGAACCCACCATGCGATGTAATTCCACCGAGAACAGGATGCTCAAAGTCCACAGAACTGTGCCATTTGGAATTTTTACAAAACCGTTGCTTGCTGATTTAGTTAATAACAATGTTGGGTTCCAAATTTTTTCTAAAAGGGAGTCTTAAATGTTCTCCACTTGGACAGAGCTGGCTTAAAAATAAACAAATAAGTTATATAAGCCCACATTTTGGAGGATCGGGTTTTGGAAGCCAAGGTTCCTGTCTTGCGGTTGGGCCTCACGTGCGGCCTGCAGGGTGGAGCAGCAGGGGAGCTTTCCAGCCATCCCTGAAACCCGGCTGCTAATTGGTGTGCCAACACCCACCACGGACCCATGCAGCGTGCACCCTGTGGTGCCTAGAAGACACTCCCAGTAGTTGGAAGATAGTGAAGAGTAACAAAAAAGCAAGTACAACCACCAGTAGCTGATGACAGACTCCTTTTTCCTTTACTCTCTCCTCCAGTGTTAGACGTTTTGAAAGGTTTCATGGTATTATCCAAGAGCTGTCATCTTCTGCCAGAGAGCTGGCTGCATTTCGGTGGGAAGTGAGGTGATTACTGTGTATTTTTTTTTGAAAACTTCTCCAGAAAGAACCATGTCAGATTCCCCAAAGAGTTACTAATGCGGATGGAGCCCCACTGTGGTCCCAGCTGTCAGAGCCACTGCAAGGACACTGCAAGGAACAGAAGAGGTCCAGGGCTCTGGTGGGCCCCAGAATCCCCCATGCATTCCTAGAGTGATATAAATAAGTGAACTGTCACAAATGAGTCCATTCACGCAAGTACTTATGTAATGTAATGAGTGTGATCTTAGAAAGTAGGACAACGAACATATGAAAAAATGCTCAGTTTTACTGATCAGAGAAATGCAAATCAAAACCACAATGAGTTACCATCTCATACCAGTCAGAGTGGCTATTACTAAAAAGTCAAAAAACAACAGATGCTGGCAACGTTGTGGAGGAAAGGGAACAGTTTACACACTGTTGGTGGGAGTGTAAATTAGTTCAGCCATTGTAGAAAGTAGTGTGGCGATTTCTCAAAGCGCTAAAGACAGAACTACCATTCGACCCAGCAATACCATTGCTGGGTATATACCCAAAGAAATATATTAATAAATCATTATATCATAAACACACAAGCGCACAAATGTTTATTGTAGCACTATTCACAATAGCAAAGACATGGAATCAACCTAAATGTCCATCAATTACAGATTGGGTAAAGCCAATGTGGTACATATACACCATGAAATACGATGCAGCCATAAAAAGAATGAGGTCCTTTGTGGGAAAGTGGATGGAACTGGAGGCAACTTTTCTTAGCAAACTAGCACAGGAACCAAAAACCAAATACTGCATGACTTATAGGTGGGAGCTAAATGATGAGAACTTATGGACACAAGGAAGGCAACAACAGACACTGGGGTCTTTTTGAGGGTGGAGTGTGGGAGGAGGGAGAGGATCAGGGAAAGTAACTATTGGGTACTAGGCTTAGTACCTGGGGGATGAAATAATTGGTACAACAAACCCCTGTGACATGAGTTTACCTATAAAACAAACCGGTGCAAGTACCCTTGAACCTAAAATAAAGGTTTAAAAAAGAAAAGAAAAGAAAAGAAAAGAAAAGAAAAGAAAAGAAAGAAAGTAGGAGACCCTGAGGGCTTCTCTTAGTCTGTTGGGGCTGTTATAACAAAATACCATAAACTGAGCGTTTCTAAACAACCAAAATCTATTTCTTATAGTTCTGGAGGTCGGAAAGTCTAAGATCAAGATGTCAGCAGATTCAGTGTCTAATGAGGGCTCACTTCCTGGTTCATAGATGGCATCTTCTATCTGTGTCCTCACAAGGTGGAAGGAGTGAGAAGTCTCTCTGGGGCCTCTTTTATAAGGGCACTAATCCCATTCCTGAGGGTTTCACCCTTGTGACCTAATCACCTCCCAAAGGCCTCATCTCCCAATACCTTGGGGATTAGGATTTCAAAGCATGGATTTGGCGGGGACACAAACATTCAAACTATAACATTGTGGCCCTAAGGGTTAAAAAATAAAATATAGGCCAGGCACAGTGGTTCATGCCTGTAATCTCAGCACTTTGGGAGGCCGAGGTGGGCAGATCATGAGGTCAGGAGATTGAGACCATCCTTGCTAACATGGTGAAACCACGTCTCTACTAAAAATACAAAAAATTAGCCGGGCATGGTGGCGGGCACCTGTAGTCTCAGCTACTTGGGAGGCTCAGGCAGGAGAATGGTGTGAACCTGGAAGGCGGAGCTTGCAGTGAGCCTAGATCGCACCACTGCACTCCAGCCTGGGCGACAGAGCAAGACTGTGTCTCAAAATAAATAAATAAATAAAATAAAAATAAAATAAAATATAGTATGCCCTACCCTCAAATTGTTTATACTATTAATAGTTAAGGAGCATAGATGTGTTCACAAATAGTAGTAATAACTAGAAAATGCTACAAGGCCATTATGAAGGGCAATGTAGACCAAGGATTTACATGGGTGTATAACTGGGTTACAGTTAACTTTTCACATAAGTAGAAGGAATACACACTAACATAACAATGCAGGGTAATTGAAGGAATGCAAGGTAATTGAATCATAGAGGAGGGTCTTTCCCATGCTGTTCTCATGATAGTGAATAAGTCCTATGAGATCTGATGGTTTTATAAAGGGCAGTTCCTCTGCACACGTTCTTTTGCCTGCCACCATGTAAGACATCCCCTTTCTATTCCTTCATCTTCTGCCATGATTGTGAGGCCTCCCCAGCCACATGGAACTGAGCTCATTAAACCTCTTTTCTTTATAAATTACCTTTATAAATTTCTTTATAAATTACCCAGTCTCAGGTATGTCTTTATTAGCAGTGTTGAGAACAGACTAATACAATGTGTTTTTCATTATTGCTCTTCAGATTTTCCTGAAGCTCTTTCTCACTGTAAGTCTGTGTGACCCACCAAGTATTAACACAAGTTCACCTCCAAAGCACAGTCCAAACAATCAAAGGAAATTTTTAAAAACGATTTAAATCTCTGATTTACATCTTTCAAAACAAAATTAAAGAAGACCCCATTCAGAACACTCCAGCAACGCATGACTCCTAAATTCTCCCCTATCTAATGTGATAGCCTTCCTCCCTCTCCATATATCCTCAGGCTGCAAAGAATATCCTCTCTCCCTTCCCTTCAGTCTCTCAACTTTCTATTAGTCATGTGTCCCTTAACGATGGGGATATGGTCTAAGAAATGCATCACTAGGCAATTTCATTGTTGTATGAACGCTGCAGAGTGTACTTACACAAACCCAGATGGTACAACCTACCACCCACCTAGGTTACATGACTCAGTCTTAGGCTACAAACCAGTATAGCAGGTGACTCTACTGGATACTGTAGGCAACTGGAACATAATGGGAAGCATTTGTATATCTAAACATAGAAAAACTACAGTAAAAATGTGGTCTAGAAGATAAAAAATGGTATGCTTGCATAGGGCACTTACCATGAATGGAGCTCCCAGGACTGGAAGTTGCTCTGGGTGAGTGAGTGAGTGAGTGGTAAGTGAATATGAAGGCCTAGGACGTTACTCTACACTACTGCAGACTTTGTAAACACTGTAACTTAGGCTACGCTACATTTATTTAAAATTGTTTTCTTCAATAATCAATTAACTTTAGCTCACTGTAACTTTTTTACATGTTAAACTTTTTGATGTTTTAAAACTTTCTGACTCTTTGGTAATAACATTTAGCTTAAAACACATATTGTATAGCTGTACAAAAATATTTTCCTTATATCCTTATTCTAAAAGCTTTTTAAAACTTTTAAATTTTTTTTTACTTTTTCACCTTTTTTTTTTTTTTTTTTTCCTGAGACAGAGTCTTGCTCTGTCACCCAGACAGGAGGGCAGTGGCCCGATCACACCTCACTGCTGCCTCAACCTCCTGGGTTCAGGCAACCTTCCTGTCCCAGCCTCCTGAGTAGCTGGGACTACAGGCATGCCCCACCACATCCGGCTAATTTTTTAATTTTTTTTTTTTTTTTTTTTTGTAGAGATGGGAGTCTCATTATGTTACCCAGACTGGTCTTTGAACTCCTAAGCTCAAATGATCCTCCTGCCTCAGCCTCCCAAAGTACTGGGATTACCGGTGTGAGTCACCCGTCTGCCTACTTTTTAAACTTCTTGGTTAAAAGCTAAGACACACACACACATTAGCATAGGCCTCCACAGGGGTCAGGATCATCAGTATCACTGTCTTCTCCCTCCACATCTGTTCCCACTGGAAAGTTTTAGGGGCAATAACATGCATGGAACTGTCATCTCCTATGATAACAATACCTTCTCCTAGGTACCTCCTGAAGGACCAGCCTGAGGCTGCTTTACAGTTAATGTTTCACATAAGTAGAAGGAATACATTCTAACATAACAATAAAAAGTATGGTATAGTGAATACAGAGACCAGTAACACAATCAGTTTATTATTATCAAGTATTATGTACTGTACATAACTGTATGTTATATGTGTAGATCTTTATAGGACTGGCAGAGCAGGAAGTTTGTGTCCACCAGCATCACCAATCATCAATGCATTACTCAGAAACCTGTGAGTAACACATTGTGCTGCAATGTCACTAGGCGATAGGAAGTTTTCAGCCCCATTATGATTTGATGGGACCACCCTCATAAACGTGGCCCATCATACACAGAAACTTTGTGATGCGGCGCATGACCATACTCAATTCCTTTTTACAAGGCAGATAACAGGGAAGAGTCAGAGCACACGTTCTTGCTAATAACTGTCCGTTCTTGTTAATAACCATCTGCCCCATTACTCACAGACAGGGCTCTCCAATGCCTTTCGCAGGGCCTGCCACTGCCATAGCTCCCCTAAAGCCAGTTTGTTTTTCACTTCAGTTCTTTTGATGATCCCAACTCAGACAACTAGAAGACAATATAATCTTTCGCAGTAAAACTGAGGTGTTGAGAAATTTTTCTAACAGATTTAAGTCTGGTTAGTGGTGGGCTAGGACCTGGCTGATCCCAGCAGCCTTCTTACCAGGACTGATAATAACCCAGATGGTCTGCCCTGTTAAACAAACAAAAAAAAAAAAATGTAGCCGGGCACGGTCGCTCATGCCTGTAATTCCAGCACTTTGGGAGGCTGAGGCAAGCAGATTACTTGAAGGTCAGGAGTTTGAGACCAGCCTGGCCAACATGGTGAACCCCTGTTTCTACTAAAAATACAAAAAATTAACCGAACATGGTGGCACGCGCCTGTAGTTCAAGCTACTTGGGAGGCTGAGACAGGAGAATCACTTGAACCCGGGAGGCGGAGGTTGCAGTGAGCTGAGATCATACCACTGCACTCCAGCCTGGGTGACAGAGCAAGACTCCATCTCAAAAAAACAAAATAAAACAAATTAGCCAGGCGTGGTGACAGGTGCCTGCAGTGCCAGCTACTCAGGAGGCTGAGGCAGGAGAATTGATTGAACTTTGGAGGCAGAGATTGCAGTGAGCCGAGATGGCCCCACAGCACTCCAGCCTGGGTGACAAAGTGAGACGTCATCTAAAAAAAAGAAAAAATGTATTCAAACATTTGTTAAAGACAATACGGTGGACTATTCAAGGGGCCTGTGGCCATAGGTACAGGGATCACTGCAATGGGTTCTTGCTGCAAGGAGAGAAACTGGACTCAGCTCTGACTGTAACAGCCAGCAGGGATTGACAGCCAAGGAGCAGGGTGGGGGCAGTGGGTGAAAAAGTACTAAAATGAAACATTAAGGATGGAGAGTTCCTGTCTTGATAGGACTTTTGCTGAAGGCAGGCCAGGGTGATAAGCTATCACGGAGGGTGGTCAGATACAAAGGGTGGGGGACTTTCCTAAACTGACTTAGTAGGATTCTTGCTCAAACTGGATTCTACAAGGACAGAAAGAATGGCCCAAGGTCAAGACCTCAGGACCAGTCAAGCAGAGGACTCAGGGGAGGCTGAGTCAAGTTTTGGTCAAAGGAGATGATCTTTGTCAATCCTCATAACAGATTGGAGTGGGAGGCCAAGTCTGGGATGTGGGGACTGGCTCAGACATCTATAAATAAATGTCTATAAATGAAGAACTTTTTTTGAAGATAGTTATATTGGGCCGGATGCAGTGGCTCATGCCTATAATCCCAGCACTTTGGGAGGCCAAGGTGGGCAGATTACCTGAGGTCAGGAGTTCAAGACCAGCCTGCCCAACATGGCGAAGCCCCGTCTCTACGAAAAATACAAAAATGAGCTGGGCGTGGTGTCAGGCACCTGTAATCCTTGCTACTCTGGAGGCCGAGGCAGGAGAATCGCTTGACCCTGGGAGGCAGAGGTTGCAGGTAGCCAAGATCGTGCCACTGCACTCTAGCCTAGGGGACAGAGTGAGACTCTGTCTCCAAAAAAAAAAGATAGTTATGTTGTTTTGCAACAAGGAGGGATTTTTGTTTTTGTTTTGTTTTTTTCAAGAAGGGCTTGTATTTTTTTAAAGTGGTTTTTCTTTTGCAAAGTGGCAAACTTCTTACAGTATTTTTCACACCGTAAGTTCTTGCTGTCTCTTTTGCCACCCTCTGCCTGTGTCAAATGGCAAATTTAATGGAAGGAGTTTGGAAGACAGCAGCAGGAGATGGAAGAAAAATGGTTTCTCTCCTCAACACCACTGTCAGGGTAATGCGTTTTCCTCATTGCCGCAAAGGAAATTGTAAGAGCATTTTGCCCACTCCAAACATCTGAAACTGGAATTATGAGGTTGTATGGAGAAGGCCAGGAAAAATAATTTCTTGGGATGGTTTGATGCTTTCTGAGGCCTTTTACTAGTGACCTGCAATATTAATTATCCAGCCTCCCTCGGTCTCCACCTCAGCTTCTGAATAAGGCATTTGTATGGTGTTTCGTAGTCTGTGAAGTAAAATCCAGCGTCAGTAACCAGATCACTGAAAATCAATCCGAGTGCATCTCAATTCTGTACTAGATTCCTAACAGCCCCACAGGCAAATCCAGTCTATTTGTAAGCCAGGCAAAGGTTGGGTATAGAAACAGGACCTGGGCCAGGCACGGTGGCTCACACCTATAATCCCAGCACTTTGGAAGGCCAAGGCTCACCTTGGATCATCTGAGGCCAGCCCAGCCAACATGGCGAAACTCTGTCTCTACTAAAAATACAAAAATTAGCTGGGCGTGGTGGCACGTGCCTGTAATCCCAGCTACTTAGGAGGCTGAGGTAGGAGAATCACTTGAACCCAGGAGGCAGAGGTTGCAGTGAGCTAAGATGGCACCATTGTACTCCAGTCTAGGCGACAAGAGTGAAACTCTGTCTAAAAAAAAAACAAACAGGAATGGAACTACTAGTGCATGTTGAAGACAAAGAATTCTGATAGGCCTGATAGGCATCCACTTAAATATAGAGAATACCATAACTTCTTTCTGCTCCCCTTTTTTTAAAAAAAAGACCAGTGTATAAGAAGTCCTGGTTCTACCATTTATTAGCTGTGTGACCTTTAGTGTGTTACTTAATCTCTCTATGCCTCAGTTTCCTTGTCTGTTAAATGGGGATAAGATTGTTACTGAACTCATAGGGTTTTTATGATGCTTAAATCAGTTAATATTTGTAAGGCAACTGGAACAGTGCCAAGTACACAGTGAATACTATATAGTTGTTTGGTAAATACACTTTGAGAAAAGAGTCGTGTTTAATAGAATTGAGCAAACTAGCCTGAAGGGCAATGTTGCCTGACTATGCCCTGTGGACCCGACCACTCTCTTTCTTGCAGTGCTTGAATGAGACCCTCTGAGGTCAGGGTCGAGCAGCCTCTCTAAGACAAACCAAGCAGTGAGGTGCTGAGATGCACAAGTTAAGGCTTGGCCATTTGCTTTCACAGACCTGCTGAGGTCCACTCTCAGAAACTAAGTCAGCGGGATTCAAAAATGCTCACTCTAATATTCGCTAAAACACAAGTCTGAAAACTATACTTCTTCATACATTTCCAAGTTACCTAAACCTTAATTAACCATTTCTATTTAAGATGAAATGGTTGCAAAAGATTCTCAATGTATTAAATTTATACTTGAAAATAAAACAGCTGCATCACTGTTTTAAATGACTTTACTATCCATGGAATACCCCAGCAATTTGCTCCCCACTATCATCTATTTAAAAAAAAAAAATACACAAACAAGGCCTGGCACAGTGGTCCACGCCTGTATTTTCAGCATTTGGCAAGGCTGAGGCGTGCACATTGCTTGAGCCCAGGAGTTCAAAAACAGCCTGGACGACATGCCAAAACCCCACTTCGACAAGGCACGCAAAAAATTAGCTGGGTGTGGTGTTGCATACCTGTAGTCCCAGCTACTTAGGAGGCTGAGGTGAGAGGATCACTTGAGCCCGGGAAGTGGAGGCTGCAGTGAGCCATGATTGCACTTCTGCATCCCAGGCTGAGCAACAGAGTGAGACCCTGTCTCAAAAGAAAAAAAAAAAAAAATCCACAAATAAGCTTTTTCTTTTACGGTCAGAAATCTTATGTTATTCTTGTATCTCTTTGACCTGTTATTTCTGTTTTTCTTCCCCCTCAGGATTTTATTCTAATATGTTTTTATGTGTTAAGTCTTTTGTTGACCATCTTGTTGTACTCTGTAACACATATGTGAGTGAAACTTTTTTTCCTCTACTAGGCTCAAAATGTAAAAGAAAAAAATCTTCTAGAAGTAAGTATCACAAGTTAGTAGTATGCAATTGAGCAAAACAACATAAATATATTTTAACTCTGATATAGAATTATAATATTTAAAGTAATTTTAATGCATCTCAATTACATGGATGTAGATATTTACTGCCAACAAGTTCATATACTCACGGATAACTATTACATACTACTGGAAAGAGATGAAGTTTAAAACAATTTCTATTCTGTTTTTCTTTTTCATAGATGTGAACACTGAGATCTTTCCTTCCCACAAATTAGTAGATGGTGGCTGGGCACTGTGGCTCTCACCTATAATCCCAGCACTTTGAGAGGCCAAGGTGGGTGGATCACCTGAGGTCAGGAGTTCAAGACCAGCCTGGCCAACATGGCGAAACCCCATCTCTACTAAAAATACAAAAAAAATGAGCCAGATGTTGTGGCACACGCCTGTAATCCCAGCTACTCAGGAGGCTGAGGCAGGAGAATCACTTGAACCCAGAAGGTGGAGGTTGCAGTGAGCTGAGATCATGCCACTGCACTCCATCCTGGGCAACAGAGCAAGACTCCATCTCAAAAAAATAAAATAAAAATACAAATACAAAAAAATTATTTGGGCAGGATGGTGTGTGCCTGTAATCTCAGCGACTTGGGAGGCTGAGGCACAAAAATCCCTTGAACCCAGGAGACAGAGGTTGCAGTGAGCTGAGATGGCGCCACTGCACTCCAGCCTGACAGAGTCTTGCTCTGTCTCTCTCTCTCTCTCACACACACACACACACGTAAAAAAGTAGATGAGAAGAGAAAGAATTTTCTTAAAGCACTAACAAACAATTCTTTGAACTCCTTTTAATAAAAGGATCTTAATAAATCTTAAGGATCTATCGCTTTGGTTAGGTCTCCCTACAATTTTGTCAAAAGCAAATAATTAGAAATCATTCAACTTGAGAACAGATTTATTGTTTAAGGTCTCATTCCCTGAAGTATACTAAAAAGGTCAAGACTTTTAAATAAGTACTATTTTACCTGTTATCCTTACACTTAGGGGCATATTATTAAATCTGTCTCAGAACAAGTTGAGAAAATAAAATTTTTTATTTCCACACATCTTTTGTAGTAGAACTACATGAATGCTTTTATCTTGCGGACCTTAAATAAAACTTTGTCAAAATCTTGGAGCTGCTGATTTGGCTCATTCGACTGATGAAAAATGTTTCATCGTATAACCTAACTTTCAAATCAATCAGTCAAATTAGATATATTCCTTGTCATTAAAAGTGTGACTTTATTGTTCAATTTAAGTAAGTGTCTTAATATTCATTTTGAAGAATATTATAAAAACCACTGAGGAATAAATTATGCATGCATCATATAAGATAGATACTAAAGAGCAATCAAGTTTACATTGTTTACATTGATATAGATCTGATTTAATTAATTTTATAAGTATTAAACAGGGTAAGAATGCTGCTTCTCATAACTTGATTTGCAATAAAATGATACACTATGTTATTAAAATTATTTTCTTTATGAAGCCAGAAATGTGATAGAAGGCAAGATAGTCTTTCCTTAAGCTGTGTGAGTTTATTGACCTTGGGAATAAATGAGAATTGTGTTTAAAAATAAGAAATAGCTGGGCAAAGGGCTTGCACCTGTAATCCCAGTGCTTTGGAAGGCCAAGGTGGAAGGATCACATGAGGCCAGGAGTTTGAGGCTTCAGTGAGCTATGATCATGCTACTGTACTCCTGCCTGGGAAACAGGGCAAGACCCTGACTCTATATTTAAAACAAATTATAAATAATTTTATTAGCCCTCATTCTCAAATTTTTCTGTGTAATGAAGTTATGTAATGGAAAACAAAGTGTATCTCTATACTGCTAAAACTGATCCAACCTGCCACATGTATCAAATAAGAAACAGAAAATGTATGATTTTGGCCGGGCAGAGTGGCTCACGCCTGTAATTCCAGCACTTGGGGAGGCTGAGGCAGGCAGATCACTTGAGGTCAGGAGTTTGAGACCAGCCTGGCCAACATGGTGAAACCCCATCTCTACTAAAAATACAAAAATTATTTGGGTGTGGTGGCGCACACCTGAAACCCCAGCTACTTGGGAGGCTGAGGCAGGAGAAGTGCTTGAACCCAGGAGTTGGAGGTTTCAGTGAGCCCAGATTGCACCACTGCACTCCAGCCTGGGAAACAGAGCAAGACTCCACCTCAAAAAAAAAAAAAAAAGAAAGAAAGAAAAGAAAATGTATGATTTGATAAAATCAGTATAGATTTGATAAAATCTCATGGAATAGTAGACACAAAATCTCAAAGACATAACCTAAAATTTCTTTCTGCAGGTTTTATCATGGAAATCTTAATCGTTCCAGAAAACACTGTTACGTTTATTGAAGAGTCAGCATCATTAATTAACCTGCAGGGTTCAGCTGTTGTCAGGTGCTTTCCTTAACAACTAATAACAAGTCCTAGGAAGAAGACTTTTCTTAAACACACAAGTTTCCGCAACACACACACATACACACACACAAACACACACACACACAGATACACACTCGACAGATGCTGCCATTAATAGTCAAATTCAAACACAGGAGCAAATGGATTATACAATAACTGTCCATCAGATAATAATGGCCAATATTTAATGAGCACTTACTATGTGCAGTCACTGTTCCAATACCTGAATACAGTAGCTAGAAAGAATCAATTGCCCTCAAGCATATGGAAATAAACTACTTGTAACATTTGCTGCTTGTTTTGCTTTGTTCTCATGGAAATCTCCCTTGAGAGCAGCAAATCATTTGAGAGCAGTGCTGGTTTCGAAGATGCTTCTGCCCCTCCATTCTACAATTTATCTTGATTGAGAACATCCCTTCATGGACTAAGATATCCAACTTCTAAGGCAGAACCCGGTCCCTATGGGAAACATAAGAAGGGGAAAGGCAGGTCCTAGACAGATTTATGGGACTTGGATTAACAATTACATGAGGGTTTCCCAAAATGATAACTCAAGTTTGACCTGAGTTTGGTACCCAGGAAGCTTTCACACCATGGATAATGCACCATATGACTAGAAATAGGTGAGGGCGTCTGCCTTCCCTTTATACAGTGAGAAAAAGGAAATCGACTTATGGAAAGGGAGAACCTGCAGGGACATGCATGCCTCTCTTTGAGGGCTCTGGAAGGGGCCTCAAAACTATCTTTACCCAAGTACTTTGTGGACAGTCTTCAGGGGTTTGAAGATCATTAGTCCACATGTAATTTCCTTGAATACAGGGGACTCTCTTTTGCTCTTTGACCCTTCTCCATAAGAGCAAAAAATATTTACTAGCTATGTCTAGAGTAAGCTGTCAATCAATGCCTGTTGCACTGAGCAATGACCGTCAGTTAGTTTTGTTTGGGGTTTTACAGATCAATTTCTTGAGAAGTAGCATACATACGTTGAAGTGTATACAGTGTGGCCAGGCACGGTGGCTCATGCCTATAATCCCAGCACTTTAGGAGGCCGAGGCAGGAGGATCACTTGAGCTCAGGAGTTTGGCACCAGCCTGGGCAACATACTGAGATCTCGTCTCTACTTAAAGTCAACATAAAAGTAATAGCCAGGCATAGCGGCACACACCTGTAGTTCTAGCTACTCAGGAGGCTGAGGTGGGATGATCAGATGAGCCCAGGAGGTCAAGGCTGCAGTGAGCTATGATTGTACCACTGCATTCCAGCCTGGGCAACAGAGCGAGACCCTGTCTCAAAAAAAAAAAAAAATGTATGTGTAAATATATATATATAGAGAGAGAGAGAGAGAGAGAGAGTGATCATATCAAGTGTACCACTCAATGATGATTTTTTTATATATATACACACTCGTCTACTACCCAAATCAAGAGAGAACAACTGCAGCTCTACAGAAGATTTTCTTGTGTCCTTTTTCAATCTGTTATCTACCCCCATCCCAGGTAACATCTGCATTGGGAGTGCCCAGGACCACCTCAGTTTCAGTAACTCACCAGAAGGACTCATGAGACTCAGAACATAGTGTTACTCATGGCTATAATTTATTACAGTGAAAGGATAAGAAGCAAAATCAGCAAAGGAGAAAAGTGCAGGGAGCAAAGTCCAGAGGAAAGCAGGAGCCAGCACCAAGAGTCCTCTCCCAGCCGAGTCATGCAAGACCCACTTAACTCTCCCAGCAATGAGGGGAGACTACATGTATAAAATGTGGTCTACCAGGGAATCTCGTTAGAGACTTAGTATCCAGGGTTTCAATTGGGGGCTGGTCATAAAGGTACTCTTTGCCTACCACTTAACAAAATTCAAGGCAGATACTCAGTATAAACCATACTGTCTAGGCACAGTGAACCATGCTTATCAGTTAAATATTCACTGAGAATACTCTGAAAACCAAGTTCCCAGATGCTAGCCAAGGGCCTACCTTACAAGCAGGCCTTTCTAGGGATACCAATCTCAGGCCTGCCACGTAAACTCTTCCACAAATCACCATCCTGACTATATGTTGGTTTGTCCCATTCTTTTTTTTTTTTTTTTTTTGTGAGACAGAGTCTCGCTCTGTTGCCTAGGCTGGAGTATGGTGGCACAATCTCAGCTCACTGCAACCTCCGCCTCCCAGGTTCAAGTGATTCTCCTGCCTCAGCCTCCTGAGTAGCTGGGACTACAGGCTGTGCCACCATGCCTGGCTACTTTTTGTGTTTTTAGTGGAGACTGGGTTTCAACCATGTTGGCCAGGCTGGTCTCGAGCTCCTGACCTCAAGTGACTTGCCCACCTCAACCTCCCAAAGTGCTGGGATTACAGGCTTGAGCCACCATGCCCAGCCCCATTCTTTAACTTTATAAATAGAACGATATAATACACATTCTTTTGTGTCTAACTTTTTTCACTTAAAATAATATTGTGATACTCATCTAAGTATTTGTCCTGAACACACAAATTCCCCCATACACACAACACAGATGTTGCCATGAATCATCAAATGCAATCACAGAACAAAAGGATTATGCAATACCCACTCATTAGATTAAAATGTCCAGTATCTAATGAGCACTTACAATGTACCAGTTACTACTCAAAGTTATTGACATATACTAGTACTTAATTGGTTCTCAACTCTATGGAGTGGGTCTGATTAACATCCCACTGCTGGATGGGGAAATGAACAGAGACCAATGGGCTGGCAGTTGGGAGACACAGCATGCAAACCCAGGAAGCCTGGCCCCACCAGTTTAGGTTTAACCATCACCACACATTGCCTTGCTGCCGTCTAACCCCATTTCTTATTATTTCCATTCCATAATAAGCACAACCACAGCCCTCCAAAATGTCCACATCCTAGTCACCAGAACCTGCAAATATGTGACCAAAAGGACTCTGCAGGTGTGATTACATTAGGAATCCTGAGATGGGGAGAATATCCTGGATTCTACAAGGGTCCTTATGAGTGAAAAAGGGAGACAGAAGAACCAGAATAAGAGAAGGGGATGTGATGACAGAAGCAGGGGTTGGAGTGAGGCAGTTGCTGGCTTTGAAGATGGAAGAAGGGGCCATGAGCCAAGGAATTCAGGTCCCTAGAAGGTGGGACATTCAGAAAAAAGCAGGGCCCTGCTGACATGGCGCTTTTAGCTCCATTAAGACCCATGTCACCTTCTGACCTCCCAAACTGTGAAATAATAAATTTGTGTTCCTTTAAGCCACAGAACCAATGGGAAGTTATCACAGTAGTAATAGGAAATGAAAAGGCATTTGTCAGTGGAGGGATGAATATCCGCAAAGCATTTCATACAAGTTGATCACAGCAACAGGTTGCCCAGAGCAACAAGGAGGCTTTTGCTTCCATATTGAAAATGAAGGTGCCTCTTGTCTCAGTTTTGGAATAAGTAAAGGTTATCCACAGAGACGGGTTCTCATTTTTACTTTTACAAAGTTGACTTTGGTGGTTCTTTTTTTGAAAATTTCCCCCTTCTTTGTTTCAGTGTCAATTTTTTTTTTTTTCACTTGAAGGCTTTTTAAAACTTTCCCTTCCTGAACATTTTCCACTGGGTTTGAGCCCTGAATCTGCCTTTCAACTTGCTCCAGAACACTGGCATCTCCATACTCACTAGGATAATAAATCATGGAACTATTACCCTTGTTCGACATAAGCACCTTCTCCACTCCCACAGAACTGCAACTTCTGCTGGCAGGTTGTCTTCCCACAGCTCAAGCTCCGCACGGCAGCCAGAGGGAGCTTTTTCATCCAAAAATCTGACACTGCCGTTCCTGTTCTCCAGTTCCTTCCCTGGCCCCCTCTTATGCTCAGAATGAAGAGCAGATTGCTAAGCCCGACCTCCAGAGCCCGCAAGACCTAGCCCCCATTGCCTTCTCAGCCTCTGTCTCCCTGCATCGTTTCCCATTCTCTGGTCCTACCAAGCTGCTCATTGCTCCAAAACATGGCAGGTTCTCCCAAACCGCTCTCCCTCACACATCTTGCTTCCTTTACCCAGGACAACATTCCCTCTCTCTTCCATCAGGCTGATTCTATCCATTCCTCCCTTAGTTCATTATTACACCCAGTTGTCCCAGTGTCACCTGCAAAGACACGGGTAATAGCACTTGATAGACACACAGGTGTTTATCCAGAACATTCATCCTGTTTACTTCTGAACCGTGGTTTCCTGTGTCATCTATGTCTAATTTCTTGGCTGGATACTGACCTATCGGTCCCTGTTCTCTGGCTCTTGGGTGTTGACTTTTCCCATTGGCTAGTTGACACTGTGAAACTCACTCTGAGAATCTGGTACATTTGCAGCCCCAGGTAAGAGACGCTCCCAAAGACTCTAGTCTCAGCCAGATACAAACATGCACGCAAGCACACACACACACATTTAATCCAGAAGAGAAACACTAAGGAGCATAGATAATACCTGTTGAGCACTTACAGCATGCCAGACACTGTGCTAAGCGCTTTAATTACCTTGTCCCCATTGTCAGATGAGGAAACTAGGTTCATTAAGATGAAATGACTTGTTCCGTGCCACGCAGCCTATCAGTGATGGAACCACCGGGTCACATGACTTCAGACAGCTCAGCCATCACCCCCAGAACAGTTTTGCTGGGCCTGTGGGCCCCCACCTATCACCACCACACTTCACCTCTCCTCTGAGCTACCACAGTTACCTTTGCATTTTGTACCCTGGATTCTAATTGTGTGGACCCGTGTGTCTCCACTAGACCATGAGCTTCCCAGAGGAAGAAGCCCAACTTTCATCTCAGAGCACACAAAACAAAAGGAAAATAAAATGTCTCCCTCAGAGAGTGGCTGTGACCAGTGGTCCTGAAGTTTCAGCTGCCCTGGTTTTGCACACCCTCCTAACCATATCTATGTGTGCACCTGCCAGGGAGCAAAGCATAAAATGTGAGACTCCTACTAACCCTCTCTGCCCAATTTCCTGTACGGTGATGAGTTCTCTTTCTGAACTGATTTGTAGCTGTCTTTTCAGGTTTATACTCTAAGCCACCTCAAATCTCTTGGGAAATAAAAGTGAGTTTATTTATAAATGAATACATGTTTATCTGGGAGATGAATAAAAACCTAGAGCCAGGCATGGTGGCTCATGTCTGTAATCCCAACACTGGGAGGCCAGGGTGGGAGGATCCCTTGAAGCCAAGCATTCAAGACCAGCCTGGCCAACATAGTGAGACCTTGTCTTTACAAAAAGTTTAAAAATTAGCTGGATGTGGTGGCAGCATGCTTGTAGTGCTACCTACTTGGGAGGCTGAGGCAGGAGGATCACTTGAGCTCAGAAGTTCAAAGCTGTAGTCTTTCATCCATGCAGTTGTCCATCAGATGGTGAATGGATAAATGAAATGTTCTGTACAGCAGAACATTATTCAGTAAGAAAAAGAATAAAGCTATGATCACACCACTGCATTCCAGCCTGGGTGACAGAGTAAGATACTGTCTCAAAAAATAATAATAATAATAATGATAAGTTTTAAAGCTAAAATGATCCATGGTGGTCAGCTGCTTTACTTCTCCCCTTTCTCAGACAAAAGAACTAAGATCTATATCAAATTTTGAAAATTGGTCTCTGAGTATGTTTTGTTTTTTGTTTTTTGAGACGGAATTTCACTCTGTCACCCGGGCTAGAGTGCAGTAGCGCCATCTTGGCTCATTGCAACCTCTGCCTCCCGGGTTCAAGTGATTTGCCTGCCTCAGCCTACTGAGTAGCTGGGATTACAGGTGCCCGCCACTACACCAAGCTAATTTTTTGTATTTTTAGTAAATTTAGACAGGGTTTCACCATGTTGGCCAGGCTGGTCTTGAACTACTGACCTCGTGATCTGCCTGCCTCGGCCTCCCAAAGTGTTGATATTACAGGCGTGAGCCACCGCACCTGGCCGTATGTTTTGTCTTTTGACTCACATGACTTTTTAGAGGGTCATTATTTTCAAATTGAGTGCACACACACAAACACATACACACACACAAAGAGAGAGGAAACAGAGAGAGAGAGAACAGAGGAAAGAGAAAGAGAGAGAAAAAAATTTGTTAGCTCTGGTTCTACTGAAATATTGGAACATCTAGCAGCCTCTGGGCATATACCCAAAATAAATGCAAGCATCCATCTACACAAAACTTGTATGTGAATGGTCATAGCAGCATCATTCATAATAGCCCCAAAGTAGAAGCAGCCCAAATGTCCATCAGCTGGTCAGTGGATGAATGAAATGTTCTGTATCCATAGAGCAGAATATTGTCAGTAAGGAAAAGGAATGAAGTATTGATACCTGCTGCAGCATGAATGAACCTTGAAAAACCTTATACTAAATGAAAGAAGCAAGTTGTCCAAGGCACAATATCATATGATTCTATTCATAGGAAATGTCCAGAAAAGGTGAGTCTGCACAGACAAGAAAGCCTATTAGTGGCTGCCTGGGCCTGAGGGGAAAGGAGAAGCAGGGTGTGACTGCTATGGGTAAGAGATTCCTTTTAGGAATGATTCTAAATTTACAAAATGCTTCAAATGTTTTATCTTGCCTGAGAATCATAACAGACCTACGAATTGCTTACTGTTATCCTCATTTGATAGATCTGCACAGTCAGAAACTGAGTAGCCTATCCAAGGAGGTGAAATTTGAGCTCGGATTTTCTGACTTCCAATTCCAAATTCTTGATTTAGTATGAAATATTTCAAAAATACATAAAAGTACAAAATCACATAACAGACAGCCACATACCCACTGTTGAGATAAAACAGATGTCAGCATTTTGCTGCATTTGTTCGGGAGCTCCCCCAACCCTTCCCACTGTCTCCTGATCATGACACCATTGTTCTTCATTCTGGGCCAAATCTGCCGTGCTGGAGAGGCTTGGACTGCTCCTCCGTCATGGAGGCTTCTTCTTCTTTCACTTTTAAATTAATGTTCATGAGGATTTCCTTGGTTCATAGGAATGGTTTGAAAGAGAATCGAGACCCAAAGGAAGAATGATGTGGAAATACTTGAATGTATTTCTCTTAACATCTGCCATCTGTATCGATCTTTCTCTCGCTCTCCCTCTCTCTTTTATTTTTGTAATAACTGGTTAATTCTCCTTTCAAAAGCTCCATGAGGTTGTCCTGATGGTTAATTATAATGTTCATTATAATGGAGTATAGCTGGGTCAAGTAGGTAGACTTCAACCAAGGTCAGCAGTGGCAAGGTTGTGGTGACCAGTGCCCGGTTATCCTAGGACTGGTTGTGATAGGATCTGCCCAGCACTTGGGGAAACAGCATGTTGTACACTGGAAGAATTGGGGGCCCAGGACCACCTTTCCAGCATGTGTAAAATGGGGATACTAACACAGGCCGGACCTCTGTCCCATCCTGGTGCAGATGTGCTCTACCACCCAGCACAGCTAAGGAAGAGTCACCCTAGGCCAGGAAATTCAACTCATTTCATGAGCTGAATGTAGTCAGGAGAAAGTGGGCCAAGGAGCCAGCTCAAGGTGAGTCATTTGGCTCAAGAGAACTTTGTCAGTGGTCCCAGCAACACACTCTGCTGCTAATAGCCATCTCATTTGATCTCGGCACTGATGCTCAAACCACAGATTTCCTGGGCCTGCAGCCTCCCAGGAAATGGAAACCAAACAACAACGGATGATTCATATTTCCCCTAAAGCGGCAAGAGAGAAACTACCTGCCGCAGAAATTGCAGCCAGCTTTTGGAGGCCCTGGCCTGAACTTTTCCTCCAGCCTCCTCTGCTGATGTGTATGGGCACCCTTGGCTGCTTGTCTTCTGACTGGTTTCTCTCCAAAGACAGAATAGGTAAAGGAGAGAAGAGGGGAGGGCAAGGGGGGAGGGGAGGGGAGAGGGGAGCAGAGAGAAAAGGAGAGTTAACATTTATTTATTAAGCACCCATTTTCAGACAGGTTCTGACTGTATCGGCCACTTTCCGTATATTACCTTGTGTAATTTTCATTATAATACTATGAGGCAGATATTAACTACTACCTGCCATATTGTACATTTCCTTATTTGTTATCTATTTCTCCCTCTAAATGGTAAGCTCCAGCAAGGCAAGGGTTCATTGTTGTATCTCCACCTTCTAGAATGGTGCCTGGCACAAAATAACAAATAATAATTACAGGTAGCACTTAGTTTATGCTGCATATTATTTACGTATTTTTATACATTAACTCAAGCAAATAATAATAATGATGATGATGATAACAGGTAGCATTTATCTTGTGCCAGACCCTGTTCTATTTTTATATATTAACTCAATTATTTCTCACAACAATCCTAATGACAGAGGAACTACTACCTCCATTTTCCAGATGAGAAAACTGAGGCATAGAGAAAATTTTGGCTTGCCCATTTTCCAACAATGAGAGAGCCACAGAGTCAAGATTCAAATCCAGGCCCCCAGCCTCTAGAGTTTGAGTTTTTAACCATAATATCATCTTGTCTTCTCATCTTCTCATAAGAGATGCTTGAGAAGTATTTGTTGAATGAATGATTCTTCCCTTTCACGGAAGAAGAAACTCATCTTTTCGCTAAGCCTCACAGCTTGCAGGATCATAACCACAGCCTATAAAATTATTGTTTTGTGCCGGGCGCGGTGGCTCAAGCCTGTAATCCCAGCACTTTGGGAGGCCGAGACGGGCGGATCACGAGGTCAGGAAATCGAGACCATCCTGGCCAACCCGGTGAAACCCCGTCTCTACTAAAAAATACAAAAAACTAGCCGGGCGAGGTGGCGGGCGCCTGTAGTCCCAGCTACTCGGGAGGCTGAGGCAGGAGAATGGCGTGAACCCGGGAGGCGGAGCTTGCAGTGAGCTGAGATCGCACCACTGCACTCCAGCCCGGGCGACAGAGCAAGACCCCGTCTCAAAAAAAAAAAAAAAAAAAAAAAAGTTAAAATTATTGTTTTGTTATTGTGCTGAAATATACACAACATAAAATTTACCATTTTAACCATTTTTAAGTGTACCGTTCTGTGGTTTGAAGTACATTCATTCACACTGAGATACAACCATCACCACCATTAATCTCCGGGACTTTTTCTTCTTCACCAGCTAAAACTCTGCACCCATTAAACTCCTCATTCCTATAAAATTCCTAGCAAGGAGAAATGCAGGAAGTCAGCTGTGGGAAGTCATCTGAAAGGAGCGATTAAGAATTCCTGCCCTTGGGTGGGCGCGGTGGCTCACGCCCATAATCCCAGCACTTTGGGAGGCCGAGATGGGCAGATCATGAGGTCAGGAAATCGAGACCATCCTGGCCAACATGGTGAAACCCCATCGCTACTAAAATACAAAAAATTAGGCGGGCGTGGTGGTGTGTGCCTGTAGTCCCAGCTACTTGGGAGGCTGAGGCAGGGGAATCGCTTGAACCCAGGAGGTGGAGCTTGCAGTGAGCCAAGATCATACCACTGCACTCCAGCCTGGAGACAGAGTGAGACTTCTTCTCAATAAGAAATGATTCTTGCCCTTGAAATTTGCTCCTCTTGTCATCTATCATAACATTAGAAATTGAGCCATTAGGGAGTTATGCTTGAGGTTTTGAAAATCTTGGGGTCTTTGAGAGCCCAAACTTACACATAGATGGAAGTATGTGTGGAGGATCCGGGGAGAGCTCAAAGGGAAGACTGGAAGCTTGTCCCCAAGAACTCCTCTCCCCGTAGCTTCCCCCCAACTTACAGTTGCCACCATTCATTCACTCCACAAATACTGATGTGTGCCCAGTATGTACCTGGCACTGTGGAGGCCTTGGGGACCTGCTGTTGAGCACTGTTGTTGAGGTCAGTGGAGTGAACACTATGGCAGTCTCTGCTGTGGAAAGAGAAGTGCTCCATACTCTGGGAACACATCCAAAGGGTTCCAAGAGAAGCAACATCTAAGCCCAGACCTAAAGTTTGAGCGGGGTTAGCTAGATGAAAGGGACTGGGCGGGGGGTGGGGGGAGGCAGGGAGAGGGCAGGAAGAGGGTTCCAAGAGAAAGAACAGTGTGTGTAAGACTGGAATGCGGATACCTAGGTGAGGAACTGCATGATGATCAAGAGGCAGGAGGAAGCATGCCCTGGGGAGGGTGGGGAGAGAGGAGGCTCCAGGGGTGCAGGGACAAACATGTGAAAAAAATGCTCCACATCACTAATGATCAGAGAAATGCAAATGAAAACCACAGTGTGATGCCACCTTACTCCTGCAAGAATGGTCATAGTAAAAAAATAATAGATGTTGGCGTGGAGCACAATTTGCAATTGCAAAAATATGGAACCAGTCCTAATGCCCAGCAGCCAATGCGTGGATAAAGAAAATGTGGCATATATACACTGTGGAATACTACTCAGCCATAAAAAGGAATGAAATAATGGCATTCACAGCAGTGTGGATGGAATTAGAGACCATTATTCTAAGTGAAGTAACTCAGGAATGGATAACCAAACATCATATGTTCTCACTCATAAGTGGCAACTAAGCTATTAGGATGCAAAGGCACAGGAATGAAATAATGAACCTTGGGGACTCAGGGGAAAGGATGGGAGGGGGATGAGAAATAAAAGACTACACATTGGGTACAGTAAGCACTGATCAGGAGATGGGTGCACCAAAATCTCAGAAATCACCATTAAAGAACTTACTCATGTAACCAAACACCATCTGTTCCCCCAAAACCTATTGAAATAAAAAATATATATTTTAAAAAACGGTATAGAGGATCAGACAGGCAGGACTTTGAAAACCAAATTAAGGAACTGGAACTTCATCCTGACAGCAACCAGGAGCCATAGGAGAATTTTAAGCCAAGAGGTACCAAAGTCAGATTTGCATTTCAAGAAATGTGGAAGACAGAAAGGAGAAAGGGCAATGTCAGTCAACTTTGTAAGCCAGGCCAGAGGTGAGAGTGCCCTGAACCAAGACAGTGGCCCCAACAAGGGTGCAAATGATGGACAGGGAAGACGAAAGTCGTGAACAATCCCTGGGTTTCCAGATCAGATGACTGAATGGGTGGTGGTTTCATCCACACGTTGCCTGAGATAAGGGACCCTGAGAGAGGAGTTGGTTTGGGTGGGAACTGAATCAGTTCCATTTTGGACAAGTTCAGGTGAGGGTTCTGGGAAATGAGCAAGGAAAGAGGTCGGGATACAGGGAGAAGGGATTGCTGAAATGATCCTTTCCTCTCTGGTATGCGGGGGTTGGAGACGGTGAGGAAAGAAATGGTTGATAAGAGAACAAGTTAACCGCGAGATAATACGTATTCACTAACAGGAGGATGAGAAAATACACACACATGTCAGAAACACAAAACAGTGTTGGAATACAGGACCATGCCGCTGTGGGGCAATTCTTCAAGGTCAGTAGAAACTGAAAGTCTAGATAGAGCATGGAGTGGCTGGGGAGGGGAGAGACAAAATCCCTGGAAATGAGCTTTACAGTTCAGATCTGAAGCAGAAATTTTATTTTTTATTTTTATTTTTTATTTTTTATTATACTTTAAGTTCTAGGGTACATGTGCACAATGTGCAGGTTTGCTACATATGTATACATGTGCCATGTTGGTGTGCTGCACCCATTAGCTCGTCATTTACATTAGTTGTATCTCCTAATGCTATACCTTCCCGTTCCCCCCACCCCACAACAGGCCCCGGTGTGTGATGTTCCCCTTCCTGTGTCCAAGTGTTCTCATTGCTCAATTCCCACCTATGAGTGAGAACATGCGGTGTTTGGTTTTCTGTTCTCGCCACTGAAGCGGAAATTTTAAGTTTCTTTATCACAGAGACTATTTCTCCATCAGCAACTCTGGCACAGATTTGCTCCTTCCAAAACCCTGGCAAGTGTTTTCTTTTTGGGGGTGTTGAAAATGTCCTGGAATCAGATGGTGATGGTGGTTGCACAAACTTGGGAATGCACTAAAAACCACTGAATTGTACACTTTTAAAGGGTGAATTTTATGGTATGTGAATTATATCTCGATTTTTTAAATTCTTAAAACATGCACACAAATCCTGGCCAGAACCATTCAGTCGAGGTGATGCTGTGGCTCGTTTCTTCTGCAAATGCTTCTTGGGGAGCCTGTGCCTTGTGATTCAATCCTGCTGTTGATGATGTAGGCCGGTGCCATTTTCGCTCCAGCAACCTTTCCACGTCGAGTTCTGCCAGTTCTCATTCTTACGTTTACCTCTGGCATCTCTTCACCACCTCAAGGGCAGAGCCTGCAGACCTCATGGGAAGTGTGTTTGCCACTGAGGAACTTAAAACGTTGTAGAGAAAATAGGACTTTGGGTGAAGTTAGAAAAGCCCTTAGCCCTTATTTTTACAGTCACAGTTAGGACACAAAACTTTAATTTTAGAAGATATTGTTAGCATTTTACTCTATCTCTTAACTATGGTTAGATGTGGGGCTTAATGTTTTGCCGACTATTTGCTCGTCATAACAACTCCTTGAAACAGTGGTATTATTGATCCAGGAGGTTACTGAGGTATAGAAAGATGACTAACTTCACCAAGGTCCCCAACTGGTGGCAGAGCCCAGATTTAAACCCAAGCAATCATGGCCAGGTACAGTGGCCCATACCTGTTATTTCAGAACTTTGGGAGCCTGAAGTGGAAGGATCACCTGAGCCCAGGAGTTTGTGACCAGCCTGGGTAACATAGGGAGACCCTGTGTCTACAAAAAATAAGAGGAAATTAACCAGGCATGGTGGTGCATACCTGTGGTCCCAGCTACTTGGGAGGCTGAGGTGGGAGGATCACTTGAGCCCATGAGGTTATGGCTGTTGTCAGTCATGATTGCATCACTGCAGTCCAAAGCGAAATTTTCTATATGGAAAAAAAAAAAAAAAAAAACCCAAGCAATCAGACCCAATGCCCACTGTACTATATTCTCCCATATAATAGATGCCCACAAATCTCTTCAACTTCAGCTCTCAGATTAGACATTGTTTCATCTCAGGAGCCTCCTTGACCCCTTAGTGTGATTAGGTGCCTCTTGTCTCTGGCTATCTAGTTCCTGTATTTCACCCCTCTCATGTTATTTATCACATCAAGCTGTAAATTGCTTGTTTACCTGACAGTACCTAGACTGTAAATAGTGTGAGTGCAGGGATCACATCCACCTTGTTCTCTGATATACCCCCATGCCTGGTGTATGGATGTTGTTCCAAAACCAAATTAAATGAATCAATGAATGAATGAATATCCATTTACCATCTCTTACTCTCAAGATAATTTTTGGGGTCTCTCTACTCTGTAATTTCCCAAAAAAGGTTTGGAAATTTTTTCCGCTTTGTCACCAATAATGCATATACTATAAAGCTCCCTTCCACTAATGGGTTTCTTTCCAAATGTTTGATGCTTGTCTAAATTTGTGACTCAGGCTTGTTGACTGGTTTTTGCCTCTGGGATCTGTCCTCTTGGTTTTAATTGTGGTCCCAAACTTGTGGTATAGTTAGGATGTTGGAGACGGAAAAAGGATGGTGTAACTTTTACTTAACTGGGTGACATAGCTGAGTAGGTATTTCATAACTCCCTCTGTGGTACTCAAATATAAAGAGCTTTAGCTCTGTTACAGTGACTCTTTGTCAAAAACACGTAATGGACCTCCCTTTACAGGTGCTACAATTTCCCTCCTCAAGATGGTATCAGTGTGACTCCAAGGACCAGGTGGGCTTTATCCTCATTTTCCATTTTTCACTCCACAGCTTCATTGCAAAAACCCTGGCCCTTCTCCCACTTTTACCTCTACCTCTCATTTTCACCCTCACCACACATGACCTGAAATTCATGATCTCTGGAAGCAAAAGATACACTGATGTAAATCTCAATGCATTTACACTGAGATTTAGGTAGACTGTTTTGTCATACCCTGGAGTACAAACAGGCTATATTTGTCTAATGTTCTAAACCAAGTTACACCTACTTCATGCCCTCCACTCAAAAGAGCCAAGAGTTGCCAAATCCCAGAAGTTTTTCGTGTTTTATTCTTGCCCCCTGAGTCACACAAGAAACTCAAGGCTTACACAGATCAGAAATTTGCAGGGAGGGCCCTGGCCCGCCATCCATCCTTTCAATGATACCCATAAGGTGCCAGTTACAAAATTCAGTGCTAACTTTTCCGTCTTCATCTTACTCCCACCATCAGCAGCACTGAACGGGGTTGATTTCTCCCTTTTCCCCAAAAAACTTTCTTTCCCATTCTCTGGCTTACCCTTCCCTTTTTCTGGCTGATTCTTCTCGGCACTTTGCTGATTCCTCCCCATCTTCTCTAATTTTAAAGTTGGGGTATCCCAGGCCTCCACTTTAGCCCTCTTCTGTACCTTCACTTATTCTCTAGAAGAGCTCCTCTGGTCCACAGCTCTAAATGTCATCAACCTACATTGATCATTTCCAAAGGAATCTTAAGTTCCAAATTGTATTTCTAAAAAGAGACAACCAGATTTGCTGTGGATTGAATGTGGGATTTTTAAAAAGAGGGAATTGATAGTCAAGGATGACTCCAAGGTTTTTAACCTAAGCAAACAGTGGCAATAGGCTGCCTACTTGACACCTCCACTTACATGTCCAACAGACACCTCAAATTCCAACATATCTAAAACCTGATCTTTCCTTCCCCGTAACCCGGCTTCATCTTCACTCTTTCCTATCTCAGTAAATGACCATTACATTGGCACTGTTTGCTTAGGCTAAAAACCTCAGAGTCATTCTTGACTATCAATTTCCTCTTTTTAAAAATCCCACATTCAATCCACAGCAAATCTAGTTCTCTCTTTTGAGAAATATAATTTCTCAGCTGGGCACGGTGGCTCATACCTGTAATCCCAGCACTTTGGGAGGCCAAAGCAGGCGGATCACTTGAGGACAGTAGTTCAAGACCAGCCTGGACATCATGGCAAAATCCAATCTTACAAAAACATACAAAAACTAGCCAGGCGTGGTGGCATGCCCCTGTAATCCCAGCTACTTGGGAGCCTGAGGCAGGAGAATTGCTTGAACTCAGGAGGTGGCGGTTGCAGTAAGGTGAGATCACAGCAGTGCAGCACTGCTCTCCAGCCTGGGCAACAGAACCAGACTGTGAGAAAGAAAGGAAGGAAGGAGGGAAGGAAGGAAGGAGGGAAGGAAGGAAGGAAGGAAGGAAGGAAGGAAGGAAGGAAGGAAGGAAGGAAGGAAGGAAGGAAGAGAAAGAAGGAAGGAAGGAAGGAAAGAGAGAGTGAGAGAGAGAGAGAGAAAGAAAGAGAAAGAGAGAGAGAAAAGGAAGGAAGGAAGGAAAGAAGGAGGGAAGGAAGGAGGGAGGGAGGGAAGGAAGGAAGGAGGCAGGGAGAGAGGGAGAGGAGGGAGGAGGAAGGAAGGAAGGAAGGAGAAAAGAAGAGAAAAGAAAAGAAAAGAAAAAAGAAAAGAAAAATAATTTCTCACTTCCACCACTGGGTCAACCCTACCTAGTCCAAGTCACCAGCATATTTTTGCTAAAAAGGGTCTATCTGTTTCAGGTCCAGTCTTATCCCTGTAGTCTAGTCTTTACATAGTATCCAGAATGATCATTTCAAATCAAAAATCAAACTTCTATGCTCAAAATTACCTAATAGTTTTTCATTACTATGAGAATAAAATTAAAGCACTGCACAAGGATCTGCACAACATCTACATGGTGTGGCTCTCTCTTTCTGGAACAGTCTTTGCCATGTGCCCACATGGCTCATTTCCTCACCTTCTTCGTGTCTTTCTTCAAATGCTACCTTCTCTCCAGGGCCCGGAGAGAAGGACCCCACATATAGTAGGGTCTCCGTACCCCTATCTCTCTGTCCTCTTGCCAGCTTTATTCCTCTTCACGTCCTTTAGCATGATCTGTCATAAATTTATTTATCTCCGTGCTCTCTGTCTCCCTCCCCTAACAAGTAAGCTCGGTGAGAGAAGGGACTTCTCTCTATTTTGTTCACGGCTCTGTCCTCCACTCCTAAACAGGAACTGACTCAGACCAAAGTCTCTGTTGAGTGAAAGAATGATTAGCCACTGCTGCTACCTATGGGGTCCACCACGTAAAGGCATTAGCTGCCAGCAGACCCATGATACCCCCAACATGCTTTCATCCCAGCAAAGTGAGGAGGTGATCAGTAGCAATGGGGCCACTGAGGTTGGCCTTTAAGTAATTGCTTCATTGCCTCACTCTACCTGAATACATCCATCAGATCAGCTGGACTAGAATTTACTGTGCCTGACAGTCAGGCCCCTGAGGTTATGGTCCTGATGCTACCTTTGTCCTGCTACATGGTCTCAGCTATGTTGTTTAATCTCACTGGGCCTTAAAATGAAGCCAGATGATCAAGTGACCAGGGTCTCGCTCTCCCACCAGGCTGGAGTGCAGTGGTGTGATCACAGCTCACTGCAGCTTCAACCTCCCAGGCTCAAGCTATCCTCCCGCCTCAGCCTCCCGAGTAGCTGGGACCACAGGTGCGTGCCACCATGCCCGACTAATTTTTGCATTTTTTGTAGGGATGGGTGGGTCTCACCGTATTGCCTAAGCTGGTCTTAAACTCCTGGGTTCAAGTGATCCTTCCGCCTTGGCCTCCCAAAACACTGGGATTACAGGTGTGAGCCACCGTGCCTGGCTGAAGTCAGTGTTTTTTTTCTTTAATGTGAAAGAAATAGAATACATAGTTTTTGCACTCAAGAAATGCTGAATCTAGCAGAGGAAGTTGTCCCCACACCAGTGAAAGAGGTGATGGCCTTTGAAGACAGGACGTACTGAGTCTGCTCAGTAAAGGCTGTCAGAGTTCAGGAAGTGACTTGCAGAGGAAGGCGCCTTTACTGGTCCTTGGGGATGGATCTATGCAGCCCAAGCATCTGTGCAGTTACACAAACTGCTTATGAGCATGGGTGGCCTTTCCAGCCATCCGCTGGGGATGGGAGTACTAGTGGGTACCCTGGTAGATGTGGCCTTGCAGAGGGGTAGCACATGATGAGATGACCTGGGTGAAGCTCACCGTTGTGTCCAAGTTAGAAGTGACCCAGCTCAGCAGTGGGACACACGAGGGAAATCCCAACACTTCACCAGCTATGAGATGCCTGGCCTCAGTTTTCTCAGCATGAACATAGTGCTGCTGTCACAAAATGGTTGTAAGGGTTCAATAAAATGCAGCATACAAAGTGCTTAGCATAAAGCAGGGTAGACAGTAAGTGCTCAATAAACGTTAACAGTAGCCTTGTTTTATTACCATTAGCGTGTGCCCTGGCGTGTTCTTTCTGAGTTGGGCTAAATATAGTCTCACCCCCTGCGCTCATTTCACTGGAGACACCGGTCAGAAAACTGTGAGAATCTGGCAAGTGCAGAGTTGGCCACCTTTCCAAAGGGATGTGCCAAGGTCCTGGCCTCGGCGCCAGGGGCCACGTGGCTGGAAGGAGCTGTCTCTGGGAGCAGAGTTACGACTGCAGGATGGGGGAGGGGCTCAGTTAAGGGCCCAGGGCTCCCGTTGGCCACCAGGAGCACAGGGAGAGGGCCAGCCAGCAGGTTCTCAGAACAGGCATGCAGTGACAGCTCTTGGCTCCGTCTTTCTCAAGCAGTGACAGGTGTGCACTTATCTTTAGCAAGGAGAAGAGATGTGGGAGTAGCTCTGGCCCTGTGCCATCTTTCACTGCCAGCTGCCAGTGTGGAGTATAGGACATTGCCTCACCATCTGCACAGTGTAGAAGAACCCAACACAGACCATGGAGGGCCCACGAGGCTGGATTAGCAGCTGCAATTCTGGAGTCAGACTCCCGAGGCGACTATGTGGGATTCCTTTTTAGCTTTTCTTATTGTCGTCTCCTTGCCCCACCGCACAGTCCTACATTGCTGCAGTTGTCAAACTTTCAAATGGGAGCTGGGCGGCATGGCATGAGCCTGTAATCCTAGCTACTTGGCAGGTGGGGATTCCAGACTAGCCTGGGCAACATAGAGAGACACTATCTAAAAAAAAAAATTTTTTTTTTTTGGAGACAGAGTCTTACTCTATTGCCCAGGCTGGAGTGCAGTGGTACAATCTCAGCTCACTGTAACCTTCACCTCCCAGGTTCAAGCAATTCTCCTGCCTCAGCCTCCTGAGTAGCTGGGATTACAGGCATGCCCTACTACTCCTGGCTAATTTTTGTATTTTCAGTAGAGACGGAGTTTCACCATGTTGACCAGGCTGGTCTCAAACTCCTGGCCTCAAGTGATCTGCCCACCTCATCCTCCCGAAGTGCTGGGATTACAGGCGTGAGCCACCACGCCCAGCCTAAAAAAATTTTTTTAGGAAAGAAAACTTCTAAATGAAAGTCAAGTTACAAAGAATAAGTAATCCATTCAGTCTGTTGAGTTGAGTAAGTATGATATATGCATATTTTCTTTATAAATTACACATAGATAAACATGTGGCATATAGCCTTATACCTAAAATAAATGGATAATATGGTAGTCTACATGAAAACACTAAAGCTTTACTACTCCTCTTCTAGAACATCCCAACTGCCACTACTGCCTCCCACTTCTCCCCAAAATGAAAAGATTTCGAACATTCTAATGTACACAGTTCCATCATGGCGACAATGATCATTTTCTTTCAAAGCAATGGTTTTCATTTACCAAGACTGATTTATTTTTGTTTAGTGTTTTTTCATCCTTGGTGTGACAAATCTCGGTGGTAACTTTAGCAAGAAGAGGGACTGTCACTATCCTTGTGAAATTAGCAGTTGCTTCAAATCCTCTTCTTCCTCCATAGGTCCAGATTTATTCCTCCCCCTCCCAGGAGCTCACTGTGGCACTCTGCTTTCCGAGAGTTTATGTGTAACTTCCTTTGCTGTGGAGGCCAGGCTCTAGGTTAACTTCTGGAAGTATCTTTGGAAAGTAATTCTCAGGCATAATTCCAAGAAAAAGAGACACATGGTGAGGAACTGACATAATTTTTTAACACCACAACCAGCATATTTCTGCAGGCAACAGCAGCCAAAATGAGTTGCCAAGACCAATATTGATCTAGTCCTTCATCCAGTCAACAAATGCCATTGTTTATAAGATATAATTTTTCTTGGTTAAAGTTCAAAGTTAAACTCCAAGGATTTTCAAAACTATAAAAATGAGAGGCTTTCATACACTCAAAAAAAAAAAAAAAAAAAAGGCCTGGCCAGTTTTCCTCCTTCATGGGTTTTCGCAGTCACTACAAGAAACACAGCCAAGAAAACATTTTTTTGGTCTTTTTTTTTTCTCAATTCTGGTAGTTTTTTAAGGGAGGATTGTACTAAATGCCTATGTAAAGGTCCCCTCAAATTCTGTACCTGTTCTGAAAATCACGAATGCCAGTTGCACAGGTGACAGAGGTCTGCTTTTCTGCTCCAGGGCTGCCCACCTGCAGAATTCCATAAATCAACTCCCCGTTTTCCAGGTTAAGATTCAAGCAGTGCTCTCCATTCCCGTCTCTCCTTTTAATATGGAAATGACAGAGTTTTACTAAGCCCCTGGAGTAAGGCACAGCGTTTTGTGGTTCACGTCTGATTCTGAAATGGAAAACGTTAGCAAATAAATGGTGAGCAGATGGTGCTTTGTAAACCAGTTCCTCATGGTTCTTCTAGATCCACTTCTGGGAGCTGTTGTCAGCAATGAGCAAGCCGGGTTTAAGATGTAGAACCCGAGTGGGATAATAATGAGATTTATGAGATGTCAAGTTGAGCGGTGTCTTGTGTGTGTGTGTTTAAAAAAAAAAAAATAGGGTTAACAGAGGTCACACCTTCTTCTCCATGTCAGTCTTCCCCACAAAACACCTAGCTAAGTGAATTGCACACACACGCGGTGGTGTTAGGTGAGGGATGGATCGATTGGTTCATTTTGGATGCCTATATTATACTGATTCATTCCTGTGGAGACGTCTTAGTTCACTTTTCTAGTTTGGAGAAAATGTGAGCATTTGTTCTGGACACAGATGTGTGTTGAGCTCCTATCCTATGCCAAGCTCTCATTTAGGCACTTGGGGTACATCCCTGAATACAACAGAGAAGCAATGCCTGCCCTTGGGGAACTGATGCTCTGCTGAGGAGAGGGGGTAAATTACAAACAATGATTTTATTTTTAGAGGAGATGCTTTGAGTATATTTATATGTTATCACAGAAAAGTCAGGCAAGTCATGACTCTGCACTTGGACACAGCAATGGGATTCTGGAAACCACAACAACACCCCAAATGCATGAGCCGTCAGGAGGCCAGGAATTGAGAAGCTCATTTTGAGCAGAGACTTGTTGTGGCAGCACCGACAGCTCACACCTGTATAAGAGCTTTCCAGTTTGCCAAGAGCTTTCCACAGACACTGTTTCCTATGGTCCTCACAATTGCCCTGCCAGATGGGCAGCAATTAGCCTTTCAGTCCTGTAGATGAGGAAACCAGGGTTTCAAGACCAAAAGGGACTTGCACAAGGTCTGGCACGGCCGGGCTTCAAGCGCAACAGAGTAATAGCAACATTGTTTGCTGCAATAGTGTTCACCACATGCTTGGTGCTATTCTAAATGCTCTATATGAAGTAATCCATTTCAGTCCTTAAAACATCCCAATGAGATGGATACAACTATTTTCTCATCTTACAGATGAGCTATTTGAGGCATGGAGTGGTAGAGTCATTTACCTAAGTTCCCACTGATAAAAAGTGGCAAAAGTTTGGATTCAAACCCAGGTCATGCAAACCCAAGCAGCCTCCTGAAATGGTAGCTACAGATCTGGGCGCAAAGGCACTGCACTCTCTCAAGTGCAGAAGAGAAGGCTGATCCATGGATAGGCTGGCCGGGAACACATGAATAGCCACACAGCCAGAGATGTCACCACCTATCACAAAGAACAATAGTCTTTCTGTGCTAATAATGTATTTCAAGAGTGATAATTACATTAAGTAAGAGGGAGACACACTGAAAGGATTTTTAAATTGTCTGAAGATCCCTTTGCCACAGCCAAATATCCTCTTATGATGAACCCAGTTTATCCTTTGAATTAACAGACCATGATTTGCACAATTTTCTTGCTTAATTTTAACCACCTTGTGATCTTTGTTCTGAACTCTTATTGTACTCAGGCTTCACAAGACAATATTACATGTGATAGACATTGCTCTGTACTCTTATATATGTTGTCCATGTGTGCCCTGCCTGTCTCCCCAAACAAATTACAAGACACTCAATGACTGGGAGCTCTGTCATACGACTTCATTGGCCCTTTAGCCCTAACCTAGGGTGGCAGAGATAACATAGTAGATATTCAATATTTGTTGACTGCTTAAATTATAGTCTTTCGGTTGAATTCTCAGTAGCTTCTGCAGAAGTATTTGTGCTTGTTCCTTATTCGTTTTTGTTTTGTTGCAGCTAGAACTGTAAATATTCAGATATAAAGACAGTAGGCTAGAAAATGTTTAACAACCAGCATTACAGAAAAATATATATATGTGTGTGTATATATATAGGTGTGTGTGTATATATATGTGTGTGTGTGTGTGTGTGTATATATATGTATATATATATATAAAAGCATTTACCATAGTAAAAATACTCTCAACGTGGCCTATTGCAAGTTACCAGCATGATGTCAACTGGCTTGCAAAATGCCTGAAAGTTAAAAGGTTGATTCTATTGAGTTTGTGTGGGTGCCTCTAAAACACTGCAGTTTCTTCCAAAATATGATCTTTGCTGATGTGGTGACTTTTGGTTTTCGTCCTCAATAAAGGTTTTCTTAGTGAAGGATTACACCCAGGTTTGCCTAAAATATAAGATTTTTGGTTTGTGTCTATGATAATTTGAAATACAAACTTAGCAATGCAGCAGTTACTTACTTAGTCATTCCAGGGTCAAGTTGTGGAAAAAAGTTTTGTGTTTCAATTAATGAAGCTTAAAAAACAATCAAAATCTACACCCTTAAGCCAATCAAACAACCAAGTGACATCCTATCTCCTATCTTCTTTCTTCCTTTTTTCCTTCCTTCCTCCTTCCCTCTCTTCCTCCCTTCCCTTCCTTCTCTCCCTCCCTTCCTTCTTCCCTCTCTCCCTTCCTTCCTTTTTCTTTTCCCACTACCTTACCTCCTTTCCCATTCATATCATTTTCATTTTGAGTGGAAAGTTATGCTCTTAACTTATGGTAACGTTTCCGGGATAAGAAAACACTTTCAAGACCAACAGTCTTGCCATCCTAAACCCATACGAGGATCCACTGTAGAATTTTTAAACAACAATTGGATTGATTTTGCTTCTAGCTGTCTTAGAGGAAGTCTTTCTTCTTCTACTTCAGCTTTTCATTCAGAATTCCTAAGGTGTCCTTAATGGGATACAAAACCACAATCGTTTCAGAGGATAAAAGATAACTCTCAACACAGATCCAAGAGTTTGACAGTGTTCGACAGCGGGAATGTAGTCTTCCCTGAATTTAAGAAGATTGTAACTGCCAGTTCTTTCCCTTTCCCCACAGGACCATCCTCTCCTCTTCATTAAACCTCTAGTTAGGAGAATTTCTATTTGGTGTGTGAGTTGAGGGAGGGAGAAGAGGTTGAGGTCTATCCTTATGTAGAAACTAGCTCCTTTACAACTTGTCTGATGGGGCCCACCTGGGTGCAGAGAGCAGCAGAGGGCAATTGCATCAATTCAAAGCCATTCCGATTGCATCAAAAATCATGTTAATATTATTTAAAAGAAGCTATATGACATTAATCATTTTTCAAAAGGAAGCTAACTAAAAATATTTTTATTTCAAATATCAATGAGGCTTTTAAATTTATCATGGCAAAACTCACTTGTTCTTGATTACACTAGTTTTCAAACTCTTAAGCTGGCTTGCTTTTCTTTCTTTCTTTCTTTCTTTCTTTCTTTCTTTCTTTCTTTCTTTCTTTCTTTTCCTTCTTTTTCTCTGTGTGTCTGACTCTTATTGGTGTGTCAGTGAAAAGCCTAGTTATGGGTACTTTCAACTGAAGAACCTGGATGAAAGCTTTTTCTGAAGTGCTTGGCATTCTCCACTTGGTTTTGTATTGTGATTTATTTTTCTCCTTAAGTAGTCCATAAGCTTCTTGTAAGCAGAAGCAAAGTAATTTCATTTTGCCCACAGAGCCCCTGTGCTTTGCAGAGCACAGGTGTATGGACTCCCATAAAAAGCTAGAAGGGTCATTGGTGAGATTTTCCAACCCAGGTTATTGTTACTTTGATCCATGGAAATAGCCTTACTCAAGGTGTCTGTAAACCCTCTGAAATTATATAGAAAGTACCATATGCACATGTATGTGTGCAATGTACATAGGCCTAGTAGCACTTTTCTGTACATATGACTAGTAGTACTTTTCTGGGGACAAATACTCATCAGATTTTCAGAAATGTTAAAGATCTACCACTCTACTCAAGGCCCACATGGCCCCAAAGACATTGCTGTGTCATCCGTAAACCTCCCATAACTGGGATTAGAGAGAGAGGAACTGAGTCCCAGAGAAAATACATATTTACATGATAAATAATCATCGTATCTCTACAGGGATTGTTTATTATCTACTCATTTATATTTGAGATGTATTTCACATACCATAGATTCACCTCTGTAAATGAGAGAATTCAGTAGTTTTTAATATATTCATAAAGTTGCACAACCATCATCAATTTCTCATAAGTACGACTTATTGAGAGCCTTAGCGCCAAACACCATCCTTAGTTCAGTGAATACAGCAGTGGGGACATGAGGGACAACGTGTCTGCCCTCCAGAAACTCACCTTCCATTGGGGTAGACAGCAAACAAAGAATCAAATAATTATACCCTATCTGTTATACGTTGACTTGTGTCCCTCTCAAAATCCATATGTTGAAGTCTGAACCTCTAATGACCCTTAATATGATCTTATTTAGAAATAGGGTCATTATAGATGTAATTAGTTAAGATGAGATCATACTGGAGTACAGTAGACCCCTAATCCAATATGACCGGTGTCCTTAGGAAAATGAGAAATTTGGACACAGGGCAAAGGCCACATGAAGATGAAGGCAGAGATGGGGAGATGCAGCAGATGTCAAGGGTGACCAAGGATTGCCAGCAAGCACAGAAGCCAGGGGAAGGGTGGGAACAGGGCATCCCTCACAGCCCTCAGAAGGAGCCAACCCTGCTGATGCCCTGATCTCAGACTTCTAGTCACCCAGTTTTTGGCACTTTTTGTTACAACAACCCTAGCAAACTAATACACATCTCATTTCAGCTTGTGATCCTCCCCGCTGCAATGGAAATATCCCATATGACTGATGGGAAAAGTGACTAATTTTACTTTTAACATAGGGTGGTCAGGGAAGGTGTGATATTATTTTATTATATATATATGCAGGTTTATGTCCATGGTTCCTGGCTCATAACTTCCATAGCTCTTGTTACGGTCTATTGTTATAACGTTGGGGCATTTTAAGCCTCAGAAACAGCCCTCAGAAAACAGAATCTCCTTTTCTCATCTTCTCCTGCATTTTTTTTTTTTTTTTTTTTTTTTTTTTTTTTTTTTTTTTTTTTTTTGAGTCAGAGTCTCGCTCTGTCACCCAGGCTGGAGTGCAGTGGTGCAATCTTGACTCACTACAACTTCCACCTCCCAGATTCAAGCGATTCCTGCCTTCTTTTTTCACATACTCCTTTTTCTCCCCAAGGCAGGGCTTTAATCTTCCCCTGCTTTTCTGCCTTGGAGCTGGCTATAAGGAAATTCTCTGACCTATCTTGTCTGATTGTGGTCATAAGACCTTCATTTCAGAAGGGGTCCTGCCCCCTCCCTACGCAGCAGAAAGGAATGTTACACAGAGAGGTCAAGCAGAATCTAAACAGACAGGCTTTGCTGGGTTTCCCCACTTGGTCTTTCAGTATGAGATCAGACCTTTTTTGTCCAGTCACATTTCTCCATCATTGTCCATCCTTCATGCCCATTCAATGAAGTCTCCATAAAAGGCCCAAGAGGACAGAGTATGGGAGCGTCTGGACAGCTGAAGTCCTGGAGGCTGCAGGAAGGTGAACAAGAACTCATCCCCATGCCAGGAGCGGGGCACATCCCAACTCCACAGGAACAGAAGCCCCTGCACTCAGGACCTTTCAGGCCTCATACTATATGTCTCCTCTTCTAGCTGCTTATATCCTTTAAAATGTCCTTTATAATAAACTAGTAAACATAAGTAAGTGTTTCCTTGAGTTCTGTGAACTACTCTCACAAATTAATCAAGCCTAAAGGAGAGGTCATGAGAACCCCAACTTGGAGTCAGTAGGTCAGAAGTTCCGGAGGTCCTGAAGCGACAGGACACCTCTATCCCAGGTGGCTAGCATCAGAGTTGCATTGCACTGGGGGACATCCAGCTGATGTCTGCTGCAGAATTGCTTGCTTGCTTGCTGCTGGGAAGAAAATCCCCCACATTTCATCACCAAAGTCCTCTGTGTTCATTGTTATAATTTGAGGGCAGAGAAAAAAAAACTGTCATTTGGTTTTTTTTTTTTCCCCCTCTAAGAATAAGCCTGGTTTAGGAAAATGAGAAGGAGTCAGGTGTTTGAAAGTTATAAAAGAGCATTCCTGACAGAGGACACAGTAAATGCAAATGCCCTGAGGCAGCAATGAGATGAGAAGATTAGAAGAACAGCAGATGGTAAGTGAGGCTACACACAGAAGTCATGGGAGAGAGTGACTCCCATGAGAATGGAAAGGTGGTGGGGGCTAGATCCAGCATGGCCCAGGAGGTCATGGAAATGGGTTTGGATTTACTTCTTTTTTTTTTTTTAATTGTTGTTTTAAACAATCAATATTACTTTAGACATCCGTTTCCTGGTGCTTTTTATTCCTTCTTGCGTTTCTGGGCTTCTTTTTTTTTTTTTTTTTTTTTTTATACTTTAAGTTCTAGGGTACATGTGCACAACGTGCAGGTTTATTACACATGTATACTTGTACCATGTTGGTGTGCTGCATCCATCAACTCGTCAGCACCCATCAACTCGTCATTTACATCAGGTATAACTCCCAATGCCATCCCTCCCCCTCCCCCCTCCCCATGATAGGCCCCGGTGTGTGATGTTCCCCTTCCCAAGTCCAAGTGATCTCACTGTTCTGGGTTTACTTCTAACTGCAATGAAAAGCCACTGAAGGATTTCACATAGGAGACTGCCAAGATCAGATTTATTCCTGGAAAGGTGACTCTGGCTGTTGGATGGAGACTAGGTTGTAAGAGAACAGCTGTGACTTTATGGGGAGAGGCCATTGTAGAAGTCCAGGAGGCAGATGATGGCAGCATGAACTTCAGCAGAGGCTCAGAGCTGGAGAGAGGCAGACCACCCCAAAATGTGTTCTGAAAATAGATTCGACAGGATTTGCTGATGAGAGTGATGGCAAAGGGGAAAATAAGGGTGTGGCTCAAGTCAAGTCTTGGGTTTGCACAATGAAGTGGATGGAGGTATCACTTAGCAACATGCAAGAACTGAAAAGACCTGTAATCCCAGCATTCTGGGAGGCCGAGGTGGGAGGATCACTTAAGCTCAGGAGCTCAAGACCAGCCTGGGCAACATAGAGAGACCTCATTGCTAGGAAGGATGGATGAAAGGAAGGAAGGGAGGGAGAAAGAGAGAAAGAGAGAGAAGAAAGAAGGAAAGGAAGGAAGGAAGGAAGGAAGGAAGGAAGGAAGGAAGGAAGGAAGGAAGGAAGGAAGGAAGGAAGGAAGGAAGGAAGGAGAGGGAGGGAGGGAGGGAGGGAGGGAGGAAGGAAGGAAGGAAGGAAGGAAGGAAGGAAGGAAGGAAGGAAGGAGGGAGGGAGGGAGGAAGGAAGGAAGGAAGGAAGGAAGGAAGGAAGAAGGAAGGAAGGAGGAAGGAAGGAAGGAAGGAAGGAAGGAAGGAGGAAGGAAGGAAGGAAGGAAGGAAGGAAGGAAGGAGGAAGGAAGGAAGGGAGAGAGGAAAGAAAGAGAAAAAAAGAAAGAGAAAGAAGAAATAAGGAAGGAAGGGAGTAAACAGAGAGAAAGAAAGAAAAAGAGGAGAAAAAAGAAAGAGAAAGAAAAGGAAAGAAAGAGAAAGAGATAAAAGGAAGGAAGGAAGGAAGATAGGAAAAAGGGAGGGAGGAAGGAAGGGAGGGAGGGAGGGACAGAAGGGGACGACTACATCAAAGAAAAACAACAACTGGAAAAGGAACAAATTTCAGGGAGAAAATCAACTCATGTAAAGTTTGAGGGACTCTTACAGATGATAAGCTATATTTGCTAAATGACTGAAATGCATTTTTAAATACACAACTACCTATCTAGAAGTGAATGATTTTGCTGCAAGAACATTTCTGAGATTTCGCAACATGTCCTGAGATAATAGGAGACACACTGGAGGTCATGAAAACAGGGTTGCAGATCACACACTCTCACTCTAGGAACCCACCTCAAAGCAGAGCACGACACCCATAAATTGGAGGTGCCTCTAGAAATGGCTAACCTTTAGCACCTCTCAGTTCATCTCCCCACTCCTGCCTCCCGCATCCCTCTCACCTCCTTGCCAGTCTCTGGATTGAATTTGTTCAGTGCTGGGCAGCACACTGGGAGTGAGGGGCACAGCACTGCATTGGCTTTCTAGGGCTGATGTAACAAATCATCACCAGCTGAGTGGCTTAAAACAACAGAAATTTATTCTGTCAGAGTTCTGGAGGCCAGAAGTCTGAAATCACGGTGTCATCAGGGCCACCCTCCCTATCTCCAAAGGCCCCGGGGGAAATTCAACTCCTTGTCTCTTAGTTTCCAGTGGCTCCATGTGCTTTTTGGCTCATGGCTGAATGGCTTTAATCTCTGCAGCCGCCATCACATACCCTTCTGCTCTGTCTCAAATCTCCCTCTGTCTTTCTCTTATAAGGACACCTGTCATTGGATTTAAGCTCACCTAGATAATCTAAGATGACTTCATGAGGATATCTTTAAGTGAATTACTCCTGCAAAGACTCCTTTTGCAAATAAGATCACATTCCCAGGTACTAGATGAACATATCATTTGGGAAGGGAGCCACCATTCCACCCACTACAACTAATGAATGAGAGATTTGCTCCCTCTTCTCATGGAATACTAACTGAGACCCAAAGGGTGCGTGTGAATGAGCACAGTGAAGGACAGAGGGAAAGCCTCCAGAGATGCTGGCAGGTTTGAAGACCTTGAAGAGAAAGCATGGAGCATCCAAGGATTTCCACCAAGCTAGAAATGGGGCGAGGTGAAGCCAGAGGGGTGGGGCTGGGCCAGGTCACTGAGGGCCTCCTAAGCTCTGGGATGATGTTTGGACTTAGAGACAGTGGGGCACTTCTAGAGGGTTTTAAATAGGGGAGGATTGAGGCCGAGCACAGTGGCTCATGCTTGTAATCCCAACACTTTGGGAGGCAGAGGCTGAGGTCTGGGTGGATCACTTGAGCCTGCGAGTTTGCGACCACCCTGGGCAACATGGCAACACTCCGTCTCTACAAAAAAAAATACAAAAATTAGCTGGGTGTAGTGGTGCACACCTGCAGTCCTGGCTACTTGGGAGGCTGAGGTGAGAGAATTGCCTGAGCCCAGGAAGTTGAGGCTACAGTGAGCCATGATTGCACCACTGAACTCCAGCCGGGCAACAGAATAAGACGCTGTCTCAGTCAATCAGTCAAGGAGGATCATGACCAGGTGCGCCTTTGAAAAAAATTAGACATGCGCTTTGTGGAGAATGGATGTGAAAGGGGAAAACTGAGGGTAGACAGGTCGTATAAGGTGCTCTGTGAGACTCTAGGCAAAACATGGAGGTGGTTTGGACTAGATGGCTGGCAGAGGTAGAGTGGAATGGGTAGGTCAGAACCACCAAATGTTACTGAACCTTGTCTCACCCAACCAGAGATTTAATTACTCACATTGACAAAGGCAATATGTAAAGACCATGCCTTAATGTGGCCTGGTAAAACCATTTCAAAAGGGACTCAACTTTTATCAATTATTCTGAAAGGCTGCAAGATGATTTTTTAGGAGGATAAATGAAAGCTATACTGATGGGTGCTGAACTCACCGTGAAAATGTCCCTTCCTTTTCCATTCAGCTGTGTGCTCTTGTGGCCTTGAAGAGCAGCACCGGTGTCATTTGGAGGTTTTAATGGCCTCTGCTTGGAATATGCGGATGTGCGGTTGTTACAAGTATTCTCATTCTGGTATTTTTATGGCCTGAGTTATTTTAGCCAGGAGGATGCAAGCAGACCCGGAAAGCCCAATTCTTGTCTCTAGAATCTGAATGCCCAGCAACTTGGAAGGTCATAAGAAGCAGCTACCCCAGGGTTCAGAACTGTGAAGCGGCCTCCTGATTTGAAGGTAGAACATTGTCTCTTGGCAGTGCTGTTTGCACTCAATATAAAACCCAAAGTGGGTGGAAATGCTGCCCAGTTGGAAAAAAACAACAAAAATGCAAACTGAGTATTTGGAATTTTTATCCAATTCCTTCCACTATGACAAAAAAATTCTAAATTCCCTCCCAAGATCCAACCTGCTATATAGCTGGGGCTGTCTTCAGAGTCAGACCTGGGTTTGGACAGTCCCTGCAAAACAGGTCTTTAGATCTCTGTAGCTCCTACAGGGCCTCACAAGTGCTAGAGACATACATGTGCTCAGTAAATACTCGTGGACAAGAAGCTCTGCGCTCAAAGGTTTTGGAAAGAGAGAGGAAAAACAAAACAGACCAGGGCATTTCCACCTTATTAAAATGCAGCAGGACCATCTTGCTAGGAGAAATGTTGATTTTCCACGAGCCCCGCACAGGGAACAAGAAGATCCAAGTCCCACTTCACATTGTTTCTCAATGTGTGACCTTGAGCAAGCCCAGGGCCTCAGTTTTGTCTTTGTTCATGTGAGGATCTGGGTTAGGAGACCCTATGCAAAGGCAATCAGGGCACCAGTATATCCATCCAGCTGTCACCGGTGGGTACGTGCAAACACAGACTCTCTGTTGTTGATGGGGAAATAATCAGAGACAGATTCTCAGTGATGTAACCAAGAGAACCGAGCAGATGACTGTAAAGACAGAAGTGAAAGTCCATTCCAGAACTGTGGCCGCCTGAGGAAACTCCCCAGGAGGCACACTGATGAACGCTGAGGAGCAAAATGCATGGTCCTGCTCACATCCCATCCCCTCTATCCCCAGAAGAACACTTAGCCCCCAAAGCACCAAAGTGTGAACACTCCTACCAGGACGTACTCATGAGTCAGACAGGGCCACGGCTCTGGAGCCTGGCATTCTATGGGTTCCTAGTTGGTCCTCTGGCCACGCTGTTGTTATTACTGTTGTGGCTGTGGCTGTGGCTGTTGCTGTCTGTGCCAGGCGTGCAAATCCCCAAGGGCTGGGCCTTTCTTTTTTCCTGCCATACCCCCTCAGCCTTGCCGCTGTGGTCTCCAGCCTGGTCTCTCTGCACACAGCAGGCATTCAATAACCACTAGCTGATTAACCCTCATCATGGCAGGAAAATAAGCCGTGGCTGGGTGCTCAGAGCCTGGAATAGCATGTAATGGGGATGGAGCAGGGAGGGCACAGAGCCACGTGGAGCCCGAGTCCTAACGAGAAACAGGCCTCAGCACTGATGAGAAATTGATTGCCCTGCCTCTCAGCACCAGGCCTTCTCCCCAGAGCTCCTCCAAAGGACACAGACCTAGGGTGGAAGCACCAGCCTGAGCCTCGTCAGGGCTATCCAGCCCCTAGTCCCCAGCATGGAAGCTAATGAGTGTATTTATAGCCCACCTTGTCCCAAAAAGAATTTCAAGCATTTTTCAAAAAGGGAAGCAACACCATAAGAGGAAGTAAATTTAGAAGAAAAAAAACGAGTCAAAGGGAAATAAGAGCAGGATTATTTAATGGTGGAAATTCAGGTTTGGGGTCAGGTGGAGGGAGAACCAGTTCTGGACCCCTTGTTATGCCATCAGAGGAAGATCTACCCACCAGTCTACCAGCCATGAGTCTTATTGGGGGTGACAAGGTTACCTGGGGATGAAGATGTTTGTTGTTTTCTTAACCTCAAGCATGGTGATCGTGACAAGGATCAGGGCAGAACACTTGGAAAACATGGATCACGACATAAATACTTTGGGAATCAAGGAAAATATGTTGGTGCTATCTCTTGTCACTGAGGAATGGGATGGTTAAGCCTCCAGGCACTGGGGTAGAGGGACAGGAGTTCAAGTTCTGGTTCTGTAGCTGACTAGCTGCTTCTAACCTTCATTATTTAACTTCTCTAAGCTTCAGCTATACCAGGACTGAGCTGAGCATCTGAAGTCCCTACGAATAAAAAGTGAACGTGAACTCTTTGTATAGCAAAGGCTATCCTAAGCATTTCCATATCTGAACCCCTTTAATACTGTTACAACCCCTGAGGTAGGTTGGTGCTGATGTCATCCATATTTTGCAGACAAAGAAACAGGTTAAAATGACTAAATCTAAGTCACATTGACGCATATGGCCGAGCCAGGGTTTAAAGTGAGGGACTCTTCTTCAGAGTTTGTGCTCTGAGCCCCTACTCTACACCGTGGACGTGCTCAGTAAATGACAGCTACTACTGTAATAGGCAGGGCTAGTTAATATGCAGATGAGTTGTAGTAATATTTCGTTGACTACCGGGAGCATAGAAATTTATATTGTACCTGCAAAGATGTATGTGTGCATTTCGAACTTAGTTTCTGCCTGATTGCACCTCAAAAACTATTGCAATAGTCATTCTCCCTAGCAATGTCTGAGACCTAGGTTTCAAAGGCACCAAAATGTATCTTATACTGCAACATAAAATTTGTTTAATTTACCAAATATCCACTGGGCTCCTACAATGGGCCAGGCATCATTGTAGGCCCTTGGGGTATATTAGTGAACAAAAGGGACCAAAATCCATGCCCTGACAGAGTTTATATGTTGGTGGGTTTAGGTTACTTTATTGCAATACAGGTCTTGAACTCTGGTCACAGCATTGCTTGCCTCTCCCTGGGTCCCACTCATAAAGAATTTAGAACGCAAGGATTCAGATTGAACAATCATCCCTGAGCTCTGAAGGGCCAAGTGTCCATTATGTCGTCAGAGCCTCCAAGCTCTTCTCACAGGAATACTGCTAGTATAATCATGCCTATCTCCACAGATGAGGAACCAGAGGCTCGAAGAGTTAAGGTGTTTGTTCCAGATGACCCACCCAGTGCTAAGGGACAGAGCCAGGAGCTGCTCTCCCCTGGCCTGAAGGCCAGGATTTATTTCACTGCACTACAGTGGTGAGATCACCGTAAGGAAATTCATCTGGGGTCCAAACACATATTTTGGCCCTTAATCCTGTAGCATCTACTTATTGCATCATCCGTTTGGAACTCAGAATACGTTTGCCCTGATTCTTATTTTTGTGTGTATACATATTCATTAATTTGTAACTAGAACAAATATTATTAAAATATTAATATTCATAATCTTCCCCTTCCTCTTAAATAGATCTTGAAGGGGAAGAATTCTAGTTTGCTGGGTCCATTTCTAGACTACTGTTTGTTCAGGGGAATCCTGTTAAGGGATTAACAGAGATAACTAAAGAGTCCAGAAAGGCTATAATGATCTTTAGAATACCATCTTTAGAATAAAGCCCAGCATAAGTATAGAATGAGAGAGAGACAGCAAGACCCTTGGGCTAGATGTCTGGACAGAATTTTGAGATTTGAAAAGTGAGAGTACACCGGACGTGGTGGCTCACGCCTGTAATCCCAGCACTTTGGGAGGCCGAGGCAGGTGGATCACGAGGTCAGGAGATCGAGATCATCCCAGCTAACATGGTGAAACCCGGTCTCTACTAAAAATACAAAAAAATTAGCCCAGCGTGGTGGCGGGCACCTGTAGTCCCAGCTACTCGGGAGGCTGAGGCAGGAGAATGGCCTGAACCCGGGAGGCGGAGCTTCCAGTGAGCCGAGATGGCACCACTGCACTTCAGCCTGGGCGACGGAGCGACACTGTTTCTCAAAAAAACAAAAAAGAAAGAATAAAAAGTGACAGTAGAAGAGAGAGAGCATTTTGAAAGAAACAATACTTACAAAGAGTAGAATACTAAAAAGAGCACCCAGTTGGTTCTCAATAAGTGTTTGCTGATTGAGTAGATGAGTATGTTCAGTAGACCGGTAGCATGACCATAGATAACAGTAATCTACTGTACATTTCAAAATAGCTAGATGAGAATAATTCAAATGCTCCTTGCATAAAGATAAATACTTACGGCTGGGCGTGGTGGCACATGCCAGTGCAGTGCGGCGCCCCTCACTCCCAATGTGCGGCCCAGCACTGAACGAATTCAATCCAGAGACTGGCAAGGGGGTGAGAGGGATGGGGGAGGGCAGGAGTGAGGAGACTAACTGAGAGGTGCTAATGGATAGCAATTTCTAGAGGCATCTCCAATTTATGCGTGTCACTCTCCACTTAGACGAGGGGCCCTAGACTGACAGTGTGTGATCTGCAACCCTGTTTTGATGATACTCCAGTGTGTCTCCTATTATCTCAGACATGTTGCGAAATCTCAGAAATGTTCTTCCCTTGCCGCAAAATCATTCACTTCTAGATAGGTAGCTGTGTATTTAAAAGCACATTTCAGGATGGGCACGGTGGCTCATGTCTGTAATCCCGACACTTTGGGAATCTGAGGCATGTGGATCACCTGAGGTCAGGAGTTCAAGACCAGCCTGGCCAACATGGTGAAACCTCGTTTCTACTAAAAATGCAAAAACTTAGTTGGGCATAGTGGCGGCTGCCTATAATCCCAGCCACTCAGGATGCTGAGGCAGGAAAATGGCTTGAACCTGGGAGGCAGAGGTTGCAGTGAGCCAAGATTGAGCCACTGTATTCTAGCTTGGGTGACAGAGTGAGACTCAGTCTCAAATAAATAAATAAATAAATATTTAAGGTGATGAGTTTTCCAATTATCCTGATTTGATTTTTATACATTATATAAAAGTATCGTTATCATATGTACCCTGAAAACAGATATACCTATTATGTACCCTGAAATGTATATATATATATGTATATATACCTATTATATACCTACAAAATGAAAGAAAGGAAAAGAACAGATGAACAAAGAAGTGAAGGAATAAATGAATGGATGAATGTAAAGCTGCCATCTGTATGGAGGTGACTAAAGGGGCAGAGGCAAGGAGGAGCATTTGTAAGAGGTTTTACAGTGCATAAAACATATAATCCTTTGAGGTTTTCTCAAGACTAAGAATTATACTTTAGTTAATGTTTGATGTTGGATGTGCTGCTTTGAGGAGCACTCTTTGAGACTGGAATGAGGCTCACTGGCTTTATGTGGGTTGTGCACTGAGAGACATTCATGTGATAGGCACTGTCCCTGACACTGAGGTGTATCACAGACACATGAACAGACAGGAATATACATCCCACTTTGTCAAAGACTATAACAGAGAAATGAATCATGCATATGGGTGCTCAGAGGTGGGAATGACCAACTTTGCCTGAGGGCTCAGGGAAAATCTGCATGAAGGAGGTTATGCCTGAGAGCAGTCTTGAAAAGTAAAAAGTAGAAGTTTTCCAACTAAATAGAGGAAAGATATTCCAAAAAGAAGAGGAGCAGAGATGTCCTAATACAGCAAGGCAGAAGCAGAGAAGAGTGAAGATTCAGAGAGGCTGGCATGAGCTAAGAGAGGAGCCATTGCTGGAAGATAGCTGGGCTGGCTGACCAAGGGCTTTGTGCTCTTAGATGAGGATTTAGGTTGACCCTACAGGAGGCAAAGTCAGTAGAAGTCTTCAGAGAGGTGAGTGACAGAAGCACAGTCTTTCTTAGAGAGATAGCTAGAGTGGCAGTCAGAGGATAGACCGAGGCCAGGAGAGAGTCCGGGCTGAGAAACTTTGATCTTCCACAGGGTTTAGTCCAAGGCTTTGCACAAAATGATTATCACATTTTCATAATAAGATGACTGCCCAAGTTGGAATCCATGCTCTACAATTACGGAACTCTATGATCTTGGCAAATGACTTGATCTCTCTGTGCTTTAGTTTTCTAAATGGGAATAATTGTCTCCACCTAATTGAGTTGTTGTGAGAACTAAAGATTAATAGCTAAGATAATAGAGAGAGATTAGAAGAGTGCCTGCCACTCTCAAGAAATGTTAATGATTGATATTATTAGTATTGATATTGGTTAATTGTCTTGAATTGATCTCCATTTTTTTCTGACACGGAACATGTATCTTGGACACCAATCACCATTGTCCCCTCCCCTTCCCCCTGTACTCCCATTTACACCTGTGCATTCTGTTCTGTAAGAACAGAACATTCTTTTTTTGAGATGGAGTCTTACTCAGTCACCCAGGCTGGAGTGCAATGGCACAATCTCGGCTCACTGCAACCTCTGCCTCCCGGGTTCAAGCGATTCTCTTACCTCAGCCTCCCGAGTAGCTGAGACTACCAGTATGTACCACCATGCCAAACTAATTTTTTGTATTATATTTTTGGTAGAGACAGGGTTTCACCATGTTAGCCAGGCTGGTCTTGAACTCTTGACCTCAAGAGATCCACCCACCTAGGCCTCCCAACGTGCTGGGATTATGGGTGTGAGCCACCATACCCTGCCCAGAACAGAACATTCTTGATGGCAGAATCCAAGTAACACGTGCTTCTACTGAAGCACGGTGTTAGCATGCAGTAGTTGCTTAATACATGTTTGCTAAATATATGCCAGTCAGGGCAGCAAAAACAATGCTTAGTAAATTGACAAACAGTTTTCCAGAAGCAGTCACAAGATATTGGCATTAGAAGCCTGGTTATAGCTCCAAATGGAACTTCATCCTCAAAGGAACTCCTGTTCCATCTGATCTAGCTCTACTCACCCAGCGCCAAAGAGAGCTCTAAAAAAGTCAGAGACAAAACAAAGACTAATGAAGGAAAGACGTGGTATACAAGAAAACAGTGAAAAGTGAAAAGAACCAGGGAGGCATAGAGCAAAATCCAAATGACTGATGGCAATGGACTTGTTGAGCTTCATATATTTAGAAAAGATTTTCCTGATATAAAATGTGTAATATAAAAGAAAACTTTAATACCTATCTGGAACCAAAATTTTAACAAACCAGAGTTGCAGGTAGCTGGTATAAAGGAAAACAGAATTTAAGAGAACTCATTGCTTTGTGATAGGAAAGCAGAGTGGGCCGTACTGACTAAGTCTTTACTTGGTAGACAAATGTAGGTTAACCTGTTTGTTAAAAAATCAAGGGCAATGAAAAGACATGAATAAAAAACTTAATTGCTTATAGTTAAGTGAAATAAGCTAGTCTGAAAAGGCTACATGCTGTATGATTCCAACTACATGACCTTCTAGAAAAGGGAAAATGATGGAGACAGCAAAAACATCAGTGTTTGCCAGGGAAGGGGAGACGGATGAACAGGCAGAGCACAAAGGATTTTCAGGTGGTGCAGTTATTCTGTGTGATATGGTAATGGTGGATATGTGACATTATGCATTTGTCAAAACCCATAGAATATACAACACAAAGAGCGAACTGTGATGTAAACTATGGACTTCAGTTAATAATAATGGGTCAATATGGGCTCATCACTTGTAAGAAATGTAACATACCAATGCAAAATGTTAATAATAGGGGAAACTTGTAGGGTGGGGAAATATATGGGAACTCTAGTTTCTGCCCAATTTTTCTGGAAAACTAATGTCATTGTAAAAAAAAAAAAGTCTATTAATTTTTAAAATTCAAGGGCAAACACTAATAAAATGGAAGCAGGATATTTTCCACTGCCATGCTACTAAATGGAGGAAAAAAAAATACGGAATAAGCCAGGCATGGTGGTTCATGCTTGTAATCCCAGCACTTTGGTACGCCAAGGCAGGTGGATCACCTGAGGTCAGGAGTTCAAGACCAGCCTGGCCAACATGGTGAAACCCCGTCTCTACTAAAAATACAAAAAATTAGCCAGGCATGATGGTGGTTACCTGTAATCTCAGCTACTTGGGAGGCTGAGGCAGGAGAATTGCTTGAACCTGGGAGGTGGAGGTTGCAGTGAGCCAAGATCACACCATTGCACTCCAGCCTGGGTGACAGAGTGACACTCTGTCAAAAAAAAAAAAAAAAAAGAAAGAAAGGAATAAAAATTTCTGGCTGGGTATGGTGTTTTATGCCTGTAATCCCAACACTTTGGGAGGCCAAGGAGGGAAGATCACTTGAAGCCAGGAGTCTAAGACAAACCTGGGTAACATAGCAAGACCCCGTCTCTACAAAAAAATAATAATAATAATTAGCCAGGTGTGGTGGTTCCCACGTATAGTCCCAGATAACTTGGGAAGCTGAGGTGAGTGAATTGCTTGAGCCCAGGGTTTCAAGGCTGCATTGAGCTATGGTTGTACTACTGTAGTTGAACCTAAGTGACAGAATGAGGCCCTGTCTCAAGGAAAAAAAAAAAAATCTGGATTCATGCAGTGAAAATTGGGGATGGGGAAAGGAATTAGAGACGCTAACACTTAATTTCCGCAGTTCTAAAATGGGGAAATTAAGGCTCATCTGGCTTTGTGATGATCATCTACTCAAGTTGGGTTACACAGAATGTAATCTGATCTTTTCTGAGACCCAAGAGGTATGTAACTCCCAAAATTGCCCTAAAAATATGTTCACTTGCTTCTGTGTGTGGTTAACTCATTTATCTAGAATGTCAGAGGCACAGAGTGGTCTGGTTAATTTTATATTCTGTTTAAGTGAGGGCTGCCACGGATACCATACATAACCATTCAATTTTCTCAGAAGTAGAATGCATGCAATAGAATGGGTTTAATGAGAAAACTAGGTTGAACATCACTGAAATTAATTTGATGATGAGTCCTTGGTAATAGGGAAGGCACTCCAGGATGCAGCAGAGCCCCAGTGTGTCATTCCAAATGTCACTTCTCCTTGCTCAGAACTGCAAAGACACAAGGCCGGGAGAAGTGGATGAGTCTTTACTGACCATAAAATAGAGCCCTGTAAGCAGCTCTTTTGTATGACTCCCAAGATTCACCTGTGCATTGGTCATTTGTCTCTGTCTCAAGGAAGTGGAGTAGAGAATGTTTGCACAGCAACATTAGAAGAATACAAAACGTTTCATTGGAGTCATCTGAGGGTTGGATCCTGCATGATTGGCGGCCATGTAATTTGATTTGAATCCTTTCCGGTTTCCTTTGCCATTGCAAAGACTTGGGTAATTTCTTAACTAACAGAGAGTTCAAAACCTCAGACCTTTGGGCAGGGTGGTTAAGTGGGCTCTGGAGCGAGTAAAACCTGCTGTTTAGATCCCAGCTGTGCTCATCCTGGCTATGGCAACCTGGCCAGTTGCCCAACATCTATGTATAATAGATGGAAAATAATAATGGCTACTTCATAGCATAGTTGTAAGAAGCTAATAAGACAATGTAAAGAGCTTGGCACATGATAAGTGACAATAAATATTAGCAATTATTATGATCTTTATTAGTATTCCACCAGGGAAAAGGGCCCAAGATGGGACTCTACATGAAAATCTAAGTGAGGTTAAATTAAGACCCTCCACACCCTGAGTGGAGTGGAGTTTCACAGAGTCCAAATGCATGCATTTATTCTTTTTCATTGGAAGTTGCTGCTGTTTCAGAACATTTGAGGCAGTAGGCCCAGGGTATATTACCATATGCCCACCTCCTTTGGAGAACTCCCTCCCAGAATCTGCTGCTCAGGATGTGGAAATTCACCAGCGAAGAGCAGACTTTGCTTGAGTTGGGGGGGCGTCCGAGTGCCGCTGGCACATGTCAGATGTCAGCACGCTTGCTCCATGTCTCCCTGCCAGCCTAGTCCTTCTCCCGTTGAGTTTTTCACTCCTCATTTCCAAGTGTCCTGTGAATGCTCCTTAACATCCCTGGCTTCTGTGCTTCCTGAACTGCTACCTGTCTCCAGGCTTCATGGACAGTTCCTGCCTCTCTGCCGGTGTCACCATGATGCGCAAGCCATCACGTGCAAGCCATTGGTCCATCCTCAGGGATGCGCAAGCCATTGGTCTGTCCTCAGGGACAGCTCAGGACCTCCCTGCTGCGGCAAGTCACTGGGAACACATGGCCTCAGCCCTATGCCCCGCCCTTCCCTTAGCCATTTCACCTTTCTTCTGGAAGGGAGGTCTGGACATTGTCTCGCAGGTACTCTCATGAAAGCGAATCTGCCACAGGGGTTTTATTTGTTCGAGCTTGTTTGCTTTCCAGAGGCAATCTGGTTGTAATTTCAGCAGCAGACTCGGTTTGGCTACTTTATCCGTCACTCCCCGTTTTGCCATTTTCCCCAGTTGCTGTTTTGCAGACTGTCTTTCTCTGTTTGGGTTATCCCTTTTAAAATATAAACCCAAGCATGCTATTACATACATATGCACACTCACACTCACACCCACACATAGACACACAAGCCATGTATCCAGTCTTGATATTATTGCTGTAATTTATTTGTCATTAATATGGTAGCCACGTTTAGTTCTGATAGCCACGATTTATACCACTCTCAGTTTCGCTTCCAATGCCGATGTCGTTCTACATTTTGCAAGGTTCTTAATTCAAGCCTGTATTTCCTGATTTACATCTTGTTTTCAGGTTTCTATAACACCTTTCGAAAAACAAGATAAGCAAAACAACACCCAAGAACACAACGTGTTACTAATCAACAAAATTCTAGGTAAAACTGAAATGAAATTGGACACAATGTGAGGAATTCTCCCGTAGGGAATAATCTGGAACTAGCTAGCGGTGGAAGCCATGAGTAATGGGTCTCTTCTTTCTTGCTGGATCTCTGTAAATTGTTTGACTGGATGGATGGAGAACCATTCCCTTTTCATTCATACAGAACTTGGACCTGCAGAGCTTGATACAGAAACTCTCTGTTACCTTCATGTTTTGAATACGACATCTGAATGGCTCCTTGTTTCGAGCCTAACTTTTTTTCCCACCTCCATTTACTCAGCTCCACAGGGGGAATCAGCACTTAATAAAACAACTATTGGCTGATGGCGCAAGTCACAGGAGTCTTAGAGCTCTTCTTGGCTTTGTTTTTCTAAAAAGTACCCATGACTATAGCCAAGCAAATCATTATATACCCATGCGCTCCCTCAGGAGAAATTAAAACAAGTTAGGCAACAGGATAGAGAATCAGGCAGGAAGCAAAGGAAATTTAATAAACCCATGCCTCTCTTCTTTTTCCTTTTGGGTAGATTTTCCTAAATGTGGTAGAAAGTTCTGCAACTGTTTGTGATGGGCCGGTCACCTTCTCAGTTGAGTTGAGAAGCAGTGAAAAAACGAAGATAGCTGAGGGAAACAGGAAGGATCCCTCTGGAGTGTATCAGTGTGTATGATCTGTGGGGCTGAACGCTGGCACAACTCAGAAATGGGCAAAGATTTCCATAGCTGGCCTCCATTTTAGCATTTTCTTCCTTCTGTTGGTGGCCCCACAGCACCCGCTGGTCTGTGCTGCTCTGGACTTGGCTATTTCATGAAAAGACATGCCATCCCCAATGACCCCTTCCATCCAGAAGTACCTGCTCCTTTAATTTTTCCATTCTTACTCCATGCATACAAGTGTTCCCCTCACTGAGAGGCAGAATAAAGTAATAGTGAAGTGCACAGGCTTCGGTGAAACTAGAGCTGGGTTTACATCCCATCTCTGCCACTTACCGGCTGTGTGTCATCTAAGCTTCAGTTTCTCTCATGTATAAAGAGTGGATTAATAATAGTTCCAATGTTCTATGGATGTTATTATAAGACAATAATAGTAGGATGAAAAAATATCAACAAGATAAAATAGGATAATAAATGGAAGGTACTGAGCCAGGTTTAGAACTCAGATAGTCTGACAACTGTGCTACACCACCTCCTATAAAATGGATTAAAAATTCAGTCATCAGCCAAGTGCAATGGCTCACACCTGTAATCCTAGCACTTTGGGAGGCCGAGGCGGGAGAATGGCTTGAGCCCAGGGGTTGGAGACCAGCCTGGGCAACATGGCGAAACTCCACCTCTACAAAAAAAAATACAAAAATTAGTTGGGCATGGTGGCATGCACCTCTAATTCCAGCTACTTGTGAGACTGAGGTGGGAGGATCGAGAGAGCCCAGGAGGTCAAGGCTGTGGTGAGCCCAGATTGCATCACTGCACTACAGCCTGGGCAACATAGTGAGACCCTATCTTAAAAAATTTTTTTTAAAAAAGTCATTATGACACATGTTCATAGCAGCACTACGTATAATAGCCAAAAACTGGAAACACTCAGATTGACTGACCTTCCTACATGACTAGGTACCACAATTCAGACAAACTTAGGTTTTAACTTACGGACTTACAAAAGCAAACAGGTGCTAGTAATAACGATAACATCTAACTCTTATGCAGTAGATACTATAATATGCTAGGCATTGTTCCAAGTGCTTTATGTATATTAACTGCTTTCATCTTCACCAAAACCCTTGCAGTTAGGTCCTATTTCAACTCCCATTTTATAGATGAGGACACAGGCATGAGGAGGTCAGTAACATGTTTATGGACACATAGTGAATAAGTGGCAGGACCAGGGTTGGGCCTTGAAAGACTAACTCCAATGAGTCCCATTCTAACCACCGGCCTCTACTGCCCACACATAGTTGCTGTGTTATATAGATTTCTTTGCTTCATCAAGTCCTCTTTATTTCTGATGCGACCAATGTCATGTTTTTATTTCCTCACAAATAAGTTCAGTTCTCTTCTATTTTTTTTTCAAATAACCATTAGCTTTCCACACTTTTGACCTAGTATCTAAATGGCCCACAAAATATATTTATAGCAAAATATAAATGACAAGCATAGCTTTAGGATTCTGATCCCTTGTCATGAAGTGTGATGAAATATATCCACTGATATATTTTGACATTTTGAGTAAAGTACTCCAATTGACTGTCATTTTTAGCACCTCGCCCAGAGATAATGGCAGGAATAAACCCCTCCCCCAGGCTCTCTGACAACATCAAACAAGGAAACGCATAAGCAGGCTCTATAAACATCAGCAAAAGTGATGGATTCTGAACATAAAAATGTGGAGGTAGAAGAAACAGCCATTTCTACAATGCGACCTGTTTACCAAGTCTGTTTATTGACTGAAGGAGCAATTTCAATATTTTAACTCTATCTTATACCCAAAAGAGCCACAAAACCATAGGAGAAAGAAAGGCTAGAGCCTCGAGGAACTGACAGGTTGATTACTTTCAATGGAATTAACAATTGATTTAGCCAAGCGATTAGCTTAAACTGCTATCTGCATTTAAGGGAGCAGTTTTTTGACTGAGATGACTAGTCAGTTCAACCCACTTGTAAATCTAGAACATATGATCCAAAAGGAGGTGTACCTAACACTTTTTTTTAACTTTTTACTTTTTTTTAATTGCGTTTTGTTTTTTTGTTTTTTGTTTTTTTTTTTTTTTTTTTTTTTGAGACGGAGTTTCACTCTTGTTGCCCAGGCTGGAGTGCATTTCCTGGCTCAGTACCTTCCATTTATTATCCTATTTTATCTTTTTGATATTTTTTATCCTACTATTATTGTCTTATAATAATATCCATAGAACTTTGGAACTATTATTAATCCACTCTTTACACATGAGAGTGGCGAGATATCGGCTCACTGCAACCTCTGCCTCCTGGGTTCAAGCAATTCTCCTGCCTCAGCCTCCAGAGTAGCTGGGATTATAGGTGCCCGCCACCATGCCCAGCTAATTTTTGTATTTTTGGTAGACACGGGGTTTCACCATGTTGGCCGGGCTGGTCTCGAATACCTGACCTCAAGTGATCCGCGGGTCTCGGCCTCCCAAAGTACTGGTATTACAGGCGTGAGCCACCGCTTCTTTAGACAGAGTCTCGCTCTGTCGCCCAGGCTGGAGTGCAGTGGTGCGATCTTGGCTTGCTGCAACCTCCGCCTCCCAAGTTCAAGTGATTCTCCTGCCTCAGCCTCCCAAGTATCTGGGACTACAGGCATGCACCACCACGCTCGGCCAATTTTTTTTCTTTTTTTTAGACGCAGTCTCGCTCTGTCGCCCAGGCTGGAGTGTAGTGGCGCGATCTCGGCTCACTGCAAGCTCCTCCTCCTCCCGGGTTCACGCCATTCTCCTGCCTCAGCCTCCCGAGTAGCTAGGACTACAGGCACCCGCCACCACGCCAGGCTAATTTTTTGTATTTTTAGTAGAGACGGGGTTTCACTGTGGTCTTGATCTCCTACCTAGTGATCCGCCCACCTCGGCCTTCCAAAGTGCTGGGATTACAGGCATGAGCACCGTGCCTGGCTTTTTTGTATTTTTAATAGAGACTGGGTTTCACCATGTTGGTTAGCCTGGTCTCAAACTCCTGATCTCAAATGATCCAACCTCCTCAGCCTTCCAAAGTGCTGGGATTACAGGCGTGAACCACCATGCCCAACCAATTGCTTTATTTTTAAATGCAGACATTTTAATATCTTTTTATTTTCCAACTTTCATTTAAGTTCAGAGGCACATGTGCAGGATGTGCGGTTTGTTACATAGGTAAACGTGTGCCATGGTGATTTGCTACACAGATCATCCCATCACCTGGGTATTAAGCCTAGCACTCATTAACTATTCTTCCTGATACTCTCCCTCCTCCCAGCCCTTAATTTTTCCCTTTTTGTAGAGACAGGCTGATCTCAAATTCCTGGTCTCAAGCAATCCACCTCAACATCCCAGATTCCTAGGGTTACAGACGTGAGCCACTACACCTAGCCAATTATGTTTAAAATTTCTGTTTTATCGGTTCCAATTTCTCTCCTACCTGAATGAACTTGGGAGTCTCAGGGGAGCAATTTGTAACAGAATGTTCTTTTTTTTTTTTTTTTTTGAGACGGAGTCTTGCTCTGTCGCCCAGGCTGGAGTGCAGTGGCCGGATCTCAGCTCACTGAAAGCTCCGCCTCCCGGGTTCACACCATTCTCCTGCCTCAGCCTCCCGAGTAGCTGGGACTACAGGCGCCCGCCACCTCGCCCGGCTAGTTTTTTTGTATTGTTAGTAGAGACGGGGTTTCAACGGGTTAGCCAGGATGGTCTCGATCTCCTGACTTCGTGATCCGCCCGTCTCGGCCTCCCAAAGTGCTGGGATCACAGGCTTGAGCCACCGCGCCCGGCCCAACAGAATGTTCTTAAGTGTAAGAATGAATGTATCTCTTCTCTATAACAACAACAACAACAATAATAATCTTTTACTGAGCACTTACTTTGTGCTTTATCTCCATTATTAGAGAAAGATTTCAGAGTGGAGGTCAAGTATGTGGTCCCTACAGCCAGTTCCACAGTTGTGTGGCTGGGAGCAAATGGCTTGGATCTCTTTGTGCTTACTTCCCTCATTTGTAAATCATGAGACCTATGTCATAAGACTTACTACGGGCCGGGCGTGGTGGCTCAAGCCTGTAATCCCAGCACTTTGGGAGGCTGAGACGGGTGGATCACGAGGTCAGGAGATCGAGACCATCCTGTCTAACACGGTGAAACCCCGTCTCAACTAAAAAATACAAAAAACTAGCCGGGCGAGGTGGCGGGCGCCTGTAGTCCCAGCTACTCGGGAGGCTGAGGCAGGAGAATGGCGTGAACCTGGGAAGCGGAGCTTGCAGTGAGCTGAGATCCGGCCACTGCACTCCAGCCTGGGCGACAGAGCCAGACTCCGTCTCAAAAAAAAAAAAAAAAGAAAAAAAGACTTACTACGATTAAATAAATCCCTATATGTAAAGGGTTAAAGAGAGTGCCTGGAACCTGCTATAATTTGGCTGTTGTTATTTATGTTCCTAAACACCATCTAAGTTTTGTATTATTATTTCTATGTTGCAGTTAAAAGAAGTAAAGTTCAAAAAGATAAATAATTTGATCAACGTCTCACATGCAGAGAGAGCAGCTGCTTTTCCTTCTCCAGGTGTTCGAGCAGTGTTGCATGCACTGTAGAAAGAATAAACACAACCTCTTTTTTTCTATATCTGACATCCTGAAATGATTAAGATTTGGGATAGTTGGTACTTTATTGCACTTTTATTTCCCCAGAGGATAAATAAATCATTCATGAATACATTTGATAAGAGAATGTATGGAGCTATAAATTAAAATAGTGGGGGGGGACTATGAATGATGATCTCCACATTATTCTAATATCCATTGTTAGAGGCATTTATACAACCCACAGGTGTCTACATACAAGCTCTTCTGTTTCACATTTTTTGTGTCTTATTACCTACCATCAATGGTAATAGGTTTCCTTGCAAAAAGTTTCCTTCTCCATTTAGGGCTGAATTCAGTTATCCTTCAGAAAATTATATATCCTGACTCCCCAGTCCCTTCAGTTTCATTAAGATGTTGCCTTGTCTCCACTTCGTATGTGTCATGTTAGTTTATTACTCAGCTGCTGACACTACCTTCTCATTTTAGTTTTCCGTTTGATTTCTCCCAATGTCATTATTATTGGGATCCTTAGTACCTTCACCATTGTTATAACTCCTTTCCATTTTCAATCTGTCTCTTCAAAATAAAATCAGAGCAAATAAAACAGACACAGGCTATATGCCCTTATGCAAAGCACCAAAATCAAACAAGATCAAGATCCCATTGATATAAAAACTGAGAATCCTGTTCAAAAGGAAATTGGAAAGCAGATCTGTGAAGTGCCTCTTTTTGCAAAAATCAAAGAGGAACAAGTGATTAGCCATGAATGGTTCTGTTCTTATGAATTCAAGACACCTTAATATGTAGGTGGCATAGAATATCATTAAGAATAACAGGATATCTCTAGCTTAGGCAGGAAACCATTTTCAAAAAATGTCAGAGCTAATTGTACAAAAAATAAATTCATAATTGCAAAGTAGTAATGGTGGATTCTAGTTTGAGGTTTGGAGGTGAATAAACATAGCTTAGAAACTATAGGGGCTTCCTGTTTTGAATTTAGGAGAAGCCACGACTTTTGCAAATATTTTTAGATGTAATGTTTATGGAAGGCAAAGAATATTAACCCAGAATGTTGGATAGTACAGCTAGATATTGGTTTGTACATTCTAAGTCATTTAGAATGTTGGACAGAGGACTGAACTACTGGACTTTTTCCTTCATTTCTTGCCTAAAAAGGGCAATAGTGAGAAAATGACTTTAACCAAAATATTCAACAAGCATTTATTAAGTCTGTGGTACAAATAGCGTTCTGTAGAAAGCACTCCTATTAGACCCAAAGGAAGCAGAAGATGAAATACACACGTCTGACAATTTAGTAGGGGATGAAGAATAATAAACATATAAGCCTGAAAGAACCAGAGAATGATTCCGTAGTAATACGGAAATTTGTGGCATACTCTTCCCCCAGATAACCACAGGCTTATTTTCTTACCTCCTTTAAGTCTTTGCTCAAATGTTACCTTTTCAGTGAGAACTTCTCTGACCACTCTCTATGTAAATGGTACCACTCTACTCCACAAACCCTGTCTCTATCCCCTATTCCTGTTTACTTTTCCTTATCACCTTTTAGTTAATTACATAATTTTGTTTTTCAACTATCTTTTCTTAAATATTTATTTATTTATTTATTTGAGATGGAGTCTCACTCTGTCACCCAGGCTGGAGTACAGTGGTGAGATCTAGGCTCACTGCAACCTCCTACTCCCTGGTTCAAGCAATTCTCCTGCCTCAGCCTCCCGAGTAGCTGGGATTACAGGCACACGCCATCACGCCTGGCTACTTTTTGTACTTTTAGTAGAGATGGGGTTTCACCATGTTGGCCAGTCTGGTTTCAAACTCCTGACCTCAAATGATCGCCCACCTTGGCCTCCTAAAGTGCTGGGATTACAAGGGTAAGCCACTGTGCCCGGCCTGTTTCTCAACTATCTTATAACTCCACCCTACCCACTGCTGAATAAAGCCTTCAGAACAACTGGGGAATTGTGCATTTTGCTCATTACTAAATCCTTAGCAGGTGGTAGAGTACCTGGCACATAGCAAGTGTTCAAAAAAAAACTTGCTTAATCAAGTGTTTAATAGTGTATGTCAGACTACATATTAGTGCTGAAAAAATTCAAAATAAGTAACCTTTGGCAATGTTAATGAGAAAAAGTTTCTTGGAAGAAGTGATGTGTGTACTTTTCAAGCCAAAGCAAATTGATTTGATCAAACATAGTGATTACAACATAGGTTTGAGTTCTAGACCAAACTCTGCCTCTATTTAGCTATGTGACCTAAATAAGATGTGTAACTTTGGTTTTTTGTGGATCTCTGAAAGTATTTATACCTGGGGCCAAGAACTTATGCCTTTACGTGGATTAACATTTAAAAACAAAAACAAAAACTCTTCTAACAGAATTACAACTTTTTTTTTTTTTCTTAGCTTCTCCTGGCCAAAGCAGATATTCTTGACATGCTTTGCACCATGATCATCTTTGTTGATGCAATTTAGGAATGGCTGGCCTTAGGCAAATCAGTGAAAGAAAGTTCCCTCCCAATCGCAGTGACTGGGCCCCATTTCTGCCTTCTCCAGGCTCTCATGATGCCCTCTAGCTGTTCCAGAGCTCTCTGGGGCACCCAGCCAGGTCTGCCTGCTCCCAATGTAACCCATACTCAGAAATTATGTCTTCCTGTCCTTTGCTCTCCAAGCATAAAGCCTGCCTCTTCAGTCTCCTGCCAGTTAGGACTGGATCCTGATGAGCTAATTCCCTTTAGGGTGAGAATGACAGATTGTTGGCTAAGCTAACTTTCTGTTTTCCTCACCACCAAAGTGAAGCCCAGTGCTAAAGAAGGAATTGGAAGGGAAGGGGAACTTCCAAATATCCAGTGCCTAGAATCTGCCTGAACTTTTAATCTATTAAATCATGTTATCCACAACCAGGTAGATGACATTACTCTCTAAGAAGCTGAAGCTCATGAGAGGTAAAATATGGACAGGTTCCAAAACTTTCTGTATTATCACATCAGCACACTGAGTAAATGAGCCCAGAAATAGAATTGTGGATACTATTGCAGACTTGTGGGGCAATATTTTGGGGATTGAGGAAAGAGGTCCTGTGTGGCATCCTGCCTCAGCCATGTAAACTCTGGCTGTGACCTTGAGTGAGTAGGCCCTGTGACCTTCAATAAGTAATTTAACCCTCTTATAGCTTCGATGTCCTCATCTGAAAAATGGGGAATAATAATAGTATCTATAGTCATTATTTCCTGCCTGTAACAAGTCACTCCACAAATTAGTGGCTTAAAACAATAGTCATCCCTATAGTTCAGGAATTCAGGAGTGCCTCGGGTTGGGGAGTTTTCACTCAGGGTCTCTCATGAAGTTGCAGTCAGATGTCAGCCGGGGTCTGCATTCATCTGAAAGCCTAACTGGGGCTGGCAGATCCACTTCCAAGGTGGGGCACTCACATTGGCTGACAAGTCAGTTCCTCTCCACATGGGCTCTCCACAGTGGTGCTTGAGTGTCTTGGCAAAATGGCAGCTGGCTTCATCCAGAGCAAGCAATTCAAAAGAACAAGATGGAAGTTCAATGACTTTATTCCTAACCTTGGAAATCTCACAGCATCACCTCTGTGGTAGTATATTAGTCACATAAGACAGTCCCTAACTCAGTGTGGATGGGACCACACAAGCGCCCTTTTGGAGATTTCTGCAACCATATCTACTATTATCAGGAAGATTAAATGAAACACCCACGTTAAGCCCAGTACATTGTAAACACTGACTAACCGGTAGCCATTATTACAACGGCCATAAAGTGCTAAATGCCTGCCTATACTAAGGCTGGTGCTGATTCTGATCTCTGCTCTGAGTTTGATTTTACTGGATTTTAACAAGAGACTCCCTTGTGAAATGCTTGAGCCCACATTAGAACCCAGCAGGAAAAAGCCAGAAAACCATAGAGCTCAAGCAAAACAGCAGCAACAACAAACACCAATTCAATGAACCCATGAAGTAAACGACATCTGGGTGCCGGGCTCCTGAGTATCAATAGCAGCTGGTTGGCCCTGGCAGACTCGATAGCTCTGGGAAGCACCTGGGGAACCTTGTCACTACCTTAGGACTCATGAATAGCAACAGCAACAACAATTTCCCTATCTGTATTCTTATCTATGTGTGCTGTCACTGAAGTATACAGTGCAATGTTTTTCGAATTTGTGTCCTGGGAAACACTACTGCAAAAAATATATTAATAGGTGGGTCTCAAAAAAAAAAAAAAAAAGAAGCTTTATGGTCGAATAAATTTGAAAAGGCTGCCTATTAAATCCTTTTTTGAAGCCTCACAGTGCATATTTTGCATGGTGTCAAAGACTCTAGGAAGTCCTAGGATTAAATAATAAGAAAAATTAGAAGGGAAGGGTTTGTTCAGTTGGATCTGACTCAACATTTCCATCATCTTGCAGACTTGTCAGTGCAAAACACACTATTTTTCCCTCCACTGCAAGTATACGCCTTCTATCTGGAAGATGCTTGTGATAACTGAAGAAACAGGGTTTTAGGGGATTGAATCCAGCATTGCCTACTCACTAGTGCCAGGATCATGAGCAAATCACTTCAGTTTTTTGACCGTCGGTCTCCCTATCAGTACAATTTGGACAATACACATTTAATTGGGCTGCTGAGAGAATTAAATAATAAAGATACCCAGCCTGGTGTTTGTATCCCAGTAAGAGTTTGGACTTGCAGCTTGACGCTTTGAGTTCCAATCCTAGCTCTATCATGAAGGAGCTATTTGAATTTGTTTTGTTTTGTTTTGAGATGAGTTTCCACTATGGTGACCAAGTTGGTCTTGTACTCCTGGCCTCAAGTGATCCTCCCATCTCAGCCTCCCAAAGTACTGGAATTACAGTTATGAGCCATCATGTCCGGCCATTAAGGAGCTATTTGACCCTGACCAAGAATTTTGTCTGTGTTTGTTTTGTTTGTTTTGAGACAGGATCTCATCCTGTCCCCCAGGCTGGAGTGCAGTGATGCAATCAAAGATCACTACAGCATCAACCTCCTAGGCTCAAGTAATCCTCCCACCTCAGCCTCCTGAGTAGCTGGGACCACAGGCACGCACCACCATGCCTGGCTAATGTTTTTATTTTTTGTAGAGACAGGGTTTTGTCATGTTGCCCATGCTGGTCTTGAACTTCTGGGCTCAAGTGACCTGCCTGCCTCGGCCTTCCAAAGTGCTAGGATTACAGGCATGAGCCACCATGCCTGGCTTAACCAAGTTCTTAACTTCTTTGAGCCTCAGCTTTCTTTCTGTAAAACAAGGAGAATCATTGTATTAATATATCTCATAGCTTCTACGCAGGGATAAAATGGAAGTGTGGACAATGTAGTACACATGTTTAGCACACTACAAGAGCTCTATAGTTGTCGGGTATCATCATTACTGTTGCGGCCAAAGGTCACAGAGCTGGTAAGTAACAAAGTCAATAAATGAATCCCAGCCTGACTCAGTGTGCGTGCACCTTCCCCTCTGCTGTGACATAGAAACAACCAACAGAAATGAGATGCAGTCGTTTTGAGAGCAGCTTTGGGGAGAGGGCTGGGCCAGCAGTTGGAGACTAGTGGGTGGTCAGAATTCGGGAGAGCTTCCCAGAAGTGGTGGGGTCGCGGGAGGATATTTAAAGACAAGGAGGCAGGTGGCTGGGCAGATGGGGGTGGCAGGGTTTACACAGTCAGGACAGCCAGGACAACGACTTGGAAGAGTGAGTGGCGGCGGCTGTAAGACGCCAGCTTTGTTGGAACAAAGCAGCAGGTGAGAGAGCCACAGAGATCAACGCTCCAGGCACCCGGAGAGAGCAGAGGCAGAAGAAAACACTTGGCAGGAACAGGGCGGCCCCATTTGCCTTTTTCAATCAATCAGACAACAATTGAGGGACGGCCTATGAAGCAAAGCACTATTCCCCACCCCCCATCCCCTACACACACCACCAAAGCAACGACTGCACAGATAATAGCCTAACTTCCAAGACCTGCTCCTCCCTCCTCAAGCCAGCCGGACCGTGATCAGCCATATAGAAATTTATTTGTATTACTGAGCTCCTATTTCTGCTTTTGCCATCACCACAGATCAGTTCGGGTTTTGTATTCCAGCCAAGTGCTTTTCATATTTTCCAGATCACTAAAAAGTCTGTATCCGCTGCCTGGAGCAGGTTTAAGGAACAATCTGAGATTTCTTTCTGAATAAGCAGTTATTTGTACTTTGTTTTGCTTTTCTTGGTTACTGAAGAGAAACAGTGACATAAAGAAAGCACTGGTAACACTTTGCATTGAGCAGCACAAATGTCAATGGTAGTGACTTTGCAAATAAATAGTTACATTGTCAGGCGCACAAGAGTCTCATTGAGGAAATCTGTGCTGTGACTGCTAACAGGGTTAACACTTTAAGCACAATGTAATCAAGGAAAGGCTTGTAAACTTTGCTCCAAGTGACCTCTGTCTGTATTAAAGGCAAATGCCAACCAAGGATCCCAGGATACATTTTCAGACTAGTCACGGTGTAGTTAATGCATCCTTTATAGTGCATTGGAGGGAGGGAAAGTAAGAGAGAAGAAAAAAAGAAGAAAGGAGGGGAGGGGAGGGGAAGGGAGGGGAGGAGAGGAGAAGAGGGGAGAGGAGAGGAGAGGAGGGGAGAGGAGGAGAGAGGAGGGGAGAGGAGGGGAGAGGAGGGGAGAGGAGGGGAGAGGAGGGGAGAGGAGGGGAGAGGAGGGGAGAGGAGGGGAAAGGAGGGGAGGAGAGACCCGGGTAGAATTAAACTTTGTTTATGAGGAAATGGCAAAGTCCCCTTGTTTCAGTGAATCCAGTGAATTCAGTTATACTGTTTCATTCTCTATTTTCATCACATTTCCACTCAAAGCCAAAATATATTTTTTAATGAACTGTAAAATGTAGTTTTCCACTTTGCAAAATTTTTCTTGTAAAGGATGTTTTATAAAGAAAATAAGATCCTGTTAGCAGAAATTTAAGTGACTAAATACTTAGGACTCCCACCACCCCATCCTCTGAGCCTTGGCAGAGCAAAGTTGTGTGTGGGCTTCCTTGTCATTCCCTGTTTAGGGTTGCCAGATTTCACAAATAATACAGAATGCCCAATTAACATTGAATTTCAGATAAATCGCAAATAATATTTTTAGTATAACTATACCCCAACATCGCAGAAGGCCTACTAAAAAATCATTTGCCGTTTATCTGAAATGCAAATTTAACTGGACGTCCTGTTTTTCATCTAACAATGCTATTTCTGTTAGTTCCTCTTCTTTCTTACCTTGACTTTTACTTTTTGCCATTCCCTGGGATACCCTGTCTGGATCATTCATTCCTCCTTTCAAATACTTTATTCTCTAAACTACACACTCCTCTCCAGATCAATAACATTCACACAGTATGAATTAATCTGGGGCAGACATTTAGAAGAAATTCGTCTGAACATAGAATCATTAAACACCTACAAAGTGCCAGATGTAGGATTACAGGTGAGAAAAAAGGAACCAAGTCATACCCATGCTGAAGTAGGGAAGGATATATTTAAGAAGAAGATGAGGAAGAGCGTGTTTTAGTGGGCTCTTGTCTATGGAAGGGAGTCCTTGGTGTCTTCAGAGGGTGAAAACCAAAATGATCATTTAGATTCCAGATTCATCCGTTGAACCCACACTGCATTCCAGGTTTAATGTTAGATAGCACTTTCATGTTTATCCTGCTGATTTTCTTCTTGAAATTTTCACACAGATGTGAAAGGGTTTTGGACTATCAAACTGCCTTCGTTTTGTGCAACATCCTGTGACCCCCAGTAGTTGATGAGAAAGAGGGAGAAAGGTCTCCAAGTTGAGAAAGGATTCCTGGGGTTGTTCCTTATTATGGGCCCTCATATCCAGGACAAAGTGGGGCACAGAAAGGAAATCAAGGCTTTACTGATCCATACTTTATAACTGGCAACAACATATCAGACATACGTAAATGAGGAGCTGTGAAGTTGAAGCCTGAGCAGCACGCCAAAACCCCATTTCTACAAAAAATTAGCCAGGCATGGTGGTGTGCACCTGTGATCTCAGCTACCAGGGAGGCTGAGGTGGGAGGATCACTTGAGGCTGGGAAGTCGAGGCTGCAGTGAGCCAAGGTCGCACCACTGCACTCCAACCTGGGTGACAGAGCAAGACCTGTGTGACAGAGAAAAAAAAACAAAATTGAGCACTTTCCACCACACAGATAAAAGTTAAGCAGCCCTGTTTTACTCTAGAATCTGCTAGCCAAGTTAGTGCTGGTGAAATCTTTGTGTGAAAAAAGAGCTGACATTGGAGACTTAAGCAGAAGGAAAATTATTTTGATGAACTGACTTGGAATCAAGCGTGAAGAAAATTCCAGGCAAACTCACAGAGGTTGAGGAACAGTTTAACGTGATCTATACATAAGGAAAGAACATTCAGATCCAGAACTTCTGACCTTCTGTCTTCTTTTTTCTTTTTTCTTTTTTTCTTTTTTCAAAATTGTTTGTTTTTTGAGACAGAGTCTTGCTTTGTCGCCCACACTGGAGTGCAGTGGCGTGATCCTGGCTCACTGCAACCTCTGCCTCCAGGGTTCACGCCATTCTCCTGCCTCAGCCTCCCAAGTAGCTGAGACTATAGGCATATGCCACCACACCCATTTATTTTTTTCTATTTTAGTAGAGACAGGGTTTCGCCATGTTGGCCAGGCTGGTCTCAAACTCTTGGCATGAAGTAATCTGCCCACCCGGACCTCTCAAAGTGCTGGAAGTACAGGTGTGAGCCACTGAGCCCTGCCCTAGCCTTCTGTCTTAATAGTATGATCATTAAACTCCTCTTAAGGGGGAATTAAAAAAAAAAAAATTTTACTCTACTTTCAAAGAGAATTTGAAGCAGTACTTAATATATTTCACTGATTCATGCTACCAGTAGCTCTTGAAGCGCTGAATACCCCCCAGTCTAACCAAAGAGAGCACAAAGTTGGATCCTCTGTGGAATTTGTTCATATATTCATTCAACAACTACCCATTGAGATCCTCCTTTCTTGTCTAGCCTTTTTTCATGTCTTTAGGACACAGCAGTGAACCAAATCGTTAAGGTCCCTACACGCTGCCCTCATGGCCTTAGAGTTCAGTGCAGAGGTTCTGAGAGTGTGGTCCAGCAGGGCGCGGTGGCTCACCCCCGTAATCCCAGCCCTTTGGGAGGCCGAGGCGGGCGGATCACGAGGTCAAGAGATGGAGACCATCCTGGCTAATACGGTGAAACCCCGCCTCTACTAAAAATACAAAAAAAAAAAAAAAAAGCCAGGCGTGGTGGCGGGCGCCTGTAGTCCCAGCTACTGGGGAGGCTGAGGCAGGAGAATGGAGTGAACCCATGAGGCGGAGCTTGCAGTGAGCCGAGATCGCGCCACTGCACTCCAGCCTGGGCGACAGAGCGATACTCCGTCTCAAAAAAAAAAAAAAAGAAAAAAGAAAGGAAAGGAAAGAAAAAAAAAAAAGAGACTGTGGTCCACAGATCCCGGGAACCACTAAGAGCCTTTGAGGTAAGGTTATAACTATCTCCATAGCAAGATGCTGTTCGGCCTTTTGGTTGCGTTGGCATTTGCCCCTGTTAGCACAAAAGTAATGATGGATAAAGTTGCTGGCACCTTAGCACAAGGTAATACAATGCATTAGTAATAATGGAATTTTTCACGATCAGACCCACTCATAGTTAAAAAAAAAAAAAAAAAAAAAAAAAAAAAGGCCAAGTTCATTTAAAAGTGTCCTTAATCAAAGTGGTAAAAATTATTAATTTTCTTAAACATCCATGCTTAAGTACATGTCTTTTTAATATTCTGTGTGATTAAATGGAAAGAACACATAAAGCACGTGTGCCGCATCCTGAAATATGGTGGTTGCCTTGAGGAAAAGTACTTTAGCAATTATTGGAATTGTGACCTAAGCTGGCTGCTTTTTAAAAGAACACTCTATCGGCCAAGCGCGGTGGTTCATGCCTGTAATCGCAGCACTTTGGGAGGCCGAGATGGGTGGATCACCTGAGGTCGAGAGTTCGAGACCAGCTTGACCAACATCGAGAAACCCCGTATCTACTAAAAATACAAAAAGTAGCCGGGCATGGTGGCCGACGCCTGTAATCCCAGCTACTGGGGAGGCTGAGGCAGGAGAATCTCTTGAACCCGGGAGGCGGAGGTTGCAGTGAGCCGAGACTGCCCCATTGTACTTCAGCCTGGGCAACAAGAGCAAAAAAACTCCGTCTCAAAAAAATAATAATAATAAAAAATAAAAGAACACTCTATCAACTGACAAACTATTGTTATTCAGAGATGATGGGTATCTGGCAGACATTTTCTTTAAAAACAAATGAAATGAGTTTGTCACTAACAAAACAACTGACTGTATTTGTTGCCAATGATAGAATTTGAGCTTTCAAGAGAAAAGTAGAATTGTGGATTGCTTGTATCCACTATGGTGAGTTTGACACTTTCTCAGTATTTCTGGACTTTCGAGTGAGAATAATTGTGATATTAATGAATATGATGTTTCTTGTATGGAATTGAAATAAACCAACATTTGGATTATCTGCATAATTTAGTAAACCAATATTTTCCAAATGACAAAGCATGATGCTATAAAATCATGCATGGGTAAAAGATTCAACGTGCAAGGTGGGCTAATTAATTTTAATTTAACAGAATATGAAATTTCATCATTATGGGTTCAGATTCCACATAAACATGATCTTATCTTTTAGAAACTATAACATGTCAGATTTTAGTGTAATATCAAGAAAGGATATCCACATTTATCCTAAAAGCTATTAGTACACTCCTCCCTTGGCCAGGCACAGTGGCTCACTCCTTTAATCTCAGCACTTTTGGAGGCCAGTGTGGGTGGGTTGCTTGAATCCAGGAGCTCAAGACCAGCCTGGGTGACATGGCAAAACTCCTCTCTACAAAAAAATACACTGGCCGGGCGCGGTGGCTCAAGCCTGTAATCCTAGCACTTTGGGAGGCCGAGAAGGGCGGATCGCGAGGTCAGGAGATCGAGACCATCCTGGCTAACACGGTGAAACCCCGTCTCTACTAAAAAATACAAAAAACTAGCCGGGCGAGGTGGCGGCGCCTGTAGTCCCAGCTACCTGAGAGGCTGAGGCAGGAGAATGGCGTGAACCCGGGAGGCGGAGCTTGCAGTGAGCTGAGATCCGGCCACTGCACTCCAGCCTGGGTGACAGAGCGAGACTCCCTCTCAAAAAAAAAAAAAAAAAAAAAAAAAATACAAACATCAGCCGGGTGTGGTCGCACTTACCTGTAGTTCCAGCTACTGAGGAGACTGAAGTGGGAGGATCATTGAGCCCGGGAGGAGGAGTTTGCAGTGAGCTGAGGTGAGGTGGCACCACTGCACTTTGGCTTGGGCAACAGAGTGAGACTGTGTCTCCCAAAAAAAAAAAAGAAATATAAAAATGTGTATAATTATATATATATAATTCTAAATGTAAATGGTTTCTTATTGGTATTTTATATGACTATATTTTAAAATTACATTTATTTTACAAACCAATATTTTTAATGTTATCAATTTTAATTTCTTTCTTCTTTTTTTTTCTGAGATGGAGTCTCACTCTGTCGCCCAGGCTGGAGTGCAGTGGCGCGATCTCAGCTCACCGCAACCTCTGCCTCCCAGGTTCAGGCAATTCTGCCTCAGCTTCCTGAGTAGCTGGGATTGCAGGCACACACCACCATGCCTGGCTAATTTTGTATTTTTAGTAGAGGCGAGGTTTTGACATGTAGGCCAGGCTGATCTCGAACTCTTGGCCTCAAGTGATCTGCCTGCCTCAGCCTCCCAAAGTCCTGCGATTACAGGCATGAATTTCAATTTCTAATAAGAATATTTTAAAATAAATATTTTTAAATGCCAATTGCCATTTAATACTAATACTTTATTTTATTAATATTAAATAATACTTAACATAACGTAAGAATCACCTTCTTAAAGTATACAATTCAGTGGCTTTTTTAGTGTATCCTCAAGTTTGTACAACAATCACCTGTAATTGCAGAACATTTTTATTACTCCAAGGAAGAAACACTATCCATTAACAGTCATTCCTCATTCTTTCTTCTCTCCAGTCCCTGGCAATCACTATCATTTTTTTTGTTTGTTTTTTTTGTTTGTTTGTTTGTTTTGTTTTTGAGACGGAGTCTCACTCTCTCACCCAGGCTGGAGTACAGTGGTGTGATCTCAGCTCACTGTAACCTTCACCTCCCGGGTTCAAACAATTCTTCTGCCTCAGCCTCCTGAGTAGCTGAGACTACCACCACGCCCAGATAAGTTTTGTAATTTTAGTGGAGACGGGGTTTTGCCTTGTTGGTCAGGCTGGTCTTGAACTCCTGACCTCGTGATCCACCCCCCTCAGGCTCCCAAAGTGCTAGGATTACAGGCATGAGGCACTGCACCTGGCCCAATAATGTACTTTTATGTATGGGTTGTCTTTTCTTCCCCCCCTCCCCCTGAGATGGAGTTTCGAGCCCAGGCTGGAGTGCAATGGCGTGATCTCAGATCACCACAACCTCCGCCTCCCGGGTTCAAGCGATTCTCCTGCCTCAGCCTCCCAAGTAGCTGGAATTACAGGCATGTGCCACCATGCCCAGCTAATTTTGTATTTTTAGTAGAGACAGGGTTTCTCTATGTTGGTCAGTCTGGTCTCGAACTCCCGACCTCAGGTGATCTGCCTGCCCCGGCCTTCCAAAGTGCTGGGATTACAGGCATGAGCTACCATGCCTGGTCATGGGTTGTCTTTTCACTTTTGTGACAGTCTCCTTTGAAGCACAAAAGTGTAATTTTGATGAAGTTCAATTTATTTTTTCTTTTGATGCCTGTGATTTTAGCTTTATATTTAAGAAATCATTGCCTAGGGGGGAGGGGGGAGGGATTGCATTGGGAGTTATACCTGATGTAAATGACAAGTTGATGGGTGCTGATGAGTTGATGGGTGCAGCACACCAACATGGCACAAGTATACATATGTAACAAACCTGCACGTTATGCACATGTACCCTAGAACTTAAAGTATAATAATAATAATAATAATAATAATAATAATAATAAAAGAAATCATTGCCTACTCCAATCATGAAGAATTGTTCCCAAGTTTTATTCTATGAGTTTTATAGCTTTAGCTCTTACAGTTAGGCCTATAATTTTATCTTTATTCTTGTGTGAAGTAGGGGTCCAACTTCATCCTTGCATATGTGAATGTCTAGTTTTTCCAGCATCATTTGTTGAAAAGACTATTCTTTCCTCCTTGAATTGTCTTGGTACCCTTGTTGAAAATCAATCAACTGTACAGGTCTAGGCTTATTTCTGGACTCTAAATTCAATTATTTTAATCTATATGTCTGTTCTTAATGCCTATGCCACACAATTTTGATTACTGTAGCTTTGTAATAAGTTTTGAAATGGGAAAGTGTAAGTCTCCAAACTTGTTCTTCTTTAAAAGATTGTTATAGCTATTCTGAGCCCCTTTCATTCCCACATGAACTTTAGGATCTGCTTTTCAATTTCTGGAAAGAAACCAGCTGCCATTTTGATAGGGATTGTTTTGAGTCTGTGGATCAATTCGGGAACTATTGTCTCTTAATTGTAGTAAGTCTTCCAATCTGTGAACATGGGATGTCTTTCTATTTATTTAGGTCTTCTTTAATTTATTTCAATGATGTTTCATAGTTTCCAGCGTTCAGGACTTGCACTATTTTTGTTAAATTTATTCCTAAGTATTTTATTCTTTTTGATGCTGTCATAAATAGAATTGTCTTTTTAAATTTCATTTTCAGATTGTTCATCACTAGAAATTTGATTTTGGTATATTGATCCCTATAACATTTAAGAATGTAAGGGTCCTGAATCCAAAAAGTTTGAAAGTCACTGTCCTAAGAAGATATAATTCACATTCCATTTTTCAGCTGCAATTATATTAATTTTACTTTACTGGGAATTGTATTAGCTTGGCTCTTTGGAAAAAATGCCACTGACATTAACCAAGGGATTATAAACATAACCTGTCAGATTATAAGCTCAGAGAAGCAAGCCTGCCACCAGCAAATATGCTGTTCTTCACTACTGTAACTGTCAGGTTCTCCCACTGGACTTAAAACTCTCTAAAAGCAGTAACAAAGTCTTTTGCACAGTTCTCTCTCTACAGCCTAGTGCCTGCTTTAAGTCTATTGCCTGACTCCCTGACTAAATGGAGAGAAAAAAATGGAACAGCACAGGGCACCTGAGATCAATGAGATCTTATCTTGCTTAGGGGCTCGCACCAATATTGTACTCAGGTGTGGCTTATTTACAAGCATCTCATTCATAGAAGAGTAGTTTCTAGAACTATAGAAGTATTATCTATTATCTATGGAACATAATAGGCCTTTTTTTTTTTTTTTTTTTTTTTTGGAGACAGGGTCTCACTCTCACCCAGGCAGGAGTGCAGTGGTGCAATCATGGCTCACTGCATGCAGCCTCAATCTCCCAGGCTCAAGCAATTAATATGCTATTTTTATTGCAGTCACTTTATAGTACTTTTTTGTGGTGCAGCAAATTATCCTTTATTATTCTTGTTCAACAGTTTCTTGACACTTTTGAAAGTTTATTTTTTTCATTTTTTAAATTACTGGATTATTGGTGGAATTTTGACTGGATTTGATAACATTTTAAAATTAACTTATAAAGAATTCTATTTTCGGCCGGGCTCGGTGGCTCAAGCCTGTAATCCCAGCACTTTGGGAGGCCGAGACGGGCGGATCACGAGGTCAGGAGATTGAGACCATCCTGGCTAACACGGTGAAACCCCGTCTCTACTAAAAAATACAAAAAACTAGCCGGGCGAGGTGGCGGGCGCCTTTAGTCCCAGCTACTCGGGAGGCTGAGGCAGGAGAATGGCGTAAACCCGGGAGGCGGAGCTTACAGTGAGCTGAGATCCGGCCACTGCACTCCAGCCCGGGCGACAGAGCGAGACTCCGTCTCAAAAAAAAAAAAAGAAAAGAAAAAGAAAAAAAGAAAAAGAATTCTATTTTCATGATATTTTTCCAATCTATGATTTGGGTATGTCTCTCCGTTTATTCATGGTATGCTTTATTTTCTTCAATAAAATTGTATTGCTTTCTTCATATAGATTCCAGTATTTTCTTGTTAATTTTTTTCATAAACCTTTTTTTTTGCGGGGCGAGAGGACGGAGTTTCACTCTTGTTGCCCAGGCTGGAGTGCAATGGCATGATCTCAGCTCACCACAACCTCTGCTTCCCGGGTTCAAGTGATTCTCCTGCCTCAGCCTCCCGAGTAGCTGGGACTACAGGCATGCGCCACCGTGTCCGGCTAATTTTGTGTTTTTAGTAGAGATGGGGTTTCTCCACCTTGTTCAGGCTGGTCTCAAACTCCTGACCTCAGGTGATCCACCTGCCTCACCCTCCCAAAGTGCTGGGATTATGTAATACTGTAATTTACATAATTACATAATACTGAAGACCATACGGGCCTTCATAATACTATTTTTAAAGAATTTACTTTGTAATTTCTATGTATAATTCACTGTTACTAATATAAAGCCCAGTTATTGATATTTTAAAATATTTATTTTGTAGAAACAGTAGACACTGGAAATTCCAAGGAGTAGGGAGGAAGGAGAGCAAGACTTGTAAAACTACCTATTGGGTACTATGATCACTATTTGGGTGATGGGTTCAACAGAAGCCCAATCCTCAGCATCACACAATATATTCATGTAACAAACCTGTACATGTACCCTGTGAATCTAAAATTTTAAAATAAATAAATAAAGGTCAGGCATGGTGGCTCACGCCTATAATCCCAGCACTTTGGGAAGCCGAGGCAGGGCATCATGAGGTCAGGAGTTTGAGACCAGCCTGGCCAACATAGTGAAACCCCATCTCTACTAAAAATACAAAAATTAGCCAGGTGTGGTGGTACACACCTGTAGTCCCAGCTACTCAGGAGGGTGAGGCGGGAGAATCACTTGAACCCGGGAGGTGGAGGTGCAATGAGCTGAGACCATGCCATTGCATTCCAGCCTGGGTGACAGAGCGAGATTCCATCTCCAAAATCAATCAATCCATCAATAAAATATACCCAGTCACTCTGCCAATTCTCTCTTGGTTTTATATTTTTAATTGACTCATTTGGAATTTCTAGGCATACAATCATATTATATGTAAATAAAAATAATTCCTTTTTAAATATGTGAAGTTCTCATTTGCTTTTCTTGTCTTATTACATATTAGAACCTCCCAAATAATGCAGAATAATAGTGGTATTTGTTTACCTGTTGTTGACGTCAAGAGTATTTGCTCTTGAACATTTTGTAGCCAGTACAAATTTTAATACGAAAAAGGGAAAATAAACTATGTCCTTTTAGGATACAATAATTATAGTTAGAATATATAACAGTGAATAATTCCCTAAGAACACAGCAAGTCTGAATCTCCACAGGCTAGAAATAGGGAATTGAGGAATTTTTAATTCCTTAAATTTTTTAAGGAAGTGTTGGGAGAGAGGAGCCATTAAGAATCTGATATATCCAAGATGGCAGATTAAGAGTTCAAAGATTAGAAACAGCTGAGGAGAACAAGAGACTAGCAATCAGCAAGCAGGATTTTCTTGGGCGAAAGCCAAAAACACCAGCTGGGAGGTAATCACTATGTCAAAACAGTTTCATGCAGAAGCCAAAGAGGGAATATGAAGCTCTGATAGTAAAGAATCTTAAAGATTAATAGAAAGTCTTGATAATCAACTCCTAGAGACAGTTTTTCAAGCTTTCAAAATATGAATTGTCATCTTCCTACAGGTGTAGTAGTCTTTTACCTAGCACAGTGCCTTGTACACAGTTGGTGTACAATAACTGTTGAAAGAATAGAAAAGAAGAAAGAGAAGTAATAGCATCTTGAAAGCAAAAGCGGGCAAAGTCTAATACCAGAACAGACGATTTTTTAAAGAAGTCTCTTAAGTAGGCATTTTATTGAATTATAACATGCATACAGCAAAGTATATAAATAATTTACGAAACACTCAGCTCCATAAATTATTACTTTATATGCTATGGTCTGAATGTCCATGTTCCCTCAAAATGTATATGTTAGAACCTAATCTCCAACATTACAGTATTAAGAGATGGAATCAGCCAGGTATAGTGGCTCACACCTGCAATCCCAGCACTTTGGGAGGCTGAGGCGGGCAGATCACCTCAGGTCAGAAGTTCAAGACCAGCCTGGCCAAATTGTGAAACCCTGTCTCTACTAAAAATACAAAAAATTAGCCAGGTGTGGTGGTGGGTGCCTGTAATCCCAGTTACTCTGGAGGCTAGGGCACGAGAATTGCTTGAACCCAGGAGGCAGAGGTTGCAGTGAGCCGAGATCCTGCCACTGCACTCCATACTGGATGACAGAGTGAGATTCCATCACACACACACACAAAAAGTAATGGCAAAACCACAATTACTTTTGCTGCACTAACCTAATAACTTTTTAAGTGTACAGTTCAGTGGCATTAAGTACATTCACAGTGTTGTGCAAACATCACTACTATTTTCAAAACTTTTTCTTTTTTTTGAGACAGAGTTTTGCTCCAGCCCAGGCTGTAGTGCAATGGGGCGATCTTGGCTCATTGCAACCTCTGCCTCCCAGGTTCAAGCGATTCTCCTGCCTCAGCCTCCCGAGTAGCTGGGATTACAGGCATGTACCACCAAGCCTGGAGAATTTTTATATTTTTAGTAGAGCCGGGGTTTCTCCATGTTGGTCAGGCTGGTCTCGAACTCCTGACCTCAGGTGATCCGCCCACCTTGGCCTCCCAAAGTGCTGGGATTACAGGCATGAGCCACCGCACCCAGCCTTCTGAACTTTTTCATCATCCCAAATAGAAACTCTGTACCCATTATCCAATAGCTTCTCATTCTCCCCAACCCCCAACTTCTAGTACTCTCTATTCTACTTCCTGCCCCTATGAGTTTACCTTGTCTCAATCCCTCATAAAAGTAGAATCATACAACATTTGCCCTTTTGTCTCTGGCTTATTTCACTTAGCCTAGTGTTTTCAAGGCTCAGATTGTAGCATATATCAGACTCCATTCTTTTTTCTTTTTTTTTTTTTTGAAATGGAGTCTTACTCTGTCACCCAGGCTGTAGTGCAGTGGCACGATCTCTGCTCACTGCAACCTCCTCCTCCTGGGTTCAAGTGATTCTCCTGCCTCAGCCTTCCGAGTAGCAGGGATTACAAGTGTGTGCCACCATGCCCGGCTGATTTTTGTATTTTTAGTAGACACAGGGTTTCGCCATGTTGGCCAGACTGGTCTCGAACTCCTAACCTCAGGTGATCCACCTGCCTCGGCCTCCTGAAGTGCTGGGATAACCGATGTGAGCCACCACACCCGGCCTTCCCTTCCATTTTAAATAATATTTCATTGTCTGTATATACTACATTTTGTTTACCCAATTCATCTGTTCATAGACACTTAGGTTGTTTCTACCTTTGGGTTATTGTGAATAATAACTATGAACACTGGTGTGCAAGTATTTGTGTGGGTTCCTGTTTTAAATTCTGATGTATTGCTTTGGTCACTTAATAAACTGTGGACATCTTTTCAAGTCAGTATAAACAGAGCTACCTCATTCTTTCAGCCAATTGCTTTGTATTCCATAGTGGATATGAGGATGATATTCTGTGGAAGTAAACTTTATCCTTCCTGAGTCTGGGACTGTATGATGCAAATGCAAGTTTTCTTAAAGTGGAGTTTGAGGACACCTAGGGTAGACGTAGTGTTGTGGATCTACAAATTTCCTTTACAATGTCAAACTGTGTGCTTTCGTTTTTGAGGTATCTAAAATATGATTGTAAGGATTGTCTGGATCGTCTACATGACCAGCTTCTAACCAAGTATTGCCAACCAATGTTGGTGTCCATATGTGCCATTGTGTTTATTATTGCAACTGTCCCGAGTCAAAGAGTAGCACAAAAGAGTAGTGGCAAACCTAATAAGTTTGCCAAAATTTCACGCCAGATGACATCATGTGCACCATGGAATGAAGATTTTTTTAAGTAGATAAAAGTGGTAGCAAAACTGGACCAGCACAATAGCAAAAAGCCAAATTAAAAGACTCCAGGCAGGGTGCGGTGGCTCACACCTGTAATCCCAGCACCATGAGAGGCTGAGGCAGGTGGATCACTTGAGACCAGGAGTTCAAGACCAGCCTGGCCAACATGGTGAAACACCGTCTCCACTGACATTACAAAAATTAGCTGGGCGTAGTGTTGCGCTCCTATAATCCCAGCTACCTCAGGAGGCTGAGGCATAAGAATTGCTTGAACCTGGGAGGTGGAGGTTGCAATGAGAGTGGCGATCATGCCACTGCACTCCAGTCTGGACAACAGAGTGAGACTGTTTCTCAAAAAAAGAAAAAAAAAAGACGAAGAAGGAAAATAAAAAAAAGACTCCACAATGGAAAAGTCAGTAACGTTCTCACAATGGGGCTATCGACTGGCTTTCAGAAAGAATATAATGACATGAACCACAAAATTTACTATGTTCTAATAGCTTTGTTTGAATGTCATTTTTAAACTTGTTTTGGGTTCTATTATTACATATGTAAAAACTATAACAATAAGTTTTAACTAGATTTTTTTTTTTTAATTTAAGGGTACGAGGGCAATTTTGTTGCATGAATGGATATAGTATGTCGGCATGAAGTTTGAGCTTTTAGTGTATCCATCACCTGAATGATGTACATTTTGTACCCATTAAGTAATTTCTCATTATCCACCACCCTCCCGCCAATAGCTAGATTTGTGTGACTTTTTAAAGTCACATGATAGTTTATGTTTTATGTGACTTTTTAAAGTCACATTCTTTGACTGGGCGCAGTGGGTCATGCATGTAGTCCCAGCACTTTGGGAGGCCGAGGTGGGTGGATTACTGAAGCCCAGGAGTTCAAGACCAGCTTGGGCAACATGGCAAAACTGTGTCTCTACAAAAATTTGCTGGGTGTGGTGGCACGCACCTGTGGTCACAGCTACTCAGGAGGCTGAGGCAGGAGAATCACCTGAGCCTCAGAGGTCAAGGCTGCAGAGAGCCAGGATTGTGTCACTGCATTCCAGCCCAAGGACAGAGGGAGACCGCTGATTGATTCAAAGACAGAGAGAGAAGAAAAGCCACATTCTTTGAAAATTGATTTAAATCAATAATAAATCTTTACTCTATTTAAAAGTTTCTTACATTGCTCAAGTCTGGAAAACATTAACCTAGCAGGTAATTCAACACAGAATTTCCAGACCAGGTTCATCATTATGGGAAAATGTCAGTACAAACAGCCAAATAAGCCTTTTGCTGGAGAACATCAGCTTTTGGATTTGAGTTGAATGCATTTATAAATATTTCTCTAGTCCAATGTCAGAGAATAAATGATTCATAAAAATGGGCATATTAGAAAGCCTGGGCCTAGGAACTAGGCTAGGTTTGCTTCCTGACCTGGCTCTACTGTACAAAAACCCCAGCTGCTTTTTCACTAGAGATTTATAATAATACCAAACGTACATGTTTGCTATAAGGATTATATTTGACATATTTAAAGCATCTGGGGTATCTTAGGGGTATTCAATGACAGCCACTGATATTACAGGGACATTTGAGCTGTAGGTTTTTGGCATGTTCCATGAGTTTTATGTCATGCTTAATCCTTTTCCACATTTGGAAAAATACTGTAAACCGGGTAACCCGGTATTACTCATATAATCAAAGTAGTCTGTGCTAAGGCAAAAATACAAACCAAACAAAATTAAAATGCAAAAATACAAACGAAACAAAATTAAAACTCTTAAACTTTAATAAACTGCATTTTATCAGATATCTTAATCTGCTATTTCAACCCTCAATGCTGAAAATATTTCTCAAACCTTTCAGCCCATTTTTAGAGAGGATATTTTGCTGATTTTCCTCCCCACCCCTGGTCATGATAAAATCATTGAAACGTCAATATCTATGTGGATGTAAATATATACACTGTATATGAAATAGAGCTAAATCTACATTGACTTCAGATCATAAACTGGAAACTTGTTTTTGTATTTTATGAAAATCCTCGTATCTGCTTGTTTTCTTGTGATAAATTATTTTTACGCTAAAGTTGGGGTGTAATAAGGGTGGAGATTTCACTCCCTCCGTTTACAAATAGTAAGCATATGTCAAGCAGTTCCAAGTCCTAAAACAACATTGGTGCAAATTGATGATAATCATGTTTAAAGTTTTTGGGATTTTGTTTTACTCATACATTTTTTCCTTCCCATTATTAATAATAAGAACACTGAGTAACAAGTTTGGGAACATGTCCCACTGTATCTTCTCTGAGCATCAGTCTGTGCACTTCTCCCCTCTACTGCCACCATCCTGGGTCCACATCATTCTGCACCTAAACGAGGACAATAGCATCCCAGCTGGTCTCCTGCTTCCACTCTAGCACTTTCCAATCTGTCAATCAAATCACATCACTTCCTGCTGAAAACTCTCCAACGGCTTCTACTGCATATAAAATAAAATTCAGTCCTTACCTATGGATTATACAACCCTATCTAATCGAGCCCAGAGCTCCTTCTCCTACTTCCATGTACACGACTATCCCTCTTGTTCACTGTGCTGCAGCTTCACAGGCCTGCTTTCTTCAAATACTCTAAATGCATTCCACTCAACTTTAGGGTCTCAGGGCTTGCCATGTCCTCTGCCTAGAAGGTTCTGTTCCACAGTCTTTCATGGTTGCTTCCTTTCATGGCCCTTGGCTAACTCCTCAGAGAAGCCTTCCCTCCCACACATGCCATCACCCTGTGTCCAACACCCCACTTTATTTTCTTTAAAGCATTCAGTACTTTGATTTTATCTTTGCCACATATTTGGTAACTAGTTTATGCTATGTAAATGCTATATATGCTTGTGAATGTTATAGATGCTAGATATGCTATAAAAACATGCTACATAGCATGATTATTTTTAATTATTTTTTTTTTGAGACAGAGTCACACCCTGTTACCCAGGCTGGAGTGCAGTGGTGCGATCTCGGCTCACTGTGGCATTCTGCCTCCTGAGTTCAAGCGATTCTCCTTCCTTTGCCTCCAGAGGAGATGGGGCTACAGGCGCTCGCCACCATGCCCACCTATTTTTTTTTTTTTTTTTTTTTTTTGTAGAGACAGGGTTTCAGGCTGGTCTCAAGACCAGGCTGGTCTTGAACTCCTCACATGAAGTGATCCATCTGCCTTGGCCTCCCAAAGTGCTAGGATTACAGGCATAAGCCACCGCACCTGGCCAACATGTTTAAAATGTTAAACATGCTATATAGCATGTTTTAAAAGGTTATAAATGCTAAACATGCTGTATAAACACTTATGTCACACATATAACATATCCTGCCCTAGAATGTAATGTCTAATGTGACCCCGGCACATAGATGTTTTCCAATAATGTTACTTGAAGGAATGAATAAATATCCAGCTTCAGAAATCACCTAAGTTCTAGTCCTGGCTTGGATATTGAGAAATGGAGAAACCTCTGGCAAGCACTGAATCCATTTGGGCCTCAGTATTCCTTATGAATAACCAATAAGCTGGACTAGATGATCTTTAAATGTCCTTCTTGTTTTCTATTTCCATGGTTCATACTTAAGTATTATTTTTCCCTTCCTTTTCATTTCCTCTCCCCTCCCCCTTTCTCACTTAGCAGCTCTCTCCTGGATTCATGAATAGTTTTAAACCAGTTGGAGATCTTTTATGCGTAAACATAGAACTCTCAAAGATATACGGTCTCTAGACACTAAACTGTCATCACAACCACATGTTATAGTGTTTATTTTCCCCTGCCTAGCCAACCCCATCGAAACCACACCCTGCTCTGCCAAGCCACAGCCCCACCCTGCCTTTGGAAATAGAAATGGAATAGGAGAATCTCTGGCTTCTGGAAAAAAAAAAAAAAAAAGATTTTTAACCAACTAGCACGATGTTTCTGGAGAAATCAGGATGCAACTGACAGGACTGATGAAAACTTTATAAAGTTTCTTCACATAATAAAGCCCATGGAGATGATAGGAGACAGTGATATCAAATTGTAGATACTGTCAGAGACAATTTTTAAATGACTATTTCTAGTCCATACCTAACTAAAGTGCCTATCCTTGTAAATGTTTAACTTTTAGCCATTTAGTTTATAATATTCCAGAAATATACATTAAAAATAATATAACGATGATCAGATAGCAATGTTACACTTGAACGTACATCATCCCTTATTTCAGAACCTGTGAAAAATAGTCTTAGGAAATAAAAAAGGATATTTCTTCCATGGCTAGAAGAATTGAAATTAGTATCAGTTGTAAGGACGTAAGGACAAATTTTAATTTGATTTTAAATGCATACTTACAAATCAAGTTTGCAAAATTTAAAACCACATGAAGACTTATAATCACAGTATTTATGAGCTGGAAGAACATTGAGACCTTCATTTAACGATGAAGTGAAACTCAGAAAGATCAAATGACCAGGCGAAGGTCACATTAGTACTGGAGCTTAGAACTAAACCTCTGGTCTCCTAGTTGACGGTTCCATGCTTTTCTCATCACTTTACGCGTTTATGAGACCCTGTAATTACCTGCAGCTTTCAATCATATGTGCCAACCCAGTCATGTGGTAGACTGGAATATGAAACGATCAGTCCATTAACTGAGACACTGCTTCAGGAATCATAGTATTCATTGTTATGTTGTTGTTATAGTCATTGCTAATGTTTGTTGAGTATATGTGTCAGGCATTATATGTATTACTTGTGTCAACCTGTTTAATACTCACACTAGTCTGATGGGGTAGGTAATAATGACAATCACGATTGCTATCACGTATTATTTTGTTACAGGCACTTCTCCAAGCCTATTATTTCTAGCAAGTTATTGGAATCCTCAGAACTATCCTATAAAGTACTATTATTCCCATTTTACTGGTGAAGAAACAGTCATAAAGAGGTGGAGTCGCCAGGTGCGGCAGCTCATGCCTGTGATCTCAGCACTTTGGGAGGCCAGGGCAGGCGGATCACCTGAGGTTGGAAGTTTGAGACCAGCCTGACCAACATGGAGAAACCCCATCTCTATTAAAAATATAAAATTTGCCGGGTGTGGTGGTGCATGCTTGTAATCCCAGCTACTCGGGAGGCTGAGGCAGGAGAATTGCTTGAACCCGGGAGGTGGAGGTTGCAGTGAGCTGAGACCACGCCATTGCACTGGAGCCTGGGCAACAAGAGTGAAACTCTGTCTCAAAAAAAAAAAAAAAAGAAAGAGAGAAAGGTGGAGTCATGCCCTTAAGCCTTAAACCAAGACATATGCTGCCCCTCTATGCTACATCACCTCATTAGTCTCTTCTTTTCCATCACCAAACAGTTAAAAGAAATAAGCAGCTAACTTAGTTATCATTTCCCTGCATCCCCTACCTTCTCAATACAAGTTGATATAGAGACAATTAAAGACAGAGGAACCAAAAAGAAGAGAAAGCTGGGTCCAGGGCCATCCGTATCCCAAATAACCTGGACAACCAAGATTTGATTGATAATCAGCAATGGTTGAACTTTACCAGGTTATGGCTATGACCCATGAAAGTGTGTGTTTCTGCAGATGGTGGCTCGGTATGAGAACATAATCTGCAAATTACTATGTGAGTTAGATTATTTCTGCAGAAAAAAAGCAGGCACAGGCTCACATTATGTCAGATAGTTGGGAAATGTGTTGTAAGAATACCAGAGGAAGTGAGAAAGCACAGAAAATGGTCTCGGTGGCTGCACAGCCAAGCCTCATAGAGCATCATTCATTTTGCTTCAGATGACAATAGAAGCTGTAGTCATTTCACAGTCCTCCCTGGCTATAATTTGGCATCTCTGCTTACTTCCTGTCTCTCAACTTGCTCACTACCAACTGACCTTTCTCTGTTCTCTTCTCCTACCTCTCTCTCCTGCCTCTGCTCTGAGTCTCTCTTCTTCACCTCTGTATAGTTCCATCTATGTATTTTCTGTAGGGCTCACAATCAAATCTCCATTAATAAAATAGGATCTGTTTGGGTACATGAATAGATGTACTGGTGCATCTAGTACATTGTGCAGAGCTCTCATCAGTCCATCTCAAAGTTTACAGATGGCTGCCTTTTCCACTCCCCATTCCCCTGGGGAAGCAGGGAACACCTCTGGGTTCATTAGCTGTGGCTGAGGTGGTAGGAACAGACACAAGGGACTTCAAAAAGTTCATAGAAAAGTGCAATTAAAGGATAAAAACAAAACAAAAACTTTACCTCTCAACATAAGCTCCATCAAATTCAAGACACTTTCGCAAGTGATAGTACTAGCTGTTTAGTCCATTCCTAAAGAACTGAGGGTTTGGGGAATTTAACCCTATCGACACAGTCTTTTTTACATTATTAACTGAAAAATATCTGTGCCCTTTAAACATTTATTTATTTACTTATTTATTTATTTATTTATTTATTTATTTATTTATTTATTTATTTTGAGACAGTCTTGCTCTGTTGTCAGGCTGGAGTGCACTGGTGCAATCTTGGCTCACTGCAACCTCCGCCTCCCGGATTCAAGCGATTCTCCTGTCTCAGCCTCCTGAGTAGCTGGGGCTACAGGTGCATGCCACCACGCCCAGCTAATATTTTGTATTTTAGTAGAGACAGGGTTTCACCATATTGGCCAGGATGGTCTCGACCTCCTGACCTCGTGATCCGCCCACCTCAGACTCCCAAAGTGCTGGGATTATAGGCACAAGCCACGGTGCCTGGCCTAAACATTTTTTTAAGATTAGGAAACAAAAAGAAGTCAGAAGGACTCAAAGCAGGACTTTAAGGTGGATATTTAGTGATTTTCCCTCAAAACTCTTGTAAAACTGGCTTCATTTGATGAGAGGAATGTGTAGAAGCACTGTTGTGCTGGAGAAGGACTCTGATGAAGCTTTCCTGGGCATTTTTTCATTAGAGCTTTGGCTAACTTTCTGAAAACACTCTCATAATAAACAGATGTTATCATTCCTTGACCCTCCAAAGAGTCAACCAGAAAAAATGGCTTGAGTATCCCAAAAAACTGTCACCATGACCTTTGCTCTTGACTGGTCAACTTTTGCTTTGACTGGACCACTTTCACCTCTTGGTAGCCATTTCTTTGATTGTGCTTTTTCTTCAGGATTGTATGGGAAAGCCATGTTTCAACTCCTACAGCAATTCTTCAAAGAAATGCTGCAGGATCTCAATCCCACTTTTTAAAATTTCCACTGAAAGCTCCGCCATCGTCCATAGTCAATCTAGGTGCACCAATTGTGCCACTCAGACAGTGGAATGTTTGCTCAACCTTAATTTTGTAGTCAGAATTGTGTAAGTTGAACCAGTTGAGAGGTCTATGGTGTTGGCTATTGTCTCTGCTGTTAACCATTGGTCCTCTTCAATTAGGGCACAAACAAGATGAATTTTTTCTTTGAAAATTTATGTGGAGGATCTCCCACTGCAGATTTCTTCTTCAATATTATCTTAATTCCTTCTTGAAATGAGTTATTCATTCGTAAACTGCTGATTTACTTGGGGCATTATCCCCACAAAGTTTTCATAAAGCATCCATCATTTCACCATTCTTCTACTGTAAGTTCGATCTTTATTCTTGCTTCAATCTTAGCAGAATTTCATGTCATGATAGGGGCTCTTTTCAAACTAATATATTATCCTTCTTACTGCCTCAAACTAGATCTTGTTCAGACATATTATAGAAAGTTAGTACAAGTTTATTTTGGAGCAAAACAGATTTGAAATCCATGCATAGCTTTTTCATAATATACATTTTCATAGTATGCATTTTTTAAAAGACTCTTATGGAACAATGCATGGACCTATATGGTTAGAAGGGAACCATGAGTTTGGCAGGCACTTTGTGTGGCTTGTCTAATACAAATACATATCTTGTTTCATGTAATGGCCCTATTCAGGACAAAAGTTCTTGCTGAGATAAAATAAATTAACTTAAAGGTAGAAACTAAAAAATAAAGGGTCACTACTAACTATTCTTTCACTATAGACTTTGGCTAGAGTTCCACTTTTAGCTGTGTTATACTCAAAATTAGGAATCATAAAATTTTAATGGTCTTGATCTTCAATTCTCTTACTTGCTGAATCTATAGTCAAGAATTTTAGTTGACTGAGAATATAAAAAAAAGCAGCTGTTACCTGTCTATTCTGTTGTAACCCAGGGGCTTTGATAAATCTGACCTTTCAAAATGGACAAACAATGGAAGTTTTTGAACTTGCTTTGTTGATGACGGTGACTTAAGGGAATGGAAATAATAATACTGTGCAGTTGCAGATTATTTTGTATGTTTCAAGTACTTGTCATTGAAATGCCACTTTCTTACTCCTTTGTAATTCCCGTGGAGCCACCATCTCTGCCTAACCAGAAAATGCAAATCAGTATTTTCTCAAGGCCCCACTCAAAGCTTCCTCTCCTCTTCCATGAAGGCTCCCCTGGTTTTCTGAATCTACCCTGATCCCTCCTTCCTCTGAACTCACCATCACTCATTGCCTATGCTGTTCATGTGTGATACAGCTTGCTATAATTGCTTTTAAGAAACCATAAATTTTTACTTGTTTATGGTAAATAACTTGATGGCAAAGAACACGACCAATGTTATACTCCCTAAACAATATAAGACAGTATCTTACATATAAAAGGTATGAAGGAAATGAGGGAGACACATAGGAAGAGGCATTATTATGCCAACCTCATACATGAGGAAATTAAAACATATCACTTGGGAATGGAAGAAAATATTGCACTGATTAGTGATGGCCTAAACTGCAGAAAATAGAACAAGATGCAACAGTAAAGAAAAACTACTTAAAGGTAGAAGTAAAATGAGATTGCCAAAAAGAAAAGTGAACAGGAAAAGAAAGAATGAGAAGGAATAGGAAGAAAAGAGACCCCTTAGCTGGAGGGTTGAGATGAATGAATGAATGAATTCTTTTTTTAAGGTAGAGGTTAAAAAAAAGGCAAAGAAGCATTCTTACAATCTCCTTAAGAAAATATGTTATGCCAACCAAAAGAGCTAATTTGGGCTTTAGGAAGTAGAAAAGAAATGAGGAAGGCTATATCCGTTGGTCAAAGGTAAGAGAACTGAGAAAAGTAAATAGCGGATAAAGGGGAAGAAGAGAGGGAAGTGGTCAGGCCCCCTTTGGGTTATTAAAATTATTCCAAATGAAATCAGTTTTTGACAACGTTGCAAAATTGAAGGGAAGAAAAAGTAAACCACAATAAAAGGAACTTAGAGTCCAGATGATGCTTTTCTTGCTACAGTGGAATATTTTATTATACTTTTGAAATTTCTTCTGCCTTCTGCTTTATCCTAATGTGATGTAAGACAGTGAGTGCTCTATCAGGACTAGTTATGTGATATCACAATACTTTGACTCAGAAATTATGTGCAGTTTGGATCATTTTAGCCAAAACTTCAAAAGCATGTGTTTAATTGATTTGCCATTATAAAAGAGGTTCTCAGCCATTTATACCAGAACTTTTAAATGACTATCTAATCTAGCAATGTCTTATGACTATTGTAAGTTTTATTTTTTATTTTAAAATTTTATTTTTTTGTTTTTAGACAGGATATTGCTCTGTCTTCCAGCCTAGAGTGCAGTGGTACAATCAAGGCTCACTGCAGCCTTGGCCTTCTGGGCTCAAGCAGTCCTCCCACCTCAGCCTCTTAAGTAGGTGGGACTACAGGTGCACACCACCACACCCCACTAATTTTTTACTTTTTATGGAGATGAGGTTTCACCATGATGCCCAGGCTGGTCTTGAATCCCTGGACTCAAATGATCCACACGCATTGGCCTCCCAAAATGCTGGGATTACAGGCATGAGCCACCATGTACAGCCTAAAATTGTTTTAAGAAATGAAGTCTCACTATATTGCCCAAGCTGGACTAGAACCCCTAGGCTCAAGCAGTCCTCCCACCTTAGCCTCCTGAGTAACTCGGGCTACAGGCACACACCATCACACCTGGCTTTTATCCTAAGTTTTTAAACTCCAGAATCTCTCCTATAATGCAAGATCATCAGAGCAAAATTAATTCTGTTATTTAAATAAAAAACTCAAAATAGAGGTGTGACGTCTTTCCCTCGGTTTCGAGGATAACCTTCTTGTCCAGTTTTCCTCTTACCACCCTGACTACTACTCCCACATCTTCTTTGAAGATTCTTCTTCCTATATCTTCCCTTGTGTCGGGATTCCTGGACAGTCCATCCTTGAATGTCTGCTTTTTTGACATTTCACAATATCCTTGGACTATTTGCTCTATTTCCCTGTTTCAACTATTGTTCAGAGGCTAATGACTCCCTAGACTATATCTGCCACCTAATTCCTCTCTATTGAGCTTTTCAACCATAATTCCAACAGTTGGGACATCCCTTTTATGGTCCTCAGACACCGTAAACCTCACACATCCAAAACTGCTCTTATCATTGTTTTCCCCAAACTTGCTCATCTTCCAGTGTGCTCTTCCTCCAGCCTTATAATCCATCAGGCTTCCCAGAGCAGAATCCTGAATGTTATCATTCATTTATCTTTCAGCTACATGTCCAGTCATCTGGCTCCACAGAGCCTACCTGTTGAATATTTCTTGAACTGTCTATTTCTATTGATCCCAGTTAACTCCCACCCCAGAATTTCACAGTGAAACCTTCCCAGTGTTCCTGCCCCAGATTATGTCAAGTTCCCTAGTTTTGCACTTTCATTGTACCCTATGGCTCTCTTTTACAATATATCTTGGTTTTAGCGAGCAAAGCTGATGTAACAAATAAACCCGAATATAAAACTGCTCATCTATTCGGTGTTACTGTCTGTTCACATGACACTCCTGAGCTAGTGTTCAGGTTATCAGAGCCACTTTCATCCACACACTTAGACAGCCAGGCTCCTCCCAGTTTATTCCTCTACGCAGCCCCCCACCCACCCACTTCCCGCCCTTCCCGTTCCCCTCTCCGTTCCCCCTAGTCCCGCGCCCGGTGTGCATCACTTCCACTTAGAGAACATTGGCTAGGAATTAGTCACATGACTATCTCCCACCGCAAAGGAGGCTGGGAAATGTAGTGCAACTGTCTATCTGGGCAAAGAAGCAAACAACAGATTTGGGGGGAAGCAGTCTCTGCCACAACAGCACCTTGTTACAATTGTCATTTTTCCAGTTATTTGTGCAATTACATGATTGTCTGTTTCCTCCAACAAATTTTAAGCTCTATGAGGACAGATGCATTTTTTTCGGTTGTCGTGTTTTTTTGTTGTTGTTTTTTTTTTTTTTTTTTTTTTTTAAGACAGAGTCTTGCTCTTGTTGCCCAGGCTGGAGTGCAATGGCACAATCTTGGCTCACTGCAACCTCCGCCTCCTGGATTCAAATTAATTCTCCTACCTCAGCCTCCGGAGCAGCTGGGATTACAGGCACCTGGCACCGCGCCCAGCTAATTTTTTGTATTTTTAGTAGAAACAGGGTTTCACTATGTTGGCCAGGCTGGTCTTGAACTCCTGACCTCAGGCGATCCACCCACCTCGACCTCCCAAAGTGCGGGAATTATAGGAGTGAGCCACTGCGCCCAGACTTGTTTTTTTTTTTTTTTTTTTTTTTTTTGAGACGGAGTCTCGCGCTGTCACCCAGGCTGGAATGCAGTGGCCCAATCTCTGCTCACTGCAACCTCCACTTCCTGGGTTCAAACAATTCTCCTGCCTCAGCCTCCTGAGTAGCTGGGACTACAGGGGCCAACCACCATGCCCAGCTAATTTTTGTACTTTTAGTAGAGATGGGGTTTCACCATATTGGCCAGGCTGGTCTGGAGCTCCTGACCTTGTGATCCGCCCACCTCAGCCTCCCAAAGTGCTGGGATTACAGGCATGGGCCACCGCACCCGGCCTTTCTTTTTTTTTTTTTTTTTTTTTTGAGATAGAGTCTCGTTCTGTCGCCCAGGCTGTAGAGCAGTGGTGCAATCTCGGCTCACTGCAACCTCCGCCTCCCGGGTTCAAGTGATTCTCCTGCCTCAGCCTCCTGAGTAGCTGGGATTACAGATGTGTGCCACCACGTCCTGCTAATCTTTGTGTTTTTTAGTAGAGACGGGGTTTCACTATGTTGGCCTGGCTGTAGGCTGGTCTTGAACTCCTGACTCAGGTGATCCACCCAACTTGACCTCACAAAGTGCTGGGATTACAGGCATGAGCCACCGTGCTTGGTGGACAGATTCATTTTTGTTCACAACCTGGTCCCAGTTAGCGTCAACAAATATGTGTTGAATTAATCAATGAATACTTATTAATTCAAATCAATGAATACTTATAATTCAGATCTTAGTAATTAATCATTATTAATACTTATTAATTCATTAATCAATGAATACTTTTTAACTCAGCATATGTAGTCTGGAGCACTGTAACAGCCTTCTGACTAACCTCCCTATCTCTCTTCTTTGCCTCCTGCATAGTGTAGCCATAGTGATCTTCGTAAACTGTCCATTTGATCCTACCATTTTCTTTAAAATGGAGTTTCTTTCGAACTCTTCAATGGTCCTTTGTTGCCCTCAGAATTTCTTGCCATGTAATTCCCTCCTGTTCATCTTTCCAGCCTTACTTCTCACCATATAGGTACATACACTCACACACACATTAGGTGTCTTCCTCTCTTCCCCATCTAGCCACACGGAAACACTGACACTCGCCCCAAAAGCACCATGCCCTTGACCTGGTTAACTGCTCATTGCCTTGAGTCTCAGCTTAGTTGTCACTTTCTTGGCCCCAAGAGATGATGTTGGTGTCCCTGCACTGTGCTCCCATAACCCTCTGTCTACTGTAGCAGGCATTTTATGGTTTGCCTTAAGTTACTGTAGGGGCAAAGAACACTTCCTTCTCCTTTTGAAGGTTCAAGTCTCCTAAACAAACTGACAATAGACAGATTAACAGGAGAAAAGGCATACACATTTATTAACGTGCACATTACACAGGAGTCCTGCAAATATGAGACTCGAAGAAAGGACAGGCGGTTTAAGTACTTATACCATCTTCATAGGGAAGAGAAAAACAGGGGGTGTAGGCAATTCTGAGGGGTAATAAATCATTTTCAGGTGAATTGAATGAACCCAAAGAGCAGACAATAGTTTGTCAATAATTTTCTTTGGAAACTGAATGGGAAAAGTTACCAGAAGGTGAGGGGTGGAACTACACTGTGAACAAAGGTTGTCTTACCATGCATATAAAGTCAGTTGGATAATTTTTAGAGCTGCCCTCAAAAGAACAGATGAGGCTGGGGCCAGTGGCTCATACCTATAATCCCAGCACTTTGGGAGGCCAAGGCAGGTGGATCGTTTGAGGTCAGAAGTTCAAGACCAGCCTGGCCAATATGGTGAAACCCTGTCTATGCTAAAAATACAAAAAATAGCCGGACATGGTGGTGGGCATCTGTAATCCCAGCTACTTGAGAGGCTGAGGCATAGGAATTGTGTGAACCCAGGAGGCAGAGATTTCAGTGGCTACTTCACTCCAGCCTGGGCCATGGAGTGAGACAGTCTCAAAAGAGAGAGAAAAAAAAAGAATAGATGAAAAGTCTATTTCCCATGGTGATGACTTCTATTCCCTTTCCTCTCTGGTGGTTAATCATTCCCAATTATTTCATGAGATTCCTAAGGAATGCAATTGAATTTCTTTTGGAAATTTTCATCAATCAGATAAGGGAACGTCTAGAGAAAGCCCTTCTCTGTGCTGGATGGGAGGGGAACAAAAGAAAGAAAGTTAAAAAGTTCTGGCCCAGCACGGTGGCTCACGTCTGTAATCCCAGCACTTGGGAGGCTGAGGCGGGTGGATGACGAGGTCAGGAGTTCAAGACCAGCCTGGCCAACATGGTGAAATCCCATCTCTACTAAAAATACAAAAATTAGCTGGGACTGGTGGCATGCGCCTGTAGTACCAGCTACTCAGAAGGCTGAGGCAGAGAATTGCCTAAAACCGGGAGGTGGAGGTTGTGCCATGATCGTGCTACTGCACTCCAACCTGGGCAACAGAGCAAGACTCTGTCTCAAAAAAAAAAACAAAAAGGTCTTGATTCTGAGGCAGTTTTTAAAGACTTCCAATTTCCCTTAAATTCCATACTTTGGGGACTCATTCTCTGTGTCCCAACAGTATCAGGTTCTTTTTCCCTGGCAGACTGTCCTGGCACATCCTATTCCCCGTAGTGCTCTAAACGCTGGTTAGCACATAGCCTATATCCTGGAAAAGAGGCTTGATGGATGTGTAGGGTAGAAAAAATACCTTTTCCTTACCCATCCAAAGGACAGATTAATAAGAGAAAAGCACACAGGTTTACTAATTTATGTTTTACATGACATGGGCATCTTCATAAGGAAATGAAGAGACCTGAAGAAATGGTTAAACTTGTGTGTTTATTAATACATGCTAGGTTTGATGAATAAGTAGACAGTCATGGAGAAATAGGATTGCACAAAGGGTATAATCCAATGGTAATAAAGTGGGGGAAACTCAGCAAGGCCTGTTTGTTCAGATTCTTCTCTGTGGCCTTTTGTCTTAAAAGATAAGGACGTTCCTTTCCACTGGGTACAGGGAAGGCACCTCTTACATGGGGGTGTTATAAACTGCTTCAGGATAAAGAAAAATTCCTCCTTTGTTTTTATGACCTTTAGAAAAGAAAGGTGGGCAGGAGTGGGGGTGAGGGTGAGTGATCTTCCTGCTGTTTTCTCAAATGTCAAGGTGCCGTATTTGGGGGTAGTGTGTCCTAAGCCCCATCAGGTGGATTGATGGATAGATAAATGACATTTAGGAGAGAGTTGGGTTCAAGAGCAGATATTACTGGTGGCATCTGCTAAGAAAACCTCAGTTCTAGAAACACCACAATTCCCAGGCAAAATTGTATTAAAAGTTATTAGTGTTAGTTATCAAAAAGACTTTCCAAATTTATTTCCATAATCTGAGTTTCATAATTGTCACCTTATTGCAAAAGTTCTATAGAGGTTCTTTTCTTCTCTTCTAAAACATTAACTTCATTAACTTCTAAAACACAAATAGCCTAAAACCTTGCACTTTCTAAAGATACAGATGATTGATAAGTTGTCTCCTCTTGATTTCAAGGTAGAGAAGAACATGGGGTTACACAGAAGCCCGGTATTGGCTTCGCCTCTTCTTCCTGGGGCTCAGTGGAGTTTGATGGATTTCAAAATTCAAGCTGTAAAATATGAGAGGACTTGATTTTCTCCAAGTCATATTTCCTTGTGTGTGCTCCAGAGTCTTAGAGTCTGGAGGGGGTGGGGCTTGGAGATGGGACAAAGCTTGACTAGAGTCCAGCCTCCCAGAGTAAATGCAATTCAGCAGCCAGAATAATAGACTCCCAATTTAGGAATTTGCCATGGATGCTGCCCAAGGATCATTCCTGGGTTCCTCTGAGTATATTTGACTAACTGAAAGAGAGAAGCAACTTGTAGTCATATATAACAGTCAGGATTCTCTCATCACCAGAGCAAAAACAATAGATGTTTAAGTGTATCTTATCGTTGGAGGCAAAGAAATGAATTTAATGAGGTATTCACCTGGCAGGAAACTTCACAATGTGTGTGTGTGTGTGTATATATATATATATATATATACACATATGTAATTTTTAAACTTTATTTATTTATTTATTTATTAAAATGGAGTCTCTCTCTGTCACCCAGGCTGAAGTGCAGTGGCACGATCTTGGCTCACTGCAACCTCCACCTCCCAGGTTCAAACAATTCTCCTGCACCAGCCTCTTGAGTAGCTGGGACTACAGGCACGCACCACCACACCTGCCTAAGTTTTGTATTTTTAGTAAAGATGGGTTTTCACCATGTTGGCCAGACTGGTCGTGAACTCCTGACCTCAGGTGATCCACCCACCTCAACGTCCCAAAGTGTTGGGATTACAGGCGTGAGCCACGGTGCCCGGCCCACAATTTCAGTATAACAGCTACTTGCCAAAGTCATAAAAAAAAGATCTTCCAACTTAATTTATCTGCCCAATTACATCTAATATTACTATAAAAATAAAAATAATTTTTAAGGTATAAGCTTTTAAACCAATACTTTTATTTCAAGAATTTTAGCAAATCTAAATTTCCTAACTATTAGTTGTATAGGATCTGTAAGTTGTTTTAATTTCTAAATGAAGGGAAGAAGAAAAAGGACACCCTCTGTTACGATTTAGCTTAAACTTCCCTCTTTGCTTTATTTTCAACCAAGTCAGAAAACCATGTTCTTTGTTTACCTCATTCCTTTATTTTTTTCAAAAAACAAAAAACAACTGTCCTCTTTTTCCATGTATGGTTCTGGTCCAAAGTAATCAGTATTGGAAAATGAGCTGTTTTTTGCTTCATTTCTGTGGCCTGAGTCCTTCCCTCCAATACCAGGATGCCCTTTGGGAAGATACAGAGGAAATGATGTAATTCTCTTTGGTCACTTTTCAGGCTTTGGGCTTTTTCTTCAGGCCCAACCCTTAATGAACCTGCTTTCTAATTAGCCAGCAAGGAGTACGGTGAAATGAAATGTACATCTTCTGCTTCCCTTTTCTCTTCAATAAAAGCACACGTGTTATTTGCTTGTTCAGCCAACTCAGGTGATTTCGCCAGAATGTGTGCATAAATCTCAGCGCCATTGTCAAACAGCTGGAAGCAAACCTTTTTTTTTCTTTCTCACAACTTGGAAACTAAAAAATAGAAACTGCCTTGTCCAGGGTCAAGCTGGGCTGAAGGGCGAGAGGCCACTGCAGCAGAGGCGCGAGGAAGGTGTTCAGGTGAATATTCATCCCCCAAGTCCACTTCGTCATTCACCAAGTGATGCCCTGTTTATGAAATTGGGCAAAACAAAAATCTAAATTTAGAAAATCTGTTAGAACAAATTTCATATGTTAACTTGATAAATGTACATTTACTCCCTGGATATTTGGAATACTATGTGATTTCATAATGAACACTTTGAATTAATTTTGCTCTTTTTCTCTAATATTTGGCTTCTTTGGCTCTTCTCCTGATACACTGGCAACTGGCAAATGCATGTGCTTTAGTTTGGTGGGGGTTGGAACTGAGACTGGTCACTGAGCCCCACTTCAGCTAACTGGAAAACAGTGCTGTTGAAAGTGCTTTCTCCAATTGCCTTTCCTCTGAGCCCACCACTCACTCAGGTAGCTGCTGCCCAGACCCTCACCTTGGCTATTATTTTATTTTATTAATTTTTATTATTAATTTTTATTTATTTATTTATTTTGAGACAGGGTCTCGCTCTGTCATTCAAGCTAGAATACAGTGGCGGGATCTAGGCTCACTGCAATCTCTGCCTCCTAGGTTCAAGCGATTCTCCTGCCTCAGCCTACCCAGTAGCTGGGATTACAGGCATGCGCCACCATGCCCGGTTAATTTTTGTATTTTTAGTAGAGACGGGGTTTCACCATGTTGGCCAGGCTGGTCTCGATCTCCTGACCTCCAATGATTGGCCAGCCTTGGCCTCCCAAAGTGCTGGGATTAAAGGTGTGAGCCACCTCGCCAGGCTTCACCTTGATTATTTTAATGTGTGGCTCTCCCTGCTGAAATGATCTGTTTTATCTACCTGTCTCCCCAACCAGACTTCACCCTCTCAAGGACAGGGATTCTATCTCAATTCATTCTTACAGCCTCAACTCTTTAAGCTGTAGTTGAAGTTCATTAAATGGCTTCTTGAACTAAACTAAGGAAAAGGAGGAAGCAGTGAGCGGTATAGGCAGGATAATTTGAGGGAAGGCAGTGAAGGGAGAGGGAGAGGGGTAGAATGACTGAGGAAAGAGTCAAAACTGGCAACCCAAATTACTTTGAGGCAAAACTAGCGTTTATTTTTAGAGAGGACCCAGGCCTCAGTAAAAAGCAACACACTTAGGAAAGAGTTAATGAAATATTGTGGAAGAATCTAGCTCATAGGGTAAACTGGTGTTTCTCGCCGTGGGAAATCGCTGGTATGGGGCTGGGCACAGTGACTCAGGTCTGTAATCTCAGCACTTTGGGAGGCTGAGGCAGGCGGATCACTCGAGGTAAGGAGTTCAAGACCAGTCTGGGCAACATGGCAAAACCCCATCTCTACTAACAATACAAAGCTTAGCCAGGCATGGTAGCAGGCACATGTAATTCCAGCTACTTGGGAGGCTGAGGCAAGAGAATCGCTTGACCAGGGAGGCAGAGGTTGCAGTGAGCCAAGAAATCGCACCACTGCACTCCAGCCTGGGCAACAGAGCAAGACTTTGTCAGAAAGGAAAGGAAAAAGGAAAGGAAGGGAAGGGGAGGGGAGGGGAGGGGAGGGGAGAAAGAGAGAGAAAGAAAGAAAGAAAAAGAAAGAAAGAAAGAGAGAGAGGAAGGAAGGAAGGGGAAATCGGTGGTACATTGGTTAAAATACCAACTCCTGTCCCCACCCTGGACAACTGACTCAGAATATTTGGGATTGGGAACCTCCAAAAGTTTTTAATAACTTTCGCAGACACTAGAACTTGAAAACCATCCATGTAGTCCTTCCTGGGTGCACTTCATCATCCCCCTTGATCTACCCAGCTCCAGTTAGCGTGCAGGGTTTTTTGGAAGGGGAAGGAGAACTTTCCCTCTACCCTCTGAAGGTGTGATAATTGAGTCTATGATGTAAACTGACAGTAGACAACTTGACAAGAGACAAGACACACAAATTTATTATATGCACAGGGGCACCACATGAAAGAAACACGAATAAAATTCCCCCCTCTGCCCTTATCCACGGTTTTGCTTTCCTCTGTCTCAGTCATCCACGGTCAACCATGGTTCGAAAATAGGTGAGTACAGTACAACAAGATATTTCGAGAGAGAAAAAAACCACATTCACACAACTTTTACACAGTATATTGTTCTAATTATTCTATTTTATTACTAATTATTATTAAATCTCTTACTGTGTCTAATTTATTTTTTAAATTTGCTTTAGAGATAGGGTCTCACTATGTTTCCCAGGCTGGTCTCAAACTCCCAGGCTCAAGCGCTTCTCCTGGCCCAGCCTCCTAAGTAGCTGGAACTACAGATGCATGCCACCTTGCCCAGCCTAATTTATAAGTAAAACTTTATCGTAGGTATGCATGTATAGGAAACATCAGACTATGTATAAGGTTTGGTGCCGTCTTTGATTTCAGGCATCCACTGGAGGGCTTGGGACTTATCCCCCATGGATAAAGGGGGGACTACTGTACCTCATAATCTGGTGGATCTAGAATCTTATATACCCTCTTCATAGAGGAGAGGGGAGGAGAGGTGTAGGCAACTCAGGAGAGAGTAATTGATTTGGGGAAAAGATGAACGGGACCTCAGAAGAATAGGTGACAGCCTGTGACAAAGTCTGTCTGGGTATGGTGTCAAACTCCAATCTCCTCTCCTGTGATCTGAGTTAATCTTCTCTGCTTGATGAAATTCCCCAAGAGGGGATTCATGACAACTGAGTTCTCTTTAGAGGATCCATCAATAGGCAGGGAGTCCTGAGAAAGCCTCTGCCTGCATATGCTATGTCCCAGGTGTCCTCAGTTCAAAGTAATCAGCATACCAAAGTGTCATTTTGGGGGATGATATTTCCTGAATTTCTTTGTCTTCATCTAAGACCTGGCCTTCTATGTAAAAGTTGGATTTATCAACTTTGAAAGACTCATGAGTCTCCAACAAACTATGATGTCCTTTTGTTCATTCTGCACAGTGTCACTGCCACACACACGTGCATGCACACGTGTGAGCAACCACATACAGAGACACGTGCTTGCATGAGCATGTGCACAGTGGGCACAGGTACATGGGCACATGGGTGCATACGTGCTTGGACCAGCTTCCAGATTTCTGTAGGGCCAGTGCCTTGGGTCACTTGCCTTGTCTCTTAAAAATGTCTCCTGACTAGGGCAGCCCTAACCAGGATTGGGTTGGGAATATTAGGTAGAAGAATCGATAGGGAAAAAAGCTTTTTTTTTTTTTTTTGAGACAGAGTCTCACTCTGTCGCCCAGGCTGGAGTGCAGTGGCATGATCTTGGCTCACTGCAAGCTCCATCTCCCGGGTTCACGCCATTCTCCTGCCTCAGCCTCCTGAGTAGCTGGGACTACAGGCACCCGCCACCACGCCCGGCTAATTTTTTTTGTATTTTTAGTAGAGACGGGGTTTCACCATGTTAGCCAGGATGGTCTCGATCTCCTGACCTCATGATCCGCCCACCTCGGCTTCCCAAAGTGCTGGGATTACAGGCGTGAGCCACCGCGCCTGGCTGGGAAAAAAGCTTTTAATGCAAAAATGCTTTGGATAAAATTCCAAAGGTTTAAATTTCACAACTTTGACAGAAGTCAAAGGTCTAGATAAAACCTAGATACGTGCAGGAAAGAAAAAGTTCTTCTAGATAAAACTGAGATATTTGCAAGAAAGAAAAAATGAAGAGGTTAATTTTATTTTCTAAAACTCACTACAGGCCAGGCATTGTGGCTCATGCCTATAAGCCCAACATTTGGGAGGTCAAGGCAAGAGGATCACTTTAGGCTGGGAGTTGGAGACCAGCCTGGGCAACATAGTGAGACCCCATCTGTAAAAAAAAAAATTTTTTTTTTTAATTAGTCAGGTGTGGTGGCACATGCTTGCAGTCCCAGCTACTTGGGAGGCAGAAGGAGGAGGATCACTTGAGACCAGAAGTTCAAGGCTGCAGTGAGCTATGATCATGCCACTTCACTCCAGCCTGGGTGACAGAGCAAGACCCTGTCTATCTCTACAATAAATAAATAAATAAAAATAAAAAATAAAACTACAGATTTGGTTGTAGATGAACGTGCACTTTGTCTTCATTTTTTCCAAAGTGATTCATTCTTCCTGGTTCTTGAACACCTGCTTAAAAATAGGGCTTACTTTTCTGTGTCCTTGGGGTGTGCCAACCATATTTGAAACCATGAGGTTGGTCTAATACCAGGGAAGGGGTGATGGGATGGAGGAAAGTCCTATTGGATCTGCATAATGTACTCATTGTTTAAAACCATACATTGCGCAGAAAGCTCTGGTTAGATTTGTGGTGTGAAACAGGGAACTCTGCAACTCTCAGGCAACAGTTTCCATGCCTAAGGTGAGTGTTTACATTATAGAGGCTGGAATCCCTGTTAATACCTTAGGTGCTTTTTTTTCATGAAAACTGTATTAAGTTTGGGATTTTCTTTCCCTCCAAGTTTTTCAAAACAACCCGCCATAAAAACGAAGTTTCAACCAACAGAATTGACTTGAAATAAAAATTGGCCTGTGTGTCCCAAGTTTACTCATTTGCAGGACTACCTTTTGCTCTCTCCCACTTCCCTTCCTCTCATTGCCTCAGCCTCTTTTTTAAGTTCCTAGTCAGTTAAGGCACATTTCCTGATTTGGCAAACACCACTCCCCCCACCTCCTTTTTCTTGGGTAAAACTTCCTGAGTTGACATTAAAGAGAACTGTTACCTCACCCAAGAGCTTTAGGAGGAAAATGGCATTTAGGTTTTATTACATAAAGCCCCACAGTAGTTACCACTTTATAAAATTCAAGTGACTTTTTTCCAAGCTCCTAGTTTTCCAAAGCTGTCTGCCTGGCGACCTCCCAGAGGGCGAGATGCCTCCGAGCGAGCGTGGAGCGGGCCTCCCGGCCTTGGCAGGCAGCTAGGATGAAGATCTTTCCAGCTTTGGCTGGCTGGAAGGAAACTGGCAGCAGAGAGCAGTATCGATGTCCGAGGCCATTCTGGAATCTAAGAGAAGGAGGGCACAGATTCCAGTGGCCTGGGGAAGAACCACTCTGTAGCCTTGCACCTATGGATACTAATCTTTCTGCAGAAAAACCTAGCAGCGGGGCCTGGGAGTTCTTCACTCAACTGCCTCCCTCCCCTCCTCCGCTTTCAGGGAGAAGTGGGGAAGTGGGAGGTCTGTTTGCATCAGTGGTAACCACAGCCATTCCCGGTGCCCCTTGCCGCCACCCTTTCAGGGCTTGGTATGCCAACGGTTCTTCCTTCTTCTTTAATGCTGAACGGAGCCAAGACACAGTCATCGCCATTTGCGTCTTCCTGGGAATCCGATTAGGCCCGGATTTACTTCTCCTGGAGGTGTCTGTGTCTTCTCTGGTGTTGAGGAAAAAAAGTTTGTTCTTTTTCCATTCTCCTGCTGCCTGTGGGTCTTTGCTCAGATGTCACCTTTTCAGAGAAGCCTTTCCCAACCACAGGTGTGGCCCCAAACCCAGATATGTGCTCTTCTACTTCTCGGCTTTATTGTTCTCCGTAACACTTCTCACCTCCTAAAATACTTTGTACATGTGTTATATTTTACTGTTTCATTTGATTTTCTGCCTATCTTCTGCCATCTGCCCCATGCTCACACCCACACCCTGCATCCCGAGCACCCAGAACAGTGCCACGTACATAGTAGGCGCTCGATAAGTATTTGTTAAATAACGAATGGATTTGAGACTTTCTGAAACCCTAAGAAAGATATGAGAAGGTATGATTTTTGAGTAAGAAAAATGTTTCTGGCCAGACACGGTGGCTTACCCTTGTAATCACAGCACTCCACGAGGCTGAGGCAGGAGGATCGCGTGATCCCCGGAGTTCAAGACCAGCATGGGCAACATGGCAAAACCCTGTCTCTACATAAAACTTTTTAAAAATTAGCCTGGCACAGTGGCATGTGCCTATGTTCTCAGCTACTCAGTAGGCTGAAATGGGAGGATCCCTTGAGCCTAGAAGTTTGAGGTGGCAGTAAGCCGTGGTCATGCCACTGCTTTCCAGCCTGGGTGATAGAGCTAGACCCTGTGTCTCAAAAAAAAAAAAAAAAAGAAGAAGAAGAAGGCTGGGCACAGTGGCTCACATCTGTAATCCCAGCACTTTGGGAGGCTAGGGCTGGTGGATCACATGAGCCCAGGAGTTGGAGACCAGCCTGCTCAACATGGCAAAACCTCGTCTATTGAATATACAAACATTAGCCGGGGGTGGTGGTGCACGTTTTTGATCCCAGCTATTCGGAAGGTTAAAGCAGGAGAATTGCTTGAACCCAGGAAGTGGAGGTTGCAGTGAGCTGAGATCACGCCTCTGTATGATTCCAGCCTGGGCGACAGGGCGAGACTCCGTCTCAAAAAAAAAAAAAAAAAAGAAAGAAAAAAGAAAGGAAAAATGTTTCTAAAGTATCAGGGCTAGAGGAGGGGATTAGAAGCCATAAAGGAAGACAGCATTCATGGGATAGGGAGATGATCACGTTGTCAACTAATATTTGTGATAAATTAATGAGATGTCATCATCCCTATTTCACAAATGAAGCAACTGAGGCACAGAGCATTTGCATAACTTACCCAAGGTCACACAGAGAGAAAGTGACAGACGGCATCAAGGTGTGGAACCATGGTCTTTCCACTGCTGTCCCCTGACTTATGTTTAGACCACAAAGCCTTGTAATTTGACATCCTCAGCAGAATCAGATGCATAAGCCCCACATTCGAATCCCAGCTCTGCCACTTGCTGGCAGGGTGACTCTAGGCAAGGTTCTGGGCTCGTATGGGTAACTGTTTTCCTAGGAAGATAATGAAAAGGGAGGACCTAGCATGCTATGATTCCACTTACGCCTCCCAACACTCCAGTGGGGCAGGAAGGGAACAAGTATTACTAATACCGGAAAAAAAAATTAAAACCCAGGGAGACTGTGCGACTCGGGTGTGGCTAAGCAATATGTTAAGTCAGTCTTTGGAGAAAAAACATCCAGGAAAGAGGTATCTTGACATAACCCAATTTTCACCTTCTCTCCAAATCATAGGGTTTTTTTGTTTTGTTTTGTTTTTTGAGACGGAGTCTCACACTGTTGCCAGGCTGGAGTGCAGTGGCGCGATCTCGGCTCACTGCAACCTCCGCCTCTTGGGTTCAAGTGATTTTCCTGCCTCAGCCTTGCGAGTAGCTGGGACTACAGGTGCGCACCACCACACCCAGCTAATTTTTTGTGTTTTTAGTAGAGACGGGGTTTTACCATGTTGGCCAGGATGGTCTGTATCTCTTGACCTCTTTGCCCACCTCAGCCTCCCCAAGTGCTGAGATCACAGGCGTGAGCCACCACAACCAGCCCAAATCATAGTTTTTATGGCTGAAAAATATACTGAGTGACATGCTAACTTTAAAGCTGTTGTAGGCTGGGTGTGGTGGCTCACGCCTGTAGTTCCAGCACTTTGGGAGGCCTAGCTGGGTGGATTACTTGAGGTCAGGAGTTTGAGACCAGCCTGGCCAACATGGTGAAATTCCATCTCTACTAAAAATATAAAAATTAGCCGAGCATGCTGGGACATGCCTGTAGTCCCAGCTATTTGGGAGGCTGTGGCAGGAGAATCGCTTGAACCCAGTAGGCAGAGGTTGCAGTGAGCCAAGATCGTGCCACGTACTCCAGCTCAGAGCAAGACTCCATCTCAAAAAAAAAAAATACATAAAATAAATACATAAAGCTGTTGTAAATTTTAAGTTTCTACTTTTAAGTTCTCTGATTTAAAAAACACTTCCCTATGGTAACTAAAAGAAAGCTTTAGAAATTGTGGATGTTAGATGAGATCTGGGTTTCTGCTTGGGCAAGGCTTGGTGGTTGTGAAGTTGCATGCTACATGTCCCAATAAAATCACCTCCTTGAAAGAACATGATCCACAGAAATCTATTGAAATGCAATTTATGGAAAATCTAACACGGCCTTGGGCCCCACGCTTGTTCTTCCATTGCTGTCAACACAGTGAAATTCTGTCCCTGTTGATTACTTTTCTGTTTCCATGGGCTTGCTGATTAAATGCTATATATATGTATATATATGTAGCTATATATATATATATAATGCTATATATATATAAAACACTTTGAATATTTAAATGAGAAAGAAAAAAATCCTCCTCTTTGCTTCACCATGACATTAGAGCTACAGTAGTGACTCTGTCTGATGTTAACTGAGCACATACTCTGTTAAGACAGCCACCTTAAATAAGCAAACTCAAATTGTATCTTTGAAGAAATTCTTCTCTTCTGTTTCCTTTGTAGCAAGGGCAGAGTCAAAAACTACCTTTCTTCTTCAACCTGTGAAATTAGATTTAAATTTATTTGTTTATTTATTTTGGCTAGATGATATTCTCTTTGTTAGCACAGAATAAACTAGTCATAGAGTTTTCTATAAGTGAAAAACCTGGCTGGGTGCAGGAGAATCATGCTTGCCTATAATCCCAGAGCTTTTGGAAGCTGAGGTGGGAGGATTGCTTGAGGCCAGAAGTTGGTGACCAGTCTGGGCAACATAGTGAGACCCCATTTCTACAAAAAAAAAGAATTAAAATTAGCCAGACATGCTGGTGTGAAGACTTAGAAGTCTGAAGTAGGAAGATGCTTGAGTGCATGAGTTCAAGGCTTCAGTGAGCTGTGATCACACCACTGCATTTCAGCCTGGGTGACAAAGCAAGACCCTGTCTGTTTAAAAAAAAAAGAAAAAAGTCAAAAAAGCTGAACTTGAAAAAATTTGGTTCTGATCCCTCTCTGTAATGCTAGCACTCGTGAAAAATTCAGCATTTGTGGAATTCCTTCCTTTATGATTTAGGAATCTCCACCTGGCTCCCCACCCCCACCAGATACAAGCCTCTCTCTTCTCTTGGGACCAGGACGAGGCTGCAAGCCTGAGTGCCACAGGACTGGGTTCTTCAATGCACGGCCTTGGTGAGTTATCCTGAGAAGCTGTGTAGGGAAAGTGCCAGTCTGGCCAAGCTATAGGTGCCCAGGAAAGCCCTGATTTGGGAGTGCATAGTGTGTAGGGCACACAATCCCGAAGGAGTGGCAGGGGCCTATTCATTTCCTTTGCAGGATTTAAAACTAAGATGGCAGTGATGGGGGAACAGATGGCAAGTGTTAGTCAGAGGGAGAGACTTAGTATGCTCAGATGGGCTCGAATTTTTTCATGAGAGAAATGCTCTCCTGACCCTCTCTAGCCCCAAAAGTCCAGAGAAAGAATTTTGCAAGCATGATTAGTGTTTTAAAATGTATTGCTCTTCCCCATAGGTTTCTATCAGGTCTTTAAAAATTCGATTCAGTGTCCGTCTAATCTTAACAAGTTATTTTCACCTGTGTTAATGCTCTTTTTCCAAGTTGCTGCTTATTCCTCATGTATGTGTGTGTGTTTGTGTGTGTGCCTTGCCTTCTAATCTAGCTCCTTTGCTGAGTATTTATTGAACACCTATTATGTGCCAAGGACAGTATATAGCAGTATAAATGCAAATGCCATGGCACTGACATTCTTTTTTTTTTTTTTTTTTTTTTTTTTTTTTTTTTTTTTTTTTTTGAGACGGAGTCTCCCTCTGCCGCCCAGGCTGGAGTGCTGTGGCCGGATCTCAGCTCACTGCAAGCTCCGCCTCCCAGGTTCACGCCATTCTCCTGCCTCAGCCTCCCGAGTAGCTGGGACTACAGGCGCCCGCCACCTCGCCCGGCTAATTTTTTTGTATTTTTAGTAGAGACGGGGTTTCACCGTGTTAGCCAGGATGGTCTCGATCTCCTGACCTCGTGATCCGCCCGTCTCGGCCTCCCAAAGTGTCGGGATTACAGGCTTGAGCCACCGCGCCCGTCCGGCACTGACATTCTAATTAGGAGCTCTTCACTGATTCTGCTCCTTTACCTTCTCTGTGCTGCCTTTGCTTCCTAGTTACTTTATCACATATACTTCATATTCATCTTCAATTTTTCATCTAAAGATAGGGTGCTACATAACATTTTTTAAAAAGTAAAGTCATGTCTGTCATGCAAATATAAAGTGAACATGTGCCAAAGATTTTAATTTATTAATTTATGAGGGATCCAGAAAAAACTGTTAAAACCAATTCAAAGGACAATTTGAAGAACAGATACATATGGAGGCAATCTGGAATGTTGCAATGAATTTACTAATAGGTACAACATTGGCTGGTATCTGATAGAAGAAAAATATGTAGTGTTTTGGGTCATCTACTGGGTAGAAATTAATTGCATTACTATCAGATAAAATTGATGTGCATTTTCAAAACAAGAATCATTTGAATAACTATGAACAGGACATATCTGCACTGATATCAATTTTCTACAACTTAACTTCCATACCTATAGGATTATGAAATAGACTAATCAATCCAAGATAATCAAAAGTTTCTATTCCTATAGAAGCAGATAATTACCAGACAATCTGCTAAAACACTCAGGGTCTCTACTGAAATAATACTGAAGAATCTCTTTTGCCCCTTTCCAAGTCTTTATAATTTTCCTGACAAGGGCTTTACAGGGAGAAAATTAAGCTCAACTCTTGTCAGTTTCTAGCAGGTTTGAAGTAACAATGATTAGTCCATTTTTAAAATAGCCTTTGGTGGGAGCTCCACTTACATGACATCTGGCAGACATCAGGAAATTTGGCTATGGGATGGATGTATAAAATTCTAAGGAGGCCACAGTGCCTGGTGGCTAAGAGTGCTGCCATGGGAGCCAGGTGGTTGTGCTCCTGTATGACCTTAGCTTTCTCTGCACAATTTCCTCCTTTCTAAAGTGGAGAAAATAACAGTAACTATTTCATAGGATCATGTTGAGAACTAAATAAGATAATACACATGAAGCGCCCAGCACAGTGCCTGACCCACAGTATGTACTCAATAAATGTTAACTGTTTGAAGAAAATGCCTGTTAAACGTAGTAGTTTCTTTTTTTTTTTCTTTTTTTTTTTTTTTTGAGACGGAGTCTTGCTCTGTCGCCCAGGCTGGAGTGCAGTGGCTGGATCTCTGCTCACTGCAAGCTCCGCCTCCAGGTTCACGCCATTCTCCTGCCTCAGCCTCCGGAGTAGCTGGGACTACAGGCGCCCACCACCTCGCCCGGCTAGTTTTTTTTTTTTTTTTGTATTTTTTTAGTAGAGACGGGGTTTCACCGTGTTAGCCAGGATGGTCTCGATCTCCTGACCTCGTGATCCGCCCGTCTCGGCCTCCCAAAGTGCTGGGATTACAGGCTTGAGCCACCGCGCCCAGCCAAACGTAGTAGTTTCTAATGAGTATCAGTAAATTCAACCCGGTTGGGCAGAAGAGAGAATGATGCTCTGAGTCTAGCCACTATAGAAGAGGGCAAGTTTTGCTGCACTGGTTGCTGTTTGAATTTTCTTTCTTTTTTTTTGTTTGTTTTTTTTTTTTTTTTTTTTTTTGGAGACGGAGTCTTGCTCTATAGCCAAGCTGGAGTGCAGTGGCGCAAGCTCACTGCAACCTCTGCCTCCCAGGTTCAAGCAATTCTCCTGTCTCAGCCTCCCAAGTAGCTGGGACTACAAGTGCGCCCCACCACCCCTAGCTAATTTTTGTATTTTTAGAGATGGGCTTTCATCATGTTGGCCAGGATGGCCTCAATCTCTTGACCTCGTGATCCAACTGCCTCGGCCCCCAAAGTGCTGGGATTATAGGCGTGAGCCACCACGCCTGGCCTGTTTGATATTTTCAGTGTTTACACCAATTCCCATGGTTGCTTACATTTGCTTTTAATGTAGGATGATTCTAAGACCTGTCCAGACAAGCGGTGATAAATTTCAGTAAAACTTCCTAAGAAGATGGCAGGTTTTTGCATGCCACAATTTAAACTTCTCATTTCAGGTGGAGGGAGGTAAAATGGTTTTTGTGAGTGAAGTTGAAATTGTCTTTTTTTTTTTTTTTTTTTTTTTTTTTGAAACAAGGTCTTGCTTTGTCGCCCAGGCTGGAGTGCAGTGTATTGAACAAGGCTCCCTGCAGCCTCGACTTCTTGGGCTCAACCGATCCCCCCATCTCAGCCTCCCAAGAAGCTGGGACCACAGGTGTATGCCATGACAACTGGCTAATTTTTGCATTTTTTGCAGAGACAGGTTTTGCCACGTTGCCCGGGCTGGTCTGTAACTCCTGATCTTAAGATATCTACCCACCCTGACCTCCCAAAGTGCTGGGATTACAGGCATGAGCCACCATGCCCGACCAAAATTGTCTTTTAAGAGAGAGCCCCGGCTGGGCGCGATAGCTCACGCCTGTAATCCCAGCACTTTGGGAGGCCGAGGTGGGTGGATCACATGAGGTCATGAGTTGGAGACCAGCCTGGCTAACATGGTGAAACCCCAACTCTACTAAAAATACAAAAAATTAGTCAGGCATGGTGGCAGGCACCTATAATCCCAGCTGCTCGGGAGGCTGAGGCAGGAGACTCGCTTGAACCCAGGAGGCAGAGGTTGCAGTGAGCCGAGATCGCGACATTGCACTCCAGCCTGGGCGACAGAGCAACACTTCATCTCAAAAAAAAAAAAAAAAAAAAAAAGAGAGAGAGAGAGAGAGCGAGCCCCATTCCATCCCTGGACAATGGTGCTTGTTCCAGCCAGTTAATTTTCTGTGTCTCAGATAACTTAAGGAGACCATACGTTTTAAACTGTTCTATGAAAATACCTTAGGAGCTTTGCAAACATTTTATTCAAATCTCAATTTTAACTATTTACAAATTTATTATTAAAAGCAAATGATTTGGAATAATGAAAAAGTTCTGGAAATGGACAAGAGTGATGGTTGCACATTGTGAATGTACTTAATGCCCTTGAATTGTACACTGAAGCATGGTTAAAATGGCAGATTTTATGTTATAAATATTTTGCCACAATATAAAAAAAATTAAAGCAAATATACACAGATGCATTAAAATGTGCTACATTTTAATAAATTGGAGACTTCCCATGTGCTATCCAGTTTATGCAGACTTCTGGATAAAACTTTATTTTTCATCTTTGTTTACTTGAAGAATATTTTGAAATTGAAAGGTAACTCTTTAAAAACTGTTACTATTTGTAACTATATTTCTATCCAAACAAGAATTTTCTTATATATTGTGTAACCGAAACTAAATACAGAAACAAATCAGATGATGAGGCTGTAACTGTTTTCCATTGAGTTCAATTTGTAAACGTTTGTGTTAAACAAAAACAGTCTTGTTTGAATGACATTATAATAAGGAGTTGTCTTAATTTCACCATATAAAAACAATTAATACTAAAAATCTCATTTTACTTATTTTTTATTTATTTTTATGAAAAAAGGAGGTGTAATTGACTCACAGTTTTGCAGGCTTAACGGGTAGTATCTAAAAATCTTATTTAAATTTGTTGTATTTTAGGACACTGAGAATCCCTCTGCAGTTTTTTTTGGTTTTTTTGTTTGTTTTTTTGTGTGTGTGTTTTTGAGACAATTTCACTCTTGTTGCCCAGGCTGGAGTGCAATGGCACAAAACAAACTCAGCTCACTGCAACCTCCACCTCCTGGGTTCAAGTGATTCTCCTGCCTCAGCCTCCCTAGTAGCTGGGATTACAGGTGCCCACCACCACACCCAGCTAATTTTTTGTATTTTTAGTAGACACGGGGTTTCACTATGTTGGCCAGGCTGGTCTCGAACTCCTGACCTCAGGCAATCCACTAGCTTAAGCCTCCCAAAGTGTCAGGATTATAGACATGAGCCACCGCGCCCACCACTCTGAGACACGACCTTTAAAATTCTCCCTGACTTATTATTGTAATTATAAAATGTTTGGTGTTTGGAAAGATTTATATTCTTTGCAGTCGCTTTTAGTAGCCAATGAAAAAAATAATATAAGCAAAGCAAGCTGTGTATTAATCTTCAGAGTAGGCAAAGCAAAAAGGTGGAATTGTCCTGCAAGCCTTTCCCCCATTCACAACAAGCTACACATAAATAATCACAGCCATTGGAGTTCTAATTCCTTGAAGATGTCTGGACAGAAGAGTTATGCTAAGTTAACAGTTCTTAGTTTTAGTCTTACAAAATTATTTCTTAAAACTATTTTGTTTTAATATAACACTCCTATTTGAAGTATAGAGCTCTCTCAAATAAAGTGCTTCATTCTTTCCAAATTATCTACACCAGGGGCAACCTCCCCTGTCAGATTTTCATGCAAACTATTTATGTGTATTTGTGTATGTATGTGTTTATCTAGGGAGAGGGTCATAGTTTTTCAGGGGATTCTACAGAATGTAAATAATTGCCTTCATTGGTAATCCTCTCTCTCTCTCTCTTTTTTTTTTTTTTTTTTTTTTTTTGCTAATGTAAATCTTGCCTGTGAATCATCTAAAAAGGAATTTTGCTATTGATAATAGGATCATGTCACCAAGCAAAATAAATCCTTGAAAAAAAATGTCCACTTCTGGTGCATTTATTTTTTTCTGGGATAAAGTGCCAACATCATGTCAAAATCCCCAAGCTATTATGAAACTACCCTTGAATCTTAATTTCCAGTTTAGTATTAAATATGGGAACATGAAAATTAAAAAAACAAAATGGTCTGATAAAAAATAAACTGGTGCACCCACATAACAGTTGAATGACACAGTTCATACTCGAATAAAGATCTAAGAAATTTAAATTACAACAAATCAAATGAGCTTCATGTATTTCCTTCTTTTTTTTTTTTTTTTTTTTTTGAGATGGAATTTCACTATTGTTGCCCAGGCTGAAGTGCAACGGCGTGATCTCAGCTCACCGCAACCTCCGCCTCCAGGGTTCAAGCAATTCTCCTGCCTCAGCCTCCTGAGTAGCTGAGATTACAGGCGCATGCCACCACTCCTGGCTAATTTTTGTATTTTCAGTAGAGACGGGGTTTCTCCATGTTGGCCAGGCTTGTCTATTACTCCTGACCTCAGGTGATCCACCTGCCTTGGCCTCCTAAAGTGCTGGGATTACAGGCATGAGCCACCACACCTGGTGGAGCTTCATGTATTTCATAATAACTTTACATTATATAACAATAGAAGGAAATATGGAGTCCAGGAAAATACTGTCAATTTGTTTTTTTTTGTTTTTTTTTGTTTTTTTTTTTTTTGAGACGGAGTCTCGCTCTGTCGCCCAGGCTGGAGTGCAGTGGCCGGATCTCAGCTCACTGCAAGCTCTGCCTCCCGGGTCCACGCCATTCTCCTGCCTCAGCCTCCCGAGTAGCTGGGACTACAGGCGCCCGCCATCTCGCCCGGCTAATTTTTTGTATTTTTTGAGTGGAGACGGGGTTTCACTGTGTTAGCCAGGATGGTCTCGACCTCCTGACCTTGTGATCCGCCCGCCTCGGCCTCCCAAAGTGCTGGGATTACAGGATTGAGCCACCGCGCCTGGCCCAATTTGTGTTTTAAGTGTAGATTCTTATTTTTAAATTAAAGATACAGGATTTTCTGGGCCCGGTGCAGTGGCTCACACCTGTAATACCAGCACTTTGGGAGGCCGAGGTGGGTGGATCACCTGAGGTCAGGAGTTCAAGGCCAGCCTGGCCAAGATGGCCAAACCCCGTCTCTACTAAAAGTACAAAAATTAGCCAGGAGCGGTGGCAAGTGCCTGTAATCCTAGCTGCTCTGGAGGCTGAGGCAGAAGAATCACTTGAACCCAGGAGGAAGAGGTTGAAGTGGGCTGAGATGACGCCTCTGCACTCCAGCCTGGGCTACAGAGTGAGACTCTGTTTCAAAACAATAAAATAAAATAAGATAAAATAAAGATATAGGATTTTCTAAAGCAAAAGGGGCCTGAGGCTACCGATTTTCTCTTCTTTCCTGCTGAATACATTTAACTAAACTTTTTTTTTTTTGAGACAGTGTCTTGCTCTGTCACACAGACTGGAGTGCAGTGGCATGATCTCAGCTCACTGCAACCTCCGCCTCCCACGTTCAAGAGATTCTCCTGCCTCAGCCTCCCGAGTAGCTAGGACTACAGGCGTGCGTCACCATGCCCAGCTAATTTTGTACTTTTAGTAGAGACAGAGTTTCACAATGTTGGCCAGGATGGTCTTTATCTTTTGACCTCATGATCCATCTGCCTCGGCCTCCCAAAGTGCTGGGATTACAGGCATGAGCCACCACACCTGGCCCATTTAACTACAGTGATTTTAATACAATGATTTTTATGGTTTAGAAGGTGTCCCGCATATTTAAGTTAGAGGCAAATGCTATTGGGTAGATCACCTAACCCACAAGTTTCCATTTTCTTACAATATCCAAAATACAGGATTAAATATGGTAATGGTTATTGAAAGCACCTCTCAAGTTGCAAAGTCCTTCTTAATAGTATTTATGTTATTGTTATATGTTATACCACCTGACTACAAAATCCAAAAGTGAGAAATAAGTTGTGAAGAGAATAAAGGCTAGGAAATAAAGGACTGCTGCCATCACACCCTGTTTCATCTGAACATGCTGTAATGTATTTCCTTAACAGCTTCGTTGTTGCATTTTTAAAGGTTGTCTTCCACTTACCAACTCTCCCACGATTGAGATTCTTCAGCCTCCAACTTCATACTTAGTGAAAACAATTTTGGTTTTGCAATTATTATTGGTAAGAAATTGACATCACCAAGTTGAGTGTGTCTGCAAAGCATCTTTTCTGGTCCATATGAACTCTATTTTAATTTTTATTTTAGTTTTTGAGACTGAGTCTCGCTCTGTCACTAAGGCTAAAGTGCTGTGGGGTGATCTCAGCTCACTGCAACCTCCGCCTCCTGGATTCAAGCGATTCTCCTGCCTCAGTCTCCTGAGTAGCTGGGATCACAAGCATGTGCCACTACGCCCAGCTAATTTTTGTATTTTTAGTAGAGACAGGCTTCGCCATGTTGCCCAGGCTGGCCTCCAACTCCTGACCTCAAGTTCGTCCACCTCCGCCTCCCAAAGTGCGGGGATTACAGATGTGAGTCACTGCGCCCCCGGCTGAACTCTTTTTAAAATCTTTTGTTTAAGATTAAAAACAACAACAACAACAACCAGTCTATTGTGTGTCCTCCATTCCCAGAACAAGATTGTGCCACTTAACTTAAACTTAACTTTTTTTTTTTTGGAACGGAGTCTCACTCTGTCACCCAGGCTGGAGTGCAGTGGCACAATCTCAGCTCACTGCAAGCTCCACCTCCCGGGTTCAAGCGATTTTCCTGACTCAGCCTCCCCCCGCTAATTTTTTAATTTTTTTTTTTTTTTTTTTTTTTTTTTTTTTTTGAGACCGAGGCTTGCTCTGTCGCCCAGGCTGAAGCGCAGTGGTGCGATCTCGGTTCACTGCAAGCTCCGCCTCCCGGGTTCACGCCATTCTCCTGCCTCAGCCTCCCGAGTAGGTGGGACTACAGGCGCCCGCCACCACACCTGGCTAATTTTTTGTAATTTTAGTAGAGACGGGGTTTCACTGTGTTAGCCAGGATGGTCTCGATTTCCTGACCTCGTGATCTGCCTGCCTCGGCCTCCCAAAGTGCTGGGATTACAGGTGTGAGCCACCACGTCCGGCCAATTTTTGTATTTTTAGTAGAAACAGGGTTTCACCATATTGGCCAGGCTGATCTCGAAAACCTGACCTTGTGATCCGCCCACCTCGGCCTCCCAAAGTGCTGGGATTACAGTGGTGAGCCACCGCACCCAGCCAAACTTCACTTTTTCTTCAAACATATACCTCAGTATCCAGACTCTGGAAAGGCATTTCTGTATAGCAGGCCCAGTCTCAGATAGATATTCTAAACTCCCACCCCTCCGCCATTCCACCCCCCATTACCATGGTGATACCTGGGCCCCGGTGTTATGGAACTAGTAGCATCTGCCACCTCCATTCAGTTATCTATTATGGCGTAACAAGTTACCCCAAAACACAGCAGTTTAAAACTAAACGCTTATTATCCCTACCCCACTTCATTCCTGCCATCTCTAGTACAAGAACAACTGTATCTACATCCGGTGCTGGTAAAACCCCTATGGTCATTTCAAAGAGTCTCCGCCAACATCTTTCTGCCTCAAAATTTTAATAAATGAATGTTACAGTTTGAAAAAAATAGAATGTGAGAGAAGGGAGACAAAACATTGGTATCAATAGTGACTGCCATCAACTCTACACCTCACACCAAAACCCTTACGCAAAAATGGCATGTTACCTGCTTAATGATACCGACATGTTAAAAAAAAAAAAAAGTGGCATGTTATCAAATACATTCCAGACCAGTTCCCTGAAGCATCTTCCAACCAGAATACTATCCTGAATGCTATTCAATCTTAAGCAGAAATTCTTGAGCCATCTTGTTTGAATATAAATTACTATGTATATACCCAAAGCCTAACAGCAAATTGTTGGATATATGAGTAAAATAACCCACTAAGAGACCATTTAAAAGTTTAGTCCAGACCAGCCTGGGCAACATAGGGAGACCCCATCACTACAAAAAATTATTTTTAAAAATTAGCGGCCGGGCGCGGTGGCTCAAGCCTGTAATCCCAGCACTTTGGGAGGCCGAGACGGGCGGATCACAAGGTCAGGAGATCGAGACCATCCTGGCTAACACGGTGAAACCCCGTCTCTACTAAAAAATACAAAAAACTAGCCGGGCGAGGTGGCGGGCGCCTGTAGTCCCAGCTACTCGGGAGGCTGAGGCAGGAGAATGGCGTGAACCCGGGAGGCGGAGCTTGCAGTGAGCTGAGATCCGGCCACTGCACTCCAGCCCCGGCGACAGAGTGAGACTCCGTCTCAAAAAAAAAAATAAAAAAAAAAAAATAAAAAAATAAAAAATAAATAAAAATAAAAATTAGCCAGGCTAGCTAGGCGCAGTGGCTCACACCTGTAATCCCAGCAGTTTGGGAGGCTGAGGCGGGTGGATCACGAGGTCAGGAGATCAAGACCATCCTGCCTAACACGGTGAAACCCCGTCTCTACTAAAAACACAAAACATTAGCCCGGGATAGTGGCAGGCACCTGTAGTCCCAGCTACTTGGGAGACTGAGGCAGGAGAATGGCGTGAACCTGGGAGGTGGAGCTTGCAGTGAGCCAAGATTGTGCCACTGCACTCCAGCTTGGGCAACAGAGTGAGACTCTGTCTCCAAAAAAAAAAAAAAAAAAAAAAAATAGCTGGGCTTGGTGGCGTATGCCTGTGGTCCTAGCTACTCAGGACACTTGCTTGAGCCCAGAAATTCAAGGCTGCAGTGCGCTGTGATGGTACCGCTACACTCCAGTCTGGGCCGCAGAGTGAGACCCTGTCTTTAAAAAAGAAATTTTCTTAAAAGCTTAGGCTAAAAACCTTTAAAACATTTTTTCATCCTACCATATTAATTTGGAAGACCGGCTTTAAATATCATGTGGGACGGTAGTTATAGAACATGTACTGTGGGCTGGGCATGATGGCTGGCGCCTGTAATCTCGACATTTTGGGTGGCCAGGATGGAAGGATGACTTGAGTCCAGGAGTTTGAGAGCAGCCAGGGCAACACAGTGAGACTTGGTCTCTATAAAAATAAAAAATTAGCCAGATGCGTGGTGGTGAGCACCTGTGGTCCCACCTACTTGGGAGGCTGAAGTGGAAGGATCACATGAGCCAAGGAAATAAAGGCTCCCGTGAGCTGTGGTTGCACCACTGCCCTCCAGCCTGGGTGAAAAACCAAGATCTTGCTTCAAAAAAAAAAAAAAAAGAGACAAAATAATTCATGTACTTTAAGCTCTTGGCTTAAAGCTTTGAATCTCACATGTGATCTCTTTGTCCTTCAATATCCTATAATTCATTGTTCTGACTGCACATAGAACATCCCATTCTTACCAGATTGGGAGAACTTCACGACCAGAATTTAGGCTTAAACTTTCTTGATTCCTACAGCATCTTACAAAACAGCAGGTGTTCATGTCACTATATATTAATTATGTACAATTTCTTAATCTGAGGGGCACCCTTTCTTTTGTGAAATGATGTTGTAAAGAAAAAGCTTTTTCTTTTTTTTGAGATGGAGTCTCCCTCCATCACCCAGGCTGGAGTGCAGTGGTCACTATCTCTGTTCACTGCAGCCTCCACTTCCTGGGTTCAAGTGATTCTCCTGCCTCAGCCTCCCAAGTAGCTGGGATCACAGGGATGCACCACCACGCCTGGCTAATTTTTGTATTTTTAGTATAGACAGGGTTTCTCCATCTTGGCCAGGTTGGTCTCGAACTCCTTACCTCAGGTGATCCGCCCACCTCTGCCTCCCAAAGTGCTGGGATTACAGGCATGAGCCACCACACCTGACCTAAACTAAAAGCTTTAGGTTGGCACATTTTCAGGTGAGAAAGACAAAGGAAAGAGGTAGCATGGTATGGTAAAAACGGAGTATTGATTTTAAACCATGTCACTGTTCTGAGATCTGTGCTCAAAAATAAAGGAGTATTTTAGGTCATTGAAAAAAGAAAAAAGAAAGAAAGAAAAGATTGGGCACAGTGGTTCATGCCTGTAATCCCAGCATTTTAAGAGGCCACGGTAAGAGAATCACTTGAAGCCAGGAGTTTGAGACCAGCCTGGGCAGCATAGCAAGACCCCATCTCTAGCAAAGAAAGTGAAAACTATAATAAAAATGAGCCAGGCATGGTGGCAGGCTCCTGTAGTCCCAGTTACTCCGAAGGCTCGGGTGGGAAGATCGCTTGAGCTACAGAGATGTTGGCTACAGTAAGTTGTAATCATGCTGCTGTACTCCAGCTTGGGTGGCAAAGTGAGACCCTGCCTCAAAAAGAGAAAGAAGAAAGAAAGAGAGAGAGAGAGAGAAAGAAAGAAAGAAGAAAGAAAGAAAGAAAGAAAGAAAGAAAGAAAGAAAGAAAGAAAGAAAGAAAGAAAGAAAGAAAGAAAGAAAGAAAGAAAGAGAGAAAGGAAGGAAGGAGAAAGAGAGAGAGAAAGGAAGCAGGAAGGAAGGAAAAGAGGAGGATTGAGGGAGAGAGATAGCCGAGACAGCCAGCCATAAACGAAAGAAAGAAAAAATGAGCCTTCCTGGGGTGGAGTTATCTGTCTTCTAGCCCTCCGATCCCTAACCGCCTACCCTCTCCCCAACTCCCATCCCTCTCCAGCTGACCTCTCTACTCTTTCGGACCTCCATCTTCCTCCTTCCTCCTTCCTTCTTCCTTCCTTCCTCCTTCCTTCCGTTCCTTCCTTCCTTCCTTCCCTTCATTCCTTCCTTCCTTCCTTCTTTCTTTCTTTTTCTTTTCTTGCTACTTCCAACCCAATTACCAAGTCAGACTCTAGGCCTAATTTTGTCATTTATTTACATGTCTTTGAGCATCTCATTGAACTCTCTCTGCTTCTCTGTATTTGCATCTGCAAAATGAGGAAATTGATCATGACTCTGAGGTGATTTCCCACTCAATGATTCTAAGATATTTGAGTACTTGAATATCCTTCAATAATAACATCTGGGAAGAGTAAAGTCTGACATTAGTCCTCAGTAGTGCTCTCCAAAAGGATGGGTAGATAACTATAGACATTTTATAATTACATATCACTGAGTAACAAATTACCCCCAAATTTAGGAGCTTAAGGCAAGAATAAGCATTTATTCTCTTACAGGGTTTCTGAGGGTCAGGAATCCAGGAGTGGCTTAGCTAGGAGGTTCTAGCTTGGGATCTATAAAGGGATTGTAGTCAAGAAGTTGGCTGGACGTATAGTCTTCTGAAAATTTGACTGAGGCTGAAGAATCTGTTTCCAAGATGGCGCTCTCATGGCCGATGGCAGAGGCTTCAATTGCTTATCACAGGGACTTCCTTTGCAGAGCTGTTTGAGTGCCCCTCTGGCATGGCAGTTGGCTTCTCCTGCCATGGGTGATCTAAGAGCAAGAGCAAGGAGGAAATCACAATGCATGTAATGACTTTTTCTCACAGGTTGCACATTGTCACTGCTGCCACATTGAATTCGCTAAAAAGCAGTTACTGGCTACAGAACACACTCTAGGAGAGAATTAGGCTCCACTTCTTGAAAGTAGGGGTATCAAAGAACTTGCAAATTTATTTGTGAGTTTATTTTAAAAGCCCTTACAAATACATATTCCTTAAATTAGAGTGGCTCAGCCCTGCAAGACAGTTAGGGAAGTTAAAACAACCAACATTTCTAGAGTGAGTCACTGTTTAGAAAGTATTTCCCCATGTTTTCTCATTGGATTGTCACAACCACCCAGTGGAACAACAGCATTAATATCCCCACTTAAATATGAGGAAATGGAAGTGAGGTCACTTTTGTACAGTTATTTAACAAGTAAGTTATATAGCTGAGGATTAAGCCCAGCACAAAGCATAAGGCCTCTTCACCATCCTTCAAAAGAGAAACTTGGCATGAAGGCCTTTGCACAGAGAAGTTTCATTAGGAAGACTGACTATTCCTTACTTCCTACCAATTGTTTTTACCTATTTTATTAAATTTTTTTATGTTCAACTTACATACTTCCAAAATTACTTGAAGCAGTTTACAAATAAAATATTTAAGAAAGAAAGAGGAGTATGACTGGGCCCAGTGGCTCATGCCTGTAATCCCAGCACTTTGGGAGGCCGAGGGAGGTGGATCACTTGAGGTCAGGAGTTCGAGACCAGCCTGGCCAACATAGTGAAACCTCGTCTCTACTAAAAATACAAAAATTAGCCGGACTTATTGGCAGGTGCCTGTGATCTCAGCTACTTGGGAGGCTGAGGTGGGAGAATCACTTGAACCCGGGACTGGTGTGCAGGTCACACCACTGCACTCCAGCCTGAGCGACAGAGTGACACTCGGTCTCAAAAAAAAAAAAAAAAAGAAAAGAGAAAAAGGAGTAAATACTTCTAGGCATCAGAAATGATCATATTACAACACTTGGCAATAAATTTGGTTTAGATCTTTCTGGCAGCAGAGGTGAAAAGAGAAGCGTGATAGGCTGCAGGGATTTCACTTTCTGACAAGAGTGAGCATGTATGCTATCATTGCCTGAAGCTAAATTCGAGGACTTTATCACGTGGAGCTGTGTAGAGTTAATACTGCTTAACATTGTGGTCAATATCTTCAATCTCTTCTTGCAAAAGATGTACTCATATTAACTCTGAATGTAAACAGAGGACACACCTCACTTGTAAGTTGGTTAATATATTTGAGCAAGAAACTGAGGAAATATGGCCCAGGTACCTTGCTCTCTAATGCCTTTACCAAATTAAGGCATAGAACTTGGAGAATATACAGGAATTGAGGGTTGATCTGTCCAGTGGACTGTCTCTCAAGTATCAGAGTTGTGAGAGTGCTTGAATGAGCTACTAAATCTTGTTAATTTGTCTTGGCATCTTGTAACAGGTACCTACCTATAATATAAATATTCTATATTGTCAATTAATTAAGGACTGTGCTAAAAGAGATATATAAAGTTAAAGAAAAATATAAAATAAATAAGTTAGGCTGGGCATGGTGGTGGCTCATGTCTGAAATCCCAGCACTTTGGGAGGCCACGGTGGAAGGGTTGCTTGAGGCCAGGAGTTCGAAACCAGCCTGGGCAAAACAGCAAGACCCCACCTCCCATCTCTACATGTAACTTAAAAAACTTAGCTGGGCATGGTGGTATGTGCCTGTAGTCCTAGCTACTCAGAAGACTGTGACAGGAGGCTCACTTGAGCTCAGGAGTTTGAGGCTGCAGTGAGCTGATTGTACCACTGCACTCCAGTCTGGGTGGCAGAATGAGATCCTGTCTCAAAAAAAAAAAAAAAAAAAAAAAAGTAAAAAAAGTTAGACCACATGAACTCTAATATCCCTTTTTGGACCAGTATGCTGTGACTCTGTGGCTTTAAGGATGAGATGCCAATATGCATTCTTGTCCCAGTAGAGAGCCAGCCCAGTTTGGCCTGGGTGTGAGAAGCAAAGCTATCAAAAGCTTTAGCCAATTTTTTTCCCCCAAAAGGAATTCCAAATATATCCAAGCTTCTATGTTAGTGACTGATTGAAACCACAGCTTTATACCATATGACATAGAATCCTGGAATAGATAACTTTAGGCTGAAGAAAAAAAAAAAGTTAAGGCAGGTGCGAGCAGCTGTCCAGTTCTGCCGTAAAAGAAATCAAGTGTTGGCCGGGCGCGGTGGCTCAAGCCTGTAATCCCAGCACTTTGGGAGGCCGAGACGGGCGGATCACAAGGTCAGGAGATCGAGACCATCCTGGCTAACATGGTGAAACCCCGTCTCTACTAAAAATACAAAAAACTAGCCGGGCGAGGTGGCGGGCGCCTGTAGTCCCAGCTACTCCAGAGGCTGAGGCAGGAGAATGGTGTAAACCCGGGAAGGCGGAGCTTGCAGTGAGCTGAGATCCAGCCACTGCACTCTAGCCTGGGCGACAGAGCAAGACTCCGTCTCAAAAAAAAAAAAAAAAAAAAAAAAGAAATCAAGTGTAATTTCAGTGATAATATGCCTTCTTTCAAGCACGTGAGTTTTGTTAGGTTCTTTCCAGTTGGCTGAAAATTACACCCTAAATATTCCTCTAAAGTTAGATAACTTAGTGACTTACAAATGTTTCTATCAATGGGTCTCCTCCTTCTAGAAGAGAATCGTAAATGAAATACATAAAGATTCATAGCCTTTATTTCTTTCTTAAACCAGCTGATCTTCCTCTAAGAAAGTAGATATGCTAAAGCAAATAATCCTTCATTTTAAAAAATAGAAATCATTCTCCTTGAACACTGTTTATTGGCTGTGAGCAAATAGGTATTCACTTAGAAGGCTTTGCTCTCTGTTTGTGATCCATATTTCTATAATACCTGCTTCAGAAGTGTTGTAGAGAGACAAAATTAATGTGCATGGAAAAACAGCAGAGAAAATGAGTGTTAATCTTTGTGGAACAATCCAGAGTCCAGAGAAAGGGCAAGTAGGGGGAGAAGCCACTTGTTGGAATGACTAGTATATTAAGATTCTCTTCTGGGTTATGGGCTAACATCTGCATCATTGAGGTCTATTCACAACAGGACATTGTTCAGTATAACCTTTTTGCATCAAACAGAAATACAAATATTAATTTTCATGCCATAGAGAAAACTTCAAAAGTTGGGAAACTACTGAAGGATGTTATCACAAAGTTGTCATTTAGAGTCCAAGAACAGTCTTAACAATTGTACAAGCTTCAGAGTAAGGGCAGGAAATAAAGACATTAAATTGTCATGTGGGAAATCTATTCTGGGGAGTTGTAGAATAAATACTCACTAATAAGAAAAGGTGGGGAAGGTCCTTCTAAGCAAAGGAAATGAGTGACAAGACAAGCAGGTATGAATGAGTTTTTATTTATTTATTTATTTTTTTTTTGAGATGGAGTCTCACTCTGTCACCCAGGCTGGAGTGCGGTGGCGCAATCTGTGCTCACTGCAACCTCTGCCTCCCGGGTTCAAGGGATTCTCCTGCCTCAGCCTCCTGAGTAAGTGGGATTACAGGCATGCGTCACCATGCCTGGTTAATTTTTGTATTTTTAGTAGAGACAGGGTTTCACCATGTTGGCCAGGCTGGTCTCGAACTCCTGACCTCAAGTGAGCCACCTGCCTTGGCCTCCCAAATTGCTGGGATTACAGGTGTGAGCCACTGAGCCTGGCCAAAATCCTAACAGAAGAATATTCTATTGTGTGTGTGTGAAAAAATTGTGGTGTGTGTGTATGTGTGAGGTGTGTGTGTGTATATATATGGTGTGTGTGTGTGTATATGGTGTGTGTGTGTATATATATGGTGTGTGTGTGTATATATATGTGTGTCACAATTTTTTAATCCATTTATCCATCAGTGGACACTTAGGTTGTTTCCATGTCTTGGCTACTGTGAATAATGCTCCAATGAACATGGGCATGCAGATATCACTTTGATATATGGTTTCCTTCTGATGTTATACCCAGAAATGGGACTGCTGGTTTATTAGGGTAGGTAGCATATTTGGATCTGTATACTATGGACACTTGGGTATAGCTGGACCACAAGGTACAAGGAGGGGAGTGAGAATGGGAGAGTAGGCTGAAAAGGTGAGCAGAAGCCACACTCTGAAGGGGCTCTTAGGTCAGTTGGCGTCCTTCTACTGCATAACCCAGGTTCCTCCTAAGACCCAAGTAGGCTCTTAGCATTCCCTTTTCTTCCTCAGTTGCAGGCCTCAGGGCTTTGCTAGGTTTCCCCTCTTTACGAGGTGTTACCACTCACCCCATCTCTTGCATCTGGAAAGTGGTGCTCTCAGCTTCCATCTTTTTTTATTTTGTTTATTGCAAGACAGCACAGAGTCAGCTTGGCATGATGGCTCACACCTGTAATCCCAGCACTTTGGGAGGCTGAGGCAGGAGGATTGCTTGAGCCCAACGGTTCAAGAGCAGCCTGGGCAACATAGTGAGATCCGGTCTTTACAAAATTTTTTTAAATTAGCCAAGTGTGGTGGCACATGCTTAAAGTCTCAGCTACTTGGGAAGCTGAGGCAGAAGGTTTGCTTGAACCCAGGAGTCCGGGGCTGCAGTGAGCTGTGATCGTGCCACAGTACTCCAGCCTGGATGACAGAGTGAGACCCTGTCTCCAAAAGAAAAGAAAAGCAAGTACAGAGTCTTTATATTAAAAGATTTTTCAATGCTAATTATGATGGCAAAACAATTGAGGAATGACAAAAATAATAGACATGTATACGAGAAGGTTTTTTTTTTTTTTTCTTTTTGAGATGGAGTCTCACTTTGTCACCAAGGCTGGAGTGCAGTGGCATGATCTCTGCTCACTGCAACCTCTGCCTCCTGGGTTCAAGCGATTCTCCTGCCTCAGCTTCCCCAGTAGCTGAGAATACAGGCACGTGCCACCACACCCAGATAATTTTTGTGTTTTTGGTAGAGACAGGGTTTCACCATCTTGGCCAGGCTGGTCTCGAACTCCTGACCTCAGGTAATCCACTCACCTCGACCTCCCAAAGTGCTCGGATTACTGGCATGAGCCATGGCACCTGGCCAGGAAGTCTTTGTTTTTGTTTTTGTTTTTGTTTTTTTGAGATGGAGTCTCACTCTGTCGCCCAGATTGGAGTGCAATGGCGCCATCTCAGCTCACTGCAACCTCTGTCGCCCGGGTTCAAGTGATTCTCCTGCCTCAGCCTCCCAAGTAGCTTGGATTACAGGCACTTCCCACCGTGCCTGGCTAATTTTTGTAGTTTTAGTAGAGACCAGATTTCACCATCTTGGCCAGGCTAGTCTTGAACTCCTGACCTCGTGATCCACCCGCCTTGGCCTCCCAAAGTGCTGGGATTACAGGCATGAGCTACCACGACCGTCCAGGAAGTTTTAAATTCCAGGAGTAAGATGATCTGATTTACATTTTTAAAAGTACTCCAGATTTCCTGTAGAGAGTGGATTGTAGGGGATGGGAGTGGAGTAGAAGTCGGGAGAAGCGGGGAAGGTAACACAGGTACCTAGAAAGAGGTGATGGTGCCCCAGACTAGGGCATAGAGGGAAGATGGTCAAAATTTTTAGATGTAGGCTGGGTGCAATAGCTCACGCCTGTAATCTCAGCATTTTGGGAGGTCGAGGTGGGTGAATCACTTGAGGCCAGGAGTCCAAAACCAGCCTGGCCGACATGGTGAAACCCTGTCTCTACTAAAAATACAAAAAAATTAGCTGGGCATGGTGGTGTGTGCCTGTAATCCTAGCTACTGGGGAGACTGAGGCACGAAAATCACTTGAACCCGGGAGGCAAAGGTTGCAGTGAGCTGAGATCGCTCCATTGCACTCCAGCCTGGGAGACACAGCAAGACTCCGTCTCAAAAAAAAAAAAAAAAATTATTAGATGTGGGCATAGTTTAACGATAGGACTAACAAGACTTGCCACTGGGTTGGATAGCGCTGATGATGGAAAGAGGAATCAGGGATAAACCATGAACCCCTGGAGGGATTGCTCTGTTCCCCAGGCTTTGCCCTCTGGACAGTTCCTCTGGATTAACGGGTTTTGGGCTTTGGAACAAAGATCTGTAAATCACTGAAAACAATTCAGCAGGGACATTACATTTTTCTCCCCTCCACTAGGCTTACATTTCCTCCATGAGAATGACTTTGTGCAATGAAATGACAAGTGTGGCCATCGTCCAGGAAGAAAGGGTGCATCAGTGTGTGTGTGCGCGGGGGGGAGGGGTGCGCATGGGTGTGTGTGCGTCTTCCACACATGCACATATGCGTGAGGGAGAGAGATGCACGAATTGTTTTATCTCATTATAAGTAGTGAATGCTAGTAGTAGTAGTAGTAGACATATCAGTGCCCAACTCTCTGCTTCTTAAAAAAGTAGTAGTCTGCTTTCTAGGAAGCAGAGAGTTGGGCACTAATGTGATGGAGTGTAGGACCAAAACCTTGATGAGTTGTGAGTGGAAGGAAGATACTAATGGCAGTAGAAGAGATGAAAGAATTGGTAGAGATTTCAAAGGCACACTCTACCCAACTATACTCAATTCTCAGAATTGGTCCTGTAAAGTGAGCAGGTTTTCTGGAGGTCACCTCCTTCCCCATAACCCTGTGGCATCAAGACATCAGGCTCAAGGCTGATTTGGGACTTGGATGAGGGGTGTTCATTGTGGATCTTCCACCACTCATTGTGGCTGAGTGGCTGTGGTCCAATAATCATACGATTCAAGGATAGTTAGGGATTTCCTGCCTCTACAATCTGAGCCCCTCTGCTGAATCCACTCTCAGATTTTGATGCTGTAGTTAACCCCTCGGGTGAAATTAGAGGAAGGATAGAATTATATAACCACAGTAAATCACTTCACTCCTGCAATGCTCATTTGATATCAGTAATTGAGAAAACAGATTCCTCCCATTTAGAACTGTTATAAGAGCACCTGCATTAGTGAGCCCAAATGAGTTCATAAATGTGAATGGAGAGAAAGCACTTCCTCTACCTCCACTGAATGTCTTTCCTTTGGGCCTGTCTTAAGTGGAGTTTAGAGGGACTATTGGATTCCTTGAACTGGCAATTTCTGTAATTACCAGTAGTTGCTGAGCCTCCCGATGTAATTTCTTCTGTAGAACAGAAAAGTTCCTAATATTTGGCACAGCAATCTCCAGCTATAATTACAGGAACACAAGGCTGTTAGTCACATCCCTACCTAGCCCACCTCTAACAATGCTCTTTTTTTAGCATTAGGTAGCTGGGAGAAGACTTGAGCTTAAAACTCTGCTGTTGAATGTAGCTGCTGAGCATAAAGCTACATTCAACAGCAGAATGTAGCTTTATGGACAGTGGATGGTGTCTTTAAGTTAAGGCAATATTAATCAGGTTCAATGTCAATGAAATGGTTTAGCAAAGGACAATACTTAGGGCATTTATTTACTGATTTATTCGCCACTCTATTTCATACAAGTTTTAAGGAGGTTGGCATATATGAACTATTAAATATCTTATTCTTTCCTTTGATGAATAACAAATAGTTTTATTTTAATTAGTTTCTTTCATGTTTATATTCTATTTTTGCCCAAGTAGAATAGTTTCCTTTGTACCTAATATACGCTACATATTTGTAGTTGGTTACCTACCACACCCTCTCTGAAGAGCAAGGTCAACAATAAAAGAGCTTAATTCAGAGGCCATAATTTATTCTGCATTCTGTTAACAAGCAACATCCATTTAAAATAGCAATTGCGCTTTCAAGGTCCTGGTATTATTCAGGAAAAGACTCAAAATGATCACTTTCTTGGCATACATAGAAGCCCAAATGTTAAGATGTGTTCTGTGGGCAACTCTCTGCTTGTTTTCTTTCCAAGACAAGTGGTTAACCCGTGTTGCATACCCTGCGTTTGTAGAATTCCAGAAAGGTTGTGTCATGTAAATCACTTGTGGACTGGGCATGGTGGTTCATGTCTGTAATTCCACCATTTTAGGAGGCCAAGGCAGGAGGATCGCTTGAGCCCAGCAATTTCAGACCAGCCTAGGCAACACAGCGAGACCCCGTTTCTATGAAAAATTTTAAAAATTAGCCAGTCGTAGTGGCAGACACCTGTAGTCTCAGCTCCTTGGGAGGCTGAGGCGGGAGGATCACTTGAACCTGGGAGGTCAAGGCTGCAGTGAGCAGGAGCATACCACAGCACTCAGCACTCTAGCCTGGGCAACAGAGTGAGACCCTGTCTCAAAGATAAATAAACAAATAAAATAAAAAAAAACACTTTGTGTGTGCGTGTGTATGTGTGTGTGTGTGTGTACGAGAGAAGAGAGAGAGAGACAGAGAGAGATGGTGTATGGGGGGATGTATAGGGAGAATGTAAACAGAAATATCTTGAGGAGAAATCCAATCGTGACTGAGAATGTCTTTGGGGAAGATACTGGCCTTCGCTTCCACGTGTTATTGTGTTCCTGTGTTCATTACCTGTTACCTTTTTTATAAGTAGCAGAGGGAAAAATAATATGTCCAAGTGGCAACTGGCTAAAGAGACAGATCATAAAACAGCTAAAGTCAGACACCCTGGTTTAGTCTATCATTTATGAAGTTGAAAAAATTGAAGTTGCCGGGCGTGGTGGCTCAAGCCTGTAATGTAATCCCAGCACTCTGGGAAGCCGAGACGAGCGGATCACGAGGTCAGGAGATCGAGATCATCCTGGCTACATGGTGAAACCCCGTCTCTACTAAAAAAAAATACAAAAGCTAGCCGGGCGAGGTGGCGGGCGCCTGTAGTCCCAGTTATTCGGGAGGCTGAGGCAGGAGAATGGCGTAAACCCGGCAGGCGCAGCTTGCAGTGAGCCGAGATCGCGCCACTGCACACTGCACTCCAGCCTGGGCGACAGAGTGAGACTCCGTCTCAAAAAAAAAAAAAAAAAAAAAAAAAAAAAGAAAGAAAGAAAGAAAAAGTTGAAGTTGAAATCAGATGCAAGAAAATTATAATTTATCAAAGAAAAAAAGAAAAAAGAAAATTACAATTTATTTTTTAAAAACAATTCATTTTGTCCTAAATCTCTGCCAGTCGTTTAATGAGCAGCAGCTTCTAAAATAAACAAAGAATATGAGAAAAAGAAAAAAAAAAAAAACACCACCCAGAATTGATTAGGAGGAAAAACGCCCGGGGGGCTCTTTAATGTTGCCTTAATTTTTTTAAAAAAACACTATTATACTGTTCATCTCCATTAACTTTTCTTTTTCAAAAAGGAGGTACTATTTTAAAATTCCGGGTTTTGTCTCTAATTTTAAAATGACAATTAGCACAATCACTGATAAAAATGCTCCTTCCGATTTCCATGAAACAGATTAATGTTTTAATTCACCTGAACCACCAACTGAATGCTATAGGCCATTTTGAAAACATTCACTAATCCTTGAAAATAGCATGCTTTCCTTCATATTTTTTTCAAACCCTAATCCTTGGGGGGAAAAAAATACCTTCTCTCATTTTCTATTCAATGTTTGCTATTGTTGTAACCTAAGTAGGACCTCTTTGAAAAAATGTAAAATTAAGTTTAACTCACAATTGAGTCTCACATCCTGTGGTCTTGGAGTTTTAAAATTTCATTCAAAACACACATTATAAACAAAGTCTCCCAAATGACCATCTAGAGAGGAATGTGGCAAAAATCCAGAAAGTATTGTAATATTTGGAACTAGCATAGCACAAATAATCAGTGTGTTTTTTGAAGAGGAGATTATGGGTTGCAGTTTTACGAACTCCATGGGGAATTTGCATGAGATGGGCAAAGTTAAATTAGTTGTGTGCCTCCCAGAGAACCTAAACTCTTTACAGTAAGTGAAGAGGAAGAAGTATTAAAAGGATCTTTTTAAAACCTAGTATTTGTTCATTATAACCATAATTGGAGAAAACATTCTGGCTTACAAATTCCTATAAACTCAAGATCAAAGCAGTGTGCTTGACAAGCCTGTTCTTTAGCACATTAGTTTGGTATTATTAACAGTGGAGACTGATTCAGGGCGGGTTGTGGGGGGGGATGTGGAAAGGACAAAGGCCAACGCCAAAACTTATGTCATCAAGCCAGGAAAATCCAAACTTTAGAGGCAGGAGGACCAGAGGAGTTACCAACATACAAAATAATATTCTGAAAAAGTGCTTTTGAAATGAAAAAGTAAACCTGTGAAATCAATTTAAGAATTAAAACTAACCATTGAAGGCACATTTAAAATCTACGCTTCAAAGAGAAAAGGTAGGTCAGAGAAAGCTGAATTCGTACCTTGGAAAATGCAGGCTTTCCTGGGGAAGCAACTTGTTTCTCTCCCATTCCAAAAGAATGAAAGAAAAGAACTCCAAAAAAGGAATGTAGCAAGGACATACTTTCTACCTCAAAAAAATAAAGGAGTTGGAGTCAGGGCAGAGCCAACTAAGAAGATGGAAACCAATCACATTTCAAAGTGATTCTTACTTTCTTAGGAAAGTTTAACATGATAATATCCTATGCGTTTCTCGTTTTATCCCTCAGTTAATTTTAATGGTTTATAAATTCATCAACTTTTCTAAACCTGTTTAGAAGAACATCCTTATCTAGAAGATTTACCCAAACTTCATGCTTATTTTTAATATCAGTATTAACACAGAATGTAGATCTGTAGCCACAGATATGGTAGCTAATATTTTTCTGCCCATAAGTAATTGAATGTAAGTAGATTTCACCACCTCTGTAATGTTTCAGTTTCAGTTTTCATACACCATTCTGAGAAATTTGTGTGACCTAATATAGCATTTTAGGCTGTTTTCCTCTTAATCATCATAAAAATGCATCATTTGACTGGGAGAAACAAAGGAAAGAGATTTTCTGCATATAAATTGTATTAAGTTTATAATACACAAACAGGAATTGCTTTATCCTGGCAAATAACAAGCAGAGTTTAAGAAAAGATAGTTTAGACTGTGTTTCTTTTTGGTTTGTTTTTGTTTTTGTTTTTCTGAGACAGAGTTTCACTCATGTTGCCCAGGCTGGAGTGAAGTGGTGAGATCTTGGCGCGCTGCAACCTCTGCCTTCCGGGTTCAAGCGATTCTCCTGCCTTAGCCTTCTGAGTAGCTGGGATTACAGATGCCCGCCACCACGCCCGGCTAATTTTTTGTGTGTGTGTGTATTTAGTAGAGACGGAGTTTCACCATGTTAGCAAAGCTGGTCTCCTTATCTCAGGTGATCCACCCGTCTCCGCCTCCCAAAGTGCTGGGATTACAGGCGTGAGCCACTGCACCTGGCCCAGTTGTTGTTTTTAACACAAACCTGTTAATGAAGAAGCAAGGTTTTTGGAGGAGTGGAAATGGCATGAAACTGTTGGTTAACAGATATAAATTAAAAGATTCTTGACTTGGAAACAGAAAGATGGCACCACATCTGATCTGCCCACTTCTGACCAGAGTGTCCTTGGCCAAATCACTTGAATTTTGGGAGCCTCATTTCTTCCTGCTTTAAAATGGGATAAAAGCATCCAGCTTGCAGAGCTGGAGGTGTGGGTATGGGCAGGGTGGGGGTGGGTGGCATTGATGATAAATGTTAATAGTTGGCAGGAGGCTTTGCCCTTTTATAACCGGCACTCAGAATTTGAATGCTCATCACTTTTCTTTTCCAATCTAGACTTTAACTAAAGGAAGGAAGAAATATCCAAGTCTATACTCCTGAAAGACCTTTGTATCTACATAGTGCTAGAGCCTAAACAGCAAACTTAAAATTGTAAATGTTGCTGTATTGTTTGAAACCTTCCTTCATGAAATGCAGACTTAAAGCACTCTGGGCAGCTTAAGAAGGTGGAATTTACTACTAAGCAAAAGGAATTTACTATTCAGAGGGTGGTTGACCTGAATAGAAGTACGCCGCCCTCCCTCTCTAGCACTGATCACTCCTGTTTAATTTTCTGGCATAATCTTTTTCATCATTTAAAATGTCTGACTTGTTTACTCTTTTATTATCTGTGTCTCTATACTCAAATACTTGAATGCAAGTCCCCTAATGGCCTTGACCTGTCTCTCCAGTGCATAGTAACAGCCCCTGGCTCATAGAGGGTGTTCAGGAAATACTTCTTTTTGAATCAACCGATGACAGATGAAGATTCAAAAAGATGAAAGTGGAATAGGATAAACAAAGCCATCAGAGCTTGAGTCATATAAGTATTAAATATTTGATAGGGTAGAAGCTTTAAAGAAATAACTGAATTACCTGATGGCAAATTTAGATTACACTGACACACTGTTCATCTGACCTGTGGTTCTAGACAGAATTCTTCACAGTTAACTTCTTAGGAAAGTTACAGATGAACACCCTAAAACATCCAAACAAGGAGGGGACTGCTGATCCAATGACTACTTTGTGCCAGGCATTTTGCAATGTATGTTACATGTGTTACTTATTATTAACTACAAATGGATAAGATGAGTACTTTTATCCTCAGTTTGCAAATGATCCCAGAAGTTAAGGAACATACCCAAGGATTCCCAGTTGTTATGAACTAAGATCTGACTCCTCCTCCTGCACCACGTGGCCTCTGTTTAAATTCCTTTCATAACTGTTCTAGGTCCAGATAAAAAACACAGCTGGGCGCGGTGGCTTACGCCTATAATCCTAGCACTTTGAGAGGCCGAGGCGGGCAGATCACGAGATCAGGAGATCAAGACCATCCTGGCTAAGACGGTGAAACCCCGTCTCTACTAAAAGTACAAAAATTAGCCGGGCGTGGTGGCGGGCTCCTGTAGTCCCAGCTACTCAGGAGGCTGAGGCAGGAGAATGGTGTGAACCCAGGAGGTGGAGCTTGCAGTGAGCTGAGATCACGCCACTGCACTCCAGTCTGGGCGACAGGGCGAGACTCCATCTCAAAAACAAACAAACAAACAAACAAACAAAAAAACAAAATCACAGATAGCCTTATATTAAATCCTTTTTTTCAGAGTCTATTTTGTGCTGGGGCTAACAACTTTGCTGCAAAAGAAGGTTGTTTATAGACTATCCTGGAAAGATACTCGAGAAAATGGTAATAGGATTTCCTTCTGAAAGGGCAAACAGGTCCCTGGGAGATCCTGGCTAGGGAGAGTCTTACTTCTCTGTGCATTTCAGGTTGCCAGATAAAATATAGCATGTCCACTTAAATTTTATTATAGTTTCAGATGAACACACAATTTTTAGCATAAATATGTCCCAAATACTGCATGGGACAAATGTATACTATAAATATATTTGTAGTTTATATGAAATTCAAATATAACTGTATGTCCTTAACGTTTATTTGCTAAATCTAGAAACTCTATATGCATTTCCTTCTACAAATTTTAAATTGACTGGGCGCAGTGGCTCACCCCTGTAATCCTAGCACTTTGGGAGGCCAAAGTGGGCATATCATGAGGTCAGGAGATGGAGACCATCCTGGCTAACACGGTGAAACCTCATCTCTACTAAAAATACAAAAAATTAGCCGGGCTTGGTGACGGGTGCCTGTAGTCCCAGCTACTCCGGAGGCTGAGGCAGGAGAATGGCATGAACCCAGGAGGTGGAGCTCACAGTGAGCCGAGATCACCCACTGCACTCCAGCCAGGGCGACAGAGTGAGACTCCATCAAAAAAAAAAAAAAAAAATTTAATTTTTGTTCAATGTGCATGTATTGCCCATTTTTAAAATAATAGAAATTTTCAATATAAAGCAGTTTTGCAATTTGTCACATTTTTAGAGGCAATTTGGCCTAATCACTGGAAGTAGACGTGATATAGGCTGAAGCTAAATATGAAGCCTAAGGATAATTTCTATTTATTTATTTATTTATTTGAGACCATATCTCACTCTGTTGCCCAGGCTGGAATGCACCATTTTGGCTCACTGCAACCTCCACCTTGTGAGTTCAAGTCATTCTCTTGCCGCAGCCTCCCCTGTAGCTGGGATTATAGGTGCATGCTACCACGCCCAGCTATTTTTTTGTATTTTAGTAGAGATGGGGTTTTGCCATGTTGGCCAGGTTGGTCTTGAACTCCTGACCTCAAATGATCCACCTGCCTCAGCCTCCCAAAGTACTGAGATTACAGGCAAGAGCCACTGAGCCCTGCCAGGATAACTTTTAAAAATAAGTATAAAAGGAGGCCGGGCGCAGTGGCTCAAGCCTGTAATCCCAGCACTTTGGGAGGCCGAGATGGGCGGATCACGAGGTCAGGAGATCGAGACCATCCTGGCTAACACGGTGAAACCCTGTCTCTACTAAAAACTACAAAAAAAAAAAAAAACTAGCCGGGCGACGTGGCGGCGCCTGTAGTCCCAGCTACCCGGGAGGCTGAGACAGGAGAATGGCGTGAACCCAGGAGGCGGAGCTTGCAGTGAGCTGAGATCCGGCCACAGCACTCCAGCCTGGGTGACAGAGCGAGACTCCGTCTCAAAAAAAAAAAAAAAAAAAAAAAAAAAGTATAAAAGGATAAAATTTGCCCAGATTGTTAGAAGAGTACAACAATGAGGGGAAAGTCTGAAGGTACACTTCCTGATGGAACCATAGCCATTGGAGCTCTCAAGGAGAGACCTCAATCATGGGTCCCAGGACAAGGCTAAGTCAGAAAAGGAAGTTCTCTGAATTGTAGGGTGTCTTCAGCTCCATTAAGATGGAGCCTTAAATTGACTGAACTTTAGAGCTGGAAGGAATCTTTAAGGGATTCTTTTCTATTTCTTCATACTTTCTTCTACATTTGAAAACAAGGACTTTTTATTTCCAACTCCATTCTTTCCCCTCTCCCCAATCTGGTTTCTCCAGCTCTCCAGAATGGCCGAGAAGTAATGTACTAGATCTTAGGTCCTCAAGATAACATTAGCATGCTTATTACCCTTCAAGTCTCCCCAGCCTTGGAGTTCTAATTCACAATGGTAATAAGGGAGGAAGTGACCCAGCAGGCCTAGCATAGGGCTAGTTATAAAGAAATGTCAGAGGAGTATCCAGCGTTCGCATTCTAGCAATGTCGGTAACTATGAGTATGAGCTAGGGAAAGTTTCTTCATTTTTCCAGGCCACAGCTTCCTTAGCTATAAAAAGGGGAGTAGAAGTCCTATTCAGGGGTGTGGAAGGATCAAATGAGATCATCTCCATTTGAAGTCTCTTGGTTTAAGTAAGTTGGCGTTCAATGATTCCAGCTGTTATTTTTATCTTAAACTAAGATCATTCTACATCTGAAAGGTTGAGGAACCTTATTCTTGTCAGAAATATAATCTGGCTGGGCGCAGTGGCCTACATCTGTAATCCCAGCACTTTTTTTTTTTTTTTTTTGAGACGGAGTCTCACTCTGTTGCCCAGGCTGGAGTGCAGTGGCACGATCTTGGCTCACTGCAAGCTCCATCTCCTGGGTTCACGCCATTCTCCTGCCTCAGCCTCCTGAGTAGCTGAGACTACAGGCGCCCGCCACCTCACCCGGCTAGTTTTTTGTATTTTTTAGTAGAGACGGGGTTTCACCAGGTGAGCCAGGATGGTCTCCATCTCCTGACCTTGTGATCTGCCCATCTCGGCCTTCCAAAGTGCTGGGATTACAGGCTTGAGCCACCGCGCCCGGCCAATCCCAGCACTTTTGAGAGATTGAGGTAGGCAGATCACTTGAGGCCAGGGGTTTGAGACCAGCCTGACCAACACAGTATTACCCTGTCTCTACTAACAATACAAAAGTTAGCTGGGCGTGGTGACACACGCCTGTAGTCCCAGCTACTCTGGAGGCTGAGGAAAGAGAATCGCTTGAATCTGAGAGGTGGAGGTTGCAGTGAGCTGAGATCGCACCACTGCACTCCAGCCTGGTGACAGACTGCAACCCTGTCCAATAAATAAATAAATAAATAATATATGTATATACATATAATCTATATGAAATACATATATATAATCTCAGAGTCGAGTGCAGTGGCCTACATCTGTAATCCCAGGAAGCTGAGGCCAGAGGATTTCTTGAGCCCAGGAGTTCAAGGCTGCAGTGAGCTGTGATTGTGCCACTGCACTCCAACCTGAAAAAAAAAAAAAAAGAAAAAAGGAATATAACGAAATACAATCTCAAACTTACTATGAAGCTAGAAGGTCAGTCAAACTAGCAAAGTAATGATTGTTCGCTAATTTTCTGTAGAGTTTATCATTTAGTTGCCCCCACTTGAACATTTATAGAAGTATATGACTTACTAATATGAAGTTTATAATCATATCAATTTGATTTTTAAAGCATCTAGGCTGGGCGTGGTGGCTTATGCCTGTAATCCCAGCACTTTGTGAGGCCAAGGCGGGAGGATTGCTTGAGCCCAGGAGTTGGAGACCAGCCTGGGCAACATTGTGAGATGCCTGTCTCTATTTTTTAAAATACTCTATGAAAAGCAAAGCATGTAATTGAATGAAGTTAAATTAATTTTTTCTGCTCTCTCTCCTCTCTTTGCTAAACAGCTTCATTGAGATACACTTCACATACCATATAATTCACTCACCTAAAGTGCAAATTCAGTGGTTTATAGTATATTCAGAGTTGTGCAGCCACCAACATAATCAACTTTGAAGACTTTTATCACTTCAAATGAAGTCTTATATCCTTTCACAGTTATCCCCACATACACACTGCCTGGTCCTAGACAGCCATTAATCTCTGTCTCTATAGATTTGCCTTTTCTGGACATTTTAGAATCCCACAATATAAGATCTTTCATGATTCGTTTCTTTGATTTAGCACGTTTTCAAGGTACATCCGTGTTATAGTGTGTTTCATACTTTATGTCTTTAAAAACTAATAGTATCCTATTTTCTAGATATATCACATTTTATTTCTTCATCAGTTGATGGACATTTGCATTGCTTCTACTATGAATAATGGCGCCATGAACATTTATGTTTTGGTATGGACATGTTTTCGGTTCTCTTAAGTTAGGTGTACTCTTAGGTGTACTAAGAGTAGAATTGTTGGGTCATATAGTAACTCTATTGTTACCCTTTGGGGAACTGTTAGGTTGCTTTTTGAAATGGTTGCATCATTTTACATTCCCACCATCAATGTATGAGGATTTCAATTTTCCACATCTTTGTCAATACTTGTCATTTTCTGTCTTTTTGCTTATTGCCACACTAGCTGGTGTGAAATGGTATCTCACTATGGTTTTGATTTGCTTTTTCCACGATGGCTAATTATACTGAATATTTTCTCAAGTGTTAAATAGTCATTTGCTTTGGAGAAATCTTTGGATAAATGTGTATTCAGATCTTTTGCCCATTTTTAATTGAACGATTTGTCTTTTTATTATCCAGCTTTTTTGGTTTTGTTTTTGAGATGGAGTCTCACTCTGTCACCCAGGCTGGAGTGCAGTGGCACAATCTCGGTTCGCTGCAAGCTCCGCCTGCCAGGTTCATGCCATTCTCCTGCCTCAGCCTCCCGAGCATCTGGGACTGCAGGCATCTGCCACCACGCCTGGCTAATTTTTTGTATTTTTAGTAGAGACGGGGTTTCACCATGTTAGCCAGGACGGTCTCAATCTCCTGACCTCGTGATCTGCCTGCCTCAGCCTCCCAAAGTGCTGGGATTACAGGCATGAGCCACTGCACCCAGCCTATTATTCAGTTTTAAGAATTATTTGGCCAGGCACGGTGGCTCAAGCCTGTAATCTCAGCACTTTGGGAGGCCGAGACGGGCGGATCACGAGGTCAGGAGATCAAGACCATCCTGGCTAACCCGGTGAAACCCTGTCTCTACTAAAAAATACAAAAAACCGGCCGGGCACGGTGGCTCAAGCCTGTGATCCCAGCACTTTGGGAGGCCGAGACGGGCGGATCACGAGGTCAGGAGATCGAGACCATCCTGGCTAACACGGTGAAACCCCGTCTCTACTAAAAATACAAAAACTAGCCGGGCGAGGTGGCGGGCGCCTGTAGTCCCAGCTACTCGGGAAGCTGAAGCAGGAGAATGGCGTAAACCCGGGAGGCGGAGCTTGCAGTGAGCTGAGATCAGGCCACTGTACTCCAGCCCGGGCGACAGAGCGAGACTCTGCCTCAAAAAAAAAAAAAAAAAAAAAAAAAAAAAAAAAAAAAACCAGCCGGGCGAGGTGGTGGGTGCCTATAGTCCCAGGTACTTGGGAGGCTGAGGCAGGAGAATGGCGTGAACCCGAAAGGCGGAGCTTGCAGTGAGCTGAGATCCGGCCACTGTACTCCAGTTTGGGCTACAGAGCGAGACTGTCTCAAAAAAAAAAAAAAAAAAAAAAAAAAAAAAGAATTCTTTATATATTCTGGACACTAGACCCATTTCAGATATATTTGATTTACAAATATTTTCTCCTATTCTGTATTTTTTTTTTTAACTTTCTTGATAGTGTCCTTTGAAGCACAAGTTTTAAAATTTGAGGAAGTCCAATTTATCTATTTTTTTCATTTGCTGCTTGGGTTTTTGTGTCGTAGCTAAGAAATCATTGCTAATCCAAGGTTATGAAGATTTACCCCTATACTTTCTTCTATGAGTTTTATAGTTTTTGTTTTTAGATTTAGGGCAGTGATCTAAGGTAATTTTTTAATATGTTGTGAATAACAGGCCCAACTTCATTCTTTTGCATGTAGATATCCAGTTGTCCCAGCATCATTTGTTGCAAAGACTGTTCCTTTTCCTACTGAATTCTTTTGACAGTCGTCAAAAATCAAATGACCTAAATGTGAGGGCTTATTTCTGGACTCTTAGTTCTATCCATTTGATCTGTAAGTCTATCCTTATCCACCACCACACATTCTTGCTTACTGTAGCTCTGTAGTAAGTTTGAAATGGGGGAAATGTCAGTCCTCCAACTCTGTTCTTCTTTTTCAAGATTGTTTGGCTATGCTGGGTTCCATAAAATTGTGGCTCTCTTTGTCAGTTTCTACAAAGTGACCAACTGGAATTTTGATAGTGATTGCATTGAATCTGTGGAATAATTTGGTGTGTTGCCATCTTAATAATAATATCTTTTGATCCATAAACATGGGATGTTTTTCCATTTATTTAGATCCTTTAAAATTTCTTTCAAAAATGTTTTGTAGATTTCAGAGCATAAAGCTTGCACTTCTTTCTAAAAATTTATTCCTAAGTACTTTATTTATTTAATTTGATACTCTGGATATTTGATACTCATGCTATTGGAAATGGGATTGTTTTCTTAGTTTCATTTTCAGATGGTTCATTGAAAATATATAGAATACAATTTTTTTATATTAATCTTGTCTTCTGCAACTTTGCTGAATACATGTATTAGTGGTACAGGTAATAATTTTTTAGTGGAGTTCTTAGAATTTTCTTTTCTTTTTTTTTTTTTTTTTTTTTTTTGAGGCGGAGTCTCGCTCTGTCGCCCGGCCTGGAGTGCAGTGGCCGGATCTCAGCTCACTGCAAGCTCCGCCTCCCGGGTTTACGCCATTCTCCTGCCTCAGCCTCCCGAGTAGCTGGGACTACAGGCGCCCGCCACCTCGCCCGGCTAGTTTTTGTATTTTTAGTAGAGACGGGGTTTCACCGTGTTAGCCAGGATGGTCTCGATTTCCTGACCTCGTGATCCGCCCGTCTCGGCCTCCCAAAGTGCTGGTGGCTTAAGCCACCACGCCCGGCAGAATTTTCTTTTCTTCTCTTTTTTTTTTTTTTTTTTGAGACTGAGTTTCACTCTTGTCACGCAGCCTGGAGGGCAATGGCATGATCTCAGCTCACTGCAACCTCCGCCTCCTGGGTTCAAGTGATTCAACTGCCTCAGCCTCCCGAGCAGCTGGGACTACAGGCATGTGCCACTACCATGGGGTTTCACCATTTTGGCCAGGCTGGTCTCGAACTCCTGAGCTCAGGTGATCCACCCACCTCAGCCTCCCAAAGTGCTGGGATTACAGGTGTGAGCCACTGCACCTGGGCGAGTTCTTAAAATTTTCTATGCATAAGATCATGTCAACATACAAGATTATATCATCTGAAGATACACTTTTCTTTCTTTCTTTCCAATCTGATGTCTTTGACTTCATAATCTTGCCTAATTGTCCTGGCTAGAACCTTCAATACCATGTTGAATAGAATTGGTGAGAGTGGAAATCCTTATGATGTTGGCTGTGGGTTTCCTATGAATGACTTTTATCAGGTTAAGAAAGTTCCCTTCCATTTCTACCTTGTCGAGTGTTTGCCAGTATTTTATTGAGGATTTTGTGTCTATATTAAAAGAGGCACTGGTCTGTAGTTTTCTTATCATTTTTTTGGATGATGATGATGATTATTATTTTTTGAGACAGAGTCTTGCTCTGTCGCCCAGGCTGGAGTGCAGTGGCCGGATCTCAGCTCACTGCAACCGCCGCCTCCCGGGTACTCGCCATTCTCCCACCTCAGCCTCCTGAGTAGCTGGGACCACAGGCGCCCGCCACCTCGCCTGGCTAATTTTTTGTAGTTTTAGTAGAGACGGGGTTTCACCGTGTTAGCCAGGATGGTCTTGATCTCCTGACCTCGTGATCCGCCCGTCTCGGCCTCCCAAAGCGCTGGGATTACAGGCTTGAGCCACCGCGCCCAGCCTGGATAATTATTTTTTAAATAATAAATGTGTCAGAAAATTCAAATAGGTTAAAATTCAGTAGCCCCTGTCTTGGTCACCCATTCTCAGCCACTCACTGTTACTTGTTTGTAGGATATTTTAAAACTTAAGTATATCAACTATTTAAAATATATTTTAAAATAAATCTTGTTGCATTTCTCATCATTTTATACTTTGTAAATCATTTTTGTAACTTTAAATAGTTTATTACAATCATAATTTGTACTCTGGGTACTTCACATAAAATATTCTCTATCAGTTTATAATAATAAAAATAATTTAAATTGTTATAGCCAAAAAAATAAAGAACTCACTGACAATCATAAATCCCACTTCTAGGAATATGACTTGTGTAAATCATACCCTCCAAGGCACATCTGTAAAAACAGGAATAAAATTACCGACCAGCAGCATTGTCCTGAGGACTAATTGAAATCATTGATGTCTGTGAGAGGGCTTGAGACAGTGCAGACTCATAGTTACTGTCACTTTGGAAATTATACATCACAGCATCCCTTTAACTAGAAAGCTGTTGCATGTTAGACGGGCATACAACCTTTTGAAAACCCTCTATTGCATAAAACTAAATACTTCTGTATGTGATCTCTTTCTCAGAAGTTATTTTTCAGTACCTAAATTATCTTTTTTTCTTTTGCCTAGATTCTGCGCTTCATTGCTTATTTCGGAAAGTTGGAAAGTATCACGCAAATACGGATATAGCTATGCTAGTTAAAAATAAAATACTCAGTGTTTGCTGGTGAAGGAAAATATGATGCTACGTAGGTGAAACTGCTTGATGAGAATCAGATTTGCATTTCAGAAGAACATTTCTGGAGAACTTTAGGCTTGAGAAAAGCAGAAGCCAAATGCTTCTCCCAGACGATAGTTTATAACTCTTACTGAAGTCAAAAGTTATTCTGAGGGTAAAATCTAGGCCACGTGTTTGGAAAGCTGGAAGAAAAAAAAAAAAAACACCATGCATCAATTTCTAAATTTTTCCAAAGTACTTAGATGAAAAATGATTTGTAGTTAAGATCTTAAGAAATGTTTTTATCCATTAGTGAAATATTAATAACACCTTAATATAATTTATTAACCATCCTTCTACAGGATGCTAATCATGACAGAATTTAGTCATGAAAATAATTTAAGTAGCAAAAGCACAGGGTAATAAGAGTTATAGTATTTAACATGGAGTCGAACATTCCTTTAAATAGAGTTTCTCTAGGCCAGGCGCTGTGGCTTACGCTTGCAATCCTAGCACTTTGGGAGGCCGAGGCAGACAGATCATGAGGTCAGGAGATGGAGATCAACCTGGCTAACACGGTGAAACCCCGTCTCTACTAAAAATACAAAAAATTAGTCAGGAATGGTGGCGGGCGCCTGTAGCCCCAGCAACTCGGGAGGCGGAGGCAGGAGAATGGCGTGAACCCGGGAGGCGGAGCTTGCAGTGAACCGAGATCGCGCCACTGCACTCCCGCCTGGGCCACGAAGCAGGACTCCACCTCAAAAAAAAAAAAAAAAAAGAAAACATAGTGTTTCTCTAATGCATTTTACAAATGAAATACATCATTATTAGATTGAGATAAAACTTTTCAGACAGACCTATTGTATAAAACAAAGTATGTACTCAATATTTATCAATAGCATGATTAGAAATAATCTTAGAAACTTTTTTCTTGCAGTAATTTCACAAGTTGCTTCTTTTAAATTCCCACATGTTGAGATAATGACAACAACATTTTAAAAAACTAATTAAAATAAAAAATATTAACCTAATTATAGCAGCAACTATTGAAAAAGACAATGTACAACTTTGCTTTTGATGTTCAAAGGGATTATCAGTTAGCTATCTTTCACAAAGCTACGTACTTAACAAGATGTGAATTGTTTGATATATTACTATTTGTCAATGCTTAAATAAACAGGTTCCAAAGTAGGTCTTCTTAGTCCTTAGTGTGGTCTGGACAAGGGTGCTAGCCACAAAGGTTGTATCTACAAGTTGTTTCTTATCATTACACTATCTCTGACACCAAGCAACAGAGATGCAAAGAGTGAAAACTTTCTGGTAGGCTTTCTTTGAAAAAGCGATAAAGGCCATCTGTGTTCAAGGTTAATAGTAACACAGGCCAGAGAAGAAAATAAAGGGATCTTTTTTTCTGTTCTATTGATTTCCTATGTAACCACAGTCAAATTTTTAAAAAGAAATATGCCAACCAAAATTAAATACCATGATTGTATTTAGGATTCTTTCAATTTATTATCCCCATAATTATCTAATTTTTTTTTTTTTTTTGAGACAGAGTCTTGTGCTGTCACCCAGGCTGGAGTGCAGTGGCGTAATCATGGCTCACTCGCAGCCTTGGCCTCCTGGGCTTAGCCTCTTGAGTAGCTGGGACTACAGGCGCATGCCACTACTCCCAGCTAATTTTTGTATTTCTTTGTAGAGATGGGGTTGTCATATGTTGCCCAGGCTGGTCTCAAACTCCTGGGCACAAGCGATCCTCCTGTCTTGGCCTCCCAAAGAGCTGGGATTACAGGCGTGAGCCACTGTGCCCTGTGATTATCTAATTTGATTCATGCAACAAACCTCTAATGCAGGTATTATTAGTCCATCTAATAGATAAGAAAACTGAACATGGGTATGGGTTAAATAATTTCCTAAGAAATTTATCGAGTGCCTGGCCGGGCGCGGTGGCTCAAGCCTGTAATCCCAGCACTTTGGGAGGCCGAGACGAGCGGATCACGAGGTCAACAGACCGAGACCATCCTGGCTAACATGGTGAAACCCCGTCTCTGCTAAAAAATACAAAAAACTGGCCGGGCGCGGTGGCTCAAGCCTGTAATCCCAGCACTTTGGGAGGCCGAGACAGGCGGATCACGAGGTCAGGAGATCGAGACCATCCTGGCTAACACGGTGAATCCCTGTCTCTACTAAAAAAAAATACAAAAACTAGCCGGGCGAGGTGGCGGGCGCCTGTAGTTCCAGCTACTCAGGAGGCTGAGGCAGGAGAATGGCGTGAACCCGGAAGGCGGAGCTTGCAGTGAGCTGAGATCCGACCACTGCACTCCAGCCCGGGCAACAGAGTGAGACTCCACCTCAAAAAAAAAAAGAAAAAAAAAAGAAATGTATCGAGTGCCTACTATGTACCCAGTTATTTTGTGTAATACCTCAATTAATTATCAAAGCAACCCTGTGCAATAGGTTTCATATTCCCCTTTTGCAGGTGAGGAAAAATAAACTTGCTCAAAGTTGGGCATTTGGTTAGTGGTGGAAGTACTAGTGGTGAAGCTAGTTCAATGTTCTTTCATTCATACTTTTTATGCTTTTTAAAAACCAGCTGCTTTTTAAAAACTATGATGTTTAACACTGGCTTAATACAGAACCCAAAACCACTGCAATATGTGATGCATGACAAACGGGGAAGGTTTAGGAAATAAAAATGTAAGTATATTCCCTTATAAACAGATAACTGGGATTTTATTATTCCTATGGCCTTGTCATTTCTTGTGTAGGTAGTGTTAACTGGCTTTAACTTGTTCATGTTATAAAAAGAACAAAATCTATCAATCACACATGGAAACATTTTCCTCCAATTACATTAGCTACAAAAACTTCTGACAAATTATTAGATTTGTACACATTCTTTTCACCAAATGTGCATTTGATTCCATTCATGTTCCACATCACTAGAGTAAATGGCCTATTCATTTTCTTGCTTTACCTTCTTGAACTGCTGCGCATATTAACAAGCTAAGCAAAACTTAACCCAGGTCTGCAAAAATCTCAAATTGCCAGGACCAAAGAATCCTGTGAAAAATTAAACACAATTGGACAGAAAATGGTGAATATTTATTTTTGTTTCTCAAGTTCTCCTGAAGCCGTGATTCATTTTCAGTGTTCTATTTCTTTTAATTCTGGAGTTCGAGCTTATTTTCTGTATAGAATTGCAGAGTCTGATGGAATCCTTGGCACTCTTTCAATCTCCTGTACATTTTATTAACCTTGGTGAACACATGGTAGAAAATGATAGGGATAATGTTATGAATATAAGAGAAGCATAAAGATGAACAAAAAAACATGAGTTAAACATTTGTAGAGTGAATAGCTCCTAGTTTCTAACATAAGCTATCAGTAGGGCTGTCTTAGGCACAGAGCACCTGCACAATCTGATAACAAGAAACCCTGCTTTGTATCCTCAGAGGCTCCTATCGGCTATCTGCAGAGGGTTTCCCAAACATTTTGTACATATGATCCTCTTGGAAATTAAATAACAATAATAATATTGTCATTTCTGAGTGGGATATGAGAAAAAAATGAATTAACACCAATCAAGATAAAATCATGACTATATTTGCCTGTTTTAACATTTTTCTTTTCTTTTTTTTTGAGACAGAGAGTCTTGCTCTGTCACCCAGGTTGGAGTGCAATGCCATGATCTTGGCTCTGCCTCCTGGGCTCAAGTGATTCTCCTGCCTCAGCCTCCTGAGTAGCTGGGATTACAGGCGCTGCCAATGTGCCCAGTTAATTTTTGTATTTTTAGTAGAGACAGGGTTTCCCCATGTTGGCAAGGCTGCTTGAACTCCTGACCTCATGTGATCCGCCTGCCTCAGCGTCCCGAAGTGCTGGGATTACAGGCGTGAGCCACTGTGCCTGACTGACATTGATTTTTGAAGTATGGCCATTTTGACATGCTTTCCAAGAATTTTGATGAGATGAATCCAAGTTATAGACTTGTTGAATAATGATAAAAACTAATACTACTATAATGATTGTGTTACAGCACTGTTCTATATACTTAAAACAGTAATATTTTGAATTGTGAAGATCCTATGAATTAGAAGCTACAATCTCCATTTTATAGGTGAAGAAACTGAGGCACCGACAAGTTAAAAAACTTATCTAAGATCACACAGCTAGCAATGTTGAAATGCATCACTGTGGGGCCAGGTGCAGTGGCTCACACCTGTAATCCTAGCACTTTGGGAGGCTGAGGTGGGAGGATCACTTGAGGTCAGGAGTTGGAAACCAGCCTGGCCAACATGATGAATTCCTATCTCTACTAAAAATACAAAAAAATTAGCCAGGCATGGTGGCAGGCAGCTGTAATCCCAGCTACTTGGGAGGCTAAGGCAGGAGAATTGCTTGAACCCAGGAGGCGGAGGTTGCACTGAGCCGAGATTGTGATACTGCACCCCAGCCTGGGTGATAGAGAGAGACTCTGTCTCAAAAAAAAAAAAAAAAGTGTCACTGTGTTTAAACCACCACAGCAAACTGTAATGTCCACCTCTCATGAGCCACTAGCTGCTTCACATGCCTTTGGATACACACCCAGGGGCTCCCAAACACATCCCTTTTACTATTTAAATATTTCTTTAATTGATTTTTTAAAAAGAAACTATGTGCCATTACTCCCTTTAGTGAGAAAGTCCCTGAGAAAGGTTATACCCAAGTTCTGTATCAAAGAATGATTCTCCCTGGGTGTGGTGACTCACACCTATAAACCTAGCATTTTGGGAGGCCAAGGAGGATCTCTTGAGCCCAGGAGTTCAAAGCTGCAATGAGCTTTGATTGCACTACTGCACTACAGCCTGAGCAACAGAGCAAGACCCTGTCTTTCTTTTTTTTTTTTTTTTTTCAAACTGTATCCAGCTTTATTAAAGATACTTTCCATAAACAATCATGGTATTTCAGGCAGGGCATGGGCAGACAATCGTTAACAGTATACAACAACTTTCAAACTCCCTTCTTCAATGGACTACCAAAAATCAGAAAGCACTATAAAACCCAATGAAGTCTTCATCTGATGCTCTGAACAGGGAAAGTTTAGAGTAAGGGTTGACATTTCACATTTAGCATGTTGTTTAACAACTTTTCACAAGCCGACCCTGACTTTCAGGAAGTGAAATGAAAATGGCAGAATTTATCTTAAGATCCACAATCTAGAAATGGAACCATGCTGTTTTGACAGGTGCCATCTCAGTGGCATCACTGGAAAGTCCAGATTGCCTGACACACTGGTAACCACTGACTAGGGGTCAGGTCCCAACAGATGTCTGGGCTTAAGGGAGTTAAGTCTATGCTGAAAGATGGAAAGGGAGAAGAGAACATAAAAACAAATTTGTTTTTCCATACCACAAGGCTTTTGTGCCAAGGTGGCCATGTGTGTCAAAGTAGGGAATCCCTCCTCCTGGGAACCAAGAGGAAGTCTCTCAAAACTAGAAGGGAAAGGTGTTTTCCCCACATCAATCCAGCTTTGGAGACATTCTATTAGTGACATATGCCCCTTCCCCCAAAAACAACAATGAAGTGTTCTGTGTGCTAACAACATAGCTTTAAAAAAAAAAAAAAAAAAAAAAAAAAAAGTAAAACAAAATTCTGCATTTTTATAAAACTTGATAAAAAATAGTATTTCAAACTGTACAGTCACCAGAAATACACAGTTATCAAAAATGCACACACTTCACTTGGCATCTCCAGCACCTTCAGCTTTCTGTGCCTGGTCTGTTTTGGCATCTCCGTTTTCTGCAGGGTTATTCCCCTCCTTGCCAGCATCAGCTTTTCCCTTTTTCCCTTTGGGTACCTTCTCTCTCTTCTTTGCAGGGGCCTTTTTAGGCTTGGGCTCTGGCTTTGGAGGAGCAGGTTTAGCAGACAACCTCGCGGATCTTCTCTGTGGTTCGTCCTTCACCTTGGCTTTATCTCCTTTAGCATTCCCTTCAGCCTTTCTCTTGGGCATGGTGGCGACGGCCGCGGGACGTAGGTGCTGGACGCGGGATCAAGCGCGCGCGGGCTTTGGTCGGTCCGGGGGTCGTTCTCACCTCTTCTTCTTCACACTGCTCAAGACCCTGTCTTTCAAAAAACAAAAAAAAAAAAATTATTAAAGCTCGGTTCACGGACAATTTGCATCAGAATCTCTGAGCACCCTGCTATAAATGCTTCAGTCCAGATTTACTCATTTAGCATCTTAGGGAGGTCCTGAATTTGATGCCCACTGAGTTCTGAGGGCCGCAGCTCTACCAGGCCCTTCTTATGACCCTGCTTAGAATGCCTTTCCCTATTCTATGTGCATCAACCCCCCACCTGGAGGTCCCCTGAATAGCAGATGCTCTTTCACACCTCAGAGCCTGAACATGCTGTTTCCTGTGCTTGTCATGCTTCCTCCTATTCTTGTCTTCTGAACTCCCACTGTAGTAAGTCAGCTCCCAAGTCATCTCTGCAAAGACTGGGCCCATGAGGCAAGAGTTAGGTCTTCCTTCATTGTACCCCTAAGCTGTTAAACTCTTTTATCTCTTTCCTATCATAGAATTCCACTGCAACTGGTCTGTGTATTCTTTTAGACAGGGAGTCCTTAGAGGTTAGGTTCTTTGTGTTGTTTATTTTTGTAAAATACCAAGATGATGCCTGACCTGTGGTGGTAGGTACTCTAAACATGCTCTTTGAATGAACCATGAGGCAGTTCTGCTGTTTTAATTCTACCAAGATGATAGGTAACATACATAACTTTTTCTGTGTGTGTATGACAGGTGACAGGGTCTCTCTCTCTCTCTCTCTGTCTCCCAGGCTGGAGTGCAGTGGTGTAATCACAGCTCATTGCAGCCTCAACTTCAGGGGCTCAAGCATCTTCCCATCTCAGCCTCCTGAGTAGCTGGGACTAGAGGCATATGCCAACATGCCCAGCTAATTTTTGTATTTTTTGTTGAGACAGAGTCTTACTATATTGTCCAGGCTGGTCTTGAACTCCTGGGCTCAAGTGATCTGCCTGTCTTAGCCTCCAAAATGTTGGGATTACAAGCATGAGCCACCAAGCCGGAACCATAACTTCTTTTAGAAAATAATTCTAGGCCTGGTGCGGTGGCTCATACCTGTAATCCTAGCATTTTGGGAGGGCGAGGCAGGCGGATCACCTGAGGTCGGGAGTTTGAGATCAGCCTGACCAAAAGGGGGAAACCTCGTCTCTACTAAAAATACACACACACACACATACACACACACACACACACACACACACAATTAACAGAGCATGGTGGCATGTACCTGTAATCCCAGCTACTCGGGAGGCCGAGGTAGAAGCTTGAACCTGGGAGGCGGAGGTTGTGGTGAGCCAAGATTGCGCCAATGCACTCCAGCCTGGGCAACAAGAGTAAAACTTTGTCCCAATAAATAAATAAATAAATAAATAAAAAATAATAATTCTACTAAAGTAGAAGGAAACAATTTTATTTGGTAACGTTTTGTCTTCTTGTACATTTATTCCATTTCTTTCTTTTCCCGCCTTTTTGTTTTATATTTATAGGAAATATATCTACATGGTACAAAATTCAAAGGATCCAAGATAGTAGACTGTGAGGAAAGCCACTCTCTCACCTACATCATCCAACTGTAGAGTCCCTTATAGGAAGGCAGTCATTCTTACAATTTCTAGTGTGTCCTTCCAGAGACATTTTAGACACATATAAGCAAATAAGTATATATATATATCACTGTTTTGCAGTTTTTTAAACTTTGTGATCTTTCCACAAAAGTACATAAAAAGCAGCCTCTCTCTGCTTATTAATAAATACACTCTTTCATTCTATGAATATATAATTTAAAAAAAGACATCTCTTGATGTTTGTTATCAGTATTTTTTTTTCACCATCAATGATGCTGCAAAATATAGGTCATTTTACATGTGTGGACATATTCATAGGATAAACTTCTAAAAATGGAATTGTAGGATGAACAGGTAGTGACAAATTTTGCTAAATGGTTTCCGATATGCTTTGGATCTGTCTCCACCCAAATCTTAGGTCCAACTGCAATCCCCAATGTTGGAGGTGGGGCCTGGTGGGAGGTGATTGGATCGTGGGGGTGGATTTTCTTCTTGGTGATGTTTTCCAGATAGTGAGTGAGGTCTCATGAGATCTGGTCATTTAAAAGTATGTGGCACCTCCCCTCCCTGCCTTGGTCCTGCTCCTCCCATCTAAGTCACCTGTTCCTGCTTTGCTGTCTGCCATGAGTAAAAGCTCCCTGAAGCCTCCCCAGAAGCAGATGCTGTCATGCTTCCTGTATAGCCCGCAGAACTGTGAGCCAATGAAACCTCTTTTCTTTATTACCCAGTCTTAGGTATCCCTATATTTTTTTTCTCAAGACGGAGTCTCACTCCGTTGCCCAGGCTGGAGTGCAACAGAGTGGCAGGGTCTTGGCTCACTGCAAGCTCCACCTCCCGGTTCACACCATTCTCCTGCCTCAGCCTCCCAAGTATCTGGGACTACAGGCGCCCATCACCATACCTGGCTAATTTTTTGTGTTTTTAGTAGAGATGGGGTTTCACTGTGTTAGGCAGGATGGTCTTGATCTCCTGATCTCATGATCTGCCCACCTCGGCCTCCCAAAGTACTGGGATTACAGGCGTGAGCCACCACACCTGGCAGGTATCTCTTTACAGCAGTGCAAAAACAGACTAATATAGTTTCCACAGACATTACATCCATTTTCACTCCCACTAGCAACTCATGAAGATATCTATTTATGCCAGGAGCGGTGGCTCACACCTGTAATCCCAGCACTTTGGGAGGTCGAGGAGGGCAGATCACAAGGTCAGGAGTTTGAGACCACGCTGGCCAACATGGTGAAACCCCATCTCTACTAAAAATACAAAAATTAGCCAGGTGTGGTGGTGGGTGCCTGTAATCCCAGCTACTCAGGAGGCTGAGGCAGGAGAACTGCTTGAACCCGGGAGGGGGAGGTTGCAGTGCACTGAGATCACACCACTGCACTCCAGCCTGTGTGACAGAGCAAGACTCTGTCTCAAAAAAAAAAAAAAAAAAAAAAAAAAATATATATATATATATATATATATATATAAATATCAGGGGAACCCGTCCCCAGTATTTCAACATAGGTTCTTTCTATTTTCCCTAAGTGTTGGCCAATCTGAGAAAAAGAGAAAGAGTACAAAGACAGGAATTGTACAGCTGGGCTGCCAGGGGTGACATCACATATTGGTAGGTCCGTGATGCCCCACCTGAGCTGCAAAACCAGCAAGTTTTTATTAAGGATTTCAAAAGGGGAGGGGGTGTATGAACAGGGAGTAGATCACAAAGATCACATACTTCAAAGGGCAAAAAGGAGAACAAAGATCACAAGAGAACAGGACAAGGACAAAAGCAAAGATCACAAGGCAAAGGGCAAAATTAGAATTACTGATAAGGGTCTATGCTCAGCTGTGCATGTATTGTCTATTTAAGACAAACATCTTAAATAACAGAAAACAGGGTTCAAGAGCAGAGAACCGGTGGGACCTCAAATTTACCAGGGCTAGATTTTTTCCCCACCCTAATAAGCCTGAGGTACCGCAAGAGAGTAGGGCGTATTTCAGTCTTTATCTCAACCGCATAAGACAGACATTCCCAGAGTGGCCATTTATAGACCTCCCCCGAGGAATGCAATTCTTTTCCCAGAGTATTAATTATCAATATTCCTTGCTAGGAAAAGAATTTAGCGACAGCTCTCCTACTTGTACGTCCATGTATAGGCTCTCTGCAAGAAGAAAAATATGGCTCTTTTTGCTCGACCCCGCAGGCAGTCAGAACTTATAGTTGTCTTCCCTAAATCGCTAAAAATCGCTAAAATCGCTGTTATTCTGTTTTTTTTCAAGGTGCAATGATTTCACATTTTTCAAACACACATTTTACAATCAATTTGTGCAATAGTGGTCCTGAGGTGACGTACATCCTCATGAAGATAACAGGATTAAGAGATTAAAGTAAGACAGGCATAAGAAATTACAAGAGTATTATTAGGGAAGTGATAAATGTCCATGAAATCTTCAAAATTTATGTTCCTCTGCTGCAGCTCCAGCTGGTCCCTCCGTTTGGGCTCCCCGACTTCCCGCTATATATATATATATATATATATATATATATACGCGCACATATACACACACACACACATATATAGCTGGCTAATGGTGTTTTTGTTGTTGTTTTTTCTCTGAAGTTCTAAAATGGAGAGTAAAGGAAACTCTTAAAGTTAGGTACAGTCTCATCTACTGGTCTAACCCAGAAGTTTTTTTTTTTGTTTGTTTGTTTCCAAAAAACCAACACAGGTGGTTGCTCCATAAGCCTTTTTCTCCTCCCTAGGCAGGCTGGTACTGGGGTACTCATTGCTAGCCTAGTCCCAATATTGTTTTGAACCGTAGGAGGCTTAGTCTTTAGAATTATTTTTACTCTGCCCTAAAGTGGAAGACACCCCATTCATTTTACAAATACAATGCACCAGGCATTGTTCCAGAAACTAAAGCTTGAATAATGAACTAAATAGACAAAAGTCCTTACCCTCATTAAGATTACATTACGGCCGGGCGCGGTGGCTCAAGCCTGTAATCCCAGCACTTTGGGAGGCTGAGACGGGCGGATCACGAGGTCAGGAGATCGAGACCATCCTGGCTAACATGGTGAAACCCCGTCTCTACTAAAAATACAAAAAAACTAGCCGGGCGAGGTGGCGGGTGCCTGTAGTCCCAGCTACTTGGGAGGCTGAGGCAGGAGAATAGCGGGAACCCGGGAGGTGGAGCTTGCAGTGAGCTGAGATCCCGCCACTGCACTCCAGCCTGGGCGACAGAGCGAGACTCTGTCTCAAAAAAAAAAAAAAAAAAAAGATTACATTACGATGGAAGGAGGCAGATAGTAAAGACAACACACAAGTATGATAAATGTTATGTATGTTATGTTAGTTAATGATAGGTTCCATGGACAAAATCAAGCAGAAAGGGGGATAAGGAGTATGGGGGTCCCTCTTGGGAAGGGTGTCAGGGAAGGCCTCCCTGAGGAGATGACATCAGGCAAAGACAAGAAAGGGGTGAGGGAATAAGCTATATGCGGGAAGAGCATTCCAGGTAGTGGAAAAAGCAAAGGTTTGGAGCTGAGTGTGTGCCTGGGGCATTCCAGGAACAGTAAGGAAGGCAGCCAGTGAGAGCCCACGGAGTGAGGGGTAGAGGAGGAGGTGAAGGCAGAGAGGTCAGGGGGGTTTGGCAGTAGGGAACATTGTCTAGGTCCTCATAGTGAAATGGGAAAGTCATGGAGGAGTTCTAGAGGACTACTGAGAATGCTCTATTAGCACAGACTGAGGGAAAGCAAGAATGGAAGAAGGGAGGACCAGTTAGGGAACTTCCTTAACCCTGGTGGGAAATAAGATAGGTTAGACTAGTCTAGTAGCCAAAGAGGTGTGACAGTATTTATGACTGTGAGTATATTCTGAAGGTGGAGCCAGTATGATTTTCCGTCCAGTCGTATCTTGGGTGTGAGTGAGAAAGGAGGCAAGGACTCCAAGGTTCTTGACATCGGTGGAAGAATGGAGTTGTCCTTCCCTGAGATGGGGGAGGGCTGCGGATGGAGCATGTTTTAGGGCAAAAACGGGGAGCTGTTATTACACTTGCGGTTACCATGGCTTCCCAAGGTCGCTGGGGCTCTCAGAAGGTCATGATTTCAAATTAGATCAGTGATCTGGACTAGGCCATGACTGAAATACCTTCTTGGGATGCCAGCTCCAAGGAATATGTGCACCAAAGGCTTTCTCCTCCTCCTGAGCTATCCTGTTCCAAACCAGACCTGCACTGAGATATTGCACTAAATGCTTTTAAATCTGTTTTCTGCATGAATATAATCAAAAGAATAGGCAAACACACACACACACCCCTAAAACCTTGAAAACAACTTAAAAAGCTGGGTTTCCTCCTACTAGAGAACTCACTGTCCTCCAAATACCAAAATTCAATTCAACTCTACATTTGCGGGTCTGTGACATCAGCAGGAAGACACTGGTTCCTAGATAATGCCAGGCTAAGGCTGGTACAGAAACCACATCAGGGCCAATCTGAAACGTGGCTGATTGAAGAATGTAATCAGGAACTCACTGGATAAATGATCCAAAAGTAAGGGATGCATTTAAAACGGCAGTTACTATAGCACCTGCCGCAGCAATATGTAAAATGGGAAACTGCAACAAAAATACGGAAAGGTGAAGGAAAGCAAAAAAGCCGTATTAGTGGGAGGAAAAAACAGAACAGAAACTGATTTGTAAGATTACTTCAAAGGGTTAAGAAGAGATTGAGAAGAAATTTAAAAAATCGTGTCCTTAAACGGGAGCAAGAATCTATACCAGGCAACAATGCGAGAGCGCAGAGCTGTTTGTTTATTTTTCTACCCAGCTCACAGGGCCAGCGGGTAGATTAGAAAGAAAACAACTAATTGCTAAAGTAGAGTAGCTAAGGAATCAGAACTTGTTTCAAAATAAGTGAAGTGGTGGCCAGACTAGGTGACTCAAGGCATGACTCAAACCCGACTCTGGGGGCTGTCTCTCAGCTCCCGGAGGCGGGGGGCGCGGCGTCTAACACGTTTTAGGAAAGTACCCGGCTTGTGGAGGGCGACAGGAAACCTCCCCGGGAGATCGGCCTGGGGCTCCTCCTGCCCTAGAGCCTGACCTCTCACTCTCCGTACCGGGAGCAACTTCCAACCTCCTGGCTTCCCCTTCTTCCCTTCGAGGCTCCCCACCCCTCGTCTTCCACCCAGCGTCTGAGGGCGTGTGCGTGTGTGCGAGACGTCGCGTCTCCTTCCCCGCCGCCCTCCGCCCCATGCTCCCAGCCACGCGCCTTCCCGCCCCGCCTCCGCGGCTAGCCGCTCCCTTCCCATCGCGCCCGCCGCCCGCCGCCCGCCTCCCACCTCCCGCCGCCCGCCTCCCGGGCACGCGCGGCACGAACGGCGCCCGGAGCTGCTCTAAACAAACACCTGTCCTGCCTTGGCTCCGCGAGATTTGGGGCGAAAGCCTAGGCAACAGGGGGCACGTTCTCGCGAGGTTTAGGAAATTTCCCACGGCCGTGTTGTGTCTGAGCCGAGTAGTGGAAGGCGGTGGGAAGGAGGTGTAGCGTGAGACTCGACTGCCCGCATTGGGTGCATGCGCAGTGCCGCTCGCGCGGGCCGCGCCAATCCTGCAGCGCCTTCAGCAGGTTTCCCGGTGGCGAATTCCAGTTCTCCGGGTTTTGGGGCTCCCTGCAGGAGTCAGTGCTGGATTGGGAATCTCTAGGAAAAGGAAAGGGCAAAGGAGGGGGAAAATGGGGGGCTGCAGGTAGGAGGAGGGGGCGCGGTTCGGACTCTGCACCTTACTGTTCAACGCCCGGCTGGGCCAGGTTCGCCCGGGGGCTTCCAGGATCAGGCCGCCTGAAGAGCGATTCGGGCAGCCGGCAGCGTCTTCGGCTGTGCCAGGCCCTCGGGTGGCCCGGTTCCCTGTGCAGTAGTGCCCTCAACACACACCTGGGCTCACACACGGTGGCGGGTGCGATGGAGTCTTAGGCCATGTGGCACGCGAGCTGCAAGAGCTTTGATCAGGGCCTCTGGCCCGACTCGGAGGTGGGAGAATGTGGCTCTCAATTCCAAGGCAGTTTTCCCTTCTGGAGAGAACTACTCTGCGCCCTGGCGTGTGTCTGCGAGGTGGCCATTAGGGGTGTCTTTGCCAGAGGCCTTGGCTTGACCTCATTTCACACCCAAGGAGAACGCTAAGGCGAGAGAGATCAACTGCAAAAGTTTTCCGTTTGCGGAGCTCTGGAAGGGCCTCCTCATTAGCATGGGGGGGGTGTAATGAATGAAGACAGTTCCCGACGTGTCACTTGCCCGAACCCCAGGCACCTCTGACCATCCTGCACCTAACCCCGAGATTAGCATAAAGGAGGCGCCCAGGGAACGTTTGAATGAATGAAAGGAGCTGGGAACCCAGAGTGAGCGGGAAGCCGCTTGGAAAACACCCATTGAGGAGGTGTTTCATCTAGGCCTGTGAAACGCGGCCCATTTTCCCAGGACCCCTCCTCCCTTCTCCTCGGCCCCGCCTCCTGACCCCTCTATTCCCCGTCCCCGTAGTAATCCCCTCCGGTTTTCCTCAGTCTCCACGTACGTTCCTCAAGGCGCGTCCCAAAACCTGGATAACCGGAGCGCTCCCCATGGACCACACGGAGGGCTCGCCCGCGGAGGAGCTGCCTGCGCATGCTCCATCGCTTGGGTAGGTTTCCAGGGGAGGCAGCGAGCAGGATCCCCTACTCTGCGGGCGGCGCGAGGCGTCTGGCTCTTCGCGGCGGCGGCGAGGGGAAAGGGAGCGCGGGGGCTGGGTGGAATCGAGGAGTGAGGAAAAAGGGAAGGGGCGGGGGAGAGGGACCAGGGAAGGCGTCGGGGGGAATCTCGCGAGGGTTGGAGTTTTGGCGAGAGTTTGTGGAAGATGGCGCCTGTTGTGACAGGGTAAGTCTGAGGGAATCGGAGCGCTGGGAACCGGGAAAGTTGCGGGCGTCTGGCAGCCCGTGGCGGGCGGCGGATTCCGGGGCCGCAGCGCGCTTGGCGTCCGGGGGCCCGCGGGGGCGGCGTCGCGTGCGCCGAGCGCGGCGGCGGCTGTGGCGTGTGACCGTGCGCTGCCTCTCTGCGCTGCCGTGGCTCGGGCTCCGGCGCGTGAGGGCGGGAGGCGGCGGCGAGGCCGGCGGGTGCGGGCGTGAGTGGGGCCGGGCGCGCGGGGCCCTCGGGCGCCGTGCCTCCCGCGCGCCTCCAGCGGGCCCTGCCTGGGGGCCCGGTGCAGCTTTGTTCCTCGCGGCCGTTGTCGCCGCCTCGCCCCGCTAGTGCCCCCGGCCCCGGGCGCTTTGTCTTTCCCCGCTGCCCCCCGCGACTCTCTACCCCCGGCCCTTTGTTTCGCCGCCTTGGGCGCTTTGTCCGACCCGTGACGCCCCGCATCCCCTTTCCATCTCCTCCCCTCCGCTGTCCTTCCTCCCGTGCCCCTTTGTTGTGCCCCACTCTTGTCGGTAGCCCAGTGACCTGCCACAGCCCGGGCACTAGATTCCTGCCTTAATTGTTCTTCCATTGTCTTTCTCCTGTGGGTCCTCTCACCTTTCTCTATGGTCCTGGATCTCCCCTCCCCCGAGGCGTTGTCTCCCCCATCCATGGGCTTATTCTCCGGCACCCCCTTCCTCTCCCGTCATCGGTTGATTTATCCACTACCCCCGGTGTACGTCTGCTGAACTGTCTCAGCCCCGGGGACTCCATCTGCTGCTTCTAAGTGCACACAGACTCTACGGTTTGTTGTTGTTTTGTGGGTCTGAAAGATGCATGGGATACTTAGTTTCCTCCTCCGCACCCCTTTTTCTCGGGATTTCTTGCACCCCCCGCCCCCCCATCGCCACCCCTTTCTTTCGGGATTAAAGCGTCTCCAATTTTCATCGCCGTCTCTTTAGTGCTGTGGGTTGTTTTGCTTGGAAACAGTAGCCCTGGGGAAAGGTCTGGTCTCTTGGTGGTTCTTGCGGCCCCCGGCCCCCGCCCCCCTCCTGGTTCCTGACGGCCTAGGCCAAGGGCAGCTGTCTGTCGAAGCTTTGCATCTAGGTTGCCTGAGGATGATTGGAGGGTATCGTAGGACAGTTAGAAGGAGGCTCAAGATGTATATATGTGTTTTTCTGTTAGTGTTTGAGAATAGTTTCAGATATCCACAATGGATATTCATTTGGCGTGTGAGTAGGAGTTGAGTGAATTTCCATGTTAAAAACTTGTGTTGGGGCGGAGAATTTCAGCATTTTCTAGAAACCTGGATTTAGAATTTATCAGAAACTCCTGCCTCATAAGGAAAAGGAGAGGCATTCTGCTTGGGAATTTTATATAAATGTTTTACTTTTTCTTAATCATTAGATGGTTTACACTTATGTGCGTTTTGCTGCTCTGTAGATGCGTGACAACCCTTCTGTCCCATCACTGGGGTTGAAATGAGGACAGCACGGAGGAGTGCAGTTTCTGATTGATGAATACTGCTTCTAGGATCTTTGTGGAATATATTAATCAAATGCAGTAAAAAGTATACGTATAAGATGTATATTATATATATGTAATAGCCTGTAGTGAGATTGTTTTAAAGACACTTCTAGTGTTAAAGGACCCTTGAGGTGTTCTTACTGTTTTGGTAATGCTAAAAGCTTGGGGTTGTGTGAATGGGGGTGGGGGGTGTGGTGTGATGTATTTTAATGAGTTATTCTGGTGCTAGGAATAAGAGTTATTATATTTATCAGGATTACTATGCTGAATGTATTCTTCAAGAGTTTGTTTCTACTAGTTGGTCTCTACTTTTAGAAGGTATGTTACACATAAAATCATTTGGAGTGTCATTTCATTTACAAACTGAAGTTCTACAATAGTAAAGTGTTGTTTATAGAGGACATATGAGATCTCCTCTAACGAGTATTGGAGCATTGGAAAGTATTTTTTTTCTGGCTGTGATTAGAATTAGTAGTTTGAGTTCTAATTAATGGAAAACCATGGTTTCATGATTGATACTTAAGTTTTTTTGTGAAAATCTGCAGTCTGGGTCGCATGAGTGGGTTTTACCAATAATCTTAGTCTCCCTTACTTGTTCTTGTACATAATGATTCTTTTGAAGGTAAAATCTTGAGCTCACTGGTTTTCTGACTGGGAGCAAAGTGTAAATACTATGTAATAATGGAAGGTATTTTGCTCTGACTTGTACCTGTAGAATGATTACACAGACATGATAAAAGCGCTTTCACCATTTGAGTTGCGTTTTTCTTTCTAAATCGTGTAAGACTTTTACTTTGTGGTGAAATAAAACTGCTTTTAATTAAATTATAACAGCAGCATATTTCGAAATCTGGATGAGTTGTGGCTGGAGAACTTTCATTCTGAGTATTAACTATTAAAACTTTAAATTTTATTATCCATGCATATTGCTGATGGATCTGTGATTATATTTTCAGAAAACAAGAGACTTGCAGTATTTTCAAATCTGTAGTGTTCAAAATATACACTTGTAGGCTTTAGATCTTAAGCAGTTAGGTTTGTTTAAAAATTGCCTATTGTCCTATACCAATGGATTTCTATCAATTTTTTTTTTTAAGTGGGTAAGATCAAAATTGGTTTGGTTGAAAGGCCATTCTTGCCAGATGTAATTCATTAAATAACCTTTGGCACCCTTGATGGGTAAGGCATTAGGAAAAAATTGTTTTGTTTTTTAAGTTCTTACACATCTCATTCTTCTGTTCATTTTTAGAAATAAAACCCAGGACTTGGCTTTAAAACATTATTTTGCGTTTTGCTTCCTCCTAATACTAAATTTCATGTTATTTCAACTAGGGGCAGTATTTTCTCATGGTTTGACTACAAGTTGTTATTTTTGGCATCTGGCTTTGTGATTATTTCCAAGTTACTCTACTTCCCCTGGGCCAGTTTCCTAACTGTGTAGTAAAATGGGAATTATAATAACTTGCCACATCTGCACAGGATTGCTGTGCCTTAAGGTTCGCAGAGAGCATCCTTGGATGAAAACTGTGGGGAAGGTCTACGAATTGTTACTGAAATAAGCTAATGTGAAGTAGGTCATATTTTATAGGAAGTCAAATAGAAGGTTTTTAAATTATTGGCAAGACACAGTAGCAATAGTGGGATTTTTTAAAAATCCCAAATATGTATTATAGTATGGGTAATAAAACAGATACCTTTATTCCTGCCCCCCATAAACTTATAGGGAGAGAGACAAGTAAAACAAATTACAGGGTGATGTGTCGCGCGCATGTGTGTGTGTGTGTGTGTATGTGTGTGGTGTGAAACATTGAAGTTCTGTCAAACTCAAATGTAATAACATAAAGTTATGGTATGCTTTCGTCTTTTGTTTTCTGCATGTAGCAGTATCTTATTTATTTATTTTATTTTATTTTTTTGAGACAGGGTCTCATTCTGTCATCAGGCTGGAGTTCAGTGGCGCAATCTTAGCTCACTGCAACCTCCACCTCTTGGGTTCAAGTGATCCTCTTGCCTCAGCCTCCTGAGTAGCTGGGATTACAAGCGTGCACCATCACACCTGGCTAATTTTTGTGTTTTTAGTAGATATGGGGTTTCGCCATGTTGGCCAGGCTGATCTCAAACTCCTGACCTCAAGGGATCTGGCCACCTTGGCCTCGCAAAATGCTGGGATTACAGGGTGAGCCACCATGCCTGGCCTGCATGTAGTAATATTTAACAAATGGTAGTATAACATGCTTTCACTGGACTCTAAGCTAAGTCTGTTAATAGCAGTGATTAATTTTAAATATGCCTTATATTTGCTAGTGCTTTGTCATTTGCTCTTAATAATTTCTAATAACCATGACTATAATTTCAGATTTGACTCTTGGCCTTAGAAAAGTGTTTTGCATTTGAGGATCACTCTATAGATACTTATTGACTGAATGAAGCCTGTTACTTCTCTGTTCTTGGTAGATGATACCATATGCCGTTTGATTCCCAAAGCCACGATTCCTGATTACTCTCTCACCAACCTTTACATTTAATTACTGGGAACTGATCATTTTTCCTTCTAAAAAATCTCTTGTATCTGTTTCCCTTATCCTCACTGCCACAGTTCATGCTGTCATTTCTCACCTGGTTTACTGCCACGTACTGACAGCCTCTTTCTGCTTCTCGAGTCACCACCTTTATCCAGCTTCCACATGTAGCAGAGCAGTTTTTCTAAAGAGCAAATCTGATCACTACTTAATCTAAAAACCTTTCAATGGCTCCCCCTAGCAGCCTTCATTAAGAGAGGCAACAGAGTGGAGGGTTCTGAGCTCACATTTAGTATTTAATCTGAATTGGGTTCCAGTTCTGACTCTGGCACTTAAAACCCCTGCCACTTAAACTCCTGTAACATTGGCAAGTTAATCTCTTTATCAGTTGCAAGATAATTATTCCTAACTCAGAAAGTTGTTGTGAAGATTAAATGAAATAATGTATGAAAGCATTTAGCAGAATTCCTGGCACATAGCAAGTGCTCAAAAGATGTTAGCTAATGTGGCACATAGGATCCTCCATAACTATTTCATTTTAATCTTCTCCAGCTGAGTTGTTTGCCATTTTCTCTCCATAATCAGTGCTCCAGTCATATTTAAGTATATTCTGCATGAGCCCAGGGGCTTAACACCTTCTTGTGTATGAAAAGTAATGGCCCTTAGTAGGTTATTTCTCAAGACTAAGGGAATATTATTTATTTATTTATTTATTTATTTTTTGAGATGGAGTCTCGCTCTGTCACCCAGGCTGGAGTGCTGTGGCCAGATCTCAGCTCACTGCAAGCTCCGCCTCCCGGGTTCACGCCATTCTCCTGCCTCAGCCTCCGGAGTAGCTGGGACTACAGGCGCCCGCCACCTCGCCTGGCTAGTTTTTTGTATTTTTAGTAGAGACGGGGTTTCACCGTGTTAGCCAGGATGGTCTCGATCTCCTGACCTCGTGATCCGCCTGTCTCGGCCTCTCAAAGTGCTGGGATTACAGGCTTGAGCCACCGCGCCCGGCTAGAAGACACATTTTTTTTTTAGGCATTCTGAGTTGCAAGAGCTTTGCAGTGAAAGCTGCATCTATTTGATGTGAAACGGAATACGCTAGAAAATCAACCCTGGAGTTTTGTTTTTTTTTTTTGTATTCAGTAGTCTTAGCATAAGAGCTAATGCATTGTTAATGAGATGATAATCAGAGTTGTAAGTGAATAAGAATAGTTTCTCATAAAAAGGTTACATAACAAGAGAAAAAATATTTAATGTTGGGCGAAGTAGCTCAGGCCTGTAATCCCAGCACTTTTGGAGGCTGAGGCAGGAGGATTGCCTGAGCCCAGGAGTTTGAGGCTGCAGTGAATGGTGATCATGCCACTGCACTCCAGCCTGGGTGACAGAGCAAGACCCTGTCCCAAAAGAAGAAAAATTTTTCACTCTATAAAACTTTTTTATAAGTATGATAAAGATTTTGTTACAGAAGTACAGTATTGCTTTATGAAATACAATGTAATGTAGATTTTTTCAAAAATAATGTGAACAGCTTATTATGGAATAGCTTAATTCCTTCCAGCACATACTAACTTTAGACTGGTTTGCATAAATAGAACAAAGGTATATGTTCCCTTTTGGAAAACTGCAGATCTGCTAAGATTGTGCCTGATTTTGCCAGCATATTTTTTCACATCTCTTTTTAAAAATTTTTTTTAAAATTTGAGTGATAAAATTTTTCATGCAAAAAATTACCTAGTTCTGTACAAAGCTCCTAATCCATACACCATTTGGAGTAAGCAGAAACATTTGGGTCCTAAGACATGTAGGAACGGTGTTAAGGAAAATGTTAATAGTATAACCATGTTTTAGTGGCTCTCCTTTTAGTATTGTTTTAAAAACAACATATTTATTAAATAAGCAGTTGAACACTTACTAGGTATAAGACACTGTTTGTGCTGGTCTTATAAAGATGGCTAAGAAATGGTTTGGTGAAGCTCATGACTTGGTAGAGAGTATACAGGCAATTATTGTGTGAGGGAGATTATGACAAGTGCTGTAACAGATATTTAGTGTTGGTGGGAACACAGATGTGAATGATTATCTTCAGTTGGAGGGGAGTTCATAGAAAAGGTGAGAGTTGATAGGCAGTGATGGGAAATTAAACTGGAAGAGTGATTGGGAGCCTCTTGGAAGACTTTGAGTGCTAAACATTGTTTTTTTTGGTTGGTTGGTGTTTTTTAGAGACTGTCTCATCACTCTGTTGCTCAGCCTGGAATACAGTGGCACAGTCATACTTCACTGCAGCCTCAACATCTGGGGCTCAAGGGATCCTCTTGCCTCAGCCTCCCCAATTGCTAGGTCTATAAGTGTGCGCCACCATACCCAGGTGTGCGCCAGCAACCCCAGCTAATTTAAAACATTTTTTTTGTAGAGACAGCCTTGCTGTGTTTTCCAGGCTGGTCCGGAACTCCTGGGCTCAAGTGATCCTTCTGCCTTGGTTTCCCAATGTGGTGTCATTACGGATGGCCTAAGGTGATTATTTGAATATTAATCAGGGATGCAGAGGACGGGATAGGGTATTGAGGTTTTTTTTTTTTGGTTTTTTTTTGTTTTGTTTTTTGACGGAGTTTTGCTCTGTTGCCGAGGCTGGAGTGCAATGGCCAATGGCGCGATCTCGGCTCACCGCAACCCCTGCCTCCCGGGTTCGAGTGATTCTCCTGCCTCAGCGTCCCGAGTAGCTGGGGTTACAGGCGTGCGCTACCACGTTTGGCTAATTTTATATTTTCAGTAGAGATGGGGTTTCTCCATGTTGGTCAGGCTGGTCTCGAACTCCTGATCTCAGGTGATCCACACGCCTCAGACTCCCAAAGTGCTAGAATTACAGGTGTGAGCCACTGTTCCTGGTGGCATTGAAGGTTTTAAGATGAGGTCAGGCTGGATGTAAACATTGTAAAATAGATTGGAATTGGTGGACACCATAAGATAAATATAATCAAAATCTGATTTTGGTGGTGGGACTAGGAATGAATAGGCCAAGAAGCTCTTTTTGAGGCAGGGTAATATAGGGAGCTTTGGAATAATTGTACTGTAAGTCACTAAAATAAGTTTGTGGCTATGAGCATTTCACTTAAGCTAGGTCTTTTCATTTGTCTAAAAAAATGGAAGAAAATAATACTTCATGGTATCGATGTGAGGATTAATAAGATAAGAGATAGAAAATGCCTAGCTTAGTTTTGGTAATAGTAGGTGCTCAATAAATAGGTTCTCCTTACCCCTTTTCTGAAGTGTAGAATTTAAAGGGTAAGATGGGAGTGGGGTACACCCACATCAGAAGGGAGGATAGGAAAAAACCTGAAATTAAAACCTGGGTGATAAAAAAAATCAGAAAAGGAAAAGTTCTGAGTAAGGTGAACAGATTTAAGAGAACCTTCTTAACATGGTGTTGTGCTTATTGTAGGTCTTTAATAAATGCTGGATGCATATTTTTGCATACTTCTGTTACACTTAACATTGTTCTGCAATTACATACATTTATCTGTAATTGATTGTCTAATCTGTCAGTGAGCTTCATAAGAAAAGGAGCAATTATTTTACTTACCTTGCACAATTGTGGAGCACCTACCATCTGCCAGAATGTTATTTGCTGGATGAATATGGCTTGAGCAGATTTGGTAATATATAACACTGCCACTAGGTGGCTCTTAGTCTAAGTGATAAGGCTGACATTCAGCATAGCTAGGTTTTTCTGTGTAGAAACTGACCCCCTCCCTGGATTATTTTCACTTTTCTGCCTTTTCTGTACCTATATTGTTTGAAGTGGAATATGAAACACATATTTAGAAAACTCATTTAGACTGTTGAAAATTAGAAAAGTATAATGCCATTAGAATATGTCCTGTAGAAAGAAGCACAATGGAAGCACAGTCAAATTCACAAGTGAACAAAGCACATTCCCCATCTCTCAATGTGCTTAAAGTAAAGCATGATGGTTTGATTTCAGGCATTGTTTTTTGTTGTTATGACTTCCTTTAAAGGAAGATATTGTGAGGATTTGTTTCTTAAGAGGATTTGATGAACGATGATGAAGTGTGATGTGTATTGATGCTGGGCTGTGATTCTCTGTGCTCTTATTTATATTGTACTCTCCCTGTTGAGGAGTAACATACCATCTAATGGTAACTTATGTAACATAGAAAGGTAACTACATCCTGTGTGACACGTGTGATATATATTATTAAATCCATTAGATTCAGGAAATTTTAGAGCCGGAGAAGACCTTTCTAATCATGTATTCTAAAAGTACCCATTCATTTACACAGGTTAGATAATGCCTGGGACACATTCAGTGACTGAGCTAGTTTCTGGTTTGTTTTAGAGGGAGGGGAAGGCCTATGTTAGTCGGTTTTTTTGAAACAGGGTTTGCTGTCACCTAGGCTAGAATGCAGTGGTGCTATCATGGCTTACTGCAGCCTCAGTTTCCTGGGCTCGTAATCTTCCCACTTGAGCTTCCTGAGTAGTTGGGACTAGTTGCATGCCACCATGCCTAGCTAATTTTTGTAGAGACAGGATTTTGCCATGTTGCCTAGGCTGATCTTAAACTTCTGGGCTCAAGTGCTCAAGCGATCTGCCGGCCTCAGCCTTCCAAAGTGCTGGGATTACAAGTGTGAACCATTGTACCCCACCTTATGTTTGTTTTTTTTTTTCCTCCCCATACCTTTCTATTTATCTCACTCAGCTGCCTTTTAACATTACATTCATTTAAAAAAAAATAGCCCTTTTTTCTCATATGTGCAGACTTAGAGCAAGACTGCAAATCCCTCAGCTCCCAAACCTTGATGGGTAGAGTGCCGCGGCCAGTGTTGCTTCATTAAATGGTTAGCTCTGAGCCTGCCTGTTCTTTCCTCATTTGCTGTGTTCCTGTTTTTGGTGCTGCTTATGATCTTTATCTTGTAATAACTGACCAGATGGCCTCTTTAGGAACATAGTTGTCCTCACTGCACACCTCCTTATCCACTCTGCCTCAGTTGCTCCTACTTGAGAATTGGCTGGATGCAATTACCCCCGGCTTACTCCAGTCTCTACCTCTTTTCTCTCTAGCTTCTTAGTTATGCCACCTGCAATAAATTGCAGCTGGCTGTTTCCATAGCCTCTGGAAGGGAAGATGGACGGACAGAGGAGAGTGAAAAGAAAGAAGGCTGTCATACGGGGAAGAGAGGCTACAACTTGAAATTTTATACCAAAAGATGACCTAGTTTATGAACATGATGATGATGTGTATAGTGAATTTTTTCAGTGTATATGCCAAGGCAATATTATTCTCTTGATTATGGAATTCATTAAGTGTTGTATCTGTCATCCTTGCTTTTATCCACATGTCAAGGAAGTGAATTAATTTCAGCATTCCAAAGATAGTAGTGATAGTATATGGTAATTTACTTACAGCTTATAATAATGAGTGTCATTATTTGATTAAATGGATATTACTGAATTAATGGGAGTTGCCATGTCACTATTGTAATGGTAAAAAAAAAAGACTTTTCAGAGCTTATTTCATAATTATTGGTAAGTAAGCCATTCTTTGTCCTGGCCTTCCTCCCATGTATTCAATGTGATATGTACACTTTGCACACAGGATTTACTGACATGTCATTTACTTAAACTTAGTTTCTTAGGTACCCTAACTCCTGGAAATTGTCAGTTGCTTAAATAATTAAATACAAATAAATCAACTATCCACCTAAGCTACCATATACATTTTTGTTTAAATTCTAATGTAATTTAAAAGACATTTATTTAATTTTTGGCTTGTTTTCATAGTTATTTCAGGGAAATGACCATCTTGATATGGAAATTTTTCTTAGGAATTGATTTCACATCTGTATAAAATAATCATCTTGATTATTTTTCTTGTTGAAAAAGTAATGTTTGTTATAAGAAATTCAAAAGTTATTTATTTACTTCTTGAGACAGGGTCTCGCTTTGCTACTCAGGCTGGAGTGCAGTGGTGCCATCATAGCCCACTGAAGCCTGAAACTCCTGGCCTTGATCCTTGCATGTCAGCCTCCCAGGTAGCTACGGCTACAGACACTCGCCACCACTCTTGGCTAATTTTTGTATTTTTTGTAGAGACGGAGTCTCTCACGATGATGCCCAGGCTGGTTTCAAACTGCTGGTCTCAGGTGATCCTCCCACTTTGGCCTCCCAAAACGCTGGGATTACCGGCATGAGCCACCGTGCCTGGCCTCAAAAGTAAAGTATATTGTCTAAAGTGAGCCATGTAGTCTTATACCAGGAAATAATCACTGTTAACAATTGGGAGTACCTTTGACCTGTGAACAACACAGATTTGAACTGAATGGGTCCACTTATATGTGGATTTTTTTCTCCAAACTTGAATGGAAAATACAGTATTCATGGGATGCAAGAATAGTGTGTATGGAGAGCTGATTGCTGGTCTTGAGTATGTGTGGATTTTGATATATGGGAGGATCCTGCAAGCAATCCCCTGCAGATACCAAGGAAAAACTGTATATTTCTCAATTTAAAGAAATGGAAGTGCTGCCATTCTATTTTATTTTAAAAATTTCAATAGTTTCGTAAACATAATATTAAAGGGGCCAGGGAGCTAACACTTTGTTGAGTATCTATTCAGTCCTCAGCTACAATGTGAGGGTAGTGGTATCTCTATCTATTAGATTACTTTAAATGAATTTCCAGGAAATAAACTTATTTTTAAAGTTACACTTGATTAGACTAGTCTTTGGGCTCAAAGTTTCTCTGAAGTAGCATAATATAGCTTTAGGTAAAAATGTTCTATTTCATTTTTAAAATGTTTTTTAATTAAAATTTTTTTTTGAGATGGGGGTCTCACTCTGTTACCCAGGCAGACTTTGAAATTTTGGACTCAAGCGTTCTTCCTGCCTCAGCCTCCTGAGTACCTGAGATTATGGACATGTATCACTGTGCCTGGCTTAAGTTTATTTATTTCTTGGGATAGGATCTTACTCTGCCACCCAGGCTGGAATATAGTGGCAAAATCATGGCTCACTGCAGCCTGGACCTCCCAGGCTCAAGTGATCCTCCTGCCTCAGCCTGCCAAGTAGCTGGGACTACAGGCTTGCACCACCATGCCTGGCTAATTTTTTATTTTTATTGTAGAGACAGGGTCTCAAACACGAGGGCCCAAGTGATCCTTCTGCCTTGACCTCCCAAAGTGCTGGAATTATAGTTGTGAGCCACTGCACATGACTTGGGCATAATTTTAAAAATAATTTTGTCAGGGCATCCCTGGGATGTCGTTCTACCAGTTAATCCAAATTTTCTGCCCCCCCCCCCTTTTTTTTTTTTTGATGGAGTCTTGCTCTGTCGCCCAGGCTGGAGTGCAGTGATGCTATCCTGGCTCACTGCAACCTCTGCCTTCCAGGTTCAAGCAATTCTTCTGCCTCAGCCTCCTAAGTAGCTGGTGTTATAGTCACCTGCCACAACGCCCAGCTAATTTTTGTATTTTTAGTGAAGATGGGGTTTCACCATGTTGGCCAGGTTAGTTTCGAACTCCTGACCTCAGTGGTCTGCCCGCGTTGGCCTCCCAAAGTGCTGGGATTACAGGTGTGAGTCACCATGACTGGCTCAACTTTTCTGCTTTGTTTTTTTTTTTTTCTAATATTCCTTTTTTGCCTACAGACCGATTTTTAGGTTTTTAAATTCTGCATACATCCTCTGTGGCCTTGGGCAAGCTACTTAATTGCATTAAAACTTAAGTTTCCTCTTTTGTACAAAGGAGAGCATACATCAGAATTCTTCTGAGGATCAAATGTGTGTATGCAAAGGGGCTGCAAGACTAGGCCTGGTCTATAAGAATTGCTTAACGTCCATTTCCTTTCTTACCTCTCACTCAAGCTACTGCCATGTCTTTTATTCATCTCTTGACTTCCTCTTGTTTTTATTTTCCCTTATGCTTACATATTAAAATCTGATTTTCACCCTAGGCCATCGTAGGTAAATGGATGTAAACAAGCTAATGAATGTAAATGGACGTAAAAAAAAGGAGGTAAATAACCTCCTTTTACCAGATCCCCAAACCTCATTTCAGTCATCAGCCTATTTCATTTTCCTGCATCTTATGTTATATTTTGTCCTTATTCTTGACTAACAAGCTACCATCTCCACTTCTTGATTATTCCATCTTCTCTTTGCTACTTACTTTTCTTCCAGTCTTAAGTATTGTGATTTGCAGTTTTTGTCTTCCTTTTGCTGTATTTATTCTTTCACTTTATGTCTGTGTCATTAGTGCGGATGTTTAGATCCACATTAAAAAAATTCCTACTGGTTGTTCTGCAGGCTCATTAAACTTGGCTTTTCCAAAACAACTTGTTCTTTTTACCACCTGTATCTGTGATACCATCTTATAAAATATGCTTGATATCTGTTATAGTGCTGTTGTCCATCTGGCTGCCACAGGTAAACATTAACTTCAGTAACTTCCTTATTTCCTCCCACTATCAGTTTTTCTTATTTTCTTCTTCTTATTGTTTTTGAAACGGAGTCTTGCTCTGTCATCCAGGGTGGAGTGCAGTGGCGCATCTCGGCTCAATGCCACCTCCACCTCCCAGGTTCAAGCGATTCTCCTGCCTCAGCCTCCCGAGTAGCTGGGATTATAGGCATGTGCTACTATGCCCTGCTAATTTTGTATTTTTAGTAAAGACGGGGTTTCTCCATGTTGGTCAGGCTGGTCTCAAACTCCTGACCTCAGGTAATCCACCCACCTCAGCCTTGCAAAGTGCTGGGATGATAGGCATGAGCCACCGGGCCCAGCCCTGTAGCCATTATTTCTTATCAGATATTCTGCGTTCTCTTCTCTTTGCTCACTGCCGTTGCCTTCCTCTCCAAGCTGCTTCATCTTGTAGTTAGACTATTGTCACAGCCATGTCAACTTCCCCAGCCCCCCATATGCTTACTTCTTTAGTCTGTAGTTGTTGGTGTTTGTCCTGCATGTGAGTATTTGGGGGTTTGTTGGGGGATCTGGTCACCTAATTTTGTTGTAAATGGTGCCCACAGATTTTGATTTTGCTATCTTAGTTATGGCTCTTTTATGTGGGAGAGATTGGAAAGCTATGCTGCTGCCAATGTTACCCTAAGATCCCGTCTAAATATCATCAGACAAATACATATTAATTGTAGGCTAAATCGATGCAAAGTGAGTAACAGTTCACTAGATCCCAGTCCCCAGAGATACACATGCATGTTTACAGTGGGGTAAATTTCCTTCCGAACTCTAAATTAGTTCTTTTCTTGACATGCTCATGTCTGTTTCTTTCTTTGAGAAAGGAAGAATTATGGTTACTACTTCTGTGAAAGATTATTTAGATATCTATGCATTGTGGTTTGTAATCCCAGCCATCACAGAGGCTGAGGTGGAAGGATTGCTGGATGGTGGATTTGGAGGCTTAGGTGGAAGGATACCTGGAGGGTAGGAGTTGGAGACCAGTCTGGGCAACATAGGAAGACCCCATCTCTTAAAAAACAAAACAAAACAGGTGTTGCGTGTGAGGTTGAGGCTGGAGGATCACTTGAGCCCAGGAGTTTGAGATTGCAGTGAGCTATGATTATATCACTGCACTCTAGCATGGGTGGTAGAGCAAGACCTTGTTTCTTTACCCCCCAAAAAAAAAAATTCTTTAGAAATTTAAGTAAGCTTTTGGTGTTTTCACATACGTTAAAGGATATGGGTAGGGTTTTCTCTTTAAAATACCGTATATATAGTTTTTTTCTCCTAATAACAAAAATAACAAAATATAAAAAGAAAAAAACATAATTCTACCAAAACACAACATTTTAAGGTGTAGTTATCCTTTCGAAGTTAAAAATAACTTTTACCACCTCCCCAAAGTAATTATAAATATATTGTAAAAAAGCCTAAATGGTAGTGTAATGCTTCCTTGCTTCTGCCCCAGATGGTCTTTGTTCAGCGTTTTTTTGTTTTTTGAGACTGAGTCTCGCTTTGTTGCCCATGCACGATCTCGGCTCACTGTAACCTCCATCTCCTGGGTTCAAGCGATTCTCCCACCTCAGCCTCCTGGGTAGCTGGGATTACAGGCGCCAGCCACCATGACCAGCTAATTTTTGTATTTTATTTTATTTTATTTTTTAAAAATAAAGACGGAGTTTCACCCTTTTGGCCAGGGTGGTCTTGTACTTCTGAACTCAGGACATCTGCCTGCCTCGGCCTCCCAAAGTGCTGGGATTACAGATGTGAGCCACCACATCCAGCCTGTTTAGTGTTTGATGTGTAGCATTTTTTACATGGGTATTGAATGCATGTAAATGCGTATGTCATCTTTTTTAATCTTATTCTTCTATCTGTCCTTCTATTGGTCTTCCTTTCCTCTACATTAATTGAATTATACCAATTCAGCAGCATATTGTTCTTCTTGCTTGGGTGGTTGAACAGTATCTCTTTTGTACCTCTGGCTATTGGTAGGTGTGGCTCCCCGTGCTTACTGGCTGCTTTGAGGTTATTTCCAACTTTTTATTTTTTTACATTGCTACCACAAACATATCTGTGCATGTGTGAAGTTAACTGGTATCTTGATACCTTTAAGTGGAATCACTGGTTTTTCCATGAGGTTATTGGCCATTTGTATTTTCCATGTGAAATATGTACTTATAATTTTTTATCCTTTCTTTTTTTCTTTCTTTTTTTTTTTTTTGAAGGACAGGATCTTACTCTGTCACCCAGGCGGGAGTGCACTGCTACAGTCATAGCTCACTGCAGCCTCAACTTCATGGGCTCAGGCAGTCCTCCTGCCTCAGCCTCCCCAGTAGCTGAGACCACAAGCATGTGCCACCACAGCTGGCTAATTTTTAAGCTTTTGGTAGAGACAGCAACTCACCACGTTGCCCAGGCTGTCTATTCATTTATGTCTTTTCTCATTTTGTATATAAGAACTTTTATTTTCCACATATTACTTTTGTCAATTCTATGGTTTTTTTCCCCTTGTTTTTCATTTGTCATTCATTTTTTTAAATTTTTTGTCATACAGGAGTTAAATTTTTTAGGTAGTCAGATTTGTAGTTTTTCCTTTGGCTTTGTGTTTCTTTAATCTTCCTCATCCTAACATTATGGAAACACTCTTTTTTTTTTTTTTTTTTGAGACGGCGTCTCGCTCTGTCGCCCAGGCTGGAGTGCATTGGCACAATCTCGGCTCACTGCAAGGCTCCGCCTCCTGGGTTCACGCCTTTCTCCTGCCTCAGCCTCCGGTGTAGCTGGAACTACAGGCGCCCGCCACCGTACCCGGCTTATTTTTTGTATTTTAAGTGGAGACGGGGTTTCACCATGTTAGCCAGGATGGTCTCGATCTCCTGACCTGGTGATCCGTCCGTCTTGGCCTCCCAAAGTGCTAGGATTACAGGCGTGAGCCACCGCGCCCGGCCCGGAAACATTCTTATATGTATTTTTCTTCTTTTTTTTTTTTTCTTTTTTTGAGACGGAATCTCACCCTATTGGTAGGCTGGAGTGCAGTGGTGCGATCTTGGCTCACTGCAACCTCCGCCTCCTGGATTCAAGCAGTTCTCCTGTCTCAGCCTCCTGAGTAGCTGGGACTACAGGTGCGCGCCACCATGCCCAGCTAATTCTTGTATTTTTAGTAGAGATGGGGTTTCACCATGTTGGCTAGGATGGTCTCGATCTCTTGACCTTGTGATCCGCCTACCTCGGCCTCCTAAAGTGCTGGGATTACAGGTGTGAGCCACCGCGCCCGGCCTCTTACATGTATTTTTCTTCTATGTGCTCTTTTATAGTTCAAAAATTGATGTATCTCCTTAACCCTTCTGGGAGTTTGACTTTTTTGGGAGTTTGACTTTTTTGTTTGTTTTGGTGTGTGTTACATAACGTAGGCTCTGACCTTTTTTTTTGAGACAGGGTCTCACTCTGCCTCCCAAGCTGGAGTGCAGTGGCACGATCTTGGCTCGCTGCAACCTCTGCCTCCCAGGTTTAAATAGTTCTCTGCTTCAACCTCCTGAGTAGCTGGGATTGCACGTGCCCGCCACCATGCCTGGCTAATTTTTGTATTTTTAGTAGAGATGGGGTTTCACCGTCTTGGCCAAGCTGGTCTTGAACTCCTGACGTCATGGTCCTCCTGCCCCAAAGTGCTGGAATTACAGACATGAGGCCCGGCAAAGTTTGTGTGTGTGTGTGTGTGTGTGTGTGTGTGTGTGTGTGTATGTGTATGTGTATGTGTATGTGTATGTGTATGTGTATGTGTATGTGTTTGGAGACAGGATCTCACTCTGTCTCAGTCTCAGCTCACTGCAGCCTCAACCTCCGGAGTAGCTCGAACTACAGCTGTGCGCCACCATGCCTGGCTAATTTTTTGTATTTTTTTTAGAGATGGGGTTTTGCCATGTTGACCAGGCTGGTCTCGAACTCCTGGTCTCAAGCCATCTGCCCACCTTGGCCTCCCAAAAGGCTGGGATTACAGGTGCAAGCCACTGTACCAGCCTATAGTGTCTTTCAAATATAATGTTACTTGAATGTGATGGTTAGTACCCAGGAGGTCTCGAATTGCATTCAGACCTTGCCATAGTTTGGTGAGGGAGGTAGTGTTACCTTGTTTTACAGAAACTTAACCAAGTTTACCTGCTAGTTGGTAGGAGAATAGGAATTCAAATTCGTGTCTCCAGATTTCAGTTTAGGCTGGGGCTCAGTGGCTCATGTGCGTAATCCCAGCACTTTGGGAGGCCAAGGCGAGCGGATCATTTGAGATTAGGAGTTCGAGACTAGCCTGGCCAACATGGTGAAACCCTGTCTCTACTAAAAATACAAAAATTAGCTGGGTGTGGTGGCAGCTGCCTGTAATCCCAGCTACTTGGGAGGCTGAGGCAGGAGAATCACTTGAACCTGGGAGGCGGAGGTTGCAGTGAGCTGAGATCGTGACACTGCACTCCAGCCTGGGTGACAAAGTTAGACTCCAGGTCTCAAAAAACAAACAAAAAAAAAAACTTTGTGACATACAGTGTGTAAAAGTAACACTCCAAATCAGTGAGAAAAAGAGCATTCAGAAAGTTACATTAGAACACTTCTGGTTGGGCAGTGGCTCATGGCTATAATCCCAGTACTTTGGGAGGCCAAGGTGTGCGGATCACCTGAGGTTAGGAGTTTAAGACCAGCCTGGCCAACATGGTGAAACCCTGTGTCTACAAAAATACAAAAATTAGCCAGGCATGATGGTGGTAGCCTGTAATATCAGCTACTCGGGAGGCTGAGGCAGGAGAAGTGCTTGAACCCGGAATGTGGAGGTTGCAGTGAGCCGAGACCATGCCATTGCACTCCAGCCTGGGCGACAGAGCAAGACTCTGTCTAAAAAAAAAAAAGTACATTTCATTCATCCATTCAGCAAATACCTATTGAGTACATACTACTTACCAAGTGCTATATGCTAGTAGTAAAGACAGAATTTTAAAAGTAATTAACATTATGTTAGAAGGTGATGCATTGCAACTGAGAAAAATAAAACAAGGAAAGAGTATAAAAGGTGGAATAAAAAGCAGGCAAGACGGTCAAGGAAGGCCTCACAGAGGTGATATCTGAGAAAGATCTGGAGGGAGGAAGAGATTCCTGTGGGTATGTGAGAGAACAACATTCCACACAAAAGGAATAGCAACTGTCAGGATGGAGCAGAGTAGTAAGAGGAAGAACTGTTAAGAGCTGAAGTCAAGTATAAAATGGTGGTCCAAAGTGTACAAGGTCTTAGACAAGGAGGAAGTTAGTTTTTATTTTGAGATGGGTAGCTACTGCAGGATCTTGTGAAGGATCTCTCAAGCAACGTTACTAAGAACAAGAACAGACCTGAAGAAAAGTTAAGAGGATCCTGTAACAATTCAAGGTAAAGATGATGCTGATAGTAAGAAATGTAGCATAGGGGGCCGGGCAGGCTGGCTCACGCCTGTAATCCCAGCACTTTGGGAGGCCGAGATGGGTGGATAATGAGGTCAAAAGACTGAGACCATCCTGGCCAACATGGTGAAACCCATCTCTACTAAAAATATAAAAAAATTAGCTGGGCATGGTGGCGGGCACCTGTAATCCCAGCTTCTCGGGAGGCTGAGGCAGGAGAATTGCTTGAACCCAGGAAGCGGAGGTTGCAGTGAGCTGAGATTGCACCACTGCACTCCAGCCTGATAACAGAGTGAGACTCCGTCTCAAAAAAAATGGATGTAGCGTGTGAAAACCTTGAAAAAATACTGTCGTAAAGGAAAAAAATCATTTTAGATGTGCTAGTTTGGAATGTTTTTTAGACACCCAAGAGGAAATGTCTTTTGAGACAGCTGGATATAAAGTCTAGAGTTTAGAAAAGAGGTCAAGGCTGGGAATAAAAATTTGGGAGTCATCAGCATAGTAGTTAAAGCCATAATCATCAAGGTCTGTGTTGGTGGCAACGTAATGCTAAAACTCAGGGGCTATGTTTTGGGCACTCCAAAGTTTAAATGTGGTGAAATGAGAAAATACTAGAAAGGAGACTGAGAAAGAGGTGTCAGTGAGGTAGGAAGAAAAACAGGAGTGTAGTATCCTAGAAGTCAAATAAAGAAAATGTCTCAACAAGAAGGGAGTGATCCAAGATATCAAATGCTGCTAATCAGGTAAGTCAAGTCAGATAACATGTGGTAAAGGACAACTGACCACTGGCTGGCTGCGGTGGCTCGTGCCTGCAATCCCAGCACTTTGGGAGGCTGAGAGGCAGATCACTTGAGGTTAGGAGTTCGAGACCAGCCTGTCAACATAGTGAAACCCTGTCTCTACTAAAAACACAAAAATTAGCTGGGCGTGGTGGCATATGCCTGTAATCTGAGCTACTCGAGAGGCTGAGACAGAAGAATCACCTGAACCTGGAGGTGGAGGTTGCAGTGAGCTGAGATTGCGCCACCACGCTCCAGCCTGGGTGACAGAGCGAGACAAGGTCTCAAAAAAAAAAAAAAAAAGAAAGCAAAACCAAACAAAACGAAAACAAAACCAAACAAAACTGACCACTACAGTTAGCTGTGTGGAGGGAACTGGTAAGTTTTGTTGAAGTGATGGAGACAAAAACCTAAATGGAGTGGGGGAGTAATTGGAGACAGAAAGAACCCTTCAGAGGTCTGTTGTAAAAGGACGCAAAGAAACAGGGAATTAGAAGGGATTGTGGGGTCCAAAGGAGAAATACCAGCACGTTTGTATGTTGTCAAGAATGTTTCAGTAGAAAGGTAAAAATTGAGACGAGAGAAGAAAGAAAGGGTGGCTGGCTAGTCCAACATCCTAAAATAGCTAAGAAGGGATGGGACATAGTGCAAAACTAGGCTGCCCAAAGCACGAGTTCTCACAGTGGTTTGCAGAATTCAGCAGGCATCAGAGTCATCTGGAGGGCTTGCTGAAGCACAGATGGTTGGACCCCATCTCCAGAGTTTCTGACACAAAAGGTCTGCAGTGGAACCCCAAGAATTTGCATTTCTAGTAAGTTCTCGGATGATTCTATTGCTCCTGGTCCAGAAATCTCATTTTGAGAACCACTGCTCTGTATCAAAAGGAGGGAAGACAGAAAAGATGAGTATATACATTAGTACAAATGCTGAACACCTGGGTTGTCCAAAAAAAAAAAAAGGAACAGGAGGTCTCTGATTGCATTAGACCTTGCCATAGTTTGGTGAGGGAGGTAGTATTATCTTGTTTTACAGAAACTTAACCAAGTTTACCTGCTAGTTGGTGGGAGAATTGGAATTCAAACCCATATCTCCAGATTTCATTTCCTCTGCCACTTTGTAGTATGAACATCTGCTAGTGATAGTGTAATTTAGTATATGGTGATCCTACTAACATTTCCCCTCCTCATTCCTTTCTTCCATGCATGGTTAACTTAGTCATCTGGCAATACATGATTGAGTGTGCTCACTAACCAGACAAACCTCTCAGTCCAGGCAGATTATAGATCTGAGGCAGAAAAGTAGAGTTGAACAGGGAATAGGTTTATGTGGAATTTTTTTTGTCTCCCCATTTCACTATACAATTTTGGAAGAAGGGTTTGTGCAAAAAACACAGGTTGCTAGTCATGAAACACATTCTGTTCACCACTAATTAATTTGAGTAGTATCTCTGCTTCACTTTTCTTCAGTGTAATAATATCTCTGACATGCTAGGGAGCTTAGGAAAATGGTTCTAGCATTATATAAATGACAGGTATTGCTATTAACAATGACTAAAGATTCTCATGTTTTTCGGTATTCTACGTGCCATTCATTCTTTCTATTATACTGGAGTACTTTTGTTTTATGTAAAACTGTTGTATAAATGTCATTTTAAAGTCTCTGCTGTCAAATTTTGTTTTTTTCTAAGACAGCAGCTGTGGATGTGGCTTAAAAACTGATGAGTATCTACAATGATGAGCCTTTGTGGAGCAATGAAAGGCTGCTTACAAATTGTAGCCACACTTGCAATGAATTCTGTGTGTGTTATTGTGAATCCCTAAGGGTGACTTTTTTCAGCAGGGTGAGTTAGGATGGTACAAACTGAGAGTTTCTATTCTGGTAATCTTTACTTCTTATGACTTTAAGGAATTTGGAATATTTTGCTTGACTATTGTAATGAATCTCTAAACATATTATTTGGATATGTGGGAAGGTAAATTGTAAGATACGTTATAGACATGGTTTCTGTCATCAAATATTTTTGCTCACAGTAACTACTATGTATAATAGCATTTATAGATGATGCTTTACTTCTAGTTACTGTCTAAAGATATAAATGTTGGGTTATTTGAAGCTACTTATTTCCAGCTTATACATATGAATAGTTTTAGGCATAGTGTATGTACCCACTTTTATTTCAGAAAAATAATGGGTTGGTGGGTTGGTTGGTTGGTTGGTTGTTTATTGTTTTTTTTGAGACAGAATCTCGCGCTGTTGCCCAGGCTGGGGTGTTGTGGTGCGATCTCAGCTCATTGCAACTTCCACCTCCCGGGTTCAAATGATTCTTGTCCTCAGCCTCCCGAGTAGTTGGGATTACAGGTGTGTGTCACCATGCCTGGCTAATTTTTTTGTACTTGTTTCTTTCTTCTTCTTCTTCTTTTTTTTTTGTGACAGAGGTTTGCTCTTCTTGCCCACACTAGAGTGCAATGGTGTGGTCTCGGCTTACTGCAACCTCTGCCTCCCAGGCTCAAGTGATTCTTCTGCCTCAGCCTCCCAACTAGCTGGGATTACAGGTGCCTGCCACCATGCCCGGCTAATTTTTGTATTTTTAGTAGGGACAGAGTTTTACCATGTTGGCCAGGCTGGTCTCGAAATCCTAACCTCAAGTGATCCACCTGCCTTGACCTCCCAAAGTGCTGGGATTACAGGTATGAACCACCACACGTAGCCAGGAATATGGTTTTAATATGTTATTGAGACATATAGTGAACTATAATTATTAAAAGTGGTATTACTCTGAAAGACATCACGTGGATCTGACCTAAAAATAATAAGGGAGATGTGGTAAATTTTTAATCAAAATATACCTAGAAGATAAATTTCTCAAAATAATCCTGGGAAATGTGTGTTTCTTTTAAAGCAGAAGAGAAAAAAGGAAGGGTGGAATAGCAGCAATTGAAACAAATGAGGAATCCTGCTCCCCACCCCACCCCAAAGCTCCACTATATATGTGGGGTTGTGGTTAGTATTTCTGGTGTTAGAGTGTGTATTTGCAGATCTCTGAACTATTTGTATGTATGAATCTCATCATAATAGATTCACATTCTTCTTAAAGGCAGTGCTTAACATGTTTCCTGATCATAAAATGTTGATATTGAAGGTTTTAAAAAAATACAGGTTGAATATGCTGCTTAAAATTAGCTGCTGCTTTATTTTTAAACATTTGGAAAATTTTGTTAAATTTAGTCTCATTCTGGCCGGGCGCGGTGGCTCAAGCCTGTAATCCTAGCACTTTGGGAGGCTGAGACGAGCGGATCACGAGGTCAGGAGATCGAGACCATCCTGGCTAACACGGTGAAACCCCGTCTCTACTAAAAAATACAAAAAAGTAGCCGGGCGAGGTGGCGGGCGCCTGTAGTCCCAGCTACTTGGGAGGCTGAGGCAGGAGAATGGCGTAAACCCGGGAGGCGGAGCTTGCAGTGAGCTGAGATCCGGCCACTGCACTCCAGCCTGGGCGACAGAGCGAGACTCCGTCTCAAAAAAAAAAAAAAAAAAAAAATTTAGTCTCATTCTTCCTACAAAAGAGCTTAAACTTTGACAGTTAACAGCTGTTCTTTTGTGTGGGACATGTTTTCCTGAGGATTTTTGTGCACATTAAAAATAACCATTTTTGTGAATTGTAGTTATTATTCATAGTCACTTTTAAAAAGACATTAAAGTTTTCCAGTGAGTTACTTCTGATTCATAACCAAATTTTAGCAGAGCGGATGTAGACTACCAGTGGAATAATTAGCCAAAAATATTAGGGGGCTACAGATCCCTTTGTGTATGTTTAATTTCTTGGACAGCTTATATGAATAATTAAAGTGTTGAGGCAGTTAAAATTTCTTTTTAGCTGTAGTCACTAGGAAAGTAGAAATATTATTTCCAGCAAACAGATGGCTTTCCTAGTATTGGTCCCCAAAAGCGCCTACTGAGGTTCGTGTTTATGCTGGATGATTTCCTAATCACACCAACTTAGTATACTTTTGAAAAATCACACCTGGTAACAGAATATGATGTAAATATTAATATGACTTGGTTAACTGGAGAGCTTCCAAAATTGTTAAGTGTATATAGTTCCTACATCTCTGGGGAGAGTAGTCTGTTCCAATGAGATAAATCGCCTGGTAGCTAGTACTTTACTTTTCTTATCACAAGTCCCCTTTTCTTATCTTTCTGCCTCAGTTGTACTCTCAGGGATTCCCAAGCTGCTACTTCTACTTTTTAACTCTCATTAACTCTGTCATCTACATGCTATTTTCATTTCTGCTTAGTCAGATGACTACCCCATTCTGTACTTTGAGGCACTGGTAGGTTTTTGTTAGAATTAAGGATAGGATTCCATTGTGTATGGGGAAGATTTTCAGAGAATACAGTGATGCCGGGGCTTAAAATGACAAAATCACATCTTTTGTAAGCTCTATAATTAAGCTTTTTTGGAGATTTCACTTGTTAGTAATCTTTCTCTTTTTAAAATGTCTGTTTTCCTTCTCCCATTGGAAATTAAAACACAAACACAAATTGGGAATCTACATCTATATTTATACTAGTGAAATTTCAAAAATAGTCAAGTATTAGTGAAGTAGCCACGTTGTCGGAGTAAATAGTTGGGGGTTCATCGTCTCACGCCCGGAAAATTTAGGACATAGACACGTGCAAGGAGTTCAGGAGTGGAGATTTAACAGGCAAAAGAAAGAGAAAGGAAAAGAGCTTTCTCTCTAGTGAGAGAGAGGGGACTTCGGAGAGGAAAACACCGGCCAACTGCGGATGCACTGGATTTTATAGTCAGGTTGGAGGAGGGGATGTCTGATTTACATAGGGCTCACAGATTGGTTTGATCAGGTATGACGTTTACAGCGGGGGAGGCTGGCTATCCCACCCTAATCTTATTATGCAGGTAAACTTTCCCCTTGGCAGGTGCCATCTTATCTACTCCTTACTGTACACATGGCTGACAAAGAGAAGGGAAGATGGAGCCGCTATCTTGAACATGGTTGGCACAACTGCTGGCATCTATATCTGTAGCTTGATTTTACAGGCTGCTCTTTGTGAGAAAGGAAAATGGTTTGGGGCTGCTTTTCATTAAAAGGAAAACCTTACTGAGGACTTCTGTACCCTCACTGTCTGCCTAAGTAATATCTTCTTAACTCCTTTATCATTAGGATTTTAAAAACAGGTTGTATTGGCCGGATGCTGTGGCTCACTTCTGTAATCTCAGCACTTTGGGAGGCCGAGGCGGGTGGATCACCTGAGGTCGGGAGTTTGAGACCAGCCTGGCCAATGTGGTGAAACCCCATCTCTACTAAAAATACAAAAATTAGCTGGGCATTGGGCGGCTGAGGCAGGAGAATCACTTGAACCCGGGAGGTGGAGGTTGCAGTGAACTGAGATTGTGCCACTGCACTCCAGCCTGGACGACAGAGCAAGACTCGATCTCAAAAAATAAAAATAAAAATAAAAAATAAAAAATAATAGTAAATAAAGATTTTTCAATAAGGAAAAAAATTCTGGTGCTTTACATGTGTTGCCAGGAGAACAGTGGCAGCATTTGTTGAAATGAGGTGGTCCTGAGGTAAAAGGCACAGTAGAGGAGTTGAGTTAGTTTGGGGAGAAGATTTTGGTTCTGAACATGTCAGCTTTGAGGTTCTTGTGAGAAAGCTAGATGAAGATATCCAGTGGCCAGTTATATGTGGCGATTCCTGGAGCTCGAGAGAGGTCAGGGTCGGAAATGTGCACTTGAACACCCATAGATACTAATTAGAACCTTGGGAGTGGGCAATATCTCTTTGATAGAGTTAAGCAGAGACAGACTTGGCAAGCACCAAAATTTAAGGAATGGGTAGAGGTATAGAAGCAGTTAAAAGAAAACTGTTAGCAAACAAGGTAGAATAAAAGCCTCAATAGTAGAGCGTTAGTTACAACAATGAAGACAGTTCTAGAAGGAAGTACACTGGTCAGTGGTGTCAAATGCTGCAGTGAGGGTGAGGTAAGTTTAAATGTTCATTGGATTTAGGATTTCAGAGACCATGGCAAGAACAGTTTGAGTGAACTGGTGAGATCTTACTGTAGTTGAGTTGGAGGTGAGGAAGTATGCAACTCTTTCAAGAGCAGTGGCTTTGAACACGGAGAGTGGGAGTGGAACCATAGGTGTTAAGGTAGAGCTTTGAAGATGGAATAGGCTTGATATGTTTAGATGCTAATTGGAAGGAACACACAAAGAGGGAAGATATGAAAGTTTTATTGGTAACTCCTATTGCTGCCTTTTCTGTAACCTTGTGCTGCTTCTCATGTGTTAATGGAAAGCCTGAATTAAAAGGGTGTTACTGAAAGTGGCACACATTCAGTAATTCTGTGACCAAGAGGACATGTACCAATTCGATTATCTTTTAGAATCTACATCTGCTCTTTCTTTCTTTCTTTCTTTCTTTCTTTCTTTCTTTCTTTCTTTCTTTCTTTCTTTCTTTCTCTCTCTCTCTCTCTCTCTCTCTCTCTTTCTTTCTTCTTTCTTTCTTTTCCTTCCTTCCTTCCTTCCTTCCTTCCTTCCTTCCTTCCTTCCTTCCTTCCTTCCTTCCTTCCTTCCTTCCTTCCTTCCTTCCTTTCTTTCTTTTTCTTTCTTTTCTTTCTTTTCTTTCTTTTCTTTCTGTTTGGCTGTTGCCCAGGCTGGAGTACAATGGTGCCATCTTGGCTGACTGCAACCCCTTCCTCCCGGTTTCAAGTGATTCTCCTGCCTCAGCCTCCCAGGTAGCTGGGATTACAGGCTATTAACTTCTAGGTGTTCTATTAAGAAACAATGTGTGCTAAGAGCTGCTTTGGGTCTTTGGGGGGAGGTGTGTGGTTATGGTGGGGAGTTCTTTTTCATACTTTCTTTGGAATCACAGTGAATTGACATTGTGATCTTTGTGTATTTAAATTGTTTTCAATTCAGAGTAGCATTAATGTGTATTCCTGCATCCTTGTCCTAATGGTAGCAGTTTTAGCATTATTTTCTCTATATAATGGGAGTTTACCTTACTGTCTTTGTCTGTTTGGGCTGCTATAACAGAATACCATAAACTAGGTAGCTTATGAACAATAGAATTTATTTCTCACAGTCCAAGACTAAGGTGCTGAAGGTTCAGTGCCTGGTGAAGGTCCCTCCTGTGGTTCATAGATGGTGTCTTCTAGCTGTATCTACACATGGTGGAATAGAGGAGGAAGGATCTCTCTCAAGCCACTTTTCTAAGGACACTAATCCCATTCATGAGAGCTATGCCCTTATGACCTAATCACCTCCCAAAAGTCCTTTCCTCCTGATGTTGTGACATTAGGGCTTAGGATTTCAACATACCTCTTTCAGGGGCACACAAATATTCAGACCATAGCACTCAACTCATTAAAAAACTCAAACAAGGCTGGGCATGGTGACTCACACCTATAATCCCAGCACTTTGGGAGGCTGAGGTGGGTGGATCACCTGAGGTCAGCAGCTTGAGACCAAGGAGGGAGAGACTTGAACCTGGGAGGCGGAGGTTGCAGTGAGCCCAGATCGCGCCATTGCACTTCAGCCTGGGCCACAGAGTGAGACTGTGTCTCAAACAACAACAACAGCAGCAGCAGCAACAACAAAAACCTCAAACAAAACCAAACAAAAACTATCCGGGGCATTCTGGTAGGACCATGGGTACTGAAGGTTCATAGGGCTTGTTTTGTCTAATGCATGCAGAAGTCTGTTATGGTGCCATGTAAGTTCTGGGAGGACATTGCTTCTTAGAGACTATTTTCATTAAAATTAAAATCTAATCCAGTATGTAGCCTTAATCATTAATCCATTGTTTTAGTAAGGTTTGTTTTTGTTTTCCAGCTTCTTATGTACTAGTAGCTTTGTTAAATAGTGGAAAGTGTAGCAATTCCTAAAAAACCCAATGGAAAGGAAAGTATAGCAAAACCGGGTGGAAAGTGTAGCAATTCCTGAAGCTACTACATCAGCTACTATTTGCAACAAAGAAAGGCATTTGTATATTTTCAGTCTTTTTTCTTAAAATATTCATCTGTTGCTCAGGTTTTTTCCTTTAATCATGAAAAGTTTATTTCCAGTTGCTTCAAAACATTAATATGCTAGGAAAAAATTGTCTAAGAAGTAATAAGATTTTCATTTATGTCATCCTCATTCCCCTATTACTAGCTGCCTATGCAGTAGATCACAGCAAGGAAACATACATTATATCAGAACAAACTTTTTATTTTGATTTGATTTGTTACATGCATGCAGTGGCAGGTATTTGTTTTGGAATCAGAGAGACCAGGCTTTAAATTCTGGTTCTGCCACTTAAATGTCTCTTCCTGCAAGTTACTTGACTTCCTTAACCTCAGTTTCTGTGTCTATAAAATGGAATTATTATGCCTATCTCATAGGTTTGGTAGTAAATAAGTTAGATAATACATTTAAAATATTAGACATCCTTTGTATACTTCACATATACTAATAAATCTTATTTGCAATTGTTCTTGTAATTCCCAGTATTCTTTTTTTTTTTTTTTTTTTTGAGACGGAGTCTTGCTCTGTTGAGCCCAGGCTGGTGTATAGTGGTGCGATCTTGGCACACTGCAACCTCTGCCTCCTGGGTTCAAGCGATTCTCCTGCCTCAGCCTCCCGAGTAGCTGGGATTATAGGCACCCACCACCACGCCTGGCTAATTTCTTGTATTTTTAGTAGAGACGGGATTTCACCATGTTGGTCAGTCTGGTCTCGAACTCCTGGACCTCAGGTGATCTGCCTGCCTTGGCCTCCCAAAGTGCTGGGATTATAGGTGTGAGCTACTGCGCCCTGCCACAGCACAGTATTCTTTAGATCATGATGTAATATATATGGCCACCAGGGACTGTTTTCAGCAAGCTTAATGTTTTCATGTTATTTTTATATCCGTATTTTATTTAAATACAAAATATTTACTAGAAGGCAGGATTTTTGTTTTACCATGAAATATAGATCACAAGGAAAACATGCAAAATGTGGTAAATTAGAAATTTGTATTTTTATTTATTGGCAAAAAAAATTTTTTTTTTTTTTTGGAGACGGATCTTGCTCTGTCACCCAGGCAGTGCAGTGGTGCGATCTCAGCTTATTGCCACCTCGACTTCCTGAGTTCAAGCGATTCTCCTGCTTCAGCCTCCCAAGTAGCTGGGGACTACAGGTTCATGTCACCATGGCCAGATAATTTTTGTATTTTTAATAGAAACGGGGTTTCTCTATGTTGGTCAGGCTGGTCACGAACTCCTGACCTCAAATGATCGGGTCGCCTTGGCCTCCCAAAGTGCTGCCATTACAGGCCTGAGCCACCGTGCCTGGCCGGCAAAGAGATTTTACATGGGAAACTGATCAAATAATTACAATATACAGAAACTGTAATTGTATTTAGATTCTTGTGATGTAAAGGGGATATGGGCTTTTTTCCTTTGGGTACAAAAAGAGATGGACTGTTTTCTATTTAGATGCCATTAAAAATTTTTATACTTTTCTACTTTGCCTGTGACATATAGTGGTTATATAAAAGATAAGTGAAGACAGCCTGGCCATTGATAGTTTGTGCCTCCTTGGGGACTCCAGGTACACTTACATAAACTATAAGGAAGAACACCATAGCTCACATAGCAGGCATTTCCCAAGGAGTGTTGAGGTATACAAGAAGAGGGAATGGTTAATTCAGACTAGGGATTCCAGTGAAAGCTTCAGGAAGGGATTTCTTCTTCTACTTCTCAGTTTTAAACTTTTTAACTAAGTTAGAGGAAGATGAATTCTAGAAATGTGGGGGCAAGAGATTTTGTTAAGGAATACCTGAGTACTGACTTCCTCTGACCCTCCTGCCAATTCAGGATGTGGTTCTTGTTAGAGATGAATTTGTTCAAAAACCACAAGTGCCCAGTGTTGGTAAACATTCCTTTAACTGGAAGAAAACAGAATATCAGTAGAAAGGTAAGCCTGAGTGGAGTCCCAGTAAGAATGAAAATTTGCTATTTTCTCACCTCTGCTAGAGCTGGACCTGCAGAGTGTGTCACTGGCAGCTATGAGTACTTTTAGCTAGGGAGCTTGTGGCCAACGTAAGTCTGCCAAGACAGGCTGCACATGCACTTGGGCTCTGTGTAGCTAGTGCCATTCAGCTTAAGTTCTGTAACAGTAGCTAAGTAGAGTAGGAGCTAGATCAGGCTCCTAGATTGGGAGTGAGAAAGTAGGAGAGTGAATCTGTGTGGCTTCTTCCTGTCTGTTACCATTTGAAATGTTGCACAAATTCCATTAGGATCCTTCCCCAGAGATAACCACTGTTACAAATTTGAATATATTCTCCTAAATTCTTTGGGTACTTAAAAATACATAAAAGTATATAAATACAGTTTGGGTTTTCTTTGTCTTTACTTTTAAAATTTATAATTCTTCTTTAGTTCTTTTCTTATCAGCGTATATTTAGGGTTGCCCCCCTCATAATTTTGTGTAGTATTCCATATCTATAATATAGTTGTAACAGTATGTTTAGCAAGTTCCCATTTGGTGCCCAGCTAGATGTTTTTCTCTTTTAGAAACAACACTGTAGTGAATATCTTTGTGTCTCGTATGTTTGAGTATTTTTGTAGGACAGATACTTAGAAGTGAAATGGCTAGTTACAAGGATATGTGCAGTTACACTTTTGATAAGATACTGCCAAATTGTTCTTACATTGCTTTTATCATGTAGCAGTGTCTGAGAATCGAATGGATACAATTCGGAGTTGGAAGGAAGAGGATTCCACATAGAGAAGTGTGCATACAAGCATGGAGGTAGCAGAGCCTAGTGGGGATGGTGAGAAAGGGAGTAAAGAATTTGCTATAGAGTATGGGAAGCAGAAGGGCCTTGTGAAGGTGAGTCCAAAAGAGTAGGTTAGATCAGACAAAAAAGTATTTTTCAGTGTTTTGCTTGGAACTTTAAATTTGAAGAAACAGTGGAGCCCTTTGTAAAGATTTTAAAACAAGAGCTTTATTTCAAGAAAATAGCTAGTAATAATTGTGAAGGCTAGGCTTTTGAGGATAGGTGATTGACTATAGGACTGTTACAGTGATCCTGTGCTGTAAGGAAGAACTTAATGAAGGCCAAGGCATTAGAAATAAAAGAAAGGCATCAGATTCAAGTAGTGTTACAGAGTTAAAATCAGTTTGTAAGACTTAGCTTAGGATGGGAAGGAAAATGGTTAAATGTCGTGGCTGTCTGGGAGGATGAGTAGTGCCACTTAACGAAGATAGAAATAGGAGAAATAGATGGGCTGTGTGCGATGGCTCACACCTGTAATCCCAGCATTTCGGGAGGCCAAGGTGGGCGGATCACGAGGTCAGGAGATCGAGACCATCCTGGCTAACATGGTGAAACCCCGTCTCTACTAAAAATACAAAAAAATTAGCCTGGCGTGGTGGCGGGCGCCTGTAGTCCCAGCTACTCGGGAGGCTGAGGCAGGAGAATGGTGTGAATCCGGGAGGCGGAGCTTGCAGAGATCCGGAGATTGTGCCACTGCACTCCAGCCTGGGCGACAGAGTGAGACTCCGTCTCAAAAAAATAAAAATAAAAAAGAAATAGGAGAAATGCGTTCGATTTGTAAAATAAGGGAAATATTTAGAAAATTTATCAAAATATAAGGAAGAAAGTAAGTTACTATCCATTATTTATGTATCTCATCAGGTGTGTTCAGTTTATTTATTGTGGCAAAATATACATAAATAAAATTTACTATTTAAACAGTTTTAAACTGTACAGTTTAGTGGTAGTTAAGTACATTCTCGGTGCTGTGCAACCATCACTACCATCCATCTCCACAGCTGTTTTCATCTGCCCAAACTGAAGCTCCAAACCCATTAAATAATAACTCCCCATTGCCCCCCAGGTCCCTGGCAACCACCATTCTTTTTGTCTCTATGAGTTTGACTACTCTAAGTACTTCATGTAAGTGGAATCATGTAGTATTTGTCTTTTTGCAACTGGCTTACTTCACTTACCATAATGTCTTAAAGGTTCATCCATGTAGCATTGTCAGAATTTTGTTTCTTTTTAAAGCAGAATAGTATTCCACTGTATGCATATACCACATTTAAAATCCACTCATTGGTAGGTAGACACTTGGGTTACTTATGCTCAGATGTTTTTTGTATGTTTTTGAGGGGGTATTCTTTGTGTGTGTGTGTGTATATATATATATAAATGATCAGAGTGAATTGCTTAGTTATTAAAGAGTGAATATAATAAAATTGAGTTTGATAAAACTCTACAAACCACTGCACTCTTACATAGATCTGTTGTTACAAAATAGTGTTGTTTTCCAAAATGACGATTACAGAAGACCATACATTGTACTGTGAAAATATATCATGACCACTGGAAAAATAGCATAAAATATGTATCCTACTAGTACTAAGTACCATAATGGTCAAAGGTTTAGTATAAAGTTAATAAAAGACCTGGGATTCTTAATATATGATGATTGGATTATCATAAGGAAGTGTAATAGGTACAAAATTACTTACACTTTGAAGTGTCCAAAACAGTGAAGGTGTAATATACGTGCTAGTCTTTGAGTTCCCACACAGGTGACTTTACTAACATTTCTTTCTGTATTTTAAAAACAGTCCACTCAGTCCAGGTGCAGTGCCTCATGCCTATAAGCCCAGCACTTTGGGAGGCCAAGGCAGGAGGATCACTTGAAGCCAGGAGTTTGAGACCAGCTTGGCAGCATAGTGAGACCCCATCTCTGCAAAAAAAAAAGAAAAAAAAAAAGTTAGCGGGGTATGTGGTGCATGCCTATATAGTTGCAGCTACTCAGGAGGCTGGGGCATGAGAATTACTTGAGCCCAGGAGGTTGAGGCTGCAGTGAGCCATAATCGCGCCACTGCACTACAGCCTGGGTAACAAAGCAAGATCCCGTCTCTTAAAAAAAAAAAAAAAAAAAAAAGTCCATTCATTTATTCAGGTTTGAGGCAATGGGTTCACTACTGCTCCCCACTTTCCCAGTTCATTGTGTCATCACTATGTTCCAGATATTGTTCTAAGTGCCTTACATGTATTAAGTCTTTTCCCCCCTCCATTATTTTTACCCCAATTTTTCAAAACGAGAAAGTAAGTCATCTAGAAGTTAAGTAACTTGCCTGAAGTCTCATAGCTAGTGAGTAGTGGATCGAGGAATCAGACCCAGACAATCTTCTCTTAAGCTTTGCTGCCACTCTTAACACCTTTGTCAAGGTGCTGTCATAAGTGCTGGAAGTACAGAAATGTACACATCTGAAATTTTTTCTTTCTTCTTTTTCTTTTCTTTTCTTTTTCTTTTTTTTTTTTTTTTTTGAGATAGAGTCTCGCTCTGTCACCCAGGCTGGAGTGCAGTGGCACGATCTCGGATCTCTGCAAGCTCCGCCTCCTGAGTTCATGCCATTCTCCTGCCTCAGCCTCCCGAGTAGCTGGGACTACAGGTGCCTGCCACCATGTCAGGCTAATTTTTTGCATTTTTAGTAGAGATGGGGTTTCACCATGTTAGCCAGGATGGTCTCGATCTCTTGACCTCGTGGTCTGGCCTGCCTCGGCCTCCCAAAGTACTGGGATTACAGGTGTGAGCCACAGTGCCGGGCAAAATTTTTCTTGATCTCATGGAACATACACATTTATATTTATTAAACGTATTTTAAAATTTCTGTCCTGATTAAAATGTATAAATAGACATACAAAAATATGTAATGTAGGAAAATACTATATATAGTTAGGTAATCATATGTAATTAACATATTACCATGTTATTCCAGTATTATTTAACAAACGTTTCCATTGTATGGATGTGTCATAATTTAACCATTCCCCTGTGTTGGAAAGAAATACCCAAGCCTTTCTTAATAATCATATTGCAATGACTGTTATAACACCTTCATCATTGTCGTTTCAGATTAGTATATGAGGCTGTTTATGAAAACATTAGTTATTGGCATCTGTTTCTAACTACTTTCCTGAAGTTTATGTTTTAGCAGTAGTTTGCTAGTAGTTATTTGATCTCATAATTTCATAAACATTGTGTGTTGTAAATTCAGTAGTCAAAACCAAAACAATGAGAATTTAGTCATCAAAAAAGTGGGCCTTATTTATATTAATTTAATTTTTCCACTTTCAAAGTCTTTGCTCTCCTTGATACTGGCATCACAGTGTATTTTTAGTGTATTAATACATACAAAGTTTTGAATTATAAATGTGAATTTTGATGTAAATACAATTCTCAAAATATTAATATACACCACCAAGTAAGTTAATTTTAAAATGGAAAATTGGATATACCAAAAATCATTTTAGATTCTTATTATCATTTAGCAGTGAATGTGTGTTTTTCGCTATTCTGCCTGGAAGCGCCATTCCTAAATATTTTCTTCCATTCATTCAACAAATATTTGTGTGCCTACTGTATTTAATGGCATATCAGGTATACCTGCCATTATGAACTTTCTATATTTAGCTTATCAATCATATATTCAAAGTAGAGTTTATAGTATTTTCACATATTTAGTAGTTTCTAGTGCCTGCTGTGTTGCAGGCTTTGGTGGTTAAGTGATGATAGGTTCACAGAGATGAAAGACAAAAGTTACACCCTTTGGACCTCACAGCATAGTAAAGGAAGGAGACTGTAATAACTAGCACAGAAGTAGAATGTTTTCTAGACAGTTTCATAGGTGTTTTTTTTTTTTTTTTTTTGAGACACAGTCTCACTGTGTCACCCAGACTGGAGTGCAGTTGTATGATCTTGGCTCACTGCAACCTCCACTTCCCAGGTCCTGCCTCAGCCTCCTGAGTAGCTGGGACTACCAGTGTGCGCCACCATGACCAGCTAATTTTGTGTGTGTATGTGTGTGTATTTTTAGTAGAGGCGTGGTTTCACCATTTTGGCCAGGCCGGTCTCAAACTCCCCATCTCAGGTGATTCATCCACCTTGGCCTCCCAGAGTGCTGGGATTATAGGCGTGAGCCACTGCTCCCAGCCTCACAGGGTTTTAAATACACATTACTGAAGATAAAAATAGAGTGCAACTAAAGATAAAATAAAGATTTGTAGTTCTGTGTAGGATTCATTTGTCTGGAGGAGCAGAGTGTAGGAAACAATGTGATATCCTTTCAGGAGTGTGTGTGTGTGAGTGTGTGTGTGTGTGTGTGTGTGTGTGTGTGTCACATTCAGAGCCATTAAGTTGTTTTAAGTAGGAACGGGAAGGGGCCAGAGGGATGGACTAATGTACTAAAATAATCAGTTTGAAAAGATGGTTGTGGCTGCAGGCAGAGATTTCATTAGTTCGGGTCCCTTGTTTCTGTTCTTCATTAGTTTCTTCCCACCTACTGTGGTAGAGTTCTTTCCTATATGTAATTCTGTCACCACCATTATCAGCTTTCTGAAGAGTGACCTACATTTTGTAGTCTGCATTCCCCACAATCTACAGTAAATCTAAATCTTAAAAATATGCAATTTTTTCTGACAGTGGATTGAAAGATTTTCATCAGTTACATCTGCTCTTTCAACCAGGAAATAGTTTCATTTTCTCCTTAGCACATACTTTTTAGCCCTAGCTGGGAAACTTTCATCTTCCATTCTTTACACAAGCTGTTCCACGTGCCTAGAGTATAACAGAACCTTTCTCATCTACTTCTCTCCTAGGAAGCTCTTTATGGCTTGCCTGTATTAAAATTTTGCCTTATCGGTCATCCTAAAGTAATTTAAATTGCTTTATGACAGTAAATGAATGTATTTATTGATCAGTTATCAGTTAGTTTTACTTTGTGTAGCTTGAGTGTTCTTTCTTGTAGCTACATGATGCCACACTTGTGGTAAAAGCAGTGTGAATTCTTAGTAGATTTAAAATGTGATACATATACTTCTTACTATACCATTTCTAAAAATGAAATATTTTTTATGTTTTTATGTAAGAAAGGTGGGGTGGGGTGAGGAGGAAAGGAACAGATACCTGCCAAGTCAATCCCAGAATGGCAGTAAAACTTGATGGTTAGCCGTCTGTCTGTTCATTTTTATGAATGCTATTATAGAAGTAAGCTTTAGAAACTGGAGCTGTTTTCAGTTTAATGACATCCATGGAGTTAACCTGATTCATTAATATCAGCATCAGGAGGAGCATTGTTTGAAGAATCCCCTACCTGGTCTATTAATCAGTTTCCTTTTAGACAGGTGTATAGGTGATTTCTGGCCCTCATTCACAGAATAGAGTAGTGGTAGTTGAGAAGTGGACCTAGCATGTAGCAAGTCTTCAGACCAGTGTTTTAAGTAATTTTTATTCCTTGAGAAGAAAATTGAAGAAACAATTGGGGCAAAGAGATTTGTGGGGTTTTACTAGAAAGATCTCGATAAAGCAAGGACTGTCGCTCTACCCCTCATTCATATGAGGGTTCACATTAAAAATGACAGTGTTACACAGTGGTAGCAGCAGCTTTTTTGTTTTTCTTAGTCATGGCAGCAGTTAACACAGTGCACTAGTGGTTTAACATACCAACGCTTAAGGCCTTGTTTTTTGTTTTTGTTTTTAAGTCATTGAAATTATGAGACTATCATTCAAATGGAAGCATTATAGTTCTTCGGAACCATTATGATCTCAAAACGAAAGGAGAATGATACAGATACACTGGCTGAGGTGTTTTGAGGTGCATCGAAGTGTTCCGAGCTGTGACTTACCTTAACATGTTCTTGAAGTACCATGGCGTGGATTAAAAGGTATGCTTTAGAAATCTCCCAGTGACCCCAAGGTCATGGATAGAATGAACACTCATGATTCTGTATTTAGTTATTGCATATTTAAGATATTCTGTATTTAGTTACTGCATATTTAAGATATATAACTTTTGATTATAGATGTGGTTATGGATTTATGGTAGTATTTTTTGTGACAAAAACCCATGGATTTTCTTTTTCCTTTATGATACATGGTTATGGAAGATACTGTGGTAAATATTTTCCCTAAGTTTTTATAGTAATGGGCTGTAATTTCATTCAACAAATAGTTTAGGGATTATTCATGTATTACTCTGTAATTATCTTTTACATCATAGACTAGTTCTCTACAGAACTGTCATTTTATGGTAGCCTGAATAGGAAATAGTTGGATGAAGTCTTCAGTTTGGGTACTAATTTGACCAAACAAAACAATTTCTGTTTGGGCCATTTAGTACAGTTTTTTTCTTTTACAAAGAATTTTCACTTAAAGGAAAATGAGTTATTTATTTATTTATAATTTTTATTTATTTGTTTTTGAGATGGAGTCTTGTTCTGTTGTCTAAGCTGGAGTACAGTAGTGCGATTTCGGATCACTGCACCCTCCGCCTCCCGGGTTCAACCAATTCTTCTGCCTTAGCTTCCTGAGTAGCTGGGACTACAGGAACGCATCACCACACCTGGCTAATTTTTGTATTTTTAGTAGAGACGGGGTTTCACCATATTGGCCAGGCTGGTCTCGAACTCCTGACCTTATGATCCACCTGCTTCGGCTTCCGAAAGTGCTGGGATTACAGGCGTGAGCCAACACACCCAGCCTATTATTTATTTATTTTTTTGTTGAGACAGAGTCTTGCTCTGTTGTCCAGGCTAGAGTGCAGTGGCACGATCTCAGCTCACTGCAATCTCTGCCTCCTGGATTCAAGCAATTCTCCTGTCTCAGTCTACCGAGTAGCTGGGACTACAGGCGCCTGCCACCATGCCCGGCTCATTTTTGTATTTTTAGTAGAGATGGGGTTTCACCGTATTTGTCAGGCTGGTCTTGATCTTCTGACCTCAGGTGATCTGCCCGCCTCAGCCTCCCAAAGTGCTGGGATTACAGGTGTGAGCCACCACGCCTGGCCAAAAATGAGTAATTTAAAAAATTAATATTGTGATTATTGTTTATTTAACAATGTATGTATGCAGTTATTCATGTGTTTGTGGTATATAGTTTTGCTCTTGTGGTTACTAGTATAGTAATTCTAGTCTTTATAATACCCACTTAACCATCAAAAACCTTTAAAGTTTTTATTTTTGTAAAATTTTGAGTGATGTAATAAGTTTCTTAATTATATGAAATCTTGGAAACCTGATTTTTGTACTCTGTGTTTGGTATTAAATGCTCTTTTTAAAGAGTGATAGAAGTGAATGAAGAATGCTGAATTCATTAATGTTACATCAGATTCAGAACTCTCTTTTAGGTAATAGAAGAAACAATATTGGGAAGACAAGTTTAAATCAATCATGGATAGATAAGTGTAATAGAAATAGAAACAAGTGGACTATAAATACTGGTATAGTCCATGATTTTTGTCAGTTAGTCTACCTTAATGTTAAAATCCTTTTGTTATGTTAGCAGTTATATTCTTAATGGAATTTACTTGTTAAAGTAAGATGAAACTGCTTTATATTAAACTCTAGTCCATAATGACAGTGATCTAATCAAGTTACAAGGTAGAATAATCTGCTTATTAGCCAAGGCAATCAATCAGTTCAATCAGGAATTTTATGTCTGTTGGGACAGAATAGTATCCACCCTCCAAAAAGATATTCTTGGACATAATGGTTTCAAGATAGTGTTCAATGTGTTGTTTACAAAATTGTTTCTTGATAATACTTGCGATCTCAACTTTCACATTTCTTTTTGGGGTAGCACTTGAGAATCCATTTGTTTTGTTTTAACTCCACAGAGGTTTATGATGTACAGCTAGAGTTGGGAAGTCCGGTTCTCTTTGGAAGACTTTTTTTTCCCCCCTTTCTGAAATGGAGTCTTGCTCTGTTGCCCAGGCTGGAGTGCAGTGGTGTGATCTTGGCTCACTGCAACCTCCACCTCCCGGTTCAAGCAATTCTCCTGCCTCAGCCTCCCCAGTAGCTGGGAATACAGGCGTGAGCCACCATGCCCAACTAATTTTTTGTATTTTTAGTAGAGACAGAGTTTCAGTATGTTGACCAGGCTGGTCTCGAACTCCTGACCTCATGATCTGCCCATCTTGGCCTCCCAAAGTGCTGGGATTATAGGTGTGAGCCACCGTGCCTAGCCTGGAAGTCTTTATAGCTTTGTGGTTAAAAGCTTACTTAGATCCTGGGGTCACTTCACCTGCATTTCAAACCTAACCCTTCCCTTGTTATTGTGACAGGTTCTAAGAGTGACTTGAAAAAACCCATACATTTCTATATTTTTAAAACAGCATATTGTTATATAATTGTATAGTATGATTTATATATAGATAATTGTACATATACACACAGTACAGGTTTAGGCATGTAGGAAGCCAGTGTCAGATTAAGTGTTGATTATTAAATGAAGTACACTGGTATAGTCCATGATTTTTGTCAGTTGGTCTACCTTAACGTTAAAATCCTTTTGGTATGTTAGCAGTTATATTCTTAATGGAATTTACTTGTTAAAGTAAAATGAAACTGCTTTATATTAAACTCTAGTCCATAATGACAGTGATCTAATCAAGTTCCAAGGTAGAATAGATTAGAATTTCTTTTTGTAGAGGGTGCGCTATTACATTTTTCTTATCCTGACTGAGTCTTGTACTCTTCTATGCTATTCCTAGAGTAAAATAAGCCATCACTATTTGACTGATGTTTTCAGTTCTTTGGGCTTTTTCTCATCAGTGAAAGAAGGTGGCCACTGGAATCTGCTACTTTATCCATGATCATCTTATCCTGCTGGGTTGATTTCTGTGTTTTCTAAAGCTGTGTTTTTCAAATTGCAGGCTTCAGCACATTCATGAGTGGGTAAAGAAAAATTCAGTGGGTTATGACCAGCATTAAAGCATGTATTAGAATAGAAAATAAAATATCAGTGCATTGAATATAGAAAAGAATGTATTTCTTAAAACTTCTGTTTGGCCGGGCGCGGTGGCTCAAGCCTGTAATCCCAGCACTTTGGGAGGCCGAGACGGGCGGATCACGAGGTCAGGAGATCGAGACCATCCTGGCTAACACGGTGAAACCCCGTCTCTACTAAAAAATACAAAAAACTAGCCGGGCGAGGTGGCGGGCGCCTGTAGTCCCAGCTACTCGGAGGCTGAGGCAGGAGAATGGCGTAAACCCGGGAGGCGGAGCTTGCAGTGAGCTGAGAACCGGCCACTGCACTCCAGCCTGGGCGACAGCGAGACTCCGTCTCAAAAAAAAAAAAAAAAAAAAAAAATACAAATAGGCTGGGCGCCGTGGCTCACGCTTGTAATCCCAACACTTTGAGAGGCTGAGGCAGGTGGATCACAAGGTCTCGAGTTTGAGACTAGCCTGGCCAAGATGGTGAAACCCCATCTCTACTAAAAATACAAAAGTTAGCCAGGCATGACTGCGGGCGCCTCTAGTCCCAGCTATTTGGGAGGCTGAGGCAGGAGAATCTCTTAACCCAGGAGGTGGAGGTTGCAGTGAGCTGAGATGACGCCATTGCACTCCAGCCTGGGTGACAGTGTGAGACTCTGTTTCAAAAAAATGAATAAATAAGTAAAATAAAAAAGAAAATACAAATAAAATGATGATGCATACTAAAACCTGTCAGTTCAAGCTGAGCGTGGTGGTTCACACCTGTAATCCCAGCACTTTGGGAGGCTGAGGTGGGCGGATCACCTGGGGTCAAGAGTTCAAGACCAGCCTGGCCAACGTGGCAAAATCCCATCTCTACTAGAAATCCAAAAATTAACCAGATGCGGTTAATCTCAGCTACTTGGGAGGCTGAGGCAGGAGAATTACTGGAATCCAGGATACAGAGGTTGCAGTGAGCCAAGATCATGGCACTACACTCCAGCCTGGGCAACAAAACAAGACTCTTGTCTTAGAAAAATAAAAATTAAAAATAAAACCTCTCAATTCACTTTTCATTTTTTATATGTTAGGGCTTGTTTGTATAATAGGTGCTTCTTTAATTCAGAAGGCAAATATAAATTTAAAGTTGCAAAAAATTAAGCATAAATCAAATACATTACAGATATTGAAGGCAGTTAAATGTTCAAATGTTAAACCTTCTGTTTTTGTGAAGATTTCGATAGCATTTAAAATTTTATTTTTCTTGGATTAGTTCCTGTGCCTACTGCAGTGTCCTCATAACAGCAGATGTTTGCTTTATAGATTTATTGAGGATGATCACAGAGTTTTTGGTGAATATTTTAAAATAAATAAGGCTTCAAAGCAGGGTGGTATCAGCATATGTATATTTTAAGATTGTCTAAAATATAGTTTCTTCTTAGAAAACAGTAAGAGGATGAAGACTTCTGGTAAATTGTTTCATAGTGGTGGAATTGTACATTAGTTTTCTACACTTGGGAGTTGAAAAATGGAAGAATTATTTGCCAAAAGAGGAGGACAAAAGATAATACGCATAATTCATCTTTTTCTGCAAGTTCTTGGAAATTGAGTCAAAGTACATAGTTCAGTTCTCTGAATTGGGCATGATATGCTCTTCAGAAATCATGTTTTGAAATTACAGAAGATAAATAACCTCTCCCAATCAGTGTGTTAACTACCCTGATGATGGTTGCTTGTCTTTGTACAGATGTGTGCAGGCATACATCTTCAGTGGTGGAGGCAGTAAATGAAAACATATGGATTCAGAGTATGGAAGAGTTGAATTTATTTTTTTCTATTGCTTTGTTTCACCAGATTCTCCCTATTCCGCATTAACCCCTTGTCTTCTCCCAGATTATCCAACTCTTCCTAGTCTTTTCCATAGCATTGGTTTGGCTTTTTGGCGATATATGAGAGGATTGGTTTTTTTCCCCGTTATGTTTAGTCACTTCAGTCTCACCGCTTTCCACCTCATGCAGCTTATCCTGTTGGAAGCACAAGGTTTCGTGTTGTCTCTCTGTGGAATTTGTTTCTTCAAAGCTTTGTCTTTTTCCTTTGGTTGTCATCATGCATGTTAGCAGCTTGTATTCTTTTTTTTTGGTGAATTTCTCCTCCTAGAGTGTACTTTAGAAGGAAACTAAACTGCATTCTAGTTTAGTTGGCCCCAAACTGAGATCAGTAGCCAGAGATGGCACCCAGGGGTGATGAGGGGATTAAAAATGCCTATAGAAGTGTTGTTGGCAGCAGCTAAGCAGCTAGATTAATCAAATGTGCATGAAATTTAACTTTAAATAAACTCCTTTATTGTTGAATTTTCAGTGGAAAAACTAACTTGAGTGGGAAATTCTAGCCCTGGGGCAGGGATAGGCCAGAGATAAGGAACACAAATATGCTTATAAAATGGGGGTGACTGGGTGCAAGCAGAACACACTGAAAGCATTCATATTTGATATAAACAGTCACTATCTCTGTAGGGAGCCAATTTTCAATCCTTGGTCTACTTTCTAAATCTATTCTTTCCCCCACCCTCATTAACAGATTTTGCTTATTTTGTTGACTCCTGTATCTCCATCCCCTGGGACAGTGAATAGTCATAACAGGTATTCAGCAAATATTAGTCAAATGAATGAACTTTTGATAATACTAGGTTTTTAAGACATGCATCTATCCTGTCATGGCAGAACAGGTCATACTCTTATTTACCAACTTCTTAACTTAAACTGAGAGAATAACTAGATACATAAGAAGGTAATCTTATTTTGAAATGATTTCAATTTCTAGAAATTTGTCATCACTGAACTCTTGTGAGTTGGGGATTGGTACATCTGAAGGCCAAGAAAATCTGAGTGTGTTATGCTAACATTGAATCAATATTTCACTTAAAAGATTTCCTTTACCAAATGATTTACCCCGTCTTCACAACAGCTCTGCAGATTGCTAACAATTAACATTCCTATTTTACAGAGATGGAAGCTGTAGAGTAACTATAAAAGTGTTGGGATTTTTTGTTTGTTTGTTTTTGTTAGAAAGACCTGGATTTTGAGGAAGCAAAATGTAGAAAGAGTTTATGTAATAATTCACCAGATTTTTCTCACAGTGGTGGATATCCAAGTGTGAGATTATTTGATTGTGATCTGTGCTCGTATTCCACAGAAGAAAAGCTCTGTATTTCAACTAAAACATTTCCATATTTGGGACTGACCAGATTTGGTTTGTTAGGAGGTGGACAGTTGCCCTTTTATGGCCACTAGATACTCCATTGCTCTCTTTTATTCTCTTCAACTTGGTGGCTGTGACACTCCCTCAGTCTTTTCTTTCTCTCTTTTTTTTCACTGCTCTTTTGTACTCCAGTGTCCTCTGCTTTCCTCCCTCTCTCTTCCAACCTTCCAGCCCCTTTCTCTCTCTTCTCCCATTCCTCATTTACATGCAGCCTGAACAAACAAGAGTTTGCTGTACATTCTGCCTGTAAAAGAATAATACGTGAACGTTGCTTTGAGTCAGAGAACGGGGCAGGTCAAGTGAGAAGTGATCTGACCAACAAGGATCCAGTCAGGAGGATGCTGTGAAATAGCATAAATCTTAGATCTTAGGAGATGGTTCAAAAAGGAGAGAGCTGATCCAGGACGAGTAGTAATTCTTTTTCAGAATAAAGACCTTGTCGAATATAATGACTGGACCAGTGGTTTTAATTTTAGAGAAATACTAGAACCAAACCAAAACATTGATAGATAGTAGAAAAAATTAACAGTTAGAATTACTCCCCTTTAACTGGATTTTTGTTCCAAAGTTCAAATTTTTACTTAGAATTAAGGTTTTCTTTGCAATCTGAAATTCTCCTTTATATCTTGAACTGCTAACATTTTAAAAGCACAGGTAATCAATCTGTTAACTAATAACATTATGACTAATAATATTGCCATTATTATCTTAAACACAGTGGTATAATATTGTTACTACAGTAAAGAATTGCCTGGGTGTAACTGCTGGCGACCTGAACATGGTTTATCACATTTTCCGATCAATTAGTTTTAGACTCAACAAAACTACATGAAGGAATTTGTAAGGTGTATTGAGAGACTCCCATTTAGATCTTGATACCACTTCTTTATAGAATCTGTCAAAAATGTGAATTATCACTTTTTTGAAGTGGCAACATGCTTCATGAAAGAACATCGCTTGTGGAGCAAGTAATAGTAACCTATAGTGTTGTATCTTTGTAGGGCATTCTCCATGTGAAAAATAGTTCTATCAATTTTAGCTACCTGAATTTGGTTAAATAGTTCCCTTTTCTCTCCATTGTAAAACTTGAAAAGTTAGGGGCCGGGCACGCTGGCTCACCCCTGTAATCCCAGCACTTTGGGAGGCGGAGGCTGGCGGATCATGAGGTCAGGAGATCGAGACCATCCTGGCTAACATGGTGAAACCTCGTCTCTACTAAAAATACAAGAAATTAGCCGGGCATAGTGGCAGGTGCCTGTAGTCCCAGCTACTCTGGAGGCTGAGGCAGGAGAATAGCGTGAACCTGGGAGGTGGAGCTTGCAGTGAGCCAAGATCACTCCAGCCTGGGTGACAGAGCGAGACTCCGTCTCAAAAAAAAAATAAAAAAAAAAAATTGAAAAGTGAATGTCAACTTACAATTTTTTTCTCCATTGTGGAAATTAACTTAAACATTACAGATCTGCCGGGCGCGGTGGCTCAAGCCTGTAATCCCAGGACTTTGGGAGGCCGAGATGGGCGGATCACGAGGTCAGGAGATCGAGACCATCCTGGCTAACACGGTGAAACCCCCGTCTCTACTAAAAAATACAAAAAAAAAAAAAAACCAGGCGAGGTGGCGGGCGCATGTAGTCCCAGCTACTCGGAGGCTGAGGCAGGAGAATGGCGTAAACCCGGGAGGCGGAGCTTGCAGTGAGCTGAGATCCGGTCACTGCACTCCAGCCTGGGCAACAGAGCAAGACTCTGTCTCAAAAAAAAAAAAAAAAAATTACAGATCAGTTTTTTAAAAATCATTTTTAAACTGTGCTTTAATCATTGATAAATTGTAATTGATCTAAATAATAATGTAGTTTAATAGATAAGATTCCATAATAATCTTTTTGTTTTGGTTGCATGTGTTTTAACAGATGACTTGCTGTTATAGTTTATTCATATAGTGAGCATTTACTGCGTACAGATTTGTATTTGAGAACTCGATATTGTACACGCTTGAGTCATCTTGAATGTGAATAATACAAGCTTCTAACTTTGGCCATATTTCTCTAATGGGTGTGTGTGCTATTAAGAAAAAATACTGGCCAGCATTAAAAGTTATAGCCTAAAATATTTAGTGTGCATTTCCAGTTTGTTTGGAAACTAGTTGGCATTTTTGAATTTTTCTCAGCACTAATACAGTGGTATGGCATTTTCTTCATTGCTAGGTTACTTAGTTATAATTTTTTAGGAGTCTGAATTTGACTGATCCCTACAGCTGTTAACACAGATGTCCCTGGTTTATTTCACTTTATGGTATTGCTTCATATTCTCAAATTGGAATGTTACAGTATTTCATCCTTGGGATTCAACAGTTTTGGTTTGCTGAGAAATCAATTACAGATTAAGAAGTGATTTCTTTGAAACATTAAATAATGATAGATGGCTTGTTTACTGGGAAAAGAGAATGAATGTTACCAGTGAATTGGGATAAAGTCATTATTTTGGAAAGGCAAAGAATACAAGTTTATGGAACAGAATATGGTTTCCTTATTTGTTTTGTATGTGGGGCTCATTATCTTTAACCTTCGTTGATCTTGTGGAGTCAGAAATGAGGGAAAGCCTCACCTTGTGGCTTTCCCGCCTTCGTTTTTCCTTTTTAAATTAGAAATAATGCTGACCTCTCAGGATTGTTAATCAGACTTAAATGAGAATACACATAAGGAGATGTATTCTGTCTATTGCTGTCTCGTTCACTTTGCTAAAGGAGATGTATTCTGTCTATTGCTGTCTCGTTCACTTTGCTATATGAAGCCAGTTGAGGAAGCTACAGGTATAAGTGGCAATGAGAGCTTCATCTAATCTTACGGATTTAGAGAATGGAGATAGAGAAGATAATTTGGAAATCCAGTTGATGGAATTTGTCAGTGAACTACCTGTGCTGGAAGGCAAGATGATGGAGGAGGTCAGTAGTACTAGTGCTGTAGACAGTAGACATTCTGCGTGACTTTAGGAAACATGCCTGTACAGAAGTTGGTGAGAGAAGGAATATTAAGAATTAAATAGCTACAGTGGAGCTCGTCTTTAAAGCAAAACTAGTCTCCTGTTTCTTAATTAAGCGATTTGACGTAGGGACATTGACTAGACAGTAAACTAATAAATTAACTCTGTAACACAACACCTTTGCAGCTTGTACAATTTAAGTTCGTACATAGCAAAGTACCAAGTAAATACATAACATGAATGACTCAAAACTCTGAAAATCATGTTCACTTTCTAGGGGCCTTGTTCTTGTCTTCTGCATTGCCATCCCAACTCACTCTCTTAAGGCTTTCCCTCCTATACTAGTGTTTCCATAAGTTACTGATGATGCATACATTATTCAGTGCTTGGTGATCTGTCCAGTCTCAATTCCAAGCCTTTCCTTTGTGTGTGTTGAATAGAGGCAAACATCGTCAGATGTTTGTAGAAGCATTAATCAGCCTGTAGTATTTCCCAAGGCAAAGCAACTTGCAGTTAGATCTTGCACCGTCGAGCCCTGTGCTTCTGTGCTGTTTATTTCCCTTTCAGAGCCTCATGGCCTCCCGTGAGGCTTGAGTGAGCAGATACTAGCTGGTGGGCCTGCTGTTTTGGTCCTAGCAATGCAGGAAGGCAACATGACAGCTTAATGGCTCAGATACACTTTGGCAGAAAGCCATTCTTTAAGCTTTGAATTGTGGTTAAGACTGCTTCTTCAGAGTGGTTTTCATTTTTACCACAAATGTAGGTTTGATCATTATAATGTAAGTTACAATTGAAAAGAAGAAATATAAGTTACAATTCAAAAGAAGAAATGTATTGTTTCGTATTAATACTCAAGCAAGAAAGGCATTTCCTTTTTCAGGTAGTGGTGTTACATAAAATGTTTTGGAAATCTCTTCTCCCCCATTCTGAACATAGGAATTTTGATTCCCATCATTTTATTTTAGTTTATTGTGTTATTTTTAAACTCATATATAAAATATCTACAATGTCCTATTTTATATGTGTTTAAAAGTGGCAATTGCCATATTTAATTTTTTCCTTAGGGGCAGGCTTCTCTGAAATAGCTCAACCCATTATAAACCTGACTCATGGTCTTGTCTTTGTGCATTAGACCTTATTTCGAAGGGCTCCATAAATGCTCTGGTCTGTGTTATTGAAAAGGAAAGATGCACTGCTGAATTCAAGTACATGAAAATACCAAACTGTGTGTCAAAGGCTTGGCTGCTAAGAAATTGGCCAAACATGGTTTGATGGAGGCTGAGCTGGTACTGTGTCTGTGTAATTTCTACCAACAGAAAAAAGAACACAAAACCTCTTCGTTAAATGGAACTATATGTAGATTCATGTTCTTTTTCAATTTAGAAAAAAAGCGTTCCTTGCAGAATTCCGATTGATAGTGTAAGCCATACATTCAGAAGACTGTCACAGTCTCTACTGCAATTGTAACATAGTGCTCTTGTGCAGGAAAAATGCAAGATAAATTGTTTCAGAATCAGATTTATGACATATATGTGCACACCCAAGTGTCTTTGTGTGTATATATGTAGTCAAAGTGTGACACCCATAACAGATGTCTTTAGATTTCCTGAATTTTGTGTTTACAGCTTTATGTTACCTTTTTTTTTTTTTTTTTTAAAGAGATGGAATCTTGCTCTGTCACCCAGGCTGGAGTGCAGTGGCACGATCTCGGCTCACTGCAGCCTCTGCCTCCTAGGTTCAAGCGTTTCTCTTGCTTCAGCATCCTCAGTAGCTGGGATTACAGGTGCCCACCGCTACATCCAGCTAATTTTTTGTATTTTTAGTAGAGATGGAGTTTCATCATGTTGGCCAGGCTGGTCTCGAACTCCTGACCTCAGGCGATCCACTCGCCTCAGCCTTCCAAAGTGTTAGGATTACGGGTGTGAGCCACTGCGCTCTGCCATGTTTATAGCTTTAGAAAACATTTTCTTACTTCTAGTAATCAGGGAAAAATTTACTCTGTACCCTTGTAAAATTTAGTCAGTAACTGAAGGATTGGGAAGGTAATGAGTTTCCTTTCAGATTTTTTGTTGCCCTCCTCACTCACACCAAATCAGTGCTATATCATAGAAGGTTTTAGGTCAGTTAATGCACTTTACAGTTCTGTCATAAAAATTCATATCCTGTCACCCTTTTTTTTCTTTTCTTTTTTTTTCCTAGATGGAGTCTCACTGTGTCACCCAGGCTGGAGTGCAATGGCACAATCTCCACTCACTGCAACCTCCGACCCCCAGGGTTCAAGCAGTTCTCCTGCCTCAGCCTCCCGAGTAGCTGGGACTACAGGCATGCACCACCATGCCCAGTTAATTTTTGTATTTTTAGTAGAGACAGGGTTTCACCATGTTGGCCAGGATGGTGTCAATCTCTTGACCTCGTGATCCACCTGTCTCCCAAAGTGCTGGGATTACAGGCGTGAGCCAATATACCTGGCCCCTGTCACCCTTTCACATTGTAGTGTCCATAATTGGAATGCAATTAAATTCTGTCCTAATGCAGAGTACGTGGAAAATCATGAACATTATAATCTAGTTAACATTTTTGAGCAGAATTTACCAGTATATGAACTTGCACAAGGTAGTTTCTAAGCTGATTTCCTCATCTGTATGATGAGGATAATAATACCTACCTGGTAAGATTGATGTGGGGGCTGGGCGTGGTGGCTCATGCATGTAATCCCAGCACTTTGGGAGGCTGAGGCAAGGGGATCACTGGAGCTCAGGAGTTCGAGACCAGCCTGGGCAACATGGTGAAACCCTGTTTCTACAAAAAAATACAAAAATTAACTGGGTATGGTGCCTCACACCTGTGGTCCCAGCTACTGGGGAGTAGGATCACTTCAGCCTGTGGAGGTTGCAGTGAGCCAAGATTACATCACTGCACTCCTGCCTGGGCGACAGAGCGACACCCTGTCTAAAAAAAAAAAAAAAAAAAAAAAAAAGAATGTGGGTATGATGTGAAATATGCATACAAAGTATGTAGCATAGTGCCTGCCCTCCAGTAGCTGCTCTTGTAATGTACTTCATATGGATAGGCACCGTGTTTCTTATTTGCTGCTATCTGTTCCAAGTGTCTAGTGTGGTACCTAACACCTAATGGGTGTTGAATAGTGAAAGGGAAAAGGAACCAGAATCTAGGAGAACAGTTAATTATTACCATTCTCCCTCATTCCTCTTCGTCTCAGTTTTAGGTGAAATAGGCAAAAGAATTTCACTACTTTAACAATTTGAAGTGAGGGTGAGAAATAAGAGAGAAAGTGCAAGGAAGAAAACTGTGTGACATCTTGTATGTACAAGCCAGTTTTCCATAATCACATTGTGGATTTTCCATGGAAGACCTTCAGTCCCCAGCAGTCTTCGTTGGGATGCACACAAAGCACACACGAAGCCCATCATGTAGCAAGTCAGGGGAAAGGGATGCTTGCTGTGTGCTGTCTGGCTGCCCTTCCTAGGGAGGTGTGGATTCTAGAACAGACTTCACTATGCTTCTCTCTCCTTTTGTATCCTTACCTTGATGGTAATAGGAACAATTTATATTCATACATATACTCCTCAGGTTCCTTTTTATTTCTTTTTTATTGCTAGTTTTGACACCTACTTGTCTGTTTTTTCTGTTACTGGGCAGCTGGATCCACCTGACCTGGCAGTAACATAGGACCCCTCACAACTGAGCTTAGTTATCCCTTTCTAAGCCATAGTTTAAGGACAAACTAAATATTTTTTTTTTTTGTGGTAAAATATACATAATGTGAAATTAACCATTTTAGCCAATTTTAAGTCTGCAGTCCAGTGGCATTAAGTACATTGATGTTATTGTGAATGTACTTAACCATCACCAGCATCCATCTCCAGAACTTTTCATCCTCCCAAACTGAAACTCTGTACTCATTTAACAATAACTCTCCATTCTCCCTTCTCCCCCAGGTCCCTGGTAGCCACCAATTTTTCTGTCTCCATGAATTTGACTACTAGGTACCTCATATAAGTGGAATTACATCATATGTGTCCTTTTGTGTTTGGCTTACTTCACTTAGCATGTCTTCAAGGTTTATTCATGTTGTGTTGTAACATGTATCAGAATTTCTTTTCAGGCTGAATCATATCCCATCATATGTATGTATGTACCACATTTTTGTTATCCATTTGTTCACTGTCAGTGTACATTTGAGTTGTTTTCCACCTTTTGGCTATTGTGAATAATGGTACTGTGAATATTAGTGTACAACTGTCTTTTAATTCCAGCTTTCATTTTTTTCTGAGTATATGCTCAGAAGTGGAACTGATAGATCATATGGTAATTCTGTGTTTGTTATTTTGAGGAACCATACTGTTTTCCATAGTGGCTGTACCATTTTGCATTCTCACTAGCTATGCATGAAAGTTTCCAGTTTCCCTCATATCCTTGCCAACCCTTGTTACTTTATTGTTATTGTTTTTTGTTTTAAATCAGAGCCATCCTAATGGGTATAAAGTGGTATCTCACGGTTTTGATTTGCATTTCGCTAATTAGTGAGGTTGAGCATCTTTTCATGTGCTTATTGGCTACTTGTGTATCTTCCTTAGAGAAATGTCTATTCCTTTGCTCATTTATAAACCAAGTTTCTTTGTTGTTGAGCTGTAGGAGTTCTTTATAAAATCCTGTATCGATATTTGATTATATGTATTTTTAAGGCAATATAAATATATACTTGTTTTGAAGGGACCATTTCAGTTTCACAGTATTCATTAGATTAGATATCATTCAGTAATCCAGCCTTGAAAGAGTAGTAGTGGACTTACTTAGTGCTGGACACTATTATAGTGCTTTATATATATTAACCTTTTTGATTACAAGTACATTTATCTGTGTTTTCCGTTGAAGTAACTGAGGCACACAGAGTTTGAGTAAATTTCTTGCTCTAGGTCACACCACTAGTTTGCAATAAAGCCAGGATTTCAGTTTAAGCAACCTAGTTCCTGAGTCCATGCACATAGCCGGTATGAGAAACTGTGTATGTGCTCTCATCAAGTGACACTTTTCAGGTCTTAAACACTGCTTTCCCTCTGTCAAAGATTTATCTTACTTTTTCCAGTGGCCAAACTAGAAGGCAGACAAAATCATCAGGGAACTGTGACTGAAATTCATAAAGGCATGTGTGCCATTTTAAAGGCAGTTCATAAGATGAAGTGAGGCATCTGAAGGAGTTATTAGTAACAACTGAATAAACACTTGGAACCTCTTTAAAGTTTCATTGTATTTCTCTTTGTGGCAAACCCTTAGGTTTGATGTGATTCTTTGTTTGAGTCAGGCATATATTTTCTAAAATGGTTTCCCTAGTGAAATTCGCTTACTGAGACATTTTTTTTCCTGTAAATTCTTTACTTATTTGCCTTTCTCTGTTTTTATTTTAAGCCGCTTATATTCTAGAGTTGGTGCTTGAGTGGCTATCAGTTGATGTGTAGAGAATGCAGTTTTATCTTGTATCTTGTAGTTTAAGCCAAACTTAATTGGTAAGACAAAACAAAACTTCTTTGTCAAATTATATAATGCATTTTAAAGCAAAATGCAATTTTTGTCGCTGCCCGTTGTCACTAGTAATCACGTGTAGGGTGTGTGTGTTTTATGTATACACTGTGGAAGGGGAGATGAGAAATGTAGATCTCATTTCTCTTTCAATATTGATGTTACTAACTGGGTGACTTTTTGTGTGAGTATATAGGCATAACTGGGAGGTACTGTGTTAACTAGCAATTTATTCCTCATTGTACACGTGGATTTAAAATGTTTTTGTTACTACAAATGTTGCTTTATTGGACATCTTTGTATCCATGTTTTGGCACAGTAACAGATTATCTACCTGTATAATAAATTTCCAGAATTGACATGGTTAGGTCAAAGGAATGCACATCTTGAATTATAATAGACATTGGCAACATGTTAAAAGGGTGCACAAATTTAAACTCCTGACAGTGTGTGCAAGTTCTTTTGTCTCCACTTGCACACTGACACTGGGTATTATCAAACTTTAAATCTGCAGCAAGAAATTCTTCAGTAATTGTCTTAATAACATAGAAATTAGGCCAGGAAGCTGGCCAGAATCTCTTACATGTCACCTCCGATGAATGTTTTTTGGATAGGCTTGTCACTACTAGGTTCTGTAGCAAGCAGAGATAGGCCGGCATCTTGATTAAGAGATGAGTGCTTCTCTAGGTGTAACTTCTTTGTTCTGATATTTCAGCTTGCAGAAAAGTTGCACAAATATTAGAAGGAAGTTCCCCCAGATACCTCAGTGTTAACATTTTACATTTACCTTATCCTTGTGTATATCTGTACGTACACATATGCATACACATACCCACACGCATGCAAACTGTTTTCCCTGCTTAAACCATTTGAAGGTAAGTAGACGTTATACCCCATTCTTCTTAAATACCACAGTGTGTGGTTCTAAAAGTAAGGATGTTCTCTTCCATAACCACTGTACAGTTATCAAAATCTGGAAATTAAAATTGCTAAAATCCTATCATGTAATTTACAGATTTTGTACAGATTTTGCCAGTTGTCAGTGTAATGTCTTTTTTTTTTTTGAGACGGAGTCTCGCTCTGTCGCCCAGGCTGGAGTGCAGTGGCCGGATCTCAGCTCACTGCAAGCTCCGCCTCCCGGGTTCACGCCATTCTCCTGCCTCAGCCTCCCGAGTAGCTGGGACTACAGGCGCCTGCCACCTCGCCCGGCTAATTTTTGTGTTTTTAGTAGAGACGGGGTTTCACCGTGTTAGCCAGGATGGTCTCGATCTCCTGACCTCGTGATCCGCCCGTCTCAGCCTCCCAAAGTGCTGGGATTACAGGTGTGAGCCACCGCGCCCGGCCAGTGTAATGCCTTTTATAGCAAAAGTAAATTCTGGACTGTAGGTCCCTTTCAGTTGCTGTGTGTCCTTAGTCTCCTTTAAAATGGGCCTGTTTTTTGTTTCATTTTGTCAGCTGTTCCACAATTGGGATTTGTTCCTCAATTTGGCTTTGTTCCTTACATTTAGATTCTGGTTCTGTGTTTTTGGCAGTAATAGAGTATCAGAGAAGTGACGGTGTCTTCTTAATGTACTATATCAGGAGGCATTTGATGTCAGTTTGTCTCATTCAGTCTTGATATATGAAATGTGGAGTAGTTTGCCCAGAGTCTGATTGCCCCTCTTTTTTTGAGGCCATAGATTTAAAAAATTTCTTTTTGAGGCCATACTTTTCATTTAAGGCCTTCATATAAGATATTAATGGAGACCCGTATTCTCACAGCTTAGTTGTGGTGTCTGGATAGTGGGGCTTATGGCTGTTAGAGATTTAACCCAGGGGAATCCCTCTCCAGGTATGGATATTTGGAAAGACATGAACCAAACCTGGGAACAATATTGGAGGAACCCAAAAATCCAGATGCTGAGGGTGGCTGCAGTTGATGCTGTTCATTTACCCTCATTTAGATCTTTTCATTCTTCCTGCTTCTTTACGTAAACTGCTGGCAGAATGTTATAAAGAGAAGTTCATTGGTGTTTGTTTTTTTTTAATTGAAAAAAGTAGAATAAAAGGACTTTTAAAAATTAAGTAAAAGAGACTGAGTGCGGTGGCTCAGGCCTGTAATCCCAACCCTTTGGGAGGCTGAGGCAGGTGGATCACTTGAGGTCAGGAGTTCAAGACCAGCCTGGCCAACATGGTGAAACCTTATCTCTATAAAAATACAAAAATTAGCTGGGCATAATGGTGGGTGCCTGTAATCCCAGGTACTCAAGAGTCTGAGGTGGGAGAATTGCTTGAACCCAGGAGGTGGACACTGCAGTGAGCCAAGATCGTGCCATTGCACTCCAGCCTGGGCAACAGAGCAAGACTCTCCATCTCAATAAAATAAATAAATAAAATAAAATAAGAAAGTGGTGCTTTTCAGATGTTTCTGTACAGCAAACATAATGAGAAGAAAGTACATTTCTTCACCTGAAGTGGCCAGCTGCATGGCCTGTCTTTGAAATGTACCCCATAGGATGTGGGGGTTTTTTGTTTTATTTTGTTTTGTTTTTTCTGTGACCCGGTCTCATTCTGTTGCCCAGGCTGGAGTACAGTGGTGGGATCATAGTTCACTGCAGCCTGGTACTCCTGGGCTCAAGCAATCCTCCCACCTCAGCCTCGTAAGTAGCTGGGACCACAGGGATGCAACACTGTATTAGTTTGTTCTCACACTGCTATAAAGAACTGCTTGAGACTGGATAATGTTTAAAGAAAAGAGGCTTAAATGCCTCAGTTCTGCATGGCTGAGGAGGCCTCAGGAAACTTACAAGCATGGCAGAAGGCAAAGGAGAGATAGGTACCTTCTTCACAAAGCGGCAGGAAAAAGAGCATGTGTGGAGGAGGAACAGTCAAACACAAAATCATCAGATCTCATGAGAACCCACTCACTATCATGAGAACAGCTTGGGGGAAACTACCCCCATGATCACCTGCTACCAGGTTCCTCCCTCGAAACATGGAGATTATGGGAATTAAAATTCAAGATGAGATTTGGGTAAGGACACAGAGCCAAACCGTATCAACCACCACACCTGCGTAATTTTTAATATTTTTGTAGAGATGGGGTCTTTATTGCCCAAGGCTGGTCTTGAACTCTTGACTTCAAGTGATACTCCTGACTTGGCTTCCCAAAGTTCTGAGATTATGGGTGTGAGCCACAGTGCCTAAGAGAGAAACATCTCATAGGATGTTTCTTCATAAAAATGTTTAGTAGATGAGATTGTCCAGGAGAACACATCTTGCTTTGATCACCTTTGTTACTGTGGCCAAGGACAACTGGTTATAGCTAGCCAGGTTTTGAGCAGCATTGCCATTAAATGTGGCTTTTAAGATAAGAGCAGTTTCAAAACTAGAAATTGAAGTAGGACAAAGGCTGACATCGTGTCTTATTCTTGTGTGACTTAAGCTACTTTCTGCACCTGTAGGTGGAGAATGAGTAAACTTTTAAAAGTAAAATTACATATTTATTTAAAAATGTATTTTCAAATATTAACCTCTTCAATCATATTCAGTAGGTACAATATTTAAGTAGTTTCTGAATGTTTTGTTTTTATGAATTATATAGATGAACACCTATAATTGTCCCCCTACTCAAGGTGCTCAATACTGTTTGGTGAATGAACAGATCTGGACACAAGGAGCAATAGTAGTCTTACTAATGAGCCTGTTATGTATTTTTTTGTGTGTGTAAAACTAAACAGTTTCTTAGTATCATTTAACTTTTCATACTATTTGTTATCGCAGAATATAGTAGTAATGTATATCACCTATTTGTTTTCTTCTTCTGGTTCATATTTGCCTTGCGTAATGGATCAGGTGGCCTATTTTTTCTCCAATCAAATACTGCTTCATGGTTCAGAAATCCCAGTACTTTTGAGCTGCCTAAAATTTATATACTGTTTACAGCAGATTGGTGTAAAGTTTGGTTTAATTACGAGTTTGGATTGCTGATGCTTTTTTAAAACTTCTCTCCAGCACATACCTCACCATGTTTCTTGTCTTAATTAATGTTAATCCCATTATTTTATCTCATTTTGTGTGTTACAGAGAAGATTTGTGAAATAGAGAAAAATAAATAACTTCTAGTTTCACAGCCCAAGCGCAAGTAGGGTGTCCCTGTGAGCTTGTTTTTTAAGCCAGCTATGTTTTTCAAATCAAAGTTGTAGTACTGTTACTAGACAGCATTCTAGATAGATTTTTGCTTTTTTTTTTTTTTTTTTTTTTGGAGCAGTGTAATCACTATATTTTTCTGTATTCAAAAAAGTTTTTTCTTTTTCTTTTTTCCTTTTCTTTGTGATATTTGAGTTGGTTTTCTTAGGTGAAGCATCTGTTAGCCAGAAAAGGTGTTAAGATGGTGTAGTTTTGATAACTTTTATCACATTTGTCCTCAATACATTTGTGGTCATATTCACCTATCTATTAGGGAAGTATGTAGAAGCAAATGTATGTGGTTTGGGAGAAAACAATACCTCCTCCGTGAGCAAAACAGAAGTATATATATATTATTATGTATGCAGGGTTTTTACTTACTTCAAAATTTGAATGGATTGGAGGATATGTGGGAACCTCAATACTGTTTACAGGTAGGAAGCACTATGTTTAATGATAGATTGCAACTTAAAAAAAAAAGGTCTCATACTTCCAGGTGTATGAAATCAGATTAACCTACAGCAACTGGCATTTTCCCCAGAAGTTCTTCCTTTGAATATAAAATCATTGTTTTCTTAGAGGAGGAAAGCTACTGAAATTAAAGTAAAATGAATTTCCTAGTTTTAAATTTTACTTATGACATATATATGGTGAAGAATGTAAATTTTCTTGAGCCATAGTGTTATATGAGCCTTACTGGGTGGTGATGGTAAGCAAATGTTTTCTTTTTTGTCGCTGTCAGTCTGAGGGAAAAGTATACAGAACATAAAGCAAGAAGGAAAGGGCATGTTACAAATCAACTATATCCTGGCTCATTTTTGCTTTTTTTTTGTTGTTGTTGTTAAAGCCCAGAATCATAACTTTTTTCCTTTAAATGTATGCCAGGATTATTACATTTAATTGAAACTAGATTTTACGTAGTATGCAGAAAATTTGAGAATCCTACTCATGCAAATGAGATATTGACAATCTATACTTAGCAAAAAGATAAATTGAGTAGTAGCAATGATTCTTTGTTACAATGAGTAATTAACTCATTATTTTGTGAAGTTAAAAGGGCCTCTAGATGCCTAAGGATTGATTTTTTTCCCCATTGTTAAATGCACCATATACTTATTATCAGAAATGTTTCACATAATAATTGTCTAAACATGGTTGGTCCAACTTACTTCTGGTTTGATTCTCAACACAGATTATGTCAGTAGGCACCTTATTTTTAAAACAGAGTGCAAATAAAGATAAAAATGTGTACCTCCTTTCCCAGTGTCCCTATTGCAAGATGAGAGACAGTATAATCAGTTATTGATTTGTAATTCATTAAATTATAATCAATCCGTGAGTAGTTGATAGCTGACTGCTGTCATTCTGCTGAGAAGTGATTATTTTGGTTGCATAAAATAAATATTACATTGTGAATTTTGTTTAATCAAATTAGTAGTGGAAGTGGACTTTGGTAAGTGCAGGATGTATGTAGTACCTTAGTATATAACTTGACAGTTTTTAATGCGTATTCCTATGGAGATTTATTAAATAATTAGAATTTAGTGTGATTGTGAACTCAGAATTATGCATTGTCTTTTTTTGTTTTATTTTGTTTTATTTGAGATAGGGTCTCAATCCTGTTGCCCAGGCTGGAGTGCAGTGGCTCAATCAAAACTCATTGCAGCCTCCATTCACAGGCTCAGGTGATTCTCTCACTTCAGCCTCCAAGTAGCTGGGACTACAGACTCCAGCTGCTACACCCGGCTATTTTTTGTATTTTTAGAAGAGACAGGGTTTTGCTATGTTATCCAGGCTGGTCTTGAACTCCTGCACTGAAGCAATCCACCCACCTTGGCCCTCCACAATGTTGGGATTACAGGCGTGAGCTCTTGCACCCAGCCAGAATTATGCGTTGTCAACCTGCCTCATTCCTTTTGAGTTTTTTCAAACAATTCATTTTCTTATTATTTCCCTACTCCAATATATACAGTAACCATTAGCTTTAATGAGATAAATAGGAATGTGATTGCATATGCATTAGAAAGATCAGGATTGCATGCAATTAATAGAAATGTTTTATTATATATAGAAGGAGCAATTTGATCTTAGTAACATTTATGAGATTTCTAGCCTTAGGATGGCTCCTAGAAGGATGTATCATTTTGTGTAAAATGCTGTCCATACTCAACAGGCAAATATATTGAGTTCTTTTGCATATATTTTCTGTGGGGCTGGAGTGTTAATTGCATAGGCATGTTTTGTAAGTGTCGACTTGATCTAATGGGCGTTTCCAAAAAAGGACTTAGATATTTTAATTAATATTTACTTGTTAATCTAATATTGACAGAATTTCAGAGCATCAAGGAGCAAAATTTACAGTTGAATTTTGAGTGCGATGAATCTCTTACTAGTCATGTAATAAACCTGTGTTAGATCCTGTGTGACATACATCCAAAGGGGCACTGGCTGGTTACATATGTAGTATTTGTAGCTGGTGTGATGGGTGGCAGCATCATTAAAATGCTTTATCTCATTTGTTAACTGTGTGTCTCTAAAATTTTTACCATTTTAAGCCCTTAGGTAGAATTTGGTCATACCTCACTTTGCCTCTCTTTATAAAGTATAACACTGCATATTCACATATGTATAAATATTTGTATCTAAAGAAGTATTTTAAAGAGTATCTTAAACTGTTTGGCTTTTGTAAACTATATATAACCTATTAATGCAGTTTTATTGTAATCATATGCTACAGTGGTACATTTAATCAGTGTAGAAAATTTTTTTGTAGAAAAAGATTCAGATTTTTGCATTTAATTCCATAGCTGGAATTCCATAGCTGGGTTGATCAGTAGTTCAGTGTTTTGAAATCTGTGTTCTTCAGCCACCTTGCTGGTGTTACCAGTAAAACATTGTGTTTTGTTTCTTTCTTTGTTTTTGAGATGGGGTCTTGCTCTGTCACCCAGGCTAGAGTGGAGTGGTGTGATCTTGGCTCACTGCAGCCTCGACTTCCTTCACTTAAGTGATCCTCCCACCTCAGCCTCCTAAGTACCTGGGATTAGGGGCTCACGCCACCATGCCGGGCTAATTTTTGTACTTTTTGTGGAGACAGGGTTTCGCCGTATCTCAGATTCCTGAACTCAAAACAATCCACCCACCTTGGCCTCCCAAAGTGCTAGGATTACAGGCATGAGCTACCATGCCTTGCCTTGTTTCTTGATTTTAGAAATTGAGTATCATGTGGGATAAAATCAAACAGAACTAATTATAAGTAATTCTTATTTCAAAAACTTGGGTTATTTGCCCATTTTTTGTGCTATTTCAATTAAAGCCGTTTTTCAATATTTCAGGTTTAATGAAAATATTAAAATATTCCAGTCACAGATAATTATTGCTTATGAATTATGAAGTCATAAACAGTATCTTAGGACAAATGAACAAAATGAACTAAATGGGATCCTATGACTTTTATCACAAAAGTTAATAATCTTGTGGAACATTACAAGTACACTAGAGAAGTCTTTAAGTCAAATAAGACTTAATACCCTGTAACTGTGTTTATGAACAAGTTACTTAACTATTTATAACTGTAGTCTTGCTTCAAAATGAAAAACAACTTCTCTTGGTCTTTTTCAAGCGCTGTGCCTTCACTGTTTCTTTCAGAAGTTTACACTTCCTATTTCAAAGGAAATAACAGGTTGTCACATAGAAACCACAGTTTCTTCTTCATATACTTATTTATCTCTATTAAAATCATATTTAGTTCCTTTAGTTATTTTGGCTTAACTGCTTATAGCTAAAAATGATAATAATTACTAGCTATTATTGAGTATTTACTGTGTTTCAGGCACTATTCCCTCTCCTCTCCCCTCTCCTCTCCTCTCCCCTCTCCTCTGCGCTCTCCTCTCTCCCCTCTCTGCTCTCCTCTCTCCCTTTTCCCCTCTCCCCTCTCCCCTCCCCTCTCCTCCCCACTTTCCTTTCCTCCCCCTTTTCCTTTCCTCTCCTCTTTCCTCTTCTTGACGGAGTCCCACTCTGTCTCTCATGCTAGAGTGCAGTGGCGCAAAGGTGCGATCTTGGCTCACTGCACCCATTGCTTCCCACATTCAAGCGATTCTCCTGCCTCAGCCTCCCAAGTAGCTGGGATTACAGGTGTATGCCACCACACCCAGCTAATTTTTGTATTTTTAGTAGAGACAGGGTTTCACCATGTTGGCCAGGCTGGTCTCGAACTCCTGACCTCAGGTAATCCACCCACCTCGGCTTCCCAAAGTGCTGGGATTACAGGCGTGAGCCATTGCACCCAGCCTTATGTGTTTTCTGTATATTAATTAATATGTTTAGTTCCCTCAACAACTCTTTCAGGTAAGCACAGTCACTGTGTCATTTTTACAGATGAGGAAACAGGTCTAGAAAAGTCGAGTAACTTCAGGGTTACACAGCAAGTAAATACTGAATCATGGATTTGAACCCAGCCAGTCTTACTCTAGTCTTGCTCTTAATGGTCACGTTGTACTCCAGTTCTAGCCTGAATTGTGCTTTCTTGCCTTTGCTCTTGTTTTTCTCTTTGCCCTCTCCCAACCAGTTGAAATGCTTCTATGTTAGGACATTTTAAAAATAGGCAAATTAAATAGTTAAAATCTAGGAAGTCTCATCTCTGCCTAATGCTTAATTACTTTGTGATATTGGGCTTACTGCTTTTTACATATTTACAGTGAAGCCTATGTATACCCAACAGAATTTTCTTTTTCTTTTTTTTTTTTTTTTTTTGAGACAGAGTCTTGCTGTGTCACCCAGGCTGGAGTGCAGTGGTGCAATCATGACTCACTGCAGCCTTGAACCCTTGGGCTCAGTCTCTTCTCCCACTTTAGCTTCCTGAGCAGCTGTGGCTACAGGCATGCAGCACCACACCAGGCTAATAGAATTATTTTTTAATGATTACATAGGGTGTATAGCAAATGTATAGCATAGTGCCTGAGACATGATGAACTTTGTGAGGGTCGTTGGCTAGTTGTTTTATACTAGCCGGTAAGTTGTCTCTAAAAGATACTGTCCTCCCCATCTAATCAGTGTGTTACTTGTTCAGAGTGGGTTTGTAAGGCTGAGGGCATGTTGTTTGTGTTTAAGAATCATGTTTAAATGTGTGTTTTGTAATTTTGGGATACAAATACTTACCAGAGGATTTCTCTCTCCATTGTTCTTCAGTGAGGTTGAAGTGTAAATCATAAAGGAGATTTTATGATGCCTGAAAAGCTTTCTGTAGAGTGTGTCATATGGCTTACTGAAGTTTATTTTCTTTCTTTTTTTTTTTTCCAGGAAATTTGGTGAGCGGCCTCCACCTAAACGACTTACTAGGTGAGTATTATATTAGTCAGCTTTTCATACACACATTTATGAAAGTATAAATCCTATTGTTTTAGATATTATGCTGGTTACCCTTGAAGTCATTCAAATATTACTATCTAGAGCATAAACTTATTCTCATCCTTCCTTTCCCTCATCTCTCCTCCCCTCCCTCACCAAAAACGGGAATAAAAGGAATAGTTGAAAAGGGAAAGTGAAACCTTTCTTAGAATTAGTCTTGAGTCTAATGTAGTGAATACAACATGGATGGCAGTGCAGATAGCTTTCTATATCTAGCTATGGTTAACCCATCACAATTTGTTGATTGCAGGTGAGATTTGAAAGTAAATGCTTTTAGGAAAGAGTTTTAAGAAAAACAATTTCTACCCATTTTAAGAAAACACAAGTTTTATCTATTTTTAATGAGTATAAGTAAGTTGTACAATTTACATTTTAGTTATGAATGTTAAAAGTATTAATCTTGAATGATTTTTAAGATTTCCAGCAGCCAGAGTTGTAAAATAAAGAGACCTAGTTCTATAGCCATGTCCTAGAGTCAGTGCAAACCTTGCCTTATTAGCCGTTTATTTTTGGAGACTTTCAAGAAAATTGTATGTATATATGTATATGTCTGTCCTTCTTCATAAACTCAACTGAGATCACACTCTTATCATTGTTCTACACCTTTTAATGCCACTTAACAGTACATCTTCTACCTTGATATTTCCCCTTAATGGCTCCATGGTTTTTCATTGTTTTCATACCACTTTTAATATTGCACATTGATGACCATTTAGGTTATTTCCAAATTATTGCTATTGTTTTAAAAAGCTGTTACACTTAAAGAATGATGGGGACCCACAGAAGGATACAAAGGACAGTTCGAAGGGGAAATTTGGGACGCTTTGATTATCAAGATAAATAATGAGAGTAACGGATTAAAACCTATGTAATAAAACAGCAGCCTAAAAGTCTATACGGAGATAATTAATCTCAGGGTAAATATTATTTATTTATACAAATAAAAATTATTTATAATCAGTAAACAGGGCAAAGAGGATAGCTTTTCCTTATAGACACATGTTGCCTAATAAATGTAGAAGGAATGGTGGCATTAGGAAATTAGGCTTTGACAACCTCAATAGGCAAAAATCATCAGTGGATGCTTACACTACTGGATTAATGTTTGATGACAAACACCATATTTACAGATCTCAAAGTATATACTTACAACATATGTATTTAATGATAATAGGGAAAAGTAATAACATGATAGTGGAGAAACCTGTCAGACATCACCTTAATTATGTAAATTATTATCACCAGTAATGAACAGATAGGTATCATGTGCATCCCAAGAAAGACATATCATATCACTTTTGTGGTATTTTTGCCAAAAATGCATAAGCTACATCCAAGAATAAGGAAACCTCAGACAGAAACAAATTGAGGGACATTCTAGAAAATAAATTGTTACGTGCTTTTCCTAAATTTTAAGATTATAAAACACGAAACACTGCGAAACTCTTCTAGATTAGAGGAGACCAAAGAGACAAAGCTATATTTAAGCAAATCCTGAACAGGAAAAAAATTTTTTTTTCTTTTGCTGTAAAGCTGAAGTGGCCAAATGTTTTCTGTAATGGATCAGATAATAAACATGTTGTTTAGAGGGCCTCACTAAGTGTGTTAGGACTTCTCGACTCTGTCCTTGTGTCTCCAAATCAGCCATAGACAGTATCTAAAAGAATGACATATCTGTGTTCCAGTACAACTTTATTTTGTTTACAAAAACTGGTGACCCTCCTGATTTGACCTGAGGGCAGTAGTAGTTTCTCAGAATACCTACTCCACCCACCAGGGGACCCTCATAAAGGACTTCCGTAGGACAGCTGGCAAAATTTGAATCAAATCTGTAGATTAGGCATTAGTATTGAATCGGCGAAAGTTGTATAAAAGAATGTCCTTGTTAGGAAATAAACACTGAAATATTTTGGGTGAAGTAGTACTATATCTGCAATTTGCTCTTAAATGATTTAAATAACAATATGCAAATAAGGTGTAAAATGTTAACATTATGGAGGTCTGAGTGAAAGGAGACTAGGAATTCTTTGTACTACTTGTACTATTACAACATTTCTGTAATCTCAATATTATTTTTAAATTTAAATTTTTTTTGGAAAAAGCATTACATAAATTCTAGGTTAAGTAAACTGGGAAAATATAGCTTGTCTCACAAGGCCATGTAAATATATTTTCAGTTACTTTTTTTCATATATATATATTCCATTGAGTCAGTTCTGGTGAGTGGAATTGCTGTATTCATATGTCTAGGCATTTTGAAATTTAAAATTTAACATTTTTGTTTCATTACCAGCAGCAGTTAGAGTGACTGCTAATGATATATTTTGATGAGTAAGTTAATGTAAAATAACTTTCTCTAAAAATAACAATCAGTACAATGATAATAAACCTCATAAGGAAATGTGCCTTTCTTTCCCCCAAATAGATACAATAAGTCCCATTTAGTTTATCATTATTTTCCATTGTTTGCCCTTTAAGCAGTTTCCCCTCTTTGGAAAACTTGAGTAGCTTTTAAGACTTTTGCCTCTGGCCAAGATAGAGTAACATGGAGTAGAATTACTCTCTGGCTTGGAACAAAAACCTGGACAAAATATGTAAAACAACAGTTTTCCAGGTATTGAACATCAGGTATAGAAGGATAAGTGATTACTGAGAAACTGGGAGTCCACAGAGGGCAAGACAGCAGGGCTGCAAAGTGGAGAGGAATTAACTGTATAAATAGATTCAGAGATCTATCACAGAGGTTTCCTTTCAGTCTTCAGCTACATACTGATCAGCATGCGTGTGTAAGGAAACTACTCCGTCATGGGGATTGGGGAAAAAATCCCAAAAAATTAGAGGAAACAATTTCTAAAGTTCACTTAGGACTATGAATTGTGCCTGTTAACAGTAGCCAGAGTGGAAAATATCATAATTTATGGGGCATTCGCTAGACTGCTCAGAAGGGTTTTGTTTCAGTAGTGATATAAAATTGGGTCCAGGCATGATGCTCTGTTTTCACCTGGCAAACTTAAAAGAAGGATTGAAAAGATCAAACTTAATTGTGTACCAGAACAAAGCTCAAGAATATAGAAATAGAAAAATATCCAGCACTAAGAAAGGCAAAATCAAAACATACCAGTCATACAAAGGAGCAAGAAACTATCCATAACAAGAAAAATCAGTAAAGCAAAACCAACCCAGAAATGACATGCATGATATAATTATTGGATAAGAACATTAAAACAGTAATTTTTTTGTTTTTTTGTAGAGACAGGGTCTCACTATGTTGCCCAGACTCGTCTTGAACTCTTGGCTTCAAGCAGTCCTTCTGCTTCCTTGGCCTCCCAAAGTGCTGGGATTACAGGTGTGATCCACGGTACCCAGCCTAAAATAGTTATCATATTTGTGTTCTGTATGTCCAAGATGCCAAGATCAAGAGCTGGGAAAATTTTTCTTTGAAGGGTCAGATGGTGTATATTTTAGGTTTTGTTGCCCATATAACCTCTATCATACTACCAAGCAACAGTAGACCATGTGTAAATAATTAGAGTGTCTGTACAGTGAAGTATAGCTTTATTTGTAAAATGGATGGTGGGTAGGATTTGGCCTACAGGCTGTAATTAGTAGATACCTGAGCTAGAGGAGAGGTTAGAGACATAGATTACACACACACACACACACACACACACACACACACACACACACACACGCATGCACACACTCAAATCTCTAAAGATGAAAACTACAATATTTAAGGTGGAAAAATACACTTGGGATTAATTTCAGAATGGACAAAGAGTAGATTAGTAAACACGAAGACAGGGAAATAGATACTGTCTAAAATGAAGCACACAAAGAAAAAGTCTGAAAAAAAGTGGTGAGCATTAGTGAGCCATGGTTTATTGTCAGGTGACTTAATATATATGTAGTTAGTCATTGTAGGGAGAGTATGATTAAAACAATATATGAAGAAATCATGGCAAAAATGTTCTAACTGGAAAATTAGTGAAAATTGTAAAACCACAGATCTAAGCCGGGTGCTATTGTTCACGCCTGTAATCCCAGCACTTTGGGAAGCCGAGGCGGGTAGATCTCTTGAATTTAGGAGTTCAAGATCAGCATGGGCAACATGGTGAAACCGTATCTGTACCAGAAAGTTAAAAAAAAAAAAGTTAGCCAGGAGTTGTGGCACGTGCCTGTAGTCCCAGCTCCTTGGGAGACTGAGGTGGGAGGATCACTTGAGCCCAGGAGATGGAGGTTGCAGTGAGCCAAGATCACACCACTGCATTCCATCCTGGGTGACGGAGTGAGAACCCATCTCAAAAAAAAAAAAAAAAAAAAAAAAAAAAAAAAAAAATCAGTTAATCCTGAGTACAGAAACTACCCGGAAGTACTCTATAATCAAATTGATTAAAGTCAGTGATAAAAAAACAACAGAAAACAAAAGACAAATTATGCACAAAGGAACAAAGAGAGGATGACAGCAGGTTTTTCATCTGAAACCTTGCTATGGATAAGACAGAGCAAGTGCTTTGAAATGCTCAAGGGGGACCTATACTTGTCAACCTAGAATTCTATACCCAGTAGATATATACCATTTTAGGCGTAGTAAAAATGGAAAGAATTTATTGCAAATAGGCCTTAGCTACAGTGTTAAAAGAAATTCTTCAAGCAGAAGGATGATCATACTAGAAAGAAATCCGATTCTGTACAAATTACCAATATCAAGAACAAAAAAGGTGACATCACTACAGAGTACAGATATTTGAAGGATAATAAGCAAATATAATAATTAACTTTTTGCCAATAATATTCACCTTTTGAAGAAATGCACAAATTTTTTGAAACTAGCAAACTACCAGAGCTTACTCAAGAAGAAACAGGTAACCCGAATAGTCCTATTCAGTTAAAGTTAAAGAAATTGAACTTATAAACCTTCTGACAAAACTGCAGGTCCAGATGGCTTCACTGTTGAAATTCTACTATATGTTTAAGAAAAAAATTATCTCGGTTCCATACATACCCTTTCAGAAAATTGGAGAGCAGGACATACTTATCAGTTCATTCTGTGAGCATAGCATTACCCTGTTGCGAAAAGTAGGCAAGACATTACAAGAAAATGAAATTACAGTCCAGTATTCCTTGTGAACATAGTTATAAAAAGTCTTCATGGCCGGGCGCGGTGGCTCAAGCCTGTAATCCCAGCACTTTGGGAGGCCGAGACGGGCGGATCACAAGGTCAGGAGATCGAGACCATCCTGGCTAATACGGTGAATCCCCGTCTCTACTAAAGAATACAAAAAACTAGCCGGGCGACGAGGCGGGCGCCTGTAGTCCCAGCTACTTGGGAGGCGGAGGCAGGAGAATGGCGTGAACCTGGGAGGCGGAGCTTGCAGTGAGCTGAGATCCAGCCACCGCACTCCAGCCTGGGCGACAGAGCCAGACTCCGTCTCAAAAAAAAAAAAAAAGTCTTCACAAATTTTCAAATGGAATCCAACGATATATTAAGGGGATGATACATCTTGACCTACTGAGCTTTATCTCAGGAATGGAAAACAGTTCATGTAATTCAATATATTAATAGAACAAAAAAGGAAAATCATATGGTTATCTCAGGGGATTTAGAAAAAGCTTTTGACATCCATTCTTAATAGAAATTCTCAGCAAACTTGGAATAAAACAGAATTTCCTCATCATAGGGTTCCTATGAAATAACTACATTTAACAACATGCTGTTTGGTGAAACACTGAATGTTTTTCCTTCAACATCAGGAACAACACAGGGATGTCTGCTTTCACAGATTTCATTTAACATTGTATTTTGATGTACTATAAGGCCAGAAAAAGAAGTGAAAGACATCTAGATGGGAAAGAAAGAAGTGAAACTGTCTTTATTTGCAGATGTCATGATCATCTATATAGAAAATTCTGCGGAATCTTGCTACTAGAACTAATAAGTGAGTTTAGCAAGGTAGTAGGATACATGATTAACATACACAACTAAATTGTATTTCTTTATACTAATGAGCAATGGGAAATTGAAATTTGAAGGCAATACAGTTTACACAGTAGTATAAAAATATATGTAATTCCATGGGAAAAGTCTGACAAAAGGTGCAAAAACTCTACACTGAAGACTACCAAACACCACTGAGAGAATTTGAAGTCCTAATTAAATGTTCTTCAGGTAGAAGACCTAATATTGTTGAAATGGGCCAGGTGCAATGGTTCACGCCTATAATCCCAGCACATTGAAAGGCCAAGGTGTGAGGATCACTTAAGACTAGGAGTTTAAAACCAACTTGGGCAACAAAGTGAGACCTCGTCTCTACAAATAATAAAAAAATTAGCTGGGCATGGTGGCGTGTGCCTGTGGTCCCAGCTACATTGGGAAGCTGAGGCAGGAGGATTGCCTGAGCCCAGGAGGTTAAGGCTGCAGTGATCCATGTTTGCGCCCCTGCACTCCAGCCTAGATGACAGAGCGAGACCCTGTCTCAAATAAATACATATGGTTAAAATGTCAGTTCTTCTCCAATTGATCCTATGGATTTAACACAATCACAGTCAAAGTCTCAGCAGGCTTTTTTGTAACAGCTGACAAGCTGCTTCTAAAATTTATATAGAAATGCAAACAACCTTGGAAAAAAAAGCAAAAAGAACTTGGTTTCAAAACTTATTACAAAGCTGTGGTAGTTTAAAGTATTGTATTGGCATAAAGATAGCTAAGTAGACCATTGTGGCAGATTAGTAGCCAGAAATAGTTCTTCAGATATATGGTCAGTTGCTTTCCAGTCAAGGTGCAAAGGCAATTTAGCTAGATTTTTTAAAATGATAGTCTTTCTAACAGTTGATTGTGGAACAATTGGATATCCATTGCTCCTTCAACCTGCCCCCAAAACACAAAGTAACTATAGTCTATATATAGTACCCTATTAAAAAAATAGCTCAATGTAGACCTAAATGTAAAACTTTATACAGCTTTTAGAAGAAAACATGGGAGAAAATGTTGTTTATTAGGCAAACATTTCTTAGATACTAAAACACAATCTATGGAAGAAATTGATAAATTTTACTTCATCAAAATACAGAACAAAGATGAAAATGACTCTGAAAAGTAAATAATAAGGAAATAATCCATTTTTAAAGGACGGAAATGGTCTGAACAGATACTAATCCAAAGAATGTATGAGTATAACAAATACCCATTAGGGAGGTGCAAATTAAGACTACAGTGAGTGTGTTAGTCCCACTGGTTTGCTATAAAGTGTACCATTAACTGGGTGGCTCATAAACCACAAATGTATTTCTTATAATTCTGGAGACTGGGAAGTCTAAGATTAAGACGCCAGTGTGTTTGATGTCTGTTGGAAGATGCTACCTGGTTGATAGATGGCTGTCGTCTTTGTGTCCTCATGTGGCAGGAGGGACAAGGGCACTGATCCTATTCTTGAAGGCTCCATCCTCATGACCTCATCACCTCCCAGATGCCCCACCTCCTACTACCATGGCATTTCTGATTAGATTTCAACATAGGAATTTTAGGGGACACATACACTTTCTAGCAGTTAGATACTATTAATACTATATACCTGTTACAATGTCTGAAATTTACAGGACTCATCATGGGAACAGCTAGTACTTTCATACATTGGCAGTGGGTAAATAAAGTGGTATAATAATTTTGGAAAATAATTTAGCACTTTCTTAAAATGTTAAGCCTCTACCATATGGCCTAGTTATTCCATTCCTACATATTTAATCAAGAAAAATGAAAACACCTGAATACAAAGCCCTGAACACAAATGTTCATGTTAGCTTTAGTTGTAATAGTCACACAGACACAACCCAATATCCAGCAACAGGTGAGTGGATCAACAAATTGTAGTGTATTCTACAGTGAATTTCTATTAAGCAGTAAAAAAGGAACTCGATACATGCAATAGCATAGATGGATCTTAAAATAATTATACTCAATTTTCTAAGTATGTCAGGAAAAAAGAATATGTACTGCATGATTCCACTTACATAGAATTATAGAAAATGGTAACTGATCTGTAGTGACAAACAGTTGATCAGTGGTTTCCTGGGGATAGAGGGAGGCAGGAGGAAAGATTACAAAAAGACAGGAAGGAAACTCACAATTGTGGATACCTTTATTTTGATTTTGGTGATGGTGTGTATACACATGCCAAAACTTGTCACATTGCACACTTTAAAATAAGTGCATTTTATTGTATTTCGATTAAATCTCAATAAAGCTGTTAAAAACTTAGAAGCTTTTATACTTGAAAAATATTCTAAAATATTCTGAAAGGGATTAGTGTACCTTCTTGGGAAAATTCAGGTAAGTTTTTTTTGTTTATTGTTTTGTTTTGTTTGAGATGGAGTCTTGCTCTGTCGCCGAGGCTAGAGTACAGGTGCCTGCCACCATGCCCAGCTAATTTTTAATTTTTAGTAGAGATGGGGTTTCACCGTGTTGGCCAGGCTGATCTCGAACTCCTGACCTCAAGTGATCCGCCTGCCTTGGCTTCCCAAAGGGCTGGGATTATAGGTGTGAGCCACCACACTTGGCTTCAGGTAAGTTTTATTTCTTTTTAAATCTCTGAAAGACAGCAAACTACAGATTTATATTGTTTATTATTGAAGCTAAAATAAGGCAAATTTAGCAAAAAGTTTGTATAACAACAAATGGAAATGTAAAATCAGTGACCAAATCTGTGATAAAATTTTATTTTGTTAAGCACAAACTTGGAAATCAGAAATTTTCCCTTTTGATAATATAATTTTAGGTACCATCTGGCCTTTTTTTTGTTTTGTTTTGAGAGACAAAGTTTGGCTTTATCAACCAGGCTGGAGCACAGTGGTGTGATCTTGGCTCACTGCAACCTCTGCGTCCCGGGTTCAAGCCAGCCTCCCACCTCAGGCTCCTGAGTAGCCGGGACTACAGGTGCACACGACCATGCCAGGCTAATTTGTATATTTTTTGTAGAGACAGAATTTCCCCATGTTGTCCAGGCTAGCCTTGAACTCCTAAGCTCAAGTGATCCCCCTGCCTCGGCCTCCCAAAGTGCTGAGATTACAGGCAAGAGCCACCACGCCTTGCCTTGAGAATGCTTTTTAAAATGGTTTTTTCTCCATTTCTCCTTTAAAGAATATTCAAGTTAGGAAAATTTTAGTATCTCATTTTATTTGATGAAAAATATTTTAACATTTTTTCTCTCCATTGATGTGTAGAGAGTTCAAAATCGGGCAGATTTTATTCCTTTAAAAAAAATATTTGAAATCTGTTATACACTATTCTTACTCCAAATTAAGCAATATTGAAAAAGCATCCTGTTGTGACGGTCATCTTTTAGATAGTATCAACCAGGATTAGAAATAGGAGAACCAAGATGGTTACCTGCCTTTGATTGTCAACACCCCATACTGTTCTATGTTCTCAAAACCCCATACTGTTTTATGTTCTCAAATTCCTCTAGTCCCAAATTTTTCTGTACATGAGATGTAAAACCTTAAGTAGCAAAATGGCTTATTTGTACAATAACCTTTTAAGCTAATAGAACACAGATGTGTTGATGACCCATTGCTGTTAATGTAATGGCCTATGCCTATATGGGAGTGGGAGGTGGGGAGGAGAAAACCAAGAACTGGTCAGAATTTGAAAGGATGTGTCTCATAGCTGTGTGACAGGATTCGAAGCAATTTACCTACTTATCTATAAAAAACTGTGGAATTTTGGGACATTTTTACTTCTATCATAAAAAGAGAGGATTGAAGTGAGATTTGCAGGTGTTTCCCTAGGAACGGGACCTGTACTGTTGTTTGGCTTTGGTCACTGATAGATGTAGACACTTAGTATAGCAGCCTCAATGTTTTAGTGTATTACAAGGGCACCAGGAATTTGTTGACTATTGATAGTATCCCTAGATTATCATTTTCAAAACTGGCCCTCAGGCAAACAGTATTTCTCAGAAAGCTTCCTTGGGGGAAAAACAAGGAGATCTTAGTCAGGTCTAACAGCTTGGAAAACAAAGCCTACAAATATCCCTCTCTTGAAGATTTTGCTTACGGTTCTGAGTAGTCCTGCCATTAATTGGTTTCACTTTATTTTATCTGATTTCACTGAAGCATCTTTGATTGAGACACGCTTCTTTGTAAACCATAACTATTGTGGAGCTCACTTTGAGAAGAAGTGTCTGAAACAGTGTAAAAGGCGAGACTGCCAGAATCTGACAAAAATAGGGCAGTTCTTCAAGGTTTTGTGGGGGTGCGTATAAATCTGGATGCCTTTTGGCAGCATCCCGAAGTAGATGTGAGAAGAGTTGAGCTGAGCTTTCTGAACTGTCAGTTGTCCGTAAGTCCAGTTTTGAGGAAGAATTTTATAAAAAATCTTGATTGAATGTCAGCCATGTAGTATACTTAATTGATTTAATCAGAATTCTGTTTTGGAACTTTTCTTTAAAAACTTTACTTTTAAAAATTGTCTGCAGGGATCAACAAGCATTTTCTGTAGCATCGAATAGTATATATTTTAGGCTTTGAGGGCCACATACTGTCTCTGCTGCATATTATTAGTCTCTGTTTTATAACTCTTTTTTTTATGTTGTTGTTTTTTGAGACAGAGTCTCGCTCTGTCACCCAGGCTGGAGTGCAGTGGCATGATCTCGGTTCATTGCAACCTCCACCTCCCAGGTTCAAGCGATTCTCCTGCCTCAGCCTCCTGAGTAGCTGGGATTACAGGCGTGTGCTACCATGCCCAGCTAATTTTTCGTATTTTTAGTAGAGACGGGGTTTCACTGTGTTAGCCAGGATGGTCTCAATCTCCTGATCTCATGATCCGCCTGCCTCAGCCTCTCAAAGTACTGGGATTACAGGCGGGGAGCCACCTCGCCCAGCCCGTCTTTCAGAATTCTGTGTGTTGTATACTTCAACTACTTAGAAGTATTCAGTTTATAGATACTAGGTTTTTTTGCAGTGCATCTTTACATTTTCTTCTTGGCTTTTTTTGTTTTAACAGACTTAGTAATTAAAAACTTCCCTTTGTATCCAAAATTTTAAAAATCCTGTAAAGAGACAAAACTTTTCTGCCATAACCTTAGTTATTCCCACCACCACCCCTTTTCCTTAATAGCCAAGAAGCATGACTATGTTGGTTGTGGTTCCTTCCCTCCCTTTCATTTTGTAGCTTACTTCAGTGATATTGCCTCACCACCAACTCACTGAGAAACTTGTAATTAAGCTGTTCCATTTATGAACTATCAAATTTATGAAGAGTTTCTAATCTTTATCTTTCTTGACTATTCTGTAATATTTAATACCATTGATTATGTTCCCTTAACTGAAGTTCTCTTTTACCTTTACACAGGACCAGGTTTTTCTCATTATTTGCAGACTCCCATTGCCTCCATTGGCATAACTAGTAAAAGCAGATCCATTGGAAACAGCAGCACATGAGCTTATCTTACTATTCATGGATGTTTCAATTTAGCATTCTCTTTGTGGTTTCTTTCTTTTCTTTTCTTTTCTTTTTTTTTTCTTTTCTTTTCTTTTCTTTTCTTTTCTTTTCTTTTCTTTTCTTTTTTGCTATGTAAAAAAAGTTTGAATTTTATAAAGCCAACCACAGTAAAAAAATTGACGAAGGTAATCACAGATTAAACATGTTGAACCAGAATGGCATTTGCCATAATGTCATAATTTAATGTTAGTAAATGTTGATAAAAATAAAATCTCCTTTTTTTTTGTTTTTGGTTTGAGACGGAGTCTCGCTCTGTCACCTAGGTGGTGCAGTCTTGGCTCACTGCGATCTCTGCAAGCAATTCCCTGCCTCCCAAGTAGCTGAGACTACAGACATGTGCCACCATGCCTGGCTGATTTTTGTATTTTTTGTAGAGATGTGGTTTCACTATGTTGGCCAGGCTGGCCTCAAACTCCTGCCCTCAAGTAATTCGCCCACCTCAGCCTCCCAAAGTGCTGCAATTACAGGCGTGATCCAATTGGTTTTCACTTAGAATGAAAATTTTATGTGGAATCATTAAATGAAATTAGTAAACAATAGACTTCAAAATTTACATTATGTTTCAAAGTATTCAAAAAAGTTCATTTAAAACATCATAATTGTATGGTCAAGGATTCTTTAGCACCCATAATATGTTTTTCCAGTAATAAATTTTTCAGTATTTTTTTATTTAAAAAGAAAAACCTGGATGATTGTGATATCTTACTACTGAAATTTTTTGGGGTTTATCCCAGTAGTTTTCAATCCATGTGACCATCTCACTCCATCCTCTTTCTTGACATTTGGCACCATCTGGAGACATTTTTGGTTGTCATAATTCAAGGAAGGGCGCTACTGGCACCTGCAGGGTAAAAGCTAGTGATGCTGCTACATATTCCTACAATGCACAGCGCAGTCTTTCCACAGCAGAAAATGATTCTGCCCAGGATGTCAGCAGTGCTGAGATAGAAATCCTATTTATTGACACAGCCTTACTCTATTTGGATGAAAAGCATATGGGCTATTATTTGACAGGCTTTACTATTTATTGTGCTTTTTTAAAGTATACCGTCTTTTTTTATGGCTCCTTAAGGTACAGAAAGTCAATGATCAAGTTTTAATTGCCAGAGAACATAATTTTTAATGTTTAATATTCTGTTTAATAAAGCAAAATTTATTTTTACTGTTGAAAGAAGCTATTTGGCAAATTACTCTTACAAGACAACTATTGCTCATGATTATCTTGAGGCTCTAGTTACTTTTTCAGGAATTGGTATTCTAAATATGAGGGAAAAGACAAGGAAAACCAGAGCTGTCACCTTGCATTCATCATAAGCATCGTGAGTTCTTAGAACTATGAACAGTTACATCCAGTAGTAGAAGCCAGCAGAATGCCCAGTGCCTAGAATACAGTGGGCTTTCAATAAATCTTCAGTGGGAAGATGGATAGTTGTGCAGTTTACCTGGTATACTTGCAAAATTTGTGTTTTGCACATTGGTTAAGATGCCTGATCATTCATTCCTAGGTCATTTTCAACTTTGCTCTCAAAGCCTCAGTGCAAGTCCCATTTTCCCTCGCTCTGCACTTTGTGTACTATTGAAGGTTGAAGTCTTCTTTCTAAGGAAATAATATTAATAGCTAGAGGCTACTGACACTTGCTTTCTGTCAGTTTGTGGGACTAACTTACTTTAAAGTGTCCCCCTCACTCCCAATATGAGGTATTACTGTCTTTATCTTACAGGTGAGAAAACTCAGGCTTAGTGAGACAGACCCTTAGTAACAGACCCTCATCTATTTCATACCAGAGCTATACCCCTCACCACTAATAGTATAATTTTGTCCTCACAAGCTAGACTACCTAGATTTGAATCCTCGCTCTTCAGTATCATCTTGGGAAAGTGACTTAACCTCTACCCAGTTTCTGAAATGTACGTAATAGTGTGTTACCCTCGAGGTTGTTGGTTATGTTAATACATGCTTAGAAGAGTACTGGTAGAGTGATTGCTTAATTTTAGCTCGTTTAATGATTATAATTAAAATCTTTGTAAAAAGCATTTGTGACTGCCTCGGATATTATCAAATACTAAGTTTGTGTCCTGTTTTACCTGAGTTGTCATGAAAGGGATGGAAATGTAAAGTATGACTCTTACCCTTAAAGACTTTGTAGTCTATTGGGAAGACAACAAAAATAAACATGAAACCTGACAAACACAATGCAGTTACTGCTAAATAATGTAATAGAGACTACAAATGCAAATCGAATTTAGTATCCAGAAATACACTTAATGGCTTAAAATTATTCAAATATATAGTAGCCCTTCACGTTTTGTGCTGAGAAATTTTGTGCTGGTTTTGTCAGGATATTGGCCTTCTCTTGGCTTTGCTTTTTTTTTTTTTTTTTTTTTTTTTTTGAGACGGAGTTTCACTCTCGTTGCCCAGGCTGGAGTGCAATGGTGCAATCTCGGCTCACTGCATCCTCTGCCTTCTGGGTTCAAACAATTCTCCTGCCTCAGCCTCCCTAGTAGCTGGGATTACAGGCATGCACCACCGTGCCTGGCTAATTTTGTATTTTTAGTAGAGACAGGGTGTCTCCATGTTGGTCAGGCTGGTCTTAAATTCCCAACCTCAGGTGATCTGCCCGCCTCAGCCTTCCAAAGTGCTGGGATTACAGGCGTGAGCCACTGCACCCAACCTGCTTTTGTTTTCTTATTCACCCTGAACTCTATGTTCAGTCACCTGACTTTGTAGCACCTCAAATCCCTCATCATTGTTACCCTCTCCAGGCTGCATCTCTAGTACCCAGCAAGTTTGAGAGTATGGTCTCCCTATTCCCTTCCTTGGAATGTTAGTGGGAATTGACACCATTATTTTTGGATTCCAACATTAGGTGCTCCTTTGATACCAATCTTCAGTTGTTTTTTTTTTTTGAGACAGAGTCTCGCTCTGTCACCCAGGCTGGAGTGCTGTGGCCAGATCCCAGCTCACTGCAAGCTCCGCCTCCCGGGTTCACGCCATTCTCCTGCCTCAGCCCCCCGAGTAGCTGGGACTACAGGCGCTGCCACCTCGCCCGGCTAGTTTTTTGTAGTTTTTAGTAGAGACGGGGTTTCACCATGTTAGCCAGGATGGTCTCGATCTCCTGACCTCGTGATCCGCCCGTCTCGGCCTCCCAAAGTGCTGGGATTACAGGGTTGAGCCACCGCGCCCGGCCCTTCAGTTGTTTTATTTGTCCGTAGTTAGCTTCCTTTTCCATACCCTGGAAGGTATTTCCAGTATTTACAGCTGTTTTCTTATCCATTAGACAACATGATGGCCTCTCATTTTACGAATAAAATAGAGACTTTCAGACTTAACTCCTGCTTATGTCCTTCGCCCAGCTGGCATCTGTTAGACTTCTTGCTGAAATTAAAGTGACCTTGACTTCTGCAACATCTCACCTTTGATTGCTCCCTTCTTTCGAGGTTGTGTCTTTCTACAGCACCTGAGGCTGGTTTCAGTTCTTCCTGTTATCAGTTCTCAGTTTCCTTTAATACATTTCTTCTTGACTCTCCTGTCAATGCGTTTTTGTTCTGGGGGAGTCCATTTACTTCCATGGTTTTGTTTGCCAGTTACATACTAGTGAACCCCACCTTTTCAGCCCAGACCTCTCTCTTGAACTATGCATAGATACTTCCAACAACCTACTGAATACTTTCAACTCGGAGGTCCCAGGGGCACTTCAGAGTTGACTTTTGTCAGCAGAACCTAATAATAATATATACCCACTTCTCCCAAAACAAAAAAAAATAGTTATTTTTCCTGTTCCCTACTGTCTTCTGTTACCTTCTTAGTGTGAGAGCCTTTTTATGTTTGTCTTGTCCCTCTGCTTTTGAATCCTTTCTCTAGAAATAACTAAAAAGTAAAATTAATTATGTATTTTTAAAAAACCTTAATAAGATCTCTCACTGCCTTTAGTTTAGATTGAAAATTCAGTTTCTACAGTATTGATTTTCTATAATGGGCTGGAGAGAAAATTGACTGGTGATCTTGTCCCAGTTCACAAAGGGATGGATTTTTTTTTTTTTCATTTTGCGTTTTTCTCTGGATCTTACTACATCCTACCACTTTTTTTATACTTAAAGGTTTAATCATAATTCAGTCATGATGAATAACCATGTAACAATACTTCCCCTAAAAGTACTTCAAATAATTTTCCAAGAGTTTTTTTTTAAAAACTTTGATTTTAGGTTCAGGGTTACATGTGAAGAGTTGTTACATAGGTAAACTCGTGCCATGGGGGTTTATTGATTATTTCATCACCCTGGTATTAAGCCCAGTACCCAATAGTTATTTTTTCTGCTCCTTTCCCCCCTCCCAAGCCCCACCCTCAGATAGATTCCAGCGTCTGTCGTTTCCTTCTTTGTCTTCATAAGTTCTCATCATTTAGTTCCCACTTGTAAGTGAGAACATGCGGTATTTGGTTTTCTGTTCCTGTGTTAGTTTGCTAAGGAAGATTGCCCCCAGCTTCATTTATGTTCCCACAGAAGACATGATCTCATTCTTTTTTATGGCTGCATAATATTCCATGGTGTGTATGTACCACACTTTATCCAGTCTGTCACTGATGGGTGTTTATGCTGATTCCATGTCATTGCTATTGTGAATAGTGTTACAATGAACATTCATGTGCATGTGACTTTATGGTAGAATGATTTATATTCCTCTGGGTATATATCCAGTAATGGGATTGCTGGGTGGAATGGTAGTTCTGTTTTTAGCTCTTTGAGGAATTGCCATACAACTTTCTACAACAGTTGAACTAAATTATACTACTACCAACAGTGTATAAATGTTCCCTTTTCTCTGCAACCTCTCCAGCATCTGCTATTTTTTGGCTTTTTAATAATAGCCATTCTGACTGATGTGAGATGGTGTCTCATTGTAATTTTGATTTGCATTTCTCCAATGATCAGTGATATTGAGCTTTTTTTCATATGCTTGTTGACCACACGTATGTCTTCTTTGTAAAAGTGTTCATATTCTTTGCCTACTTTTTAGCGGGCTTTTTTTCTCCCTGTAAATTTGTTTGTTCCTTATAGATGCTGGATATTAGACCTTTATCAGAAGCATAGTTTGCACGTATTTCCTCCCCATTCTGTAGGTTGTCTGTTTACTCCATTGATAGTTTCTTTTGCTATGCAGAGACGTATTACCACTTTTATCATCACCTATTACGGGGTAATATTTGAAATAGTGTAAACTTTTATACTTAGTATTTAAGTATACAAATGTCCAATTTTCAAAGCCTTTATAGTTGACTCTGTCATTGTCAACCTTATTCACTGCCACAGCTCACCTTAGAATCTCACAAATTTGTTTGAATTCCGGACTGCCACTATTCTCTATAAGAACTTGGGCATGAAGGCCGGGCGCGGTGGCTCAAGCCTGTAATCCCAGCACTTTGGGAGGCCGAGACGGGCGGATCACGAGGTCAGGAGATCGAGACCATCCTAGCTAACACCGTGAAACCCCGTCTCTACTAAAAATACAAAAAAAAAAAAAAAAAAAAGAACTTGGGCATGACAATCAAAATGGTGTTAGCAGTATATCAGTACTTAACTTTTTGGATTATGAGGATTAAATAAAATAATGGAGTTGAAGTGCTTAGTTCAAGGCCTGGCACATAGGAAACACTCAAGAAACATTAGCTGCTCTTGTTTTACTGTTGTGGCTGCCTTACTCCTTAGCCTGAATGTGCAGTTATCGATGCCTTTGTTCACACTATTTTCAGGCCCTGGAACACCTTATGCTTTCCTCCTCCCACTTCCTGTGTCTACTTCTGTCTCAGGATTAGGGCTTCTAAAAACTTTTCCCAGCTTGTAGTCCTTTACCATCCACCCTTGTCTTTACATAGGCATTCCCTTATTGGTGCTTTTTGTACATATTGCTACTTGGATTATTGCATTTCATTACAATTTGGACTTTGAGTTCCTTTGCAGTGGTAGGGATTAGTTCTCAGTCTATTTATATCCTGGTATTACTGCCCTGCCTTGGAGCTAACAGGTTTTTTCAGTTGGTAAAAATAAATGCTGTTATCTAGGTTATCTCATTTAATCCCCTCAGCCACCCTGTGGTAGGGAGTTGTTATTATCTTCCGTTTTCAGTTAGGGAATCAGAGGCTGGTTGAGGTTAAATGATTTGCCCCAGGCTACTTAGTATGTAAGTGCTGTAAACCTAGAAGTCCTAATATTTAATAACTTACTACTACCCTATAGCTACCCTCTTATACCTGATATTTGTCTTTATAGTATGAGTAGAATAACATTTAAGTTTGGGCTGTGTAAGACATCTCAAGAATTGGGATTCTGCTTATTCAGAATTGTTAGTTTCATCTGTGTAGCACTTGCTTTCTTTTTACTATATAATATTGCTTAGCAAAACAATTGAGTATATAAATACATTTAAGATATTGAACTTTGTATCGACCATTTGCCCAATAAATATGTAGAGTTGTTTTTACTTGAAAGAATTAACATTGTATTTTTTTCAAAATTCAGATTTTCACTGATTTCAATTAGCCTTTATTAAATTTTATTTATTTAATATCCTTGAGATAATTATGTATTCGTATGTGAATGATAGGCCTTTCTTGGTCCTTATAGCATTGTCATTTTAGGATCATGTAATAATAAATTTGGATGACTTAAGGATTTGTTACAGCTTTTGTATTCAGTGAAAAACATTGCTTCTGATAGCTGGGGTAGGGAAACTGAGGAGGGGAACTACATTATTAAACTACAAAATTACTGCATTTTATTAACTTTATAATATTTTAAAGCCACATTAGCAGTGTATATGTTGATTCTAGTTATTCTGGAAGGTGTAATTGTGGTTTGAGTTACATCATAAATTCCAAAGAATGCTAGACAGTTTCTTATTTTTAAAGAACAAGGAATAGAATTGAAAATGAGCAGTGTTTAGTATCATTGTATAATCTTCCAGTTTAATTTATGGATTTACTTTGCTTTATTGTTTTTGTTTTTAAGGTTTGCTTATTTAAAAAATATTTATAAGCATTCCTCTCATTACAGAGCATAGTAATGAAGGAAGATTTCATCACGAATTTCACCTCTGTAACAGTAATATTTATATTTGATTTTAGGGAAGCTATGCGAAATTATTTAAAAGAGCGAGGGGATCAAACAGTACTTATTCTTCATGCAAAAGTTGCACAGAAGTCATATGGAAATGAAAAAAGGTAAGATTATTGTTTTTCTGGTGGATAGTTAATTGTAGTTACCACATGAATTTGCCAATTATGTATTAATATATGTGTCAGAGGATGGTTTCTATTACTGGGTTCATTTGCTAGTACAAAATAAAAAATAGGCGATTTGTCTCCTGAAGGGGAGAAACAAAGTGAATTGTAGTATACTGTTAGGAATAGATAACTGGTGCCATGAAGAAAAGTCAGCATGGAGACAGAGGATCTCTCAGCAAGGCAATCTTTACTTTCTGCAGAAAGGGTGCTCCTTGCAGATGGAATAATGGAGAGAGCACACTTAACAAAGGAAAAGCAGACATATTTGTCCCTTATGCATTTGGGTCATCCTTACCTCTGTGTCCTGCATCCGTTGGCTGGAGCTGGACCTCACAGTCTTAAATTGATACCCGATTTACTAATAACATAAAACTTTCCTAAATAGGTAAGTACAGGGGAGAACAAAGAAGAGAGGAAGTTGCTTACAAAAGGTTTAAGAAAGCAATAACATTTCCAAATAAGGAAGAGGCATAAAGCTATGAGCTAAGACTTGTCTGGGCCTGCCCAGACATGCCTAAGTAAACCAAAGCGACTAATTGGGGTAAAGTGTAAGAACTAATAGTTGATAGGAGGCTTTAGAGTAAGAAGCTATTATTTCTAGTGTCTATTATTTTATTTTTAAACCAAGACGAGCTTTGAAGAGGAACTTTTCTACTTTATACACATACTCAAGCTGGAAGGAGAATTTGATAAAGGTCATCTTGTTAATAAATCCCTGATCTTACAAAATCAAATAATCCACAATTTTTCTTTTGGGCTACATAATATTTCCCAAATACTTATGTGATACATTAGGTCATTCACAGCGAAGCTTTCTCTTTGGTGGAAAATGTAGTTTTTTACACAAATGTGACCCCAAAAGTACCATTTTGAAAAGGAAAAGGCTAAACAAGCTCTTGATCCTAAAACTGTCTTGAGCTTAGGTTAATTGAGCTATAGAGTGATTATAAAGAAAACTGCTGGCTCTCTCTCTTGATCCTATTCTTGTTTGGGTTGCTATTAAGAAAAAGCAGCAAAACTGGGTTCATACTCTCATACTGGTTGAATGTGGACTCAACAGAAATTATCTATAAAGTAGATTAACCAAAATTAAATTACAACAAGGTGATTTTAAAATATTTCTCATGGTATCCTATAAATTTCAGCATTTTTTATGTTTAATTGGGGACTTTCATTGTTTCTTCACTTGGTTCCTGGAATTTTCTTGTGAATAGTTTCTTGAGTCTGTCTTTCAAACAGCATTTTTTGGTTAAGCATTTCATGGAAAAAGCCTGCTTATGGAGAAAGATCAAAGGTTTTTAATTGGCTAGAAAGGTACCCCGACCGAAGAGAGAAGGAATGAAAGCTAAGGTTTTGGGGTTGTTGTGAAAGGAATGAGTAGAATTCTTAGAGATTGTGACATAAAGGAAACCTCAGCTTATGCTTAAGAGAAGGGAAATGTAATATGTATGTGATTAAATTAATTTACATGTTAAAAGAGAATTAGGAAGTCCCTTTTTAGGAAGTTCCTGGAAGCTGACTAGATCTGAGCTGAAAAGAAGGGTAAAGCTTTTTTTTTTTTTTTTTTGAGACAGGGTCTCACTGTGTTGCCCTGACTGGAGTGCAGTGGTATGATTTTTGCTTACTGGGCTTAGGTGATCCTCCCACCTCAGCCACCTGAGTAGCTGGGACTACAGGCACTCACCACCATGGCCAGCTAATTTTTGTATTTTTTATAGAGACAGGGTTTCACTATGCTGTCCAGGGTGATCCCAAACTCCTGGGCTCAAGTGATCCGCCCTCCTCTGCCTCCCAGAGGATTAGAGGCATGAGACACCGTGCTTGGCCAAGAAGGTAAAGCTATTTAATTGGTAGTTTTAATCCTCAAAGATGAACAAGTGAAAACAATTTTTAAGATTCATACTGCCAGGTATTGTTATTCAGGCTTACTAAATTTATGATTATTTTATCTTACTTTACTAACACAACTTAAACACTGATTTAGGGTTCAATATGGGAAGAAGTTGGTATCTGTAGTTTGGGACATAGCGTACCAACTCAAATTAGTGGTCCTTTTTTTCCCCATGAAGTTGATACTAGAAATTCAGTATTTCTTTTTCATTAATGAAATTTAGTGTGTGTTTATAGCAAGTTTTCTGCTTTTTAAGCAAAACAGAAGAAGTCAACACCCGTCATTATGGAAGAAGAATCTAAAAGGCCAGCTGTGCACCTCATAGTGAATCTGAGGTAGAAACAGTTTCATATCGGCTCCGATCATGAGCCAGACATTGTTCTGAAAGTGCTTTATAAATATTTTAAAGTTGTAATCCTCATAATAATTTTGTGAAGTAGTCATGTTATGATCCAAATTCTGTGGGCAAAGAATCTAAAAATCAGAGATTTTAAATGTGTCCAGGTTGACATTAGTTAGGAATCTGTGGAGCTAGGGTTGGAACTCTTGAGGGCCTAATTTTAAATATTTACCCTTTTTACTACCCTAATTGCCATACCATTCCATTTGCGTTTGAGTGTTGTGTTATCTAGAGCAGGGACTAAGGAGGAAAAGATCCTTTGAGTACTTAAACTTTGTAAACTTACCTTTGCCTAGGACTAACTCTTTTACCATTACCTGGGTGAGACTGGACTAGCTCTAATTGAATTGTGAATAGATGCATGTTTATCATATAGCTTCAGACTTGGGCAAGCTGCTTTTCTTTTCTCTGGAGTTTTGAAGATGCATTTTAGTACAATTGAATTCACTTATTCTTTATTTCTGATTGGCTATTTGGCTATTATGTGCCAGGTTTTATGCAAAAGGACCTTTACTAGGAGTTTTAAAAGACACTATGTCATTTAATACCAGGATGTATAACTGAGGCCCAATGGAGATAACAAAAGGGGAAGAGCTATTTAGAAAATTACGTTAAAATCCAGATAAGGTTCCTGTTTGTTAGTTACTGTTAAAAAATACGGCTGGGTGCAGTGGCTCACGCCTGTAATCCCAGCACTTTGGGAGGCTAAGGTGAGAGGATCACCTGAGGTTAGGAGTTCGAGACCAGCCTGGCCAACATGGTGAAACCCCATCTCTACTAAAAATACAAACATTAGCCAGGTGTGGTGGCAGGCACCTGTAATCCTAGCTACTGTGGAGGCTGAGGCAGGAGAATCGCTTGAACCTAGGAGGCGGAGGTTGCACTGATCTGAGATAGTGCCACTGCACTCCAGCCTGGGCGGCAGAGTGAGACTCTGTCTCAAAACAAACAAACAAACAAACAAACAAACATGCGTATAGAGCTGTAGTGGTTTATGGAGTTAAAATGGAAAATTTAGCCTTATCTTTTATTGTAGTAGCTTTTATTTTTTTTCTTCTTTTTTTCTTTTTTTTTTTTTTGACTCACCTTGTTGCCCAGACTGGAGTACAATGGCACAATCTTGGCTCACTGCAACCTCTGCCTCCCAGGTTCAAACAATCCTCCTGCCTCAGCCTCCTGAGTAGCTGGGATTACAGGCACCCACCACCACGCGCAGTTACTTTTTGTATTTTTTTTTTTTTTTTTTTGAGACGGAGTCTTGCTCTGTTGCCCGGGCTGGAGTGCAGTGGCTGGATCTCAGCTCACTGCAAGCTCCGCCTCCCGGGTTTATGCCATTCTCCTGCCTCAGCCTCCCGAGTAGCTGGGACTACAGGCGCCCGCCACCTCGCCTGGCTAGTTTTTTGGTATTTTTTAGTAGAGACGGGGTTTCACCGTGTTAGCCAGGATGGTCTCGATTTCCTGACCTCGTGATCCGCCCGTCTCAGCCTCCCAAAGTCTGGGATTACAGGCTTGAGCCACCGCGCCCGGCTACTTTTTGTATTTTTAGTAGAGACGGGCTTTTACCATGTTGACCAGGCTGGTCTCGAACTCTTGAGCTTGTGATCTGCCCGCCTCTGCCTCCCAAAGTACTGGGATTACAGGCGTGAGCCACCGCGCCCGTCCTGTTTTCAATTTCTCTGTATTGTTTGGGCATGGCCTAGTTGGTCTAAAACCCCAGTCAAAAGAAAGCTTGAACAATCTAAACTTTGAAGTCCTCTAAAAAATGAATAAAAATGATGAGAAGGCCAGAGTACTACTTTCCTATATTTTTACTGATTTGTATTGTTAAAAATTTCAAAGTAGACACGCATTACTTTATAATAAAGGGGAAACCCATTAAATTTACTTGATTTTTAAAAAAACAGGTGTTAGTGTTAGTTAGGACTAATGCTAGTCTAGCCCTCTGGATGTCTAGCAAACTCCCCTGGATTCAGAAAAGAGTTCTGGGCTCTTACTTGGTGGTGGAGTGCATAGTGGGAAGAGGAAGATCTGCCTTCTTTCTTGCTGATCCAGGTTCAGGCCTTTTTGAAGAGTTGCAAAGGCACAAGGCGTGAGGTAACCTGAGGGCATGATCACAGTCCTCTTGGCTGTGTCTTTTTGGCATACAAAATAACTCCAGTGAGTGATGCTTAAAAATACTTGGTTAGGAAATTTTATCCCCAAATTTTAAATTGTTCTTAATGTTAAATATGGTGCCTAATAACTAATATTTATTTGCATGGCACATCTAGTACCCCATTTATATTAGTGATGAGTTTCTCATTAAGTAAGGTCTGAGGTTAAAAAATAAACTTTTTAAAAGATTATTTTATCTAGAGGAAATGTTAATATGTCATTTGACATTAACATTCAGCTTTCTTGAAGGCAGTAATTAAGCAGCAGTATGATGCTGTTGAAACAATTAACAGTAAAGCCATTTAGACTGATTCTGAAGTCATATTGAGATTTGTGTTAATTGGCCAATTGTGGTATGCAAAAAGTTCCTAAATACGGTCCTTGTGAACTGAATAATCATCAAAGGTTAGTAATGATTCTGCAAAGGTAGCAAGATAATGCAAATGTCATGAGTTTGGATTCTGTTTAACCGAATTTATATATTGGGATGGATAAAAAGCCTTCTTTGAATCTGTAAGGCAGTTTTCAGACATCATCTCAAGATTTGAGGAAATAGGTGTTGAAACAGTCTCTGAAAATAAAGACAACTTATGACAGGAATAAAATTTTAAATGTGTGCATATCGCCACCAAGTGGCAGAGAAAGTATTGTTTGTCATAGTTGATAGAGCTGCTGGGAAAGATGAGAAAATAGAGGCAACGTGTTTTATAGGATATCTTTTTGTAGCAGCAGTTAAACTCTGTAGGCTAACCACTTACTGGTCAGACTTTTCACTGAGTGTTTGATACATATTGACCAACTGCCCAAATTTTTAAAAAATCGTCAGTTTCACACACCTGGCCTAAAATACACCAGGTAAGATATATTTTAGGCCAGGTGCAGTGGCTTGTGCCTGTAATCCCAACACTTTGAGAGACCAAGACAGGAGAATCCCTTGAGACCAGGAGTTCAAGACCAACCTGGGCAACATAGTGAAAGTCTGACTCTGTCTTTAAAATTAAATAAATAAGTAAGTAAATAAATAAAATAAAGATGTATTTGAGTTTTCTTCTGTTAATTTGGTGGCCTTTTATTTTTACCCCATTCTCTTTGGTTTCTTTTGCTTGTATTCTTGCCCTTTTTTTGTATATATGCTGACTTTTATTCAATCACTGTATTGTTACTGAAGTCTGGGCAACAACTTGATTTGTTTGCCGTATTTTAGGGGATGATGATATTGGGATGTTTAAGTTATGATTTTATCAGCAATATAGAAATAATTTCAATGTTTAGATTATATTGGATTTGCTACTTTCTTCCATTATGCCTTTTTAAAATAATTTAGACTTGAGTTTGTTTTTTTTTAAGACTCAGAGACTATTGAAAAGTCTTCATTTTTCTTATATTTATTACATGATTGGAAAGCACTTTCAAGATAGACCCTTGGTCATTGTTTTGAATAGAGAATTTTTTATCAACCTGATTTTTACCGTTTCATGCATTTTGTCACACTACTTTTGAGAAAACTAGCACTACTCATTCTTTTATCATTTTAGCTCTCTTTATATTTTTCAGATGTGAAATTAAGAAGTACCATTTATGATAACTCATTGAGATTTGACTACTGTATTTGGCATACAGGTTGTGCATTCCCAATCCAAAAATTCGAAGTGCTCCAAAATCTGAAAACCCTGAGTGCCCACATGACCCTGTAAGAGTCTTCCTCTGTCATCTAGGCCGGAATAGAGTGGCACTATCTTGGCTCGCTGCAACCCCTACCTACCGGGTTCAAGCAATTCTCGTGCCTCCGCCTCCTGAGTAACTAGGACTACAGGCATGCACTACCATGCCTGGCTAATTTTTGTATTTTTAGTAGAGACAGTGTTTTGCCATGTTGGCCAGTCTGGTCTTGAACTCCTGGCCTCAAGTGATCCGCCCGCCTTGGCCTCCCAAAGTGCTGGAATTACAGGCATGAGTCACTGCACCCAGCCTGGAGCATTTTAGATTTGGGATATTCAACTGCTAAGAATAAATGCAAACAATCCAAGATCTGGAAAAAAAAAATTCAAAACACTATTGGTCCCAAGCATTTTAGATAAGGAATACACAACCTGTACTAAAACACAGCTCTTTGAGTTTTATAGCTGATACACCAATTTACTAAGGAGTCCTAACATCAGTGTTCAATAAAAAACTAACAGGAGTTGTGTTTCCAAAACTGATGCCTTCTCAACCTCCTGAGAGTGTGCCAGCCTAGGTATTTGATTCTGTGCCATAGTAAGCATTGAGTAACTCCCAGCATTAGAAGCCAGAAAGCTCCCCTTTGTAGACTTGAACTGAACCCACTCCAAAACTAGCCCAGTTAATCCAGGCTTCCCTCCAAACTTAGAGTGACCTGGAACTGGGCCCACTACCTTGGCTGTGACCTTTATATCCTTGGCCTCAGTGTAAGTATACAGGCATGAAAACTGCTCTTTTCTATTGGATTAGATAAATGTGAGAGGACTACAGAGACTTCCCTCCTCACTCAGTTAAATCCTTAGGGCCTCCTTGGTCTACTTGTCCACTACCTCTGCCTTTGCTGCCTGTTAATCCCCCTTCTGCCCTCCGCTCCAGCCACTCTGGTCTGTTGGTTGTTTCCGCACTCTTGGTCACAGTCCTTCCTACCTCAGAGCCTTTGCACTGGCTCTTTCCTCTGTGGAAATGCTCTTGCCCCAGGTGTCCACATGGCTTTAGGTCATGACTCAAAGTCACCTTCTTAAGGAAACTTTTCCTGGCCACCTTGGGCTGTCCCCATTTCAAGTACCCCTTGCCTGCTTTATTTTTTTCTCCCCAGCTAACGGAGTACACCAGCTAACGGAGTACATGTGCATGTTATTTCACTCATTTATCTGTTTTTATTATCTCTCTCCTATTAGAGTGTAAGTTCCATGAGAACAGGAATTTTGTTTCATTTTTTTGGTTATTTTTACTGCTATATCCCCAGTATCTGTTACACACTCAGAATATAATAAATAATTTGGAGAATTAATGAATATTAAATAAACCCAGCTTACTTCTTGTAAGTCATATGTAAATTGCCTCTAAAGTAGTCTGGTTAGGGTTGAGCAAAAAGTAGGTTCTATTAATATATTTTGAGTCAATTCAGTAGATAATATTGTAGAGGCTGAGGGGGAAGCAAATAAGAAGTAGATATTACCACCTTCAAGAAGACCTAAGCACAAATCCAGCCTGCTGGTGTCTGCATGTGTGTACATATATGCACATAAAGTTTTTTTTCTTTTAGTCTGCACGTTGTTGGCCTACAGAGTGTTAATAAGTGTAAATTAGTTGCCAAATTAAAAAAAAAACTATTTCACATAAAATTTGATTTCAGGCATCTATTGAACAATTGGAGGACGGGACCAACACTAGACCTGCATGCCCATAGTACAGCCACGTGAGTGTGAGTGGATATATACACACCAGTGGCCGATTATCATTGCATTTAAGATCTGGGTTTTCTTATACTAGGATTAAGAAAAGTAAAAAATTTTCTGTACTAATAACAGTACAAAAAGTTAGAATGACAACGGAGGCTGTGTGTTTCAAGAAAGAAGGGAAGGAAACTACTTCTTTGGGAAACTAAAGGATATTCCTAATTTTTTTTTTTTTTTTTTTTTTTTTTAAAGACAGTCTCACTCTCACCCAGGCTGGAGTGCAGGTGCACTATGACAGCTCACCGCAGCCTTAAGCTCCCAGGCTCAGGTAGTCCTCCCACCTTAGCCACCGGAGTAGCTGGGACTATAGGTGCCTGCCACCATGCCCACTAATTTTTTATTTTTTATAGACACGAGGTTTAGCCATGTTGCCCAGGCTGGTCTCAAACTCCTGGGCTCAAGCAGTCCACCTGCCTCTGCCTCCCAAAGTGTTAAGATTACAGGCATGAGCCACTGTGCCCAGCCTGGATATTCCTGTTTATTATATACACCGTTCACCCATTTATATGACTTATGTGGCTACTATAGTTAATTTGAGTTTTCAGGCCCTCTAGAGAGATATGGCATAGATGTTTTAAAGTATGTACAAGTCAGCATTATAATTGAGCAAAGCTGAATTTATACCCTATATAAGGACTGGATTTATGGTCTGAACTATGTAAAATATGAGCCTTGAGCTAGGCTTTGCAATAGATAATATTTTTAATTGCTAAAGAAAAGATTATAAGAAAGTCATTCTCAGAAGAACTTGTGAGGGTGGTTTTTGACAACAAGCAAAACAAACTTATGGTGTTCTGTGAGTTGAAAGAATATAGTGTATTGTTCTTTGAGCATGAAATATTTCTCAGATATCTACAGTGCACCAGGTGTTCCAAGTATATTTAAAATTCAAAGATATGCAAAACACAACACTGCTCATAATCAGGAGATCCATTTATTTTTGACTCTTTTGCTTTTATTAATATTTTGGGTATTTCTACTATGGACAATACTCGATAATACAATTTTCTAGGTTAATTTATCCCATTAAGTTAATTTACCACATTAAGTTAAATGCAGTATCCATAACAATAATGTCACTCATTAATGATTGTGTCATTTTGAATAGGCCTTAATTAGTAATTACAGATTTTGTGGTGGTTTATCATGTTTTGTAATATGTTAGAGTGCACTGAATTTGCTGAACTCCAGTAGTTTAGAACTCTGAGCCATGTGAAAATACAAAGAGAAGTTCTGTACTCTAAAAAGTATTTAATCTAACTGTACGCATAGTTCCAGTATTTTACCTGAACAGATTTAGTTGTTGTGGAAGTCCTGATTTCTGTCTTGTGGGCATGATTATTTGCATTACAAAAGGCTTCACCAAAATTTTTCTTTGGGAAATAGGTGCATTTCAATATGATTTTGTATTCATAATGTTCAAGAAAAGGAAATGCTTTCTTTAATCTAATTGATTTGAGCTTTTTGTTTTTTTTCCCCCCATTATTCTTCAGGTTTTTTTGCCCTCCTCCTTGTGTGTATCTTATGGGCAGTGGATGGAAGAAAAAAAAAGAACAAATGGAACGCGATGGTTGTTCTGAACAAGAGTCTCAACCGTGTGCATTTATTGGGATAGGAAATAGTGACCAAGAAATGCAGCAGCTAAACTTGGAAGGAAAGGTAAATCAAGACTGCTAGTTCACCAGAAAGGGGCACCATGGTACCAGAATATAGTTTTCATATTCATTTTGTGTGGTGGAGATTTTTTTCTTTAATAACTGTTAGTAACAATTTCTGGAATATATAAACTAGGACCAAAAAATATGCCTCTCAGATCGCTTTGGTCTAGTCATTCATGAAGCTTATGCTACTGACATTGGAAGATGGCATGCAGTAAGCTTCCCCAGCTTGCAAGCAGTTTTAGCAAATCAGATTTCTACTGGACGCCAGTAATAAATTTAGGAGGCTGATTGCTCATCTTCTGTTTGACAGAGGTTTGATACTCAAATCTCAACAAAAATACATTGTTCAGTAATGTTTTACTCTGCTGTTTTAATCTTAGTTTTATACTAGACACGATGATATATACATTGTGGAAAGCATTTATCTGGGTTTTAAAGATCATAAATGTTTACTTGACATCAGAGATACTATAGATAAGAACAGCCACAGTTGGTTATACTCAAATTTTAGTGCATAGCAGGGGTTCTTTAATTAGTTTTCTAGAGAAAACAATTTATCAACTAGTTTTACTAATTGTATGAATTTAGAAAGCAGTCAATCTGGATCTTTTTTTTTTCTTTCCCTGGACGGGATTTTTACTCTGTCACCCAGGTTGAAATGCAATGGTGCAATCTTGGCTGACTGCAGCCTTCACCTCTCAAGTAGTAGGACCGTAGGTGTGCGTCACCATGTCCAGCTAACTTTTTTGTATTTTTTTGTAGAGACGGAGTTTCGCCATGTTAGCTAGGCTGGTCTTGAACTCCTGAGCTCAAGCAATCCACCCACCTCAGCCTCCCAAAGTGCTGGGATTATGGGTGTGTGCCACCGTGTCCAGCCAATCTATACTTTTAGTATTGAAAGATAGTTTTTTATTCACTTGGGATTTAGCTATGATTTTATTTTTGCTTGCTACTCTACTTTGGAAAATGGTTAGTTCTGATCTCAATGACTAAACGTCTTCTAAAATAGTGCATAAACAGCTGTTTCATTCGATGCATCTTTGTTGAATATTTTAGTGTTTGCTGTGTTGTAGTTGGCACTAGAGATATGGGTTGGGAGTAGTGTTGATGGAGGTGAGGTAGGGGATATGTGCTCTCAAATTCAATTTTAGTGATTTTACAGATAGTGCTACAGGTCTTAATATCAGCCTCCTTCAAATTTAGCTATTTGTATGTCATTATATCTTTATAGTTTTTGTAAGTAAGGTTTGTTGACTATGTATTTTAGATTAGATTTGGGATACTTATTACAATAAAGGTTGTTTCATCTTAAACCAGTCAAACTGTTTCTAAATTATGACCCCTGAGCTAAAATAACGAATATATTTAAGTGGTGGGTCCATCTAATAGATCTTCGTCTTGTCTCATCTGTTTTCTTGTTACCTAGGAAATCTCAGAGTTATATGCCTCCAGGCTTCACATGTAGACATTCAGTACTATGAATGAGTGGATCAGATAGGTAGTGAGAGGCCAGAGATTCTAGCTACCTGTGTATATAACTTTAATCCTACTTCATAGCTCATTTTAACCAGTTCCAGCTTCCAGTAATTTTAAGTGAGGTAATACCAAATAAACCAACCAATAGTATCACTGCTTGTCTTTCGCAAGTATCACTTTGCAGCATTAGACTTGGTATTTCTTCTTCCTTTCAGGGAAATGTCTTTATTGCCTAAAGATCTTGTTTTCAAAGAGTATTTCTAGAGAGATGATTATATACCATTTTCTCTTCTAGAATTCCATTAGCTAATTTAACCTTTTAGAATAGCAAGGCAAATGTAATTTTGGTTTTATTTGCTTATTTTCTATGAGTTAGTGACTTTTTCCTTTTTTTCTTTTTTTTTTTTTTTTTTTTTTGAGATGGAGTCTCGCTCTGCCGCTCAGGCTGGAGTGCAGTAGCTGGATCTCAGCTCACTGCAAGCTCCACCTCCCGGGTTTGCGCCATTCTCCTGCCTCAGCCTCCCGAGTAGCTGGGACTACAGGCGCCCGCCACATCGCCCGGCTAGTTTTTGTATTTTTTAGTAGAGACGGGGTTTCACCGTGTTAGCCAAGATGGTCTCGAACTCCTGACCTTGTGATCCGCCCGTCTCGGCCTCCCAAAGTGCTGGGATTACAGGCCTGATTCCTTTTTTCTTAATGGAATTTGAGTAGTTTGTGGTCAGTGGCCTTACAGTTTTTTAAAAATAGTTCCCATAAAATTATCTTGGTTATGATTTTTGTGGATTCAAAGTACTCATTGTAATTAGGGATATATTTCCTTTCTTTCCAAGGAGATATATGTGTGTTTGTTTTTTCTGAACAAAATGCAGTTCTTTTTGTGTAGGTCTTATGATCCAACCTTCTTGGTTCTTCTTTTCCTTTCTTGTTTGCCAGTATGTGTTATTTATGCTGGATTTCAGTATTTTCTCTTTCTCAAATGGATCTTACCTTTTAATTTTAACCCTCAAAATTAAGCGATCTCAACATTTTTAAGCTTTCCCATTAGAATGTAATTGCCTTCATTTAGATATACATTTCATTTTTGCTTCCCATGACTGTCTGCTTTAGTACATTGATACCCATTTTCACAGACCTCACCTTATGTTGCAGAAGAATTTCATTGTTAAGCTTAATTTGACCTTCATTGCTGTCATTTTTAAGAGTATGGCAGACTGTGGGCATAGAGGCTCACAGATGCCATCTCTGAGTGTGTTGGAGATCTTGGGTGCAAGGAGTGATGTGACTGCAAAGTACTGTTGTTTTCTTGTTTCTTTATCTTTATTCATTTTGAGACAGGGTGCCGCCCTGTCGCCCAGGCTGGAGTGCAGTGGTGGGATCACGGCTCATTACAACCTCTGCCTCCTGGGCTCAAGAGACTCTCCCACCTCAGCCTCCTGAGTAGCTGGGACTATGGTCATGCACCACCATGTCTGGATAATTTTTGTGTTTTTTGTAGAGATGGGTTTCACCATGTTGCTCAGGCTGGTCTCAAACTTCTGGACTTAAGCACTCTGCCCACCTCGGCCTCCCAAAGTGCTGGGATTACAGGCATGAGCCACCAGCCTGGCCTGTTTTTATTTTTCTTATTACTATGATTAGCTTTATCTTATTTTTGTCTTCTACAGAGCAAAACCTCTCAAAGCTTTTACGGAACTTTTGATTTTTAAAAACTTAATTGAATGTGTAATCTTCAAGATGGCACCTAAATTTTCTTATATAGCTTTGCTATGAGAAGTACAATAAACGATTGCAGTAGTTTTGTCTGCTACCAAGGCTGTCTGTGAGTAAAATTTTAAAAATAAAAACCTAGAAGTCATTAACTGTTTCCTGAGGAGCATTTGCTCTGCTTTTTAAAAGGAAGATACAGAAGGGATAGTTGAAAAAACTTGTTTAGCTTAATTTTAAAGTGGAATGTTGATCTTTAAAAAAATATAATTCAGATACTTTAGATATTTATACTGTGTTTCAGCATTATTTATCTTATCTGGAAAAGGACAATAGTTTAGATCCCTCTCTGATTCACAGGGATCAAGAGAATAGGAAAGATTTTAGAATTGTCATATATAATATAAGCAGTAGCATTTTGAAGTGTCTTTGCTCTTTGTCAAGTGCTGTATCTCTTAATCTTTTCAGTTATCAGAATTTAAATTCTGGTAAACTGACATAATGCCTTGAGCATTTTCTCTAGTACCTTTAAATTCAGTTCTTTTAGTGATACATATGAATCGCCCTTTTGTGCAGTTAACCATTTTAAAAATAGTTCTTTAAGGTAATGCTTATATAATCTCTTTCTGGTTAAGACATTTTATAATCATCCAGTTTGTCTTGCGTTGTTTTCCTCAAACTTATAAGTGATTACTCTAGTGTTCAGCTATATAAAGAAAAACATTCTATGCACTATTTTGAGAAGAACTGCTAAAATCTTTTACATAATTTGTTGAATTTTGATGGCTTTTTTTTTAAGATAGTCATTGATTTTTTTAACTGTAAAAATTATTTTAAAAGTTACTGCTGTAACATTGAGTGATAATTCCATGACACAGTTGTAGAGCTGTGTAAAACAAGAAAATACTGTTTTTTTAAACGGTCTTTTTTTAAAGAGGATACCATAGATGACAATGTTTGTGTTTTATAGACTTTATAAGGAAGATTTTGTACTTTTCAGAAATCAATTTCAGTAATTTTTACAGTTAATTTTTGTAGTTGGTTTTATCAGCTATCCATTGGAATTGTTTTTCTTATTATTACTTAAACTATGGCCATTCTGAGTTGTAGGTACTACATAAACAAACAAGGTTTTGCTGCTATTAAAACTTTACTTTTCTTTCACAGAACTATTGCACAGCCAAAACATTGTACATATCTGATTCAGACAAGCGAAAGCACTTCATGTTGTCTGTAAAGATGTTCTATGGCAACAGTGATGACATTGGTGTGTTCCTCAGCAAGCGGATAAAAGTCATCTCCAAACCTTCCAAAAAGAAGCAGTCATTGAAAAATGCTGACTGTATGTATGCTTTTCTTATTTGTCCCCAATTCCTACCGTGATTTAATAAGACAGACTCTTTGTTAAATTAAAAATGGCCTTTTCAATAGCCAATTAATTCTTTACTATTTTTGTGGCCCTGTTTATTGTCTCTCTTTTTTTAATCGTAAATCGACAGTATGTGGTCTAATGAAGCAGTTCTTAACCAGAGTTGGTTCCTTAGTGCTCCCAGGGACATTTTGGGGAAATGGGAGGTTTTCTCCTTCTGTTGTTATGGTGACTGGAGGGGGTGATGTTGTTGGCTTTGGGTATCTTGAGCCTATGATGCTGAATTGAATGTCCTGCAGTGTCCAAGGTAGTTCTGATTCCACAAAGAATTGATCTACCCACAGTGTCAAAAAGCACCCCTTTGAAAAACGCTATTAATTAAATGGGCTTTTTGGCAGGCCTTCCTGAGAATCTAAACAAAATTTTTAATGTGGTTGCTCTGGCAGAGACTGCTGTCTCATCAGCCTATTTTTAGACTACCAAAGAAGTGTAGTCTGTGTGAACTATAAATTTAACCTTCACACCCATTTTTCTTTTTTTAACTTTTTATTATGGAGACTTTTTTTTTTTTTTTTTTTTTTGAGACGGACTCTCACTCTGTTGCCCAGGCTGGAGTGCATTGGCAGGATCTCAGCTCACTGCAGCCTTCACCTCCCAGGTTCAACCAGTCCTCCCTGCCTCAGCCTCCTGAGTAGCTGGGATTATAGGTGCCCACCATCACGCCCAACTGATTTTGTATTTTTTAGTAGAGACGAGGTTTCACCATGTTGGCCAGGCTCGTCTTGAACTCCTGACCTCAGGTGATCCACCTGCCGCAGCCTCCCAAAGTGTTGGGATTATAGGTGTGAGCCACCGCACCTGGCTGAGATTTTCAAATTTATATAAAAGGGAGAAACCAGCTACCCAACCTCAACAGGTTTTATCATTCTGTTTCATTATCTCCATCACCACCAACACCTCTTCGTCTTCTAATTGCTGAAGTATTTTAATGTAAATCTTACCCTATTGTTTCAACCAAAATTTCTGCAATAATGACTAATACATGCCTTTTTTTTTTGAAACATCGTTATACCTAACAGTTGACAGCAGCTCTTCAGTGTCATCTAATATCCTATTTCATGTACAGATTTATCAGATTGACCCAGAATGTCTTTTTATAGTTTTTTTGCTTTGTTTTGTTTTACAGTGGTTTGTTCAAACACGGGTTCAGACAAGGTCTACACATTTTAGTCTGTAATAGTTTCTTCTCACCCTGTCACACCTTTGTTTTCCTTCTGTGTCATTTATTTGTTGAAGAAACTGGATCATTTTTCTGTTGTGGAATTCCATATTCTGAGTTTGACTGATTACCTGTTTCTTTGTCTCTCTCATTTTCCATGAACTGGTGGTTAGACATAAAGTCTTTCAGAACTAGTTGGTAAAATATACATTCATTTCCTTTGGAAGTCATAATATCTAATTATCCCTTTTTTCGTGTTAGGATTGATTATAGTAGTTCAGCTGTTGTTAGTCTATTCTACTCATAAAGTTCCTCAGCAAACTTTAACCTAATGGTTTTAATAGCCATTGATGATGTTTAAATCTATTTCATTAAATGCTGCAAAGTGGTAATATTCTAATTTTTTAAATTCATAACTTCTGCATTTGTTAGCTGGAGTTTTTTCTACAAAGAGTAACTTTGCCATATCAGCTATTTGCTTCAATTGTAGTATGTAATGAAAAGGCAGGATTAGTTGCTTGTTTACTCATTTGCAGAACAATGATAACATTCCTTGAAAGAGACCAGTGGGGTTTCAGAGTTTTTGTTTTGTTTGCTTTCTTTTCATTTTATTACGAGCTCATGGGTTTTTTTTTTGTTTTGTTTTGTTTTTTTGTATTGGTTGTATTTTAGTCCACTCAGTCCACTAATATCACTTAGTTTTTATTATGGAAAAATTTCAAACACACTCAAGTAGACAGAGTTGCATCATAAAATGAAACCTCTTATGTTCATTCTCTAACTTCAACAGTGATCTTAAATTCAACCAACCTTATCTTCATCTATACCTGTACTCCAGGCCCACTTTCTTCTGCCCCTATTTTAGTTTGATGGATATTCAATCAATGTTCAAATGTAAAATGGTCTAAAGTGTTATTTTAAAAATCAGATTGCTTGAATCAAAATTCAGATCTACCACATAGTACAGTTTATATTGTGACATGTCCTTGAGTATAATCTATGAACAATCCCCCACCGCCCCGCGCCACACATACACACCAACTCTTGCAATTTATTTAAGTAAGTTGAGACATTTGGCCACTAGAGATTTCCACATACTGGATTTTGCTAATTTCATTTATTTGGTGTAGTTTAATATATTTTCTGTAAAATTGGTAGAGTCAAAAAGAAATAGAGCGTGGGCACTAGTTGGAAAGATAGATTTCATTCAGTACTGTTGCAACGGGGGAAAATAGAACCAAGTTCCATTTCAGAATACAACAAAGATAAGTGGGGATGAAGCAGAGTGAGAGGGTCAATGGATGGAAACTTACTAAAAGGAGACATCAAAGGTAGAAGGTTTCTTTCTGACCTGACTTAGGATTTGTGCTAAAGGCAGGCCAAGATGATCATAGATCCAGAGTGGGGGATAATTTAGGAGGATTCTTGCTACAACTGAGCTAAACAGACTGATGACAGGGCTCAAGGACGAATACTAGTTGAATGCTCAGAGCAGCCTGCTTAAAAGTTTGGTCAAGGAGAGTTTAGTCTAGAATCGTGATCGGATTTAAGTTTGTTGTCGTTTGTTTCTTGTTTTCTTGCTGGAAGGCAATACCTACTTCAAAGGTGGTGGTGTGTTCTCCTGCACTAGGAGGTATATTATGTTTGTATTCAGGCTATTTGCATTTCAAATTACATGGTTTTATATAACTGCTTTAACTTTGTGTTTGTACTGAATATTAGTTTCTTGATGACAGAGAACATATTTCACTTTCAGAATATTTTTCTGCTTACATAGATTTATTTTCAAGAAATTTCATACAGTACTTTAAGGTATTTAGAAGAAAGTAGAATTTTCTAAAATCGCAGTATGCAGAGGCATTTACCATCAACTCTGATAAACATCCTTCTAGTCCCTTTTCTATGTGTGTATTCTGTGTAATTGGATACATACATTTCTATGCATGTATTCTGTATAATAATTTCTATGCGTGTATTCTGTGTATTAAAAATATATACATTTGCCTAGTGGAACCACAGCTTACAGAGTATTTTATAGTCTGCTTTTCCATTCAGTGATATTCCAGGAAAATATTTTCTTACCAGTATATTTAGATACATATCCTTTAAATAGGTCATCATTTAAATTTCTACTGTCTAACATTCATTATTTTAAAAGTAAGTTTTTCTGTAATAATCAGCACCACATTAAACATACTGTGTAGCTTTCACTTTAAAATTATTTTTATGGACATTTGATATCATTAGCTTGACATTATTAATAACAGTTACCTTGACTTCTTTTTTTGGTGTCATCTATACTGTCTTGGAAAGTGAAAATATTTGTCAAACTGTTAAATGATAAGAAAGAATAATTATACACTGCCAAGCAGAATTTCCTTCTTTTGCTCCCTCCCCACCTTTTGCTCCAGTCACATAAATAAGAGCTCTTTTTTCTTTGCAGTATGCATTGCCTCAGGAACAAAGGTGGCTCTGTTTAATCGACTACGATCCCAGACAGTTAGTACCAGATACTTGCATGTAGAAGGAGGTAATTTTCATGCCAGTTCACAGCAGTGGGGAGCATTTTTTATTCATCTCTGTGAGTATAAAAATGTGCAATGAATGTTTTTAGTGTGAAATCGTTAAATTCTTTTGATGAGATATATGGCTATGTTAAGTTTTGTCATTTGCTAATCATAAAATGAATTCAAAAAGGTAACAATTTGATTTCTTTTTCCACCTACTGTAGTGGATGATGATGAATCAGAAGGAGAAGAATTCACAGTCCGAGATGGCTACATCCATTATGGACAAACAGTCAAACTTGTGTGCTCAGTTACTGGCATGGCACTACCAAGATTGGTATGGCTCTACTTTTGCTTTAGTGATAACGTGAAGTAAAAATTAATTCTTTAAACAGCAAAGTCACAACATTCAAATGGAAAAACACACCTCAATTTTATGCTTTTTAATTTTAAAAGGTGTGTTAGTAATCAGAGCTGTTTATAATTGACAGTTATACTGTACCTTATTTCAGAAATGCTTTAAGGTAATTAACCAGTTTTTACAAGTACATTCTTAATGATTTTTTCTTAAATGATTTCCAATATATTTTGGTGGCAATTTGCTTTTTAGCTGTTTATCTGAAGATGTTCAGTAGAGGGCACTATAAATTACATTTCTTTTCTTTACTAATTCAGATAATGTATTCATTTTTTTGTGGTACCTGCCATATCCCAGTGTAGGACCAAGTTTTCATAAAGAAGAAATTCTTATTTCTTTTAAAATATAAGCATAGTTTTTGTTAGCTTACTGTCTCACAAGAAGATAGATTTATTAAAACTTAAATAAAATTGGTGTTTCTAACTTTGGGAGAGGGACATAGGATTTAGGGCTTTTGTTCAGTAGAAGACATTGAAACTCAGCCACGCATGGTGGCTCATACCTGCAATCCCAGCACTTCAACAGGTGAAGGCAGGAGAAGGAGAGGTGACTAGCCCTGGCATCACTTGAGCTCAGGAGTTCGAGACTAGCCCTGGCAACATGGTCAGACCCTGTCTTTACCTTGCCCTCCCCCCACCCCACCCCCCCCCCAAAAAATTTAGCCAGGCGTGGTGGTGTACACCTGTAGTCTCAAGCGGAAGTGGGAGGATCACTTGAGCTTGGGAGGTCAAGGCTACAGTGAGCGGTGATCGTACTACTGAACTTTAGCCTGGGCAACAGAGTGAGATCCTATCTCAACAACCACAAAAAAGGAGATCTTAAACTGTAAAAACTGCTTTTGTTAGTAAAATGAAACCAAAAGTCCTCTATAGTGCCACCCCCTCCCAATTTTCCCTTTCCTTTTCTGAAACAATACAATTTATTTATATTCAAGATGAAGGGGATTTATGAGTAAGTTTCATTCAAGGTCAGACTGAAGAGGTTGGGTGAGTAGAAGAACATTTAGTATTAATGTTCCTAAGCATGCCTTCAATTTATTTTTTTGGTGCAATATTCCACTGGCTTTTATTTTCTGGGGCCATTTCAGCAGAGGCCGGGTTGATCTACAGTTTTCTAAGCCAGTTTTTCATTTCTTTGTTACTGTTATTTCTTTTTGCCCTCTGTCGTAATTGTACAAGGTGATTTTATTTCCCATGTCAATGCAATAAGCTAAAGACATGAAGTATAGTAATAGTAATCTGTAAAGCTTTGCAGTTGAGACAGATTATAATAAAAAGGGTAACATTAGGGAATGAAGGGCATGAAAAACAGAGCAGGAGACAGAAGCAAGCACAAAATCTGAATCAGCATTTATTCATTTTTTTCTCTTCTCATTCACTTTCTCTGTTCCAAAAATGATGTTTGTTTGCTTTAGTGTTAAATGCTTGTACTGCAGAAGCACAATTTAGGAGGATGATTCTGATCACCAATACTTTATAATACAAACCACTTAGAAGACAGACCCAAATTTAAAACAGTGTTTTCATTTATAGTTGTTTGTAAAGTACCAGTAGTCTGCCTTACTTGAAAGTCGTCATTAATTGAAGTTTTTACACTCAAAACTGTATGGCTTTATATAAAAATGTTGCAATAAAACATTAACTTACTAGAAAAAGTTGCAGTACCATTATTAAGATGCTGATAAATAAATCTTTCTAGGGGTTTCATGACTGAGGAATTCTGACATGCAAAGTCGAGTGCCTCTCCTCATCGAGTTTACATTTTGGTAGGGTGATAAACCAAATACCCATGTAAAGGATTTATGTAGTGATGAGAAGACAAAACAAGATAATAAAGGGATAGAGAATTGGAAGAGCACTTAGAGAGGTCAGGGAAGTCTTTTTGAAGGCGCAGTATTTGAAGAGACCAGAATGAAGTGAAAGAACTGCCAACTGAGGGAGGAGCATTTCAGGCAAACAGAACAAGTACAGAACTGAAGGCAGGGGATGTGTGATGACTAGTAAAGAAACCAATGGAGCTGGAGCGGAGGGAGGAGAGGTCAAGTGGCAAGAACTGAAGCTGTAAGATTAGTACTGGGCAAGATCTTACAGGATCCCTCTCTGTATCTAGGGTTAAGACTTCATATTATCTCTCTATGTTAGAAGGCCACTGGAGGGTTTTAAACGTAATGGCCCATTTTTGTTTAGAAGCATACGTCTGGCTGCTGGGTGGAGAAGAGAGCATAGCGATGTGGCCGTGGAAGCAGGGAGACAGGTGCTTGGATTGTTGTTGTAATTGAGGCAGGAGTTGATAGTATCTTAGACCTAGGATCATAGTAGTAAAGTGTTGAGGGGTGACAGATTTGTTTGAAAGTGGATCTGATGGAATTTACTGGGAGACTGGATGGTTGGATATGAGAGAAAGCAAGGCATTAAGGATAACTTAAGGTTTTTGGATTGAGTGAATGTTGGTGCCATTTATTGATCTAGATGAGTTGGGGAAGGATCAAGTTTAGGAGGAAATCAAAAAATCTGTTTTTGATATGGTAACCTTGAGATGCCTGTTAGACATCATAAATGGAAATGTTGAATAGGTAGTTAAGTGTACATACAAGTTGAATGCAGGAGAGAAGATAAGTCTGGAGATAATAAATTTAGAAGTTGTCAACCTTTAAATTTTAAACAGTATATATTATAAAGAGCGAAAAAGAGGGCTGAGAACTCGCCTCTGGGCATTCTAAAGGTCAGTTGGATCAGGTGTGGTTCTGAAGGCAAAATGTGTTGAGAGCTTCTGAGAAAATGAAGTAAAATGTGGACAGAAAAGTGTCATGAGATGCATCTGTCTGGAAATCCTTGGTGGCTTTGAAAAGCAGTTGTAATGGAGTCTTTGAGATAAAAGGGGAGAGATTGTAGGAGATTGGACAGTGAGGAAGAGGCGTTTGCAGAGAAACAGGTAGTGAGAGGGAGGGACAGGCATGTAGTCAGGGTTTTCTTTACTTTTGATTTTGAGATGAGCGATAGTTATGTTTGTATGTTGTTGGAAGTGATGGATAGAAAAGGAAACTACGAGTAAAAGTTCTGTGTCAAATCTTGCTATTCATCATCATCATCTCCTTAGCCATTAATTCTAGGTGTCAAGTGTCATATAGGGTTTGATAGTATTATCTTTCAGATATTCATGTGTTTTGTGGACTAGTTGGATTATAAGATTTAGAGATCATTTGGACAGGCAGCCAGCCCTGGGATCAGGACATATTCTGATCCTTCAGCTACTAAACTGGTAATTTTTAGCAATTTATCTGACCTTTCTAAGCCCATTTTGTAATCTATAAAATGAGTTTAATTTTGTTATGTTTTTAAATACGTAAGTTTTGGATAATGGATATAAGATGTTTGCACTGACAGTAGCCTTCTAGAGATTTTTCTGTTTGATGTTGGAATATTTGTCATTTTATGCATATTATTGGAAAATATCATCAGAACTTGCTATTCAAAATATGGTCTGTAGGCCAGCAGTATTAACATCGCCTGGGATTTTGTTAGAAATGCAGAATATCAGACCCCACAAGGGTCCTGCTAGATCAGAACCTGTGTTTTTCACAAGAACCCCAGCTCATCTGAGTGCGCATTTATGTTTGAAAAGTACTGACCTAGAAAACAAGTGCCTGCCTGCCTGATTTTTTTTTTTTTTAGATGTTCAGGGAAGAGGGTAACAATTTCTATATTCTGACCTGCTTGCAATCTAAAAGTGTTTTTTATTCCTAGTCTTTTTGTTTGTGAATGTTTTTATATATGTAGGCATATGACAAATAACTGTGATGTATTATTATACAGTATATAACTTCTATGTACTTTTGATGTTGTACACAAGGAGAATCCTTTCCATGTGTTGATGACCTTTTATTTCTTAATTGTTAAATATAGATAATTAGGAAAGTTGATAAGCAGACCGCATTATTGGATGCAGATGATCCTGTGTCACAACTCCATAAATGTGCATTTTACCTTAAGGATACAGAAAGAATGTACTTGTGCCTTTCTCAAGAAAGAATAATTCAATTTCAGGTATGTTTTTAAATTACTGGTGAAATCTGAAATATACAAACTGTGAGGTTAGCAGCTTGCAAAAATATGAAATTTTCACTTGCTGTTAATTATATACAAATACATGAAGCTATACACAGATAGGGATCTCAGGTATGAGCATCCTTAACACACAATCCTCAGACATGCAAGCAATCCTTCCTCAAGGAAGAACTCAAAATTATGAAAACATTCTCAGAGAAACAGTTAACATCTAGTTCTAGGGTTCTTAATTGAAGAACAAAGAGCCCCTCAGGATATCCAAAAATAGATTTTCAGTGCTCATTGAATCCTCTGAAATTGTGTGCAAACATTGTATAGATGAAGCATTTTTCTGGGTGAAGGCTCAAAATCTCATCAGATTTACATTGTGGTTTCCCAAGATAGTAATGATGACATGCTTTAAAAGCTAATGTTTTACATTTTCTCAGAAGGCTTTCATGAGGTTATGACATGGGCAGATGATTTAATAAGATAGTTACAGTTTCATGTGAAACTCCTTTCCAGAGAGATGGCCACACACACACTGATGGGCATGCTGAGTCCCTGGTCTAGGTGTGTTAAGGAAGGGGTAGGTGCTTTGCCTTCCCATCTTGATTCCCTCCTATGGAATGTGCATAAGCTTCTAGCTGTTGCCTAAACATGAGGACCCCCATTCTCTTTCTTAGGAGTCCCCGAAGAGTTTTAAACAGCCATTTACATCACAGATATTAATCTGCTATTAATGAAATTTGTACCTGCATTGGTGTACTCATGGTTGCTGTGAAAGTTATTATTATTTAATATGTCACTGAAATAGTTTGTATTATAAGAAAAACTGCTGTCTATGGGGTTTCTGTATTAGTATTCTGTTTGTGTTTATGTAGGGATGGGCAAAGCACCATGCTTTAGAAAGTTTATAAGTTTTTACTGAATTCTCTTCTTAACTCTTGTCTGAGGGTTACTCTGGTAAAATCTTCTTATACTCTTAATACAAACTGTATAAAACTTAGTTTCTAAACTTCTTTCTTTATTAGGCCACTCCATGTCCAAAAGAACCAAATAAAGAGATGATAAATGATGGCGCTTCCTGGACAATCATTAGCACAGATAAGGCAGAGTATACATTTTACGAGGGAATGGGCCCTGTCCTTGCCCCAGTCACGCCTGTGCCTGTCGTAGAGAGCCTTCAGGTGAGACTACCTAGTCCAAGTTGGCCTTTAGCTCTTTGCAGCTACTCTCAGCTCTGACTTGGCATCATTTCATTTCATGGGAGTTTTGATTTTTCTCCAATTGTCTGATTTGGGGGTTTTTATATTCACCATTTGTTGATTAAAAAAAAAAAAACAAAATTAGGAGGAGCGTACTTGCCAGAAAATTTAAATTTAAATAAACTTGTATGTTATCTTGAAATGTTTTTAGCTAGCTTTGTAATAAAAAAACATTTTAATTGCCCTTTTTTTAAACAAATGAAAGTTGAATGAGAATCTAATTTGTGTACTTTAATGAAAAATGAAAAGTTTTCTCAGTGTTGTGATTTTCTGTGAATTGCAGTTGAATGGCGGTGGGGACGTAGCAATGCTTGAACTTACAGGACAGAATTTCACTCCAAATTTACGAGTGTGGTTTGGGGATGTAGAAGCTGAAACTATGTACAGGTACTTGATAAAACTTTTTCATCATCCAGAGGTTGTGAGGGGTGTGGGTACAGGAGATTCTTTCCTGGCATTGATTGTAATGTATTAAACAACCTTGTCTTAAGTCTCATTTTTAACATGTACTTTGCTTTTTAAAGTGCTTTTAAGTGATTTATATTTCCTCCTCAGGTGTGGAGAGAGTATGCTCTGTGTCGTCCCAGACATTTCTGCATTCCGAGAAGGTTGGAGATGGGTCCGGCAACCAGTCCAGGTTCCAGTAACTTTGGTCCGAAATGATGGAATCATTTATTCCACCAGCCTTACCTTTACCTACACACCAGAACCAGGGCCGCGGCCACATTGCAGTGCAGCAGGAGCAATCCTTCGAGCCAATTCAAGCCAGGTGCCCCCTAATGAATCAAACACAAACAGCGAGGGAAGTTACACAAATGCCAGCACAAATTCAACCAGTGTCACATCATCTACAGCCACCGTGGTATCCTAACTACCGTCTTTTTGCTAGGACTTAAACTGACTTGAGTGTGGCAAAAAGTCAAAAAAGGAGAAAAAATGAACAATCTTTTGTGGTTTCTTGGGAAAACTTTTCATACCAGGTGATATATTCAAAAACCCCGTTATCTCTCTGCAAGTGCTGATTTGAAATGCAGAAGCCACAGTTTAAAAAAAAAAAAAAAAGTCAAAATGTACAAACTATTGGAAATCAAGTTTTTCAGCTGTTTGGTTGGTTGGTTGGTTGGTTTTTGTTTGGTTTTGTTTAAATGGGCAAGAAGTAAATAATGTGGCTGGAATACAAGTTGAACAAACTAGAAGACACAAATCTAACACAGTTTTTATGGACCAAGGAACTTGTATATTGTATAAGCTTTAGTAAAAGGTACATTTTCACCATACCTTTTTTTATATCACGGTATTATAGTACACCTTGTTACCAAATAGGTTGTTCTCTTCCCCACCTACCTTTGAGCTTTTGCTCTAAAATACATTCAGGTTCCAAGCCTGACCATGCTTGTTTAATCTAATTGTCATACTCTTCCAGGTTTTTTTTTTTTTTTTTGGTCTAGGCTGGAACTTTTTTCTTTTATTTTCAGCTGAAGTCTTATGACTTTTCGTGAGTCAAAATTGTTTGGATTTCAGCAAGTCAAATCTTGTAAAGGCCTATGTATTTTTTTTTAAGATTATATGAAGTCTGTGCAAAAGCTTTAAAAAAAATGCCTCTGCCTTGCCTGCAATACATGCAATGTATGTTAACTTAGTCTCTCTTCTCAGACACTGTTGGTAGTAATTTTTGTGTTTTCCTTTTTTTTTTTTTTTTTTTAATGAACTTACAGTGGTTATCCGAGAGGTTCTAACATTCACATGCAATTTGGTGTGGCCATTTAGCCATTAATGAGTTAATGGCACAGAACATGTTGATATTTGAAGTGTTCTCTCCCCTTTTCCCGTAACGTAAATACATAATGTGTGTTCCAGGATTTGTTCAGGTTTTTCCCCCCTCCTAATCTTGTACATAACTTGTATTATGTGTAAGTTAAACATTTTATTTTGAACTTGGAATGTTCCCAGTGATTTCATTCAGCAGGGTATTTTCTGCCTTGTTGGCAAGTGACAAAATATATGGGAAGTATTTGCTACCAGTTGGTAGATGGTGCCCTTATGGTAGAATGAGGAAAATGTCAGCAAAAGCATGTTTTATTATCTTTACTTTTTTGGGGGGGTTGGAGGGGGTAGCTAGCCAGAACATCATTGTAATCTTAAAACATAAGATGCTTTTATTAGATGATCAACTAAAATAGCTGGAAGACAGTACTTTAGAAACAGATAGTTGTAAGATTATAAATGCAAATGTAACTTATGTTTTCATTTTTTTTCTCTGCCTTTTTTGTTTGTTTTCTCTTTTCCAGTACTGAGCATCTCCACAAACGTCTCCTAACTCAGAAAATGTTTCTTTTCTTTTCAGTTGAGATTTGGTTGCATTCAGGGTTGTATGTTGGCCTTGCCTGCTAAGGCCAGTTTTACCTTGCTTTCATTCCTGAACTTTGGTTATGCTTTTGTTTGGTTTCTTCGAAATTGCAGCAGACTGATTGGGCTACATTTAGTACAGGAACCACGTGTGTAATGTTATACGACACAGTCTAGTAATACAATCATCCCTCTTAGAGTAAAAACTACCTCTAGATTGTGGTAAGCTTTTACTGTCCCATAAAACAGGAGCCACAGTACCTTATGAATGCAAAACTGTAACTTCCTACAGTGTTTCCCTACAGAACATTGTCTTTCTGGTGTCCTGGGCTGTTTTGAAAAAGTTTCCATTAATAGACTTTTTAGAAATTATTATTAGTAGCATTTTTTTTTTCAGCTTCGCTGTCTTCATCACTCACTCTGTGCTCAGACTATGCCACTGTAAATATTCTTCCTAACATCTTTAAATCGCCTTGTCCTCGGTTTTCAAGGGGAAAGTCATTTGTAAAGCACATTAGGTGATTAAATCAGTTATTGCAGTTTTCTCTTACTGCAAGCCTTTTTAATCACCCCCAGGCTGCATTTTATTCTGTATCGCCTTTTTTCTTCAAATCTACTCCAGTCACTCACTTCTCTCTTATAAGCTAATCCTGCCTCACACCTTAAATCTGTTTCAGTGATCAAGGGCAGAACTCATTGTGGCCTTATCTTTCTTTGTTGTAACTGTTCACCGTCTCTTTCTTACAGACCGCTTATTTCTGAGGAGTAGTTACTCCTCTCTGTGGAGTCATGGCAGGAGTCATTACACAGTGCTTTTGTTCAGAGCATGGACATGTTCCTAGTGCTGCTTTGCTTTAACGGCCACAAGTTTCCTCCACTTCCTAGGTTTGGTATTTAGTTAAGGAATCATATTAAATTAACCAATAACAAAAGAGATACTTTTGAAGAACTATTCCTTACCCATTTTTGTAGCTCAAAAATAATTTTTCAAGTTCATGACTTTGTTAAAATGAACTTGTGCTTTTTTAACAAAAACGTTTGTTTTATTTTGATTGTTTCTTTACATAGGATAATTGAAATATTATACTGTAAACCCTTTTCTCTCTCTCTCTCTTTTTTTGAAAAGTCCAAGAATCTACTTATACAGGCATTTTTCCCCACCTATTTTTGGCCATTCTTATACCACAGACTAAAAAGTGAAATGATTTGTCCGTTGTAGCTTATTGTTTATCAGTAGTTATTTTGTCAGCTGCTTAAATTTTTTCTTTCATGGTTTTGTGAATCATTTTCGGTAGGTAATTTATAGGAACCTTGTCCTCTGGTTATAGTAGACTGTGTCCCCTCCTCCAGTGATGGCATTATTAGACATGCTGATCATTTACCCGCAAAAAGATTCTCTTCTTAGAATGGTGAGTGCTTCAGTTATAGTATGTTTGAATTTTTAAAAATTCTGTTTTAGAAATGTATCTTATGCTCTTATGACTTTATGCAATTTCTAAACATACACATAGAAGCTGAGTCTCTGATCCAATATGTTTTTATTTGTTCCATTTAATTTATCACATAGATTGAGAAGGCAAGCTAAAAGCTTTAAAAATGCCCTTTATATTTTGAGTGATTTCAGAGTTGAACACTAGTATACTATCTAAATTTGCTGCTCATTTCTTTAAACTGTGGCAATTAAAGGCATCCTTATACATGACTTAATCGTGAAATGTTTGTCACTTTTACTGCACAGACTTATCTGCAATCATAACTGGTTAGTTTTTTTTTGTTTTGTTGTTTTTAATGAAACTGGTACCATCTGTGCTTTCACAAAAAACTTCCAATGCCGTTTTTGAGAACTAACCTAACTAGTCATGCTAACCAGAAAATCCACTGGGGAGGAGGTTCCTTTTGAAACAAAATGCTGTTCAGTTAGTAACCAAGTTACTTTGATTTCAAAAGCAGCTGTGTTTCTGATGAGTACTGAACAAATGTGTGTAATTTTCTGTGCCAGACTTACACTTTGTTTTCAAGCACTGCAATGTGGGATGGATGGTTAGAAACAATAATATATTAGGGTTTCTGTTTAACCCTTTCAGGACTGAAATGTATCTCCTTTTGTTAATTTCCCCCTGTGTCGTGATAAATGTTTGCCAGCATTCAGTACTGTGTTGGTCCAGATGTAGGTTTATATGCTCATTTTTAGCTTATTTCTTGTACCTTGCAGCATGCTCTACGCATTCAGTCCTTAAGGGGTTTATCTTACAAACTGTGCGCCTGTAAGGTTTATTAGCAATAAGATAGAAAATTGAGCAAGTTTATACCATAATTTTGTAGAAAAAAAAGAATCTGCTCAGTTCCATATTTCATCCATGAAAAACTTGCAATATGAGCAGTTTCAAGGAATAAATAAAAAGGAAATGTAAACCATTGTAAAAGTCTTCTGTCGAATGTGCCTGATGCATGTATTATCGTCTTTGATTTCAGAATACTTCATAAAGATAAATTTAAATTCTATATTATAGTTGGTGTATTTACAATCTTACCATGTATATCACATCAAAGTGATAGCTCTACTAATTTAATTTCCATGTCAATGTTTTTAACTATGTAGTGCTTTAAAGAGATTTTTTCCCCCATGTAAATGGTGAAATGGGCTTTGTCACTCAAGGGGCATCTCTCTCGAATCAGAATCATTTAAAGCTGATTTCAACAAAATTGGAGAATATTACTTAGCAATAACTTGCTTTTCCAATATAAGATGGTCATTTTCCAATATAAGATGGTCAGTAAGGTATTCAAGAAGGAACACATAATAGTTTATCTTTTGGGGGATGGGGAGGGGGTCCTAGAAGTGGGGATAGTATTCTTTAATATGAAACAAAGGTAAATGGGGAAGTTACGTAAAGTTTTTTTTTTTTTTGGACGGAGTCTTGCTCTGTCGCCCCTGAGCTGGAGTGCAGTGGCACAGTCTTGGCTCACTGCAACCTCTGCCTCCCGAGTTCAAGTGATTCTTCTGCCTCAACCACCCCAGGAGGTGGGATTACAGGCATGCGTCACTGCAGCTGGCTAATTTTTGTATTTTTAGTAGAGACAGGGTTTCACCATGTTGACCAGGCTAGTCTTGAACTCCTGACCTCAGGTGATCCGCCTGCCTCCCAAAGTGCTGAGATTATAGGCATGAGCCACTATGCCCAGCCCATAATTTTTAAATCATAGCAAGTTCAGTTGTTATTGACCTGCCCAAAGAAAGAATCTAAGTTATGAGGATTTTGCAAAAGACATCTTGCTATATACTCATTGTTAAGTTAGAAACAAACATTTAGTTGGGATTTGAATTGTGAGGCCTCCAGAGGTTGAGATTGATAGTGAGTCACTTGATTTAGAATTTAGAATAATCTTGTATTTCTTGCTGTAAGTACTGCATGGTTACTTTAATCTTACAAAAAATAACATTAAATATATTGGTTTTTTTGGGTCATTGAACCCCTAGATGGCCACCAGTTATGATGATGTGCAAGCCAATTTAGTTTCCAAATCTAGTGAGTCAGCGCAGAATGAAGTTTCCCCTCTAAAGTAACAACAGCAGCAACAAACTGGAAAGATACACTAAAAAGGAAACCCTCACAGAAAGTTTGATACTAGAAAACATTTAAGGAAGACAGATGAAGCTGTTGTATATAAAGTACAAATGAGACCATTTCATCAAAGAGGTCGAGCTGTAAGCCTAAAGCCCTGTAAGGACCTGTAAGACTGGATGGTTATGCCCATGGTTTTTTGTGTTCAGAGTAAGGCTGTCCATATGCCTGGCACATAGGTATTCAACAGAGTTAGATGAAGCTGAAACGTTCACCTGTATAGAACTCAGGACTAATCTTGGTTTATAGAAAATGCAGGTAAATACTCTTTAATACAGAAAAGTGAAAAGGTTGTAACTAGTTTCTTATAAGAAGCATACTAAATGCAAATGGGTTATTTTATAACTATTGGAATTTACATGCTGTTTTGCTTTGAGGGAGGCGCTTTAAATTCTGATGTTCTGTGGAAATTTTTTAAAAAGGTAAGTATGAGGTGTAGGTATATCTACCATTAAGCTTTTCATCTCCTTCCAGTCCACTGTACTGTCATTCAGTGCATGTGAGCATATAGGTCAGTCAGTTTCTTGCTTCTTTACCTGTTTGATAATTTTTACCGGTGCTGGGCAGAGGCGGGGTGCTCATATTTACTTGCATTTCAGACTATCTAGAAACACTCCCCCACCTTCATCATATAAAGGAGTAAGGAGTGTGACTAGGTTACTCCTGTAGTGGCCTGGAGCTGGCTCTGGCAGCTTTTCTTTTCTCCCAGAACTTTTTCCTCCCTTCTAGGCTGCCCTCCCCTTTATTCTTCCTCACCACACAACTCAAAAATCAGGGCTTCTGGTTTTCTTCTGCTCATTAAACCTTCATGACTGAGTTCTTATTGTGGTGGTCAGATATTTATATTTAGATGATACAAGGAAAAGTCTGGGGGAAAAATATGACTCCTTTGCTAACATTCTTAGTTCCCCTGGCCAAGCCTCACACTTGAATATGCGCTAGATTACACAAAGCTAGGGAGAGTGATCATGGATACCTTAAAGCAAGCTTGTCCAACCCGCGGCCCAGGATGGCTTTGAATGTGGCCCAACACAAATTTGTCAACTTTATTAAAACTTGAGATTTTTTTGCGTTTTTTTTTTTTTTTTTTTGAACTATCATTAGCATTAATGTATTCTGTGTATGGCCCAAGACAATTCTTGCAGTGTGGTCCAGGAAGGCCTAAAGATTGGACACTCCTGTCTTAAAGCATTTTTTCATCTTGAAGGTAATGGATCTTCATCTATAAATAGAACTAATAGTCATTTCTAACTTCAGGTTAGACCTCATGTTTCTGGACCTCACATTGGCTTTAGGAAGACCCAAACTCAGAGGACCAGAGTATGAAATCATGGCAGAGATTTATGCTCAAATCATAAACACCATCCTGCCATTGATTATCATCTGGTGGCTGATTCTGCAGCTCTCCATTGCTAATTTGTTTCATTTAAGTGGGGGGAAATGATGCATAGTTAGGAGAGGACACAAAAAGCTCCTTTCTGTCCTGCCCATCCAGCCCTAGTTTAGCTTCAACGCACAAGTATCTGCTTTGGCTGTCCTCAGGTTTAGAGATCATTTTGTCTTGGTTTTTCCAGGAGCAACAGGAGCTCAGTGCTGAGGCCTGGTTTTTGCTTGTTCTTTCAAGAAAACAGTGATAATGGTTGTTTCGCATTTAATACTTCAGAGGTTTAAAAATGTAGACCTTCACTATGATAGCTGTTATTGGACACTTCAAAATATTTTCCATCTTAGTTTTGTCCTGCAGTTTGGAAATCTTTTATCATAGGAGTGGCTTATCTACGGGACTGGAATGCGTTCCCTCTTTTCTATCTTTAAATACCTGATCAGGATTCCATTTTGCAGGTGAGAATAACTGGTCATGCGAGCCTGGGTCACTTGCCTCTCCCTGTACACTTTGAAACATCAGTTAAAAGGAACCTCTAGAAGCTGTTTAGTTTCTCTGGTGAGAGGCCTGGAGGTTGCTAGGATGGGAGAAGAGATACCAGACAGCTGTTCTAGAGGACTACAAGCAATAAGTTCAATAATAAATAATAAACTGTCTTCTATTTGCTGAGGGCTTTATATGAAATATTTCTTACTCCTCAAATTCTGATTAGCTAATAATACACTGGGAAGCTTTTGGAAAGGATGCCCAGGTCCTGAGGCACAAAGCCCCTCCCATCTTTAGCTTGCAGTCTTCTCTAGAAATGTCCCTTCCACGGGTAGGCGTTGCTGCTTTTCTTCCCACTGTGACTGATAGACTCCGGGTTGCTGAGAGACTTCTGGCAGGCTCCGCTGGCCACTGGGCAGAGAACAAACTTGCAAGCTCCCATTGGCCTTGTTTGGCCATGTGAACGGAGGATCAAAGTGAACTGATTTGCGAGGAGGAGAATGGAGACACTCCGCAAGAAGTGGGAGCATTCCCAGCGCCAATTCCTTCTGAGACTCCACTGTCTTTCCTTCCTCGTGGAGGAACCTTCCATTGACATTTGCTAAGATACTTGGCCTCTGCCTTTTTGTTGTTATTGTTTTTGAGACATAGTCTCACCCTGTCACCCAGGTTGGAGTGCAGTGGCATAATCGCGGCTCACTGCAACCTCTGCCCCCCAGGTTCAAGTGATTCTTCTGCCTCAGCATCCCAAGAGCTGGGGAATTACAGGTATGTGCCACCACGCCTGGCTAATTTTTGTATTTTTTTTAGTAGAGATAGGGTTTTGTCATGTTGACCAGGCTGGTCTCAAACTCCTGACCTCAAGTGATCTGCCTGCCTTGGACTCCCAAAGTGCCGGGACTATAGGCATGAGCCACTGCACTCAGCCTTTTCTTTGTTGTTTTGAGACAGGGTCTTACTCTGTTGCCCAGGCTAGAGTGCACATCTGGCACAAACATGGCTCACTGCAGGCTCAACCTCCTGGGCCCAAGAGACCCTCCCACCTCTCCCACCTGAATAGCTGGGACCACAGGTGTGCCTCACCATACCTGACTAATTGTTTTGTATCTTTTGTAGAGAGAGGGTTTCTCCATGTTGCCCAGGCTGGTCTTGAATTCCTAGGCTCAAGCAATCTGCCTACCTCGGTCTCCCAAAGTGCTGGGATTATAGGTGTGAGCCACCACGCCTGGGTTGTTAGCCTCTGTCTTTGACAAGGTATTAATAACTCTTTGCTGAATTAGTTAATTTAGCTCCTCCACAGCCAGAAACTGTGGATGTGGCAAATAAAGGCCTGCTACATGGAGCTTTCCTTCTAGTGGAGAGGGGCAAGAAACAGTATGGATGCATGTTTACCTATCAGAGGGCTCAGAGATAGATAGAATCTGACCATCAAAGGACCTTAGCAGCATCCAGGGCGAGAATTATGTCCTAAAGGAATTGATATGTGATGTGCAGCATACCTCTGATGTCACTGTTTATTGCAGTGGGGGTGCTGTGCACACATCACAATAAGGTGAAGCTGGTTAAGTAACTTAAGTTTGGCCCAGCTGTCTCTCTGGGTGTGTTTCAGCCACCCTGAGGTAACTAACCCCTGGGTATACCATTCATCAGGGTAGAATGACCCCTGTGAAGTGTAGGGATCAAGAGAGGAGTAAGAGAAAAGGAAAGCCCACCAGACACTGACACAGCCAACTGTGACTCTGGGATTCCTCTATGCCAAGAAGGCGCTACTTGCAGGATCTCCAAGGAGTTTCCTGATAGAGAACCCCACCTTAGAGCAGTCAGACAAGTTAGAGGCAGGGACAGAGGAACCAGGCTGACGAAAGGCAAGGGAACTCGCAGATGGGCTGAGGAAGGAGCCTCACTGTCACTCTTGGTTTGATTCAGCAGTGACCTGTGTCCACCACAGAATGCAACTAGATGAGTAGCAGGGAAGTCTGAAGCGGGAGGTAGGTGGAAGGAGGAGCAAGCTGGGGGGTGGGAGAGGAAATCAAGAGTTTTCGCTATGCTCATTTTGAGATGCCTGTTAGACTTCAAGTAGATGCCTGTTAAAATGACAAGTAGGCAGTTGGATCTCCATGTCTGGAGTTTGGGGCGACGTCTGTGCTGGATGGGAACATTTAGGAGTCAGTCACTTGGACATGATATTTGAAGCCATCATCCTGATGAGATCACTAAGGGAGGGGTATAGGGAGAAGAGGGGAGCCCCACGGGAGGGTGTGAGATACCAAGTCTGACTCTCAGGTCTTCAGTGTGACTCCCAAAATTCTGCATTTTCCAGCAAGCTCCCAGGTGACACCGATGCTGCTGGTCAAAAGGAGCTTAGTATGTCCCCAGACAGAAGTGAGAGTGATTGACAAGAAGTGAAAGAGTGGCTTTGCTCCATGAAAGTAATTACTTTTAGTGATTGTTACTGTTTTCCAAATAACTGTTGACAGTCATTTAAAAAAAAAAACATAGTTAAAATTTCTCCTTATACTTGAGAAGGCCCATATAACAAATTACAAGTGGGCTAGTCAGATAATGTGATAATGTGTCCCATCCAAAAGCCAAAATGTTCACATGCAACTGTAGTCACGATACAGAGGCCTGCATTACCTAACCGTGCACATAAACCTCAGAGCCTTTTGACATCCCAGGTGAAATTGCTGTATGCAGAAGTTAGAGGACTGTTGGGCAACTCCCGAGTTTAAAAAACCTTTGGTTTGGGGGGAAAGAAACACCTCAGTTTTAATTGGGTTCCCCTACTCATGAGAGCAGTTCTGCAAATTCAGAGGCTAAATTATCTCAAAAACCTAAAGAGGCATCTGCTGAGATTCACAGACGGAGATAGTCCTCATAGCTGTGTCTCCTCAGTCTGGCCAGGCGTATCTACAGAGAAGCCTTCCTGTGGCCTGGCTCTGGAAGGGCCGTACCTTCTTTTCCACACTGTGATTTGAGATCTAAATGACACCAACAAAGACACGGGTGCCTTCTAGGGAGGGGATCGTAGATGCAAGGTGAGCAGAGAGAAGCAAAGTAGAGGGAGAGATCCCAGAAATGTGGAGGTACCAAAGACGGACTGTCAGAAGAGAATTGAGATGTGCACTCCCCTCACTAATGAGAGCTGGAACACACACGTGTGTGGGTGTGCATCCCCACTACCACTACGCACTGCAAATCTCCTTCTCTGAAAATGTTTCAACAAAACCAAGGAGTCTTTTTGGAATGTGATGCTTAACATTTTCTGTCATGTGATTTGAACACCAGCCAAAGGTGTGCAAAGAGCAGAGCTTCGGGCACAGTTACTGGAGTTTGACTCATCGTGGACAAGTGGAGAGAAAGACGACTTTGTAGGCGCCAGAGCCCAGGCAAACTTGGGGCTTTGCTTTTGTTTTTTTGTGTTTGTTTTAACATTTGTAATAAACATGGAGATATTTTAAAAGATTGAAAGTAGCATGTTAGGGCATATGAAATACTTTGTTTTCTGAGAGGTAAAAAAAAATGCAAACTCACATTTGTTAACTAGGTGCAGGTCACTTCGTTATAGTGTTGCCTGAAATATTGCACATCCTAGGCTTTAACTCACTGGACACAGCTGATCACTCTCTCATGTTTGAAACTCTTTTCACTTGGCTTCCTGGACACCAATCTTTCAGGCTGCTCTTTCTCAGTCCGCCTTGCTGGTTCCTTCTCACCTCCCCAACCTCTGCATCTTGGGCAGTTCCCCAACCAAGTCCCATCCCCTGACTTCTGTAAACACAAAATAATGCTATGTGATTTTCTTCTCTGAAAGTATTACAAATCCCACCCCCTTTCCATATTGATGGAAATTATCTAAAATGAATTAGGAAATGGACCATCTATCCTTCCAGTTACTGGGAAGTCCTACCTACTTCCTTTAACCTAATAACAAAATCACCAAAGCGATGGTGCTTCCCAACTAGGCCCCTCCCATGGCGACCTCTCCCCGTCTCACATTGAAACACCAGCTATATGGAAATGACTTCATAATGCATAGTTCCTGCCCCGACTTCTCACTTGAACTCCAGAAATGTAGATATAACTGCTTGTTTGACATCTGAAGGCTATAGGAATTCCAATCTAAAACTAACTCATTATTTTCTTCCCCTTGCCTCCACCTCATCCCACCATACCCAGCCAGCCTTCCCCTTGGGTAAATAATGCCTCATTCTTCCAATTGTTCAGAGGAGAACTATGAAGGCAGCCTTGATTTGGTTCTCTCTCTCATATCCCACATCCAGCCATTGAGTCCTTCAAAACAGACCCCAGCTACTTCTCATCACCTCCACCACTACCACTGTGGGCCAAGCCACCACGGTCTCACATTGATTATTACAGTATCTTTCTAAGAATTTTCAGAGAATTGGTCTGAATAGTTGCTAAGATGGGAGAATTGGTCCATGAGAAACCCATCTGGGCTTGCTAACTGGCACTGGTCCAAAACCGCTCCTGCAACTTCATCTCTTCCCATCTTAGTCTATTCAGACCAATTATCTGAAAATATGTCCCTTTGCTGCATAAAGGCCTCTATAGACTTTCTGTCTTGCTCACCAAGATCATCCTCATGCCTCTTACCTCTGCCTTCCTACTTCTCAGTCCTCCTCTTTTGCCCCCCTCCCTGGGTTCACTGTACTGCCAACACACTGATTTAACTCATTAAACTCTCTCACCTTGCTCTCACCTCAAGGCCTTAGCACTTGGTGTACCTTATGCCTGGAACACTTTTTCATCTGTCCTTCCTGAAGGTTGTTTACATAGATGTGCAAAATTACATTTCTACTCCCATCACTTAATTTACCCTTGACCTGCTTTGTTTTTCTTCACAGCACTTACCACTTGACATTTTGTGGAATCACTTGGCCACTTGTTTATTTCTGCCTCCTCCTACCAGCATGAAAACTCCTTGAGACTAGGGACTTTGTTCTTGACTGTGTCCCCAGACCCTAGCACAGTGCCTAGCACATGTTAGATGCTCAATAAATATTTGCCAAATGGATGACTGTTTCCAGGATGGTGTGGCCAATCTATCTTGACAATCCAGATCCCTGCTTTAATTCAGAAGCTTGATAAAGAACAACATACCCTAGAACACGGCAGTGACAGAAGTGTCTAGAAGTGACAGCAACTACCCAAAACCAGAGATCCAACACAGAGACAACAGAAACATCAGGATCGAAGAGATTCTTGAGATTGTAAAAATCCCAAGAATATGGGATTGTAAAAAATCTGTCATCTTACTGCTATGACAGATGAAGATTTTGCTTGCCTGTACCTTGTCTATTCCTCTCTTCCTTTCCTCCAAATATACTTGTAGATACAAGATAGTTTTCACTTAAATTATTGATGAATGCTTACATTATGCTTACGTTTTATGGTTCATTCTTGAGAGTTTGTACAACAGTTTGTTTTTCTTGGAATTAATTAGTTCATCATCTTCCCCTACTCAGTTTTCTATGCACCTAGTCTCTCTTTATTTTTGAATGGTCCATCAGTTTCATTAATTCTAAGTTTCCAGTATCCACCAGGCACTGTTCCTGGCACTAGAGATCAGCACTGAACAAATTACAAAATCTCTGCCCTCATGGTTAAATTCCTATCAGTTATTTTCCAAATACTTGGACATATCAAATAATCATTAATTTTTTTTTTATCTTAAAAATCTTCCTTCCAGAGACCTCTGCTTTACTACCATTTGTTCTGTGGGCTTTTTCCTTTATATCTGTTCCCTTACAGTGTACTTATTTGGTTCTATTTGTTTTTTTACTCTCCAGAAGATTTTAGGATTTAAAGAAAAAAAAAATCCCTGGTTTCTAAAATTTCGCACTGATATGTATGTGCTGACTAGGGTTTTTCAAAGTGGATACTTGTGAACTTCAGTGGAGTTTTCTAGTGTTGTTTCTTTGAAAGTTTCTTCCCTTCCATTGTCTCTGTCTTTTCTTTCTAGAAGTTCTACCAGTCAGACAACCCTACCACTCTGGATTAATTCTTTAATTGTCTTATCTTTTATCATCTGTTTTCTATCTCTTTACTCTTTCTTCCCATATTCAGAGAGTTTTCCTTTAATTTTCCTTTTAGCTCTCCCTTTTTCGTTTTGGCTCCCATTTTTTTCAAAACGTATGGAGGGTTTGGGGGAGAATTGGTCCATGAGAAACGCATCTGGGCTTGCCAGCTGGCATTGGACAGAGACTGAGAGATGGGACCCTATTTTTGGGTGTTGACTAGCATAAACTAAGTTCGTTTGGAAGCCTTGAGTTTTCTCAGGCAGGCACTTTAAGGGAGGCTGTGGTCATCCTAGAGATGTGATCTTGAGCTGTTAGAAACTGTGTTCGTGTGTGTGCAAATCTTTATAGGCCAAGGTTGAGATCTATTGGAGAAAGGGGTGAGAGGAGCCTGACTAGCATTTGGTCAAGGAAAGAATCAGTTACCTTCACTTAATCTCTGTTGGCAACTATATGTTCATGCCCTCCTCACCACACCCTTCTCTGAACTTCTTAATTACATTTTAAATAAACCCAAACCTGAGATTCATTGCAGAGGACATCATCAAAACATATACTCAGCAGACTATCTTTTTTGTTGTTGTTGTTGTTGTTGTTGTTGTTGTTGTTGAGACGGAGTCTCGCTCTGTCATCCAGGCTGGTTGCGGTGGCGCAGTCTTGGCTCACTGCAGGCTCCGTCTCCTGGGTTCATGCCCTTCTCCTACCTCAGCCTCCCAAGTAGCTGGGACCACAGGTGCCCACCACCACGCCCGGCTAATTTTTTGTATTTTTAGTAGAGATGGGGTTTCACCATGTTAGCCAGGATGCTCTCGGTCTCCTGACCTCATGATCCGCCTGCCTTGGCCTCCCAAAGTGCTGGGATTCAGGCGTGAGCCACTGTGCCCAGCTGTCATCAGACTATCTAAAGTCAATGTGAAGGAAAGAATTCTAAGAGCAGTGAGACAAAAGTATCACATAACCTGTAAAAGAGAACCTATCAGACTACTAGCAGACTTCTCAGCACAAACCTTACATGCCAGAAGGGATTGAGGTCCTATTTTTAGCCTCTTAAACAGAATAGTCATCAGCCAAGAATTTTGTCTCCAGCAAAACTAAATTTCATACATGAAGGAGAAATCGCCTTCTTCAGACAAGCAAATGCTGAGGGAGTTTGTCACTACCAGGCCAGCCCTACAAGAAATGTTAAATGGAGTTCTAAATCTTGAAACAAAAGGTTGATATGCACCAGAATAGAACCTCTTGAAAGCATGAAATTCACAAGGCCTATAAAACAATAACATAATGAGGAAAACAAAGTAGGTAACAACACGATGACTGGAATGGCACCTCACATCTCAGTATTAACATTGAATGTAAACGGTCTAAATGCTCCACTTAATACAGATTGGCAGAAAGCGTAAAAAAAGAAATCACAAATCAAATATCTGCCATGTTCAAGAGAGTCACCTAATACCTAAGGTATATTATAGACTCAAGGTAAAGGGGTGAAAAATGATATTCCAGGCAAATGGAAACTAAAGGTGAGCAAGAGAAACTATTTTTATATCTTACCTAATATCTGACTTTAAGGCAAAAAAAGTAAAATATGACAAAGAAGGTCATTATATAATGATAAAAGGGTCAACCCAACAAGAATAGATTACAATCCTAAATATATATGCACCTAACTCTAGAGCTCCCAGATTTATAAAACAATTACTTCTAGACCTAAGAAAACAGCCAGGCATGTGGCTCGTGCCTGTAATCCCACCACTTTTGGGAGGCTGAGGCAGGTGGATCCCCTAAGGTTGGGAGTTTGAGACCAGCCTGACCAACATGGAAAAACCTCATCTCTACTAAAAATACAAAATGAGCCGGGAGTGGTGGTGCATGCCGGTAATCCCAGCTACTCAAGAGGCTGAGGCAGGAGAATAACTTGAACCCAGGAGGCAGAGGTTGTGGTGAACTGACATCTAGTCATTGCACTCCAGCCTGGGCAACGAGCAAAACTCTGTCTCCTGGAAAAAAAAAAAAAAAAAAAAAAGGGGGGGGGGATATAGACAGCAACACATTAATAGTGGGAGACTTCAACTCTCCACTGACAGCAGTAGACAGATCATCGAGATAAAGTCAAAAAAGAAACACTGAACGTAAACTACATTCTACAACAATGGACCTAACAGATATTTACAGAACATTCTATCCAAGAACTGCAGAATATACATTCTTCTCAACAGCAAATGGAACATTCTCTAAGATAGACCATATGATATGACACAAAACATGTCTCAATAAATTTTAAATAGAAATCATATCAAGTATCTTCTCAGATCACAGTGAAATAGAAATCAACTCTAAAAGGAATCCTCAAAACTACACAAATACATGGGAATTAGTCTACTCAGGAATGATTTCTGGGTTAAAAATTAAATCAAGATGGAAATTTAAAAATTAAATGATAGTGATAAATTATCAAAACCTCTGGGATACAGCAAAAGCAGTGCTAAGAGGAAAATTTATAGCATGAAATGCCTACATCAAAAAGTCTGAAAGATCACGAATTGACAATCTAATAATGTCATGCCTTAAGGACCCAGAGAAATGAGAACAAACCCAGAGCTAGCAGAAGAGAAGGAATAACAATACCAGAGCAGAACTACATGAAACTGAAACAACAAAAAAGTACAGAAGACCAATAAAATGAAAAGTTGGTTCTTTGAAAAAAAATCAATAGACCATTAGCTAGATTAACCAAGAGAAGATTCAAATACAATTCAGATGTCAAGGAAAAGTTACAACCAACACCACAGAAATACAAAAGATGATTCAAGACTACTATGAACACCTCTATGCACACAAACTAAAAACATCAACAACAACAACAAAAAAAACCGAGAAATTCCTGGAAACATACAACCCACTTAGATTGAATCTGGAAGTAACAGAAATACTGAACAGACCAATAACAAGCAGTGAGATTGAATCAGTAATTAAAAAATTGCCAACAACAATAAAAAAGCCCAGGACCAGATGGATTCACAGCTGAATTCTACCACACATTCAAAGAATGCCTTTAAGCAGTTTTCCACCCTGGGTGGGTCAGGTGTTCCTTGCTCTCATTCCGGTAAACCCACAGCCTTCCAGCGTGGGCATCTGGGGAGACCCTAACCCAGCGGCGCTAGAGGAATTAAAGACATACACACAGAAATACAGAGGTGTGGAGTGGGAAATCAGGGGTCTCACAGCCTTCAGAGCTGAGAGCCTTGAACAGAGATTTACCCCCGTATTTATTAACAGCAAGCCAGTGATATGCATTGTTTCTATGGATTATAGATTAAAAGTATTCCTTATGGGAAACAAAGGGATGGGCCAAAATAAAGGGATGGGTTTGGCTAGTTATCTGCAGCAGGAGCATGTCCTTAAGGCACAGATCGCTCATGCTATTGTTTGTGGTTTAAGAATGCCTTTAAGCGGTTTTCCACCCTGGGTGGGCCAGGTGTTCCTTGCCCTCATTCTCATAAACCCACAGCCTTTCAGTGTGGACATCATGGCCATCACGAGCATGTCACAGTGCTGAAGAGATTTTGTTTATGGCCAGTTTATGGCCAGATTTTGGGGGCCTATTCCCAACACAGAGTCTACAAGGAACTCAAATGAACAGGAAAAAGAAATCTCATCAAAAAGTGGGCAAATGACATGAGTAGACATTTCTCAAAAGAAGATAATACAAATAGCCAACGACTGTGAAAAAATATTCAACATCAAAATCAGGGAAATGCACATTGAAACCACAGTGAGATACCACCTTACCCCAGCCAGAATGACCATTATTTTAAAAATTGAAAGAAAAAAAAAAAAAAACATAGATGTTGGTGTGCATGTGGTGAAAAGGGAACACTTACCCACTGTTGGTGGGAATGTAAATTAGTGCAGCCTCTATGAAAAACAGTGGAGATTTCTTTAAAAACGAAAAGTAGAACTACCATTTGATCCAGCAATCCCACTACTGGGTATCTACCCAAAGAAGTCATTATATTCAAAAGACACCCACACACATATGTTTATCACATCACAATTCATAGTTGCAAAGATAAGGAACCAATCTAAGTGCCCATTGCCCAATGAATGGATTATGTGATATATATACACCATGGACTACTACTCAGCCATAAAAAAGAGTAAAATAATGTCTTTTGCAGCAACTTGGATGGAGATGGAGGCCATTATTCGAAGTAAAATAAATCAGGAATGGAAAATCAAATACTGTATGTTCTGACCTGTAAGTGGGAGCTATGCTATGGGTATGCAAAGGCAGACAGAGTGGTAAAATGGACATTGGAGACAGAAGCAGGAAGGCTAGGAAGAGGGTGAGGGCTAAAAACTACATATTGAGTATAATATATACTACTCAGGTGATTAGTGCACTAATCTCAGACTTCACCATTACACAATTCATCCATGTAACCAAAAACGACTTGTATCCCAAAAGCTATTGAAATAAAAAATAATAATAAACCCAAACCAGAAGTCACAGATTGGGGATGAGATTTTTGCAAGAAAAATCATGGAGAATGTAAATTACTGGGCACATTCTCAAAGAAAAGGCCTTAGCCCTATATCAAAGATCAAACAATATGTATATGTTTAAAACTTACACTATTTCTTGTTTTTATGAATATTCCACTGTAGCTGATTTTTTTTTTTTTTTTTTTTTTCCACTCACTGACTCAAGATCCTGACTGAGGTGTGGAGGACAAAAGTCAGAGGCTTCCTCCTGGAGTAAATGTATCATTTTTTGTCCCGTAAACTAGGCACTGAGTCAGGGGCTCTACATATATCATCTTATTTAATCTTCCAAACAACTGAGAAGCAGGTGTTATTATTTCTGTTTTACAGGTAAGAAAATGATCCCTTAAGTGACTTACCTTAGATTCCACAGCCCAAAAACAACAGAACTGGGATAGAAGCTGAAATTTGATTCCAAAAGCCTGTGTTGCTCCCCTTACACCTCACAGGTTTTCATTGTTACAGGGGGAACTACAAGTTGAATGAGGCTGGAGACTCGCCTAGGGCCTCTGAGCTGGTCCACAGCCCCGCTGCTGATCAAACCCAGCCTTGCCAAGTTGAACTGCTCTCCATTCCATGTTTGTTTTAGTTTTGCTCCTTCTTTAGCAAGGGAAGCCCAGTACCCAAGGAGACGGGACAGTTGAGAAAACAGAGTTCTCGAAACAGGCCCAGATCTGTACCAGGTTCTAGGCTCGAACATGACTGCAGAAATGTCAGGAGCTGCTCCCGAAATGGACAATTGAGTCCAGGGAGGTGACTGTTTCTCTGTGTGGATTAACACATGACTAGCTCCAGTGCCTCCCCGTCACCCATAGTGGTGATAGTCGTCAGGAGCGCTGTGTGTCAAGAGGGACCATTCTCAGCAAACTAACACAGGAGCAGAAAACCAAACATCGCGTGTTCTTACTTATAAGTGGGAATTGAACAATGAGAACACGTGGACACAGGGCGGGGAACATCATACAACAGGGCCTGTCAGGGGTCAGAGGCAAGGGGAGGGAGACCATTAGGACAAATACCTAATGCATGTGGGGCTTAAAACCTAAATGATGGGTTGATAGGTGCAGCAAACCACCATGGCACATGTTTACCTATGTAACAAACATGCACGCTCTGCACATGTATCCCAGAACTTAAAGTAAAATAAAATAAAAACAGAAGGATTCAGAGGCTGCATCTGTGGTTAACTAAAGGGCATTGCGAGCAGTGATGCCTGGTGTGTGAGATGGAGACACTCCACACAAACACCAATTATTTTCCATCCTTGGCCTTAGGGTGATGGTTCTCAAACTTGACCCTGCAACAGAATCACCTGAGGGTTAAAATTCAGATTACCCTCCCTCAGGGTTTCTCATTCAGGATGTCTGGATTCGAGCCCAAGAAACTGTTTAAGAAGTTTCAGGTGATGCTGATGCAAATTCAGAGACCCAGCAGTCTAGGGGTGTTAGCCTGTAACTACCTTTCCTTTGCCACTTTCTTTTCAATTGTGATTTGTATCTTCCTGCCCTTACCTCCCAGCCCACCAGCCCATACACCAAAAGGAAAAAAAAAAAAAAAAAAAAAAAAAGACCAAGCGACCCAGAATATAGCTAGGCAGCTCAGGGGACAGGCGTAACAGATTTTTTGTTTTATTTTTTACTTTATATTTATATTTTATATTTTTATTTTATTTTTCCCAAGTCAGGCCTGCATTTCAGCCCCTGACCCCCTAAGCTTAGGAAGGTCAGCTAGACTCTCTGGCCTCTGTTTCTTCTGTAAAGGGGAAGATTGTGATACATGGGCTCAAAGGTGACTTCTGTCTGGAAGTTTCTATGATCTATGACTACCATCAAAAGCTTCAATGCTGCTACTAGAAAATAATCATCATTGCTACTTGCTAAACACCTAGGTACCAGAAAGTGTGCTAAATACTTTATCTGCCTGATTGCATTTCTAAAACTAGCAGCAACTCCGGAGAGCAGGACTTCTTATACCCATTTCATAGATGAGGAAACTGAGGCACAGAGAAGATAAATGATGTGACTAAGGGCACAGTGTCAATGATGTGAGAGCTGGGGAGTTGTAGGGGCAGCTGGAGCATGGTATGGGAAAGGAACATGAACCCGAGAGGCACACATTTTTGGACTTTATCAGATTCAAGCTTCATCACTCCCGGCTCTGTGGTTTTGGACAGCCCACTTTATTATATTTCTCTAACCCTCAGTTTCCTCCTGTAAAGTGGGGTAATGTTATCTGCCTCATTGAGGTTGCTGATAAACATAAAAAATGGAATATGAAAAGTACCTGGCATGAAGTTTACCTTCAGCTAGTTCTAGGTTTGATCTGGGCAGTGTGGAAACTCAGCTGTGTTTTGGGATGGAAGGCAGACCTGCACATGGGAAGGAAGGCGGCTGAATTTTCACCCCACCAAGACTTATCCCTTGGTGGAGGAGGTGAGGGGGCTTCACCCATGTCTGAGCGGCCCTCTGTATTCTCTAATAAGAAGGGTGAATGATCCCTGTTCTCAGCCTCCCAGAACCCGTGTTTATCATCATGAATTAAGCTGCATAACATTCGGGAAGCTCCTGGGGTAGCCGAGAATATAAAAGTTGAGCTGGGAGGAAGTTAGGATAGATTTCTCTGCCTCTGCTGTAGAAACAGACGCTCTGCTCGAGGGAGATTGTGCTAGGAGTTTGAATCCCTGCAAAACACCTAGGCATTTCAAGCCATAAAGGGCTAGGGAGGGGGGTTTTTAGTAGAGGGAATGAATCCTGGGGGGAAATGGTGAAGTGGAGCCTTCCACGATATACAGCACAGACAGGCTGAATTACTGCTGGTGATGCAGTCAGAAAGTCAAGGACATAGAATTTTAAGAGCCCTGAGTCAATAATGGAACCGGAATAGAGGATGCAACACGGCTTATTGCCCCTCCTCCCACCACCAGCCTTCTCACCTGCCCATTAGGAGGCAGCTTTCCCTGGGGAACAGATGTCATCATCAGCAAGCCGTGTTTGAAAACAAGCTCACTGACTCCTTCCTCCCCTGAATGTGTCCTAATCAGCGTGAGACAAGTCAGAGTTTGAGGGTCACACAGGTGTGCAGGATCTCACAAATGCGGAACCAGCTAGAGTAGAAGGGCCCCTGCACTGGGTTTTTCTCACGCAGAGCAAGGACAAGCAGAAGCAAATAATGAAAATACATAAAAAGGTACAAAAGCAAATGTTGACATTAAACAGAAGACTCCTTTGAGCCAACAGGAGGGACATGGGTAGCCAAACACAAGCCAGGCTCAAGTTCCCTGTCTCAGCAGGGGAGTATGCTGAGCTTAGCGGTATTGGTATTGATTGTTCATGTATTTTTGAGATAATCAAGTTACAGGCTGATTAGGAAATTGCATCTCAGCAGTATGCCTTGTTTTTTTGTTTAATCTCCCATTAGTCTGTCTGGGTCAGCCTGGTTGTGGTCACAGGGGGGCTGCCAGAGGCCCACACAGCAGCATGATACCCCTGTACCTGTTGCTTCCCGAGGCCACTGAGGTCTCATGAGTCAAGGCTTGTGACAAAAAGAACCTGCCACATCTGAGCCGGAACCCTGGTACACGAGGAAGCAGGCCCAGGAAATGAGATTGTCCAGCCCCTCCTCTGTAGAAGCCCATTTATGTAAATGGACGGTGCTGGACTGTGGATGTGCAGGGGTGTGTGGGCAGGAGCAGGGGCAGCAGGGCAGGCAACTGGACCTGAACATGCCTGCAGCCAGGGTAGGGAAGAAGTGTGCTACGAGCTGAGGAACCAAAGCCCCAGGGCAAGGCCACTTGGGATGGGCAGAGAGAGACGGGCTACTTCCTTTTTTTTTTTCTTTTTTGAGACGGAGTCTTGCTCTTGCGCAGGCTGGAGTGCAGTGGTGTAATCTCGGCTCACTGCAAGCTCCACCTCCCAGGTTCAAGCAATACTCGTACCTCGGCCTCCTGAGTAGCTGGGATTACAGGCATGTGCCACCATGCCTGACTTTTCACTTCCATTTTTTTGCAGCACCTTCCTTATATGTTACAGAGTGAAGGAATGCCTCCTAATCCCACAGCCAAGAGAAATGAAAACATGGGTTCCAGCAAGGAACAGTGGATGTTTAGAGGAGCTGTATTTATAATGTCCCCAAACTGGAAATAACCCAGATGCCCATCAACTGGCAAAAGAATAATCAAACTGTGTCTTATCTGTGTGTGGTGGGTGGAGTGGCAGCTCTCCCCAAAGTTATATCTGCATGCTAATTTCTGGAAGCTGTAAATGTGACCTTTTTTGGAGAAGGGGTCTTTGCAGATGTAATTAAGGCTCTTGAGATGAGACTATCTTGGATTATCTGAGTGGGCCCCAGATCCAATGACAAGTGTCCTTGTAAGAGGCCCACAAGGGGAGAAGAGGAGAAGACCATGTGACAACGGAGGCAGAGACTGGAGTGGTGCAGCCACAAGCCAAGAGCCTCCTGGAGCCATCAGAAGCTGGAAGAGACAGGAAACTGAAATTCTCTCTAGGACCTCTGGAGAGAGCACAGCCCTGGACTTCTTGGAGCTGGCACCTGGACTTCCACCTTCTGGCCTCCAAAACTGTGAGATAATAAATTTCTGTTGTTTTAAGCCACCAACTGTGTGGTAATGCATCTACAATGTAATGCAACTCAACAATTAGAAGAAGAAATGACTGAGACATGCAACAGTCGCACTGATCTCAAGTGTACTGTGCTAAGTGAAAGAAGCCACACGCAAAAGGCCGTGAACTCTGATTCCATCATATGACCCAGGAAAGGCAAAACTTGAGGGTCAGATATCAGAGCAATGGTTTTCAGTGACAGGGGAGAAGAGAGGATTGAGTATAAAGGGGCTCCAGGGAACTTTTAGCAGTAAGGGAAATACTCCATATCTTCAATATGGCCATGGTTATACAACTACATGTGTTTGTCAAATGCATAGAATTATGCACCTGTACTTAAATGATACCTCAATTAATTGTACTTAAAACAATTTAATTGTACTTAATTTAATTGTACTTAAATGATACCTCAATTGTGAATGATTCCTCAATAAATCTATTTTTTTAAAGAGAAGGAATGCCAAAACAGGGTTCTTATAACCATGGTATGTTTTAAATGTTTACTTTTTGCAAATCAACATTTTCATCACACCCAGTTTAAAAACAATGATGGCTTATATCCTTATTTGGAAGTAGTATCAAAGGCCTACATTGTAGCCTCCTGTGAAGGGGAGAGCTAGGCTGACCACCCTGTAACCCCACCCTGTCACAGTCCCTTGCTAGAGGACCTGTCAGTTATGGCCAAGGACTCCTGTTGGATGCCCCGTACCTTGGAGATACCTGCCTTCAGTCAAACCTTAGTGGCCTCACCTGGATGGCTACCTAAAAACTAGGAGGCTGGAGACCTGGGCCCTGGGCCCCCTTCCCCTGCTGATTTGTCTCAGACCAGCAGCTTCATGTTCACGGTTCCTTCTCAAGCAGCTCCCGTATGCTTCAGTTTTGCCCTAGACTTTGGGGTTGGGGTGTGTGTGTGTGACCTTTGTGCATGGCTGTGGCCACTTCTTTTGGGTCTCTGGATGCTGACTTCCACCTGTATGGCCAATACCCACCACCCTTGTAGACACCTCCAGAAGAAACATCCATCTCATTCATTCTCATTCACTCTCTCTCTTTTTCTCTCTCTTTGTTATTTCTCTCCTGTTTTGCCAGCCCTGGATCTATCATCTTTCCAAAAGGATTTAAATGGTGGGCTCTCTTGGTTCCATAGTCTCTAACTGAGTCTTTTGAGGCACTGGGCAAAGCCTCCAGTTTGCGAAACAGAAATCAAAATTCTGCAATTGGGTGTCTGGGAGTGATGGGGAGAGGGGAAAATCCTACTTCCGTCCTTTGGATCCTGGACCTGAGTATTCTAGCTCTTGGGAATACAGTGGCACATTGTGACCTTTGACTCAGAGCTTGTGTCACCTCCTAAAGGACAGCTCCCCAGCCCCATAGGGCAGGTGCTTAAACTGGCATTTTAGCTCAACCACTATCAGTCCATGCCATCATTCTATTAGAGGAGCTGCTTCCAGGTGATGCAGTGTTATGGTAGGGCCAGTGGATCCCATGTTTGGGCACCCACTGTCATGCCTCTTGGCCATAAATAGATCTCTTGATCTGAAGCAATCATAGGCAGGATCCCACGTCCTGGTGGGTGGTGCTGCCAGCAAGGGTACTGTTGGCCGGGAAAGCAAGCTTATATCTGATACAGACGTCAATTCCAGAAATGGCAAATTGCAACCTCTTCCAGGGAAAAAGAGATCTGGAGAAATCAACCTGTCACCGAGGTTCCATAATCTCATCCACAGCATCTACTTTTTATTTTTATTTTTTAATTTTTTTTGGGGGGGGGACGGAGTTTTCACTCTTGTCACCCAGGCTGGAGTGCAATGGCATGGTGTCGGCTCACCACAACCTCTGCCTCCTGGGTTCAAGCGATTCTCCTGCCTCAGCCTCCTGAGTAGCTGGGATTATAGGCATGCACCACTGCGCCCAGCTAATTTTTGTATTTTTAGTAGAGATGGGGGTTTCACTATGTTGGCCAGGCTGGTCTCGAACCCCTGACCTCAGGTCATCCACCTACCTTGGCCTCCCAAAGTGCTGGGATTACAAGTGTGAGCCACCGCACCTGGCCAGCATTTAGAACCCTTCCGGTCCCAGTGCTTTTTAGAACCCTTCTGGTCCCAATGGTCTTAGCCTCGCTTCCCTCAAAAATCAGAGCCTGAGACAACAGCTAGCAGGCAGTTTATTTTGGACATGCTCGTAAGAAACAGTAGTGGGAGACAGGGAATAGTGTTAAAAAATAAAAATAATAAAGAGAGGCCACATAAAGGTCCATTATCCAGCTGATCACTACTATGGGCCACTGAGGTTGACTCCACAGGGAACCACCTTGGGAGACATGTGTAATGCAACTAGAATTGCCTCCTGGAGGAATGAAAGGGGGTGGCATTTACCCACTAGATTTGTCCTCCTTTGGCTGAGGGATTCCCGTGGGCTAACTCCCCCACATTTTCCATTTTGCAAAAGATGTCAGAATGACATCTCTTCACTCTCTAGAATCTCTAGAAACAGCCTCCTTGACCTATGCTGCCACCTTGTCACCAGCTCGAGGGAGTCAGGGATGTGGGGAGAGGATGCCCCGTGGGGCTGCAAAACTCTACAGAGGGGCTGGATAATGAGAGCTCGTGTGCCTCCAGGGGGGAGGAATTTAAAGTGATGTACTCAGTATGACTGTCGCCATCATCCAAGGAAACACACACGCACTTCACTGGGGACCCATGTAGACACATTGTAGGCCCTCGTTTTCCTTCCTCATCAGCTAGTACATGCTCTTCTGAAAGATTATTTTCCATGAGCCCCATAGTTGGAAGGAAACTCCATCCTTCATCCACAAAGACTGGTTTGGTCCTGGGATCCACTTTCTACCTCCTACTCAGTCCCTCCCACCCAACTCTTGCAGGTGATAGGTAGCACTGGTTTCTTACTATATCCAGGCAAATTCTTTAACAGCCCGGACTCCACAGCCACACTGCCTGGGTTCTTTGCTGGTTCTGCCATTTGCCAGCTGATGATCTTGGACAGGTTACCTAACCTCTCTGAGCCTCAATTTCTTCATCTTTAACATGAAGATCATAGCAGTACTTCTTAGTATCTTTGCGAAGATATATTGAGATCATAGATGAAGAAGCACTTTTCTCTGGTTCCTTGAACATGCCAAGGGGCCCCCACCCCCCGAGCCTTCATGCCCACTTTTCCTTTTGCTTGAATTGCTCTTCCCGGATTCTTCTCATGGTGGACTTCCTCACTTCATTCAGGTGTCACCTCTCAAAGACAACCAGCCTAAGAATTCTCTGTCCCCCAGCCCCCTAGCTCATTCACTCTTCTCTTATCCCCTGCTTTATTTTCTGTGTAGCCCTTGCGGCTCCTGCATTTGTGTCCTTGTTTTTTGTCTTTCTCACCCACCAGACAGCAGAGACCAAGAGAATGGAAACATCTGTCTCCACTACTGTATTCCCAGAGCCAAGAACAGTGTCTGTAAAGGCCCCAGATATATTTACTGGATGAATTTATAGAATAAATGAAGTTCTACGGGGACTTCCCAGCAGGTCACTTCGGTTGAGGGGATGACGGGTTTGTGTTCCCTACCGGTGAGAAGTTGTCCAAGGGGCAACCATTAAACACACATACATACACACACATACACACACACCTGTTCCTAGGGACAAACTTTAATTCTCAGAAAGTTTAAATCTTCTTTCAAGGAAAGAGGACATTTTCTGGACTACAACAGAGTCTGCCTGCCTGCCCTTGGCAGAGTGAGCTTTTAGTGCTTCTGTGAGGCAGTGGCCACTCTGGTCAGTCTAAAAAAACCAGCATCCAGGCCTTGAGTGTATAAACATCAGGGCCCATTCCAGAACCATCAGCTTCTTGATGGCCGTTCCTGAGCCACACTGGGTGTGGCAAGAATCTTTGAAATTGAAGCTGTCTGTTTGCTTATGTGTCTGTGTGGTTTTCTCTGCTGCGGTCTCTGTGTGTTTTCCTTCTTCTGCACTCAGAGGAAAGTTGGACTAGACTTTCTTTTAAATATGCAGCGTGGGGTAGGGGGCAGTGTGAAGGGAGCTGTTGTTCTCTGCAAATTCCCCTCCATGTCAGTTGCAGATATTTAAAAAGCATAGGAAGCACGTGTGTGTGTGTGCGTGTGTACGCGCACACACACGTTTTTTTGGTGGGTAGTGGAGTAGGGGGACTTCTGGCATATGCTCTTGAGTGGGCAGCTCCACCTGCCAGGCTTTTTTGAATCTCCACATTCCAGGTCTGAGCATCTTCAACCTCAATTTACTTCTTCTCAGACTCGCTGTCTATGAAGGAGTAGCATCAAACTCAGCAAAAACAGCACATCTCTCAAAGGAGGCTGTCACATAATTTATTGGTTAGAAATTTCATTGAGCGCCTAAGCTTTTTGTTTGTTTGTTTGTTTTTGTTTTTGTTTTTGCAGGAATGCTTTGGGGAGACATATATATTTTAAAGGTTAGATTATATATATAAAACACTATTGATGCAAAACAGTAGTTTCTGTTCATTCTTTTGAAAATGGAATACTATTGTCAAGTCTTTTTTTTTTTTCTTCTTCTTCTTTTTGACACAAAGTCTCGCTCTGTTGCCCAGACTGGAGTGCGGTGGCGCGATCTTGGCTCACTGCAACCTCCGCCTCCCGAGTTCAAGTGATTCTCCTGCCTCAGCCTCCTGAGTAACTGAGATTACAGGCATGCACCACGACTCCCAGGTAATTTTTTTTTTTAATAGAGATGGGGTTTCGCCATCTTGGCTGTGCTGGTCTTGAACTCCTGACCTCAGGTGATCCACCTGCCTCGGACTCCCAAAATGCTGGGATTACAGGCATGAGCCACCGTGCCCAGCCTCAAGTCTTTGTAGTAGATTATGTTTCCACAATTTTCTGCAAATGTTTGCCATTTTACGCAAGTAGTTAAATTTTAAACATATGCCGGTAAGGATCATTTTAAGTGTTGGCCAGTAGATGGCAGTAAGTTTGAACTTGATCTGGGAAATGGCTTTTCTGTAGTTTGAGGTAACAGAGCACACAAGTCAGCCTGAGCATAGCATAGGCTTAAAGGTAAACAACTTTTGACAAAAACGTGAACTGAAACGTGACCACCAATTATGATCATAATGAGCATCTTTGTAAAGTCCGCTTGCACCTCTATACTTTATGGCATTATTAAGAAATCTGTACTGAAGGCCCACTTTGTCCCAAGAGGGGTGGTTGTGGCACACAGGATTGTTGCCATTATGAAAGTTACATTTTAGTACAATCACTTCATTTATCATCCCAATGCAAATGGTCTCTAAATGACCTTTCGAAGTAGGTGTATTGAGGTGCCAAGCGAAGATGTTACAGAAAGGTTTTTAAAAACGTTATTTATTGGCTCTCCCCACAATCCCAAATGGGTACAGTCATCAAGAATGAAAAGCAGATCCTGTGGCTCACTAAAATGACTTCTGCATGAACTAAGAGAAGAAAGTTTAGTTTCCAGAAGGTTGGATCATCTCTTAGATATGAAAAAACAAACGTTTATGCTTCCTTGAGCTCAGAGTTGATGAATCGGCACAGACAGGTCTGGATAATGTTTCAGAGGCTTGGAAGAATGTGTCCTCTTGTTCTTCTGTCTCTAGGGCTTGTTTATGGGGTGGATAATTCAGAAAGGGAGACGCCTTCCACAGTCAGAGTCATACTCTGCTGTGTGTTTCAGGTACAGCAGGTGGTCCAGGAGGATTGCCAACGACAGAAGGCACCTCTCCCGGGATGCCATGACGCTGGTGGCCAAGCCAGCCAGGCTCAGGTTCGCCTTGTGCATGATGCTACTGGAACCTCCTAGCCCCAGCTGATTAGTCCAGGGTGGGGGTCTGACGGGGCTGCTTTCAATTCACTGGAAGGCCAGCTCGGAGTGGCAGGTGTCTGAAGCACAGCAGATGGATTGGCAGCAAAGTGTGGATGCCCAGGCACCAAGCCCCAGGGAGGGAGAGGGTTGGGGTTAAAGTGTTCAGGACAGTACGAAGGACATGAGACTCTCGACTGCAGCAGGCTTAACCTATTCCGACTTTCTCCTTGATAAGAATCCCCTGGGGGAGGCCGGACACAATGACTCACGTTTGTAATCCCAGCACTTTGGGAGGCCAAGGTGGGTGAATCATGAGGACAGGAGTTCGAGAACAGCCTGGCCAACATGGTGACACCCCGTCTCTACTGAAAATACAAAAATTAGCCAGGCATGGTGGTGCATGCCTGTAGTCCTAGCTACTTGGGAGGCTGAAGCAGGAGAATGACTTGAACCCTGGAGGCAGAGGTTGCAGTGGGCCAAGATCGTGCCGTTGCACTGCAACCTGGGTGACAGAGGGAGACTCCATCTCAAAAATAAATAAATAAATAAAATAATCCCCGGGAGAGGTGGCAGCGCTGATTACATATACAGATAAAAAGGCCTTTCCCCCAGAAGTTCTGCTTTGGTGGTCTGGGGTAGAGCCTGAGTTTCTTTCTTTCTTTCTTTTTATTTATTCTTTCCCTTTGAGACAGGGTCACACTCTGTTGTCCAGGCTGGACAGCAGTGTCACGATCTTGGCTCACTGTAACCTCCACCTCCACCTCTCAGATTCAAGGGATTCTCCTGCCTCAGCCTTCTGAGTAGCTGGGATTGCAGGCACACACCACCATACCCAGTTAATTTTTGTATTTTTAGTAGAGATGGGGTTTTGCCATGTTCCCCGGGCTGGTCTCGAACTCCTGGCCTCATGTCATCTGCCTGCCTCGGCCTCCCGAAGTGCTGGGATTACAGGTGTGAGCCACTGTACCGGGCCTCTGAGTTTCTTTATTTCTAACAGCTCCCACAGGATGCTCATGGGGCTGGTCCTTGGACCATACTGAGTAATAGTGGCTTTCAGTCCCTTTCAGCTCTCAATTCTACAACGGATGCATGTCTGAATGACTGAATGACTGAAATGACTCTGGTTTTCTAAATAGTAGGGAAAGAAAGTTGGATGCCAACATTTCTGTAGTCACTGCCTTGCCGTTGACCCTTTACAAAAACTATCTCGTTTAATCCTCTCCACACCCAACCCTGTGATTGCCTTATTATCCCCATTGTAGATACAATCAGAGGAGGATCAGATAACTTAAGTAACTTGCCTGAGTCGAACAGTAAACAGGTGAAGGATTTGGGATTAGAACCAACATCAGGCTGGCCTAATGCTCATTAATTACTTACTTATCTAATTACTTACTCAACACAGAATTATTTTAAAATCTATAGGTTGTGTTGGGGGCGGCTCATGCCTGTAATCCCAACAATTTGGGAGGCCAAGGTCGGAAGATTGCTTGAGGTCAGGAGTTCAAGCATCAACCTGGCCAACATAGCAAGACCCCATCTCTATAAAAAAAAAAATTAACTAAATGCTGTACCAGGCGTTGGGGACATAAGGTGAGCAAAACAGATGAGGCATTGGTGCTTGTGGAGCTACCAGCTTATCAGGAAAGGTGGGCATTTAAATAAGAAATGCCACCACAGAGCAAAAACAGATCTGAAGCTGTCCACTTCTCACTGTGTCCATTGCTGCTGTCTGGTCCTTGCCTCCCTCATCCCTTGCCTAAAGGACTGCAATGATTTTCTTGCTTTTTTGTCTAGAATACTCTTCCCCAGCTCTTTATGAGACTGGCCCATTCCTGCACCCCAACCTCACCTGCTCCCTGAGGCAGTGTGTGGGGTAGCGGGTGACAGTGTGACTTGTGGTGCCAATACCTAGGCCTGCCTTCCAGCTCTTCTGCTTTTCAGCTGTGTGAAGCAGGGCAAGTTACTTCACTTCTCTGGGTATCACTTTTCTTATCTGGAAAAGGGGCGGTAACAGCTTCTACTCCATAGGGTTGCTGTGAGGATTAAATGAGTTAATATACATGAAGTTCTTAGAATGGTGTGTGCCAAAGCATAAGCAACATAGAAACTTCTTCCTCTGTTATTCCCTACCAACCCTGCCTACCTGCGGCACACCCCCTTCCATTCAAGTGTACCACATCACACTGTTATATTTTCTTCATAGTCCTTGTGATCGAACTACCTGTGTGTTTATTTGTGTGTTGTCTGTCTCTCCACCTCTAGAATCTAAACCAGGAGACCTGGGCATTGTCTTGTATCCCATGCATTTCCAGTTCCTGGAGCTGGGTCTGGTATACAGCAGGTTCTCAAGAACTATGTCCTACAGGAATGAGTGAACAGACATGAGAAGTTGGGGTGCTATGAGAGAATGCAGTTGTGTTCTCTAGCTCAGGCTAGGCTGTCAGGGAATGGCTTCCTGATACAGTGCATGACATTGACTCAATTAGACACTGTACCCCAACCCAAAAGCCACAGCTTCTGCCATTCAGAACAGATGATGGAAACAAATGGATGGACTCCACTGACCTCTGCTGACTTCTTCCTTGAGTAGTTTGAGCCTTCCTGGAAAATCTTTAAGAGACTTTAAGCTCGGAAGTCAAAACTTGAAGAACCTCTAGTTATTGAATGTTAAAGCCAACAGTCTGTCTTGGATCGTGTTGTTGCGTGTCATACCTTTGACATTATATTTAAACATGAGTTTTTATATTTAATAAACAGAAGGGCTCTGAGAGATTTCCTGGAGCCTTCTGCTCACATTAATCATCTTCTTGAATACATACTGCCATGTGGACTGGGGATCTGGCCAAACTTTGAGGGAGGGGTGAAGAGGAAGAGAAGTCCTTATACGCCCAGCTAGAATTGCCAACAGGCTTCAACTTTCCCTGAGCAAATGATAGAATGAGACAGATGCATGGCTTTTGCTAAGCCCCTTCTTGCAGGATTTTGAGACTTCCTGAAAAATTAGCTCTATTCTGGAGTCGGCCTCACTCTAGGCTGCTAGGAGTACGAAACCAGGAGACTCAAAGAAAATGTCCTCAGCTTGTAAATGTTGTTCTCATGAGACTGCTGATTTCTCAAATCCTAATAACAAAGTCTTTCTTTTTGCAAAGAGACAAGACTTGAAAGCACATATGTTTGGGAGGAGAAAGTCTGTAACTGAAATTCAGTCTAAGAAGTGAAAGCTCAACCCCAGACTTTTAGGTTGAAAAGTGTTGGTAGGGAGAAGGCAGACGAGAAAGATTGGGAGACACATAGACAGAGGTGGAAGGAAATAAAGAAAGGACAGTGTATCAGTCAGCTACCACTACAGTAGTGCTGTGTAACAAAAACATCCAGACTCTGTGACATCTATTGAGCATTTATTTCTTCCTCACGTGGCCATTGGTCAACTTGGGTTCAGCTGATCTGTTTTATGCTTGGCTCCAAGCTGCACATAAGAACTTGATCTGGCCTTGGGTCTCTCTTGTCCTTCTTGGACCAGCTTCATACTGAGGAATGAGTGGAAACACTCAAGTCTCTGCTGTCCTAGGCTTAAAACTTGCCCACTGTCACTCTGAACCCCCATTCTTTTGGCCAAAGCAAGTCACACAGTCAATCCCAATATCACTGGAACAGGGAAGTGTATGCCTCCCATGGAGGTGCTAGTGGTGATGTTCGCTGAGGAATAATTTAATTCTCCACAGGCAGCCTGCATGTCAAAGGCCACCTTTACCAACCTCACAATGTATCTTGCATTGCGTTCATCCCTTTTAGTTTTCCTTGGGTCCTCACAGAATTAGGACATTGAACCTTAACTAAGGTCGAGGGTATTTACATCATGTTGCCCCGCCACGCGGTCAATGCACTGTAATTTTATTCTGCAAATAACTCCTCTCTCCTAAATGCTCCTCTGTTTCCACCACTCACTTTGAACTCTAGGACATCAGGCTCTGCTTACTGTACTTCCTTGGCCTAAAAAGGTTCAGATTCCTTTTCCCTCTCTGGACCTTTATATTCTTGGTTTGAATACTGAGGGCCACCCCCTACCCCCATAGAAAACCTAGCTATTGCTCAGTATACTGGAATTTTTCAAAAGTCCCCTTAAACAAACAAGGGTTCAGGGACCTGGGAACTAGAGTTTCAGACTCACCTTAGTGAGATTTTCCTTTCTCTGCAGGAAATTGAATAGAAAGGTTATTTTCGTAGTTAATAAGTGTATTTTGTTACTGCCAAGCTAAAAATCAGAAATTGACATATCAAAACTGACAACAGCAAAACCTAAACACATTTTCCTGTTTGCCCTGCAGCGCACATGCGCAGTGCCTCTCACCTTTGGCTTTGATCTTGCAATTTGCAGGCAGCTGGGTTCACAGGCACCCACTTAGGTAAACAGGAGGAATGGGAATCCTAAAGGGCTGTGAAGCATGGCAGCAGCTTTCTGCTTCCCCAGCTGGTGTTGACTCCCGATTACAGTGGGCAAGAGCAGTCCTTGCCCCCAGTGAATCAGCAGGACCCAGCTCATGTTGTGCAAATTCACTCAGTGGGAGAGACTTGGGCGGCATGGATACCTGCCCTGCCCAATTCCTGTGAGAAGCAGGAACAGGCTTCCTGTCACCTCCCTTCTTCTCCAACAGCAGATCCAGCCTGGTGCCCTTTGAGGACTGGGTGAGAAAGGAGGGGAGGGCCCCATGTGTTTACAAGTAGAGTGTTTTAGGTAGTGAAGGAGTCTCCGAGTGAGGAGTTAGCAACACTGAGTTTCCACTTTTATAGGGAGGGAAACCCTGGGAGCCCACTTTCAAAGTAGGAGAGGAAGGTTTAGGGGAAATGAAGTAACCGTCTTATGGGATCTGCCTCTATCTGGCTTTTGTTCCAGTGATGTCTGGGGAGCTGGTCCGTGACATTGGGACTCACCTTGGGCAAACACTGGGCTGAGGACCATGGAGAAGATCAAAGGGCACTGAACTTGCTCTTCCAGCTTTGGACCTAAGCAGGGAGACAGGAAGAACATGCAAGGAAGGTTTACAAACACGCAGACCAGCGGGGCACAGGTGCAAATCCTACTGCAAAACTCTACCAACACTCTCTGCAAAATTCAAAAAATATTTATTGAGGATCTCCTCTGTGCCATGTTCCTCTATGGGCTTGCCAGAAGCGAAATTGATAATTCCAACCATCCCACCATGTCTTGTCTCATTGATTAGTAATTTTAGTTAGCTAACTTCTTTTATTTATTTATTTATTTATTTATTTATTTATTTATTTATTTATTTATATTTTTTGAGACAGAATCTCACGCTGTTGCCCAGGCTGGAGTGCAGTGGAGTGATCTCAGTTCACTGCAACCTCTGCCTCCTGGGTTCAAGTGATTCTCTTGCCTCAGCCTCCCGAGTAGCTGGGATTACAGGTGTGCACCACCACACCTGGCTAATTTTTGTATTTTTAGTAGAGACTCATGAACCACTGTGCCTGGCCTGTTAGCTAACATTTTTGGGCACCTTTGATATGATAAGTCCTTTTTGAAAAGATGACCTCATTCATTCTCTGCAATTCCCTTTGAAATAGACACTGCTCTCCTCCCCGCACTTCATAGACAATCAAATGGAGACACAGAGAGGTTATTAACTTATCCAAGGGCTCACAGCCAGCAAGGGTAAGAATCTAGGAGTAAACCTGGTAGTCTGGCTCTGGAGTCCTCCTTGTGATGCTACCTGTCCCCTTTTCACCACAGGAACATTCTCTAAATTAGCGAGGATAGGGCCTCAGCTTGTGGTGGGCTCTCCCCAGCCACCCCGCCATTACTATGCAGGTTTTGGTGGTTTGGCGATGGGCCTCTTGAGTCCAGCCTGAGAGGGAGAGTCAGAGGCTGGTGCTGAGAATGTGGATGATCTACACCTTGTGTCTCCCCAAATCCATGACACCAGTCTCCCCAGCAATGCCAGCATTCCTCATCTGTCCCCTAATGTTTATGGACTAGGAAGGCTGATACTCTTTCCCTGCCCTTGGACCACTGCAGTCCTGGGTCAATCTCAGTCTGTGACTCGGGGGCCCCTCCAGTGGCTCACAGGCAGTGGGGGGCGGTAGTGAGATCCACAGCCCCATAAACCCTCCTCTTGGGAAACAGAGAGTCTAAACTGCTGAAGAGGAGGGGCGCAGTGGCTCATGCCTGTAATCCAAGCACTTTGGGAGGCCGAGGCAGGTGGATGACCTGAAGCCAGGAGTTCGAGACTAGCCTGGCCAACATGGTGAAACCCTGTCTCTATCAAAAATGCAAAAAGCCAGGCGTGGTGGTGGGCGCCTGTAATCCCAGCTACTCGAGAGGCTGAGGCAGGAGAATTGCTTGACCCCAGGAGGCAGAGCCTGCAGTGAGCTGAGATCGCGCCACTGCACTCCAGCCTGGGCAACAGAGTGAGACTCCGTCTCAGAAACAAACAAAAAACAAGCAAACAAAAAACTGCTGAGAAGCAGGAAGTTCCAGAACAGGAATTCTGAAAGTGCACCCATGAACCACCCGTCATCCATGTCAGCCGGAAGCTTGCTAATCATGCATGTTCCTCAGCCCCACACCAGGCCCTAGGGATGAGGCCCAGCAATCTGAATTTCAGTGAAACCCTTCCCGTGCTCTCCGTGCACATTTGAGAATGCTAGTCTTCTTTTGTAACTTTTACTAGGGAGTCCTTGCAATATTGCTTTGGTCTGGGGAAGTAGTGCTATTTTTCTAATTAAAAAGACCTTCATTTTCATCGGCAGGGTGGTGGGGCATCTGGGAGTTAAGAATGGCGAATGCCAAGCCATGTGTCTGTGGGTGTGGGGCTGAGGACCGCACTTTCTGCCTATAGGTGCAGTTGGAGGCTGCATTCACTCAGGCTTCCCACGTGCCCACTCCACAGTAAATTGTTCCCTGGCTGGCAGTGTTTCTTGCACTTCAAAGAATTTGCCAGAACATTCTAGACCCGGGTACCTGCTCAGTTCCTTAGAGGGGACTCAGGTCCCTGCAAGGGTATACCCTTTGGTGAGTCCCAGTCCTGAGCCTTGCTCACTTTTCCCTCTTCTGGGGCTGGGCACAATGAATACCTGTGTTCCAAAGGTAAACATTCCTGCTCTGCCCTCACCAGGGATGTGACTCTGGGCAGGCTTCTTGATCTCTTAAAGTCTCAACTATAAAATGAGGTTAACAATACTCACCAAACTCAGAACCTGGATTTGCTGGCACTGTGCTTGTATATATCTAGGAGTGACGGACCCTGGTCAAACTATTTTTCCCTAACAGTAGCTTTGATAGGAGGAAAATGTCACAGGAGAGAAACAATGCTGGAAGATAGAATAATGCACCCCCTGCTAAAGATCACCACACCCTAATCCCCGGAACCTACTACTGTTACCATTCTCCAGGCAGGCCAATGTCACCAATCAAAGGGTCCTTATAGAAGGGAGGCAGGAGAGTCAGAGTCAGAGAGGCAGACAGGTAGGTGGAAGCACAGAGAGAGAGAGAAAAGAAGGAAGGAAGGAAGGAAGGAAGGAAGGAAGGAAGGAAGGAAGGAAGGAAGGAAGGGGAGGAGAGGAGGAGGAGGAGAGGAGGAGAAGAAGACAAAGACGAAGAAGAAGAGGAGGAGGAGGAGGAAGGAGAAGAAAGGAGGAGGAGGAGGAAAAGAAGAAGATGGAGCAAGAGGAGGAGGAGGAGGGAAGGGATGGGGAGAGAGAAGAAGAAGAAGGAGAAGAAGAGGAAGAAGAAGGAGGAGGAGAAAGAAAGAAAAGAAAGAAGAAAAAGAAAAGAAAAAGAAAGAAGAAAGAAAGAAAAGAAAAAGAAAAGAGAAAGAGGAGGAGAAATGTGTGGAGGAGAAGGGGGGAGGAGAAGGGGGGTAGGAGGGAGAGGAATGGGAAGGAAGGAGGAGGGAGAGAGAGAGATTTGAAGATGCTGTGCTGATGCTGGCCTTGAAGATGAAAGAAGAGATCACAAGTCAAGGATCCTGCAGGAAGCCTCAGGAAACTGAGAAAGGTAAGAAATGGATTCTCCCCTAGACTTCCTAGAAGAAATGCAGTCCTGCTGGCATCCTGAGGTTAGCCCACTGGGACCCATTTCAGACTTCTGAACTATAAGATCACGAATCTGTTTTAAGCCACTAAGTTTGTGGTCATTTGCTACAGCAGCCATAAGAGAATGCCACAGCTAGGATTCTTGGACTTGACTCCACATGAGGGCCAGAAGTCTGGGAAGCTGACAGAGACCCATTGCCCAGAGGCACTCCTTTCTTTCCTTCCAGATGGGTGCAGTGCCTGTTATATGACCACCCTCGTCATGTCCTCTGCCTGCGCAGCTGTAGTGCAGCCCTCATTCATATGTAATTTCTCATATCTCCATCTTTCTTCTCTGCTGCCTACACGTACCCCATTGACAGCCTCTGGTTAGGGTTGCCCGAGTATGCAAATAAAAATACAACATTGCCCAAGACATGCTTATACTAAGACATTATTCACCATTTATCTGAAATTCAAGTTGAAATGGCGTTTTGTATTTTATCTGGCAACCTTACACCTGGAAGGTGCCCAAGAAAACACCTGCAGAATTAGGTCTTGGGATCTGTTTGCTCCACCCCTGGAGAATTTTTCAGCTGGACTAAAAGCCCCTTAGCCATTTGTGTTCTCTCTTGCCCACCTTTTATATTTGCCTCAACTGACTGTGTTCTTGTTGCAACTGCTGCCTCTGTGCTTAAGAAAAGTCATTGAAATTAGAAAACAGGAGAGAAAGACAGAAGCAGTTGATGAAGAAGAAGTCAAAGAACAGATGTGAGGACTTGGCTCAAGTTTTCAGCAGTTCCTGCTAGTACCATGTAAGGGGCATTATTAAGGTTCCATCTTCTCTGACCATGTTGGGCTGGTTCTGGGCCTTTGGAATGAGCAGACTTTTGAACCCTGCACCCTTTAGGGAGTGGAGGCACATTGGTGGGTGGCTTAAACAACAGAAATGTATTATCTCACAGTTCTGGAGGCTGGAAGTCCAAGATCAAGGTGTCAGCAAGGTTGGTTTCTGGTAAGAGCCCTCTCCTTGGCTTGCAGTTGGCCACCTTCTTGCTGCCTGTTCACATGATTGTCTCTTTGTGCATGGGTGTGCATGAGGCCATCATGACACCTTCATGTATGACGTTCTGTGCTAGATTTGGGGGTTGCTTTCTATTGAAGCACAAGGCAACAAACACTGATGAATAAACCCAGAAACCTCAAGCAGAGTTCTTACATTTCATTGGCCAGAGCCAACGGTGTGTTAGGGTTGGCTTGTATTGACTTGCAAGGGCCAGTTGTTAAATTTCCAGAAAACATGGTAGTTGATACTCAAAATGCATCCTTATTAGGCCATTCTTGCATTTCTATAAAGGAATATATGAGACTGGGTAATTTATAACGAAAAGAGTTTTAATTGGTTCACAGTTCTGCAGGCTGTACAGGCAAAATAGGAGCAAGAGAGAGAGAGCAGAAGTAGGTGCCTCACACTTTTAAATGAACAGATCTTGTGAGAATTCACTCACTATCATGAGGATAGTACCAAGGGGATGGTGCTAAACCGTTTATAAGAAATCTTTACCCATAATCCAATCACCTCTCCCACAGGCCCCACTTCCAGCATTGAGGATTACATTTCAACATGAGATTTGGGCGGGGACAAATATCCAAAGTGTATCAGCATCACTTTTTAATTATTTTACTACAGGTAGCTATTATCTATGCTCTTGTTATTTATGTTTCTTGCATCTGCGTGGTGGAAATACTATAAAGTGATGTGTTGCAGCACATCTCTCCCAGATCCCTGTTCAATGAGGCCATGCTGGTGACTTGAAACTGTCTGTGATCGTATTTATGCAATAGAAATCAGCAAACTGGCTATAGATTAGAAATTTTTTTTCTTTTTCAATCGGAGGGCAAGTTGTTAAACATCCCTGGCCAGACTGGGACACAAACCTACCCCTAAACCAATAACTAGCAAAAGGGAATAAGATTATCATGTCTGGCACAGATTTATCATGATTTATCTCCTGGACATGGGCTCTTTTTCTCTGAACATAATGCCATTGTCTCAGTCTATATTGTACTGCTATAACAGCATACCTGAGACTAGGTAATTTATAATAAACAAAAATGTATTGGCTTACAATTTTGGAGACTGGGAAGTCTAATACCGAGGGGCCTGCATCTGGTAAGGGCCTTCTTGCTGAGTCATAACTTGGCAGAAGGGCAAAGAGAGGGTGAGAGAGAGAGCAAGCAAGAGGGGGCCAAATTTGTCCTTTTATAAGGAGCCCACTCCTGAAATAATGGCACTAATCCATTTGTGAGGGCAGTGCTCCCATGACCCAACCACTCATATTAGGCCCACCTACGAACACTGTAGCATTGAAGATTACATTTTCAACACATGCTTTTTGGGGAACACATTCAAAGCATAGCAACTGTCAATACCTGTACTGTACCATTATGGAGTTCATGAGCAAGCAATAAAGAGTAGGGTGGGGGGACTGAGCTGTTGTTAGATGACAAGAAATATACAAAGATAGCATTATGAGAGCTCAGAAAAAAGAGAAATCTTTTCTGATAGAGAATTTTGGAGGTTTTATGGGGAAGTTAACAGGTGAGCAGAGCTATGAAGAATGATAAGATTTTATCAGGAAGTGCTAAAGAAAGGAGACTGCCCCAAATTGAGGGAGGCATGCACGCAAAGAAGTGCTTGGGAACAGCAAATCATTCTGTTCTGAAAAGAAGAGGAGATTGACTGATAGGGAAGGGAGATTGACTCTTGCTTGCTGGGGACCTGGATACCAGGCTAAGGAAGTTGAACCACTAAGCACTGGGGAGCCACTGGGCAGGGAGAAAAATGATCCAAACCTTATATTGGTAAGGCCAGTCTCTTACCAGAGAGTGGGGTCAAGTGGAGGAGACAGAGAACTGGGAGGGGGACAGGCCAATCGGTCAGCAACTGTGACATTTTGGGTTATCAGTAACAAAGTTAATTCTGACTTAGAATGCTCTCAATAAAAATAGAAAAGACCAAATGGACCAGGTTAATAACTGAAATTAGTGTCTTAGACATCACTTATAATAGCTATCACTCATTAAGCACCTACTGTGTCAGACACTCTTCACATGTAATTAGTTTACTGAAAAGTGTGGAGCAATCAAGAAACAGCTTTGTTTTTCTTCTACCTCTGTCTTCACTCCCTGTCTGTTAGATATTCTGCCCCGGCCATGATATCTCTGCTCAACCGATAGCTTTCCCCACATCTTTCCTGCTTATTTCATCTCTTCATTAGGACAACTTCATCTTCAGGTATTTAGTATGATACAAATCCAAAATTTCATCTCACATTCAGTTTGAAGTCTCTCTCTTTTCCTCTAAATCAGACAGGTCCCAGGCAAGACGTCTGCAGTGAGAAGAAGCTGGTGGTCTTTTTTTTCCCCTCTCTCTCTCTCTCTTCCTCTCTTCCATGTTCTATTTCTTCCTCTTGAGGATGGAAGGAGAGGTCAGTGGTAAAGGGGCAAAAGTGGTGTCATTTGTAATTCTTCAATGGTCAAAGGACCTTTGGCAAATGCTGAGCCCTTCTCTTTTGGGGCAACTTTGTGGTTTTTCAGAGACCACTCTCCCATGCACACACATTGTGTGAGGACCTCCAATACTGCATCATGTTCTGGTGCAAATATACATTCTCTGGTCAGCTCCTTCTCTGGTGGAATAGCCCACATGACTTCCTTCTGCCCCAGGGTGACCAGGCCTGGCTACTTCCTGTGATGTCTCCTGGGTCCATGGAGCCATCCCTCTTTGCCTCTCTTCTGTGAACTGAATGCCTGTGTCCGCTCCCAAATTCGTATGTTGAAACCCTAAACCACAATGTCATGGTATCTGGAGGCCTTTCAAAGGTAATTGAATCATGAGGGTGGGGTCCCCATGAATGGGACCAGTGCCCTTATAAGAAGAGACACTAGAGAGATGATCCCTCTCTCCACCATGTGAAGACACAGCAAGAAGCCATCCTTTTGCAAGCCAGGAAGAGGGGCCTCGCCAGGCACTGATTTGGCTGGCAGCTTGCTCTTGGATGTCCCAGTCTTCAGAACTGCGAGGAATAAATTTCTAATGTTTGAGCCCCCCAGTCTATATTTTTGTTATAGAAACCCTAATTAACTAAGATACTCTCTATCCTTGGAAACCTGGCTCCAGTCAGGCTCTTTCTTAACACTTCGCAACACCAGACACCAGAAACAAACCCTGAATCCAGGAGACGCAAGTTCCCTTGGAACTGTGTTCCCAAATTGAGGTCCCATGAGAGGAAGGATCCATTTTCCCTGTGACAAAAACAGCACCCTCTGCAAATGTTTCTAGATGCAAGGTTTGAAAGGTGTGGTTTCATGGTGAGGGAAAAGGAAAATGGTGCAGAATTCCCTGGCCATTCAGTTGACCACCTTGTCAAAGAAATTCTCTCTCTTTCTCCCCTTTATATTTGTAGGGGCAGGAGAAAGGTGAAGGGGTACATGTTGAAAGACAAATTTCATGATCTCTTAGCAAATCATGGACTCACATGTCATCCCACTCTTTGGAACGTTGGACAACTTGTCATTCTCTGTCTATAGTCGCAACCTGAGTCTAGAACCCCTTCAGTATCCCTTTTAAATTTAATATCATTATAATCTTTTAATATTATTTAATATCACTTAATTCTCACAAAAACCCTACAAGGAATGTTTATACACTGTCGGTGAGAATGTAAACAGTTCAGCTACTGTGGAAAGCAGTTTGAAGATTTCTCAAAGAACTTAAAACAGAACTGCCATTCAACCCAGTAATCCCCTTGCTGGGTATAAATCCAAAAGAAAATAAATTGTTCTACCAAAAAGACAGGTACTCACATGTTCATTGTAGCACTATTCAAAATAGCAAAGACATGGAATCAACCTAGGTGCCCATCAAAGGTAGATTGGATGAAGAAAATGTGGCACATATACATCATGGAATATTATGCATCCATAAAAAAGGATGAAATAATATCCTTTATAGTAACATAGATGCAGCTAGAGGCCATTATCCTAAGCAAATTAATGCAGGAACAGAACACCAAGTAATGCGTGTTTTCACTTATAAGTAGGAGCTAAACGTTGTGTACTTGTGGACATAAAGATGACAACATGAGTCACTGGGGACTACTGGAAGGGGGAGGGAGAGAAGGGGACGAAGGTGGAAAACTGACCATTAGGTACTATGCTCAGTACCTGGGTGATGGGATCATTCATACCCTAAACCTCAGCAACATGCGATATACCCAGTAACAAACCTGCATGTGTACCTCCTGAATCTAAAATAAAAGTTGGAAACACAATAAAATAAAAATTTAAAAACCCTGTAAGGTGAGTACTATGGATGAAGAATCTAAGACTTGGGGGCTGAGTCATTTGCCCACTATTTCATACATAGCCGGGCCCAGGAAATGAATTCCAGTCTTTCTGACTCCAAAGATGAAGTTCTTTACCCCTTCCTAATACCATCTTTCAAAAGATGAGCTAGAGTTTGAGTCTACGAACCTGGGAAGCTGGGGTACCATTAACAGTTAGAGTGAATCAGGAAGAGAAGTGATATGGGATATGACAATTAGCTCCATTTTAGATATGGTGAGTTTGAAGTTGTGGGGGACATTGAACACCCCGGCGACGCCCTGTGGGTAACAGTAACTTGCATGTTTCACTAGGGAAGGGCGGACTTGCTCAAAAGGTGACAAGTGAAGGGGAAAGCCAGAAAGCTTTTTATTGCAGGCTGATGCAATAAGCCTCAGCTTGGACTGTATTTGTCAGTTGGACTGTATTTGTCTCCTTTCTGATGATTCTGAGAAAACAGATCACCTTAATAATGCTGATAATTTGCTGAAAGTTCATTTACTGTTACTATCACTTGGCTTCCATGAGATGGCAAAGTATATTATCTTCCTTCTAAAGATAAACACAGGGGCCTGGGTGTGGTGGTTCATGCCTGTGATCCCAGTGCTTTGGGAGGCCAAGGCAGGAGGATCACTTGGGACCAGGAGTTCAAGATGGGCCTCAGCAGCATCATGAGACCCCGTCTCTACAAACAATTTAAAAATTAGAGGGGCATGGTGGCACACACTTGTAGTGCTACTGAGGAGGCTGAGATGGGAAGGACTGCTTGAATCCAGGAGTTCAAAATTATAGTGAGCCAAGATCACGCCATTGCACTCCAGCCTGGATGATAGAGTGATACCCTGTCACACACACACACACACACACACACACACACATTAAAAATAAGCATAGAGATGGAAGCATCCAGGACACAAGCGCAAAATTCAGCTTTCAAATCCTCCACATTCAGGGAGCTCAGAGAGAGGCCCAGATGTCCACATGGGGAGGGAAGAAAAGAGAACAAGTCTGGGGATTTCTCTTCCTTAGGGCCATTACAGCACATGGCCTCAGAACTATAAAGCCTTACAGGAAGCTAAATAGGCAGCTCTTGGTTCCTTAGCTGGTGGATGCCAGCTAATCCCACAGCAGCCTGGTGGAATGAGGACGGGGCTCACCCCTGCCTCTGTCATTCACTAGCTGTCTGACCTGGGACGTATGGGACGTATTACCACCCCTCAGCGCCTCAATCCCTTCACCTGTGAAATGTGGAAAATGACGCCTCACACATGTTGTTTGGAGAATTAAATAAGAGACCACATGTAACAGACATTCATTCCTCCCTCCTGCCACTGTTCATTGTCACCTGCTGTCACTTGTGACTCTCACAGTGCCTATATAGGGCAGGCTTTAATAGATGTTGGTACCCCTGTCAATCCTAGGCCACATTTGATTTTGGAGTGGACTTTTTTTTTTTTTTTTTTTTTTTTTTTTTTTGAGTTTTGCTCTTGTTGCCCAGGCTGGAGTGAAATGGCGCGATCTCGGCTCACCCTAACCTCTGCCTCCCAGGTTCAAGCAATTCTCCTGCCTCAGCCTTCCTGAGTAGCTGGGATCACAGGCCTGCGCCACCATGCCGGGCTAACTTTGTATTTTTAGTAGAGACAGGGTTTCTCCATGTTGGTCAGGCTGGTCTCGAACTCCCAACCTCAGATGATCTGCATGCTTTGGCCTCCCAAAGTGCTGGGATTACAGGCGTGAGCCACCGTGCCCTGCCTGTAGTGGATTTTTATGCCTACATCTTAATTGGATGAGGCTGGTGTTCCAGAGATGAGCCTCTTACTGGTGGCACTGGGAAGCTGTGACCTAGAAGGGACTGGGAGCCTGGAAACTCCTCCTGAGGCCCCTCCTCTTGATCTCTTGTCCTGGAAGCCTTGGTTCTGTGCTTGGGTGTCAAGGAGCTCCCCTGATTGCAAAGTCAATGGGAAGCGAATGTAATTAAGGGAGGGTGTGGAATAGTAAAAGAGTAGCATACTTTTTTTTTTTTTTTTTTTTTTAGGTGAGGTCTCGCTCTGTCATCCAGGCTGGAGTGCAGTGGCATGAACTTCGCTCACTGCTGTATCAACCTCCTAGGCTCAAGCAATCTTCCCACCTCGGTTTCTCAAGTAGCTGGGACTACAGGTGCATGCCACAGGCCTGGCTAATTTTTGTATTTTTTCATAGAGACGGGGTCTTGTTATGTTGCCCAGGCTGTTCTTGAACTCTTGGCCTCAGGTGAGCCTCCTACCTTGGCCTCCCGAAGTGCTGAGATTACAGGCATGAGCCACTGCACCCAACCAAGGGTAGCACATTCTGACCCACTGAGTCACACAGGATCAGATCCACAACCCCTCATCCCTCATTATGTATAAGAGGAAATTGATACCCAGGGAGGTGCCTGACTTGCTTGGAGCCACACTGTAAGTTAGTGATAGATGCTGAGATTGGGATACAGACTTTAGAATTTCCAATCCAGAGTATATCCTCTTTTCTCATAGAAGTGGCTTTTATGGTCAGTGAATTCAAAAGCAAAATTTACCAGACATAACATACAGCGAGGACGACTGGAAACACAATTGCCCAATCAACTGCCTCCTTTATCATGCACTGCTGCACCCTCCGCACGAAAGGCCTCTTGGTTGGGAAGGTATGCCCTTCCCGAAGACACCGGGAAAGAACCGGCACCAAGGAACAACGCCATTCAAGTGTATTGGTTGATTCACTCATCTACTCATTCCCTGAAATGTGTATTGAGCTATGTTCTGTGAACAATGCTAAGTGCTGAATAATGTATACTTTTCTGACTTCTCTTCCTAGGCAAGAAGGAGGATCTGAAATTCCACCTGGGCTGGGTTTCTAAGACCTGAGGTGCGTCTTGGAGTTGTGAGGCTGGCCCTGGGCTGTGGCATCAGGTTTAGGAAACCAGGAGGCTCTGTGTTATACTTGAGGGGGGCCAGGAAGCCAGAGAAGTCAGAAACATCCAATTAAAGGAGGCAGAGGGAGGGGAGTGCCATGCTTGGAGCAGAGTCAGCCACCGGGAGTCGGCAGATGTAGCATGGGTTCAGGTGGCCCAGAAAGTCTCCCAGCGGTCCCCAGAGAGGCCCTGCGGGAGAGCAGATGGATGGGAGGGAAGGGCCAAGCGAGCCATGTGGCTTTGACAACATTTATCACTGCTAATGAGTGAACTGGATACTTTAGTATGGATTAGACACGTGTTGATGGTTTTTGACTGTTCTCCTTAAAGGGAATGAGGGCAGGAGGCTCTAAGCTGAGGGATACGAGAGACCACAGGCTCCCAGCCCTCTTCCATCGGTGGCTTCACATCATGCACAGGTACAACACCCTCCCATTGTGACATCTTTTGAGACAGGATTAATACAGGGTGGTCTCAGGAGAACAGAAAATTCCAGGCAGCAGTTTCACATGACTAGCAAAAGGAAACTGTTGAAATAGCCACAGAGGCTGTGGGCTGATAAGACCCTGAAAACTAGGGTGTGGACCAAGCTGGCTAAGACTGACTGCATCCAACATGGTGCTGGATCTGACTAGATTTCACCTAGGACCTCATTATTCACTCATTAACATACTAAACACATACCCACCAGTGCCATGACAGCTCTGAGACCACCCATATTTGGTGTAAAAATGGGTGGCATCACAGCTTTGAGAGATCTCCACCTTTTTTCCAGGAATCTTCATGAATATTCTACCCCTTGGTTAAAGAAATCCATAGACTTGGCCAGGCGTGGTGGCTCACACCTGTAATCTCAGCACTTTGGGAGGCTGAGGAGGGCGGATCACCTGAGGTCAGGAGTTCAAGACCAGCTGGGCCAACATGGTGAAACCTTGTCTCAACTAAGAATACCAAAATTAGCTAGGTGTGGTGGCGTGCACCTGTAGTTCCAGCTACTTGGGAGGCTGAGGCAGGAGAATGGCTTGAACCCAGGAGGCAGAGGTTGCAGTGAGCTGAGATAGTACCACTGCACTCCAGCCTGGGCTACAAGAATGAAACTATGTCTCAAAAAAAGAAAGAAAGAAAGAAAAAAAGAAACCCATAGAGTAGAGGTAGCAACCCCAAACTCCACTGTGTGTCTCTCTCTTGAGTATACCCACACCCCCTTTTCTTGAGTGTGTACTTTTCCCTTTGCAATAAATCTCTATACTCTCACTATTTTTTGACTTGTCCTTGAATTCCTTCTTGTGATGGTGTCAACAGCCTGGACACAAGCTGGGGTCCAGGTCCCACTGGCATTTGGAGACCTCGTCCAGCCCAATGGCATCACTTTGATTACATTCACCCTCTCCCCACACACACATCAAGGAGGAGAGAAAAGGGGGGGCAGCAAATGCTTACACCTAGAATCTTGGATGGGGATACACCAGAGTTGGAAAAAGTGTTCTAGAAATTCTTCTGCCATGCCCCTCCACCTCCCCAAGAATGTGCCTTTCCTTGTTGGGAATCACAACTGTGGACAGAGAGGGCGCCGGAAGCACAGGTGCACAGTGGAAGTCAGTAACAGCGTTTATTGAACACACGAAGTGCAGAGTACTGGGCAAAACACTGGAAGGAAATACAGTGGAGGTTCAACAACTGTTGTCAGCCTCATGAAGGTTACATTTGATCTGAACCGTGGGAACACCGGTTAAACATACACAGATGTGTGTAAACAAGCCACAAAAATACATACATGCTTTTTCACTACTACACGCTTATGATACAAGATTCCCACAGGAACTGGGGTACAAGAAGCCACTGAGACATGCAGCTTAACTGAAGAGCAAAGATACAAGTCTCCATTCCAGGGTTCAAGTTCTACCTGGGTACTCTGGGGATGAGTGGGAGCTACCAGAAGACACTAGAAAATACCAGAGAATGATGATGAATGTGTTTTCTTAGCTCTATTAGCCACTGTATTTCAAACTCAAATTAGCATTCTACTTTAGCATGATATAAAGGCAGTTAACAAAGTACTAGAATAGAATTATGTCAATTTTTTAAAAAAGAGTAAAATCAGACCTTCTTAAAGGACAAAGATTCTAAAAGTTAATGCCTTTTAAAATTCTTTTTAAAACAAGCTTCCATATGTGAAAGACTTTCCAATAAATTTAGTGAACAGAGGCATTTTACTACTCTATATTTGGGAAATTGTTTTTATTTTTATGTACTTTAAAATTTTTTTAAACTTTTTTTATGTGCTTTAAAAATATTTTTAAGTAGGGTTGCCAGATAAAATACAGGATGTATTTTAGTGCATGAGACGTGGTCATCCTAAAAGCTATTCATTGCTAATCTGAAGTTAGAATTTAGCAGCTATTTTTAGGTTAACGGGCCTTTGGAACTTCCAGAGCTTCCCAATAATGGGGGGCCTAATTTATCTTCATTTATATGCTAACACTGCCAGAAAGGAGGACTTTTTCTTCTGGCAGGAAAATTGTAGATAATGTAGGACCTACTCAAATATTGGAGAGATTTTCATTTCTTACACCCTTTATTGTCACCATTTTAGCAGTGCGTGTTTGAGTCGGTTGAATTTTTACCTTGTAATCTTTGACTGAGGTGGCTAGTGACAGATAGTAAAATTAGATTTCAGTCTGAGGAAGTTTGGCTTGAGAGGTCCCCTGTACTAGTCACGCACTCAATAATTTCTTCTGTTAGCACGTGACAATTCCCTTCTCCAAAAATGTGACACTCACATCTTGTCCCATTACACATCTGTTACGCTATTCATCATCACTTCTTGTCACTGTCTTTCCTTTTCCCCTTTCCAGATTGAATTTTTTTGAGAATTGAAATCCTTGTGTGCCACACAGAGCATCAGACCTGGATCAACGGATGGCCATAACCCCATGGAAACAAGAAAAAGCAAAGCTCACTTCTCAGATGCCTAGAGGCATGAAACAATGAACGATGGTTTTTTGTTGTTGTTGTTGTTGTTTATTTGTTTGTTTCCTGTTTGCTTCCCACAGTAGCAGGCAAACTTGCTTCTGTCAAATATGTTCATGTTAATTTGTGTAAGTGGACAGGACAATGTTGCTCTAAAAAAAAAGTAAGAAGTGTTGGTAGACTGAACTGATACATACTATTCTAGAAATGCACTTCCTGGTATCTGAATGTACAGCTTGTATCTTATTTAAGATTTCTAAGTCAGAGGAGAGATATTTCAACACTAATTCTGCTAAGAAATGAAGTTCACATGAAACTTGGTCATGAAGGAATGTAAAATTATAATACTAGCTGAATTCCTATATCCAATAACTATCCTTTTTTTTTAAAGAACACCAAAGAGTATATTTATATGTAAAGGACATAATTTATGCTTGGTTTACACATATACATAAAATTAGCCAATTATTAGCAAGCATATAGATTGCATTTAAAGGCATAGACAGTTCTGACATTCAAAAGCTATTTGTTAACTGAGTCCAAGTATGCCAGATTTAATTCTGGGCCTGATTATATGTGTTTCTACCTTTGGCCAGGTACATGTAACTTACAATGCTCCTTTGTTCCTGGAGATCTTTTCTGGGAAAAAGGAAGTGTAGATGAATATGAGAAATTGAGTGGAGGCAAAGAAGTCGTAAGGTTTAATATCACCACATAAAGGAGAAATTAAGTAATATATATCATTAAAATAGAAAAAATACTCCCATGCACCTTCTGCCACTTAACATTCCTTAAAGTAAGATAGAATTCCATCCAGCTATTTGCCTTATACTCTTTTCTTTTTAAAAATGCTAAATTCAAGGCTGGGCGTGGTGGCTCATGCCTATAATCCCAGTAGTCCCAGCTACTATGGAGGCTGAGGTGGGAGGATCATCTGAGCCCAGGAGGCAGAGTTTGCAATAAGCTGAGATGGCACAACTGCATTTCAGCCTGGGTGACAGAGCCAGACCCAGTCTCAAAAAAAATAAGAAAGAAAAGAAATAAGTTCAAAATTCCATCTTTCAGACATTGCTTATGCTATTCTGATGAAAACTAGCTTATGACTCTGAATGTTCTTGGCCAACCTCAAGATGAAGAAATCAGGTTGCTGTCATACCCAGGACAAAATGGCCAGAGAGGGTTTGCTTCATGTTCCCTTTGTGGTCACAATGTGGTGGAAGGCTACAGCGGATATATGAGAGGGTGACGGGCTCCCTGCAGGCAGAGCAACCGTCACAATTCTGCATGAGCAGAAAAAGCAGAGCATGAAAATGTGTCACAGGAGGAGTGAGAGCCCACCTTGGATGTTCTAGAAAGTTTGAAAGCTCAGTAGGCCCCACATCTCCATTTTGAACATGTGCTTAGCAACTCCATTTGCAGTATGAGCCCTGTGGACTCCTGTCCCTGGCCTGCTGAGGTTTTTCTGATGGTGAGTGTTACTTAACATTTCGTGCTTTGAACTGCCTAGAAACCAAGTCATGGCCCCACTGAAGCAGTACTCTGGAATCCAGATGAAGGATGAAAAGCAGACCTTGAAGAGTTCCCACTGGAGATGGAGCCTTCCTTCTCCATCACCCCTGCTTCCTTCTCTTCCTGATCTCTTCTTCTGTTCTTCCTCCTCTGCCTCCTCGCCTCCTTCCTTCTGCAGTGGAGGGTCAGGGGACAGCTCACTGGGGTGGCGCCGAGGCACTCATATGGCTGTATGAGAACCTGGACAGAGAGGCTCCTATGGTCCTGCCTTCCTCCTCCTCCCCCACCTCTCCCCTCGCCCCTGGAGGACCAGGATTGGGGCAGCAGGGGAAGGTGGCCATGAAGCCGAGGCGGAAGCGTTTGTTCATGAAGCAGTAGATGATGGGGTTGACGCAGGAGGAGGTGTAGGACAGGAGGAGGATGAAGGAAATGGGGGTCCCTGAGAGGCGGCGCTCCGCAGAGGCGGTGTCGTAGGCCCGCCAGGCGTTGGCGCTGAAGATGGGCATCCAGCACAGGAAGAAGAGGACCACGATGACGATGAGCATGCGGATCACCCGCTTCTTGGCCATCAGGTTGGCCGCGGAGCTGCTGCTCCGGATGCGGTGGGCCCTGCTGCTGCCGCCGGTGGACAGCTGCCGGAGCTCCAGCTTCCTCGGGGCCCTGGACTTCTGCAGATAACACCCATCACTGTCCTCATATTTGCCGCTGCTGGTGGTGCTGGGTTTCCTTTCTGGGTGGGCAAGAGACCACTCATTGTTGGGGATGGGTCATGCCCGGTAGAAGGCATGGAGCCCCCACTCCCCTCCATGAAGAAGGCCAAACCAAAAAGAAACTGAAAAATGGCAGACAACCTGGCCTTACACTGACATGGGTAAGCACTGATCTATACTAGTTCTTCCCTTCAATGAAAAGCTGCTTAAAATGAGTAAAATATATGATAAAAACAGTATCTTACGCATGTAGCTTACAAGAAAAAAATTATTAAAGAATGAATATTCACACTCTTCTCCTTCCCTTCATTAGCTCCCCAGAGGGAAGCTTCGGGCTTGCTGGGTAAGATTCCAGATTGCTTTTATTATGAGGAATTTGGATAAGAAGAAAAAAACCCATGAAAACCAAAGAAGCTAGAGAGACTCAGCTATCTACGCAGTAGAGAGCTGAGTTAGGGCATGGAGTGAGAAGGGAAAAGCTATGTCAACAAGGGTGTCGAGGTCAGTTTTCATGGACAGTGGATTGTAATGAATGGAGAAGGAGCGAGGCTTTGTGGCCACTGCAGGGTGAGAATAAAAAGGAGGAGAGAGGATGAGGAGAAGGAGACAACAAAAAGCCGGCTGTGGGTTAAGAATCAAATCCCTTCCAGTGCCTTTGGAGAGACACAAAAGAGGCTGGAATTACAAGTAGCTTTGGTTGCGGAAGGGGCACTGTTTGAATACAGCACTACAGAACTTCTGGCACAGAAGAGGCCTCGGCTTGTTATTGGGTTATGTGTGTGTTACTTTATTCCACTCAGAACGCTTTTGAAAGGAATGATTTCCCCATTCTACAGATGAGAAAATGGAGACACTGGGCCTCATGACTATGCTTCTTGACACAGAGTCTCATAAGAATACTTTAAACATTTTCCAACAAACTTTACATAAACTCGGGTATTTCTATTTAAATGATAGAAAACAAGCTTTTGTGCTCATTTGGCATAAACGCACAGCTACAAGATAGTTACCTTTAGCAGATTTCTTCTGGCTAGCCTCAAATTTTATTCCCTGGTAGAGTTCCAAAGAGATTAATCCATATGCCACCATCATCACAATTCCAGGAATAAGAAAGAGGATGAGTAACAGGAACGTGTGCCTAATGAAATCAGAAGAAATCCAATAACCAGCAACTTTAGGCCTTCAAACTCAAATGGGAAGGAATGAATAGGGTTTATGTTTATTTTACTGGCCTGAGCAAACGCATTAATTACTAGTATTTAATATCCTTGGCAACTTCATGTCTGGCGATTCAGTCATTATACGTTGTTTACTTCTTTTCTTTTTTTAGATGAAGTCTCTGATGAAGGACTAGTTTAATTGGAAAAGTTTGGTGTAATTCTGTGCTTGAAAGAAGTCTATGTATTAAAAAGAATGTAAGCTTTAAAAAATGAGAGTATGTGAATAGCATTTCAATAAAGCTGTTTTAAAAACCTTTAAAAGTTACATACATCGAGGATTTCTATGTGCTACATATAGGCGAAGCATTTTACACACATCATTACATTTAACTCTCATAATAACCATTGAGGTAGGTGCTATTGTCTTAATACCTATAGTAGAGAGGAGGAAACTGAGACTTAAAGAGCTTAAATAATTTGTCCAAAGTCACACAGCTGGTAGCAGAGGTAGAATTTGAATCCCCAAAATATGATTCCAGAACCTAGAAGGTATGCTTTTTAAGCATCACAGTATACCATTTGCCAAACAACAGAGTAATCAAGTGCTTAGGCAGAGACAATGGAAAACCTTCTGAGTCTTACAAAACATGCCATTCTGGCTGTTTCTGACCCGTAAGCAGCTCAAACATTTACATGGGTGTCCATTCTCCATGACCCCGTGAGGCTGGCACAGTGGCATCATCATTCTAGTGCCTGGCTGGGTAGAGCTATGCTTTCTCTAAACATTGATTCCTGAGGAATCACAGCCTCCTTCTTTATGAGTCTGGCCCCTAAATCACTTCTGCAATCTGGCATGTGTGAGGTTACACGATTAGGCCATAAAATTGTCAGAGGCTCATGGTGGCTGGGCCATTTCTCATTTCAATTTGACATGTTTTGATAAGATTCCTTTTCAAGCCTTGGAAATATTCCTCTCATTTGCAACGTAATTCCTTTGTGTGTGTGCTACTTGGTTGAAATGAAAGGAGGAAAGCAAAAAAAAGCAGAGATGATCTCAGTTTGGGGCTGTTACTCAATGTCTAGTTCCCTGCTTCTAAAACGTCCTTGGAATTGGTAAATATAATACCCTGCAATTTGTGTAGCCTTTTTTTATCATGATATTTTTATGCACACATTCTCCTTTGTATCTTACAGCCACCCAATGAGGGAGATTTTTTAAATATCCACATTTTAAACTCCTTATAGAGATAAGGAACCTGACGTTCAGAGAGCTTATGTAAACTTGCCCAAGGTCCCCAGTTAGTAAGCTAAGGAACCAGTATTACAATCTTGTCTTTTTATTTCTGGTGAAATGCTCTGGGTAAGTACTGGAGCTGTTGCAACTCTAAGAAAAACCATGTGGGATTTGGGACTCATTCCCTGCTCTGTCTTAATTCTTTAGAAAATCATTGCCAGGTGCAGTAGCTCATGCCTGTAATTCCAGCTTTTTGGGAGGCCAAGGCGGGAGGATCACTTGAGCCTAAGAATTCAAGACCAGCCTAGGCAATATAGTGAGACCCAATCTCTATTTTAAAGTAAAAATTTTATTAAATAAAAGAAGGCTAGGCGCAGTGGCTCACGCCTGTAATCCCAGTACTTGGGAGGTCAAGGCGGGTGGATAACCCGAGGTCAGGAGTTCGAGACCAGCCTGACCAACATGGAGAAACCCTGTCTCTACTAAAAATAAAAAAAAAATTAGCCGGGCATTCATAGTGGTGCATGCCTGTAATCCCAGCTACTCTGGAGGCTGAGGCAGGAGAATTGCTTGAACCCGGGAGGCAGAGGCTGTGGTGAGTCAAGATCACACCATTGCACTCCAGCCTGGGCAACAAGAGCATAACTCCATCTCAAAAAAAAAAAAAAAAAAAAAAAAAAAAAAATCATAGCTCTACAATTAATCTAGCTTAACCCTCCACTACAGCATTTAAAAGCATACTACATAATGGTGAACACAGAGGCTCTGCCTCTTCCTTAGGTTTGTGAATTGGGAAACTTAAGCTTTCCAAGTCTCAGTTTCCTCAACTGCAAAATGGGCACAGTAACAGTAATACCTATCTTAGAGTTTTTTCAAAGGATTGATTGAATTAACATACTCATGGCATTTATAACAGGGCTCCCCAGCTAAGTGTTTGCTATCGTGATTATCCTAGAACAAGGCTAGAATGAATTCCTCAAAAAGTCTCCAGGAAACTGATCCCCCAACCACTCTGGACAAGGCATCTCAGTTTTTCATAATATTGCAAAATTACATCAAGCTGTATTTTTAAAAATAAACAATGCAACCTTACCAGGACTGCTGCATAACATCATTTGGCAGTAGAAAGCGGCACATATTCGCGGTCTGGTTGTTATTTTTGGTAAAAGGCACCAAGTTGCTATAAATGGGGTACGGAGTCATGATGGTAAAGGAAAGGCACCAGGTAGCAGCAATCACCTTCAAAGCGTGGGATTTTGTTTGCCAGACCCGGGACTGTAAAGGTTTGCAAATCGCACCATATCTCTCTAGAGATATGGCTACCAGATTAAAGGTAGATACACTCACAGAGGTGCCTGGGAAAGGAACAAAGAAGCCGGTTATGTTGACTCTGAAATCCAAAGTTTATTTGCACATTAGCTTGAATATATCTGATCCGCACAGGTTTGATATCAAAGGAAAACTCTTAGAAGGTAAAGAAATATTGTGTATGTATATTTTTAAAAGACGATTTATTCTCAGCTTTGTTCCAGAAAGGGTTTAAGGCAGTTAAAGAAATGGATTTGTAAATACATCTCATTGCCAATTTTTAATAAGTTTATTGAGCTTTGATTATCACCTAACACCTGTTTAGGCTCATTAATTAATAACCAAGGGGATGAAATTTGTTCTTGCCCCCACAGAAGAGGTTTCTCTAAAATCTGAAGAAAAGCTCTAATTTTGAGTATGGTCTGCATAGTTAAGTTGACTTTAAAAACCCAAGATTCTCAAGGGTTCTGTGACCCTGAAAGGTCATTGTGACCTGAGCTGGAGGCATGAAGGCTTTTTCTAAAAATTTTGAGTACATACTGTTCTTAATAGTGAAACAATCTATATTTCAAAATGCAGCTCATTGAAAAAAGTAAGTAGTAAAAAGACAAGCGAAAATGCCCCATATGGTAACTAAAGGTTTCTCTGGGTGGGGGACTATAAAGTCTCCTGTCTCGTTGTTTTTGTTTTTCTGTATTTTGTAGAATGAGCAAGCATCACCATTACAGTGAGAAAGATATCAAACACACCTCATTTAAAATAATGTATTTCTTTTCTGGGTGTGGTGGCTCATGCTGGTAATACCAGCACTTTGGGAGTCCGAGGCAGGCAGCTCACTTGAGATCAAGAGTTTGAGACCAGCCTGGCCAACATGGTGAAACCCTGTCTCTACTAAAAGTACAAAAATTAGCCAGGCATGGCTGCATGTGCCTGTAATCCCAGGTACTTGGAAGGCTGAGGCAGAAGAATCGCTGGAACCTGGGAGGCCAAGGTTGCAGTGAGCTGAGATCGCACCATGGCATCTCAGCCTGGGTGACAGAGAGGCACTCTGTCTCAAAAATAAAATAAAATAAATCATGTACTTCTTGGTCTTAGATGGCCTATGGAAAAAATAAAAATTAAAATAAAAAATAAATAAAAATATGTGCTTCAACATTGTCCAAAAAGCTGAATTTCCATTATTTTTGTATTTGTATATGCATACTTATTAAAATGTCCTATTATTCCCTTAAAATTCCCTGGAGAGTCCTTCTGCTATAAATTCTGTCAATTCTTCTGAATATCTCTTACCAAGATTTCTTAAACCTCAGAATTAATATAAATTTGGGAGCAGAGGTCCTGAAACTGAGGTCCTTAGCTTCTCATTATTCTTATGGGTATAAACTAATTCTCTGAAACTATACCCAAAAACGTCATTTTTCTGGGGAGCCTAGCTCTAGCTTTCCTTAGAGTCTTAAAGAAGTCTATGATCCCCAAACCATTAACTAAAAACTTATGTTCTGAGGATAGGATTTGCTGTGTTTTACTGGATTTTACCCTAAAGAGTTGATGACATTTAGAGTCGAGAGTATAGCCCAAAACTCTCTAAGAGTCAGTTCTGTGTAATGGATCCTCAGTAACTATAAACTCACTGGCAGGCAAGCATTCTTTTTCTTTTTGCTACAAATTAGGAGCTAATCAATGTTAATTATTAGTATTGAGGAGACTGCAAAATTAAGAGAAGAACCTAAATTATTGGAATTAAAAATCCAACAAAATTATTATGGTATTGCAAATACTTTCAGAATGATGTTGCTTTTCTTTTGGCCAATAAAATTGTTTTTCTGCTGTTGAAATTTACATAACATAAAATTAAACATTTCAAACTGAACAACTCTGTGGCACTCAGAGTGTTTTGCCACCATGAAAACACTCGTTTTAAACCTTGGTTCACATTCTCTGGTTAAGGTTCCCAAACAGCATTACCATAAGATATATATGGATGGGCCTCGGACGTCTACAGCACTAGTTATTATTATTGCTTCATTATTTAACAATGATCTTTTTCCTTTGTAAGTTTCGTCTTTTTTTTTTCCCAGAGGACTTGGACACGGATTGACACATTCTTGGTTTTTGGTGGCACGAGGGTCAGAAATTCATCATCATTTTGTCAGTGCGGAATCCCACTTCCTCAACTGGGAAAAACAAAGACTTTTAAAGCTTTCCGGTCATTGAAGACTACCCTAGCCCAACTCACTTCTGCATATTCTTCAAGGCTTGGGTCAGAACAAAAATAACTCCCTACTTATTTCCCACCTCTGCCCCTCTCCCAACTAATTCTCAGAAAAGGCAAGGGACTAGGCAATCTGGCACCCAGAGAGGACCAAGAAATGTGTTTTTGTTCAACTCCAGGAGAACCACAGCAGTTGGCAAACAGAGGTAGCATGCTCTCCACTGTGTGGCTACTAATCTGGACTCAAATCTCAGCTCCGTTGCTTACCATCTGTGTGGCTTTAGGCACATTATAAACCTCTCTGTGCCTCTGTTTCTTCCTTAGTGAGACAAGGAAGAATCATTGCATTTACTTCATAGGGTGGTTGGGAGATAAGGTAAGATCATGGAAGTCAAAGCACTTAGTACCACATGGGGTGCATAAAAGCACAAAAAATTTAGCTCTTATGATTTTCATTATCATCATTTTTGTTTGGCATAGGGAAACAGCTACATATCTCAGCCAATCAGGGTCAGTTTAGCGACCCCACAGCCCCCAGGAGCAAATTCAACTCCTCATCTAGGGGCAGAGACCTCTCTCTCTCTCTCTGCCAGAGATGGTCCCAGCTTTGGGGAGAACAGGCTGAGAAGTGAATCCTGACAGGAGAATCTGGAACTGTGATAGAACTGGTTTTCAAATAGCCCCTGTTCCCTAAGAAAACAAGAGGAACAATGGCAAAGAACCCTCCTCCATAATCCTTACCCTCCCTAGAAGCCAGGACTCAAGTTGGGTATAGCTCAGGACACAGTCAACAGCTTCCTGAAAGGGATAGAGCAGCTTAAAGTCACTTTTGACTTCAAACATAAGGAAGCAAGTCCCTCTTCCCTTCAAATAGAATCAAGCAAAATTAACTGCCCCTGTGTTTTCCTATCAATTTATTTCACTCTTAGAAACAGACCTCCAACATGGATGATGGGGACCGACTTACGGGGAACGTATAAGGATGACCGTCAAGTCAGCACCAATGTCCTTGCACACAGCCGTGCACAGCCTAATGTTCTGTGATTCAGCCCTCAGCAGAGCTCTTCTGCTGTGATTGTCAGAGGTTTGGGAAGGTCTGGGGCTGAGTGGGGTCTGGGGCAAGCTCCAGAAAGAGTCACCAGCAGCAACTTACCCATGAAGTAGGTGGTGGTCTTGCAGACAGCGCTCCCGAAGATGAAATCCTTGAGCAGATTAGGGATGAGGTTGAACGGCATGCAGAAGAGGCAGAGCATGAGGTCGCTGACAGCCAGGGAGAGGAGGAAGATGTTGGTGACCGTCCGCATCCGCTTGTTCCGAATCAGCACGGTGATGACCAGCGTGTTTCCCAGCACGCTGAGCAGGAATATCAAGGAGTACAAGAGAATCTGCACCACTGGCTGCCACTCTGCAGACAGTAATAGGAGCAAGAGGGAGGGATGGAGGTGATGAGAACAGAATGCTAAGCCCGAAGCCAAGGGTGATTTCCTGCCGATTTCCCCCCTTACCGGGATGTACATCACTGGACCCACCATTCCTGTCCCGACAACATTTTGCAGGAACAAACTGAGGAAAGCAGAGACTGAATTATTTTGTTTTTAGAAGGTTGGTTTGTTAAAGGATCACTCAGGGAACCACTTTTTCTTAAGAACAAAGCTCCTCAAGTGAATAGTGATCACTTTCTTTCCTGGCTGCTAAGCATGATTTCACTGTAACCACTTCATGCTGGTTTCCCCCCAAGAAAAGAAAACGGCTGCATGGTGACAACACCTTTTCTGCTGTGCTTGTAAGTTCAGGCTTTGACACTTGTACTCTCTCTTGCTTCACTCAGCTTTTCCTCCCCTGCTTTTGTTCCCTCAAGTCCTATTCATGAATGCCCAACTCTCCCATGGGAGACAATAAGAATATTGGACTCTATTCTGCTTTTTAATCTCTTCTGCAAACTTCTGAACATATGACTTTATCCAGCCTTGTCTCACAATGACTTGGTTATGTATATTTTTTTATCAGCCTTGCCTTTGCTGATTTCTCCCACAACTCAGTAGTTTCCTGGATTAAAATAACAGCTTCCGACACTTACCTTTGGAGGGACGAGGCTGATCCAAGCAGAAAAGCGTCTCATTTTCGAGCCCGAGTTCGCAGGGAGGAGTGATGTTGCTTCCATTCACAAGAAGGCTGTCAACCACATCCATCCTCGCCTGCTGCTTTCCACCAAGTGCTGGAGAGCTGGTGAATTGCTCACTCCCGGCTCATTTCTCTAATGACTGAAGCGTCTCCCAAATGCAACCTGCCGGGGAGGAGCAGGGAGGGAGTGATTTCCAGGTGTGTGTGGGCTTTTTCAGCCATTCCTAAAGGCGACTTGAGTTCACCACACTCACTCCAGCTGGGCAAGCATTTGCACTCCTGTTGTGGAAAAGGCAGTGAGCGCAAGTGAAGCCTGCTCCACCTTCACCCCCCACCCCCCTGGCCCTTTCCTGGGCCAGTCTTAGGGCCCTGAGCACAGACAGCCTGGCTGCCCATTAACCATTCTCAGAGTGTGGCTGCTTTTATACACACATGTGTACACATGCACAGACACACACACACACACACACACAGGCTTCCCCAGTACTCCTCTATATAGGAACCGGTCACCATCCCAGACATATGCAGAAGAAAGCCCAAACTGGCTGTATGAGACGGGAACAATTAACACGGTAACAGATCCGATAATGCAGACCATCAGGCCTAAAGAACACGGAGGGACTGTGTTCTACCTCCTTATAGAAAAGCAATTAGTGCCTTTTTAGTTTTGGAACCATGCCCGGTGGTGTGTGTCTGTGGATAGAACTGCTGGCTGGTTGTTAAGTTGCTACTAAACACAGTGTTGTTTCTCGTGGTCTCTGCCCTTGTTAACTAGAAGGATTGAGGTACTTTTGAACATAGGTACCTGGGTCCTTATTACAAAAGATGTTAGTAAGATTTCCTCATCATTCATGAAGTCTTGTGTTCAGCACATCTTCATTGAGAGTCAATCATTTGCCAGGCACTTTTCTATCATGTCAGCAAATAATGAACAGAATTATTTCAGGTAGTAAGTACTACGAAGGAAGTAAAGCAGGGAGACATGATGTATACAAACAGATTAGGGGCTGATTTTTTGGGGGGCGGGGACAGGGTCTTGCTCTGTCCCACAGGCTGCAGTGGAGTGGTGCGATCATGGCTCACTGCAGCCTTCATCTCCCTGGCTCAAGCAAGCCTCCTGAGTAGCTGGGACTACAGGCACACACCACTAAGCCTAGTTGATTTTTTTAGTTTTAGAAGAGAGGAGGTCTCGCTATGTTGCCCAGGCTGGTCTCAAGCTCCTGAGCTCAAGCAATCCTCCTGCCTTGGCCTCCCAGTGTTGGGATTACAGTTGTGAGCCACTGCACCTGGCCTGGGGCTGCTAATTTAGAAGGGGTAGTCAGGAGAGGTCTCTCAAGGAGGGGACTGTGATCTGAGACCTGAACCACAAGAAGGACAAAGTCTTGTGAAGATCCAGGGACAGCTTCTCCAAGGCAAAAGGAGGAGTATTTTTAGCAGAGGTAACAGCAAGTGCAAAGGCCCTGAGGTGGGAATGAGGGTGGCCCCATTGAGGTACAAATAGATAGAAGCAGGAGTGAGTGAGGGGCAAACAGCAGGACATGAGATCAGAGTGGGGGACCAACTCAGGGGCCTGGGTGTTCCATGAAGCTCTGTGGTGCTGGAAAGCCCTTCAGCCTCCATTGCACAGATTATCTCCTCAGTTCAGACCCTTTGGAAAGCAGACAAACGTTTCTGACGTGCTACTTGGCCGTGCTGAGACTTGGTCTGTTTGCTAGATACCCATGGGGCTCCTTGTGTACTGACAGCGCTTCCGCTGGTTGCATGCTACATCTTGCTGAGTCTCTGCCAGACACAGAGGAACTAATGCATTTTTACTGTCAATGTGGGGCTGGAAAGACAGTGATGCCTCTTTTCCTTGAAACCATGAAGACCACATGGTTCAGGGCATTTAGTCACAGAAACAAGAAGGGGAAGGGACACTAGAGAAGCTGTGGATGTTATTAGGAGGACAGGCTTTGGCCTCAGACAGACTTGGGATCAAATCCTGTCTTCACTGGTTACCTGCTAGGAAATATTGGGCAAGTTTCTTTCTCTCTCTTTTCTTTTCTTTTCTTTTCTTTCTCTCTCTCTCTCTCCCCCCCTTCCTCCCTTCCTTCCTTCCTTTCCTCCCTCCCTCTTTTTCCTTCCCTTCCCTTCCCTTCCCTTCCCTTCCCTTCCCTTTCCTTTCCTTTCTTTTTGAGACAGAGTCTTGCTCTGTTGCCCAGGCTGGAGTGCAGTGGCATGATCTAGGCTCACTGCAAACTCTACCTCCCAGTCACAAGCAATTGTCATGACTCAGCCTCCCAAGTAGCTGGAATTACAGGCGTGCACCACCACACCCAGCTAATTTTTGCATTTTTAGTAGAGATGGGTTTCACCAAGTTGGACCGTCTGGTCTCAAATTCCTGAACTCAAGTGATCCAACCGCCTCGGCCTCCCAAAGTGCTGGGATTACAAGTGTGAGTCACTGCACCCAGCCTGGGCAAGTTTCTTAACCTAAGACTCATTTCCATCTGTCAAATGGGGATCAGAATGATTTAATAGATATTTGTTATGAAGATTGAACGATTGACTCAAGACAGTGTCTGACATACAAAAAATGTTCAATAAATCACAGGCAGCAGTATTCATAGCTTCCTACAATAATGGCTATTTTCCTTTTACAAATGAGAAGGCTGGGGCTCACAGTGGCCACATGCTTTGCTGGTGAGAACCAGTGGTGGATTTCCCCTTGAGGGCCTTGCAGACCCTATCCTCACACCACTTCCCATGGCATGGAGCTTTGCATCCCCATTCTAGCATCACGTAGCCTGTTTGGAGCCAGGGCTGTCGTCTCTACTCCCCCTTCCTTCCATGAGTCCTTTTGGCTGAATCCTCCCTGACTACAGATGATGGACCCTGCTCACTGGGCGATGACCCAGAGCAGCTGTGTTCCGACGTGAGAAGGGATGAGCATCTAGGGTTTCGGCTGCTGCTTCAGCTGCTCCAGCTGGGCAGATGTCACCAGCCATTCAGGGTGCCTCCTGCTGAGGCTTGTCAGGCCCATCAGCAGCTGCTTCTAAAGCTGGGGGGACAGTAGTTCTGTAAGTCCAAGAACCAGAAGAGCAGAGGACTGAGCATCGATCTGCCCTAAACCAAAATGGAGCCCAATTTGGGGCAAGTTCCTCCTTTCCCTTCCCTTCCCTTTCCCTTCTTCCTATTCTGTTTCTTCCTCCTGCTCATTGTTTGGTAGGAAGTGGGAGTGGGAGATGTGGTCGATGCTAGCGATTTTGTGAACTCACGTTGGGGGGATGGCAGCATATTTGAGTTCTATTTTGTACAAACTTTACTGCATAACTGAATCACCTGGATTAGTGGTGATTTCCAGACTTTCCTCCTGGAGATTCTGATTCCTCAGCCCTGAGCCTGGAAATCTGCATTTTTATCCAGCATCCCTGGGGATTTGGAGACCTGTGATCTCAGGATCACTTGTGGGAAAACTCCCTGGGAACTGTTAAGAGGGTGAGGGGAGCTATCAGAAGGCAGAAGTTGAAGCCTGATCTTCATCCCTGGCTGGTTGGGAAGCATGAACAAAGAAATTACTTAACCTTTCTGAATCTCAGCTTGCTCGTCTGTAAAATAGAGATAAAATAATGTTACTATAAATAAAACAATACATGGAGACAACTCAGAACAATGCCTGGAACATAGTGCTGGATACTATCTGTTATTATTAATGGGTAAGATTAATTCTAGGGATGCTCTATTTATCCCATTATCATGGCCAGATTAAGGGCTTGTATTAATATCTTCCATACCCTAGCACAATATCTGGCATATAGTGTGTGCTTGGTAAATATGAATGAATAAACAGCAAAAATTAGAGGAGCCAATATTTCATTGCTTATTACACCCATTGATAATTCTATTACATTGATTCCTTTTCTGGCCATCTCTGGATTTTTTACTTTGAATTTGTGAGCCCATGTGATATGGTTTGGGTGTGTCCCCACCCAAATCTCATCTTGAATTGTAGCTCCCATAATTCCCACATGTGGTGGGAGGGACTGGATGGGAGATAATTGAATCATGAGAATGGGTCTTTCCCTTGCTGTTCTTGTGATAGTGAGTAAGTCTCATGAGAGCTGATGTTTTTATAAAGGGGAGTTCCCTTGCACATGCTCTCTTGCCTGCCACCATGTAAGGTGTGACTTTGCTCCTCATTCGCCTTGCACCATGATTGTGAGGTCTCCCCCGCCATGTGGAACTGTGAGTCCATTAAACCTCTTTCCTTTTTAAATTACCCAGACTTGGGTATGTCTTTATTAGCAGCATGAAAACAGACTAAAACCTCGTATTACCTAAGAGTTCAACTAACAAAAGAGAATTGCAATGAAAGATTCCAATGTGCTTTCAAGGGAAAAGCTGATGCATTTCCAGAGTGTCAGCCCTTGTTTCATTCTTCAACATACGTGATAGTGAGCGTCTCATACGTGCCAGGTGCTGTATTTTGGTGCTAGGGATTTTGTGAGCCAAGTGGATGGAATTTCTGTCCTCATGAAATTGCTGTCCTCTGTGGGACACAGAAGATGAGTAACCTGGGCAAAGTGGAAATGCCTTTTCACCTTGGAGACCTAACCTGTGATTAGGCACAGTGCCAGGTGAATTGATACAAATGGACTAAATTGAATTGGAATGGCATACATGCCTCTCCTCTTTCTGAGACACACACAGACACACAGGGCATAAGCCTAAGTGCCTCCTGCAGTTCACAAAACCCTTTCAGTACTGGGGACTCTCTTCTCTGTCAAACCCTGCCCTGGAAGGAAAAGACATGAGCAATCTCCATGGGTTCCTGGTTGATAAAACTATTAACTGTTCTCCAAGCTATTCTCTGTGTTAAGAAACAATTCTTCTAAAACACCTAAAGGATTTATATGGATTCCCCCACCCCATTATGACATTAATCATACGCTTATTGCACATTTTTAAAAAATAAAGAAAAATATAGGCTGGGTGCAGTGGCTCACACCTGTAATCCCAGCACTTTGGGAGGCCGAGGCGGGTGGATCACCTGAAGTCGGGTGTTGGAGACCGGCCTGACCAACATGGAGAAACCCTGTCTCTACTAAAAATACAACATTAGTCGGGTGTGGTAGTGCATGCCTGTAATCCCAGCTACTTGAGAGGCTGAGGCAGGAGAATCGTTTGCACCCCGGAGGCAAAAGTTGCGGTGAGCCAAGATGGCGCCATTGCACTCCAGTCTGGCAACAAGAGTGAAACTCCAGGAGAGCTCCAATTTCATCCGTCTGCCATGGGCGCAATCCTGCAATCTAAGCCACAACAGTGCGCATGAATGTCCTGGCTGATGCTCTCAAGAGCATCAACAATGCCGAAAAGAGAGGCAAACACCAGGTGCTTATTAGGCCGTGCTCCAAAGTCATCGTCCGGTTTCTCACTGTGATGATGAAGCATGGCAGGCTAAACAAGTGTGGAGTGATCAGCCCCAGATTTGATGTGCAACTCAAAGATCTAGAAAAATGGCAGAATAACCTGCTTCCATCCCGCCAGCTTGGTTTCATTGTACTGACAACCTCAGCTGGCATCATGGACCATGAAGAAGCAAGACGAAAACACACAGGAGGGAAAATCCTGGGATTCTTTTTCTAGGGATGTAATACATACATTTACAAATAAAATGCCTCATGGACTCTGGTGCTTCCAAAAAAAAAAAAAGAGTGAAACTCTGTCTCAAATAAACAAATAAATAATAAAGAAAAATAGATCGGTATAAATATAACACAAATACATTTGGGGGCCCTGCATGATTCATTCTCAATGTGGTGCCACTTTCAGAGAAACTCAGACACTCAGAGGTAGTGAACAGGCAATTTCATATTCTGGGAGACTCAATTCATAGGGCAGCCTGACATTTCTTAAAATCTTCTTGCCTCTGCCGTTTCTCCCTACACTCTGCTGCTCAGATTGTCATTCCCTGAATTCCTCATTCCTCACTGTAGTCCCAGACTCACTCAGAGTGCCGTTTGCTAGGGTTTTTCTATTTTCCTCCCTCTGGCCTTCTCAGCCTTCTGCCACTGGCTGACCGGGACTTCTCTTCCTCATTGCACGCTGGCCGAGCTGGGCTACTGTGGGAAGAGTTCCTGCTCTGAGGCTCTCGCACATCCCTGGTGCCCGCAGAAGGCAGCTTGCAACCACCCTCTCAAGTTCTTCCCCCAAGGCTGCCCTCCTTGGAAAAAGCACAGTGGACCTTTGCTGATGAATAGATCCCTTCTGCTTGAACAGAGGAAAGCCAGTGTATTGTGTCTGCTTGAAGATGTCACTTAGCAAACTGGAGATGGGCTTTGGGCAAGCAGCTTTGCCTCTGAGTCTCCATTTCCTCACCTGTAAAATGGATTCGCAGCGATAATGCACACCTCAGAGGCTGTTGGGACCTTACTTGTCACAATGTGTGTAAAGCACCCAGGAGAGCACTTTGCATGTCATAGGGGCTCAGTAAATGATAATAACAAGCAAAAAATATATTCATAGGAACATTAAAACCAACCCTGATACCACTGTCTCAAGATAACCTTTGTTAATGGTTTGGTGGTTATCCATTCAGCCTTTTCCTCTACATACATTCTTTAAAAAAGAGATAATTGGTATAATACTCTATATACCATAATTATTCTACTTACCACTTTTTGAAAATGTAATTTTAAGATAAAATTTCTCTCAAAATGAGAAATACGGTTTTTGCAGCATAATGGAAAAACGTATTTTTAAAAAAATATTTAGATAGACAAGAAGGTAAAAACATCTATAACCCCATTATCTGGAGAATTTTAAAAAACATTTTATATACATCCTATTTTGTATATTTATTTTGCATATGTCTTTTCTTCACTTAACATTATTCCATGATTATGGTTTTTTATTTGCTTTTTGGTTTTTTTTTTTTTTTTTTTTTTTGAGACAGAGTCTCACTATGTCACCCAAGCTGGAGTGTAGTGGTGCCATCTCAGCTCACTGCAACTTCTGCCTCCCAGGTTCAAGCGATTCTCCTGCCTCGGCCTCCTGAGTAACTGGGACTACAAGTTCGTGCCACCATACCCAGCTAATTTTTGTATTTTTAGTAGAGATGGGGTTTCACCATGTTGGCCAGGATGGTCTTGATCTCCTGACCTCGTGATCCATTTGCCTTGGCCTCCCAAAGTGCTGGGATTACAGGCATGAGCCACTGCGCCCGGCCGATATTTAGGTTTTATTGTTAGCTTTTTATTTTCATAAGTGAACACATGCACACATGTTTTTGTGACATTTGATGTACATTGGTAACTTCAGGGCTGCCATCAGCACAATCACAGCATTCACACTGAATGCAATGCAAATGTAACCTCATAAAGTTGTCCACGCAAGGTGCATGATCCCCTGGAGCTGGTCACCTGGCAGGCCTGGGCAATTGCTTTCCAAAAAAATCATATTATTTTATAAGGCTGCTATTTAATAGTACTGCTTTATTTCCTTTTTTTTTTTTTTTTTTGTTTTTTTTTTTGAGACGGAGTCTCACCTTGTTATATAAGCTAGAGTGCTGGAGTGCAGTGGTGTGATCTTGGCTCACTGCAACCTCTGCCTCCCAGGTTCAAGAGATTCTCCTGCCTCAGCCTCCTGAGTAGCTGGGACTGCAGGCATCTGCCACCATGCCCGGCTAATTTTTGTGTTTTTAGTAGAAATGGGGTTTCACCATGTTGGTCAGGCTGGTCTTGAACTCCTGACCTCAAGTGATCCACCTGCCTCGGCCTCCCAAAGTGCTGGGATTACAGGCATGAGTCACTGTGCCTGGCCCACTTTATTTCATTTTTTTAGAGATGAGGTCTCCTTCTGTTCCCCGGGCTGGAAGGCAGTAGTGCATTCATAGCTCACTGTAGCCTTAAACTTCTGGTCTCAAGTTCTCCTCCTGGCTGAGCCTCCTGAGTAGCTAGAATTACAGGCATGCACCTGGCGACTTTTAAAAAATGTTTTTGGAGACAGGGTTTTGAAGACTGGTCTCAAACTCGTGGCCTCAAGTGATCCTCCTGCCTGAGCCTCCCTAATAGCTGGGATTACAGGCATGAGCCACTGTACCTGGCTAGTTTATTATACTCTCGTCAGCACTGGACATTTTAACACTTATATCCAAATTTAACATTTTCATTTTGTTAATAATTGAAAAAGGTACTCATGATTGCTTTAATTTGCACAGGTCCTTTTTTTTTTTTTTTTTTTTTTTTTTTGAGACAGAGTCCTGCTCTGTCACCCAGGCTGGAGTGCAGTGGCAGGATCTCGGCTCACTGCAACCTCCACCTCCCAGGTTCAAGTGATTGTCCTGCCTCAGCCTCCCGAATAGTGGGAATTATAGGCACCCACCATCACGTCTGGTTAATTTTTGTTGTTGTTGTTGTTGTTGTTTTTGAGACGGAGTCTTGCTATCACTAGGCTAGAATGCAGTGGCATGATCTCGGCTCACTGCAACCTCTGCCTCCCGAGTTCAAGTGATTTTCCGGCCTCAGCCTCCAGAGTAGCTGGAACTACAGGCGTGCACCACCATGCTCAGCTAATTTTTTTTTGGTATTTTTAGTAGAGACAGGGTTTCGCCATCTTGGCCAGACTGGTCTTGAACTCCTGACCTCATGTGATCTGCCCGCCTTGACCTCCCAAAGTGCTGGGATTACAGGCGTGAGCCACCGTGCAAGGCCAATGTGCAGGTCTTTTATGATCAAAGATGCTCACTATTTCCCACCTTTGTTTACTAGTTGTATTTCTTCTTTACCAAAACCTAAGGTAAGCCAGAGCATCTTTTAGGAATTCTGTGCTTTGCTCATTTCTTTATACCATCAACAAATATTTATTGAACATCTGCTCTGTAGCAGGAACTGGGGCAGGTGCTGTTCACAGTGGTGAACAAAACAAATTCCCTTCCTTTACCGAGCTCTCATTCTGTGAGGCACATGCAATAAACAAATAACTGAATAGAGTTTTATGTCAGAGTGTAAAGGGCTGTGAAGGGAAACAAAGCAGGTTTGGGGATAGACAGTGATGGGTCATTAGGAAGGCCTTTCTGAGGCAAAGAGTCTCAGGACAGTCTGGGAGAAGACCATTCCAGATAGGGCAGTTATTGTGGTCTTAACGTTTTTCTCATCACCTGGTATGAGCTCTAAAAAGCTGAGAATGATGTTTAATTTGCAAATCACTGTCATAAACTGCAGTGTGTGTGTGTGGCAGAAACTCTTTCCCTTCTCTTTTTACATAGTAATAGGGTCTCTCATTTTTTTTTTTTTTTTTTTTTTTGAGACGGAGTCTCGCTCTGTCGCCCAGGCTGGAGTGCAGTGGCCGGATCTCAGCTCACTGCAAGCTCCACCTCCCAGGTTTACGCCATTCTCCTGCCTCAGCCTCCCGAGTAGCTGGGACTACAGGCGCCTGCCACCTCGCCTGGCTAGTTTTTTGTATTTTTTTTAGTAGAGACGGGGTTTTACCGTGTTAGCCAGGATGGTCTCGACCTCCTGACCTCGTGATCCGCCCGTCTCGGCCTCCCAAAGTGCTGGGATTACAGGCTTGAGCCACCGCGCCCGGCCGGGTCTCCCATTTTTAATTGGGTACACAACTGCCTAGCATGAATAATATTTTCCTGCCTGCTTTGCAGCTAGATAGGGCCATGTGACTAAGTTCTGATCACTGACAAGCAGGCAGAAAGGAACGTGCAGCTTCTGGAAAGCATCTTTACAAAGAGGGAGCATGTCCTTTTCTTTCCTTTTCATCTTTCCTCTGACTGGAATGAAGATGTGAGTGCTGGAGCTGGAGATGCTGTCTTGTACCATGAGGTGGGTGCCTGTGTTGGATGTAACGAAACAAGACACTTGAGGAGCCTGAATTCCTGACAATCTTATTTATTTATTTATTTATTTATTTATTTATTTATTTATTTATTGAGACAGGGTCTCACTGCTGGAGTGCAGTGACGTGATCTCGGCTCACTGCAACCTTCACCTCCTGGGTTCAAGTGATTCTCGTGCCTTAGCCTCCTGAGTAGCTGAGATTACAGGCACATACCACCTTGCCCAGCTCATTTTTTTGTATTTTTAGTAGAGACAGGATTTCACCATGTTGGCCAGGCTAGTCTTGAACTCCTGACCTCAAGAGATCCACCTGCCTTGGCCTCCCAAAGTGCTGGGATTATGGGCGTGAGCCACCGCGTCCAGCCCTGACGATCTTAGAATTGGTATATTAGCTAGACCTGAACTGCTTATCTTTAAACTTCATTTATGTAAGAAAGAAAAATGGATTTTATTCAAAAAAAACCAATGCTGTTATGGATTTTCTGCCACTCTCAGCCTAATTTGAACAGAAACACTGTAAATGAGAGTCTGCAAATTTTAGTTTCTAGTCTTTTTTTCCTCACACTACTCCATAGCCATTAATATAGTCCAGATACATCACCGTAGCTTTCGCATCAACACTGGTGATATTTCCATTGGTTGGAACACTGGTGATATTTCCCCAACTCCCAGTGTGCCTGTCTGATTCCTTACCACCTCATCCGAGTCTGTTATTCCTTTTTAAATTTTGTTTTTGTAGAGATAAGATCTCATCATGTTGCCCAGGCTGGTCTTGGACTCCAGGCCTCAAGTGATCCTCTCACCTCGGCCTCCCAAAGTGCTGGGATTACAGATGTGAGTCACTGCACCTGGCCCAGAGTCTACTCACTACAGCCTCCACCTCCTGGGTTCAAGTGATTTTCCTGGCCCAGCCTCCTGAGTAGCTGGGATTGCAGACACGTGCCACCACTCCCAGCTAATTTTTGTATTTTTAGTAGAGATGGGGTTTCATCATGTTAGCCGGGCTGGTTTCAAACCCCTGACCTCAAGTGATTCATCCGCTTTGGTCTCCCAAAGTGCTGGGATTATAGGCATGAGTCACTGCACCCGGCCCAGAGTCTACTATTCTTTAAGACCCAACTCCAATCTACCTCCCAGCAGCCTTCTCCGGTTTACAGCCCTCATTGCTGGGTTTTTTCTCTCAACCTCCACAGCCCTTACCATGAATTCCACTCATTGGGACTTAATCAAGTGGTCTCGTCCTTTCATGGGTTGAAGATAAATTTCTGCCTCATTTTTCCACTTTTATCTATCTCTGCTGCTGTTGTCCTAGTGCACGTGACCCTCACCTCTCCCAGGGGGAATTGCTGGAGCTCCCTGCTTTCCCTATGACTCCTCCAACCCCTCCTCCATGCAGTAGCCTGTGTGGTGTTTTCAAAATAGAAGCCAGAATGTTATTCCCCACTTGACTTTGCAGACACTTCCGGTGAGTCCCTCAATGACCTGGATGTCCCCTGCCTCCCTCTGTGGCCTCACCTTACACCCTTCCCCATCCCATTTCCTTTCTGTGTGTGCTATAGACTTGCTTCTCCCCCGTGCCATGCTCTTAGCGCACTCCCTTCCTCTCGCCTGGAATCGTCACACATGTTTTCTCTCTGTCTGGACTGCCCTACCCTCATGAATTCCCACCCACCAATGCCCTTCCCCAGGGAAATCTGTCTTTGGACTTAGACTAAAACAAGTTTCCCCATTGGCTGCCCACACAGGTACCTGGTCTTTTCTTTAGCAGTACTTACTGTGGTTTGTAATATTGATTTGTGTATTTGTGTATTAGTCAGGGTTCTCTAGAGGGATAGAACTAATGGAATATATATACATATATATGTGTGTGTATATATATATGTATATATATGTGTGTGTATATATATATAGAAGTTTATTAAGTATTAACTCACGTGATCACAAGGTCCCACAATAGGCCATCTGCAGGCTGAGGAGCAAGGATTGCAAGTTCAAGTTCCAAAACTGAAGAACTTGGAGTCTGATGTTTGAGGGCAGGAAGAATCCAGCACCAGAGAAAGATGAAGGCTAGGCCGGGCGCGGTGGCTCAAGCCTGTAATTCCAGCACTTTGGGAGGCCGAGACGGGCGGATCACGAGGTCAGGAGATCGAGACCATCCTGGCTAACACGGTGAAACCCCGTCTCTACTAAAAATACAAAAACTACCCGGGCGAGGTGGCAGGCGCCTGTAGTCCCAGCTACTCGGGAGGCTGAGGCAGGAGAATGGCGTAAACCCGGTGGGCGGAGCTTGCAGTGAGCTGAGATCTGGCCACTGCACTCCAGTCCGGGCGATAGAGCGAGACTCCGCCTCAAAAAAAAAAAAAAAGAAAGATGAAGCCTGGGAGGCTAGGCCAGTCTAACCTTTTCACATTTTTCTGCCTGTTTACATTCTAGCCGTGCTGGCAGCTGATTAGATGGTACCTACCTAGATTAAGGGTGGGTCTCCCTTTCCCAGTCCACTGACTCAAATGTTAATCTCCTTTGGCAACACCCTCATAGACACACACAGGATCAATACTTTGTATCCTTCAATCCAGTCAAGTTGACACTCAGTATTCACCATTACAATTTGTGTGATTGTTGGCTCACCTGTCTGCACACTAGAAGCTCCATGAAGACAGGAGCTGTACTTTGCATGTCACTACAGTAACTCCTCAATGTAAGTGTCAGTTAGTATTCCTCCCCAAGCCACTAGAAAGAAGGTAGTATAATTTCTTCTTGCACATGAGGAAAATGAGTCTCAAAGAGATGATAATAGCAGAATCAGCACTCAGACCCAAGTAGGCTTGATGCCAACTCCAACAGCACAAAGTATCACCATAATAAACTCCAGAGTCGGTTGGGAACGGAGGCCAAAAACTGGTTCCCACTCTGATCTGGTCTTCAGCACAATTGAGGAGGAGGCTTGTGAGTCTTTAAGATTCAAGGACATGAATCTCTGAATAAAATTTCACAATATATGGCAGACCCTCGGGGAGGTATTTGGAGGTTCTCTTAACTTGGGAGTCAACACAAAGCCAATATAGAATTAGCTTAGAATTTTCTCACCCTTTCTTAGGCTCTCCGGGACCACTCAGAGAAGGAAGCCAAGAGGCACTGCTATGCAGTGAGCACATGGAACTCCAGTGTGCCACTTTATTGGGCCGTCTTCACTGACCTGACCTCAGTTGGGCTCTACCATTGACCTTCATCCCTTTGCATTTCCAGTTCCTCCTCCACAAAGTGCAGATCATAATATTAACCTCACAGGGTTGCATTAGGAACCCATGAGATGGTGCATGTGAGGGAAAGTTCCATCTGAGTTCTAGAGAGATGAGGGAAAAAAGTACCATTTTTTGGGCACAAACACTCCATCAGATGTCTTATTTCTCACACAACAGTGTGCTGCCCCAGTATGAGGCATCCTCCACTTATCTGTGGGAGTCCTCAAGGCAGGCCTCATGTACACACCTGCAAGTCACCCTCTTAACTATTGCTACCTCATGCCACCCATGACTTTATCCCCTGCCCTGGATCCCACTGCGGAAAACTTCTACCTTGAACCACTGGAATCTCATCATGAGAACGCCATGAACCATGGGAAGGACACTGTCTCTACCTTTCATGTATTCTCATGAAAGGAAACTGTCCTGCAGTGGCTCATCCTCCCACACCAGTGTGCAGCAGTGGGGACTGAGCACCCAAGGAGCCCCACTGCGTTAGACCCTAGAAAGCCTCCTGGGAAAACAGTCCCATCAACTCCAGCCCTCAAATCTAGTCCAAGGCCCACCGTGGCCCTCCATCTCTCTGCTATCCTGCTGCACTGCCCCATCCAAACCCTTTTTCCCCCTGGAAATTAAGAGATAAAAGCCCCCAGGAATATCAGAGGATGCAAAGAGATGGATGAGTCTTCTTGGGGTGGTGGGAGGTCTATGTCCCAGCTCAGCCAGCCCAATGCCCCACTATACCACTGTTATTATGTTCCCATCATGTCAGGAGGAGGCTGCTAGGCACCACTGGATCACTAAAACCCTGAGGATCACATTCCTCAGAGGCGTGGGGAACAAACTTCGTGGCTTTTACAGGAACCATTTAGAGTTGTGCCCAGTGGCATCTGATCCACCCACAAGTCTACTTGCTATTTTGGGATTGTAACAGCTACCAAATCCATTAACTGGTTTAAAAGTGAAAGCAATTGGAAACACAAGTGCCTTGAAATGCTTAAACACCATAATGCTTATCTGGCCTGATTACTGGGAAGGGAGAGCCAGAATGGAACACTTGATTTCAACCCTTTCATGAACCAGTCAATTAAAGGAGAAATGTCAGGAAAACATTATTTCTACTCCTGTCAATAATAAAAGCTTGGATTTGAAAGTAACTGGTCTTAGACAGGCATTTACAGATCACAGAGTAGTTATAGCCCCAAGCACACAGTCTCAGAGCCTACTATGCAGTGATGTCATTGTGCCTGCAGGGTCGATCTGTCACCACGATGGACCCTGAGCTCCTTGAGAGCAGTGCCCTGTCAACCACATTTGCTGTAATTGTATCTCCATTTATTTCTGCAATAGTGCATGTAAGCATTTGCTAAATGTTTGTGGGGTAAAAGAATGAGCAAATGGGTGGACTGATGTCATTTAATGTCATTTTATCATTTTTATATATGGAAGAAAATGTAAGAGTCTGAAATTGTAGGATTTTTCAAACTGGATAGAGTTATCCCTCCATTTTACTTATGATATAACCATTTCAAGAATTCAAGTCTCTTGAATGTCATGTTCTTTCCAAGCTATTTAAAATAGCAGCAACAACAAAAGGAATAATAATAGCTAATATTTATGAACTTCTATTTTGCATGCTTTATATACACTGACGCACTTAATCCTCACACTGACCCCATGAGGTAAATACTATTATGATCCTCTTTTTCCAGAGAGGCTGAGTAGCTTTCCTAAGGCCACAACAGAACAGGAACATTTGCCACCAAAATTGTCCTTGACCTTTTTAGGGTCTTGGATCCTGCTATAGAGTGAACATTTACGTTGTCCAGTATTCATGTTAAATCCTAACCCCCAAGGTGATGGTATTTGCTGGTGGGGCCTTTGGGAGGTGATTAAATCATAAGGCTGGAGTCCTCTTGACTGGGATTAGTTCCCTTATAAAAGAGACCCCACGGAGCTTTCTTGCTGCTTCTGCTACATGAGGACTCAGCAAGATGGCAGTCATCTATGATTCAGGAAGCAGCCCTCACCAGACCCGAGTCGGCCAGCACCTTGATCTTGGACTTCCTGGTCTCCAGAACTGTGAGAAATAAACGTTTGTTGTTTATAAGCCATCCAGTCTGTGGTATTTTGTTATAGCAACCCAAGTTGACTAAGACAGATTTCCTTTGGAATCCAATATTCCAAAGGAAATCTAAGAAAAGATATTTGTACCCCAACATATATTCAATGTGTGCACAATTTTATAAGTTCATGAACTTGCTAAAAACCTAACCATAAACCATAAACTACAGGTTAAGAATCAATATAACAACATACTTAGGCTCTGGAGTCAGCCACACCTTGTTTCTTTCTCTTTTTAAAAAAATATTGGCTGGGCGTTGTGGCTCATGCCTGTAATCTCAGCACTTTGGGAGGCTTGGGTGTGGGGGGCGCTTTGGGGTGGGGGGCGACATGGACGGGGAGGGGGCCGGGGCTGAGGGGAGTGGATTACCCAAGGTCAAGAGTTTGAAACCAGCCTGGCCAACATGATGAAACCGTCTCCACTAAATTAAAAAAATTAGCCAGGCTTGGTGACAGGTGCCTGCCAGTTACTTGGGAGGTTGAGGCAGGAGAATCTCTTGAACCTGGGAGGTGGAGGTTGCAGTGAGCCAAGATCGCGCCACTGCCACTCCAGCCTGGGTGACAGAGTAAGACTCTGTCACAATTTAAAGAAAAAAGAAAAGTACTTGTTGTTAGTTATAAGTAATAGAGGACTACATCTTCTCTAGTTAAAATTCAAACATTAAATCAATGTCTAAATTTCTTTTGACCAATGATTTCCAGATGCCTTCCTAGAAGTAACCATTGTTACCACTTCATTTTATATTCTTTTTCTATACATTAAAGATCTAATTTTGTATCCACAGACATTATTTGCTGTGGTTGTGTGTTAATGAGGAGTTTACGCAAATGATATTTCATTACATCTTTTTTTCCCCTGCAACTTTCATTTTTTCACTTAAGAATCATTTTAGAGGTTTTCAGCCTATATAGATCTTCCATATCCTTTTTAAGCTACTGTGTAGTATTCCATAATATAGATGCACCACACTATTATCGTTTTCTTACTAAACGACTTTAAGTTGTTTTTATCAAGTTGGTGCAAAAGCAGTTGCGGGTTTTGCCATTAGTTTTAATGGAAGTAATGGTGAAAACCACAATTGCTTTTGCATCAACCTAATAGCTTTTTGATCTCACAAACAAAGCCACGGTGAACACTTCTGTACACCCTTCTCCAGTACTTAAGCAGGTGTTTCTCCAGAAGAACCACCAAAGCACTGGAATTGCTGGGACATTGAATATGTGCATTTTAAAAAACGTAAATGTACCAAACTTTTGTTAAAAACAGTGGTGCCGACCTGTATTTTCTCTAACAATGCCTAAAACTCACAATTTATGCATGTTAAACCATGACTTTTATCAATCTTTTCAACTTTTCTCCAAACTGATGGATAAAAAATGATATCTCATTACTTTAGTTTGCATTCTTTGGTTACTAGTGAGGTTGAGCATTTTTTGTATTTTATTGATCATTTGTATTTTTTATTTGGTGAATTACTTGCTTATTTCTTTTGCTCATTTTTTTCTGAGCATTTTCTTTTCATTATTGATTTATGAGTGCACTATTTATTATATTCTGACCAAATATTTACTAGCTATATTACAAATATTTTCTCTCCGTCTATCCCTTGTCCTTGTAAGTTACACACCTAGACTGGAATTCTGGCACTAACATTGACATTCTAGATGACTTGCATAAATACCACTCTGAGCCTTAGAGTCCTTTTTCACAATGTGGAAGTAGTAACAGTATCTACCTTTAGGGTTGTTGTTAGGATTAAATGAGACAATGATTATAAAGTGTTCAACCCAGTGCCTGACATATAATAAGTGTTTAAAGGTCATTATTATTCTTCATTGCTAATTTTTAGAAGATTTTTCCATGTATAAGCCAAAATAACTCCTATCTGTTGGTTATAGATCTATTTTCTACAGGGAAACAAAAATGAAAGTTCGAGAGATCTTTTAGGATAAATAGTAGAAAAAGATCACATCTGATTTTAGTTTATAACTTCTACAATAGACCTGTTTTATTTTCATTTGCAGCCAAATTTATAGAAACCAAATTGTTAGGACACCAGGGGAAAGCCTGAATAGAAGTAAAATTCTGTTTTCATTCAAAAAAACTTTTAAAGCAAATTTATAGAAATATTTTTCATAGGGGCTGGGCGCGGTGGCTCAAACCTGTAATCCCAGCACTTTGGGAGGCCGAGACGGGCGGATCACGAGGTCAGGAGATGGAGACCATCCTGGCTAACACAGTGAAACCCTGTCTCTACTAAAAAAATACAAAAAATTAGCCAGGCGAGGTGGGCGGACGCCTGTAGTCCCAGCTACTGGGGAGGCTGAGGCAGGAGAATGGCGTGAACTCGGGAGGCGGAGCTTGCAGTGAGCTGAGATCGCGCCACTGCACTCCAGCCTGGGCGACAGAGCGAGACTCCGTCTCATTTTTTTTTCATAATGGCCTCAGCCTGGGGAGATGGAGAAACATTCTGTCCTCTTCTTCCCCCTGTAACATTGCCTACCAAATCATTGTTCTGAAAGACACCCATTTGTTCTGAGAGGCCAAACAGCTTCTGATTTGGAATGATCATAAGCCTATGTAACCAACCATGCTCTCTAGGTCACAGACCTTCCTTATGAACTTGATTCTCCCCAAAAGCCTCCAGAACAGGTGAGGGCAAGAAAAACTATTTCCTCCAAACTTTCAATTGAGGAAACAGAGGCTCTGAGGGCAACGACATTCTTGACCTTCCCCATCTGAATGGGGTCTCCTTGTAGAAGCATCCATCCCACCATATATAAACCTCTATCAAACCATGCTCAAGTCGTGTGTATATGTCTTGGTCTCCTCTATTACATGAGTTCCTTGTGAGCAGAAGCCTTAAGTTTTGTCTTTGCATCCTTAACGCCTGCCTAGTATGAATGCATGGAGAGAAGAATGGATGGATGGAAGAAGTATGGAGGGATGGAGGGATGGATGGATGGAGGGATGGATGGATGGATGGATGGATGGATGGATAAATCAATGGAAGAGGGAGGGATGGATGCATGGATGCATGTGAGAAAGATGGAGGGATGGATGATGGAGGGAAGAAGGGTGGGTGGATAGATGGATGGATGAGTGGATGGATGGGTAAACTTAGTCAAAACCATATCTGGTAAGAAATGGTATCCGGGTCTCCATAAACCATATCAAGAACTCCTTTTTCAGATGTAGTCAAAATTTTAAAATAATGTTTCAAATCATCATACAGGAAAATAGACTTTGGGAAGTGTGTTTGTAGAGTTCTATGAATTTTAACACACACATAGATTCATGTAATCACCTCCACAATCAAGATACAGAACTGTTCCATCATCACAAAAACTTCCTAATGTTACCCTTTAGAGTCACACCCTCTCTTACCCCAACCCCTGCAACCACCTGTTTGTTCTCCATCAATATATTTTATTTATTTATTTTTGGAGACAGGGCACCGTTCTGTCACCCAGGCTGGAGTGGATCACCCAGCCGTAATCACAGCTCACTGCAGCCTCGAACCTCTGGGCTCAAGCGACCCTCCTTCCTCAGCATCCCAAGTAGCTAGAACTACAGGCACACCACCATGCTCAGCTAATGTTTTTTATTTTAATTTTTATAGAGATGGGGTCTTGCTATGTTTGGGCCTGGGCTAGTCTCAAACTTCTAGCCTCAAGTAGGCCTCCTAAAGCACTGGGATTACAAGCACAAGCCACTGTGGCCAGCCTTTCATCACTCTCTCTTTGTCTTTCAAGAATGTCTTATATGGAACCAAACAATATGTGGACTTTTAAGAATGGCTTCTTTTACTTAGCATAATGCATTTGAGATCCACCCCTGTTGTTGTGTGTGTCCACAGCTTCTTTTTTATCACTGAGCTGTATTCCCGTGGGTGATGTACCCCGGAGCCTTTATCCATTCCCCTATAGAAGACAATTTGGGCTGTTTCCAGTTGTGAGCAAGTATGAATTAGAGCTTCTATGAACAATCTTGTACAGGTTTTTGTAAGAAGCTAAGCCTTAATTTCTCTAGGATAGTCCAAAGAGTAGAATTTCTGGGTCTCATGATAAGTGTATGCTTAACTTTTCAAGGAGTTGTCAAACTGGTTTCCAGCAAGGCCATATGAAGCATGCTAACCTTGATACTATGGACCCTATTTAAAAAACCCTCTTCTCTTTTTTCTCTCTTGAGACAGGATCCCTTTCCCAGGCTTCCCTTCATCTAACTCCCCTCCCTGCACCCTTTATAGTGCCAAGTGGTTCCCTGACCTCCAGAACCAAGAAGACAGCTATCAATCACGGTATGTGTCAGGGGGTACTGCAAGGCACACCCCCTCCAGGTCTTTCCCTCCTGACTTCAGAATGGCCTCTCTTCCACAGCACCAGATTCCTTCTTTCCACCGTATTAAAAAACACATTGTAGGGACTGGCTGGGCGAGGTGGCTCATGCCTGTAATCCCAGCACTTTGGGAGGCCGAGGCGGGTGGATCACCTGAGGTCGGGAGTTCAAGACCAGCCTAACCTTCATGGAGAAACCCCACCTCTACTAAGAATACAAAAAGTTAGCTGGGCGCAGTGGTGCATGCCTGTAATCACAGCTACTCAGGAGGCTAAGGCAGGAGAATCACTTGAACTCAGGAGGCGGAGGTTGCAGTGAGCCAAGATTATTCTATTGCCCTCCAGCCTGGCAGCAAGAGTGAAACTCAGTCTCAAAACAAACAAACAAACAGCAGATGGTAGGGACTGAGAACATATTGGGCTCTTACATATTCTACTTAGACTAAACCACATTTAAGGCCATTGGAGTATAGACTGGGGTATAGGAAGTAGAACAACCAGTAGGGAGTTGGCCATCCGGAGGGACTTAGGAACAGAGGCCCTGAAAGAAAAAACAGAGGGCACCTAACCCTGTTTGTCTATGTCCTGGCGCCGCTTTGCTCACTTATACTCCGACTGTTAGTAATGCGTCAGGGTGATCCTCTCTCTTCCCTTCTTTCCTCCTACACTTCTACCAATGATCTTCTCATTTCACCATGATGAACATGGTACCACTGGCTCCTTTCATCCAAGCTGGCATGCTGTTGTGTGTACAGAGAACCAGGCTAGACACTTTTCTTGCCCACCCCTCTGCAACTTTGGAAGAGGCACACTGCCTCTTAGAATAATCTATGTATAATATTTCAAGCCTCATGCTCTTCCTTTTATCTGTGATTTTAAACACAGCTCTGTCAATGAAATGTGGTTATGCCAGACTTTGTAGCCACAATTCATGATGTTATTTGAGTTGCTTCATTCTTGACAAACTTCCCAAATGCAAGGGATAAGAAGAAAAGGCTCTTTTTGTCTTTCTCTCTGTGGAATCTTGACACAATGCAGATCCACGTCTTTCTAACAGCCTTTAGCCAGCTCAGCAGTGGTGTGATCCGTCAGCAAAGCCCACCCAAGTCCTCAATCTGGGTAAAGCCGGGAGGGACTTGTGGCCTGGGGCCCGCTGGCGTTTCCTGCTGGAGGTGGTATTTCAGGAAAACCACGTCACTGATGCTCTCTGTCCCCTCCTCCCTTCTGGCTGGACTGTTCCTCCCCAACTGGCCTGCTGGAATTTTCTCATTTCAAGAAGTAAATTGCTTGCAGGCTTACAGCTCAGAGAGTCCATGTCAGTCTCTCTTGCCTTAACCGGGCGGTAGTCACACAGGAAGCTCCCTTTCTCCCAGAGCTGGGCCTCAGCACCTTTCCCCTGGGGCTTGTAGATTAGAGAGAGCAGTGAAGAAGGAGGACTACGGGCGGGATGAGTGTATTTCTAGGGTTGGTGAGTCTGATGGGGCTACCATGTAAGCATTCTATTGTGGGAGGGTGGAGTGAGGGGAATGGAGGTCTCAGAATTTACAGTACGCTTTAAATCCCCAGCCCTTCTGAATGACTTCTATAAACTGAGGACCAGGGAAAGGGCTCGGGCCTCTCTCTGGAGTTGTTCCTACTTCAGTGATGCCAACTGCCTGCTGTTCTTACCAATCAACATGGAATCCGGAGGATGACCCTAGCCAGGGAATAACAAAAGCATATGCACAGGTTTTCAGACCGACTGAAAAAATGTTACACTTTCCTTTAGCTTAGGAGCTTGGGGAAGGGGGTACAGGTGTTCTCTTCTTTCCTTTAATTTCCAAATTGTTTAGAGTATGCATGGGCTTCTTTTATATTAAACAGACTAGCTCTCATTCATTTACTAAATACCATCCACGTGCCAGGACTGTGCTAAGCTGGGGATTGAATTCAAAGACAAGGCTCTCAAAAGCTAGGAAGTACCACCTCCCTTTTATTTATTTATTTTTATTTTATTTTATTTTATTATTCTTTTTTTGAGATGGAATCTCGCTCTGTCACACAGGCTGGAGTGCAGTGGCGTGATCTTGGCTCACTGCAAGCTCTGCCTCCTGGGTTCACACCATTCTCCTGCCTCAGCCTTCCGAGTAGCTGGGACTACAGGCGCCCGCCACCATACCTGGCTAATTTTTTGTATTTTTAGTAGAGACGAGGTTTCACCGTGTTAGCCAGGATGGTCTCGATCTCCTGACCTCATGATCCACCCACCTCGGCCTCCCAAAGTGCTGGGATTACAGGTGTGAGCCACCGCGCCCGGCCACCACCTCCCTTTTAAATGAGAAAAACAAAAAAAGGAGGAAATCACTGACAGAGAATGCTCTTTGTTGCTTGTAGATCATGGAGAACACCTTTTTTTTGTTGTTTGTTTTGTTTTTTTGAGACAGGGTCTTGCTGTGTTGCCCAGGCTGGAGTGCAGTGGTGTGATTCAGCTCACTGTAGACTAGACTTCCAGGCTCAAGTGAACCTCCCACGTCAGCTTCCCAAGTAGCTGGGACTGAAGGTGTGAGCCACTGCACCCAGCTAATTTTTTTTTTTTTTCCTGTAGAGACAGGGTCTCACTTTGTTGTCCAGGCTGGTCTTGAACTCCTGGGCTTAAGTGATTCTCCTGCCTCAGGCTCTCAGTGTTGGGATTATAGGTGTGAGCCACTGTGTCTGGCCACATGGAGAACATTTTATAGGGCACTGAATATTCTGAGCGTATCCTCAGTATTGTTGGCACCACAGGGGATGTGGGCAGCTGATCTCCAGAATATTTACCTTGCTATCCTCTTTGCCCTCCTCCAGTTCCTGTCTCACTGGCAATTTCCCTTACTTAAAGGCACCGGCTCCTCAGACTATCCCAGCCTGCTCTTGCTTCTGGCTAGACTGAGAGGAACTTGTATTCGTGATTAATATTTTCCACACTGTATCTGTGCTTGGGATGGTTTTCTTCTGCCTTATTAAAACTAGTTGTGCTAATACTGAACAATTTTCATAATTGTTAATATATGGAAAAGTGGCTTGTTATTAGAATTCATTCTTCCTAGGACTCAGGTTCATAGGAGTCTTTAAAGGCTAGGTCAAAGGTCAGATTGTGAAAGTGACTATGGAACCCCCTGCAGGACTCAAACTTTTCCTCAGTGCTAATCCAGCTACATTTGGATCATACCTGTGCACTTGACTCTAACATGGGATACATTTTGTCCCAGGAGAATCCTCAGTTCTTTATGCAAATAAGGTCATGGTCTGATTCTCCCCATTACTCCTCTAGATGCATCTGAATCCTAAACACCAATTGATGTCCCAAAAAACACACTTGCATACACAGGGTGTGCATGGTTTTGTTAAAATATCATGGGCTTTTTGGTCAGCCAGATCTGGAACTGAAAGTGGCTTCATCATGTGCTTAGTGTGTGACCTTGGACAAGTTATCTGACCCTTTGGAGTCTTAGGTCCTTTATCTTCGTGTGACAGAGAAAGAAGAAAAGATATGAGATTATGAATACTTGCAGTTTTCTAAACACACACACACACACACACACACACTACAATAGAACACACTTACCATGAGCAAGGATTCTTTGCCTGCTTGATCATTTATTGGAGTTTGGCTGGGTTTCATCAGGGTGAGAGAGGTGAAGAGGAGAATTAAATAGACCAAGAGAGGCTGGATTGTACTATTTAAGAAAAATATAGAGGGAGGTGATAAGGCAGACAGGAGCAAGTGGGAGCCTCCTTTCCTTGAAAAATACAAGGACATGGGATCATGAAGCTAGGCCTTAGAAGACGTGTCATTTTTGATCTTTCAAGAAGCAGATGCCAAGATGGAATTAGGAGAACAAAGATTTATTGGGGGAAGTATCTGTAGGTTGAAAGGACGAGGGAACAGGAGGAGCAGGAGGGGAGTTTGATATCTGTGAAGAAAGAGTGAGAAGGAAGGAGGACTGGACAAGAAGAGCTTCAGGCTACGGTGCAGCTCTGAGGAAGTCAGTTAGGCTGTTGGGGCGCCCAGACCAAAGGCTGCGCCCAGACCAAACGCAGGCTTATGAACAGAAATGGTTGGGTTCTGGTAGCCCCATCACGCTGTCACTGGCTGGGAGCAGAGCAAAGAGGGAAGATATTTGACTTCCACAGGGAAAAAAAGACTTGGGAGTGGAGAAGAGAGAGAGAGAGACAGAATTTTAGGTGGCTGAGAAAGTTTGGCAATGTGAAGAGGGAGGAGAGATGAGCTGGGTAGCTCCTTGATGAGTGGAATCTTGAGTCATGGAAAGAGGGTCTGGGTGGGTTCTGCGAGGTAGTTCCCTCTTTCCCATCATCTACTCAACCTTCTCATCCTGCTCCCACCCCAGTACAACCTTCCATAAAGATTTATGTTATGTTAAGTGCCATGAAGTCTAATTTGTGCTTCTTCTTCTTCTTCTTCTTCTTCTTCTTCTTTTTTTGTTTTGAGATAGAGTCTCGCTCTGTCGCCCAGGCTGGAGTGCAGTGGCGTGATCTCGGCTCACTGCAAGCTCTACCTCCCGGGTTCACGCCATTCTCCTGCCTCAGCCTCCCGAGTAGCTGGGACTACAGGCGCCCGCCACCTCGCCTGGCTAATTTTTTGTATTTTTAGTAGATACAGGGTTTCACCATGTTAGCCAGGGTGGTCTCGATCTCCTGACCTCGTGATATGCCTGCCTCAGCCTCCCAAAGTGCTGGGATTACAGGTGTGAGCCACCACGCCCGGCTCTTCTTCTTCTTTTTTTTTTAAAAAAATATATATTTATTTTTTATTTACATATAATAATTTTACATTTTTATAGGGTACAGAATGATATTTCGATACATGCATACAATGCTTAATGATCAGGTCAGAGCAATTAGAATACCCATCACCTCAAACATTTATTATTTCTTTGTTTTGGGAGCATTCAAAATCTTCTCTTTTAGCTTTTTGGACATATATAATAAATCATTGTTAACTATAATCATGCTGCAGTGCTACAGAACCCTAGTACTTATGCCTCCTATCTAGTCATTTTGTATCCCTTAATCAACTTCTCCCCATCCTCCCCTCCACCTTTCCCTTTCCAGCCTCTAATAATCATAATTGTACTCTCTACTTCTAGGGGCTCACTTTGTTAGTTCCCACATATGAGTGAGAATATGCAGTACTTATCTTTCTGTACCTGACGTGTTTTACTTAACATAATGTCTTCTAGTTCCATTCATGTTACCATGAACGACAGGATTTCTTTTTTATGGCTGAATAGTATTCCCTTGTTTTTGTACACATCACATTTTCTGTAATCATCTGTTGATAGGCACTTAGCTTGATTCCATTTCTTCATTGTTGTGAACAGTGCTGCCATAAATATGGGGTCCAGATGGCTTCTGTATGCTGATTTCCTTTCATCTGGGTAAATATCCAGTAGTGGGATTGTTGGATTGTGTGGTAGTTCTATTTTTAGCTTTCTGAGAAACCTCCATACTATTTTCCATAGAGGTTATTCTAATGTACTTTATCACAAACACTGTATTAAAGTCTCCCTTTCTCTGCATCCTCACTGGTATTTGTTATTTTTTGTCTTTTTGATGGTAGCTTTTCAGACCGGGATGAAGTGATACCTGATTGTGGTTTCGATTTGCATTTCCCTGACGATTAATGATATTGAGCATTTTTTCATATTGTGATTTGTGTTTAAGGTGTCTTTCTTTTATTTGGGTTATGTGTTAAATGGCTATAACAGCTACCTTCCAGTATTGTAACAATTAAATGAAGCAATGCAGCTAGAATTGCTTGACACACAGCACACTGAACAGCTAATATGTGTCTGTCACTATTCTGTGTGGTAAGAACGAAGGAATAACTAAGAAAGGCATAGTCCTGGTCCTTATGGGTCTTAATAAAGAGTAACTTTTTAAATTTTCCTTTTCTTAATCTCAGGAAGCTTTTCAGTGTAGAAAATAATGCAATAGAAAAGCCCAGTTTAGTCTCATTGCAATCCTGATTTTAGATGGGCAATTCCTCATAGTTGAAATGATATTGATTTGTTGTAGTAATAATGATCTTAGCTAATATTTTCGCTTGTACTTTGGAGTTTTCAGGTGTGAATTCATTTAATTCTCATACCACACCTATAAAGTGAATATATGCATTACCCCCATTGTATAGATGAGGAAAATGAAGCCCAGAGATGGTTTTGGAGCACTTGCCAAGGTCTTGATGGAGGCGGGATTTAAACCAGAAGTTGGTCTTCCAAGCTGCTACTCCTAATGGAAGCTCCATTCTATCACTGGAGTGAAAAAGGTTGATTGCCTCTGGAGAAATAAGTATTATCTAATGGCCCTGTCCACGCAGCCCTTAACAAGGTAAATGTCGGACAAATGTTTGCTTTTCATAAAACAAACCTTAATGCCTTTATCGTTCCAAATGTACGTAGAGCCAACCCAAGGCTATTCGGGGAGCCAGGGAACAGAGGCAGGCTGCGTAAGTCTTTATTTACAGTTGGAGAAGAGAGTTCAGCATTTTTCTTGCCTACAGAGTAACACTAACATTTGTCTTTAGAAGTCATTTTGCGTTCCTGCTGCTGTTTGCTGCTAGTGCTGTTTCTAATCTATGGCTGCCAAAACTGAGTGCTCCCCTCATTCTCACCATACTGAGACTTCCCTGGTTCTTGGTTCCAGATAGACATTTCCTATGCCAATGTCAGGAATAATTCCTCAGCAAATTGTCATTCTAACCCTTCATCTATTCCCCCATTATCAACATTCCCCCACCAAAGTGGTACATTTGTTATAATTGATGAACCTACTTCACACATCATTATCACCCAAAGTACATAGTTCACCTTAGAGTTGACTCTTGGTATTGTATATTCTATGGGTTTAGACAAATGTGAAATGACGTTTCCACCACTGTTTTCACTGCCATGCAAACCCTCTGTGCTCCACCTATTCATCCCTCACTCCTTCTATAACCCCCGGCAACCACTGATGGTTTTACTGCCTCCATAGTTTTGCCTTTTTATCCCTTCAGTTTTAAATTTGTGGCCCAGGTTAATTTATTTCCACTGCCATGTTCATTTCTTTTGGAATGACATAGGTTTTTTCTGGATTCATTTCCCTGTCTTTCTATTTTTTCCTTTGTGTATTTGGATTTTGCTTCCTATCATTCAAGGTCAATAGTGATATTAATATCTTCTACTTGGGTAGTGCCTTCTGAATTACAGTGATCTCATTTACATTACTGTCGTCTTCTCAGTAATTCCATGAGATATGCATTTTACCCCCACTATACAGATGAGAAAACAGAGACTCAGGTATTTTTGGGAATTTGTCCCATGTGATTGTAGAAGACACTTATTGTGTCTATTACACTTATTGTATATACTTGTTGTATATACTTATTGCATCCATCCCCCCTATTGCTGGTACCATCTCAATATTTATTAGTGTCAATTTCTCTACTCTCGATATGTGAGGTCCTTGTGAAGTTGAGCCAACCACTGGTTACAGAAGTGGATATTAGAGTAATACACCACCAGTGAAAATCATTCAGTGACCACTTCCCATCAGAGCCAGTCACAGTACATCTTGACAAGGATCTGGAGAAGGGCTGTCTTTCTACTGGATGTGAAGCTTGAGGAGGGGCCACAGGAGAAGAGTGAAGATGGAGTTGTTGCAAAAGAATGCAGAGCTTATACAAAGCTGGATGTGAAGCTTGAGGACGGGCCACAGGAGAAGAGTGAAGATGGAGTTGTTGCAAAAGAATGCAGAGCTTATACAAAGTTATCGTGTCAGAATCTGGATCAGGCTGGGAGTTTCACCAGAGAAAGCCAAAACATTTCCTTTCTGGCTTTCGCCAGACAAACTGGGTTTCTACCACCGAGCCCTAATCATCCCCCACATTCTCAAAAGCAGCAGAGAGGATGTCGCCCAGCTCACCAGACTCCAGGACTGGGGTGTTTGACTCTGCTCAGAGCCACCTTCAAAAGGCCAGCAACTCCACCTGTCTGAGTGTGATAAGAAAGACAGGGATGAAAGACTAGACATTGGGTACAATGTGCACTGCTCAGGTGATGAGAACAAAAAAATCTCAGAAATTACCACTAAATAACTTATTCATGTAACCAAACCCCACGTATTTCCAAACCTATTGAAAAAAAGAAAGAAAGACTAAGGGCACATCTCATTACGATATTACCCCTTCCCCTCCCCCAAGAACTTCATGTTTCTCCTAGCACTTGCATTTTTACTTGTTTAAGGATCTCTCTGGTATCTTTCCAGTGATTAAAAACAGGGTAAAAAATGTCCAGCCTGTAAGAACCAAGGTCACCCCCACTTTTTTTTTTTCATTTCCAGTAGAATGGTGACCTTTTCTCATTTTTTGAGGGCTTCCTTTATTCTTCCAAAGAACTGAAAAATAATAGTTAATGGCTTTGCAGTAATATCTTCTCATTCCCTGAGTACCTTAGAATAAATACCATCAAGCCTGGTTGATCAGAGTAGGTTCAGCTTTTACATACTCTCAGCCATCCTCTCTATTTGGAGAGACAGAGATGAAAGAAAAAACAGTAAAAGCTACTGACCTTAGAGATGATATTTTTTGTCTATTTCTTTTGCTTTTTGTTTTCTATTTTTTCTCTATGCTTTTACTATCATAAAATTAATACATACTTACTGTAAATTATTTTGAACAATAAAGAACATAAAATTAAAAACAGAATCCTACCTCCCATTAACCCACTCTTTTTGGCCCAATTCTCCAGAAATAATCACTGTTAACAAATTACAATGGAATCTTTCTAGATAATTTCAAAAGCATTTCAAACATACTTTTTGGGGAAAAAAACCGGTATATATGTATAAAGAAAATATTTCCTCCACCCTTACTCAATGTTTCTACCTTAGGGTAGTCATTGGGACTATTTTTATATTGTTCTGCAATAGTTTGTTTTTACTTAAAAGCATGTGATAAACACTTTTCAGGTCCACATATATAGCTCTGCCTCATTCTTTCCAAAGGCTGCATAATAGTTTTATAGTCAGTTATACCATTATTTATTTATCCATTCTCCAATGATGGTTACTTAAATTGTGCTTATTTTCTATGATTATAAACAATACAGCAATAAATATCCTCATACACATATCTTTACATGCTGGCATTAGTATTTCTGAAGATTCAATTTCCAAAAGTGGCACTTCTGGGTCATAGGATACAAATACACATTTTTTTTTTTTATTGATATTGTCAAATAATGCTCAAAAAGGCTGTATCAGTTTATACTACTGAAAGTGTAGAAAAGTGCCTGTTTCGTCCAGGTGCGGTGGCTCATGCCTGTGCGGTGGCTCATGCCTGTAATCCCATCAATTTGGGAGGCGGAGGCCTGTGGATCACCTAAGGTCAGGAGTTTGAGACCACCTTGGCCAACATGGTGAAATCCCATCTCTACTAAAAATACAAAAAATTGGCTGGGCATGGTGGCAGACGCCTGTAATTCCAGCTACTCGGAAGGCTGAGGCAAGATAATCACTTGAACCCAGGAGGCAGAGGTTGAAGCGAGCCGAGATTGTGCCACTGCACTCCAGCCTCGGCAACAAGAGTGAAACTTCGTCTCAAAAAAAGAAAAAAAAAAAGAAAAAGAAAAAGTGCGTGTTTCTCAACGTTTTTGCCAACACTGGAGGTAGTCCATTTTTTAAAGATTTTTACCAGACAACAGGTGGAAAAGGGAATCTCGTTGCTATTTTAAGTCCTTTCTTTTCACTATTATGAAGAGTTCGCTCCTTTTTACTACTCATCAGCCAAAAATATTTTTTCTGTGAATTGTCTTAACATAGCATTTGACCATATTTCAATCAGTTTGTTTGAATGTTTCTTATTGATTTTGTAGAAATTCTTTATATTGTTATATATACTGTGGTAATTCATTTAACTCTAATTGACCAAATAGAAGATTTCTCTCCACATTTATGTAGTAGGGTTTGTTAGTTTTTCCTTATACAGAGATCTTCTTGATTTCACTTCATGATTAGGAAAATCTTCTCCAGGTAATAATTGAGTTTTCTCCCATACATTTTAAATACTTTTTAGTTTACTTTACTTTTCTTTTTTTTTTTTTTTTTTTTTTTGAGACAGAGTCTTGCTCTGTCACCCAGGCTGGAGTGCTGTGGCGTGATCTTGGCTCACCGCAACCTTCACCTCCTGGGTTCAAGCGATTCTCCCACCTCAGCCTCCCGAGTAGCTGGGATTATAGGTGCCCGCCACCACGCCCGGGGAATTTTTTGTATCTTTAGTATTTACTATGTTGGCCAGGCTGGTCTCGAACTCCTGACCTCAAATGATCCACCCACCTCGCCTCCCAAAGTGCTGTGATTACAGGCGTGAGCCACTGCGACTAGCTACTTTTCTTTATATGATGTAAAGTAGGAACTAAATTTTAATTTTCTAACTGGTAGCTAATACCTCCCAAGAAAATGTATTCAATAGCAAGTTCATCCTTTTTCTTCTAAGCTGAAATACCACCTTTATCATATTTCCTAAACCTGTCTTTATTTCACTTCTGGATTCCCTGTTCTTTCCAACAATAATATATTTGTGCATCCAAACCAGCATTGCAATACATGTTTGCTCTACCTTACATCTTACAGGTACCGTACGGTTGAAAGCACAAGCTCTGGAATCAGACTGCCTGGGTAAAAATCGCAGTCATAACACTTCTTAGCTGTGTGATTTTGGGCAAGTCATTAAATCTTCCTTGAGCTTATTTCTCTCATCTGGAAAATGAAGACAACAATGGTACCAGTCTCATAATGCTGTTGTGATGGTTCAGTGAAATAAGACATGCTGAGCATTTGATAGACGACCTGGCTCATTCTAACTGGTGCATTCCTACGTAACTTCAAGTCTGTGCACTTACCATGCGTCACACACTTTGCTTGTGGGTTTTTTTTTTTTTTTTTTTTTTTTTTGAGATGGAGTTTCACTCTTCTTGACCAGGCTGGAGGGCAAAGGCACGATCTCGGCTCACTGCAACCTCTGTCTCCCAGGTTCAAGCAATTCTCCTGTCTCAACCTCCCGAGTAGCTGGGATTCCAGGCATGGCTGGAATATCCATGCCACCAGGCCTGGATAATTTTGTATTTTTATTAGAGACAGGGTTTCTCCATGTTGGTCAGGCTGGTCTCGAACTCCCGACGTCAGGTGATCCTCCCACCTTGGCCTCCCGAAGTGCTGGGATTACAAGCATGAGCCACCGTGCCCAGCCATTTTTGTTTTTTAATCTCCATTTCAAAAAGATAATAAATAAGATTCAGAAATATTAACTAACTTGCCTGATGTGTGATGGGGTGGAACCATGCTTCTAAGTTCTATTTGACTCATTACAAGACATGTGCTCTTTTCATTATATTATTCTCTCCTTAAATAACAAGCACTAGGCAATAGTGGTAATTTGTGACTCAGTTTCTTACATTTTCTAACCATCATATTCTTACTACCCAGAAACCATCGCTTTTGATGCTCTCTTAACTCCCTGGCTTCCATGCTGAGGAAGGATGCCTGTTTCATAGTTGGTTCTCAAAAGGAACTTCCCATACTCTAAGAATTTGGGAAAAACAAACCCTAAAACATAGTAATATATTTTCTACTCTGGTGATTTTCACAACTGTGTCATCCAAAAAGAATATACTGTGTAGGCTGTTGGTCAAAACTTGAAATTATTGTAATTCTACTGAATTTTAGAAATTAGATTCCCGGCAACAGGTTTGTTCAGTGTGACCTTGGTTTGCCCTCTGCTCCGAGTTCCCAGCTCCCCCTACGTCTGCCACCCTCTGTTCTCTTTGGCGATTTGTTGGGCATCCTCCTCACTCAGTTCCAGCACTTCTGGGGTGGTTCCTTCCCAGATCAGGATTCTTCGTGTTGAAAATTCACTAGCTGGTGTTCAGCAACCTAATTTCCTCTTCCTAAACACATGTGAAGATTATATACCTAGCTTGCTTGTGGACAGACCATGGCCTTGTGATGAGTTTTAGCCAGTGGAATGTGGTCAGAAGTAATATCTGCCAATTTCAGGACTGACAATAAAGTATACCACGTGTGATGATTAATTTTATGTGTCAACTTGGCTGTGCCGTGGCACCCAGAAAGGTGGCCAAATATTATTACGGATGTTTCCATGAGGGAGCTTTTGGATGAGATTAACCTTAAAATCAGGGGACTCAGATAGATTACCTTTCATAATGTGGGTGGGCCTCATCCATTAAAGGCCTGGTTGAAACAAGACTGGCCTCCCACAAGCAAGAATTGTGCCAGCAAACAGTCTTCAGACTTGTATTGCAGCATTGGCTCCTCCTTGGACTCCACCTTGCTGGCCCATCCTGCAGATTTTGGACTTGCCGGCTTCTGTAATCACATGACCCAACTCCTTAAAATAAATCTTTTTGTTTCTCTCTATACATACATCCTATTGGTTCTGTGTCTCTGGAGAACCCTAATGCGTGTTGCCATTCTCCATACTGTTTTGTTCTCCATCTACATGGCAAAGATCTCCAAAGGTGATGGAGTCACATGATGGGAAGAGCTTGGAGCCTGAGTCACTGCTGAAAGCACACTGCCATGTAGTGTCATCTGACCAATGTCGGAGTTTTTATGTGCTAGAAATAAACTTGTTGTTGTTAAGTCACTGAGATGTGACCGACTAGAGTTACTTGTCTTAACTACATCACTATTGTCTGGAAAATCCAGTGATGGAGTAACATAGAGACAAGAGAGGCTAGCTCAGCAGATGCGCCAGGGTTTAGTTCCAAGGGGAAACCACAGTAAAAATCAAGGAGGTAATGCGGAAGGGACCCGAGAATGGAGCAAACAGAGGGGGCTTTTGGACCAGAAGCTGGCCTGGTGAGTCAGAGCTTTCCCAGGCACAACAGATACCTGTTTCGCCAAACCAGTTCCAGACTCCAGCTGCCGGTGGGTGTGAGCTGACTGTCTGGTCAGCATCAACTCAGAGGCTGCAAGGGAGTGAGAGACTTGGCTTCTCTGGAGTCAAAGAGGTTGGGAACTGATCCAGTTGATTCAGTAATAATTCTCATGGAAGTGGGAGGAGAGTTGCAGGTAGCTAGCGCAGCAAACTCTCTCCTCTGCTCGAACTCTCTTGCTCCTCTGGTTATATTCATACTTCTCCAAGGATCCCTGCCCCTCTGTTGGTCTTGCAGAGCTCCCAACATCTCCCTCTTGCCTTATTCCTCTGTGATGAGCTGGATTTCTTGCTCACCTGATTTAACTCTCTGGTCTGACCCATAGCTTGTTTTGCCTTCCAGGAATCCAGACGAAAATGGGGGGATGAGGCATTGACTTCAGCCAGGCTCTAGTCTTAGATTTGTCCTTGCTCATTGTAATGGATTGAATAGTGTCCCTCCAAAATTTATGTCCATTCAGAACCTCAAACTGTGACTTTATTTAGAAACAGAGTCTTTACAGATGTAATTAAGAATCTTGAGACAAGATCATCCTGGAAAATTAGGGTGCACCCTACATCCAATGACTGATGTCCTCATGAGAACTGGACAGGACACAGAGACACAGAGAAGAAGGTGATGTGAAGATGCAGCAGAGACTGGAGTGCCAAAGATTGCCGGCCACCACTAGAAGCTAAGGAGAGAGGCATGGAATAGATTCTCCCTCGGAACCTTCAGAAGAAACCAATCCTGCCAACACCTTGATTTCAGATTCCTAGCCTCCAAAACTGCGATAGAATACATTTCTATTGTTTCAAGTCACCCAGATGTGGTCATTTGTTATGGCAGCATCTAGGACACTAATGTACCCCTCAAGACCTTGCTATGGCTCTTGTTTCATATACAGAGCCTGCTGCCTAAGGTTGCACAGTCAGTGAGTGGTAGAACTGGGATTTGAACCTGGTTCTTATGATGCACAAATTAAGACCCTTTTTCCTACCTCTTGAGCTTGAGGCTTGCAAGAGCAAGTTTACATGGGAACACCTGATTAAAGAAGAGAATGGGACAGCTGGGAGCAAAGAACCCCTTGCTGGAAATCAACCGAGACCATTATCCCCTTTATCACAGGGTTACTGGTTAAATATACTTGTTCCTTAATTTCCACCCTTCCTACAAGGAAGAGAGAGAGAGCTGTCTACACCACCGGTTCTATTCAATGAAATAGAAAAACTGTATTCATCACCCAAATTTTTATTTGCTAGCCTCAAATTGCTAAATAATAGAATTCTCCAACTATAATCAAGATGTTTGCTTGGCACAGGTATGGAGAAGATTAGACATCTCCACAGTTGGCTTTGTTTAAAGACAAACATTAGAGTAATGACTCAGAATGTAAAAATCACATTACTTTAAACGATACGAATAGCAGTCAAGGCAAGAACACAATTATCTGTGGTTGGAATCAGAAAGCAGAGATTGACTGTCGCAGCTCAGAACAAGGTTTGTAGTCGTCTGCCCTCCTTCCTTTTCCAGACAATTTAACTGACTGTTAATCAATCAAACATGACCAAGAGCCCAGAAACTGACCCTTGTGTGTTTAAGAGAATACGATGGCATTTCAAGTTAGTTGTGGGAAAAATAGATTATTATTATTATTTTTCAATGAGTCATGTAGGGGCAATTGATTAGCTATCATAATCAATTGGAAAAACATAAGTTCTTATCTCATGTGCGCTTGAATCAGTGTTCTTAGCTGCAGACAACAGAAACCTCCCTAGCTACTGTAAGTGAAAAAGGAAATGATTAAATTACTAAAGGATAGGGTAGCCCTGAAACTCTCTAGGAAAGACAGCAATTGGATCCGAGGACTGTGCAGGCAGGAACAAAGCCCAAATTATAGAACAGGTCAGCTGTAGTGGAAATATTAAAGCTTCCCTTCTAAATACCAGCCTCCACTCACTCTTGTAGCCAGGCAAAGGGTGGTGCCATGAAACTACTGCTATGATTGTGTCTGAAATCTGGAGACCTGTGCCACCACCCTCCACAGAATGGATTTCTGGAGGCCCTTGCTTCTGCTCATCACTGGTTTCTAAATTAAAATTTCACATGGGACTATCTGATTGGTGGAGCCTTGGTCACAGGCCTGTGCCCTCTATGCAAAGGCAGCTGGGACATCCAGTTTCTGGCATCTACTGTGGAGTTAAGTACAAACCAATAAAGTGAGGACATCCTCTATGACACACACACAGGCACACACACACGCGCACACACACACACACACACATACACACGAAGGATGTATCAAAGTTGTTAGCCCACCAAAAAGGTAATACATGTTCATTACAATACTTTAAAATATATTCTAGCCATTGAAGAGTTAAAGAATTAGCTGTATGAAAGGGAAACCTAAACGGACTAGAACAAGATGTGGGTGAATATTGAATCAATCCTGGGATGAGGAAGGACTTTCTGAGCATAAAAGCAATAGAAGTAATCACAATGCAACAGATCCATAGATTTGACTACTTGAAAGACCAATCCTCCTTCCATCAAGCAAACCATGTACAGTGTGACTGATCACCCTCTGGTGTCGTTTGCCCCCTTTAAAATCTGCACATACAAGGCCAAAGTCAATGGAATAAAATCTGCTTGGAAGGTCATCAGGGATCACAAATTTGAGTCCAAAATGACAGGATTTCAGTTCTCTCAAAATTGCCTAAAACTCAGCTCTGATCTACTCCAGAAGAGTATTTATATTTCAAAGGAAGAAGCTTTTTGTTTTTCCCAGTCTCTTAAGAATTGCTCTTACATATTTGGAAAGTTTAATTATTTTTATTGTCCAAATTACTTTCTGTCTTTTAGAGGAACTTAAGTTAATCCATGTCTAGACTTATGAGATTCTTTTAATTAGAAAGAGGAATGATTTGGGTCACAAAGTAGATTCCCCCACCCCCCAGCTCCCTCAGCTCTGTTTACAAGGTTATTGCTGAATGTTTTATTGCTAAAGTGGGTGCAGACGCAGGGCAGTTAAAAAGAATCCTCTTTATTCCTTTTCATTACAGCTACTGGAGAATGTTTGAGTTTGCTTCTTATGGCTAGCTAGGGTCTGACAATTGCTCTTCACTGGCAACACAAAATATATTGCTTTTTGATTTCCTGTCACATTTTAAATGCATCCCTCAGCTAATAATAAGCTGAATCTGCAAAGAAAATGTAGAAAAGAAGAAGAGCAAATCAGGGTCTTGGTACAGAGATGAGCTGATGAGTATGATGCTGGGGGCACTGAGCCAGTGAGCGGTGCAGACTCGGGTGCATCCCTGCTCTGGCTCACTCCAGGGTGAGTGAAGGGAGGAGAAATAGGCCGTGGAAGGCGAGCAGATAAAGAAGCGCTGTCTGAAAAACATTATCTTAATTGTTTTGGGGTTTGTGATTTAGAATTTAGCCAAAGAGAGCACTTGTAAGCAGATATGAAAATTAAAGTCTATTTTTAACCTGTACTTTCCATTCTTTGCCTTCTCATCGCTGTAAACCTTTCAGTGTTCATGTTTCAACCCACAAAACAGTAAAAGTCAGAAAATCTCATTATTGCATTTATGTCAAGTACTTTGATGGGTAACAGAAAAATAATTCTGTTATTTATAACCCTTTCTTTTCTTTTCTTTAGAGATGGGATCTTGCTTTTGCCTAGGCTGGTCTCGAACTCCTGGGTTTAAGCAATCGTCCTGCCTCAGCCTTCTGGGTCACTAGGATTATAGGTATGAGCCCCTTTTTCAAGATGATGGGTGTGGTGGATTGAAGATAGTGCAAATACTTTACCCTTCTTCCTCTTAAATTTAAGCTGGTCTTTGCTTTGACCAATACAAAGTGGTGGAAATTTTTTACTGTAGAACTTTCAACCCTGGGCCTTAAGAGAGCAGCAACTTCTGTTTTCAAGTGCTTGGAATGCTCCCTCAAGGAACCCAGTTGCCGAGCTATGAAAAGCCCAACCAAGTGGAGAGGCCACCTGGAGAACTAAGTTGCTCCCGTTCAGCTTGCAGCAGAGAACCAGCTCCAACTGCCAGCCGTGCGAGTCAGCCATCTCGGACATTCCAGCTTCCCAATGACTGTAACACCAGCTTACCCCATGTGCAACCGAGGAACCACCAGGCTGAACCCAGCCCACCCAAGGAACTGTGAGAAAGAAAATAAAGGTTTCTTGTTAGGTGAAGCCCCTACATTTTGTGGTGTGTGTTTTTTTGTTTTTTGTTGTTGTTTTTGTTTTTGTTTTAAATGGAGCAGTAGTAACCAAGGTAGTGGGCTTCGACAGAATAACTGGAGGACCCTTTGTTTGCTAAGTAGTGTGTCAAATATGCATATATGAGCGTAGAATTCAGAGCAGGCTTAGAGCCAAAGCAATATGGTTTGATGGAGTTGCTTGGGGTGAAAAATCTTGGGGGGAAAAGGAGGAGTCTGAAAGCTGAGAGTGTGTAGAGTTGGGGGAAAGTTAAGGGAGAGAAAGAAAAAGAAATCGATTTTGAGTTTCAAGTGCCCACTCACTCCATCCCCTTCTGTAGCAGGTTAGCAGAGAAGGGGAGTTGGGGAAAGAAACACTAAGTCATTGCTGTGGCAGAGGATAGGTAAAATTCCTCCTCATCTCCTCTACACAATTCTCAGTATAGTCTATATCACTTACAGATGCTTCTGAGCAAGTGTATTCTTTGGGGAAAACTAAAAAGTGATCACTAAGAAGTGACTAAAATATGGGTGAATGGAGGGCAAGTGGACACAGTGACTGCACATGGTTACACGGGGACCAAAGGACAAGAAGGCAAAGCACAGGGCACAGACATCTATGTCATGTTCCATCCTGCCAGCAACCCTCCAAGACAGGCATTGCTATGCTCATTTGACAGATGAGCAAATTGAGGCTTAGACATGTGAAGTGCTGTTTCCAAAGCACGGCAACTTAGAGGTGGCAGCACTGAGATTCACACCCAGGTCCCTCTAATGCCAGTGCTTGAATTCTTTCCACCTTGCCTTGTACCCTGTGCTCCTTCTCATCCTTTACTTTTCAGATAATCAATCTTCAAGACCTAAACAAGGGTTTCACATACCTTATATACCTGGGTTTCTCAAGCCTCTCATTCTCTATAAACGCAATGCCCAAATAATATTTAGATGTGGCCAGACGCGGTGGCTCATGCCTGTAATCTCAGCACTTCGGATGGTCGAGGCTGGTGGATCACCTGAGGTTGGGAGTTTGAGACTAGTCTGATCAACATGAAGAAACCCCGTCTCTACGAAAAATACAAAAAATTAGCCAGGCGTGGTGGTGCATGCCTGTGATCCCAGCTAATCGGGAGCTGAGGCAGGAGAATCGCTTGAACCCAGGAGGCGGAGGTTGCAGTGAGCTGAGATCGTGCCATTGCACTCCAGCCTGGGTAACAAGAGCGAAATTCCTTCTCAAAAATAAATAAATAAAAATAGATACACACACACACACACACACACACACACACACATACATATACATCTATATATGTATATATTTAGATGCTGTTTGAGGATCTGCTTAATGGTTGTGTGTCTGGACTCTGGAGCCAGACTACTTCGGTGCAAAGCTCTGCCCCATCACTTGCTAGCTTTGTAAGACTGGGCAAGTTCCTTGTTCCTTAAACCTTCCATGCCTCTGTTTTCTTCATCTGTTAAATGGGAATAAGGCTTTTAACCTCTTTGGTTTGCTGATAGGTTTCAATGAGTCAATGCCTAAAGTTCTTAGGGCGGTACCCAGCACACAGTAAATGCTACACAAGTATTCACTCTTGTGATTATGTTCCCTGCACTGTTTCATTCCCTGCCTGATGATGGGAAACTATTTTTTTTTTATCAGTTATCTCATTATCCCACAGTATGGTGCTGGTATTCTTGGTTTGGATTGGAAATGAGAGGCAGGGTCTCTTCTCCCTACAATGGTCAAGTTGCCTCCAACAAGTGGAGAGGGAATTCTGTCCCAGGACAGCAACTGTGCAGCCATGCAGAAATCTCCTTAAAACCTCCTTTTTCCCATTCGGATGAAAAGAAATACATTCCTCCCTAATTTAAGGAGACACATACCCCTCAGAAGAACAAATAAACAGGCTTGCTAAACAAGAACTCTCAACTAGAGATTTGTGGTTGATACTAGTTTTCTTTCATTAAAGAAAAAGAGGCAGTGACTTGGGCTGGCATACCTTGCTCATCTGTTTCTGTGAGAAGAAACCAGTATTAGATTCTCAGGCCAAAGTATCAGATGCAATCTGAGGATTTGTCTCAAGAATTTCCCCATAAGAGGAAATGTATAGATAAAAAGTTCCAGAAAAAAATTCATCAAAATATTGAATCAATAATCCAAAATGGATCAACAATATATGTTACATAAGTCATCTTTAAATACAAACACACATAAAACAAGGTTGTATATCGACCAATTGGTGAAATTGTTGTGACCAGAGGCCTGCAGGAACCTAACCTTATAGTTCTAAAAGTAGCAGTTGTCGTCTCTGAGTGATGGGTTGACAGGCAAGCTTAACTTTTTTCTTTATACTTTTCTACCTTTTTAAAATAAAAGACAAGGACATGTGTTGTTCTTACTGTCAATAGAAATAATATAGTCATTTAAAGAAAAGTGATGTAATTGACTCAATATTAACTTGGAATTCATGGACTCCTCCAGAAATCTCAACTCCGGTAATAATCTTTGCTATACCAACAGCTCAACCAAAGACAGTCCATTCACTTATTGGAAGGCTATTTTCATGTTTCTTTCTATTTCCTTGAGGAAAATAACACCAATTTTGTTGGTCTTTTCTCCTAGAGGCGTTTCAACCCTTTCATCATGTTAACATTTCCCATTGGCAACCCCACTATTTATGAAAAAAAAAAATTATTTCTCACTGACTTCCATCAAAGCAGGTTAACTACACTTTGCAATAGACATTTTGACAGTCTGAAATAAAAGCTTGCCGGATCACTTGTATCTGAGAAAGGACAGCATAAGGCATAATGACCAAAAAGGACCCTGGAAGCCTGTGGCGATGGCTCCATCTTTATCCACACCTTCAGGTATGGCTGCAACTCTTACCCAGAGGCAGCTTTAACTTCTATATCACAAGACCTGGGGCCTGGAAGCCAATGATCCTAATCAAATTGTCCTGCCTTAATAACAATAATAATAATAATAATTGTTCTGATTGCTATATCATTAATAATACAAAATAACTATTGTCATATTATTATTACTATTATTACAGTTGATTCTCATTATTCACCATCGTTGTGTTCTATAAAATTCCCATGAACACTGAATTAGCAAATCCTGAACTGCTATTTTTAGGAGAACTACAAGGTTAGGTTCCTGCAGGCCTCTGGTCACAACAATTTCATCAATTGATCAATATACAACCTTTTTTTACGTGTGTTTGTGTTTAAAGATGCCTTATATAATATATATTGTTGATCCATTAACATTCAACTCACAGTCAACAGCAGTAGAACTCATGCCTGAATGAAACTCAGCTAACATATGTTTTTTTCTTTTTCTTTTTTTTTTTTTTTTTTGAGATGGAGTCTCGCTCTGTCACCCAGGCTGGAGTGCAGTGGCCGGATCTCAGCTCACTGCAAGCTCCACCTCCCGGGTTTACACCATTCTCCTGCCTCAGCCTCCCGGGTAGCTGGGACTACAGGCACCCGCCACCTCGCCCGGCTAGCTTTTTCATATTTTTTTTTGGTAGAGACGGGTTTCACCGTGTTAGCCAGGATGGTCTCCATCTCCTGACCTCGTGATCCACCTGTCTCGGCCTCCCAAAGACATATGTTTCTTTCTCCACAACGCATATCACAGCCTTCTTGTGCTGAGGAAGATTTCAGCACTATGCATGGGGGACAGTGTAAAGAGCAAAATTAACAACAAAAAACACGCACAAAAATGTGGAATAATGCGGTGTTAAACAGATCATGAAAAGGACTGTTGTCTACAGTATTGAGACGGGAGAGTTCTCTTGACTCTGTTGCAGGACTTGCAATAGATGTGTAGCTTGTTTATTTGGCTCCTTGTGGGAGGGGGAGCAGACGGTTGAGTGGGTGCAGGAACCAGGGTGAGCACTTTTGGGCTCTGGCCCCACAGCAGCGTTTAGGGGTGTGTTACAATTAATGCTCTTTTAGCTTTGCTGTCCGTAGACAGCTTAAGTGTTAAACAGCTTAGTGAAGAGTCAGTGTGACAGCCTTTTTGGATTCCTGCACACAGTGCATCCTGAATTCTTGTCCGGTGTCCAGGAAGAATTAGGTCACATGAACAGTTTCAAAGATAATGAAAGTGGAGGATTTTATGAAGCAGTAGAAGTGGCTCTCAGAGGAAGGGGAGCAGGAAAGGGGATGGTGCGGAAAGAAGGTGATCTTTCCCTAAGCCAGGCTGTCTACAGCTGTGTTCCTCTTCAAAGCCGGGCCGTCTAAAATTAAGCTGTGTCTATCCATAGACTCCGATACTCAGTTGCTTCTTCTCCTCTCAGTGTTCAACTGCTTGTCTCTCTGCCAGCTGGGGTCTGGGGTTTATATGGGCACAGGATTGGGGAGTGTGGTAGGCCAAAAAAGTAACGCTTGGACAGGATAACAGGGATAACCGTACTCATTTAGAGCTGTGGTTCCAGGCTTGAGGGCGGGGCCTTTACTGGGAAACCACTCTCCTTTACCCAGTATTTCCCTTTTCCTGTTCATATCAGCATGAGAGCTGAAACTAGAAGGCAGAGCATTGCTTTGTTCCACCTCAACTGTGAATGTGCACATGGAGTGACACCAATATTTTGCCACTCTGTGTGTGTCCATGGATGACTTCAAAAGCACTGGGAGTACTATTTTGGGATTACAAATAAATTTTAGGGAGTATGTAAACTCATAAATAAGAAATCTGCAAATAATAAAGATCCACTGCATACGATTTGTGCTAAGATTTATTTCACACTTTCTATAGGGTAAGTGCTATGTCAAGTATTTCATGCACATTTGCTCCTTAAACCTTTACAATAACCCCATTAGGGAAGTGCTATTGTCATTGATAGGGACAGAGGACAGGGAAATTCTAGGCAGACTAGGACGAGTCCCTGGTGAGGGCCCTATCCTCAAGCCTGGAACCACACCACAAAGTGAAAACATACATTCCTGTTTCCCTGCTGAATGTTGCCTTTTCCAAAGCTACCTATGGCCTGCCCCACCCCATCCTGTGGCCATAAAAACCCTAGGCTCTGCCAGCAGAGAGAAGAGGAGAGGAGAAGAGCAGAGGCAGTAGGACATGGGAGACTATGGTTGGACTTCAGAGAGAAGTAGCTTGACTTCAGAGGGATAGCCTGACAGCATAGCTTCAGTGAGGAGTCCGGCTGGAGATGGACAGACTCCAGGGGAAGATTATCTTTCTACTCCATTTCCTTTTCAGCTCCCCTTCCTGCTGAGTGCCACTTTCATCAATAATAAAATCCCCCACATTTAGCATCTTCAATTTGTTCATGCAACCTCATTTCTCCTGGACACCAGACAAGAACTCAGGTGCAGGAGCAAAAGACTGTCACACTGAGTTGTTAACACTTAAGCTGTTCATGGACAGCAAACTAAAAGAGTGCTGACTATTACACTCTTTCTGAGGCTTCCAGGGGTTGCATGCACCCAAATAGATGCTGCCATGTGGCCACACAGAGCTTTGCTCCTGCCAGCACCCAAAAGTGCTTGCCCTGCCTCCTGTACCCACTCACCCGTGCTTCTCCTCCTGCGAAGGGTGGAATGCAGTGGGACTGAGTGAGTGGAGTCCACCCCTGCCATCGCTGAAGCAGCCGGCTAGTTCTAGTGTCCATGGACTCCAGTTCTGGCCACAAAGGAGTCAGGGAATCTTTCCTGCTTCGTCATCACCATTTTATCTATGAAGATACTGAATCTTAAGTAGGCTAAATGACATTATCAAGATGTACAGCTAACACATGGCCAAGCAGGATCCATACCCAGTTGTGGCTGACTCTGAGGACCACGGGCTTATCACTGTGAGACACAGTCCAGCATGGTGGTGTTGGGGATTGGGGTGAGAAGAGGGTTGCCGAAGATCAGTAAATGGGTAACCGCAGGCTATGACCTTCATGCTGAGTGGCAGTGGATATGGCGCAAAGTGCATCAAGGCTTGGAAACAGAGCACTTGGCTTCATATCTCGATTGTATCATTGAGTGAATGTAGCTTTGAGTAAACAGCCTCTCTTTTCATCAGTGTCTTCTTGTGGCCAGCAACAGAAGTGCAACTCAAACATCCTTAAGCAACTCCATTATCCTCCTTAAGTAAGCAGGATAATTAAGAGATAATGGCTGGGCCGGGCGCGGTGGCTCAAGCCTGTAATCCCAGCACTTTGGGAGGCCGAGACGGGCGGATCACGAGGTCAGGAGATCGAGACCATCCTGGCTAATATGGTGCTGCACTCCAGCCTGGGCGACAGAGCAAGACTCCATCTCAAAAAAAAAAAAAAAGAGATAATGGCTGGCTCATATAATCCGGTGAAGAGATCAACATCTAATACTTTGGAAAGGCAGGATCCAAGGCAACTTGAGGAACGTTGTGATTCAGCCATTACCCTTGAATATTTGGGGTTCTTTTTTCTAGAGAATCACCATTAATATGACTCAGTTCCAATCACTCTTACTTGGTGTTCTGGGTTCAAAACTTTAAATAGTGTGAAGGAACTGGCACTTGGAGACCACCTCCAGGGACACTGGTCAGTTTTCAGGGAAGGAATACGTGTTGTTTATTATAAACTGCCTGAGTTTCTTTTTCCTCACTAGCTAAATGGTAGCTAAAGAAAACTCCTTATATTGTCCCTGTAAGGTTGCTAGGAAGATCGAATGAGATTGTGTAAGTGGAAGCAGCCAGCACCAGGGTAGAAAGAGGCTCCTCTTCACCAGACAGCTCCAGGAGACTGGTAGCAGTTGCCTGAGGATTCTGGAGCTGAGACCTGTTACTAATCTTAGTCCTTGGCTGGCCTGGGAGGCAGGGGTGGATGGCTGGAGTGTCTGCTCACATACTTTACTTATGTCATCTCTTGTTCTACCACAGTGCTCTCAAGGCTTCTTTCTCGCCCTTGCTGTTTCCCTCCCCTGATTGAGGAAACTGGCCTCTCTCCACCCCAGAGAAGCACGCCTCAGATTAGTAAACTGGGAACAATTAACTGTGCTTGCTCTGCTGAGCTCCTCCCACTCCCTCTGCTACGCCACACCTTCATTTTATTGGCTTTCTCCCTTAAGTGGGAAGGCAGGTGGTGGTCTCGGGACATCTAGGGCTGAGGAGGTGTATCTAATTCTGTGGTTCAGAATTAGGAAATCCACCTACCTGCAGACATGTTGCTAGTTTTTTTTGTTTTTTTTTTTGAGACAGGGTTTCACTCTGTCACCTGGGCATGATCACGGCTCATTGCAGTCCCAACTTCTCGGGTTCAGGTGATTCTCCCGCCTTAGCCTCCTGAGTAGCTGAAACTAGAGGTGTGTAACACCATGCCTGGCTAATTTAAAAATTTTTTTTGTAGAGACAGGGGTGGTCTTGCCATGCAGCCTAGGCTGGTCTTGAACTCCTGGGTTCAGGTGATCTGACCTCCTGGGCCTCCCAAAGTGCTGGGAGTACAGGCATGAGCCACCATGCTCATCAGTTGCTAGTGTTTATCAGCAATAAAGGCTGTACTTGGGCTCAATCTGCCTGTCTCCTTTGTCTATTCTATTCTATTCTATTCTATTCTATTCTATTCTATTCTATTCTATTCTATTCTATTCTATTATTTTTTGAGACAGAGTCTCAGTCTGTCACCCAAGTTGGAGGGCAGTGGTGCAATCTCGCCTCACTGCAATCTCTGCCTCCTGGGTTCAAGCGATTCTCCTACCTCAGTCTCTGGAGTAGCTGGGATTCTGTAAAACCGCCACCATGCCCAGCTAGTTTTTGTATTTTTAGTAGAGACAGGCTTTCACAATATGGTCAGTTTGGTCTCAAACTCCTGACTTCAAGTGATCTGCCCGCCTTCACCTCCCAAATTGTTGGGATTACAGGCGTAAACCCCCGCACCTGGCCCTTTTGTCTCATTTCTCAATTAGTTCAGAACTTTAGTACCCTGACACAGGACAGGAGCTGATAAAAGCCACTGGAATCTGAAACAGCTGAAATTCCCATCCCTGACATTATCTGAGCTGCCCATTTTTCAAACACATCCAGTTTCCCAGCAAAAAGACATGCTTTGTACGGAAAAGAGTGTGAAAGAAACCACTCACTAGGTCCCAGTCATCATTCAGGCTTGGCTTAGGATTTTTGTTATATTAACTGCATATACCAGGGTTTGGCTTAGCACATCAGGACCACCTGTTTTACTGTCCTCGAGTATGCAGACTTGACAGGGCTCCCTGGTTATGTCAGGGCAAAGTATTATCCAAACAATGACACGGAAGATGATTGCCTGTTGCAAGCTGGGTATATTTTCTTTGTTTTATTTCAGAATGTATTATCAGTCTACCCAGGATACTTTATATTCAGAAGGATCTTCCCAGAAAGCTGTAGGCAACGTTTACATTTTGGTTATGTTTATACAGGACTGGATTTGGAAGTGGCTGAAATGAAGTAAAATCTAAATCTCACTTTTGTTCCTGGCTCTTAGTTTACCTTAAATAAGTGATATGCTGCCTACACAGTAAAAGCATCCAACACAGAACATGAAAGGGAAAGATTGGGCTAGATTTCCAGCAAATTCATCTTCTTTTCAAGCTACTCTTTAAAGTCATTTGTTAATTGCAAACATAAATTTAAAACTGTTACTTTATTTCTTCATTTGCAGTTTGGAAACAAGTTGAACATCTCTGTTCTAGAATAGAAATGAAGGCAGATCTTTCTTACGGAACATTTTAAACTGTCTGTGCATGGTGCTATGCCAGGTGCTTTCATAAATAATGTTCCACTGAACTCCCACAATAACTCTGTGAATTGCATAGTCTTACTTCATTTTACTGATAAAGAAACTGAGGCTCAAACTTATTATGTAACCTGCCCACAGCTGCCCAGTTAGGAATGGGAGAACTGGAAGGAGACTCAAAGTTTCTAAGACCAGGAGTAAAATAAGAATTTTTTTTTTTTTTTTTTTTTTTTTTTTGAGACGGAGTCTCACTCTTTCACCCAGGTTGGAGCGCAGTGGTGCGATCTCAGCTCACTGCAACCTCCACCTCTTGGGTTCAAACAATTCTCTTGCCTCAGCCTCCCAGGTAGCTGAGATTACAGGCACCTGCCACCACACCTGGCTAATTTAAAAAAAATTTTTTTTTTTGAGATGGAGTCTCGCTCTGTCACCCTGGCTGGAGTGCAGTGGTGTGATCTCGACTCACTGCAAGCTCCCCCTCCTGGGTTCATGCCATTCTTCTGCCTCAGCCATCCAAGTAACTGGGACTACAGGCACAAGCCACCATGCCCAGCTCATTTTTTGTATTTTTAGTAGAGACGGGGTTTCACCATGTTACCCAGGATGGTCTCGATCTCCTGACCTCGTGGTCCATCGGCCTTGGCCTCCCAAAGTGCTAGGATTACAGGCGTGAGCCACTGCGCCTGGCCCACACCTGGCTAATTTTTGTATTTTTAGTAGAGAGGGGGGGTTTCACCATGTTGGCCAGGCTGGTCTCGAACTCTTGACCTCAAGTGATCCACCTGCCTCAACCTCCCAATGTGCTAGGATTACAGGCATGAGCCACTGTGCCCAGCCTAAAATAAGAAAATTTTTTAACCCCTTCAAAAGAATGACATATTGGACTACATTTTTAAAAGATACAAAAAACTTTACAAAACACCTTAAGTAAAACAACGTGTCCAGAATCTCCACATTTCAACATGAGGTGCTAGACCATCTATGCAAGACTTACAAAGGATACTTCAAAAAACCTGTTATGTGACATCACAGTGAATGATTTGCAGAGTCGAGATTGAAGATCTTTAGAGAGAGTCACATATGTTTGCATCCGTCTTCCTTCCACGATGATGGGGAGGAGAGGACTGCCTTCCCACCTCAAGCCAAATGTGAGAGTTTGGCATGTACCCTATGGAGTAAAAGAAACACAGGGATTTATATTTGTTCCACTTCTGAAAAATTCTGCAGGCAGGTGGCTGGATGAAGTAGCCAGATGTGGTTAAAGTAGAAAGGCCCATACTGGCAGCAAGCTGTACCTCACTGATGGGAGCCTCCTGGGAGACAAATTAGGAGAATTCAGCTTGGGGTCAGCCTGAACTCCACTTGACTCTCTGGAAGGGTAATGGACCCCAACAGAAGGAGTGGATGGTCAGATGCCTACAGGCTTTGGAGGAATTATAAGTAGCCAGCCAGAGTGGGGAATTCTCCACATTAAGGAAGCTGCAATCACAAGGGGCGTATTCGGAGAATCCCCGAAAGCACCCTAACAAAAGAAAGAATCAGCTTTGGGAATCTCCATACAGTGGAGACAATGCTATGCATTCCAAATCCCAGACACAAAGTCCACATTTTCCAGGTGCCCTTGCAGTTCGGTGGGCCTACATAACTGAGTGACAGCCAATGGGGGATGGGTGGAAGTGAGATGACAGGTGCCTTCCTACCTGGCCTGGCCTTCAAGTAGATCATTCTACAGGATCCTCCATGCCTTTTCTCTTTCCCCACCAACAGTAGAGCAGGAAGACACCACAGGCTGGGTTTTGAATGAGTGTAGCTGAGTCCTGTGTCCTCTTTCCCACTCAAAGACTGATGCATGTTGCCTGTGACAAGGGTGAGAATAAACTTTCACTGTGAAGTCACTCTAATTTGGGGTTATTGTTATTACATTAGTGTGAATCTGATTAATATACTCTGACACCTACCATTGTCAGATTCCATCTGTGACAAACAGCTAAAGCCTTTGCTGCTCCTTAGACCTAGCCCTCCAATCATGGAGAAGTCAGAGGTAGACTGTGTGGGGCCTGCAGAAGAAGAACTAGCAGAGAAAAGAAGCAGCAACTAGCCATGCCCCCTCCCCCAAGGCAGATTTCCAGTGAGGTTGTGAGGAGGAGAGAGCTTAATTAAAATAAGAATATGACAATTTTAATATTACTCTGGGTTAGATATTTGGGCTAGTACAATAAGATCAATCTTGTAATTAAAATGACCAAAAGCTTTTTATTACCTTAAACGTCTGGAGAAAAAATTATGAGAGTAGCTTACACTTTTATCCAGGACAGAAAAGAGCTGGCTCCACAATGAGAGGAAAAATAACGTTTTTATGGCACCCTATAGAATCAAGCTCATGTAACATAAAGGTTAGCATGTTTCGATTGCTTCCAGTTTTTTTGTTATAAATAATGCTTCAGTGAATAATCTTGAATATACATATTTTTATTTTTATAGGCATGTTGAGTATAACTGTATACATTCCTGAAATTGGAACTGCTGGTTCAAATGATATGTCTTGTGTGAAATTTTGATTATTATTGCCACATTGCCTTCCATGAGGTTGCCCTCCAATTCAGCACCCTGTGGTTGTGTGTGAGAGAATTGGTTTCCCCACACTCTCATCATAGAGTTTTATATTAGTTTGCTGAGACTGCTGTAACAAGTTACCACAAATTGGTGGCCTCAAACAATAGAAAGTGATTCTCTCACAGTTCTGGAGGCCAGAAGTCCAAAACTAAGGTGCGAGCAGGGCTGCACTCACACTGGATATTCTAGGGGGAATCTTTCTTTGCCCCTTCCAGCTCCTGGCAGCCGTCATCATTCCTGGGCTTCTTGGGCTTGCGGCTCTGTCACTCCAATCTCTGTCTCTGTCTTCACATGGCTGTGCCCTCTCCTGTGTAATCTCCCTCTGTGCACTCTAAGGAGGACACTGGTCATTGGACTGAGGGCCCACTGCAGCCTCAGACTCCCGGGCTCGGGGGATTTTTCCACCTCAGCCACCAGGCTCAGCTAATTTTTAAAGTTTTCATAAAGACAGGATCTCGCTATGCTGCCCAGGCTGGTCTTAAAGTCCTAGTTTCAAGCAGTCCTTCTGTCTCAGCCTCCCAAAATGCTGAAATTACATGCCTGGCCTCAAGATTCTTATAAGATAACATTCACATGTTCTGGGGATTAGGACATGGACATATCTTTGTGGGAGCCCACCATTCAACACCCTGCAAGCTTATTAAAACTTTTAAAGATCTTTACTAATCTTAAAACTCAAAGATGGTATCTCTGTATACAGTTGACCCTTGAACAATAGGTTTGAACTGCATGAGTCCACTTACACTCAAATTCTCTTCTGCCTCTGCCACTCCTGAGACAGCAGGACCAAGCTGTCCTCTTCCTCCTCCTCCCCAGCCTTCTTAACATGAAGTCTGTGAGGATGAAGACCTTCATGATGATCTACTCCCACTTAATAAAGAGTAAATATATTTTCTCTTCCTTATGATTTTCTTCATAACATTTTCTTTCCTCTAGCTTACTTTATTATAAAAATACAGTATATAATAAATATGCAAAATATGAGTTAATTGACTGTTTATGTTATCAGTAACACTTCCGATCTATAGTAGGCTATTAGTAATTAATTTGGGGGGGAGTCAAAGGTTATATGAGGATTTTCTACCGTGCAGTGCGGCGGCGTCCCTAATGCCCGTATGGTTCAAGGGTCAACTCTAGTTTTATACTCACTTCTTAAAATACTCTTGTCTCTTGAGTTCTGTGACATCCCTCTCTTGGGTTTTCTCTCCTGGCTGCTCCTTCATCACATCTGCTGGTTTCTCCTTAGTCTTCATGTTCCTCCCAAGGGTTTTCTTTTCAGACCTCTTATCTCCTCTGTCCTCATGCTTTGCCTCCATCTGATCTCAACCAGGTCTTAAATACCACATTTATGTGCCCACGCTCCTGCCTTCTCTCTCCTGTTCCAACTTTTCTCCTGCGCTCCACACTCTATCCAAATTCAACAATCCTGCTTGGACGCAGTGCCCTTCTGGGCTATATTGGAGCCAGAGACAAAAGAAGGCATGTGAGCTCCTATATTCCCTTATCCTAATATCCTCAGGTATTTGAAACCAGGTGGAAAAAGGCAATAAAGCTCTACATTAAAAAAAAAAGTAAAGACTATATGTAAAGCCTTGTATTGCCTAACCTATTGACATGTCGTGGTCAATTCTCACAAAAGATTGAGGAGATCTCATGACCTCACGGCCCAGGAAGCTCAAGCTGATAGAAATGATTGTTCCTGTTGTGCAATAATAGAGAGTCATAAAACAAACCAACCCTAGTCTTTCTTTATTTTAAATTTTCATAGTTTGTGCAACATCAATTTTTTTACATTAACTTTGATTTTTAAAACTATTACATTCAAATATTACTTATGTCGGTTACTGAGTTTTGGGTGGCCTCTTGTATTTTGTGTCTAAGGCGAGTACCTCACTGGCTTTACCCCGATCCTGGCCCTGCCTGATATGTTGAAACCAAACTCTTTTTTTTTTTTTGAGACGGAGTCTCGCTCTGTCGCCGGGACTGGAGTGCAGTGGCCGGATCTCAGCTCACTGCAAGCTCCGCCTCCCGGGTTCCCGCCATTCTCCTGCCTCAGCCTCCCGAGTAGCTGGGACTACAGGCGCCCACCACCTCGCCCGGCTAGTTTTTTATATTTTTTTAGTAGAGACGGGGTTTCACCGTGTTAGCCAGGATGGTCTCGATCTCCTGACCTCGTGATCCGCCCGTCTTGGCCTCCCAAAGTGCTGGGATTACAGGCTTGAGCCACCGCGCCCGGCCGAAACCAAACTCTTGATTATTCACCCTACCCTAACCCCAACCTCGAAATTGTTCCTCTTTGTCTCTGTAACTCTTAACTCATTTTTTCAGTTACTCAGGCCAAAACGATTTGAATCATTCTTGACCCCTTGCTTTCTCCATACTCCATATCTAGTCTGTCAGGAGATTTTGTCAGCTCTTCCTTCAAAATTACCCACAGTCTGATCATTCCCTCCACCTCTGCCGCTTTCCACATCATCTAAGCCTTCACTGCCTCTCAGCAGTATCATTGCAAAAGTCTCCTAAATGGTCTTTCTGCCATTACTCTCTAGTCGCTTCTCATCTCGCTCAAAACAGGATCCAAAGCCAGTCTATGTCCTACCAGGCCCTAGACACCCAGCCACCCAGCCATCTCTCTGACTTTGTCTCCTACTCCTTCCACCCCCTGACCCCCATGATGTAGCCCCACTGGCTTCCTTACTATTTTGCAAACATGTCAAGCCTCTCCTGCCTCAGGGCTTTGCCCTTGCTGCTCCTTCTTCCTAAGAAGTGTTCTTACAGATATTTGCATGGCCAGGTAATCTCACTCCATTCAGATCTCTGCTCAAATATTACTTCATGAAAAGGTCTTCTCAACTATTAGTTTCAAAATAATACAATCCCCCCATTCCCATGCTTACTCTATCACCTAGCTTTATTTTCTTCATAATGACCAATGACCACCTCATGTAATATATGCATTCATAGGGTTATTATATTTTTGTCTCTCACTTCCCACTAGATTGTAGACTCTATGAAGGCAGGGGGTTTCTGTTTTCAGTCATATATCCCCTGTGTTTAAGATAAGATCTGGCTTAAAGTAGTATCTTGGAGCTAGTATACTCAAACTTGTCTCCCACCCTAAAGGGTGATTAAATATATTATCTTTTTGTTGTTGTTGAGACAGGATCTCACTCTGTTGCCCAGGCTAGGGTGCACTGGTGCCATTATAGCTCACTACAACCTCAAACTCCTGGGCTCAAGGGTAGCTAGGACTACAGGTGCATGCCACCATGCCCAGCTAGTTTTTAAAATTATTATTATTATTTTTTTTGTAGAAATGGAATCTTCCTATGTTGCCCTGGATGGTCTCAAACTCCTGGCTTCAGGCAATCCTCCCACCTTGACCTCCCAAAGTGCTAGGAGTATAGGCATGAGCCACTGTGCCCAGTTTATATTATCCTGGAATTCAGTTTCCTTGATTGAACTCCTTTCCTGTTTTTTGATGTAATACTTTATTGGCCAGGTACTCATTTGGGTGATTTTTTTTTTTCTTGCTTTAAGACCTGTTCAAGAGTATGTATTCCCAGAGTCTCTCTGTAAGCAAGATCAGGTCTTCCAGGATCTCTCTCGGTCTCCATCTCCATCTCTGTTTATCTCTGTTTCCATCTCTCTCTTACTTAGCACTGCTTCAGGCAATTAATAAAAATCAGATAATAATTTCCTCATTAAATCAGCAAGATGAGCTACAAGTAGACTGACAGGTGGTTGAAAGTCACCCTGGAGAATCATGCTGATTGGTGCCCTATGATATAGAGGTCAAAATGATTTAATTCTTATTATGTGGATGAAAACATTTTCAAACTTGCTTATATCGCTTGTTGATTACTCCACCGAGCCTTGTCGTTAACACATTGGGGAAAATAAATGTAATTCAAAGTCACCTTTACCAAAGAGAAAATAATCCATCAAAAGTAAAAACAAACTTCAAAAGGAAAAAATGAGATAATTTGGGGTGGGGGGGCATATAAATGGCCGTGTCTCAGGCTGTAAAAAACTTCCCTGTGCCCAGGACAGATGGATGCATGACATCCGTGCTAGCATGCAACCCATGCTGGACCCAGTACCATAGAAAGAGGGAAGCTGGCAATCATTGGCCACTTACTCAACAGGCACTATGGAATCCTGAGAGAAGGTAATATTAACATCTCCATTTAACTGATAAGCAAATTGAGATTCACAGAGGTTGGTTAATTGCCCCAGACCACACAGGCTACAGGAGGCTGAGTGCACTTCTCAGTATCCCCCTGGTCTGTCTCAGTGCCATCTAGCACACCCAGCCCGGCACTGAACATATCCCTAGGGGAATCACAAGCAAAGGGAGGATGCTCGTCTTATCCTGAATTAGAGCTTTGCGTTCTAGTTCATTCTGTTTTAGAAAGGATTTGATTCAACCCGTCAAGGAATCAAGGAAAATGGTTGAAAGGGTTGAAAATGTGTGAGGAAAGCAGAAAATCCAATCTATTCATGGTAAAGGAGGGGAAGGGTTGAAACAATGTGTTTACTCAACTTCCTGCGCTAACCATGTTATGTTAGTCCATTCAAGCTGCTATAACAAAGACACCACAAACTGGGTGGCTTATAAACAATAGAAATTTGTTTCTCACAGTCCTGAAGGCTCAGAAGTCCAAGATCAAGTCTGTTCCAAGGGGGAAGGATGGGTCCTACCTCCCAATACCATCACATTGGGAATTGGGTCTCAACTTATGGATATTTTGGGGTGGCACAAAAATTAATTCTATGTCAAATACGTTTCCTGAACCTTCCTGTTCTAAAATAATTTCTTACTCCATAACAAAGGAAAAGGTATGGTGATTGGTTGCTTGATTCAAAATTATAAATAGTTGTATTAAATAATATTCTCCAAAGAGACAGAACCAATACCACATACATAGTATATATACACATATATATGTGTGTGTGTTTATGTGTGTATATATATATAATATACACCAGATAATGATGTTTTGGTCACTGTGGCCTGCATATACAACAGTGGTTCCGTAAGATTATAATAAAGCTGCTCTATACAGGTATATCATTTTTAAGTCTTTTAATATCATATTTTTACTGCACCTTTTTAATGTTGAGCTATGTTTAGATACACAAATACTTACCATTGTGTTACAGTTGCTTACAGTACAGTATTTAGTACTGTAATATTCAGTACTGTGACATGCTGTACAGGTTTGTAGCGTAGGAGCAATGGCCATACCATTTAGCCTAGGAGTGTAGGAGGCTATCCCACCCAGGTTTGTGTAAGTACACTCTGTGATGTTTGCAAAACAACAGAATTGCCTAATGACACATTTTGTAGGATGTATCTCCATCATTAAGCAATGCATGACCTTATATACATGAGAGAAAATTTACTAGAGGAATTGACTCTCATGGTCACAGAGGCTGAGACATCCCATGATAGGTCATCTGCAAGAAGGAGAATGAGGGAAGCTGAAAGTGTGGCTCATTCCAAGCCTGAAAGCCTCAGAACCAGGAAAACTGACGGTGTAAATCTCAGTCCAAAGCCAAAGGTCTGAGAACCCCAGGGGGCCACTGGTGCAAATACCAGAGTGCAGTCCAAATATCAGAGAACCTGGAGTTCTAATGTGTATCAGCTCCAAAAGAGAAGGAGAGAATTCACCTCTCCTCTGCCTTTTTATTCTATCTGGGCTATCAGCCAGTTGGATGATGCCCACTTCCAGCAGGTGAGGGTAGATCTTCCTTACTCAGTCCACTGATTCAAATGCCAGTCTCTTCCAGAAACACCCTCACAGACACACTCAGAAATCATGCTTTATCAGCTATTTGTGTATTCCTTCATCCAGGCAAGTTGATACCTAAAATTAATCATCACAGTGGGCATACAGTTGAACAAAAAAGATCAATTGTCAGGTTTATTCTTTTAGGGCTTCATTGCATTTTAAAATATATCTTCCACTTGCACACTTACAATAGTGAGAGGACAAACATCATTTAAATACTAGTTCTCCATAACATATAAATGACAAGATGAAATTGGAATTATAATGGCATAGGTTACTGTATCCTGTATGTAATTTTGTCATTGTCCTTGTCATACTGTTTTGTAACTACTTCTTGGGTGTTCACCCTATTGATTGTGTCATAACAGCAGTACCCACTTCTTTTTTGTCTCTGTAGTTCCAATGCCATATCCTTTGTTAATTTTGCTTATAATAAATCACAGACATCCATTTGGTTATTAATTAAAGACAAGTTAGACCGCTCAAAAATTTGTTTGTGACTTGGTACCTACCCAAATGGCCATCAATGATAGGCTGGATAAAGAAAATGTGGCACATATACACCATAGAATACTATGCAGCCATAAAAAAGAATGAGTTCATATCCTTTGCAGTGACATGGATGAAGCTGGAAACCATCACCCTCAGCAAACCAACACAGGAACAGAAAACCAAACATTGCATGTTCTCACTCATAAGTGAGAGTTGAACAATGAAAACACATGGATACAGGGAGAGGAATATCACACGCCAGGGCCTGTCAGGATGGGGAACAAGGGGAGAAAGAGCATTAGGACAAATATCTAACGCATGCAGAACTGAAAACCTAGATGATGTGTTGATAGGTGCAGCAAATCACCGTGGCACATGTATACCTGTGTAACAAACCCGCACATTCTGCACATGTATTCCAGAACCTAAAGTAAAATAAAATCAAATTTTAAATAAGTAAGAAAAAATATCTGTTTGTGAACAGGAGTTGAGCCAAGTAAATCAGGATTCTGTCAGTTGCAAAAGGTAGAATCTCAACTCACCTCAAATTGCCTGAAATTAAGAGAACTATGAATCCTATAACTGGGGTAGCTCTCAACATTAAAGCACGTCTTGTAGGAATCACAGAAGCTCCGGAGGCATCTGGAATTGAAACTAGGCCCCAGTGCTTCAGAACTCTACTTCATCTTTATGATACATTTTCTAATCTCTCTTTGCTATTCTCACTTGTTAAAGATGAGATTTCTCTGCCAGGCACAGTGGCTCTGCCTGTAATCCCAGCACTTTGAGGGGCCTAAGCGGGTGGATCATCTGAGGTCAGGAGTTCGAGACTGGCCTGGCCAACATGGTGAAACCCTGTCTCTACTAAAACTACAAAAATTAGCTGAGTGTGGTGGCGGGCACCTGTAATCTCAGTTACTCAGGAGGTTGAGGCAGGAGAATTGCTGGAACCTAGGAGGCGGAGGTTGCGGTGAGCCAAGATCACACCATTGCACTCCAACTCAGCAAGAATCTGTCTCAAAAAAAAAAAAAAAAAAAAAAAAAGGATGAGATTTCTCCATGTGGTAGGGAAGGGGGTGGGCCACCAGCTACTTCAGTTTCATATTTTTTATCTCCTTGTCCCTTCAACTCCAAATGGAGAGATCCCAGAGAAAAGCTGTGCTGGCCCCCGCCTGGTCACTTCCCTATTCTGGAACCATTCTCCATGGCCCAGGGCATGGGAGACAATAGTCTTCCACAGGAAAATGGCTGAGGGATTGGGGTGAGGGGTATCATTTGATTGCAGGGGAGGATCTGTTCCTCTAGCTAGAGGAGATGTGCTAGATGGGCAAGAACAATAAATAGTCACCTCAGAAATGTTTTGCTATTTGGAAAATCTTACATCAGTAGATATTTACCGAGCTTCTGAAGCTTGACGCTGAAGGTTTGGTACAACAAAAGTTCTGGACCCAATGTCTCTCTTCAAGGAGTTCAACAATCAACTGGGGAGGCTCAAAGCCATTCCACCTGCCAGTTTCACCTACTTATCCTCCAGATCCCAGCTCAAATGTCAGAGCTTCCTTAATCTCCCAAAATAGACATGTCCCTTTGAGATATGCTCTTACAGAAATCTGTCCTCCACCCTCTTTTTTTAAGGCAACCTGTATTTGTAACAATTGCCTTTCATGAATACGTTTGTCCCCTCCCACTAGAGTATAAGCCCGTTGAGGTCAAGGCCATGTTGGGATAAACTCTCTATCTTATCCTTAGCACTGAGCACAATTCTTAGAATAAAGGGTGGATGAAATTGCTAAAGATCTCACCATGACTTTCTTATTTGAGGAAGTGTGGAGAGGAAGTAAAGTTAAGAGCCAATTGCTGAGCCTGGGGGAGGGCCCAAATGAAACTGGACAAGAGAATAGAGATGAGGAGGGAGATCTGATTGATTGAGCATCATTCTGGCCAAGTTAGGATAAAGTTTCAATGAAATGAAGAGACGGCAATGTTTGCTGCAGTGAATCAGAAAAGAATAAAAATCTGAAAAATCATACCTCCCCAGGTTTGTTCTAGAAAGGAGAGTTGAGATTCAACCCACTACCATGATCCCGGACCCATATAGGGACTGGTCCTCTATGGGTTAGGAAAAGCTCCCCACATAGAACAAACTTAAGCACTTGGCCTTGAGCTCATCCTACAGATTTGATCTAGGGTCTTTGTAGCCTTTAAGGAAAATGAATAATGTCAAAGCTTCTACTTATTTGCTTTGTTAAAGATCATAAATTTGGATTCCCTTTTGGTGGGTGAAAGGAATGATTATGTCTTTAGCTATGTAAAAGAATACAGTCTTATACTAGAACGGAAAACCTAAAACAATGAGCAAGTAAGCTGGAACTGCTTTACTCCGCTGCACATCAAACCACGTGGACAGCTTTTCAAATATAAGCCATATGCTGGCCCCAATTCAGAACATGCGAGTTAGGCTCTCCACAGGTGCAACTCAATCACTGGAATGTTGTAAAAGCTCCCCAGGTGACTCTAATGTGTAGTCAGGATTGAGAGCTATTGAACTAAAGTGTTTTATTTGAAGTAAAAGCATGGTCTTCTTTGTGGGGGCAGAGATTGTCTGAGACTTTTGGAAGTTGAGGTTCATTTGCATGGGGCTAAAGATGAGGCGTTGGAACTTCAGAGAATATTAGAAAGGAGTCTTTAAACTGATGGAGGAGTGGGCCCTCTGCAACATGATGGCTAGCCTAGGGCTCAGGTGGTAGACAGCCAATATCGAATTCCCCTTCTTGTCCCACTTCTATGCTTGCCCACCATGAAAGAACACAGCCAGTGAACTTTAGGGCTGTATAAGTTTGTTATATAGGTAAATCGCATGTCATGGGGGTTTGGTGTGCAGATTATTTCACCACCCAGGTAATAAGCACAGCACCCAACAGATAGTGTTTTTTTGTTTTGTTTTGTTTTTAAAATGTAATTTAATTTTAAGTTCCAGGATACAAGTGCAGAATGTGCAGATTTGTTATATAGGTAAATGTGTGCCCCAGTGGTTTGCTGCATCTATCAACCCATCACATAGGTATTAAGCCCCACATGCATTAGATGTTTATCCTGATGCTCTCCCTCCCCCCATCACCCTGACAGGCCCCAGTGTATGTTGTTCTCCTCCCTGTGTCCATGTGTTCTCATTGTTCAGCTCTCACTTGTAAGTGAGAATATGTGGTGTTTGGTTTTCTGTTCCTGCATTAGTTTGCTAAGGATAATGGCTTCCAGTTCCATCAATGTCCCTGCAAAGGACATGGTTTCATTCCTTTTTATGATTGCATAGTATTCCATGGTGTATATGTACCATGTTTTCTTTATCCAGTCTATCATTGATTTGGGTTGATTCCACTTCTTTGCATTTGGGTTGATTCCACTTCTTTGCTATTGTGAACAGTGCTGCAATGAACATACATGTGCATGTATCTTTATACTAGAATGATTTATATTCTTTTGGATACATACCTAGTAATGGGATTGCTGGGTCAAATGCTATTTCTGCTTCTAGATCTTCAAAGAATCACCACACTGTCTTCCACAATGGCTGAACTAATTTACATTCCCACCAACAGTATAAAAGCATTTCTCTTTCTCTACAGCTGCACCAGCATCTGTTGTTTCTTGACTTTTTAATAATTGCCGTTCTGACTGGTGTGAGATGGTATGTCATTGCATTTATTTGCATTTCTCTAATGATCAGTGATGTTGAGCTTTTTTCCATATGTTTTTTAGCCACATGAATGTCTTCTTTTGAGAAGTGTCTGTTCATGTTTTTTGCCCAGTTTTTAATGAGGTCTTTTTTTTTTTTTTTTTTTCCAAATTTGTTTACTTTACAATCCTTGTAGATTCCGGATATTAGACCTTTGTCAAATGGATAGATTGCAAAAATTTCCTCCCATTCTGTAGGATGTCTGTTAACTCTGAAGATAGTTTCTTTTGCTGGGCAGAAAACTCTTTAGTTTAATTAGATCCTCTTTGTCAATTTTTCCTTTTGTTGCAATTGCTTTTTATGTTTTCATCATAAAATTTTTGCCTGTGCCTGTGTCCTCAATGGTATTGCCTAGATTTTCTTCTAGGGTTTTTATAGTTTTTTTTTTCTTTTTTTACTATTTTATTTATTTTATTTTTATTTATTATACTTTAAGTTCTAGGGTACATGTGCACAACGTGCAGATTTGTTACATATGTATACATGTGCCATGTTGGTGTGCTGCACCCATTAACTCGTCATTTACATTAGGTATATACCCTAATGCTATCCCTCCCCCCACCCCCTCCCCACAATAGGACCTGGTGTGTGATGTTCCCCTTCCTCTGTCCAAGTGTTCTCATTGTTCAGTTCCCACCTATGAGTGAGAACATGTGGTGTTTGGTTTTCTGTTCTTGTGATAGTTTGCTGAGAATGGTGGTTTCCAGCTGCATCCATGTCCCTACAAAGGACATGAACTCATCCTTTTTCATGGCTGCATAGTATTCCATGGTGTATATGTGCCACATTTTCTTAATCCAGTCTGTCACTGATGGACATTTGGGTTGATTCCAAGTCTTCGCTGTTGTGAATAGTGCCGCAATAAACATACGTGTGCATGTGTCTTTATAGCAGCATGATTTACAATCCTTTGAGTATATACCCAGTAACGGGATCACTGGGGCAAATTGTATTTCTAGTTCTAGATCCTTGAGGAATCGCCACACTGTCTTCCACAATGGTTTAGTTTATACTCCCACCAACAGTGTAAAAGTGTTCCTATTTCTCCACATCCTCTGCAGCACCTGTTGTTTCCTGATTTTTTAATGATTGCCATTCTGACTGGTGTGAGATGGTATCTCATTGTGGTTTTGATTTGCATTTCTCTGATGGCCAGTGATGATGAGCATTTTTTCATGTGTCTGTTGGCTGTATGAAAGTCTTCTTTTGAGAAGTATCTGTTCATATCATTTGCCCACTTTTTGATGGGGTTGTTTGTTTTTTTCTTGTAAATTTGTTTGAGTTCTCTGTAGGTTCTGGATATTAGCCCTTTGTCAGATGAGTGGATTGCAAAAATGTTCTCCCATTCTGTAGGTTGCCTGTTCACTCTGACGGTAGTTTCTTTTGCTGTGCAGAAGCTCTTTAGTTTAATTAGATCCCATTTGTCAATGTTGGCTTTTGTTGTCCATTCATATCCAGCCAAACTAAGTTTCATAAGTGAAGGAGAAATAATATCCTTCACAGACAAGCAAATGCTGAGAGATTTTGTCACCACCAGGCCTACCTTACAAGAGCTCCTGACGGAAGCAGGGGTTTCAATCCTAGTCTCTGATAAAACAGACTTTAAACCATCAAAGATCAAAAGAGACAAAGAAGGCCATTACATAATGGTAAAGGGATCAATTCAACAGGAAGAGCTAACTCTCCTAAATATATATGCACCCAATACAGGAGCTCCCAGATTCATAAAGCAAGTACTTAGAGACCTGCAAAGAGACTTAGACTACCACACAATTATAATAGGAGACTTTAACACCCCATTGTCAATATTAGACAGATCAACGAGACAGAAAATTAACAAGGATATTCAGGACTTGAACTCAACTCTGGACCAAGCAGACCTAATAGACATCTATAGAACTCTCCACCCCAAATCAACAGAATATATATTATTCTCAGCACCACATCAGACTTATTATAAAACTGACCACACAATTGGAAGTAAAACACTCCTCAGCAATGCAAAAGAACAGAAATCATAACAGTCTCTCAGACCACAGTGCAATCAAATTAGAACTCAGGATTAAGAAACTCACTCAAAACCACTCAACTGCATGGAAACTGAACAACCTGCTCCTAAATGACTACTGGGCAAATAATGAAATTAAGGCAGAAATAAATAAGTTCTTTGAAACTAATGAGAACAAAGACACAATGTACCGGAATCTCTTGGACACAGCTAAAGCCATGTTTAGAGGGAAATTTATAGCCCTAAATGCCCACAGGAGACAGTGGGAAAGATCTAAAATCCACACCCTAACGTCACAATTAAAAGAACTAGAGGAGCAAGAGCAAACAAGTTCAAAAGCTAGCAGAAGACAAGAAATAACTAAGATCAGAGCAGAACTGAAGGAGAGAGACAAAAAAAAAAAAAAAAAAAAAAGAAAAAAAAAAAGAAAAAGAAAAAGAAAACCCTTCAAAAACTCAATGAATCCAGGAGTTGGTTTTTTGAAAAGATTAACAAAATAGACCACTAGCCAGACAAATAAAGAATAAAAGAGAGAAGAATCAAATAGACACAATACAAAATGATAAAAGGGATATCACCACTGATCCCACAGAAAAACAAACTACTATCAGACAATACTATAAACACCTCTACACAAATAAGCTAGAAAATCTAGAAGAAATGGATAAATTCCTGGACACATACACCCTCCCAAGACTAAACCAGGAAGAAGTCAAATCCCTGAATAGACCAATAACAAGTTCTGAAATTGAGGCAGTAATTAATAACCTAACAACCAAAAAGTTCAGGACCGGATAGATTCACAGGCAAATTCTACCAGAGATACAAAGAGGAGCTGGTACCATTCCTTCTGAAACTATTCCAAACAATAGAAAAAGAGGGACTCCAGCATCATCCTGATACCAAAACCTGGCAGAGACACAACATAAAAAGAAAATTTCAGGCCAATATTCCTGATTAACATCAATGTGAAAATCCTCAATAAAATATTGCCAAATCGAATTAAGCAGTACATCAAGTCAACTTCATCCTTAGGATGCAAAGCTGGTTTAACATATGCAAATCAATAAACTTAATCCATCACAGAAACAGAACCAATCACAAAAACCACATGATTATCTCAATAGAAGCAGAAAAGGCCTTTGATAAAATTCAACACCCCTTCATGCTAAAAACTCTCAATAAACTAGGTATTGATGGAACATATCTCAAAATAATAAGAGGTATTTATGACAGACCCACAGCCAATATCATACTGAATGGGAAAAAGCTAGAAGCATTCTCTTTGAAAACCGGCACAAGACAAGGATGCTGTCTCTCACCATTCCTATTCAACATAGTATTGGAAGTTCTGGCCAGGGCAATCAGGCAAGAGACAGAAATAAATGCTATTCAAATAGAAAGGGAGGAAGTCAAATTGTCTCCGTTTGCAGATGACATGATTGTATATTTAGAAAACCCCATCATCTCAACCCAAAATCTCCTTAAGCTGATAAGCAACTTCAGCAAAGTCTCAGGATACAAAATCAATGTGCAAAAATCACAAGCATTCCTATACACCAATAATAGACAAGCAGAGGGCCAAATCTTGAGTGAACTCTCATTCACAATTGCTACAAAGAGAATAAAATACCTAGAAATACAACTTACAAGGGATGTGAAGGACCTCTTCAAGGAGAACTACAAACCACTGCTCAAGGAAATAAGAGAGGACACAAACAAATGGAAGAACATTCCATGCTCATGGATAGGAAGAATCAATATCATGAAAATGGCCACACTGCCCAAAGTAATTTATAGGCTCAATGCTATCCCCATTAAGCTAACATTGGCTTTCTTCACAGAATTAGAAAAAAGTACTCTAAATTTCATATGGAACAAAAAAGAGCCTGTATATCCAAGACAATCCTAAGCAAAAGGACCAAAGCTGGAGGCATCATGCTACCTGACTTTAAAGTACACTACAAGGCTACAGTAACCAAAACAGCATGGTTCTGGTACCAAAACAGATATATAGACCAATGGAACAGAACAGAGGCCTCAGAAATAATGCCACATATCTACAGCCATCTGATCTTTGATAAACCTGACAAAAACAAGCAATGGGGAAATGATTCCCTATTTAACAAATGATGTTGGGAAAAACTGGCTAGCGACATGCAGAAAACTGAAACTGGACCCCTTCTTTACACCTTATACAAAAACAAACTCAAGATGGATTAAAGACTTAAACACAAGACCTAAAAGCATAAAAGCCCTAGAAGAAAACCTAGGCAATACCATTCTGGACATAGGCATGGGCAAAGACTTCATTACTAAGACACCAAAAGCAATGGCAACAAAAGCAAAAACTAACAAATGGGATCTAATTAAACCCAAGAGCTTCTGCACAGCAAAAGAAACTATCATCAAAGTGAACGGACAACCTACACAATGAGAGAAGATTTTTGCCATTTGTCCATTTGGCAAATCCAGAATCTTCAAGGAACTTAAATTTACAAGAAAACAACAAATAACCCCATCAAAAATTGGTGAAAGATATGAACAGACAATTCTCAAAAGAAGACATTTATGCGGCCAACAAACATATGAAAAAAAAGCTCATCATCACTGGTCATTAGAGAAACACAAATCAAAACCACAATGAGATATCATCTCATGCCAGTCAGAATGACAATCATCAAAAAATCAGGAAGCAACAGACGCTGGAGAGGATGTGGAGAAATAGGAACACTTTTACACTGTTGGTGGGAATGTAAATTAGTTCAACCACCGTGGAAAACAGTGTGGCAATTCCTCAAGGATCTAGAACCAGAAATACCATTTGATCCAGCAATCTCATTACCGGGTATATACTCAAAGGATTATAAATCATTCTACTATAAAGACACATGCACATATATGTTTATTGCAGCACTATTCACAATAGCAAAGACTTGGAACCAACCCAAATGTCCATCAGTGACAGACTGGATAAAGAAAATGTGGCACATATACACCATGGAATACTATGCAGCCATAAAAAAGAACGAGTTCATGTCCTTTGCAGGGACATGGATGAAGCTGGAAGCCATCATTCTCAGCAAACTAACACAGGAACAGAAAACCAGACACCACATGTTCTCACTCATAAGTGGGAGCTGAACAATGAGAACACATGGACAGAGGGAAGGGAACATCACACACTGGGGCCTGTCAGAGTGGGGGTGGGGCTAGAGGAGAGATAGCATTAGGAGAAATACCTAATGTAGATGATGGGTTGATAGATCCAGCAAACCACCATGTCACATGTATACCTATGTAACAAACCTGCACATTCTGCCCATGTATCCCAGAACTTAAAGTATAATAATAATAAAAAAGTAAATATATTTAATTGATCCCTTCAATGTAAAGATGAATTTTAACAATGAGTTTAAAAGTTATTGTTTTTAAAATATATATTTAGACATATAAATTAAAAGTCATGGCAAAAACCACAATTACTTTTGCACCAACCTAATATTTATATTATGGAGGAATCATTTTTAAATCGGTGTTGGAATTTATCCACAATTATTTCATGATGCCGCTCCAAACAATTTATACTTCTCACCTGCAAACACAGCCACATCTACACACTTGAAAATTTTGGAAACTGAATTTTCTACTGCTTAAAAATTCTCAATTGAGCTTATGATCAGTATTTTTTACTGTGCAAATTATCACTCAATAAAGAAGACTTTTTTTCTAAACAAAAAAATTCCAGTAGGTTTTAAACTCATTTGTTAAAAATATAGATATGAAACACCTTACACTTAGGAAGAACAAATAATTGACATCAGGGAAGATGGAAATTTCCTCTGAATTTCAATAACAACTCTTGCATAATTGATAGGTGTGAATGAAAAATGATTGTTGTGATCTTGGTAAGCAAAGCAAATGATATACTCCTTCTAGTTGGATCCATGTAGCTTTGTGAGGTATCTTTTTCAGCTGTGACAGACATAAAATCAAGTATCAAAATAAGCTGCAATTAGAACCAGACTTCTGATTTGACATAATAGAAAACATTAAATCGAGATTTTCAAAAATAGTGAAGCATATACTGTCAATTTGTTGCCACTAAAATTATAATTATTATTATTACTAATATAAAATAATAGCTATAAATAATATTTTGAGTACAAAAGTTTCATAAATATCATAAACAAAACTATTTTAAATATTTTATTTTTGTGTTATCCTTTAAGAATATCCATATTTTTTCATAATTTATAATGCATATAATGGTACATGCAAGCAACTTATAAATAAGTGAACATATTTGTATCCAGAATAAACCCTCAAAAAGACATTACTGATAGGAATGCCACAATCAGAAAAGTTTCAAGACCACTCACCTAAAAAGATGCCTATCTTTCTTATATCCATGGGCTCACACCTCTGCCCTTCCTCTTCAACACCTTTAGTTTCCCTTGGTGCCTTCTTTATTGCTATTCAAGCATGTACACCTCCATCCTGTCTTGAAATCAAACCCACAAGGACATCCTTGCTTAACCCTGTAACCTCTTCTAGCTGAGATTCCTCCTTTATGTCACCAAATTTCTTGATCAGTGTTCATCAAAACAGTAATGCCTGTTTTGATCGAATAATTGCACTCCACTGCTTTTTTCCCTCACTGCCATTCTCAATATACACAAGCAAGCTCAGACCCTGTCCTTATGACCCTACAATATGACATCAGGCCTCTGAAACTGATAGTTTGGATGTTGCCACAGATCTTAATGCCAAATCCAAAAGTCTTTTTTTGATCCTCCTTGTCCGCAAACAAATGTATTGTCCTTTTAGTTACTTTTAAAAAGTATATTCAAAAAAAATCTTAGTCCCATTTTGCATTACTGAGGAAAATTTAGTTTCTTACCAAATATAGCTGAAAATTTCCAGATGAGTTGATGGCAGTTACCTCTCTCAAGATAATTACACCAGACTGTTCCTTTGAGTACCTCTTGCCATCTTGACACTCTTTCCCAAATATAGACACAGCCCCTTTCCTCATTCCCCATGACTCTGATAACACAAGTTTATTGTAAGGAATTATCACATAGGGCAAGAAAAATTGAACATAATATCAGTCATCAGGAGGAGGTAACGCTCTCTAACTCATTCCATGAGGCCAGCATTATCCTGATACCAAAATCTGGCAGAGACACAACCAAGAAGAAAACTTTAGGCCAATATCCTTGATGAATATAGATGCAAAAATCGTCAGGAAAATACTACTCATCCAAATCCAGCAGCACATCAAAAAGCTAATCCATCATGATCAAGTAGGCTTTATCCCTGGGATGCAAGGTTGGTTTAACATATACAAATGATTAAATGTGATTCATCACATAAATGAACTAAAAACAAAAACCACATGATTATCTCAACAGATGCAGAAAGGGCTTTCAATAAAATTCAACATCTCTTTATGCTAAAAACCCTCAGCAAACTAGGCAATGGAAGAACGTACCTCAAAATAATAAGAGCCATCTATGACAAATCCACAGTTAACATCATACTGAATGGGCAAAAGCTGGAAGCATTCCTCTTGAAAACCAGAACAAGACAAGGATGGCCTCTCCCATCACTCCTATTCAAGATAGTACTGGAGCTCCTGGCCAGAGCAATTTGGCAAGATAAAGAAATAAAAGACACACAAATAAGAGGAGAGGTGTAAGGAAGGGATCCAGCTTCAGCTGTCTAATTATGGCTAGCCAGTTTTCCCAGCATCATTTATTAAATAGGGAATCCTTTCCCCATTTCTTATTTTTGTCAGTTTTGTCAAAGATCAGATGGTTGTAGATGTGTGGTATTATTTCTGAGGGCTCTGTTCTGTTCCATTGGTCTATATCTCTGTTTTGGTACCAGTACCATGTTGTTTTGGTTACTGTAGCCTTATAGTATAATTTGAAGTCAGGTGGCATGATGCCTCCAGCTTTGTTCTTTTGGCTTAGGATTGTCTTGGCAATGTGGGCTCTTTTTTGGTTCCATATGAACTTTAAAGGAGTTTTTTCCAATTCTGTGAAGAAACTCATTGGTAGCTTGATGGGGGTGGCATTGAATCTATAAATTACCGTGGGCAGTATGGCCATTTTCATGATATTGATTCTTCCTATCCATGAGCATGGAATGTTCTTCCATTTGTTTGTGTCCTCTTTTATTTCACTGAGCAGTAGTTTGTAGTTCTCCTTGAAGAGGTCCTGCACATCCCTTGTAAGTTGTGTTCCTAGGTATTTTATTCTCTTTGAAGCAATTGTGAATGGGAGTTCATTCATGATTTGGCTCTCTGTTTGTCTGTTATTGGTGTATAAGAATGCTTGTGGTTTTTGCACATTGATTTTGTATCCTGAGACTTTGCTGAAGTTGCTTATCAGCTTAAGGAGATTTTGGGCTGAGACGATGGGGTTTTCTAAATATACAACCATGTCATCTGCAACTAGGGACAATTTGACTTCTTCTTTTCCTAATTGAATACCCTTTATTTCTTTCTCTCGCCTGATTACCGTAGCCAGAACTTCCAACACTATGTTGAATAGGAGTGGTGAGAGAGGGCATCCCTGTCTTGTGCCAGTTTTCAAAGGGAATTTTTCCAGTTTTTGCCCATTCGGTATGATATTGGCTGTGGGTTTGTCATAAATAGCTCTTATTATTTTGAGATACGTTCTATCAATACCGAATTTATTGAGCGTTTTTAGCATGAAAGGCTGTTGAATTTTGTCAAAGGCCTTCTCTGCATCTATTGAGATGATCATGTGGTTTTTGTCTTTGGTTCTGTTTATATGCTGGATTACGTTTATTGATTTGCGTATGTTGAACCAGCCTTGCATCCCAGGGATGAAGCCCACTTGATCGTGGTGGATAAGCTTTTTGATGTGCTGCTGAATCCAGTTTGCCAGTATTTTATTGAGGATTTTTGCATCAATGTTCATCAGGGATATTGGTCTAGAATTCTCTTTTTTTGTTGTGTCTCTGCCAGGCTTTGGTATCAGGATGATGTTGGCCTCATAAAATGAGTTAGGGAGGATTCCCTCTTTTTCTATTGATTGGAATAGTTTCAGAAGGAGTAGTATCAGCTCCTCGTTGTACCTCTGGTAGAATTTGGCTGTGAATCCATCTGGTCCTGGACTTTTTTTGGTTGGTAGGCTATTAATTACTGCCTCAATTTCAGAGCCTGTTATTGGTCTGTTCAAGGATTCAACTTCTTCCTGGGTTAGCCTTGGGAGAGCATAAGTGTCCAGGAATTTATCCATTTCTTCTAGGTTTTCTAGTTTATTTGCATAGAGGTGTTTATAGTATTCTCTGATGGTAGTTTGTATTTCTGTGGGGTTGGTGGTGATATCTCCTTTATCATTTTTTATTGCATCTAATTTTTTATTGCAAGAATTTTATTGATTCTTCTCTCTTTTCTTCTTCATTAGTCTTGCTAGCGGTCTATAAATTTTGTTGATCTTTTCAAAAAACCAGCTCCTGGATTCATTGATTTTTTGAAGGGTTTTTTGTGTCTCTATCTCCTTCAGTTCTGCTCTGATCTTAGTTATTTCTTGCCTTCTGTGAGCTTTTGAATGTGTTTGCTCTTGCTTCTCTAGTTCTTTTAATTGTGATGTTAGAGTGTCAATTTTAGATCTTTCCTGTTTTTTCTTGTGGGCATTTAGTGCTATAAATTTCCCTCTACATACTGCTTTACATGTGTCCCAGAGATTCTGGTATGTTGTATCTTTGTTCTCATTGGTTTCAAAGAACATCTTTATTTCTGCCTTCATTTCGTTATGTACCCAGTAGTCATTTAGGAGCAGGTTGGTCAGTTTCCATGTAGTTGAGCAGCTTTGATTGAGTTTCTTAATCCTGAATTCTAGTTTGATTGCACTGTGGTCTGAGAGACAGTTTGTTATAATTTCTGTTCTTTTACATTTGCTGAGGAGTGTTTTACTTCCAACTATGTGGTCAATTTTGGAATAAGTGCAATGTGGTGCTGAGAAGAATGTATATTCTGTTGATTTGGGGTGGAGAGTTGTGTAGATGTCTATTAGGTCTGCTTGGTCCAGAGTTGAGTTCAATTCCTGGATATCCTTGTTAACTTTCTGACTCATTAATCTGTCTAATGTTGACAGTGGGGTGTTAAAGTCTCCCATTATTATTATATGGGAGTCTAAGTCTCTCTATAAGTCTCTAAGGACTTGTTTTATGAATCTAGGAGCTCCTGTATTGGGTGCATATATATTTAGAATAGTTAACTCTTCTTGTTGAATTGATCCCTTTACCATTATGTAATGGCCTTCTTTGTCTCTTTTGATCTTTGATGGTTTAAAGTCTGTTTTATCAGAGACTAGGATTGCAACCCCTGATTTTTTGTTTTCGGTTGCTTGGTAGATCTTCCTCCATCCCTTTATTTTGAGCCTATGTGTGTCTCTGCATGTGAGATGGGTATCCTGAATACAGCAAACTGATGCGTCTTGACTCTTTATCCAATTTGCCAGTCTGTGCCCTTTAATTGGGGCATTTAGCCCATTTACACTTAAGGTTAATATTGTTATGTGTGAGTTTGATCCTGTCATTATGATGCTAGCTCATTATTTTGCCCGTTAGTTGAGGCAGTTTCTTCGTAGTGTTGATGATCTTTACAATTTGGTGTGTTTTTGCAGTGGCTAGTACCAGTTTTTCCTTTCCATATTTAGTGCTTCCTTCAGGAGCTCTTGTAAGGCAGGCCTGGTGGTGACAAAATCTCTCAACATTTGCTTGTCTATAAAGGATTTTATATTTCCTTCGCTTATGAAGCTTTATTTGGCTGGATATGAAATTCTGGGTTTAAAATTCTTTTCTTTAAGAATGTTGAATATTAGCCTTGACTCTCTTCTGGCTTGTAGGGTTTCTGCAGAGAGATCTGCTGTTAGTCTGATGGGCTTCCCTTTGTGGGTAACCCAACCTTTCTCTCTGGCTGCCCTTAACATTTTTTCCTTCATTTTAACCTTGGTAAATCTGACAATTATGTGTCTTGGGGTTGCTCTTCTCAAGGAATATCTTTGCGATGTTCCCTGTATTTCCTGAATTTGAATGTTGGCCTTTCTTGCTAGGCTGGGGAAGTTCTCCAAAATAATATCCTGAAGAGTGTTTTCCAAGTTGGTTCCATTCTCCCCATCACTTTCAGGTACACCAGTCAAATGTAGGTTTGGTCTTTTCACATAGTTCCATATTTCTTGGAGGCTTTGTTCATTCCTTTTCATTCTTTTTTCTCTAATCTTGTCTTCACAATGTATTTCATTAAGTTGATCTTCAATGTCTGATATCCTTTCTTCCGCTTGATTGATTCAGTTATTGATACTTGTGTATGCTTTACCAAGTTCTCATGCTGTGTTTTTCAGCTCCATCAGGTCATTTATGTTCTTCTCTAAACTGGTCATTCTAGTTAGCAATTCCTCTAAGCTTTTTTCAAGGTTCTTAGCTTCCTTGCCTTGAATTAGAACATGCTCCTTTAGCTCAGAGGAGTTTGTTATTACCCACTTTCTGAAGCCTACCTCTGTGAATTTGTCAAACTCATTCTCCATCCCGTTTTGTTCCTTTGCTGGTGAGGAGTTGTGAACCTTTGGAGGAGAAGAGGCATTCTGGTTTTCAGAATTTTCAGCCTTTTTGCGCTGGTTTTTCCTCATCTTCATGGATTTATTTTCCTTTGGTCTTTGATATTGGTGACCATCGCATGGGGTTTCTGTATGGACATTCTTTTTGTTGATGTTGATGCTATTCCTTTCTGTTTGTTAGTTTTCCTTCTAACAGGCAAACCCCTCTGCTGCAGATCTGCTGGAGTTTGCTGGGCTTCCACTCCAAACCCTGTTTGCCTGGGTATCACCAGCAGAGGCTGCAGAACAGTAAAGATTGCTGCCTGTTCCTTCTTCTGAAAGCTTTGTCCCAGAGGGGAACCCACCAGATGCCAGCTGGAGCTCTCCTGTATGAGGTGTCTGTCAACCCCTGCTGGGAGGTATCTCCCAGTCAGGAGCCACAGGGGTCAGGTACCCACTTGAGGAGGCAGTCTGTCCCTTAGCAGAACTCGAGTGCTGTGATGGGAGATCTGCTGTTCTCTTCAGAGCTGGCAGGCAGGAATGTTTAATTTTGCTGAAGCTGCACCCATAGCCGCCCCTTCCCCCAGATGCTCTGTCCCAGGGAGACAGGAGTTTTACCTAGAAGTCCCCTACTGGGGCTTCTGCCTTTCTTTCACAGATGCCCTGCCCAGAGAGGAGGAATCTAGAGAGGCAGTCTGGCTGTAGTGGCTTTGCTGACTTGTGGTGGGCTCTGTCCAGTTCAAACTTCCTGGTGGCTTCGTTTACACTGTGAGGGTAAAATCGCCTACTCAAACCTCAGTAATGGTGGATGCCCCTTCCCCCACCAAACTCGAGTGTCCCAGGTGGACTTCAGACTACCGTGCTGGTTGCGAGAATTTCAAGCCAGTGGATCTTAGCTTGCTGGGCTCTGTGGGGGTGGGTCTGCTGAGCTAGACCACTTGGCTCCCTGGCTTCAGCCCCCTTTCCAGGGGAGTAAATGGTTCTGTCTTGCTGGCACTCCAGATGCCACTGGGGTATGAAAAAAAACCTCCTGAAGTTAGCTCAGTATCTACCCAAATGGCTGCCCAGTTTTGTGCTTGAAACCCAGGGCCCTGGTGGCATAGGCACCTTGGGAATCTCCTGGTCTATGGGTTGTGAAGACTGTGGGAAAAGCATAGTATCTGGGCTGGAAGGCACTATTCCTCATGGTACAGTCCCTCATGGCTTCCCTTAGCGAGGGGAGGGAGTTCCCCAACCCTTTGCACTTCCCCGGGTGAGGAGACACTCCACCCTGCTTTGGCTCACCCTCCATGGGCTGCACCCACTGTCTAACCAGTCCCAATGAGATGAGCTGGGTACTTTGGTTGGAAATGCAGAAATCACCTGCCTTCTGCATTGATCTTGCTGAGAGCTGCAGACTGGAGCTGTTCCCATTTGACCGTCTTGCCAGCCACTCTACTTCTCTTAAAAATAACCACTGAGGTTGCATTCCAGTGGCATTTACTTGTCATCACAGAAAAGATTAGCAAACTTGCAGTATTTATATTTTTCATAAAGGAAAAATGAAGAAGATCTTTATGTTTGACTTTGATCTTACCTTGAGATAACCACATTGTATGTGAGGTACTGTGTTAACCTATTGTTGCTGCAATGATAACAAACAGGCTCTCAGTGGTCTCTGGCACAAGCGTGATTTTTTGCTTACCGGTCTGGGGCAACTCTGCTTCCAGCTGTGGGTGATTGGGATTGATGCCAGGTGGCAAGCCTGCTGCATGTATCATATTCCAGAGATCAGGCTAATGCTTACCCAGGGAATATTCTTCTCATGACAGTTGCAGAAGTAAGCAGAGCCAAACCAAATTGGCAATCATATTTCAAGCCTCTGCTCATGCAACAGCCTCTAATATCCCACTGGCCAAAATGAGTCCCACATTAAGCCCAAAGTCAAGGGTGGTAAGAACACTCCACTCACCATGAGTCTATGTCAAGGGTATGGAATTTTATAGCAGAAAAATAAAGAACTGAGATCAATAATTTAGTCCACCACAGGTTCCCAAGTATTTTGTCATCACACCTCATTTCAATAAAGCATATTTATACAAATTCCACTAAAGGAATTTATTTTTGTAGCCTTTCCTCAAATGTGTTCATTTCTTCCCATCAAAGCTCTTGCCCTATCAGGAGTTACACTAACACAGTGTATTAGTATGTTTTCACACTGCTGATAAAGACATACCCAAGACTGGGTAATTTACAAAGAAAAAGAGGTTCAATGGACTCAGTTTTGCATGGCTGAGGAGACCTCACAATCATGGTGGAAGGTGAAAGACACATCTTCTATGGCGGCAGACAAGAGGAAATCAGAGTCAAGCAAAAGGGGAAGCCACCCTCGTGATTCAATTATCTCCCACAGGTCCCTCCCACAACACGTGGGAATTATGGGAGCCACAATTAAAGATGAGATTTGTGTGGGGACACGGTCAAACCATATCACACAGGTAACACAGATGTGTTAGTGTGGCATGTTTTTTCCCCTTTTTAAATGAAAGTCATTTTCTACCGAATTCTACTATTGAATTCTTCTACTGGACACCTTTCCTTAGAGGTTCACACACACAAAAGTAGTCCTTCCTATGTTCATTACTGAAACACAATGCTACAAACTGTCAGGTAAAGCATGCTGGCAATATGTGTGTTTCCCCGTAACAGAATAATAAACCTCCCAAACCAATTAGCTTGTGCCAACTCTAATTTGGTCCATTTTATAGCAGTGGTTTTTTTTTTTTTTTTGTACATCTTCCAACAATATTTTATAACAGATGAATATGTATTTGTTTGTAACAGTATTATTTTCAGTGCATTGTTTTAGCAGTTTTCACCACCATAGGAAAAATGAGTGTTACTTCCAGTGCTGTGTGGCTTGCTTGGTTTCAGTTTTAAGACATCTCATATGGCCATTCTAAATATTTATCATTCAATTTTGTGAAATGTTATAAAGTACTAGATTGATAGCACATGATTTTAAATACTGCTGAAAAGTGGTTGGGGTCATTAAGGTTTTGCCTTGTTGGTTTTTATTGTGGTACAACACATATAAAATTTATCATTTTAACCATTTTTAAGTTTATGGTTCAGCATAAGTACATTATATTGTTGTGCAACCATCACCACAGGCATCTATCTCCAGAACTCTTTTCACCTTGTAAAAATCAAACTCTATATCTGTTAAACAATAACTCCCCATTCTTCCCTCCCCTAGCCTCTGGCAACTGCCATTTTACTTTCTGTCCCAATGATTTTGACGACCTTTAAATACCTCGTATAGGTGGAACCATACAGTATTTTTCTTTTTGTGATTGGCTTATTTTGCTTAGCATAATGTCCTCAAGTTTCACTCGTGTTTAGCATATGTCAGGATTTCCTTCCCTTCTAAAATTAAGTAATATTTTACTGGATGTAGGTACCATATTTTATGTATGTATTCATCTGTGAATGAACACTTGAGATGCTTTCATGTTTTAGCTACTGTGAATAATGCTGTCAGAAACAAGGGTTTACAAATATCTCTTTGATACTCTGCTTTCAATTATTTTGGGTATGTACCCATAAGTTGAATTGATGAATCATATGGTAATTCTATTTTAATCTTTTGAGCGACAACCACACCGTTTTTAACAACAGCTGTAGCATTTTGCATTCCCACCGATAGCACACTGGGCTTCAATTTCTGTACATTCTCTCCAACACTTATTATTTTGTGTGTGTGTGTGTGTGTGTGTGTGTGTGTGTGTGTTTGGGGGGGAGGATAGTAGCTGTCCTAATGGGTGTGAGGTGGTGTCTCTTTGTAGTTTTGATTTGCATTTCTCTAATTATTAGTCACGTCAAGTATCTTTTTATGGGCTTATCGGTCTTTCATATGTCTTCTTTGGAGAAATGTTTATTTAAGTCCTTTGTCCATTTTTGAATTGCGTTTTTAAATTTCTTGTTGTTGAGTTTTAGGAGTTCTCCATACAGTCTGTATATTAATGACTTAGCAGATATATGATTTGAAAATATTTTCTCCCACTCTGTGAGTTGCCTTTTTACCCGATAATGTCTTTTGACGCATAACATTTTTAAACTTTGATGAAGTCCAATTTTCTGTTTTTTAAAAAAATTTCCTGTGCCTTTAGTACCTTACCCAAGGAATCATTGCCAAATCCAATTTCATGAAGTCCTATGCTTTTTTCTAAGAGTTTTATAGTTTTAGGTATTATGTTTAGTCTTCAATTCATTTTTTGTTAATTTTTGTATATAGTGTTAGGTAAGAGTCCAACTGCACTTTTTGCAAGTAGATATCCAGATATCCCAGCATCATTTGTTGAAAAGATTGTCCTTTCGCCATTGAATGGCCTTGGCACTCTTGTCTGAAAATTATTTGATCATGTACAGGAGGGTTTATTTCTGGGCTATCTCTTCCATTGGTCTATATGTCTGTTTTTATGCCAGTGTCACACAATTTGGTTATTATAGCTTTGTAGTAAGTTTTGAAACCAGGAAGTGTGAGTTCTCCAACATTGCTCTTCCATTTCAAGATTGTTTTAGCTATTTGTGGTCTTTGGATATTCCATATGAATTTTAGGATGAGTTTTTCTATTTCTTCAAAAGACAGCATTGAAATTCTGAGAGGGAGTGCATTGTACTGGTAGATCACTTGGATAGTATTGACATCTTAACAAATTAAGTCTTCCAATCTGTGAACATGATATATATTTCCATGTATTTATGTCTTTTCTAATTTCTTTTAGCAATGTTTTGTAGTTTTCTTTGTACAAATCTTTTATCTCCTTGGTTAAGTCAATTCCTATTTTATTTTTTGATGCTATTGTTAATGGAATAGTTTTCATAATTTCTTTTTTGGATTGTTCATTGTTAGTGTATAGAAATGCAACTAATTTTGTATGTTGTCTTTGTATCTAGGTACTTCGCTGGTTTCGTTTATTCTAACAATTTTTTGTGGAATCTTTAAAGTTTTCTACATATAAGATTATATTATCTGTGAATGGAGATAATTTAACTTCTTCCTTTCCAATTTGGATGCTTTTTTTTTTTTTTTTTTTGGAAATAAGTTTTTCTTTCTGCTAAATACAATAGAGAAAACCAACCAAATCAAATATTTTGTTTAATACAATGGATATACTTGGGGGACATTTTTAAAAAATTAAAAAGGAGACAGTACAAATAAATATATTAAGATTAAACAGGCAAGATAAACTAAGATAAAGCAAATATCAAAATAATAAAAAGAATCATATGGACTTTATACAAATAAATTTGAACATTAATATAAAATGAACAATTTCCAAGGAAAATATAATTTTGCATAACTGAGTCAGGAAGAAATAGAAAACCAAAGGGACATATAATAATTAAAGATGCTGAATCTATAATTATATAAAACTCTATTCTACCACCCCTAAAAAAGAAAGATGAGGAGAAAACAGATAAGGGGAAAGTGAAGAACTACCACCAGGTCAAAATGATTTTAATAGCTAGTTCTACCAAATATTGGAACAGGCAAATCCAATCTTATACAAATGCTTCCAGACAGTTCAGACCACCCAAATTGTTCTCAAAGATGACTTAACTTTCTTATCTGAGGAAGAACAATTTTGTTTCTTCTTAATTTCTTGAATTTGCTTTGGTAACTTTTACTTTCTTTTCATACAACATTCAAAGGAGGAGAACGGGCTGGAAAAACATTATTCCTTTATCTAATGGAAGAATGGCCAATAAGAAATCAGAGATACACACACACACACACACACACACACACACACACACTCACACACCCTTCATTTTAAAAGAAGTGTCAATATGGATGCTTTTTATTTCTTTTTCTTGCCTAACTGCTCTGGCTAGAACTTTCAGTACTGTATTGAATAGAAGTGATGAAGGCAGATGTCCCTGATCTTAGAGGAAAAGCTTTTGGTCTTCACTTTTGAGTGTTATGTTCACTGTACATTTTTCTTATGCTACTTTTATTATGTTGAGGTGATTTCCTTCTATTTCTAGTTCGTTGAGGGTTTTTGCCATGAAAGAATGTTGAATTTTGTCAAATTCTTTTTCTGCATCAATTGAGATAATCATTTGGGTTTTTTCCCCTTCATTTTAGTAATATGGTGTATTACATTTATCAATTTTCATATGTTGAACAATCTTCTCATTCCACTTGGACATGGTATATGTTTCTTTTAATATGTTGCTGAGTTCCATTTTCAGGTATTCTGTTGAGAATTTTTGCATCAATGTTCATAAGAAATATTGGCCTGTAGTTTTCTTGTAGTATCTTTGTCTGACTTTGATATTATTGTCGTCATAGGATGAATTAAGAAGTGTTTTCATGTCTTTAATTTTAAGAAAAAGTTTGAGAAGAATTGGTGTTAACTCTTCTTTAAATGTTTAATAGAATTCACCAGTAAAGCCATCAGGTCCTGGGCTCTCTTTGTTGGGATATTTTTAAATTATTGATTTAACCTTCTTACTAATTATAGATCTGTTCAGGTTTCTATTTCTTTGTGATTAGGTCTTGGTAGGTTTGTGTTTCTAGGAATTTGTCCATTTTATCTTGGTTATTCAATTTGCTATAATACAGTTGTTCATATAATCCTTTTTATTTCTATAGAATTATTAGTAAAGTCCCTGGTTTCATTTCTGATTTTAGTAATTTGAGTCTCCTTTTTTTTCTTAGTCAACCTAGCTAAAGGTCTGACAACTTTGTTGATCTATTCAAACAACCCATCTTTGATTTTATTGAGTTTCTCCATTGTTTTTCTATTCTCTATTTAATTTCTCTCTGCATGACTCTTATTTCCTTCCTTCTAGATTTGGGTTTAATTTTTTTCTAGTTTCTTAAGTGGTAAAGTTAGGCTGTTGATTTGAGTTCTGCTTTTTAATATAAGTGTTTATAGCTATACATTTCCTCCTTAGCACTACTTTCTCTGTGTCCCATAGTTTTGGTATGCCATATTTTTGTTTTCATTCATCACTAAGTACTTAAAATTTTCCCTTGTGATTTCTTCTTTAATCCATAAGTTGTTTGAGTGTGTTGTTGGCCAGGGCAGTGGTTCATGCCTGTAATTCCAGCACTTTGGGAGGATTGCTTGAGGCCAGGAGTTTGAGACCAGCCTGCGCAACATAGCAAGACTCTCTCTCTACAAAATATATATATATATATATAAAACCACTCATGGTGGTAGGTGCCAGTGGTCCTAAATACTCAGGAGGCTGAGGTGGCAGGATTGCTTGAGCCCAGGAGTTCAAGGCTGCAGTGAGCTATGATTAAGCCACTGCACTGTATTCCAGCTGTGTGACAGAGTGAGACCTTAACTCAAAAAAAGTATGATGTTCAATTTTGAATAATATAAGTTTTCCCATTTTTCTTCTGTTACTAATTTCTGATTTCATTCACTTGTAGTTGGAAAACATACTTTTTAGATACCTATCATTTAAAATCTATTAAAACTTAATTTCTGTCCTAATATATGGTGTATCCTGAAAAATGTCTCACGTACACTTGAGAAGAATGTGTATTCTGTGGTTGTTGGTTAGTGTTCTGTATACATCTGTTAGATCTAGTTGGTTTATTATGTGTTCAGTTCTCTATTTCTTTACTTATATTCTGTCTAGTTGTTCTGTCCATTATTGACAGTAAGCTATTAACATCCTCAACTATTATTATAAAACTGTCTATCTCTCCCTTCAGTTCTGTCCATTTTTGACAGGAAGCTATTAACATCTTCAACTATTATTGCAAAACTGTCGATTTCTCCCTTCAATTCTGTTCATTTTTGCTTCATATATTTTGATAATTTGTTATTAGGTACAGAAATGCTTATAGTTGCTTCATCTTCTTACTATATTGAACCTTTTACTAACATATAGTGCTCTTCTTTGTCTCTTATCAATTTTTTGATCTGAAGTCTATTTTGTCTTATATAAGTATAGCCACACTTACCCCCTTTTGGTTAGTATTTACATGAAATATCTTTTTCTATCCTTTTATTTTCAATCTATTTCTTTCTTTGCATCTAAAGTGAGTCTCCTGTAGACAGCATATATTTGGATCTTTCAAAAATCCATTTAGCCAATCTGTCTCTTGATTAGAGAATTTAATCCATTCACATTTGAAGTAACTACTGATAACAAGGGACTTACTTCTGTCCTTTTCCTGTTTGTTTTATATATGCGTTATAGCTTTTCTTTTCCCTCATTTTCTGCGATACTATCTTTTTTTGTGTTTGGTTGTACTTTTTGGTAGTAAGATGTTTTACTTCCCTTCTCATTTCACTTTTTGTACATTCTATATCTATTTTCTTTGTCATTACTTTGGGGATATTTAATATCTGCAAGTTATAATGCTCTAATTCAAATGTATACCATCTTAACTTCAATAACATATAAACACTCTGCTCCTTTACAACTCTTTTCCCATCTCTTTTAGTTATTGATGTCATGACATTATCTTTTTATATTGTATGCCCTAAAACATAAACTAATTTTTTTTTACTTCATTGGCCACCTCCTAAAGGATGTAGAAAACAATATGGGGAATTACAAACAAAAGTTACAATAATACTTCCTTTTATAACTGCACATGTATTTACCTTTCTTGGGATCTTTATTTCTTTATAGTGATTCAAGTTACTGTCCAGTGTCCTTTCACTGCACCCTGTAGGATTGCTGCTGCTGAGCTAAGAGATGAAATTGACTGTAATTTACTGTCCTAATCTTCACCTGGAATTTGCAAGCCTTCAGTAGACTCCAGAGTTCCAAAATATTTATTTTGCACAGATTCTGCCAGTGTAATTATTGTCTAGGTGGGATGATAGATTCCAGTGGTTCCTACTCTGCTGTCTCCCCATAACCTTTGTCTGCTTAGCTTTTAAGGGTCTTGCAAATTGTGATGCTTCTAGACTATCAATAACTAATATCTCACCCACAAGATACATTTACAATGAAGATTATCATTTGTAAGAGTGGACATAAACCTATATTTCAGATAGACATTAATATTTTTGAGAAATTTTGGCCGACTTCTAGTCATATATTTCTGTACAGCATTCTTTTACAAATTGTCATGTGACTGATAAAGGGCTTGTACTAGGTAGTCACATAAAAACAGATTTGCCATTTTCTGTGCTTCCTTGTGTTATTAACGTGGTAGAGTTGGTCTATGATTTCTCTGCAACATCTTTTGTTGTTGTTCCACTTGAGAAGGTTGATTTAATTGAAATTTGAGCACACCTCTGTAGATCTACTTCCCCTGGCTGAAACCCATGTGCCTCAAACTGCTGAAAGTGAATTACTTGTGGCTACCACTGTCAGCTCCTCATGGGATTCTTCCACCAGTACACCTCCCATGCTGAGTGTGCAACACAGCTAGCGAATAGGTGACTGAGTGTGGACCACGCTTCTAGTAAATAACAATTGTTCCTACCCAAATCTTATCTTGAATTGTAGCTCCCATAATTCCTCATGGGTCGTGAGAGGGACCTGGTGAGAGGTAACTGAATTACGGGGGTGGGTCTTTCCTGTGCTGTTCTCGTGATAGTGAATAAGTCTCACAAGATCTGATGGTTTTATAAAAGGGAGTTCCCCTGCACACACTCTCTCTTGCCTGCTGCCATGTAAGATTCGACTTTGCTCCTCATTCACCTTCTGCCATGATTGTGAGGCCTCTCAGCCATGTGGAACTGTGAATCCATTCAGCCTCTTTCCTTTATAAATTACCCAGTCTTGGGTATGTCTTTATTAGCGGCATGAGAACAGACTAATACAATAATGAAACCTAATTTCATTTTTGTAAGATAACTACATATAAATAGAACTTCTAATCCTGATCCCACAGTCCTGTTTTGGAGACTGCTAATTCAGGTCAGTAGTTATGCAGTGGTTTAAAAGTTTCTTAATAAAATAGTTTAATTATGTGCTCAAGATTAGGTTCTAGACTGGGCGGGTGGCTCATGCTTATAATCCCAGCAGTTTGGGAGGCTTAGAGGGGAGAATCACTTAAGCCCAGGAATTTGAGACCAGTCTGGGCAACATAGTGAGATTCTGTATCTACAAAAACATTAGAAATCACCTAGGCATGATGGCACATGTCTATAGTCCCACCTACTTGGGAAGCTGAGGTGGGAGGACCACTTGAGCCCAGAAGGTTGAGGCTGCAGTGAGCTGTGATCTCACCACTGCACTCCAGACTGGGTGACAGAGAGAGACCCTGTCTAAAATAAATAAATAAATAAATAAAAGATTAAGTTCTATTAGCAGGGTCAAAAAGGCTGCTCCAAAAGGCCAGCTTCCTACACCAAGAAGCCTGCTTCTCTTTTTCGCTCTCTGCCCCCATGGTAGATTTTCTTCTTGGACTAGCGTCTTCCAGTAAGGTGGGATGTTTTCAGAACAATTCTCATCGTTCAAAACTGCCTTTACCTTTCTTAAGTTTATGTTGTCCTTGTGACCTAAACCATATGTAATCTTTGTAGTCCCATTAAAAAACTTCTGGAAGCTTTTATGTGTGGCTAAAACTTGTGTCTTTGAAAAATGAGCTTTTACTTTTCTTTGCTGATTATGCCAGAACTATCCCCATTGGGCTACTATCAGCTATGGCAGTGTTGAGGGAGCCATTTAAAATTAAAGTCATTTTTTCCTTCCTGAGCTTAATAGATACCTATTTATGCAAAGACAGAGAAAGGATCTTTGCATTTCCAGGAAGTGGGGAAGATCATGAGACTGTAAATATGGTTTGAGGCAGAACGGTGACTAATAGAATTTTGTTCCATTCAGGAAATAAGAAAACAACATGAGGAAGGTAAAGAGCAAATTATGAATAGATTTCTGCTTAATAAAATGTCCAAAGAATTAGACAAGGAACATTAAGCCCCATAAGAAGAAGGAAGAATAATAAGACCTGTTGAAGTCACTGGGAAATAGGCCAGGTTTATCTTTAAGCATCCAGTCTTTTCCTGTTATTGGTAATGATCTCTAATACTTTTACAGCCCTTTGAAATTTACATAGAGCTTTTCTCGTTGGTGGCGTCCTTCTTCTTCCCTGGCTCCTGTAGGCTTTCATCAGATCTGATCTCAGAAATGCATTTGCTTAACTCATTCCTAATAAGCAGCTTCAAATCCTTTTTGGAAGAAGATAAGGTCAAATAAAAAAAATCATTCAAACAAAGGAAAGAATGGATGATAATGTTGAATGTGTGACCTTTCCAGAGGCATTTGTATTTTATCAGAAGATAAGTTAAACAGATGAATCTCTAATTCTACAAGTAAGGCAGCAGGAGAGATTTTTCTGGAGGGAAAGGAAAACATAGCACTTGAAAGTGTCTTATTTTAGATCCCTGAAATAATTTCATATTTAGGGAGCCATTTTGCTTCCTGGCAAAGTATTTCTCTTTCCAGCTCTGCATAGCTGATAGCAAACACTCCTTAGACTGGTTGAATTTAATTTTGAGTCCAAATTTTCAAACCATTAAAAAATATAAAATCTCAGAATTTTAGAGATTTAGGGAATCTTACTGTTATTATGGTGAAACCCCTTATTTTATAGATAAGAAAATTGAGAACAAGAAATTCTAAATCATTCTGATTAGTCAGAGCCGCAAGATCCAAATGCTTTAATAAGAAAACTGAAAATTGGAGGACTAAACGTTTAGTTGACCAAGAAGGTCTCTTGAGATATGTTGTTATTTAGACCCACAGGCCGAGCATAGCATAGTTTTGTTGTTGTTGCTCCGTAAAGGTAACAGAACTATGTCTGAGCCTTAGGAGATGTTACTACTCCAATGCCTATCAACTTGTTATTTTCATCTGTACAATCATTACCTTCTGCCCCTAGGTTAATCAGTATTTCATTATTACTTGCATTAATCTTTTTTTTTTTTTTCCCGAGACAGAGTCTTGCTCTGTCACCCAGGCTGGAGTGCACTTGTGTGATCTTGGCTTACTGCAACCTCTGCCTCCCAGATTCAAGCAATTCTCTTGCCTCAGCCTCCTGAGTAGCTGGGATTACAGGCACGTGCCACCATGCCCGGCTAATTTTTGTATTCTTAGTAGAGACAGGGTTTAACCCTGTTGGCCAGGTTGGTCTCGAACTCTTGACCTCATGATCTACCCGCCTTGACCTCCCAAAGTTCTGGGACTGCAGGCATGAGCCACTGTGCCCAGACCTGCATTAATCTTTTATATTGTAATTATATCATATTTGTGACACTTAATAGGTAGCAGAAAACTAGAAAAGTCAACTGATGCTTTTTAATAATGGATTCTTCCATCACATTAGCAAATACCTCCTTTCTTACAATACGGTATTGTTGAGCTGCTGGACTTCTTGTTAGCTTTACAGCATTGTAGAGTTTATTTTGTTTTATTTTAAGATAGGGTCTTGCTCTGTCACCCAAGCTGCAGTACAGTGGCACAATCGTGGCTCACTGCAGCCTTGACCTCCTGGGCTCAAGTGATCCTCTCACCTCAGCCTCCTGAGTAGCTGGGGCTACAGCCATGCTACCACACTCAGCTAATTTTGTGTGTGCACGTGTGTGTGTGTTTTGTAGAGATGTAGTTTTGCCATTGTGCCCAAGCTGGTCTCAAATTCCTGGGCTCCTGTCATCCTCCCAAAGTGCTGGGATTACAGGCGTGAGCCACTGCATCCGGCCCGTCATAGATGTTTGATGGAAGATCTTGAAAGATCATCTTGTCTAGCCACATCATATTTTCAAATGAGACACAGACCCAAAGGGTTATACCCCTGATTTGCAGCAGAGCTGACATGAGAGCCTGATCCCCTTAATCCAAGTCCAGGTCTCTGTCTGCCATATCACAAGACACCATTCTATCAGCTCAGAAACCTCTGGTGGCTCTGGAAAGACATTTATTCCATATACTTCAAACCTAGGGAATATTGACTAGCATGATGCCTTCAGAATAAATTTCATTCTGGAAGAGGACAGGAGACTTATCAGTTCTTTTCCCCATCTTCAGGAGATCACAGGAAACAATCTTAGATGACATGTTAGTCTCTACAAGTTTGATTTTTCCTTTCAGCGCCCTTTTGTTTTGCTTGGCCTCACGAGGAAGGAAAAAACTTAGCTGAATGATAAAGCTATTAAAATCTTAATTGTCTATTTGTTTAATGTTTTCCTCGGTATTTTCATTTTGTGTTTAACATTCAGAAGCTCATTTTAAGGAGCAAAGGCTACAGGCAAGATTAAGATCAAAGAATTCCTAAGAATACTGACAGAGAAACCAAGATCCTAGTCCTTAGAGTAACTGTTCTTTCTGAGAAAAGCTGATGCCTCATGCTGATTGTAGAAGTTTGTAATTTGCCATGAAAATAGAGCACTTAAAATTCAAAGATTTCCTTGGGTGCATCCACCCTGAATCATCTGGAGGAAAATTGAATAAAAACAAAACCAAAACCAAAAAACCAAATCAAACAGTTAATTGTCCGGATATTTTAGCCACATAATGACAAACATACAGCTATTTGTAAATATCATATGACTGCCTGAATTTTTTACAATCTAGATTTCTAGTCATGGACCCAGTCAAATCTATATTATCATCAAATAACTATTTATTTCTACACAGACTATAATTGAAAATTTAAGCCACAGATTTTGATGATTACTAGCTTAATAAATGAACATAGCTTAGTTGGATATGAAATGGCACAACTCATGTAATCAAAAATTAGTTGAAGGGAAAATATCATGTGAAAGAAAGGGCTGAAGCAATCTAGCCACAACTTTTAATCAGAAGCCAGCATACTGTCAGCATAATGAGATGTATTATATATGTAAATGCTCATTACGATAGTCATTTAAAAAATTTCAGTATAATGGCAGGGTCTCTAGAAAATTAAGCCTTGAGCTCTACTGATTACTATTAGGTGGGAATATTCACACATCACTTTTGGTTTTAAGGATTCACACTCATCTGTCTGGGAGGTTTGCAAAGAAATACCTGGTGCCCTGAAAACAGGAGAAAAAAACCTACTAAAGCAGGAGATTGTACCAAATGAGAAAGGTCTGTTTTTGTTCACATTTATTCATCGGTCTTCAGGTGCTTTACTGCTCATAGCTACTTAACCTCTCATCGCCAGCACCTGGGGCTTGGTTTCCTTTGTTTTTTATTTGCTCACACAAGCAGTAACTACCTTACGTATGTATTATTTGGATGATGAAAATAATTTAATGTAGGTTGACCCAGCCTTGTTAAATGTCATGACCTCAGAGACAAGCCCTGACCAATCAACCCGTATATCAGACACCTTTACTTAATCATCATGTTTAATTGTCTTCAAAACAACCACGGTTATCAAAACTGGTCACCTTAAAAAAACATCCAGTTATGTGTTTACAGTCCATTTCCTCCATGGGGTATAAGCACAATAAGATCAGTTTCCTCGGCCATCCCATTTGCTGCTGAATCCCCAGTGTCTAGGACAGAGTATGGCGCATGAAAGACACCCAAAAAATATGTATTAAGTGAATATTTGAGTGTCTGAAACGCAAGGCCTTAATTAGATCTCTTTCCTCTAGAACGAACACTAAGTTCAAAGTTGCCGTCAAGGGTTACCTGGAAAGAAAGTCCTGTAAGCATAAGACAAACAGAAACATTGGGAAGAAAAATAACCAAAAACCAAGACTGGATAAAATAAGCAGAGTCAGTGCATGAAAGGATGTAAAAAATAAAATTAGCACCAAATGATTTTACAGGTAAATATTCAAAGTACAGCAAAAAGATTAAAAAGTAGAAATAAATTTGAGGGAAAAAAAGTCAGCTATTGGTACAAGGGTTTTAACTGCAGGATTGGGATGCTTCCTGCAATGATCTTTAAGAGTTAGAATCCTGGACAAGTCAGAAGGACAGAGGATAAGAATTTCTGGCACAATAAATAAGAGTTATTGGAAATAGATGGCCCTGATTCAAATCCAAGTTCTCCCATTTTCTTCCATGTGATCCATGGTAAGTCACTTAGTTTCCTCAGCTGTTGGCTTACTCAGTGCAAACTGCTATAACAAAAATACGTTAGACTGGGTAATTTATAAACAACAGAAATTTATTTTTCACAGTTCTGGAGGCTGTGAAGTCCAAGATCAAGGTGCCAGCAGATTTGATTCCTGGCGACAGCCCACTTTCTGATTCATAGATGGGAACTTCCAGCTGCATCCTCACATGATATAAGGACAATGTCTCTCTGGAGCCTCTTTTATAATAGTATTAATCCCTTCTGCCTTCTGCCTTCTTGAAGGCAGAGCCTTCATAACCTAATCATCTCCTAAAGGCTCCATCTTTTCATTTATTTATTTATTTTTTGAGACGGAGTCTCGCTGTCTCCCAGGCTGGGGTGCAGTGGCATGATCTCGGCTCACTGCAAGCTCCGCCTCCTGGGTTCATGCCATTCTCCTGCCTCAGCCTCCCGAGTAACTGGGACTACAGGCGCCCACCACCTTGCCCAGCTAAATTTTTTGTATTTTTAGTAGAGACTGGGTTTCACCGTGTTAGCCAGGATGGGCCCCCTCTTTGAATACCATTACCTTGGGGGTTAGATTTCAATATATGAATTTTAACAAGATGCAAACAATCAGACCATAGTAGCTGTAAAGTCTAGATAATTCTGAGATAAAGCCTAAAGGAGATATAAATGTAAGCATATTTCTCATTGAATGTTCAACACCGTTACCTTTTATTATGTATTTTTCAATTAATAAACAGAGTGCTGGGTTACGCGTGAAGTCAAAGGAGTGGAATTTTGTGTAGAATTTCAGCAGCCACATACAGGTACGTCTTGTGCCATCTCTTTTCCTCACTATTGAACACTTGAGTTTGTATTAGAACCCTACATCTATAATGGAAAAGAAGAATTAATAAGGGTAAGGAGTTCTACTTATAAGCTCTGTACAGAAAAATACAATTCATCACCAAAGGTTCACCTACATCTTGTGCTGTTTTCACCATAATGTCTGGATACTTCATTTTTGACATTTAGCACCTGCAACTGTATCCATTTGCTCCTGGGGCAAATTCTTCCAGTGCAGAGGTCTGTCTTACTCATTGTTATGGACTGAATTCTGTCCTCCAAAGATTCATACGTTGAAACCCCAACCCCCAATATGACTGTTTGGAAACAGGGCCTCTAAAGAAGCAATTAAAGTTAAATGAGTTCATAAAAGTGGGACCCTAATCCAATAGGAATGATGTCCTTATAAGAAGAGCTACCTGGAGTATGCATGCCTATGGGAAAAAGGTCATGTGAGGATACATAAAGAAGGCAGCTGTCTGTAGGCAAGGAGAGAGGATTGAGGAGAAACCAAGCCTGATAGCACCATGATCTTAGACTTCCAGCCTCCAGAACTATGAGAAATAAATTTCCATTGCTGAAACCACTCAGGCTGTGATACTTTGTTATGGCAGCCCTTCAGACTAATACAATCATCTATGGTGAATATGTTAGACTGACACTCAGAATCCCTTCCAACCTCCTTCCTGAGCCTGGTTCTGCACTGCCAGAGAGCTTACAATGTTCCCTTTTAGATATCTGCACTCTCATGTTTACTGCATGACTATTCACAACAGCCAAGAAATGGAATCAACCTAATTGTCTGCCAGTAGATGAATGAATAAAAAATTTGGTATATGTACACACAACGGAATATTCTTCAGCTATAAAAACGAATGAAATCCTGTCACTTGTGGCAACATGGATGCACCTGGAGGACATAATGTTAAGGGGAATAAGCCAGGCACAGAAAGACAAATACCACATGATTTGATGCAAAGGTGGAATCTAAAAAAAGTTGACCTTGCAGAATTAGAGAGTAGAATAGTGGTTACCAGAGTCCAAGGAGGGGAGGCGGTTAAGAGAATGGGGAAAGTTTACAGATACATAGGAAGAAAGAGTTCTAGATTTCTATTGCAGAGTAAGGTGACTATAGCAAATAACAACGCACTGTATATTTCTTTTTTTTAAATTTTATTTCCATAGGTTTTTGGGGAACAGGTGGTATTTGGTTGCATAAATAAATTCTTTAGTGGTAATTTGTGAGCTTTTGGGGCACCCATCTCCCGAGCAGCATACACTGAACCCAATTTGTAGTCTTTTATCCCTTACCTCCTTTCCACCCTTTCTCCCTGAGTCCATTGTGTCATTTTTACACCTTTGCATCCTCACAGCTTAGCTCCCACTTATGAGTGAGAACACACAATGCTTGGTTTTCCATTTTTAGTTACTTCACTTAGAATAGTAGTCTCCAATCCCATACAGGTTGCTGCAAATGCCAATAATTCATTCCTTTTTATGGCTGAGTAGTATTCCATCATACTTTATCCATCATAGTTTCTTTATCCACTTGTTGATTAATGGGCATTTGCATTGTATATTTCAAAACAGCTAAAACAGAAGATCTTGAAAGTTATCACCACAAAAAATGATAAAACTTTGAGGTGATGAACGTGCTAGCTACCTCGGTTGTATCACTTTGTTATGCATACATGTATTGGAACATCACACTGTACCCCACAAATATGTATAATTATTATGTGCAAATAATAAATATTAAAAATCTATAAAATTTAAAAAATAGTTTTCTTCCAGTCTCCAAATATAAATTAAATCTCCCAATTAGATGACCTCATGTAAGATTTCAAAGGTGGGAGAGAGGCAGGGGCCATCGTCAGCTGCTGCAGTTGTTGCTGGAACAAGCACAGTCGTGGAGGTGCTGTGTTTTTCTGCAGCAGCATGGCAATGTCCAGTTCCCAGTTCAGAGGGTATTGGGAAAGTTGCGGTGGTTGAGGTTGCCTCTTGATCAGTAGATGGCAGCTAAGGCAGTGTATCCTCAAAGTCAGCAGTTCTTGATGGCTGTCTTCTGACTCCTCCTCCCCCCGATCATGGTGAAGATAGCAGCTGCCTTGGAGGGCCACCTTGGCAGTGTGATTCTGAGAGTTATTTTTGGAAAGCAAGTCTAGAACTAGCTCCCAAGACTTTCCAACTATCTTGTGTTTAGTGGTCTGGATCAAATTTCTTTCTGTTTAAGAAAGCTAGGGTGGTTTTTGTTTTTTGTAACTGAGCCCTAACTGATACATTCTTCTTTGTGTCCTTGGCATTGAACAAAATGCCTGGAATATTTAAAAGATGAACAAGTGTTTATTGTTGCTGTTTAAACCAGCAGTTCTCAATCTTTGATATGTATCAGTATCACATAGATATTTGTTTCTTCTGGGAACAATTTATTTTGTCACCTGGAAGCAAGGCAGAGAAGACTCTACTCATTGGTATATGTACACACAATGGAATATTCTTCAGCTATAAAAACGAATGAAATCCTGTCACTTGTGGCAACATGGATATACCTGGAGGACATAATGTTAAGGGGAATAAGCCAGGCACAGAAAGACGAATACCACATGATTTCATGCAAAGATGGAATCTAAAAAAGTTGACAAAGCAAAAGAGATACCAGGGAGCCAGCCACAGTGCCGCTTCTGTAGTCTCAGGCTTGGTTTCAAGTAGGTGAGGGTAAGATTGTCCATGGTAATCCTATCATCTGGTGCAGGACAAGGAGTGACCTCATCTAAGAGGGGCTGTTTTATTTTGTATTGAACACTTGATCAGCAGCATCTGATTATATGGCATCTCTCTGCAATACTGAGTATCACCTAGATATTGACACTGTATCCACTTAGAAATCTAACAGAGTCCAAAGTCTCAAGCTCATTGAAATAGACTAGGCCCCTAGTCGTCATATTTTTATCAAGCTCTCTAGATGATTCTAATACTCACCAAAGTTTGAGAAGCACTGGTTTAAACATTCACTGAGGCCTACCAAGGACCAGGCATGCTTCTAAGCACTTGACTCTCAGTGTTTTATTTAATTCTGATAATAACCTTATAAGGCAGGAAGCATTATTATCCACGTCTTATATAAGAGAAAACTGAGGTGTAAAGAGCCTTAGAAAAATACCCAGGATCACACAACTGGTAAGATCTTGGGTCTCTGCCTCTGTCTGTTTTGCATTTCTATAAAAGAATAGCTGAGACTGGGTAATTTATTAAAAAAAAAAAAAAAAAAAAAAGGTTAGGCCAGGCACAGTGGCTCACACCTATAATCCTAGCATTTTGGGAGGCCAAGGCGGGTGGATCACCTGAAGTCAGGAGTTCAAGACCAGCCTGGCCAACACAGTGAAACTCTGTCTCTACAAAAATACAAAAATTAGCTGGGCATGATGGTGGGTTCCTGTAATCCCAGCTACTTAGGAGGCTGAGTGGGGAGAATCACGTGAACCTGGGAGGCAGAGGTTGTAGTGAGCCGAGATCACGCCATTGCACTCCAGCTTGGACGACATAATGAAACTCCACCTAAAAACGATAAAAAATAAAAAAATAAAAAAAGTTTTATTTGACTCACAATTTTGATGGCTAGAAAGTCCAAGATTGGACATCTGCATTTGGTGAAGACCTCGTGAAGGGGAACTGGGATGTGCAGAGATCACATGGCAACAGAGGAAGCAACAAGCAACTTTCATGAGAACCAATAAAGAGAGAACTCACTCATCCCCAAGGGAGGGTATTAATCTCCTCATGAAGGATCAGAGCCAAGACCCAGACTCCTCCCCATTTAGGCTCCACCTCTAACACTGGGGATCAAATTTCAACATGAGGTTTGGAGGGGATAAGCATCTATATCCTAGCCGCATCTAACCTGTGTCTACCTGTCCATAAGCTCCAAGCTCATGATCACTATACCCTTCTGCTTGAATCATCTCCACTCTTTGCAGAGCCTAGAAATGTATCTCGTTTACATCTAAATCAAATTCCTCCAAATAATTTTTTTAAACATAACAATATCCCAGTCTCTCTGACAAGGTCATTTAGTTACTAAAGAAAAAAGTTGGACTCATAACTGTCCTTCCAAGGAAACAAGAGTCTCTTGGATAAATGCAAAGGTACTTCAAAGTCTAATAAGACCTATTTAAATCAAGAAATAGCTTGAAGAAATAATTGCTCTCCGATACAAAACTAACAATTCTCTGAATTTTATTATTATCTTTGAAGTGAGAAATAGCAAAACTGACCCTTAGGTCTATCCATTTATTAGAGAAAATATTATATTTTTTCAAAAAGAATAGCTCAAAATAGTATTATCAAGCTGCAAAGTCTCACATTCTTTTCTCCTTATTAATCATGTTTCTGACATTTTTAAGATTGCATCTCTAAGATGTAATGAAATCTTATTATTCTTCTAATATCTAGAAATTAATAATGTAGAGGAAGATATTAGATGTCCAGAGGAAGTTTTTACAGAGATACGCAGAATGCACAATGGAAAAAGGGAAATAGTCTCCTCTTTTAAACTTTATAAGCTTTTCAGTCAATAGAAGTTATCAAATTTAAATATCGTCATTGTTAGAAAGGAGGAGTTCTGAAAACTTTGGAATTGTCAATCTAATCGCCAGTTGGGCTTATTGGAGAAAAGTAAAACCTGAACATTTGTGAGGCAAAAATTACTCTATTTGTCCCAGAGAAGAAATGTGAACAAGTGGCATTCAAATCCCAGCTGTTATTCTGGACTTTATTGTGACTTTTGACAAGTTATCTACCTTTCAGGTGTCCATTTTCTAGTCTGTAAAAATCAGAGAAAATAACCACTACCTTGTGAGGTGTTACAGGTGTTAAATGAGATACATTAGTTTCTTTCTGTGGATGTGTGCAGGGAAGGGAGGGTGGGGGGTGGGGAGGGGGAAGAAATTAAGAAAAGAAAAGAAAAGAAAAGACACAGTAACAAGTCACCCACACCAAGATAGTAGAAAATCAACAAACTGTCAGAAAATTTGGCTTTGAACTTGAAACTCTGCCTCCATCTTGTTGTGTGACTCAAAGCAATTCTCTTAATTTTACCCTTGGAAAGAACACATTTCACTCTTGTCAAAAGGAGATGAAATTTTTGACTTCCCAGTTTGTTCTAATTTTGATGGTTCTTGTTTCAGGAAAGTAAAAATAATTCTTAAAATTTATTTAAAATGTTACATGTTTACTCACCCTGAAAACCAAAAAATGTACTTTTTAAGCATCCACATTTCCTGTCCTCTTTCTTTATTTGTATTGTCAAGTGAAGTTGTTCCAGCGAATGAGTCAGTTGAGATGGAAACATTTGTTTATCTGATGTAATGTGTCAGTGGTGTGCTTTTAAAGTGTTTCTAGTATGCGTTGACAGTAGGTAACGTCATTAAAAAATGCTCTGACAAAAATGCTAGCGGTAAATCACCGCTGCCCTTCCCCTTCTCCCCAGGCGCTGCAGTTTCATTTTGCCACCTTTCCTTTTCCTTAACAAAAGTGCTATCTGACATATATTTTATGTGTAGTTCCGTGAACTAAACTTCATTTTGTTTGGAGAATCTGGAAAGAATCTCACACTTTGTTTGAGGCTCTACACAAAAAACCACTGGATTGAAATTCCTGCGGGGGGCATTCTGGAAGGGTCTTTGGACCCTGCTCAAGAAGTCAGTCCCCAAGAGTGGAGTCTAATTCAGCAGAGAAGTCACGGACAGAAGAACCACACAGCAGGGCAGAGAGCCACAGAGCCCCATCAAACCGAAAATCAAAATGGAAGTGTTGTAGAGAGAGTCCAGATGTGTGGGAGATGAAGAGAGGGGCCACAGTAAAATAAGACTCTGGGATGAAGGTATGACCAGGACAAGGGCCAGGTATGACCAGGTAGAGGGCTATGTCATGAACCTGTTGTATCTGTTGGGATGGTTAATATTGTGTGTCAATTTGGCTAGGCTGTGGCACCCAGTTGTTTGGTCAAACAGTAATCTAGGTGTTGCTATAAAGGTATTTTTGTAGATGTGAAAAACATTTAAAGTCAGTTGACTTCAAGTGAAACAAATGACCCTCCATAATGTGGGTGGGCCTCATCCAATCAGTTGAGGGCCTTAACAGCAAAAACTGAAGTTTTCTAGAGAAGAAGGAATTCCTCCTCAAAGCTGGAACATAGTGATTCTGCCTGAGTTTTCAGCCTGCTGGTCTGTCCTGTGGATTTCAGATTCAAGACTGCAATATCAACTTTTTTTTACTGAACGTTCAGCTTGCTGGTCTGCTCTGTAGACTTTGGGCTTGCTAGCCTCCCCAGTCACATGAGCCAAATCCTTAAAATTTCTCTCCTCTCTCTTCTCTCTCTCTCGTTCTCTCTCTCTCTCTCTCTGTGTGTGTGTGGTGTGTGTGTGTGTGTGTGTGTGTGTGTGTGTGTGCATTCTCCTATTTGTTCAACTCCTCTTGGGAATTTTGAGTGATACACCTCTCGTCACTTTTCGTTTCCAGGGCAAGGCTTGGAAGACTGCTGGTCTGGAAAGTCATGCTTAAAGTTGCAAGAACCCAGCCAAACACTCCCCTCCTGGGGAAAATTGGAAATGGGTTTTCTTTTCTTCAACCAGCACATCTTCAGTACTTGTTACCTTCCAGGCAACATAGTAGGTACTAGGTTGGGTTCCCCCAGAAGCAGATGATAAAATAAGAATTTGACCACAAAGAGTATATTAGGTAGGGGTAATTCTAGGAAACACTGGTAAGAGAGTGGGGAAATGAGACAGGGAAGGGAAGGAAGACATAACAGCGCATGTTAACAAGAAGGGTATGGCTGTGGGCCACTGGATTCAGTGTCACTAGGACTTGTGAAAGACTGCATGGGAGCCTACAACTGTATGCCTGGAGTGTACTGAAAACCAAGGATGAAAATGGTGCATTCATTTTCTGGATGTTGCATTGTTAAAACCTTTTTATATTATAATAACCACAGGCATATTTTGGAATACATATATAGTCTCATAAATGTTTTAGATAAAGCATGAGAATACAAGGAAATTTTGAGATGAGAACTATTGTCTTAGTGCAGTCTTTGTCTTTTTTCTTCTCTCTTCTCCTTTGTATCAAACACTTAATTCAGTGTCCTGTTTAAAAGGATTCTCCTTGCTAAGACATCCCCTTTGTTCCAGGGTCCATGGTCTTGCTCTGTCCACTACGTGGAGTTTGTTTTAGGATTAAGTCTTGGTAACAGGCTTTTGGTCCCTGCCCTATTCCCATTTCTTGTTCATGGCATCTATAGTGGGCCTGTCAGTTATGCAGTAGAGCTCCTTGCTGTGCCTGCGTGTTGGCTCTGCTCCCAAATTACTGGGCCTCTTACATTTCCAGGCCTATAACTTGATCCCGATTCCCATCTGTGTCCATATGGACAACTTGCTAACTTCCATAATGGATGGAGACAGTCTTCAATTTGATCTCAAGGACCAATATTGCAGCTGTTCTACTCTTATTACATATGCTTGTCTTGTACATATTGCTAGGCCTTCAAGAAAACTAGAAGAACAAAAAAGATAAAAAAAGATGGCAAAAGGCATGTAAGTTTCGCAGGTGGCAATGGAGGAAAGCCCAAAATAAGAAAGAACCATGAAAAAGAAAACATTCTGGAGTAGAAATGTAAGAGAGAGAGAGAGAGAGAGAGAGAGAGAGAGAGAGAGAGAGAGAGAGAGAGACAGTGAGAGAGTGCACGTGCAATTATGTATATGTTAGGTGTAGTTTGGAGGAGCTGAGAAGAGAGCAGTGATCAGAGAATTGAGGAGAAAATAGGCCAAGTGAATCCTGCTCTACTGTTAGCTGAAACCTAGAGGAAGTGCCTAGAGAAACTAGAACATCACTTTTTATCTGTAATCCTCTGTTGCCCCAAGTTGTACAGATTGTATTAGAGAATAGACTATTTCTGATGTTCATTTCTTTTGTACAACTCAACAGAGGGGATAATCTCAAATTCCAGTAGAGTGACTCACAGATATAGGGAGGCCTTAGTTGAAAGCAATTTATGAGCAAGTTGCTTTCTTCACAAGTCATCAATTTGTCTTTTTTTACAATGACATTTGCAAATGTTCTGCTCCTGTCATGTAATCTGCTACTCTTATTTTGCAATGGGTCAACCTTATTTATGTTTACCTTTTAAAATGTCACCATGATACTAAGCAAATGCCACCTAGACAAGTACTATAATTTAGATTCTCAGTCTAAACCACACACAACCAACTCAGTGAATGGCAAGTAATCTGGATATTGTCTAACTCTCAAGCAGTCTATCTGTGGCCCAAATATCATTCACAGGGGTTCATATCCCAGCACCACTCTCACATGGAAGTCATTTTGGACATCATGGCAGAAGCAAGCAGACATTCTTCTACTCCTTCATCTCTCTCCCAGGATTGAGGATGAAACACCAGATCAACTCTTGCCCGATTCTCTTGTAACTAGGGGTGATCATGTGACAAATCTTCAGGCAGTAAGATATATGGGGAAGTCTTCCCAGGAGCTTCTTGGAAAAAATATTCTGTACTCAAACAGAAATGTATGCATAGTCATTGAGAACTTTTAAAATTTTTCTCCCTTCTTTCCTGCCTTTCTTTTATTTTTAATTTTACTTTAAGCTCCAGGATACCTGTGCAGAGTGTGCAGGTTTGTTACATAGGTATACATGTGCCATGGTGGTTTGCTGCACCTATCAACCCATCATCTAGGTTTTAAGTCCTGCATGCATTAGGTACTTGTCCTAATGCTCTCCCTTCTCTAACCCCCACCCCACAAAGGCCCCAATGTGTGTTGTTCCCCTCGCTGTGTCCATGTGTTCTCATTGTTCAACTCCCCCTTATGAGTAAGAACTTGCGGTGTTTGGTTTTCTGTTCCTGTGTTAGTTTGCTGAGAATGATGGCTTCCAACTTTATCTTCTTTCCTGCCTTTCAAGACAGAGGTAGGACAGATATTTGAAACTGCAGCAGCTAGCTGGAGACTGTGGCTATAAGCCAGGAAGGGAAAGTCAATAGGCTAAGGGTGGTAAAATGGAAAAAATGGAAAATGCTTAGAAACTTGACATTTCTGATACCCTGAACCAACCTTGGGACTCTCCTCCAGACTTGTTGGTAATAATAAAGATCTTATTATTTAAACCACAGTTAGGTTTTCTCCTGTAAGTTTTCCCTTTTGCATAGGGTCAACACGGTCCCTGAGATTACTCATGGAGCCAGTAGCCCAGTCCTCTCCATTCACATAAAATTGTCTGGGACCACAGGAATGGAAGATGGTAAAGTGGAGGAGGATCGCATAGTCTGATACCCAGTCTAGACTCAGAAACAAGGTATGACTGCCTTGGTAATGAGAGGTGGCAATCAGAAGCAGAAGGGGCTTTTTTTTTTTTTTCCCCCATGAAGGTCTTTGTGAACCTTGGGGTTTAAACACCTTTGGTGCTTTGTTAGCACCCAGAAAAGCACCCTGGACAGTGGCTTGAGGGCATCAGACATCACCAAGGCATGCAGAGCAGAAGATCATGAGCCAATTTCTTTTTAAGCACACATGTGTTACTTCCTGAGGACTCCTGGAAGTAATGTGAAGAGACTCTGAAGAGGGGCCTGGGGTCCTGTGCCAGCACATGGGGCTAAGTATCCAGTGACTGGTAATTGACATCAATATGACCTCATTTGTTCCCAGAGACAGTGAGGCCTGTGACATGTGTGATGCACACAACATGCATCATGATTTTTATTTATTCTAAGTTCCTGACAACATACAGTTGAATTTATTCTACAGACATGGCATGTTAAAAGCAGTCTCTTTCTAAAACAACAGTGGAAAGTATTTTTCACTGTAGATGGTACAGTTTATACAAGCCACCCTCATGTGAATAAAGTAAATATATGTTTCAGTATACCCTTGAGGGGTGCTTCAATTTTGAGTTAGGCTGGCAGGTTGTTTTCAACATGTTCCACAACCTTGCCATGTGATACCACTAGTTAGTGGTTTTCAAATGCATCCTCTGCCCTTCCCCAGTAAAATCTGGCACAGCATTATATGAAGAATAGGTCAAACCAAGCAGGTATGAGAAAGGCAGGGTTGGGACCAGAGTCCTACAAATGTTGGCCCAGAAGTACCTCTGTCCTAAATTTGAGAGAATTTTGAGATTTCCCTCTGCATCTATTTTAGTTTTGTCTCTGTTTATATAGTTTTAAGTACTCAGATAAAATTTCACCCCCTCTTGCTATTCATCTGTTAGTCACTCTGAAATGTCAGAAATAGAGGGTTTTCCCATTCTCTGCCCACCTTGGGTACAGTAAGGATTTTCTGTTTTTAAAAATTTATTTATTATACTTCAAGTTCTGGGATACATGTGCAGAACATGGTAGGTTTGTTACATAGGTATACATGTACCATGGTGGTTTGCTGCACCCATCAACCTGTCATCTAGGTTTTAAGCCCCGCATACATTAGGTATTTGTCCTAATCCTCTCCCTCCCCTTGCCCCTGCACCCGCTAACAGGCCCTGGTGTGTGATGTTCTGTTCCCTGTGTCCATGTGTTCTCATGGTTTGACTCCCATTTATGAGTGAGAACATGCAGTGTTTGGTTTTCTGTTCCTGTGTTAGTTTGCTGAGAATGATATGATAGTTTCCAGCTTTATCCATGTCCCTGCAAAGGCCATGAACTCATTCTTTTTTATGGCTGCATAGTATTCCATGGTGTATACGTGCCACCAGATTTTCAAGGCCAAGTTCCGCCTTGTGGGATGGAGATGGTAATCTGTACCTTCAGTTTCTTGTGAGACAATGACTTTAAAGTAATAAAATTTCCAGACACACAGGCGGGAGATTGAAGTAGTCTATCTACCATTATAACTCTTTGTATAGCAGTCACATCATTCCTTTGGGACTGAAATTCCTTGCGAGAAAGGACCATTTCTTACTCATCTTTGTATTCCTTGCCGTTTCTTGCCTAGAGCAGGTGTTCTGAAAAGTTTTGCTAAATCGAATTGGAAATAGAGAACAGAGGGCATTCTGTAATTAAATTATACTCTGACACATCTGCTTCTATGTATGTAAAAAACAATTTAAAAATATTAGGATTAAGGGTTTTTGTTTTTTTTTTTTTTTTTTGCTTGGACATGCTTTCAGAATCAAATCCAAACTTTGTAATTGTTGCTTTAAGCTTATAATTGTTCTTTTCTTTAACAAAATTATTTAAGTCTCCATCTGTGCAAGGAATTGTTCTGGGCACTTTCACGTATGTTGCAATGTTTATTTAGTTACTTTCCATTCCCTTGTCAATAGTACTGGGCATTAGTTTTATTTAATTATCACTGTTTCAATATTTAATTTATTAATATATATTAAGAGTCTAATACTTGTAACATTTGTTCCTCATACTATCGCCTTAGTTGGGTATTTTATACTCTTGATACAGAGAAGACAATGAAACTCTGACTGGGAAAGAGACTCAAGCAATTCCCAGGGTACATACTAGGAAGGAAGCCAGAATGTTTTATGACTCTAGGCACTATTTACGCCTTTTCTTCTGCTCCGGAGCTTCATCTTTCCCTTCAATGCTCTACTAATCTTTTCAGTTGAAGCATCTTTATCTCTTTGGCAACTAATCACTCCACTTCTTTCAATCTCAAAGGAACTGTTATGGTAGTGCCCTCTCTCCTCTCTCTGTCTCTCTCTCTCTCTCTGTTCAAAGTGAGATTTGTGGTGGGAATTCATGGATGGGTGGAGTGTTGAGATGGAAGGACTATAAAGAGTTGACAATATCTACTTATCTGCAGCTTTGAGAAATTCTGAGTTGTGAGAGAATGCTTTGTAGAGAAACTGCATTTTAGAGAGTCTGTTATTAATTGCCTTTAAATGCTTTGTTTCTTTTCTGCCTGCCATTTTCTAAACTTGGTTTGATAAACCAACTTTACCAAGTGAGTTATTTAGAATTTGTACTTATCATCCCAGTATTCTGGATGGTGGTGTTATAAATGTCAGAGTGTTGTGCATAGAGGCTCGGGTCCAGTCCCTTTGAATTCGTATTATTTCCTGCTTTAGTCCTTTGCTATTCAGAATGCAGTCTTTGGACCATCGGTATCACAATCTCTCGGAACTTGTCAGAAATGCAGTTTACCAGTTCTCACCAGAGACCTATTGAATTAGAACCTGCATTTAATTGAACGAGATCGCTTTTGTTTCTAGTCAGTCTAGAGTAGCTTTTGCAGCAATCTCGGTCTGTTTTCTTAAAATCCTACTTTTGCTTTGCTTACAATATGCATATACACATTTGAACTTAATTCTGATTATTTTTGTGAGGTTATTCTAATGTGTGTATTATTCACTAGGCCTTTTTTGGGGGTAGGGGAGGTGCAGTTGGCCTTTGGGGATGTCATTCAATAATTTAAATCAGTTACTTTTAGTTCTGCTAAAAATCTTTTGTGCATTTCCTTGAAGGCAAGAACCATATTTTATTAAACCTTTGTGCCCACACAGTCCCTTTTATGTAAACGTTCTATAAGTTGAAAGCTGAATGAATTATGAAAAATGCTTGAATGAATGAATATATGGAAAAGGATGAACCTAGATGGTAAATTCCTTGAAGACTGGGACAATGTCTTATTCATCCTTGAATTCCTAATGCTTTGCAGAAAACCTACCAATAATGCCTGTTGATTAATTTGTAGTTGTTAGATGAGACTAGATTGTCTACTTATTCCTGGTATAAGACTCTAGAGAATACAAACGAGAGAAAATGAAGTAAAATGGAGTGCTATGTACAGTGCTAGGCACCTTCACGATTTTTACCTCAGCTAATCACAACATCCTGCAAACTGGGTGTTATTTTACAGAGGCGGAAACTGTAACACGTTCACGCAGCTCGTGTCAGAGTCTAACAATTCTTGGTTGTAATTCGCAGTATCATTGCGTGCCACAGTCCTGTTTGTGCAGAAATTGAGAGGTGGAAGAGAATGATCCTTTATATATAAAATGCACAATTCTCCGTGTCCCCCTTGTGCATCAGAGGCGCTGTGGCTCCGAAGGAATGAGCTTTCCTGCCTTTCAACATAGACAAGGCAGGAACAATGGTGTGAAAAGCGTCCTCCCCGCCCAGGTCTTTTTCCGCAGGCGGAACGCAGATGCTGGGGCCTTCAGGCGCTGAGGGGACCAGAGAGGGACGGACACACGGCTCGGCAGTTGCCTGGTAACGCCCGCTGGAGGAGTCCCAGTGTAATAAGGTCCCGGAGAAGTGTCACTGGCCTTGGGTGGGACCCGGTAGCCCGTTCGCTCCGCGCCGGCGGCCTGTCCCCGCGGCTTGGCGGGCTAGGGCAGGGGAAATGTTGCAGGAGGAGTCGGACCTCTCTCTCATTATTGCCCAGATAGTCCAAAAGCTCAAGGGCTCCAATTTGTACTCTCAGCTGGAACGGCAGGCCTGGGTAAGTGAAGCCGAGTGGGAAGGGATGGAGACGGGCGGGGCCGCGGCGATGTCTCTTCTTCACCCTCCTCACCCAAGCCAGAGCTCGCTTCTGACCTCTCCAGCTCCGCTCTGGTGCTCAAAAAACAAACAGACAAAAAAACAAAAACAAAACAAAACAAACAAAAAAACCCCCACCTCCCTGTCCGGTGCAAGCTCTGCTGCCTCAGCCCCAGGCATGGTTAATAGATTTATAAAGGAGGGTGGGGCGCATCACACCTTTTTTCAGACCAGAGAAACGCTTGGTTTACCAACTCATTTATCTGTTCTTGTAGTCATTTACAGGGTCTATTTTTTTAAGCTGCTGGACTCACTGAAGGTAGCTTGGACCACGCCTTCCCTCACTTTTTTCCGTCCTGTGGGTGGACTTGGGTCCCCAGGTACCTTTCTGCTTTGTGGTCAATGTATCACTTTCTTGCACTTTACCCTCCCTGCAATGATTCCTCGTCTTCCGTCCACCACCTAGCATTTTTTGGATATTTTATAACACGCTAGGCACTGAGGATGCACAGATTGATCGAGATCTTTGCCTTTTTTGTGACTCACATGAATGAAATCATACAGTTTGTACATTTTGTGCCTGCTTTCTGGCATTTAACACAATGCTTTTGAGATTCATCCCTTTTGTTGTATTCAGTAGTTCTGTTCCTTTTTATTGCTGAGTAATATTTCAGTGAATGTACAATGGTTTGTTTATCCATCATTGTGTGAAGGGCATTTGGATTGCGTTCTGGTTTTAGAGATTATAAGTGAAGCTGATATATACATTCTAGTGTACGATTTTGCTTGGATATTTGTTTCTTTTTTTCTTGGATAAATACCTAGGGTTGGAATTGCTGAGTTGTATGGTAAGTGTAATGTTTAATTCTATGAGAAACGGTCACACTTTTCCAAAGTGGCTGTATCATTTTCCATTCCCACTAGCAGTTCTGAGAGTTCCAGTTGTTTTGCGTCCTTGATAGCACTTGATGTTGCCAGTCTTTTATTTATTTTTATTAGTTATACTTCTCTAGAAGTGTAATAGTATCTTATTGTAGCTTTTATTGCATTTCCTTAATGACTAATTATGCTAAGCATTTTCTCATGTGCTTATGTATTTTTTGGTGAGGTACTCTGTTCAAATCTTCTGCCCATTAAAAAAAAAATCACGTTGTTTGTCTTCTTATTGTTCAGTTGTAAGGATTCTTTCTTTATGAAGAATCTTATGAAGACAGTCTTGCTCTGTCGCCTGGGCTGGAGTGCAGTGGAGCGATCTCCGCTCACTGCAAGCTCCGCCTCCCGAGTTTACGCCATTCTCCTGCCTCAGCCTCCCGAGTAGCTGGGACTACAGGCGCCCGCCACCTCGCCCGGCTAGTTTTTTGTATTTTTTAGTAGAGACGGGGTTTCACCGTGTTAGCCAGGATGATCTCGATCTGCTGACCTCGTGATCCGCCCGTCTCGGCCTCCCAAAGTGCTGGGATTACAGGCTTGAGCCACTGCGCCCGGCGAGTCTTTATTAGATATGCGTCTTGCAAATATTTCCTCCCAGTCTGTGGATTTTTTTTTTTTTTTTGGAGACGGAGTCTCCCTCTGTCACCCAGGCTGGAGTGGTATTTCTTGGCTCACTGCAACCTCTGCCTCCCAGGTTCAAGTGATCTTCCCGCCTCTGCCTCCTGAATAGCTGGGGTTACAGGCATCCACCACCACGCCCAGCTAATTTTTTGTATTTTCAGTAGAGACAGGGTTTCACCATGTTGGCCAGGCTGGTCTCGAACTCCTGATCTCAAGTGATCTGCCTGACTCTGGCTCCCAAAGTGCTGGGATTACAGAAGTGAGCCACTGCGCCCTGCCCAGTCTGTGGATTATCTTTTCATTTTCTTAACTTGGTCTTTGAAAGGGAAAAATGCTTAATTTTGGTGACATAAATTTTTATCAGTTGTTTTATGATTTGTGCTTTTTGTTCCCTACCTAAAAATGTTTGTCTAACTCAAGGTCTTAAAAAAGTTTCTACTGTTTGTTTGTTCTAGAAGTTTTATAGTTTTAGCTTCTACATTTAGGTCTGTGATTCATTTTGAGTTAGTTATTGTATATGGTGCAAGATAAGCCTTTTTTGTTTTGTTTTTTTTTTTTGCATATGGATATCCAGTATTTCCATTACTGATGTGTTGAAAAACCTATCCTAAGCATACACAGGTAGAAAGTGCTGGAGTCAGAATTGCACAGCGAGGAGTAGTACCTCAACCAATGAGGGCAAATCAACTGAAACAAGAGGACCAATTAATGAATTGCTTGGGAGGGAGGGATCAAGGCTATCAGGGAGATCTTTCTGGGAAGATTATTGTTTAAAGTTGTGAAGGAGCAGGGCAGGGACAGGACCGGAGGTAGAGGAGAACATTGCCTACAGCCCTTGTCCTGCGCCCAGAGGCTGAAGGGGTGGCGATCAATTTGGAGGGATTAGAGCAGTGCTTGTAGGGTACAGAGGAGGAATGAAGACTGAAGAGTTAAGTGGTTGTTATCCAAAAGGGACAGGTCTGCTAATTTCTTTGGCACCTTTGTCGAAAATCAATTACACACACACACACACACACACACACACACACACACACACACACACACACAATTTCTGGCTCTCTATTTTGTTCCATAGATCTATTTGTTCATCATACAATACCACACTATCTTGCTTTTTGTAACTTTATAGTAAGCTTTGAGATCAAAGTCCTCCAAATTTGTTCCTTTTTTTCCCAAAATTATTTTGGCTATTCTAGGTCCTTTGCTTTGCTATATAAATTTTAGAATCTGCTTACAAATTACTACAAAAATTGTTGGAAATTGGATTGGGATTATGTTGAATCTGTAGATCAATTTGGGGAGAATCGAGATTTTAGCAATATTAAATTTCCTGGCCCATGGACATGGTTTGTCTTTTCATTTATTAATATTGTTTTTATTTTCTCTTGTCAGTGTTTTGTAGTTTCAGCACAGAAATATTGCACACTCTTTGTTAAGATTTTTCCCTTAAGTATTTCATGGTTTTTGCTGCTATTATAAATGGTGACTTAAGGTTTAATTGTTTATTATTAACATACAGAAATGCAATTGATATTGATCTATTTACCATGTATCCTGAGAACCTGCTAAACTTATGTATTGGTTATAGTACCCTTTCTTAGATTACTTAAGATTTTCCAGGTACATGTATCATAATGCACTAAAGACAATTTTACTTTTTCCTTTCCAATCTGTGTGCCTTTTATTTCTTTTTCTTGACTTACTGTACTGGATAATGCCTCCAGTGCAATGTTTTGCAGATGCTTTTTTTTTTTTTTTCAGGTTGAGGAAGCTCTATTCTGTCCCTAGTTTTCTGAGAGTTTTATCATAAATGGATGTTGAACTTTGTTAAATAGTTTTTTTTTTATATCTGTTGATATGTTCATATTATTTTTCCTGCTCATGTTGATAGGATGAGTAATACTGATTGGCTTTGAATGTTGCACCAATTTTGTATTCCTGAGATACATTCCACTTGGTTATGATGCATTATCCTTTTTATATATTTCTTGACTCAATTTGCTAACATTTTGCTGAAGATTTTGTAACTGTATTTGTTAAAGATACTGGTTTGTGGCCGGGCACAGTGGCTCATGCCTGTAATCCCAGCACTTTGGGAGGCCAAGGTGGGCAGATGCTTGAGCTCATGAGTTTGAGACCAGCCTGGGCAACATAGCAAAACCGTATCTCTAAAAAAATACAAAAATTAGCCAGCGTGGCAATGCACACCTGTAGTCCCAGCTACTTGAGAGGTTGAGTTGGGAGGATGGCTTGAACCTGGGTGGCAGAGGTTGCAGTGAGCAGATCGCACCACTGCACTCCAGCCTGGGTGATAGAGCCAGACTTTGTCTCAAAGAAAAAAAAAAAAAAGATATTTCTTTGTAGTTTTTTTTTTCTCTTGTAACACTTTGTCTGCTTGTCTGCTTTTGATACCAGATAATGATGATCTTATAAAATGAGTTGGGAAGTGTTCCTTATTTTCTGAAAGAATTTGTATAGAATTAATATTATTTTCTCCTTAAATATGTGGTAGAGTTCCCAGCAAAGTCACTGGTGCCTAGAATTTTCTTTATGGACACATTTTTAATTAAAAAAATTCAATTAAAAGTATATGCAGGCCATTCAGGTTATCTATTTCTTCTTCTGTAAGCTTTTGTAGTTTTTATGTTTCAAGAAGTTGCTGCACTTAATCTATTTTAACAAATTTACTTGTATAAAATTGTTTATGTGATCCCCTTATATTCCTTTTAGTATCTGTAGGATTTGTAGTGATAACCCCTCTTTCATTCCTTATATTGTAATATGTGTTCTTTTTTTTTTTTTGAGATGGAATCTCACTCTGTCACCCAGGGTGGAGTGCAGTGGTGTGAGATTGACTCACTGCAAGCTCCACCTCCTGGGTTCATGCCATTCTCCTGCCTGAGCCTCCTGAGTAGGTGGGACTACAGGCACCTGCCACCATGCCCAGCTAATTTTTTGTATTTTTAGTAGAGACAGGGTTTCACTGTGTTAGCCAGGATGGTCTTGATCTCCTGATCTCCTTGATCTGCCTGCCTTGGCCTCCCAAAGTGCTGGGATTACAGGCATGAGCCACCACGCCTGGCCATGTGTTCTTTTTTCCCTAATTAATCTGGCTAGAGATTTATCAATTATGTTAATACTTTCAAAGAAGCAGCTCTTGGTTTGTTTTTCTGTTTTCAGTTGCTCTGATTTTTTTCCTTTATTATTTTTTTCTGCTTGCTTTCCATTTAATTTGCATGTTTTAAGCTATGTAGATGAAATTTAGATTTTTGATTTGAGATCGTTATTCTCTTCTAATTAATGCTGTAAATTTCTTTCTGTGTACTGGTTTATCTGTGTCTGTAAATTAGGATATAGTCTATTGCCATTTTCACCCAATTAAAAATTTTAAAAAATTCTCTTGTGATTTTATGGGTTCTAATAACCCATGGGTTTTTTTTTATAAAAAAGATACTGGGTTGTTTACCAGTATCTTTCTTTGATTTCTAGTTTAATTGTTATGGTCAAGAATAAAGTATGTATGATTTTAGCTCTTTTAAACTTACTTACTTTTATGATCCAGAATATGTTTTATCTTATTTGTTTCGTATGTACTTGAAAAGCATGCTTCTTCTGCTGTTTCTGTTCCGTAATTTTCTATTAGGTCTAGTAGACAATTTTGTTTCAGTATTCTATATCCTTACTGAGTGTAGGGGCTTCAGTCAATATAGACAAGGATCAAGCTGGGTTTGGGTTTTGTTATTCTTGTCATTACCTTCACTATATCATAGGCTTCAGATTCCTTTAAAACTAGTGGTAGTTAGGAGGCTGAGGCCGGCAAATCACTTAAGGTCAGGAGTTTGAGACCAGCCTGGCCAACATGATGAAAACCTGTCTCTACTAAAAATACAAAAATTAGCCAGGGGTGGTGGTGCAATGCCTGTAATCCCAGCTACTTGGGGAGCTGAGGCAGAAGAATTGCTTGAACCCGGGAGGTAGAGGTTGCAGTGAGCTGAGATCGTTCCACTGCCCTCCAGCCCAGGGGACAGAGTGAGACTGTATCTCAAAAAAACAAACAACAACAACAGCAACAACAAGAAAACCCAGTAGTAGACTGCTGTTACTTTGTGCTTGGCATAGGTCTTCGGGTACTACAGAGTTTTTCTCATTGTTTCTGCTACATCCTTGACTTTCTTCAGTCTCTTCTTGCCTGTTCCTCAGGGGGAGATCTCTCTCTGTGCTCTTGTCCCCAGCAGAAGTCTGTTGTTTGTTATTCAGTCCTGGGCTCAAGGCAGGTGCAGAAGTCGTTTGTTCTTCTGACTCAGTCCATGTGCTTTATCCTTGCATATGGAGCTTTCCCAGCTTTGGCATGCTCCATCCCCTTATCCCTTTGGCAGCCCAGTTCTGCCTTGTATCTGTGGAAAGTATTGAGTGAAAGACCCATACCTGCTCTGCCCTAGTGCTAGTTTACCTCTGCTTTGTACTGTTGTAGGATCCTAGGCCCAAGAGAGTTTTCTTATTTTCCTGTGAGGTTGAGGGTTTTTGTATCTATCCCACCCCCAGAAGCAATGAATTACTGCCTTGTCTTCAGAATGGGAGGGTTACTGAACCTTCTCCCATGTTTTTAGTCCTTCGCTTCAGATGAGAGGAGAGTTTGGCCAAGGTAGCAGAGTTTTATGCTTGTCCTGCAGTGGCAGCCTATCTCTTTTTGCACACCTGTGCCACAGAAGAGTGCTCTTTGTAGCCTTCTGCTCTCAATCTTTTGTATGGGCACCTGGCCTAAACCCATGGAAAAGAGTATGCAAATATGTGTGAATTCCCCTTGCATTTTGGGTTCCCAGTTATTCCAGACTGACACACTAGCCCACATCTTGTCTATAATAGTTAACACTTTAGTTCATTTCTTCTTACTCTCTTGTATGGTAGCTTCCTTTTCCTTCTGTGCTCTACCAAAGGTGAAGTAGTTTGGAATCCCATTTGTCCTTGAAGGAGCTTGTTACTCCTTGGAATTTAATTCACTTGGTTGTCTTATAGCTTCAGTTTCCTGATGGGTTCAAAATGTATGATTTTTGAATATTGTACTTTTTTCTTATTATTAGGCTGCGGGTGACACTCTTTTGTAGTAGCTTTCTACGGTGGAGCTAACAGAACTCCAAGAAATAGTGTATAAAGAATGATATACTGTCATGAGAACGATTGGCATGTAATTTTCCTTTCTTGTAACCATCTTTGTCAAGTTTTATGTCAAGGTTATGCTGGCCTCATAAAATGAGTAGGGAAGTGTTGCCTCCCTTTTAGAATTTCTACTTGCCATAAGAGTGTTATGAGATTTGTTATTTTTTAAATGTTTGGAAGAATTCTTCAACGAAGCCTATGTCTGGAGTTTTCTATTTGAGAATATTTTTAAATTAATAGACTTTACATTTACAGAAAAATTGAGCAGAAAATACAGTTTCCATTTATCTCTCTCCTTTGCACAGTTCTTATCTATTATTAACAAATCTTGCATTAGTGTGATACATTTGTTTCAGTTGAACGAATATTGATACATTATTATTAACTAAAGTCCATGGTTTACCTTAAGGTTCACGGTTCACTCTTTGTCTTGCAGGTCTTTTTTTTTTTTTTTTTTTTTTTTTTTTTTTTTTTTTTTTTTTGTGAGATGGTGTCTTGCTATGTTTGTCTCACTAGGCTGGTCTCAAGCTCCTGAGCTCAGGGGATCCTTCTAACTCAGTCTCCTAAGTAGCTGGAATTCCAGGTGTTCACCACTCTACATGGTTACTATGGGTTTTGACAAATACATGATGTCCTGTATTTATGTATTCACAATTCCAGTATCATACAGAATAGTTTCACTGTTCTAAAAATCTCCTGTGGCTTACCTGGTCATTACTCCCTTCCCCCTGAGACTCTGGCAACCACTTTTTACTGTCTCTATAGTTTGGCTTTTAAGAATGTCATATAGTTGGAATTCTATGGTATGTAGTTATTTTACTGGCATCTTTCACTTAGCAATGTTCATTTAGTGTTCCTCCCTGTCTTTTTGTGGCTTGATAGCTGATTTTTTTTTCTCTTTAGTAATATTTTATTGTATGGATGTACCACAGTTTGTTTATGCATTCATCTATTGGTAGACATCTTGGTTGCATACAAATTTTAGTACTTATGAATAAAACTGCTATAGTGAGCTGAGATCACGCCACTGTGGAACAGGAATTAAAAGAAATTAAAGAATGTGTAAGTAGAAACTCAGTTATATGTAAGAAAACCCAATTCCCCCCAAGAAAGACAAAGAGCTGGAGTCCTTTAAAAATTAACTGCCCGTTTTTCTGTGACTAGTGAGCCTTATCTCTCCCTTTCTTGGGTGTTGTAAAGACCCTGTTTCTCTAGCTGTGCAGCTGCAAGGTCACTATACAGATAAACTCAAGCTGTAAAATATGTTTTTCCTTGAAAAGTAAGAAATGATGTAGTGCATGTCTCAATTAATTGAATAACTGTCTTTGTTTCTTGGTTCTGTTATATGCTTCCACCTGCACAGATCTTCCCCTACCCCATGAAATGCTTAAAAGGTAACTTAACTCTTTGTTCAGGGCTCAGTCCTTTGGCTGTTAATCCGACTGGGCTGGTGCACCTAAATAATAAATATCCTCCTCAACCCCTCGGTCTCTCTGATTCCCTAAAAAATCCTGCTACAACTGCACTCCAGCCTGGCGAAAGAGCGAGACTCTGTCTCAAAACAAAACAAAACAAAACAACAACAACAAAGAAAACCTGGTATAAACCTTCATGTGTAGGTTTTTGTGTGGACATAAATTTTCAGCTATGTTAGGTAAATACCAAAGAGTGAAACTGATAGATTGTGTGGTAAGAGAGTGGTTAACCATCGGAAACTGACAACCTGTCTTCCAATGAGGCTGTGCCATTTTGCATTCCCATCAGCAAGAAATGAGAGTGCTGGTTGCTCCACATCCTCCCCAGCATTTGGTGCTATCACTGTTTTGGATTTTAGCCATCTTAATGTTTGTTGTGATATCTTATTATTTTAATTTGCAATTCCCTAATGACATATGATATTAAGTATCCTTTTATGTTTATTTGCCGTCTATGTGTCTTCTTTGGTTAGGTGTCTATTCAGATCTTTTGTCCATTTTTTAATTGGCTTGTTTTCTTATCATTGAGTTTTAAGAATTTTTTTTATGTTTGGGTATAGTTGTTTGCAAATATTTTCTTCCAATCTGTGGCTAGTCTTTTTATTTTCTTCAATATCTTTTTAAGAGCAGAAATTTTAAATGTTAATAAAGTCCAGTTGATCAATTGTTTTCTTTTATGGATTGTGCATTTGGTATTGTGTCTAGAAATTAATAGCTAAACCCTAAGGTCATCTAGATTTTTTCCTATGTTATCTTCTAGACATCTTATATTTCTATGTGTTACATTTAGGTCTATGCTTCATTTGGAGTTAATTTTTGTGAAAGGTCTAAGTCTGTTTCTAGATTCCATTTCTTGTCCCCCACTCCCACCACCCACCCTCTTTCTCTTCCTCCCTTCTCCTTTGCATGTGGATGTTCCAATACCATTTCCTGAAAAGACTGTCTGTCTTTCATCCTTGAATTGCCTTTATTCCTTTGTCAAAAATGAGTTGGTGATGTTTATGTGAACCTATTTTTAGGTCTCTATTCTGTTCTATTGATCTTTGTGTCTGTTTTTTCACCAATACCACACTGGCTTGATTGCATACCTTTATAAGTCTGGAAGTTGGTGGTGTGAATTCTCCAACTTTGTTGTACTTCAGTATTGTATTAGCAAGATTTTTAATACAGATTTATTTATTTTTAATTTTTTAAATTTTTTTTGAGAGAGAGTCTCACTTTGTTGCCCAAGCTGGAGTGCAGTGGTATGATCTCAGTTCACTGCAATCTCCCTCTCCTGGGTTCAAGCGATTCTCCTGCCTCAGTCTCCTGAGTAGCTGGGATTACAGGCGCGTGCTACCACGCCTGGCTAATTTTTGTGTTTTTAGTAGATACGGGGTTGCCATGTTGGCCAGGCTGGTCTCAAACTCCTGGCCTCATATGACCCATCTGCCTTGGCCTCCCATAGTGCTGGGATTATAGGCATGAGCCACCATGCCCGGCTCATACAGATTTCATTTTGATAGATACAGAAGTATTTGGATTTTCTATGCTTCTATCGTTTGTTCTGATAGGTTGCATTTTTCAAGGAATTCGTTTTTATTTAAATTGTATAAATTATTGGCCTAAAGTTGTTTATAGTAAACCTCTATTTCTTTTTAATATCTGAAAAAAATCTGTTACCATTTCTGATAATGGTAACTTGTGTGTGTGTATGTGTGTGTGTGTTTGAACAATTTTGCTAGAGGTTTATTAATTTTATTAGTCTCATCAATGAACCAGTTTTTGGGTTTACTAATTTTCTCTTAATTTCAGATCAGTTCTTTATTATTAATTTCCTCCTGTTTTTTTTTTGAGATTGATTTGCTGTTCTTTTTCTAGTTTCTTAAAATGGAAGCTTGTGCCATACATGAAGTCTTTCCTCTTTTATAAAACATGCATGCAAGGTTATAATTTTTCTTCTGAGCACTGCTTTGATGGCATTCTACAGTCCTAATGAGTCATATTTTTATTATTCTTTTGTTTACAATGTTTTCTAATATCTTCTAAAATTTTTCTAATATTTAACTCAAGGGCTGTTTTGAAGTATATTGCTTAATTTCCAAGCAATTGAGATACTTTAAAAAATATTTTTGTTATTGATTTCTAGGCTGAAGCTTGCTTTGCTAATTTGCTTGATTTGCTAAGGCTTGCTTTATAGCCCAGAATATAGTCAGTTTTGCTGAATGTTCCATGTGACCTCATAAAGAATGTTTATATTGCCATTGTTGGGTTAGATTACCTATATATGTCACTGAGGCCTAGTTGGAAATTATGCTGTTCAGCTCTTCTATAATCTTATTGAATTTTTTTGTTTGTTTCATCAGCTACTAAAATAAATATGTTAAAATCTCCCACCATGATTGTGTATTAGTCTGTTTCTCCTTTTAATTCTTTCCGATTTTTGCTTATGTATTTAAAGGCTATTTTTAGTGGTTATATGTGGACTGATTTTATGATATTTTCCTGTTGGTTTAACTTCTGAATCATTATGAAGTATCTTTCTTTATCTCTGGTGAGGCTCTTGCCTTAAAGTCTGTTTTGTATGGTGTTATTATAGCTGTATCAGGTTTCTTTTGGTTAGCAGTTGCATGGTATGACTTTTTCTGTCCTTTCATTTTCACCTTCTTTGTGACTGTATTTAACGTATATCTTGTAAAGACATCATATAGTTTTCTTAAAAATCCAGACTGGGGGCGGGGGCGGAGCAAGATGGCTGAATAGGAACAGCTCCAGTCTCCAGCTCCCAGCTGCGAGTGACACAGAAGACGGGTGATTTCTGCATTTTCAACTGAGGTACTGACAATCGGTGCTGGTCAGCTGCTGCAGCCCGACCAGCGAGAGCTAAGCAGGGCGAGGCATCGCCTCACCTGGGAAGCGCAAGGGGGAAGGAAATCCCTTTTCCTAGCCAGGGGAACTGAGACACACAACACCTGGAAAATCGGGTAACTCACACCCCAATACTGCGCTTTACCAGGGGTCTTAGCAAACGGGCACACCAGGAGATTATATCCCACACCTGGCCGGGAGGGTCCCACGCCCATGGAGCCTCCCTCATTGCTAGCACAGCAGTCGGCGATCTAAGGGCAAGGCAGCAGCCAGGCTGGGGGAGGGGTGCCTGCCATTGCTGAGGCTTAGGTAGGTAAACAAAGGCACTGGGAAGCTCGAACTGGGTGGAGCTCACAGCAACTCAAGGAGGCCTGCCTGTCTCTGTAGACTCCACCTCTGGGGACAGGGCACAGCTAAACAACAACAACAACAACAACAAAGCAGCAGAAACCTCTGCAGACACAAACGACTCTGTCTGACAGCTTTGAAGAGAGCAGTGGATCTCCCAACATGGAGGTTGAGATCTGAGAACGGACAGACTGCCTACTCAAGTGGGTCCCTGACCCCTGAGTAGCCTAACTGGGAGACATCCCCCACTGGGGCAGACTGACACCCCACACCTCACATGGTAGAGTACACCCCTGAGAGGAAGCTTCTAAAGCAAGAATCAGACAGGTACACTCGCTGTTCAGCAATATTCTATCTTCTGCAGCCTCTGCTGCTGATACCCAGGCAAACAGGGTCTGGAGTGGACCTCAAGCAATCTCCAACAGACCTACAGCTGAGGGTCCTGACTGTTAGAAGGAAAACTAACAAACAGGAAGGACACCCACACCAAAACCCCATCAGTACGTCACCATCATCAAAGACCAGAGGCAGATAAAACCACAGACAGGGAAAAAGCAGGGCAGAAAAGCTGGAAATTCAAAAAATAAGAGCGCATCTCCCCCTGCAAAGGAATGCAGCTCATCGCCAGCAATGGATCAAAGCTGGATGGAGAATGACTGACGAGATGAGAGAAGAAGGGTTCAGTCCATCAAACTTCTCAGAGCTAAAGGAGGAATTACGTACCCAGCGCAAAGAAACTAAAAATCTTGAAAAAAGAGTGGAAGAATTGATAACTAGAATAATTAATGCAGAGAAGGCCATAAACGAACTGACAGAGATGAAAACCATGACACGAGAAATACGTGACAAATGCACAAGCTTCAGTAACCGACTCGATCAACTGGAAGAAAGAGTATCAGCAATTGAGGATCAAATGAATGAAATGAAGCGAGAAGAGAAATCTAAAGAAAAAAGAGGAAAAAAAATGAACAAAGCCTGCAAGAAGTATGGGATTATGTAAAAAGACCAAATCTACGTCTGATTGGGGTGCCTGAAAGTGAGGGGGAAAATGGAACCAAGTTGGAAAACACTCTTCAGGATATCATCCAGGAGAACTTCCCCAACCGAGCAGGGCAGGCCAACATTCAAATTCAGGAAATACAGAGAACGCTACAAAGATACTCCTTGAGAAGAGCAACTCCAAGACACATAATTGCCAGATTCACCAAAGTTGAAATGAAGGAAAAAATCGTAAGGGCAGCCAGAGAGAAAGGTCGGGTTACCCACAAAGGGAAGCCCATCAGACTAACAGCAGATCTCTTGGCAGAAACTCTACAAGCCAGAAGAGAGTGGGGGCCAATATTCAACATTCTTAAAGAAAAGAATTTTAAACCTAGAATTTCATATCCAGCCAAACTAAGTTTCATAAGTGAAGGAGAAATAAAATCCTTTACAGATAAGCAAATGCTTAGAGATTTTGTCACCACCAGGCCTGCCCTTACAAGAGACCCTGAAGGAAGCACTAAACATGGAAAGGAACAACCATTACCAGCCATTGCAAAAACATGCCAAAATGTAAAGACCATCGAGGCTAGGAAGAAACTGCATCAACTAATGAGCAAATAACCAGTTAATATCATAATGGCAGGATCAAGTTCACACATAACAATATGAACCTTAAATGTAAATGGACTAAATGCTCCAATTAAAAGACACAGACGGGCAAACTGGATAAAGAGTCAAGACCCATCAGTTTGCTGTATTCAGGAGACCCATCTCACATGCAGAGACATACATAGGCTCAAAATAAAGGGATGGAGGAAGATCTACCAAGCAAATGGAGAACAAAAAAAAGCAGGGGTTGCAATCCTAGTCTCTGATATAACAGACTTTAAACCGTCAAAGATCAAAAGAGTCAAAGAAGGACATTACATAATGGTAAAGGGATCAATTCAATAGGAAGAGCTAACTATCCTAAATATATATGCACCCAATACAGGAGCACCCAGATTCATAAAGCAAGTCCTTAGAGACTTACAAAGAGACTTAGACTCCCATACAATAATGATGGGAGACTTCAAAACCCCACTGTCAACATTAGACAGATCAATGAGGCAGAAAGTTAACAAGGATATCCAGGAATTGAACTCATCTCTGCACCAAGCAGACCTAATAGACATCTGCAGAACTCTCCACCCCAAATCAACAGAATATACATTCTTCTCAGCACCACATCACACTTATTCCAAAATTGACCACATAATTGGAAGTAAAGCACTCCTCAGCAAATGTACAAGAGCAGAAATTATAACAAACTGTCTCTCAGACCACAGTGCAATCAAACTAGAACTCAGGACTAAGAAACTCAATCAAAACTGCTCAACTACATGGAAACTGAATAACCTGCTCCTGAATGACTACTGGGTACATAACAAAATGAAGGCAGAAATAAAGATGTTCTTTGAAACCAATGAGAACAAAGATACAACATACCAGAATCTCTGGGACACATTTAAAGCAGTGTGTAGAGGGAAATTTATAGCACTAAATGCCCACAAGGGAAAGCAGGAAAGATCTAAAATTGACACTCTAACATCACAATTAAAAGAACTAGAGAGGCAAGAGCAAACACATTCAAAAGCCAGCAGAAGGCAAGAAATAACTAAGATCAGAGCAGAACTGAAGGAGATAGAGACACAAAAAACTCTCCAAAAAATCAGTGAATCCAGGAGTTGGTTTTTTGAAAAGATCAACAAAATTTATAGACCGCTAGCAAGACTAATAAAGAAGAAAAGAGAGAAGAATCAAATAGACGCAATAAAAAATGATAAAGGGGATATCACCACCGACCCCACAGAAATACATACTACCACCAGAGAATACTATAAACACCTCTACGCAAATAAACTAGAAAATCTAGAAGAAATCGATAATTTCCTGGACATTTACACTCTCCCAAGACGAAACCAGGAAGAAGCTGAATCCCTAAATAGACCAATAGCAAGCTCTGAAATTGAGGCAATAATTAATAGCCTACCAACCAAAAAAAGTCTAGGACCAGATGGATTCACAGCTGAATTCTACCAGAGGTACAAGGAGGAGCTGGTACCATTCCTTCTGAAAGTATTCCAATCAATAGAAAAAGAGGGAATCCTCCCTAACTCATTTTATGAGGCCAACATCATCCTGATACCAAAGCCTGGCAGAGACACAACAAAAAAAGAGAATTTTAGACCAATATCCCTGATGAACATCGATGCAAAAATCCTCAATAAAATACTGGCAAACTGGATCGATCAGCACATCAAAAAGCTTATCCACCACGATCAGGTGGGCTTCATCCCTGGGATGCAAGGCTGGTTCAACATTCGCAAACCAATAAACGTAATCCAGCATATAAACAGAACCAAAAACAAAAACCACATGATTATCTCAATAGATGCAGAAAAGGCCTTTGACAAAATTCAACAGCCTTTCGTGCTAAAAACGCTCAATAAATTCGGTACTGATGAAACATATCTCAAAATAATAAGAGCTATTTATGACAAACCCACAGCCAATATCATACTGAATGGGCAAAAACTTGAAAAATTCCCTTTGAAAACTGGCACAAGACAGGGATGCCCTCTCTCACCACTCCTATTCAACATAGTGTTGGAAGTTCTGTCTAGGGCAATCAGGCAAGAGAAAGAAATCAAGGGTATTCAGTTAGGAAAAGAAGAAGTCAAATTGTCTCTGTTTGCAGATGACATGATTGTATATGTAGAAAACCCCATTGTCTCAGCCCAAAATCTCCTTAAGCTGATAAGCAACTTCAGCAAAGTCTCAGAATACAAAATTAATGTGCAAAAATCACAAGCATTCTTATACACCAGTAACAGACAAACAGAGAGCCATATCATGAATGAAGTTCCATTCACAACTGCTTCAAAGAGAATCAAATATCTAGGAATCCAACTTACAAGGGATGTCAAGGACCTCTTCAAGGAGAACTACAAACTACTGCTCAGTGAAATCAAAGAGGACACAAACAAATGGAAGAACATACCATGCTCATGGATAGGAAGAATCAATATCATGAAAATGGCCCAAGGTAATTTATAGATTCAATGCCATCCCCATCAAGCTACCAATGAGTTTCTTCACAGAATTGGAAAAAACTGGTTTAAAGTTCATATGGAACCAAAAAAGAGCCTGCCTTGCCAAGACAATCCTAAGTCAAAAGAACAAAGCTGGAGGCATCACACTACCTGACTTCAAACTATACTATAAGGCTACAGTAACCAAAACAGCATGGTACTGGTACCAAAACAGAGATATGGACGAATGGAACAGAACAGAGCCCTCAGAAATAATACCACACATCTACAGCCATCTGATCTTTGACAAACCTGAGAGAAACAAGAAATGGGGAAAGGATTCCCTATTTAATAAAGGTGCTGGGAAAATTGGCTAGCCATAAGTAGAAAGCTGAAACTGGATCCTTTCCTTACTCCTTATACGAAAATTAATTCAAGACGGATTAGAGACTTAAATGTTAGACCTAATACCATAAAAACCCTAGAAGAAAACCTAGGCAATACCATTCAGGACATAGGCATGGGCAAGGACTTCATGTCTAAAACACCAAAAGCAACGGCAACAAAAGCCAATATTGACAAATGGGATCTAATCAAACTAAAGAGCTTCTGCACAGCCAAAGAGACTACCATCAGAGTGAACAGGCAACCTACAGAATGGGAGAAAATTTTTGCAATCTGCTCATCTGACAAAGGGCTAATATCCAGAACCTACAAAGAACTCAAACAAATTTTCAAGAAAAAAAGAAACAGCCCCATCAAAAAGTGGGCAAAGGATATGAACAGACATTTCTCAAAAGAAGACATTCATACAGCCAACAGACACATGAAAAAATGCTCATCATCACTGGCCATCAGAGAAATGCAAATCAAAACCACAATGAGATACCATCTCACTCCAGTTAGAATGGCAATCATTAAAAAGTCAAGAAACAACAGGTGCTGAAGAGGATGTGGAGAAATAGGAAAACTTTTACACTGTTGGTGGGATTGTAAGCTAGTTCAACCATTATGGAAAACAGTATGGCAATTCCTCAAGGATCTAGAACTAGAAGTACCATATGACCCAGCCATCCCATTACTGGGTATTTACCCAAAGGATTATAAATCATGCTGCTATAAAGACATATGCACACATAAGTTTATTGTGGCACTATTCACAATAGCAAAGACTTCGAATTAACCCAAATGTCCATCAGTGACAGACTGGATTAAGAAAATGTGGCACATATACATCATGGAATACTATGCAGCCATAAAAAAGGATGAGTTTGTATCCTTTGTAGGACATGGATGCAGCTAGAAACCATCATTCACAGCAAACTATCGCAAGAACAGAAAACAAAACACCACATGTTCTCACTCATAGGTGGGAACTGAACAATGAGATCACTTGGACTTGGGAAGGGGAACATCACACATTGGGGCCTATCATGGGGAGGGAGAAGGGGGGAGGGATTGCATTGGGAATTATACCTGATGTAAATGACGAGTTGATGGGTGCTGACGAGTTGATGGGTGCAGCACACCAACATGGCACAAGTATACATATGTAACAAACCTGCACGATATGCACGTGTACCCTAGAACCTAAAGTATAATAATTAAAAGCAAAACAGAAGAAAAAATCTAGACTGACAGCTCGAGTCTTTTTTTTTTTTTTTTTTTTTTTTTGGAAGCTAGGGGGTTTCACCATGTTGGCCAGTCAGTCTGGAACTCGTAACCTCAGGTGATCCTCCTGCCTCAGCCTCCCAAAGTGCTGGGATTGCAGACGTTTGCCACTGCGCCTGGCCTTTGTATTTTTTTAATAGTCTTTTAATTTTATTATTTAGTCTATTTACATTTAGTGAATTTACTGATCTATATGGTTTTACAACTCACATTAATATTTGTTTCTTATTCTAGTTCATATTCTGTTTTTATTCTAGTTCATATTCTGTTTTCTCTCATTTCTGCATTCTTTTGCATTATTCAAATCCTTTATTACATTTTCCTCTTCGTTAACTTGTACTGTTCTTTAGGTAGCTACACTAGAGTTACAGCACTTATTCCTGTTTAATTATAGTTTTACATAAATTATTACTTTTACTATTTTCCTGTAATATAATGCTAGAACTTAGAACGATGCACTCACCCCTTTCTTTGTGTGTTATTTTGCCATGCATTTTAAATCTGTATATACTTTACATTTCATAAGACATTGCTATTTATTATATTGTAGCATTAATATTTAGTTGATATTAATCATTCTTAATCATATTTTAATCTTTTTTGCCCTCATGAAGAGATGATAGTATTACAGCTAAGTATATACAGTCCATACATTCCCTTGTGGAAAATCTAAGGACCAGATATTAAGGAATTCATATTATTTTTTAAATTATAGAAAGGTAATTCATGCATATTTTGTGTTATTTAACATCCCTATCAGGATCTGGCAGTACCTTGTAATTGTATACACTCACATTCTGCAGGAAAATGCATGAATTTTTACACTATTTTTGATAAATGACTAAATATTCTTCTTTTTTGAGACAGAGTCTTGCTTTGTTGTCCAGGCTGGAATGCAGTGGCGCCATCTCGGCTCACTGCAAGCTCCACCTCCCGGGTTCATGCCATTCTCCTGCCTCAGCCTCCCCAAGTAGCTGGGACTACAGGCACCCACCACCATGCCTGGCTAAGTTTTTGTATTTTTAGTAGAGACGGGGTTTCACCATGTTAGCCAGGATGGTCTTGATCTCCTGACCTCATGATCCGCCCACCTCGGCAGCCTCCCAAAGTGCTGGGATTACAGGCGTGAGCCACCGCGGCCAGCCCTAAATATTCTTCTGCCAATTTTGTACCACGTGAGTTCAAGTCAGGACAGATATTGCCACTAATTCAGTTTTGAAAAGACTTGGTTTGCAAAGCTTTTCAGGCTTCAGGATTTCAAAAAAGGATTATGGATCTGTACATATAACATCAGGAGGTTAATCCTTGAAGTAATAGAAAGTTGGGCAAGGATAGAAAGAATAGAAAGAAAAAATAGAAAATTAGAAAGTTAGAAAATAGACAAAATAGAAAGTTGGGCAAGAATAGAAAGAAGCATAAAGCGGGAATCAGGAGATGATTACACAAGAAACTCAAAAAGGTATTTGGCTGGTTCTTAAGATAAAATAAGATCTATATTTTATATGTATATGCCTATTTGTAAAATCAATGTAGGCTTATTAGACAGATCTATAATATTATAGATTCATACTTTAAAAGAATGTATTTATAGATCTTTTAAAATAATGTTATCTTGGACTTGTAAGAGAATCTGTGATACCAACTTTGCCTTAGTTTGTATCCATTAGCACTGACATTTAATAGAAAGAACTCTTTAAAGGCAACTTTACAATCAGCTTTAATAATATATTTTTGAACAACTGGTGGTTTGTTACAAGCCTTTTAAAATTTAATCAAGAGGGCATTTTCATACCACCAGCATCTTCTGTACTGGCTTTGTTTTATCTGTTTGGGTATATCCAGAAAGTGCTTGAGCAGTGTTGGCCCAACTTAGTTGGAAATATAAAATCACACAGAATATTTCAAAGCCAAATATAAGTGATTTTTAGATTTCCTCACCCTACACCATTAGCTCTTCTCTTAAACGTTGACTGTATTTTAATGTATCCCTTTATATGTTGAAATTTGTTAAAGAGAGTGTGGAATTTTGTGTTCTCTAGAAAAAGGCTATGTTTTTTTGTTTTCTGAGGTACTTTATGAAGTCAACCTGCATCTTAAAATTGAATTTGCTGGCCAAGTGTGGTGGCTCATGCCTGTAATCCTAGCACTTTGGGAGGCGGAGGTGGGCGGGTTGCCTGAGCTCAGGAGTTGAAGGCCAGCCTGGGCAACACAGTGAAACAATGTCTCTACTAAAGTACAAAAGAAATTAGCTGGGTGTGACGGCATGTGTCTGTAGTCCCAGCTACTCAGGAGGCTGAGGCAGGAGAATTGCTTGAACCCCTGATTTGTTCAAGGCAGAGGTTGCAGTGAACTGAGATTGCACCACTGCACTCCAGCCTGGGCGACAGAACAAGACTGCCTCTACAAAAATAACAAAATAAATAAATTAATTAATTAAAAAAAAAGAATTTGCTCACTCATCTTCTAGACAATGGGGTGATTAGCACCAGATCAGCCATGTTATTTTATGTTATTATGCATTATTTGTATTTAAAATTGATGTTGTGTAATACCCCAAATGTTATTTTCATTCCATTAAGTGTTTACTATGTTTTGTTGCTCACATTGTCATTATAAATAATAGAATTGCAAAAGGAAGGAACCTGAAAGAAAATAGGCTTTGAAGAGAGAAGGAATAATGCAACTAATAGGTTGTTGTCATAAGTCAAGAACTCTGATTACATTTGGTGTGAACCAGGGAGTGCTGTCATACTTACCCATATCTACTTTTGCTGCTGTTTGTCCCTTAATCCTGAAAAGTTAAAACAGTAAAGAAATAAATAATGGTATACAGGATTATAAAATAAGAAAGTTCTTGTCTCCATAGAAAATACATATGTAAGGGATAAGAGAAATACTAAAATGTGGGTTTGCTTTGTTTAAGTACATCTCTTCATGTTTTATTTCAGCTTTTAGAGGAAACTGAGTTGTTTATAGAAGGTCATGTAGGGTTGTATTAGGTAAGACCAAGTTGAAATGAAAGATAGAAAATTGGTTACTAAATGTGAAGTGAAGACTTTCAGGCATAAAGTATACCATGAAAGGAGGCTAAGAATAAAGATGCAGATGAATAGGGAACAAGACAGCCAGTGCTGGAAGAGAAGGGGGTCAGCTTGGAGATGTCAGCAAAAGAAAACCAGTGAGGGATCCATCCTCAGGTGAGAGAAACCAGAACAGGGCTGGAATTACACAGCGCAGATTGAGTATAAGGCATGGTCAGCTTTTGCAGAGCCAGAACTTTCCATTTGAAACTAGAGCTTATTCCTGGCTACAATGTGTGTCCACTGGGATGACTAGGATTACAGAAACAGGTCTGGTCTACAGTTTTGGAAAGAACCAAAAGTATTAGGAAGAAATAAAGATACGTAGTAATTCAACATATTTTAATGGAGCCTCTCATCTATGGTAGGATGGGCCCTTGAGAGAAATTAGACAAGTACAAACTATTAAGCTCATGATAAGGATATTTTGGGGATTGATGTGAGAAAGGACATTATATCCTTTTAAAATATCACTTCTGTTTTAGCTTTTTGTTTATGTATTTTGTATATATTGTGTATGTCTCTCTCTCTCTATATATGTATATATAGGCATATATAAGCAATAACTCTTCTTCTCGCCCCCTCCCACCAACCTGTAGTAACCACGTTCTATGGTCTGTCTTATGAATTTAACTACTCTAGGTACCTCTTACAAATGGAAACATACAGTATCTGTCTTTTTAAAAATTTATTTCACTTAGTTTGATGGCTTCAAAGTTCATTCATGTTGTAGCATGTGTCGGAATTTTCTTTCCTTTTAAGGGCTGAATAATATTCCATTGTATTTATTGAACATTTCGTATGTGCCAGTTGCGTATTCATCGTGATAGTAATGAACATTACTTTTTATTCAATGATATGTTTTCACTTTATAACTTAGTTAACCAATATATTTGAAAAGACCAGTGTATAATGTTACAAAATTATGTATGATATGTAAAAAATTAAGTCACAGTGCAAGACTGATCAATGCATTTTTATGTTATAAAGTATGGAAAGTTTATTGATGGTCAGATTCTACATCAAAACTAATCTTTAGGAAACTACTGCTTATAAATTTTGGTATACTATCAAAGGAGAATATTGCCATTTATCTGAAAAAGAATATTAAAATACTCTTCCTTTTTCCATGGACAACAACCAAAACAACACAGTACCACAGACTGAAAACTATGGCAGAATAAAAAATCTAGCTGTCTTCTTTTAAGACAGACATCAAAAGAGATTGGCAAAAATGTAAAACAGTGCCTGTTTTCTCACTATTTTATTTTTGAAAATACAATTACTTTAAATAAAAATAAGTTAGTATACAATGAGTTTATTACAGTTAATTAAAATGAATTGAACAGATTTTTTTGTGGTAAGATATACATAACATAAAAATGACCATTTTAATCATTAAGTATATAGTTCATTGTCATTAACTGTTGTGCAGCCATCCTCACCATCCATCTCTAAAACTTTTTCGTCATTCCAAACTGAAACTCTGTACCCATAAATAATAACTCCACATTCTCCCCCTCTTCAACCTGTAGTAACCACCATTCTGTGGTCTGTGTTTATGAACTTAACCACTCTAGGTACCTTATATAAGTGGAATCATACAGTATCTGTTTTTTTTTTTTTTTTTGGCAGATTTATTTTACTTAGCTTGGTATCAGGAAGGTTCATCCATGTTGTAACATGTGTCAGACTTTTCTTTTTCTTTTCTTTTTTTTTTTTTTTTTTTTTGAGACAGAGTCTCGCTCTGTCACCCAGGCTGGAGTGCAGTGGCACGATCTCGGCTCACTGCCACCTCCGCCTCCCGGGTTCACGCCATTCTCCTGCCTCAGCCTCCCGAGTAGCTGGGACTACAGGGGCCCGCCACCACGCCAGGCTAATTTTTTGTATTTTTAGTAGAGACAGGGTTTCACTGTGTTAGCCAGGATGGTCTCAATCTCTTGACCTCGTGATCTGCCCACCTTGGCCTCCCAAAGTGCTGGGATTACAGGGGTGAGCCACTGCACCAGGCCAGAATTTTCTTTTTAAGAGCTGAATAATATTCCATTGTCCTAATATATATGTACATATGATTTTTGTTTATCCATTTATCCATCTATAGACATTTGGGTTGTTTCCACCTTTGGCTATTGTTAATAATGCTACTATGGGCCTGGTGTGGTGGCTCATGCCTGTAATCCCAGCACTTTGGGAGACCAAGGTGGGCGGATCACGAGGTCGGGAGATCAAGACCATCCTGGCTAACACGGTGAAACCCTGTCTCTACTAAAAAAAAAAAAAAAACAAAACAAAAAATTAGCTGGGCGTGGTGGTGGGCGCCTGTAGTCCCAGCTACTTGGGAGGCTGGCTAAGGCGGGAGAATGGTGTGAACCCTGGAGGTGGAGCTTGCAGTGAGCAGAAATCATCACGCCACTGCACTCCAGCCTGGGTGACAGAGGGAGACTCCATCTCAAAAAACAACAAAAAAAGAGATGCTACTATGAACATTGGTGTACAAGTATCTGTTTGAGTATCTGTTTTTTCATTTCTTTGGATGTATACTCAAAAGTGGAATAATTACCGAATCATATGAACTCTATGTTTAATGTTTTGAAGAACTACCATTCTAATAAACAAATATTTTAATTGTTTTTGTTTTAATTTCCAGTGCAAATATCAATAGATGTCATCCACATAAACAAAGCATTCTTGGGTTCTCAATAATGTTTTTGAGATGCAGTCTCACTGTGTTGCCCAGGTTGGTCTCAAAGTCCTAGGTTCCAGTGACCCTCTAGCCTCAGCTTCCCCAGTAGCTGGGATCACAGGTGTATGCCACTATACCTGGCTCCTCATCAGTAATTTTAAGAGTGAGGGTCCTGAGACTGAAAAGTTTGAATATCAGTGGTCTAGTGGAATGAGTGAAATAGAGAGGCCAGTTAAGAAACTACAACAATGGAGAACAAGTTGAACTGGACCTTGCTCAGAGAGGAATGGCCAGGGTGGTAAGAAGGCTCTGTTGTATGAAGAGAACTTGAAGAACCTGGGAATATATTGTGGCCTTAAAAGGAGAAGCCTTCAGGGAAGACACAATAGCTATCTTCAAATTGGAAGCTCTCTCACAGAAGAGACACTAAGCTTATTTCTGTGACCCCAGGATGGAGTGGTGGAGGGGAAGGGGTAGTGATGGTAAATCTTAAGGAGAATTAATCTCATAATAAGTAAGAATTTTCCAGTAGAATAGTTCAGAGATGGAATTGACTAAAGTAGGGATGTAGACAGTTTCTAAGTTAGGAAGGTACAGTTTTAAAGTTAGAGTTTTGAAGCCAGAAAATCATTTGGAGCAGATAATCAAGCATTAAATGGTTAGTCAACATAGAAGAATTCTGTAATCACTTCTAACCCTATAATTCCATGGGGCACAGAATGATGAAGTTCAGGATTAGCACGATAGCATAGTGAAAAGCGGGGAGGATGAGGTCTCTTTAGAGGAAATTAAAGGATCCTTGGAACTCTTTTTGTAGAACTTCCTATGTCCTCATTTGTACTTAATGGAGAGTTAGCCTCAGCTTACTTCACAGCTTCTTTGGCCCAGCTGCTATTTTAGCTGCTTTGCTTCTCCAGTTCCCTTTGTTCACCAAGATTAGAAATTTAAGATTGCTAGTGGCCAGTACTTTGGATTAAGACTATGCTAGTAGGAATTGAAAGAAACTAGATTTGTGTATGTGTGTGAGGGGGAGAGGTTTGGTCATGTGTTTCTAGGAGTGCAGAAGGGTGGAGGATGTCAGAATCAGCATAACTAAATGGATGAAGGATGTATGCAGGACCATAACTACAAATGTGCTGTACCCTCTCTCACTAGATTATATTTTTGAGCATATTCTTCACTAGCTCTTAAAGTGAGTGAGAGGCATTTTGTTTAAAGAAGACTTAACTTTTGTCATAGATATTTGAAAAGCAAAGCCTCTACTTCCAGCCACCCTCACCCACCTCACTGACAGTTTTACAGATATTTAGTCCATTGCCATCTGGGACATCTTATATTTTATAGTACAGCAACTTTAATTTATATTGGACTTTATAGCCTAAAAATAACTGAACATTTTTCTATTTGAGACTCATAATAACTTAGTTAAGGTATTATTTTTCCTATTAAATAAAGAAGAAAAGCCATACAGAGAGGTTAAATGACTTGAACAAGCTAGTAAATTAGGCTGAGAGGTGATTCCAGATCTTTTGATGCCAAATCCCACTCTCATTTAGTCCCAAGTGGTTTTCAAACTGTGTTCTATTATAGCTAAGGATTCTGAAAAGCTATATTCACTTAAAAATGTTTAATTAAAAAATTATACTAAGAAACAACACTTTCAGATGCACTAAATATCAAGTGCTTAGCACATAATCCACTACTGTGTTTCCAGATTAACTTGTTTCTGGGTGATCCCAGAATAGAACCTGTTTCTCTTATCTTTTGTCATATGTTTGGGACACTTCTTACAAATGCATGCTTGATTATAAAGATATAATTCTACACCGGTCCTTTAAAATATCTGGGCTTGCACATGTGTGCTTATGGAATGTTGTTCAAGTGATGAACCTTAATGCAGTGGGTATACTGTGTTTGGGGTTGGTTGGCCAGGCAAAGCACAAGTGCTTCTGTTTAACACAGGCCCCTAGTGATGGTATACTACTGAGATGTAAGGCAAGTGAGCTTGTCATACCCCATCATGTAGTAGTAAAACCATGTTATGTGTAATTTTAGCAGTATTGGAAGCTCTTTGTCTGATTTTTGTATTTGTGGTAAATTTTAGGATTTATCTCAAAATAAAAGTTTCCAACTCTGCTTCTTTCAATTTCCTACATCAGTTTAATATGGGAGTGTGCTGAGATGACCAGGAAGTCTATTAAAAGTGCAAACATGTCTTTGATCGGGACTTTTCTCTATGCTGAATCACCAAAACAAAATACAGAAATTGGATATTCAGGCTATATCAGAATAAAGCTGTACCTTTTAAATGTTAATCATAACATTAGCAAACAAGAAAAGGCTCATTGTTCTTATTGTTTGGTAATATCATTTTCAATGTGTTTTATATAGGATTCCTAATAGGTTTTCGATGTCATTTGCAAAATAGGTTCTGTTGCTAAATCATGTTTGAGAACCACTGTGCCTTACCATGTTATCATTGTCCTGCTTTTGATCCTCAAATACTTGAAGATGTTTATAATTAGTTTGGGTGCAAAGTATATCTAGGAGGTCTAGCAACCTTAAAATACTGAAAGTGTTTAGAAAAAACAACCAGTTTTTAAAAAATTCTTTAAATTGTTTTCTCTCTGAATCATTTTCAAGTGCAGGCTAGTATAAGATAGCTTATTTACTTTTGATTTAGTGCGTTTGAATAATTAGCAGGGTTTTTCTGATTTTAAAAGTCTTTTCTAGGAGTAATGTATTGGAAAACAGTCTCTTCACTTAAACATAATTTTTATCAAGTTCCTTGTTTTGCGGGGGAGGAAATTGGGTAAAAAATAGAATGCGGTTTGGTCAATATAATTTTGTCAAACAATAATTAATGCCAGGGTGATACTTGGGATGCAAAAATAAAGACCCATTCCTTGCCTTCGAACTTATAGTCTAGTCAGAAAGATAAATAGGTGAGCTGAAAATTACATTGTAATCTGATAATTGTTGAAACAGAGGAACGTAATGTTTTATCCTTGCTGCCTGGCCTAGGGAAAGGAGGTGATATTTGAAGGATGTCTTGGAAGCTAGCAGGTGTTTGCCAAGGTAGGGAGAGAGCACTTCCATCTGAGGAAATATGAACAGCCCTTAAAGGACTGAGAGTTGGGAAATCAGTAATATAGTTTACTGTGGCTAAGGTGTGTGTGGGGAGGAGGTGTGAGAAGAGGATGTTGTTAACTTGGTGGAGCAACAGCAGGAGATGAATTTGTAGAGATAAGTTGGGTCTACATTGTGAAGGACCAAGTATGCCATGTTAAAAAATGTAGACTTCTTATGTAAGCTGTGAAGAGCCACAGCTGGGAGAGACTTATGTTTTAGAAAGAAATGCTGGAAGATAGATTGGCAAAGGAAGAAATTGGTTCATTCATTCAATAAACATTTATTGAGCACCTCCTGTGTGAAAACAACTTAGGTACTAGGCACTTGGGATACAGACAGTAAAAAAAGGCAGAAATGTCTGCCCTAATGGAGCTTACCACTTCCAATGTAATGAGATAGATGATATACCAATAAACATAGAAAATAAATTAATTGTGCACTATAATAGAAGGTGACAAATGCGAAGAAAGAAGAAAAAACAAAGTAAGGGAGTTTTGAGAATGCCAGGTGGAAGTGGTCACAATTTAAGTAAGGTGACAAGAAGCCCAATTTAGAGGTCGTTGCAGTAATTCAAATGAGAAAGAAGACTTGTCTTAGACTAAATGTGGGACTTCAAAATGGAGAGAAAGTATAGATTGGGAGGACCTTTTATCCTGTCTTTTTTGAACCTTTCTAGCCCATAAGTATATAAATTTATATTTATATTATAGATACAAATCTATAATGTATTGTTATGGAGTGAAGGAGTTTGTAATGACCACTCTATAAGTGAAACTTTGCCAGCTACACTGGAAACCTCTCTGTTTGTCCCATCCCAATCACAAACCCCTCCATTTCTGATAACATGAGATTTATGGTAATCACTTTTCTGCATTTCTTTTTTTTTTTTTTTTTTTTTAGTTCTGTTAGATATTTTATTATTCTTAACTTTTAGTTTAAGGGGCACATGTGCAGGTTTGTTATACAGGTTAATTGTTTATCATGGGGGTTTGGTGTACAGATTATTTCATCACCCAGATAGTATGTATAATACCCAGTAGGTAGTTCCATTCCTCATCCTCCTCCCACCCTCTACCCTCAAGTAGGCCCTGGTGTCTATTGTTCCCTTCTTTGTGTCCACATGTACTCAATGTTCAGTTTCCACTTATAAGTGGGAACATGTGGGTTTTGTTTTTCTGTCCCTGCTCTTAGTTCACTTAGGATAATGGCCTCCAGCTTCATCCATGTTGCTAGACATGATCTCGTTGTTTTTTATGGCTTTATAGTACACCATGTTGTATAGGTACCACATTTTCTTTATCCAATCTACTGTTGATGGGCATTTAGGTTGATTCCATTTATTTGCTATTGTGAATAGTGCTGCAATGAACATAGGCATGCATGTGTCTTTATAGTAGAATGATTTATATTCCTTTGCATATATACCCGTAATTGGGATTGCTGGGTCAAATGGTAGTTCTGTTTTAAGTTGTTTGAGAAATCTCTAGACTGCTTTCCACAATGACTGAACTAATTTACATTCCCACCAGCAGTGTGTAAACCTTCCCTTTTCTCTACAGCCTCCCTGACATGTTATTTTTTGACTTTTTAATTGTAGCCATTCTGACTGGTGTGAAATGGTATCTCATTGCAGTTTTGATTTGCATTTCTTTAGTGATTAGTGACATTGAGGATTTTTTACATTTTCTACATTCCTTGATAATTTTATTAATCAAATATGTATCTCTAGACACTATAGTTTAGTCCTGCCTATTTTTAAAATGTCTTTGTCTTTTTTTTAGCTATAGGTTTTCTCTCCTTCTTTTGTTTTTCCTTACAGTTTATCAGCTGAAGAACTAGGCTGTTTGACCTTAGAGTTTCCCATAGCCTGGAGATTTTTCTTATTGCAAATTCATGGTATAACTCAACATGCTCCTCTGTCCTTTGTATGTCTTGTAAGTTGACAGGTGGACCCAGAGGCTTCATCATACTCAGGTGTTATCCCTTTGGCCGGACAATAGCAGTAGAGTGTTCTTTCATTGAAAACCACATAATGTCTGATTATCTCTTTTGCAATGTTAGTAGCTATTTTTGCTCAATGCCTAGAATTAGTAATTAATTGGGGATTGCAAAGTTGTGATATTCTAATTATATCATATCTGTTTTAGTTATTAGCTAGAATACTTTTGCAAAGAGTCATTTTCCCTCATTTACTGTGTGGATAGCTAGTGGTATAGTGCCAATAGGAAAGGCAGCATAAATGCCTTTTTCATTATTTACCACTGTTTAAGGTAATGAGTTAGCTCCCTATCATTCTCCTTTTTTATTACTCTATCAACATTTCCAGACTTTGGAAAGGGAGCCTTGATTTGTCAGTTTTAAGAATTTATAGGTACTAGATTGCTCCAGTCTCTTCAGATATCACCTGGCTATGTTTGGATTAGGCAAAACCCCTTCCTGTTTTAACTTCTGCTCTAAAGTTGGCTCATCATGTGTTCAAGTGTATGTTTGTTGACTACTTTGGGGTTCTTTTGTTTTCACTACATCAGATAGCCAATTGTTTCTTCTGCTTCTTCCTGTACAGATGTTGATACCTTACAGGTCTTGTGGCAGTTGGTTTATCCTCAGCTGCTTGTATTTCTGGGGGATAGCTTATCATCTAGTTTTGTTGTAAATATTTTCCAAGGGATTTGGCTTTGCTGCCTAGTTGCTTGGTCTGTTTTTATGTGGAAATCGAGGAGGTTTTTACAAAAAATCTCACTGCCACCAGTGCCATCTCCCAGAAAGGCATTGAATCATGGAAGAGTTAGTGTGGAATTGAGAATAAATTTGAAATTTCTAACTTGGAAGATTTGGTAAATGGTAATTTTATTGATGAAGATTTGAAAAATGTAAGAGAAAGAACAAGACAGAGAGTGGAGGATAAGACCAAGTTTTGATTTCTTAGGTTTGAAATACTCTATTTGAGATCCTCTAGTAGAAATTCTTTCTGAAGAAGTATGCTGCTAGAAATTGACAGAGCTAGGTGATGGAACATCAACACTTTGAGAGTAATCAAAGCCATTACAAGTAGGAAAAATTTTATTTTTTAGTAAAAATTACAGTGTGAAAAACCAGTAGAATAGGAAAAATGCACTTGAAGATAAAACACTAATAATACACATTTATGAACTAGTAGTTTTATGTATTTTCTACAAATATACACAATGCATTTACATTGAAAAGCAATCCAAAGAGGAAGACACTATGCAAAGATCCATTTACATGGATGCAGCTGTTTTTTCAGTAATTAGGTACAGGTGCCATATATATTTAATATAGTATCAAGGCAATGAATTTATAAAATCTGAGTATTTTTCCAACTTGAGACCCTAGATAAAGATGATAAGGACTCATAATCTCCAAGTTTTTATAATTTTAGTAGACTTTAGTATACTATCACAGATCCTTTAAGAGTTAGTGAGAAAGTCTTCTTTCGTACAAGCTATTCTAGATAGTTCTAAGCTCTATCTTCAAAGAGGAGTTTTCAAATAGTATACATTTTTGGACACTCCTTTTTAAACATTTCATTTGTTCTAAATATCAACTCAAATGATTTACTTTGGATGTCTTTTCCTTCCTTATCTTTCTTTATTATTATTATTATTATTAGGCCAGTCTTCAGAGACCTGAGATTAAACTTGAATCACTGAAAGAAGATATTAAGGAATTCTTTAAAATATCAGGTTTGTAATTTTTTCCTAATAACTTAAGGCAAAATAAGAAAATGTTTTATTTATTCCTAATTCTTTAAGCCCTCAAGCTTGTACAGCCACCTTACTTTGTTGTCGTCATTCTGTTTTGTTTTGTTTTAGGCTTTTAACAGCCTGAAGCCATGGTTTTTGGTTTCTATCTCTAGTGATAAGCAGAGAAGAGGGATGAGGAAAGAGCTTTACTGGCCCAATCAGAAACAGAAACTAAGAACCCATGACTGTATTCTGTGCCTTGGATACCCTTGCAAGGCAAAATAAATAATATTTTATCCCCAGCCTTCCAGTTTCTCATTCAAAATTGTGAAAACTATGGCCAAATAGGTTTCTATTTAGGGAGAATTAGAACTATTAGACATTTTAACAAAATGGTGCAAAAATTCAAGAACTCTGTGAGAAAGACTCCTTTGCATTAGTTCGTTTTAAATACTGTTTGCCTTACTGGTAATATCCTGACGGATAAATACATCCTTAAGGTATTAAGTATCTCCTTAGTTAAATAATTTTTCATTTTACTTTTCAGTTGTGACTTTTTTCCTTTTATGCTTTCACAGAAAATAAAAAGAAAATTCTAACTTTTCAAAGAGCAAGAGGAGAGAGAGGTTCCCTAGTCCAACATCTGCATATGGGAACTGAGATGTTAAGTGGTTGTCCCAGATAGTTAGCTGAGCTAACTGGTCTGACTATTGGTAACTCACAATAATCTGCCTCTGTCGTCCAGGACTTTGCTGACAAGTTAATTATAACTAGATACTTGTCATCTATCTTCATCAGGTGCCTGTTTTTTGCTGTTCCCTTGGCACATTCCTTACAGCTTTAGTAGTACAACATCCAAAGATTTTGACATTCATTGAGCACTTTGATAGTGAAAAAGGAAATGTTCCTCCCAACTTGATAAAATGGTGCAATAATGATATTATTTTAAAATATCATGTTGGTGACTTTGCTGCTCAGTGTTAGCCAAGGGATATAGTAAGTATATAGGAAATAATCTTTAATAACACTTTACATAGGGATTGGCAGTTGACAAAGTTCTTTCACAAATAAATATGATGCCAAAGTTTTGTTGAGATAAATTTAATTATGATGTATGTTTATTTAAAAACTAGTATGTTCATATATTTTATTCTTTTTTTAAAAAACAGGTTGGGAGAAGAAACTTCAGAATGCTGTTTATAGTGAACTGAGTGTGTGAGTTTTCCTACCTATTTTGCAATAGTGTTTTGTTGAGCTATATTTACTTTGTGAGTAATAAAACCAGTATTGTTATATATACTTGTTGTATTATTATTTCTCATTAATATTTATACAACATTTCAAGTAAGTTAATACAATTAAAAATTACTACCATCTTGCCTGACAAACAATAAGAAATAGGTGTTTTTTTTTTTTTTTTTTTTTTTAGCCACCCACTATTTTATTTTTTTAATTTTCTTTTTGAGATGGAGTCTCACTGTGTTGCCCAGGCTGAAGTGCAGTGCAATGATCTTGGCTTAACTGCAACCTCCACCTCCTGGGTTCAAGTGATTCTTGTGCCTCAGCCTCCCAAGTTGCTGGGATTACAGACCCCTGCTACAACACCTGGCTAATTTTTGTATTTTTAGTAGAGATGGGGTTTCACCGTGTTGGCCAGTCTAGTCTCGAACTCCTGACCTCAAGTGATCCATCTGCATTGGCCTCCCAAAGTGCTGGGATTACAGGTGTGAGATACTGCGTTGTCCCACCCATTATTTTATATTAACAATTCATTTATCCAGTGGAATTAGGGAATAAGATGTTTCTCTGAAGTTAATATTTCAGATAATTGAAGCTTACTAACGTTCTCTTTTTGTGTTTTTATAAACTGTCCATTCTAAACATGATTATCTTTTTTGTTCTTTGGCAAGATTGGTGTCATTATTAAGAACATCTATGTTTTTGTTTGTTTAGATTTAACATCAGGGTCTATTAAGGTGTATAGAACTGTTTGCCATTTTAAAATGTAAATCCAGAATGTTAGCTTTTGTAGTTTCTTCAGTGTTCTGTTACTTGTCAGTTATTTATTGAATACCTACCATGTGGCAGCACCATACTAAGCACTGAGCATATAGTGTAAAACAATAAACACAATTTCTGCCCTCATAGAGCTCATAGTCTAATAGAGTTCCCAAGTCTAATAGAGTTCCCATGTCTGCTTTTTTTTTCCTTTACTGCTATCACTGTATTTCCGTCTGTAGCCTTCTCTAGTGTTTAACACTCCCATTTTCAACTTGACTTTTCCAGTTCATTTAACTGGGAAATGACATAATGCAGCTTACCAGAATTGTTTCTAAAATGAAGAGACTCAGATGAACGCCTGTGCACATGTGCTTTAGATACAATTTTTTAAAAAATTAGTATTTGCTTCTTTGCTTTGCTCAAATCCATCTTCCCAGTTGGATTTGAATTCTTAAATAATGTTAGATATAAGTGCTATTTAATAATTGAAGTTGACTGTGACCATACCTTTAGTAGTACTGTGACAGTACCTTTGGCAGTCACCAAAGGAATAGACATTTATCATGACAAGTAAGGTTTTAAATTTACAATATGTACTAAAGGTGCCTGTTGTGTGTAGTTCCAAACACTGGATTCTCGATCTGAGGTGATATTACTAATATTACTGAAAATTATTCTGTGTGACAGACTGCCCTTTTACTTGATAGAAGGGACTGTGTTTTATTTATTATCATATTGTTGACATTTTGTACAATAGAACTTTAAGTGTATATTTTCTGAATAACTCGTTGGAAGTTTTTTAAGGAGTCCAGTGATATTACTTTTATTCCTCACTTGGGTTCTGAACAAATTAAGAAACAAGATAAAACAAAAAAACAGATGGGATATCAAAATTACACTTTTATTACTGATAAAGACTAGGTAGGAGGACATAGCTTAATATGAGAGCAAAATTAGTCTTTCAACTAATCTCAAGAATTAAATAGATTTAACCTTCCAGTCAAATAGCATTGGATCGGGGCAGTATGTTCAGTTTATGCTTCTCAAATTTAAAAGTTGAATAAGGCATTAAACCTCTTCTGTGGTGTATTGAGTTAAGCCTTAGAGAGAGTCCAAGAATGTTATAGTAATGGAACTCTTTTCACATGGAAGTGCACATCAGGGGTGGGAAAGAAACATTTCCCGTAACATAAGTCAAAGGAATAAAGAAGACTTAGTGTATTCTGTTGCATTTTTCATTGGCAGCAACCATTAGATGGATGAATAAGGAAAGCAAAAAGGAAAGTATGAGTATTCATTAGGTAATATTAAACAATGAGAGATAAAAAAATACACATCCTCATGCCTAATAGAGGTATAGAACACACGAGCTATACAGACTATACCTGAAAACAGTATGCTTCATTTTACTTGTTTTAGTAAGCATTACAAAGATTTTAGTCAATTTCTTATTTGACAAATATACTAGAAAATTTTCTGTATTCTGTTATTTACATGAAATTTTAAACTAGTCTAGATTAGCACTCTCCATTTCAGATTGCATACTTTAATTATCTTTTCCATTCATTCAAAACAGTTATGTATTTGTTATTGAGTTAATAACTATTTAGTATTATATGAATGATAATTTATAGTGATTGAATGCTTATTTTGTGCCAACACTTTATATGCATTGGCTTATTCATTATAATCTTCAGTACAACACTATGAAGTAAAATTTATTATGATCACCATTTTGCACAAGAGAAAACTGAGGCTTAAACCATGTTTTAGTCTGTCTCGTGATACTATAACAGAATACCTGAGATTGGGTAATTTATAATGAATAGAAATTTATTGGCTCACAGTTCTGGAGGCTGGGAAGTCTAATATCAAGGTGCCGGCATCTGGTGAGAGCCTTCTTGCTGCATCATCCCATGGCAGAAGGTGAGAGGGCAAGAGGGGGTTTAACCCACCCTTTTATAATGGCACCAGTCCCACCCGTGTCGGTGAAGCTCTTATGGCCTAATCACCTCTGAAAGATCCCACCTCTGAATACTGTTACAATCACAAATTTTAACATGAGTTTTGGAAAGGACAAACATTCAAACCATGGCAGACCACTTAAGTAACTTGTTGAACATCATATAGCTAACAAATGGAAGTGCTAGGGCTTAACCTCCAACTATATGATTCCAAAGCCCATGCATTTTACTACGTCTCACATAGGTCTATGTCTTATCTCTTGACTGGATTTAAAATGTTCCGGAACAAAAATAGTGTTTTACATTTCTTTCATATTTCCTATAGTATTAAACACATGACATTGAGTTAGCAAATAGTTACTGAGCCACCTACCAATGCTAATACATGACAAATATTTGTTGAATTGAGGAAACAGTGCAATTATTAGTCTTAGCCTTACTATATTTAAGACAATCTTTACAGGCAAAATGAAAATAGATCAATTTATTTCTGTGTTTTAGTCTTCATTGTACTTTGTACAGAGCAGTTTATAAGAAATTAGATGACCTATTCTTTTTCCCTTAAAGAACATAAAGAAGTAAATAAACCTTAAAAATCTTATTCTATATGTGCATGTTATAAAAGCATATCGTATAGTTTGCTGTTATAGTAGATATATGCAAAAGTCTACCATACCTTACAGAGTTACAAGTGTCAAACAGTAGTGGGCCTAAAATGGAAGGATGTTAGATAAGGGATACCTTACACTAGACCACAAATTTGGATGAGTCTTCGTACACATTCATGGATTTCACTGGGAGAGTGCTCAAGCAGTAGACCTGGGTACCTCTGAAATGTCCTAAACATGCAGTTCTTCTTTACCCTCTTAGTTTGAAATGCTACTATATGTTTGCTATTGTGCACAGAGCCAGGTGCTGTTGATAATAAACAGGCTAGACAGTCTTTGTCTCCTGGAACTTACATCTCAGTTGGGCATAAAGACTTTAAAGAGGCATTTACAGTGCAGTAAAATAAGTGCAATGATTGGGGAAATACAAGGAACACATAAGGCTGGCATTTAACTTAGATTTGGGGTTGCCATGGTGGCTTGCCAAAGGAAGCAATATCCACGCTGAGATCAGAAAGCTAAGCTAGAGTTTGTCAGGGGAAAGAGTAGAGAAGAAAAGCACTTCAGGCAGAAGGGAATAGCAGGCTCAGAGATTTAGAAGTGGAAAAGAATGTGGTGCAAATGTTCAAAAGTTTGTATGGTTGGGTGGTAGCAGGTGAAGGGAGCATGACTAAGGACGAGTCTAGATTTATAAAAAGGATTGTGCCTCTTCAGATTTTGTAGACTGGATGCTAAAAGCATTTGGGTGCCATTTAAAATTGTAAGTAAAGTAGTAATATGATCAAATTTGCATTTTATCCATTCAGCAATATATTGGTTATCTACTATATACCAGGCATTATGCTAGATGCTGGAATTACAATTACTGGTGAATAAGGAAGACATCACTTCTGGCCAACATCCAGGCAAACTGGTGAATAGATTGAAAATAGTCTGGAAGCACTTAGGAACCTGCTGGATAAATGTAGGTGAGGAATAATGGTTGCCTAAAATAGTTTACTGTCAGTGGGTAGAACATCTAAGTATTTAGGGAGACTTGGGGGACAAGAAAAAATAGAGTCAAGTGTGCTGTATAAGTTTCTGTGCATTTTTCCTATCTGGCAACCCTTATCTCTGCATATTACTAAATGTAAGCTCCAGGAGGGCAGATGTTTTAGCCAGTTTTGTCCACTTCTGTCTCTTTTTTACATTGACTAGGTTGTCATTAAATGTTTCTGAAAAAATAAATACCTGACTTGATTTTGGTCTTAATATGAATGACTTTCAAGTTATCTCCTCTTGTTATCTGTATTTTGGATACATTTCTTTGATCATTAAATAACTATTAAGATCATCAGTAAATTCTCTCAAATTTTAATCCTAAATTTCTAAGCTTTATTAAATTTAGACATAATTACCATTAAAAGTGGAAGCAAATGGTGTATTGGACAATGTGAGATAGTTTTTAAACTATCTTACATATAACACAAGAAATATCAAGGCGTCTAGAGACTTAACTTTTTTTTCATTTGTGAATGGGAAGGTACATGAAATGTAGATTTTATTGGAAAAATAATTTGCCAGAAACAGTCAATTTGTGAAACTGCCTTATAGATTAGGTGGGATAGGTTGCCTTTCTCTATTCCAGCAATGTTTCTACGGACAGTTTAGCCTTTTACATGTAGGCTCCAGGACAGATGCAAGTGGTTTCGAGTATTATTAACCTTTTACATGCTTTTGTCCCAGTTTGGACCAGGAATTTCTTGAGAATTCAGCTCTGTGGTTCTTGATTATTGGAACATGACTGTTTTGTACAAGTCTGATGACTAGTTTCAAGAGGAGTTATATATCGTTGTGAAATGGATTGGAATCTCCAAATAAACATTGAACCATCATATCTTCCTACTGCCTTTTCTATCTGTGATTTCATACCACTCTGCACTTCAGTCATTATGTTCCAGTGATCCTGACTTTTTCTGATCCTTAAACATTTCATGCATTACCTCCTTAGAATTCTTGTGCTTGCCATCCCTCTGCTTGGAATATTCTTCCCCCAGATCTTTGCATGGTTGGCTCCTTCACACTCATGTCTTGGTTTAAATATAAAATCCCCTAAGGGGACGTCACTGACCTCCAAATTTATTGTATCTTATTACCCGATTTCATTTTCTCATGGCACTTATTACAATCTGATATTATTTTATTTGTATGTGTTTGTCATTATTGGCTTTCTTCATGAGAATGTTACGTCCATGAAAACAGAGAATATTATCTCAATCACCACCGTATACTTAGTACCTAGAACGGCCCAAGTATTTGTTGACTAAATCAACCTATTTTCTTAATAAAAACAATACATTTTGATTATAAAATGAAATGTTACTGGAAAAACAGTTTATAACACGGACTACAGAGGTAAGTAATATCTGACCAAGAGAGTTATGTGTGATATTTAGCTGCCTCTTTTTGCTCCTAGGTTTCCTTTACCTAGTCATCCTGCTGCACCTCCTGAACATCTTAAAGAACCTTTGGTATACATGAGGAAAGCACAGGTTGGTTTTTCATGCCAAGTTATGTAATACAGAGCAAAAGATCATTCTTGATGTCAGGAGTATGTATTATTAGTTTTGAAATACTGAGTAAGAACCACTAAATTGATGTTAATGGTATTTATATATTCTTCCATTTTATTTTCAGTAACCAAGGATCATACCTATTTAACTATGGCAACCCTGGAAAACATGGTGTAGAAGGGGAAAAATAATCTACCATACTGGCCTGCAATTTAAAATATGATACAAGTGTAATGTGGCAATCTATTTTTCATGGCCTGTGATATTAAAGGAATGAAATGTGAATGAACTGACACCCTCTTTCCTTAAAATTTTAGTCTTTGAAGCCAGTGTTATTGATAGTGTATTTAAAATATATTTGTTCTCACAGTAGGCTGTCACCTATTAATTGTATGCTGTTATAGAACTCTGATAAACCTGCTATCAAAATGGGTTGGCAAAAAACTAGGAATAAAATAACTAAATAATTTAAGCATAAAAACTATGAATAGTTGTTAAAATGGAAACTCAAGAGGTTCTAGCACATGCCCCTAGCTTTTTTAACTGTCCTTCATCTCAGCACAGCCTCACTCACCTCCCCTCAACCCAGTCCTGTCCGTAAGCCTTCCTCACAGTGCTGTTTGAGTAGGACTCTGTGACTGCCACTGCTGAGGCACGTAATGAGCACCACAGTCAGTTGGCCTTCATTCTCCAGCATAGCCTCAGAGATGGATTTTTAAAACCTTTTTTGGTATGAAATATTTCAAAGGTACCTTAAAGAACTCCCACGAACCCATCACTCAACTTCTACAGTTATCATCATGATTCTTCTGCTCTTGAAAATTTTCTGCAGAGTCATCACATTCCACAACAGTGGAAATTAGGCAGATTTTTATTTTTATTTTAAAAAATCATCAAAATTAGATGGTGAAAAGAAGCAATAGAAATAAAAACCTTGGAGATAGTTGAGGAAGTATATATTTCTGTCTCTAGGTGGTATCTTTTACGGCTGGAAATCAGTTAATGTTTATTTATCAATTTGTCATAAAACATAATAAGTCATACATATGTGAAAGAATTCTGTGGTTTTTTGTTATAAAGATTTAAACTCAAGAAAATAAAACTAAGAAGATTGGGCCTGAATATTTTTTAGTGAAATTGAAAATTTCTAAACAGTAACGAGAAAGTATCAGTTTTAACATACTAGGTGTAAGAAACAAAACATAAAGGTTTTTTTTTTTTTTTTTTTTTTTTTTTTTTTTAAATCATGACTGAAAAGAAGAGATAGAGAGGTAAATAATAAGTCCACTCTCAGAGCTTCCTGCTAGTTGTTAAGAATATATGTGAGTGATAGGTACATGTATGATACTCCACTGTTTTCTTTCTGGACTTTCCCACTTATATCAGGGATCTGCAAACTACAGCCCCTGGGCCAAATCCAACCTGCCACCTATTTCTATAAGGCTGGCAAACTAGGAATTTTATTTTTACTTTTTACATTTTTAAGTGGTTGAAAAATCAAAATAAAGATGATCTTGTGACACATGAAAACTATATGAATCCCTAAGATATGTTTTATTGGAAAATAGTCATGTTCATTCATTTGCATATTGGTTGTTGCTGCTTAGTTGCAACAGAGACCCATGGACTGCAAAGCCTAAAATATTTACTGTCTTCCCTTTCATACAAGGTTTGCCAATCCCTGCACTAAATTATTCATTCTTCAAGAGCAGGGATTGTGCTTTTTATCCTCAGCATCTAGCATAGTACCCAGCCCACAGAACACTTTTGATGAGGTTTGCTGAGCTAATTGATTCTTTAACTATGGCCATACTGATTACCTCCCCTATCAGTAAGTGTCTACCTGCCTTTCTATATTTGTTCTTTTTGAGACATTTAGTTGTTTAGCCCCCTATTTTGGGGAGCAATTCTCTCTTCTTTCCATGAAAGCTACCTAGTCTGGATCACATGTCATGTATTGCATCATGTTCTTCCTTGCATTTCATAATCTCTTCCCCATCAGACTTCTGTCTGCCATTCTACTCCTTAGTCTAAGGCCACTTTTACTGTTTACTTTCTCTCTTCTCCCAAACTTTTGACCACTTCAAGAGAAAATCATGTAATTTCTGTGTTAACCATTATCTAGTCTCAATTCATTTATTTAACTTCCAGTGGATTCTTTTTGCTGTCTGCTAAGATTATATTTGTTATTTATTGTCTGTCTTCCATTTAGGTTGTTCTAAAACTTTTCCATGCTTGTGTGTCCCCTAATTCAACCTCTCTCTCACTCATTTTAAGCATTTCTCACTTATACTTTATAAAGAATATTCAGGTTATCTCATTCAAGCTTCCACAGCTTTATTCTTTTTTGTTGCCACATCTCTTTTTGCTCCAGTCCTCTAAGATCAACTGTCTGCTGCACGTTTTTTTTCTGTGAGATCAAACTTAGCATGTCTAAAAGGTTTATGTTCTTTTTAAAATGACCATCTCTTCCTCAGCTTCCTATTTTTGTTACTAGTGATCAAGTGCTAAATATTATTTCTTCCCATAGTCTTACAATCTCCTCTTTCTGTTCATTACCAAGGCTGTTACCATAGTAGTCACAATAATGATGATGATGGTGATAATGCTGATAATGTTGCCTTTTATTGTTTTCTTTATTTTAGACATTGTGCTTTAATTCACATCCTTATCTTATTTTTATACCTCCCAACTTTCAATCGATCTCTCCCAATCTCCTTATGTATTCTCAATACTATTAAATTTAATTATAAGCAGACGAACCCTTATAGCTCACTGCCTTTTATTTTATTTTTTATTTTTATTTTTTTTTATTATACTTTAAGTTCTAGGGTACATGTGCATAACGTGCAGGTTTGTTACATATGTATACTTATGCCATGTTGGTGTGCTGCACCCATCAACTCGTCAGCCCCCATCAATTCATCATTTATATCATGTATAACTCCCCAATGCAATCCCTCCCTCCTCCCCCCTCCCCCCTCCCCATGATAGGCCCCAGTGTGTGATGTTCCCCTTCCCGAGTCCATGTGATCTCATTGTTCAGTTCCCACCTATGAGTGAGAACATGCGGTGTTTGGTTTTCTGTTCTTGTGATAGTTTGCTAAGAATGATGGTTTCCAGCTGCATCCATGTCCCTACAAAGGACGCAAACTCATCCTTTTTTATGGCTGCATAGTATTCCATGGTGTATATGTGCCACATTTTCTTAATCCAGTCTGTCACAGATGGACATTTGGGTTGATTCCAAGTCTTTGCTATTGTGAATAGTGCCGCAATAAACATACGTGTACATGTGTCTTTGTAGTAGAATAATTTATAATCCTTTGGGTATATACCCAGTAGTGGGATGGCTGGGTCATATGGTACATCTAGTTCTAGATCCTTGAGGAATTGCCATACTGTTTTCCATAATGGTTGAACTAGTTTACAATCCCGGGATTGTAAACTAGCTCACTGCCTTTTAACAAACCTTCAGTGATTATTCCCAGTTGCCCAAAAAATGAAGTTCCTATTCCAGAGCCCAGCATTTAAGAATTTTTACTATCTGTCCCCAACCTTCCCCTTCCACTTTGTCAGTCTCTGCTGTCTTATGACTGTCCTATGTGCCTGTCCAAGTGAATCATTTTGCCTTTCCCTCTTGCATCATTAACACTTTTTTGTATTTTGTTTTCCTGTCCTGGGAAGCCCTTTCTGCCTATTTTGTGTTACGAAAATCCTATCTATTTTGTGAGGGTCAGCTCAGATGACATCTCTTCTCTGATGTTATTATTGATTACTCCTGTTGAAAGGGGATTGCTCTCTTGAACTCTGTTGAATAGCTCCCTGTTGTTTTATAGCCCTTAGCACAAATTACAATTTATTATAGTAATTGCTTTTTTTTATTTTTGAGACTGAGTCTTGCTTTATCGCTCAGGCTGGAGTGCAGTGGTATGATCTCGGCTCACTGCAACTTCTGCCTCACAGGTTCAAGCAATTCTCATGCCTCAGCCCTCCGAGTAGCTGGGATTACAGGCACCCACCACCACGCCCAGCTAATTTTTATATCTTTATTTATTTATTTATATTTTTATTATTATACTTTAAGTTCTAGGGTACATGTGCATAACGTGCAGGTTTGTTACATATGTATACTTGTGCCATGTTGGTGTGCTGCACCCATCAACTCGTCAGCACCCATCAACTCGTCATTTACATCAGGCATAACTCCCAATGCAATCCCACCCCTCCCCCCTGCCCATAATAGGCCCCGATGTGTGATGTTCCCCTTCCCAAGTCCAAGTGATCTCATTGTTCAGTTCCCACTTATGAGTGAGAACTTGTGGTGTTTGGTTTTCTGTTCTTGGGATAGTTTGTTCAGAATGATGGTTTCCAGCTGCATCCATGTCCCTACAAAGGACACAAACTCATCCTTTTAAATGGCTGCATAGTATTCCATGGTGTAAATGTGCCACATTTTCTTAATCCAGTCTGTCACTGATGGACATTTGGTTTGATTCCAAGTCTTTGCTATTGTGAATAGTGCCGCAATGAACATATGTGTGCATGTGTCTTTATAGCAGCATGATTTATAATCCTTTGGGTATATATCCAGTAATGGGATGGCTGGGTCATATGGTACTTCTAGTTCTAGATCCTTGAGGAATCATCATACTGTTTTCCATAATGGTTGAACTAGTTTACAGTCCCACCAACAGTGTAAAAGTGTTCCTATTTCTCCACATCCTCTCCAGCACCTGTTGTTTCCTGGCTTTTTAATGATTGCCATTCTAACTGGTGTGAGATGGTATCTTATTGTGGTTTTGATTTGCATTTCTCTGATAGCCAGTGATGTCAAGCATTTTTTCACGTGTCTGTTGGCTGTATGCATGTCTTCTTTTGAGAAATGTCTGTTCATATCCTTTGCCCACTTTTTGATGGGGTTGTTTTTTTCTTGTAAATTTGTTTGAGTTCTTTGTACGTTCTGGATATTAGCCCTTTGTCAGATGAGCAGATTGCAAAAATTTTCTCCCATTCTGTAGGTTGCCTGTTCACTCTGATGGTAGTTTCTTTTGCTGTGCAGAAGCTCTTTAGTTTGATTAGATCCCATTTGTCAATATTGGCTTTTGTTGCCATTGCTTTTGGTGTTTTAGACATGAAGTCCTTGCCCATGCCCATGTCCTGAATGGTATTGCCTAGGTTTTCTTCTAGGGTTTTTATAGTTTTAGGTCTGACATTTAAGTCTCTAATCTATCTTGAATTAAAATTCGTATAAGGAGTAAGGAAAGGATCCAGTTTCAGCTTTCTACTTATGGCTAGCCAATTTTCCCAGCACCATTTATTAAATAGGGAATCCTTTCCCCATTTCTTGTTTTTCTCAGGTTTGTCAAAGATCAGATGGCTGTAGATGTGTGGTATTATTTCTGAGGGCTCTGTTCTGTTCCACTGGTCTATATCTCCGTTTTGGTACCAGTACCATGCTGTTTTGGTTACTGTAGCCTTGTAGTATAGTTTGAAGTCAGGTAGCGTGATGCCTCCAGATTTGTTCTTTTGACTTAGGATTGTCTTGGCAAGGCGGGCTCTTTTTTGGTTCCATATGAACTTTAAACCAGTTTTTTCTAATTCTGTGAAGAAACTCATTGGTAGCTTGATGGGGATGGCATTGAATCTATAAATTACCTTGGGCAGTATGGCCATTTTCACGATATTGATTCTTCCTATCCGTGAGCATGGTATGTTCTTCCATTTGTTTGTGTCCTCTTTGATTTCACTGAGCAGTGGTTTGTAGTTCTCCTTGAAGAGGTCCTTGACATCCCTTGTAAGTTGGATTCCTAGGTATTTTATTCTCTTTGAAGCAATTGTGAATGGAAGTTCACTCATGATTTGGCTCTCTGTTTGTCTGTTAGTGGTGTATAAGAATGTTAGCAGGCTCTGAAATTGAGTCAATAATTAATAGCCTACCAACCAAAAAAGTCCGGGACCAGATGGATTCACAGCTGAATTCTACCAGAGGTACAAGGAGGAGCTGGTACCATTCCTTCTGAAAGCATTCCAATCAATAGAAAAAGAGGGAATCCTCCCTAACTCATTTTATGAGGCCAACATCATCCTGATACCAAAGCCTGGCAGAGACACAACAAAAAAAGAGAATTTTAGACCAATATCCCTGATGAACATTGATGCAAAAATCCTCAATAAAATGCTGGCAAACCGAATCCAACATCACATCAAAAAGCTTATCCACCATGATCAAGTGGGCTTCATCCCTGGGATGCAAGGCTGGTTCAACATACACAAATCAATAAACGTAATCCAGCATATAAACAGAACCAAAGACAAAGACCACATGATTATCTCAATAGATGCAGAAAAGGCCTTTGACAAAATTCAACAGCCCTTCATGCTAAAAACGCTCAATAAATTCGGTATTGATGGAATGTATCTCAAAATAATAAGAGCTATTTATGACAAACCCACAGCCAATATCATACTGAATGGGCAAAAACTGGAAGCATTCCCTTTGAAAACTGGCACAAGACAGGGATGCCCTCTCTCACCACTCCTATTCAACATAGTGTTGGAAGTTCTGGCTAGGGCAATCAGGCAAGAGAAAGAAATCAAGGGTATTCAGTTAGGAAAAGAAGAAGTCAAATTGTCCCTGTTTGCAGATGACATGATTGTATATTTAGAAAACCCCATCATCTCAGCCCAAAATCTCCTTAAGCTGATAAGCAACTTCGGCAAAGTCTCAGGATACAAAATTAATGTGCAAAAATCTTTATATCTTTAGTAGAGATGGGTCTCATCATGTTGGCCAGGCTGGTCTCAAACTCCTGACCTCAAGTGATCCACCTGCCTCAGCCTCCCAAAGTGCTGGGATTACAGGCGTGAGCCACTGGGCTCGACCTGTTATCGTAATTTCTGTATACATCTTTCTGACATTTTATTATATGCCTCTTGGAAGAAGTAACAGTTTAAAAATATTTTTACATAACTGCTGCATCTAGTACACTGGCCTTTATGTAGCAGAAGCTTAGTAACTTTATGTTGGATTGATAGTAAAGGATTTAGCCATCTCTTTCCCAGTTATTATAATAGTTTAAAGATATTTACTGAATACCTACTCAGTAGAAGATTCTGTGCTGCTGAAATTCAGAAATAAGTTAGATACAGATTCTGCCTTCAGGTAATTGCAAGGTTTAGTAATTGAAATAAGACTTGGGCACTAGATGTAATACAAAGTAAAAAGTGCTGTGTGACTAGCGGAAAGTGACTAGGAAGTTTCGTCCGTGCACTGGGAAGGAGTAGTATACAAATGGTTTCTTACTAGGTTCTTCTTTCCCCCTTTTAACAAAAATGAAGCTTTAAAAATCCAGTTAGTGTTTCTTTTCACTTTGTATTCAGTAAAACATGGGCAGAAAATATTTTGAATTGAATTGAACTGGAAAAATTCAATTCATTTTTTTCGATTAAGATTTTAGGAATTACTTTAACTTCACTTAGCTCTTGATCGTGTCTTCAGAGTTGGGTTATAAATCAGCTTCCTGCAGTTTCTGGCAAGTCACTCTAGTACTTAATTTTCTGGGCTCATGAGGTTATGAAGCTTCTTATTCTGCATCAGCATTTCCAAGAATGTTTTCTGCTAAATACTAACCTTGAGATATGCTCCACAAAAAAGGGTTCCTTGGACAAGTAAGTCTGCAAATTGAGGAACACTACTTTCCTCTTGATGAATCACAATTTGTTTTACTATTTTTACTGGACTTTATGTTTTAGAAGAGTTTTGAGAAGTTAGCACAGAGAGTTCTCGTAGATCTCATACCCAGTTTCCCTTATTATTAACATCTTAACATTAGTATGGTACATTTGTTATAATTAGTGAGCCATATTGGTTGATACATTATTATGAACTAAAGTCCATATTTTATTTAGACTTCCTTAGTTGCAACCTAATGTCCTTGTTCTGACCCAGGATCCCATCCAGGACACCACATTACATTTGGTTGTCATGTCTCCTTAGGCTCTTCTTGGCTATGCTGGTTTCTCAGACTTTCCTTGTTTTTGATGACTTTGGCAGTTTTGAGAAGTACTGTTCAGGTATTTTGTAGAATATCCCTCTCTTGGAATTTATCTGATGTTGTCTCATAATTAGACTGGGATTGTGGGTTTTTTGGAGGAAGATCACAGATGTAAAATGCCATTTACATTTATCACATCATATCAGGGTACATACTATTAGCATGATTCATCGCTGTTTGTGTTGACCTTGATCATCTGACTGAGGTAGTATTTGTGAGGCTTCTTCACTGTAATGTTACTCTTTTTCCCTCTTTCCATACTGTACTCTTTGGAAGTAAGTCGCTGCATATAGCCCATACTTAAGGAGTGGAGAATTATGTTCCATTTCCTTAAGGAGGGGTATCTACCTAAATTATTTGGAATTCTTCTGCATGAAAGAGTTTTCTCTTCTTCCCCATTTATTTATGTATTCAGTTATTTATTTATATCAGTATGGACTCATGGATATTCATTTTCTACTTTGAGTTTTAATATTTTTAAATTTTGTTGCTCACAATTTATTTTGGCATGTTAAAGGTTTGGAGAAGTTCTGCAGGAAAGAAACCTGTTTAATTTTATTTAATCCAGTGTTGTTCAAGCTTACGTGATCATGAAACCCTATTTCCATGTAAAATACCTTGGGAACTACTTTGCTACACCCTTCAGTGAAAGCCGTATTTGAAGATATACAGTGTGATAAATATAAGTGCATGAGTTTTCTTGTGAAACAATACTAATAAGCATATAGATCCCTAATTATATCCTAGGTACCATTCTAGTGCTGTACATGTACTCACTCATTTAATAATATTCACGATAACCCTATGAGGTGAGTTACTAATGTGGTCTTAGGTCTCTCTTTACAAAATGAGAAAGTGGTAGAGCTGAGATTTGAAACTGGACACCCTGGCTCCAGAATTCACATTACCTGCTATTCAGTCTGTTTATCTAGCTCAGAAATGCTTAGGCAAACTCAAGATGTGCTATGTGGTTGAATTTATTCTGTTCTCCAGCAATCCAGTAACCTTGGCAAATATGATAATTTTGTTAATTTTGCATTACTTCAGTTCTCACCCCCTTCCTAATGGTCTTTTTGCCTTCTATACTGTCACTCCAGTTCCTAAAATTTCCAATACCTTGAGGATAGAGCTCAAATTCTTTATTATGGCTTACAAAGGTAGAAATGATCTTGACCTCTTTAGTTCCAGTCTCATCTCTTGCCTTCTCACACCGTTCTTCCCAGCCTGCCATGCACATACTTTCTCTTTCTCTAATCATACTTGACCTCCTCCACTTGTTGCAATAGGAGAACTTTTGCTTATGCCACTGCATCTGCTTGAAAATGCCTCCTCTCATCCCATATATTTCTGGCTATAGTTGAAACTGTCTCCTCTCATCCCGTATGTTTCTGGCTATAGTTGAAACTGTCTCCTCTCATCCCATATGTTTCTGGGTATACTTGAAACTGCCTCTTCTCATCCCATATATTTCTTGCTAGCTTCTGCACATCATTTTGTTATCAAGTGAGATGATAGATTGTTTAGGAAGGCTCTCTGACTCCCAGATCTCAGATACTCAGGTACTTTTCCTGTCTTGTCCATCCTCCACACGGCAGGCCCCCTATACTTCTCTACTATAATACTTGGGTTGTTTGTATCATCACTTAGATTCTTTAGTCTCTGTGAAGTAGGACCTGAGTCTCTCTTTTCACCACTGTATCTCTAACATCTGGCACAGTCCCCAGTCCATGGTAGATAATAGATATTTTTTAAAAATTATGAATGAATAGCATAAAGAAAAAACAGAGAATATTCCTAGAAAATATTCAGACCCTTTGACCTAGTAATTCCACTTCTAGAACCTTGTATAAAGGAAAGAATCAGAAACACAGAAACTTACGTTCGTAATAATAGTAAAAAATGTAAAAGAATCAAAATGGATAACAATAGAGCTTGCTTAAATATGACATGCTGTTTCCAAAAGAAACAATGCTATATAGGTATCAAAAATGTCATTTTTGAAGAATTGTAATGAATACAAAAAGGCATACATTATAATCTTATATGGAGAATGCAAAATATAAAACAATATAATTTCACTTTAATCCAAAATATATGTGTTTATATGTCTCAATTACACACATACATATGCATAAAAAATGAAAGATAAAATATTAATATTGGTTGTTTGTTTGATATATTATTTTTATAATCAGAGAAGAATTACTAAAATGTTTTTCTATTAGATACCTGGGTTATAATTATTTTAGTTTTATTTTTTGTCAGGGTGAAGAAAATAGTTTTCTGATTTTATAATTTCATACTTTTTTTTACATGCTATTTGTTTAATATATGGTTTAAAAGACATTTTATTTACCTTCATTGTTATTAAAAGGTAGTAATGCTATACTAATTTTTAAAAATAGTATAATCATGAATCTTTTATAAATTTTTTGCTTCTCATACTTAGAAATTGCTTTATTTATGAAATTCCTGAAATCCTTTGAGTCAATGCCATAGATTCCAGTTATTAGGGAAATTTACTTGAAGGCAACAAGAATTTCATTTAGAGAGGGTACAGGTTTGGATAAAAGGTAAATATCTTCCTATCTGAACATTTTAAATGTAAAAAACCATTCACTTTCCTTGTGGATAACATGAACGCTTTGAATTTATTTTGTAAGTCTTTTGGGTGAAAACCATCTAGTTATTTATTTTGGGGTGCTAAATGTACATTGAAATTATTTAAATAATAGCACAGGCATAATAATGATTTTTTTTTTTTTTGGCATTTCTTCTAAGACTTAGGGACTAATTATCCACCTCCACGAATAGGACCTGAGAAAAATTGTTGTCTATAAAACTGGAGCTAGAGTGGACCTCAAGTTTATCCAGTCCAAACTCTGGCAAGTGTTCACTTCTCATCTCCTTTTGCTCCAGGACTTCTGGAAACAAGGAGCTCATAATTTCACTGAGTTAAGTTATATTTGAGGTAAATATTTCTAATTGTTGCAAAGTGTCTTTTTCATATTACATAGTTGTCTGCTCCTTACTACATTTACTCACTGATCCTTATTTTGTGCTTGGCACATAGACAGCTTTCAGTATATTAATATATTAGTCAGTGAGTCAGCGAGTGAACAAAAGAATGAATGGATACCACTTAATTAAGATTAGAGTTCTTGAGGGAACCTAAAGGATGGCCAAGCTTGAAAGCAGCCGCTTGCTTCTTCATCTTGGATTTCCCCTCATTGTCAGGAAATTCTGTTCCTGTTTCTGATAACTATGGAACTGACTCCTTTGACCATCCAAGATTTCAATGGAAATGACTTCACTGACCATCTGACTGAAGTTCTTGCAAGAGATACCTTGGAAAAGACCTCTCCACCTTGACATAGTGTTATAGATATGGGACAGAGGATAGATGTGGCCAAGAACTGGGGTCACTTTTCTTTCATTATTTGTAGGATTTTCAAGGAAGTAGTATATGTTCAATTGACAATGTTCAAGTTTAGCCATATCTAGCTTCCTGTTTCTTTGTTCATTCTTTCATGTTTTTTTCTGTAGTTTATGACATATGGACTGATAGAGATCTTATGAACTTTTTGTAAACTATCTCTGTCCCATATTATTTGTGTATCTCTCTTACCCTCCTGACTTCCACTACAAAAGTGATGTGTTTCTTAGTGACAGGAATGCTGTTTTATTCATCTTTAGTGGCATGTATTTAATAGGTGGCTAATAAATATTTGCTAAATCAATGTATTTTCATCATTCAAAAACTCAGATAATATACCTCATTTCCCCCTGTTCTAGTTATAAAAAAACCCCACTTTTCTGAATTGGATATACTCTTTTTTTTCTTTCCTCAGTGCTTAGTCATAGTATTTCTCTGTTCTGGGTCATTTCTAGGTTCCTGCTTTAATTGTATAGCTCAGAAAAAAATGATAATCAAATAAGTTTTAATCAGCACTTCTTACATTCTTAACAGTCTTTCTCATTATGCTTTTATGTGTTATTTTTTAAGTTTCCTCATTTGTAAAATGATAGTAATGATACACATCTTGTAGGTTAGTAAAATAACATGTGTAAACACATGTAAAGCACATAGTTGTGTTTCATCAAATAAAATAACATATGTAAACACATGTAAATTGCATAGTTGTGTTTCAACAATTCTTTCTATTCAGAATACTTTCTTATGATGTCTAATTTGTTTTCTGTGTAACTTTTTCTCTTGACTTCTTTCTCTATATATTATATCTAATGTTAAATTTAGAGTTGGTAAATTGAAGTTCTTGGTACAAAGTGATATCTATTTGGACAACTGTGATTCATCGCTTTACAGAAAATACCTGAATGAGTTGTTTTTGCCAAAATAATTATTTAAAGGATAAGTTAACAAATATTCAACATCTTGTCTAGGTGTCATTCCAAAAGTTATCTTTCTATTTTGAATGGTCTTCATGTTTGAATTTTTAGTGAGTTTTATGCTGTTTTAAAATTGTGTATTGCAGTCTTGAAAATTTGTATAGAACAGCTGACCCTTAAACAATGTGGCGTTTAGGGGTGCTGACCCTTCATGCAGTCAAAAATTCACATATAACTTTTGACTCCCCCAAAACTTAACTACTAATGGCCTACTGTTGACCAGAAACCTCACTGATAATATTAAGTGGATTAACACATATTTTATATGTTATATATATTATATACTATATTCTTACAATAAAGAATGCTAGAGAAAGGAAAATGTTATGAAGAAAATCATAAATAAGAAAAATTATTTATTAAGTGGGAGTGGATCATCATAAATATCTTCATCATAAATTATCATAAATCCTCTTCACATTGAGTAGGCTGAGGATGAGGAAGAAGAGGAAGGGCTGGTCTTGCTATCTTGCCTGGCAGAGGCAAAAGAGGTAGAGGAGATGGAAGGGATACAGGAGAGGCAGGCACACTTGGTGTAATTTTACAGAAATACATTGGAACTCCCATTTGACATTTTTACTTCTTCATTTTTCTAAAAATATTTCTATATGGTTCCAGTCCTCTTTCACTGTTTGCTTTAGTTTTAAGGGTCCGTGTTGCAAAATGGACCTTTCTATGATATGGACACTGAAGTCAAAAGCAGTCTTGAATAATCAGAACTCTTCTGCCAGATTGTCTGATGTCAATTTGGTTTTTGGCACTGCTTCTTCTATGTGTTCTTCCTCATTTTCTGACAGTGGTCTGGAAGCACTCATCTCCATCAAGTTGTTTTTAATTAATTCCTCTGGTGTGGTGTCTATTAGCTGTTGAATTTCTCTAAAATCCGTATCTTGCAACCCTTCACTCCCAACCTTTTTTGGTCATATCTACAATCTCTTATTTCCTTGATTGACTCTCTTGTAAATCCTGTGAAGTCTTTACAACATCTGGAAACAGTTTTCTCCAGCAGGAATTTACTGCTTTGGGCTTGATGGCTTTCACAGCTTTTTCCATAACAACAATGGTGTCTTCAATGGTATGTGTCTTCCAGACTGTCATGATGATCTCTGTATTGGGTTTTTCTTCCACAGCATTGGCAAATCTTTTCCATAGGGTGCTGTATATAATGAGCCTTAGAGGTCCCTATGACCCAGACCTAGAGGCTGAATTAGAGACATTGTGTTTGAGGGTAAGTAGACCAATTTGATATCTTCTTTGTTGAACTCATGGTGTTCTGTGAGGTGAAGGGCATTGTCCAATATCAAAAGAGCTTTAAAAGCAATCCTTTACTGACAAGGTACTTCCTGACATCAGGGACAAAGCATAAATTGAACCAATCCAGAAAAAGTGTTCTTGTTGTCCAGGCTTTCTTGTTGTAAAACCAAAAGCCTGGCAATTGATGTTTAACTTTTCCCTTCAAGGCTCAGGGGTTAGCAGCTTTACAGATAAGGGCAGTCCTGGTCCTAAACCTAATTGCATTTACACAAAATGGTAGAATTAGCCTATTTCTCTTGCCTTAAATCCTGGTACTTGCTTCTCTTACTTACTAATAAAAGTCCTATGTGGCATTTTTCCACCCTAGAATAAGGCACTCTCTTCTGCATTAAAAACTTGTTCAGTCAGATATTCTTTTTCCTCAATAATTTTAATGGCATCTGGGAACTCATTTTCTGCCTCTTGGTCAGCAGAAGCTGCTTCTCTTGTTATCTTGATATTTTTAAGCCAAACTGATTTTGAAAATTATCAAACCATCCTTGGCTGGGATTAAATACTCCAGCTTTAGATCCTTTACCTTTCTTTTGCTTTAAATTGTCATATAATGACTTCACTTTTTCTCAAATCATATTTGGAGTCTATAGGTATGCCTGTTAGTAACCCTGCACCCACATAAAAGTTGTATTTTCAATACTAGATAAAAGAGTATTTTGCAAAAAAAAAAAAAAAAGCGAGGTTTTCGCCACTGGTGGTGTAGCTACAGCAATGACTTCATGAGTTTCCTTTTCTTATTTTACAGTGGTCCTTATGCTGGATTAATTTCTCTTGAAGTGATGGGCAACTGCAGCTGCAGGCTTCAATCTTCCATACATATCAAGCAATTCAACATTTTCTTGTAATGTCATGACTTTTCTTCTTGGGAGCATTTCTAGCATCACTAGTGGCTTTTTGTATGGGTCCCATGCTATTATTCAGGGACAATATTGTGCTCAACACAATAAAAAAAGTGAGACAGTGAGAGATCACTTTTTACTGTAGTACACAATTTACAGGCCTGTGGAACTGCTCACATGGAGATGATTAGCATCACCCAGGGTTTCAAGCAGATACTCACAGCACTTGAATTCACTGCAATAGCAAGAGGAGGTAGCTACAAAATTTTTACAGTAATATAGTATGTCCTACAGTTAATTGTATGCAGTTGTGATTTAATACTGCATCTTTATGTTTGTTTATATTTCTCTCAATTTCAAATGGTACCATGTATAATCTGAAAGTATATATATATGTTTTTAATAAATCTTAATTTTTTAGAATAGTTTTGTGTATACTTTATGGTAGGAAATGATAAAGAGGCTACTAGTATCTACATATATTTTATACATTCAGAACAAACTCAACTTTTTCTTAAAATTTTCAGTATGTCTAGGCTATGTGGTTTGTCTGTGAGGTTTTTTGAAATTGTTGCTCATATTAGAAAAAATTTAAATATAAGTAAACCCACACAGTTCAAGCCTGTGTTGTTCAAGGGTCAACTCTGTATATTATGAGCTACACATCGATGTCTATTGTATTTAATAACTTTAGTTTTGTTTTTATGTCTGAGAGTTAATGCCTTTTTATCAATTCTAGAGCTGTTTGCATGAGTGATTGAAAATGAGAACATTTGTAGCCATCGTTTAATAGCTAGCAGTTTGGTTCCTTATGATAGGATAAATAAAAATCCAGGGATTGGATTTTTAATATGTATGCAAATTTTATTTTATTGCGATCATTTAATTAGAAGTATTTTTTAATAAGCTTTTTCTTACCTGTTTCCTCCACCATTGGGGGTGGGAGGCAGCAGATAACAGAAGGCTCGTTAGAGGAAATGATACTTAATCTGACATCAGAAAGGTGAATGAGATTTATCTGAATAAGGTTGGGTGTAAAGATATTGAATGTGGAAGGTAGGTTGTATCATTATAATAAATGTTTACTCATTAACAATGTACCCAAATAAGAGGTACCAAATAAGTTTTGGATCTAAGAGAATTATTTATAGTTAAGGAGAGAATTAAAATAGGCCAATAAATAGAGTTAATTTGGGGGCTATTTCATGTAATGTATTGAGTATGCTTTTATTCTTGAAAATCTGTTTCTATAAATGTAGTAAACTGAACTTTATGCATTTCACAAAGCTCGATATTTATCCTTCAGATGATTTTTTTCTGTTCATTCACTGCTTGGGCCATTGCATTAAAATTTTTTTAAAATACTTGCAACATTACTTAGAGTAGAAATCTGTTTAATTATTGAGCACTATTATGTGCTAGACACAGTGTGATTTGTACCATGATAGGTGAAGGACAGGGTGCTATGAGAGCCCATGAGCAAAGTCACCTAATGCTATCTTGGTTGGGTACCCGGTGAGAAAAGTCCTAATGGAGGAAGGGATATTTAAGCTGATACCTAAAAGGTGAATAAGATTTATTTAGGCAAGAATAACAATGTTGGAGGTGGGAGTTGAGCTTGCAGAGCAAATTTCAGATAAAGAGTAATGTATTTGAATGTGTGTGTTGAAGAATCTATGACTAATGATAGCTGTAGTAAAAGCCATCACTTACTGAATGTTAATTATCATATTATGCCACTGTTTGAGTCAGTTTACATGTATTAACATCTTTAATCTTTGTAGCAACCATATAAAAGAACTGTTATTATTATTCCACTTTCATAAATTGATTATTACTGTTCTTTATGAGTAATATACAGTTCTCTCTTTGTTTCCTTATTAGGTCTGAATTTTGGGACTTTGGTATTATTTTATTTTGGTTTCAGTGACCCAGAAGTGGTCTGTAGGCACATTTAGTAAAAAGACAAAAAACATTATTATGGCATTTTCGCTTGTCATTGAAAAGAATAGTATATTAAAATATGGTATTTATGGATGATCAAACCTAGGACTATTAAAACTTAATTTCCATTTTATAACAAATGGAAGGGATAATGAAGAAGGTAATCAATACTGTGAAAAATAGTCAGACAAATCCAGATTGTGGCACAGTCTAAAAGATAACTGGCCTGGACCTTTCAAAAAAGTCAGTATCATAAAAAAGAAAAGAATAGAGAGATTCTGGATTAAACTGCTCTGAAAGAGAGAGACATGACAACCAATGAAATATATTGCATGAATTTTGAATGGATCTCAGATTTTAAAAAAACTCTACAAGATATATGGAAATAGCTGGAAAATTTGAACATGTATCGACTAAGTATGACATCATGAAATATTAATTTTCTTAGATATAATAATGATATTGTGATATGTTGGAAAAAGTCCTTATTCTAAGAATGTGCATGCTGAAGTATTTAGGGGTGAAATTTCATTTTTGGGAAAATTACAATGTAATAAAAAAATTTCTGTACATTTTTACCTTTTACTAGATCATTAATGGGATTCCTAAGTATTAAACATTTATGAAATGCTTAAATTTAACTTATCTTTTTATCTGATAGAAAAATGTTAGATAGAAAATATCAGATAAAAAGATAAGTTAAATTTAAGCATTTCATAAATGTTTTCTATATAATGTTTATTACCATATGACTTGTTGACATTTAAAAAAAATCTATGCTTATTCCCATCCTGAACTAAAATGTCAGTTATTTGAGGACTGAGGCTTTCTGTTATTCACTGCTTAATTCATAGCACAAAGGATAGTATCTGGCATATAGTAGGCAATAGTCAGTATTTGTTGAGTGAACTAATAAATAGGGATAACCAATCTCAACCAACCTTACCATTTCTATGTAATTCGTAATATCTTTAATATTTTTTATTAGTTTTAGTATTGTTACTGGAAAAGATAATTGATTGTTTTTTATGTTTCAGGGAAGTTGGGAAAAAAGAATTTTGAAGAGTTTAAATAGTATGTGCACTGAACTGAGTATCCCACTGGCACGAAAGGTACTTTTAAACATTTTTCTGTTTAAGTATTTCATTGTGAATCAAATACGAGAAAGTATCATGAAGTTATATAACTGTTAGGCACATTTATTTATTTATTTATTTAGAGACAGAGTCTTGCTCTGTCACCCAGGCTGGAGTGCAGTGGCGCGATCTCAGCTCACTGCAACCTCTGCCTCCTGGGTTCAAGCAATTCTCCTGCCTCAGCCTCCCAAGTAACTAGGACTACAGGCACGTGCCACCACGCCCAACTAATTTTTTTGTATTTTTGGTAGAGACGGGGTTTCACAGTGTTAGTCAGGAGGGTCTCGATCTCCTGACCTCATGATCCGCCCACCTTGGCCTCCCAAAGTGCTGGGATTACAGATGTGAGCCATTGCGCCTGGCCTATTTATTTATTTTTACTAGTATATCAACTTCGTTTGAAATAAAAATCTGTAAAAGGCCAATTATGTGGGTACATTCTATATAGATTTCTATTTCATGTGCTATAATTATTACTGTAACAAACCTGTGTCTTTGCAAATAAATATAAATATGAATCTGTAGTATAGATGAGTTAGGATTTGGCTGTAGAGATTAGCAATATGCTTTAAATGTTTTAATTACCTTTAGTCTCCTTACTTTTTGGCTAATTAGCACAATAGCCATATTTCTTGAATCACAGATAGAGTTCAGGCATACTGTGATCTTGTAACAGGCAATACGGTACCATCTTTCGGTATTAACATAGGAAACAAAAAGGATAATTTGTCTTCTCTCTGTAGAACTGGAATTCTATTTAGATCTAATATTCAACACTTACGTTACTCTGAGCATTGAGGAGAAAAGATGAGAAAGAAAAGAAAAAACACTTGAGGGATGTTTTGTATTCTTTGTAGCTGCTCACAAGTAGGAGAGACCCAGTTTCCCTTTACTTCATTCTCCCTACCTGCTATTTATTCCCTGTTGTTGGACGGGATGTAGTGGGTATACTTTGAATAATATCCAAGGAAAAATTACTGAAGGCACCAGAAGGATGGTATTTAAAAAGGATACATTTATATTAAAAACTGTCTAAATATGTAGTATTGTATAATATACTGCCTTTCATATAGGAAGATAATGCTAGTAACTCTTAGTCACACTCTCTTGGCCAGTCCCCCTTATGATGCTTTTCTGAGTCTGCTGGATGGGGGTAAGAGATGTAGTATGTGGCTGGGGAGCAGTTTTTCTTTGTGAAATGTACTGGCCAGTACAGATCACTTACCTTCTTTTATTGGACTCATTAGCACCATGTTCTAACTAGGCCATTTAGACTAGATATAACATAATAGTTAAATAATAATTTAAATGCAGTTACCCCCCAAATTCGACATGTTTAATGAAATTATTTATCCTGTTATTGTAGTTTATGTAAGCTTTTAAGTAAGTTATTGATTCTTATTTTTAGTTATATTGCTAGACTTCAAAAATGAAATGAAACCAGTTTTAAATTACCTTTTCCAGAGGCCAGTTGAAGAACAGAAAGAACTTCTTAATAAATGGAATGAAATGGGAACTGATGAACCAGGTATGTGAACAATTTTTTCTGAATGTAGTAGTGGAAAAAGATTGCCTTCTTAACTGTGGATGCAAAATAACATAATTAACGATTCTTTTGTGAAGATGTTAATTTTCCTTCTCATTAATTTTCTGTCTTCTGGAAAACCAGAATTAGACTGGCCTATTCAAACTCCCAGACACCAGATGCAACTAATAAATACAGACATCAGGAGCAGCTTTTTGCTTGTTTGTTTGTGTTTTTAGAGACAGGGTCTTGCTCTGTTACCTGTGCTGGAGTGCAGTAGCCTGATCACAGCTCCCTTTAACCTGAAACTCCTGGGCTCAGAGGGTCCTTTCAGCTCAGTCTCCTGAGTAGCAAAGACTACAGGCATGTACGCACCACCATGCCTGGCTAATTTTTTTATTTTTTTGTAGAGATGGGGTTTTGCTATGTTGCCCTGGCTCTCTCTGTTGAACTCCTGGCTTCAAGTAATCCTCTGATCCTCCCACCAGAGCCTCCCAAAGTGCTGGGATTACAGGTGTGAGCTACTGTGCCTGGCCTTATTTATCCTTTTTTAAAGCAGCGTTTAAAAACATTTTTATAAAATAATAAATTGTCCAGTGGATTTTTGAGATTCTTGTCTTTTAATTAAGGTAAATATTGCACAAGCTTAATTATATTGGGTTGTTAAAAATAGGATAAATAGTGAAAAATACGTTTGAAGACTTTAAAATGTTTTAAAGAATTTATTTTTGTTCATTTTAATATTTAAAATGTAGTCAATTTTATAAATGTAAAATGAATAACAACTATACTTCATTTACTATGATAGATGCCTGTAATTGTATAGACAGACATGTACATAACCCCTCCTCCCCCTTCTTTACCACTGCTAAAATACATGTAGGGCACTAGGTAAGATATAAATACCATAATAGAGTTATTATGTATAGTTATTTGAGTTCAAAAGGGGGAATAGTTTAATACAACTAGAGGAATTCACTAAGAATGCATTGTTTGTATTTTAAGTACATTGAAAATTCTCATATAGAACCTTTATGTTACATTGACCTTGTTTGGCCAATTCAGTTATAAATAATTACGATCTGTGAATAGGATGCTCTTAATTTCTTCCAGAATATGTCATCTAGGATGGGAAGGGCAGAAATTGTCTTTTCATTTTAGTGTTCTCTGTACTTAATGCAGTGTATGACAAATAATTGATTCTCAAGAAATGTTTGAATTAATCTATCTGTATGATAACATATGAAAGAATGATTACATTTATTTAATAAGACTTCATATCTTATTAGCTGAAATTTTGTTTATAATCTATCTTATTCTAGATTTAAGCCTTTTCAGACCTGTTTATGCACCTAAGGATTTTCTTGAGGTAGGTTCTATTGGATAAATACACATATATTAATGAACGAATAATGTGAATAAATGATGATGTAAAAATATATCAAGGCAGAGGGATTAGGATGTAAAAAGCCCCAGAGTCATTGAAACAGTGGAATGACATGATCAAATCTGTGTTTGAAAATTACTGTTAGAAAATATATTGGAATATGGAAAGATTAGCATGGGGTAAATCAGTTAGGATAATTTTGATTAAAAAATAGTGACTATAGGAAGTGGGTTCCAAGATGACCAAATATGAACAGCTCCAGTCTGTAGCTCCCAGCATAATCAACACAGAAGATGGGTGATTCCTGCATTTCCAACTGAGGTACCTGGTTCATCTCACTGGGACTGGTTGGCAAGTGGATGCAGCCCATGGAGGGTGAGCCAAAGCTGGGGGGGCATCGCCTCACCTGGGAAGCACAAGGAGTTGGGGGATTTCCTTTTCTGAGCCAAGGGAAAAAAGAATTTCCTTTTCTGAGCCATGACAGACTGTACCGGGAAAATCGGGACACTGCCAACTGAACACTGCGCTTTTCCAACAGTCTTAGCAAACGGCACACCAGGAGATCATATCCTGTGCTTGGCTCAGCAGGTCCCACGCCCATGGACCCTTGCTCACTACTAGTCTGAGATCGAACTACGAAGTGGCAAGCCTGGCTAGGGGAGGGGCATCTGCCATTGCTGAGGCTTGAGTAGGTAAACAAAGTGGCAGGTGGCTTGAATTGGGTGGAGCCCACCACAGCTCAACGAGGACTGCCTGCCTCTGTAGACTTCACCTGTCGGGGCAGGGCATAGCTGAATAAAAGGCAGCAGAAACTTCTGCAGACTTAAACGTCCCTGTGTGACAGCTCTGAAGAGAGCAGTGATTCTCTCAGCACAGTGTTTGAGCTCTGAGAACAGACAGACTGCCTCCTCAAGTGGGTCCCTGACCCCTGTGTGGCCTAACTTGGAGACATCTCCCAGTAGGGGCTGACTGACACCTCATACAGCCTGGTACCCCTCTGAGACAAAGCTTCCAGAGGAAGGATCAGGCAGCAATATTTGCTGTTCTGCACTATTTGCTGTTCAACAGCCTCTGCTGGTGAAACCCAGGCAAACAGGGTCTGGAGTGGACCTCCAGCAAACTCCAACAAACCTGCAGCTGAGGGACCTGACTGTTAGAAGGAAAATTAACAAACAGAAAGGAATAGCATCAACATCGACAAAAAGGACATCCACACCAAAACCCCATCTATAGGTCATCATCATCAGAGACCAAAGGTAGATAAAACCACAAACATGGGGAGAAACCAGAGCAGAAAAGCTGAAAATTCTAAAAACCAGAGTGCCCCTTCTGCTCCAAAGGATCGCAGCTCCTTGCCAGCAATGGAACAAAGCAGGATGGAAAATGACTTTGACAAGTTGACAGAAGTAGGCTTCAGAAAGTCGATAATAACAAACTTCTCCAAGCTAAAGGAGGATGTCCGGACCCATCACAAGGAAGCTTAAAACCTTGAAAAAAGATTAGACGAATGGCTAACTAGAATGAACAGTGTAGGGAAGACCTTAAATGACCTGATGGAGCTGAAAACCATGGCATGAGAACTACGTGATGCATGCATAAGCTTCAGTAGCCGATCTGGTCAAGTGGAAGAAAGGGTATGAGTGATTGAAGATCAAATGAATGAAATGAAGTGAGAAGTTTAGAGAAAAAAGAGTAAAAAGAAATGAACAAAGCCTCCAAGAAATATGGGACTATGTGAAAAGACCAAATCTACGTTTGATTGGTGTACCTGAAAGTGACAGGGAGAATGGAACCAAGCTGGAAAACACTCTTCAGGATATTATCCAGGAGAACTTACCACACTAGCAAGGCAGGCCAACATTCAAATTCAGGAAATACAGAGAACACCACAAAGATACTCCTCGAGAGGAGCAACCCCAAGACATGTAATTGTCAATTAACAAAGGTTGAAATGAAAGAAAAAATGCTAAAGGCAGCCAGAGAGAAAGGTCAGGTTACCCACAAAGGGAAACCCATCAGACTAACAGTGATCTCTCAGCAGAAACCCTACAAGCCAGAAGAGAGTAGGGACCAATATTCAACATTCTTAAGGAAAAGAATTTTCACCCAGAATTTCATGTCCAGCCAAACTAAGCTTCATAAGTGAAGGAGAAATAAAATCCTTTGTAGACAAGCAAATGCTGAGAGATTTTGTCACCACCAGGCCTGCCTTACAAGAGCTCCTGAAGGAAGCACTAAATATGGAAAGGAACAACCGGTACCAGCCACTGCAAAAACATGCCAAATTGTAAAGACCATTGATGCTAGGAAGAAACTGCATCAACTAATAGGCAAAATAACCAGCTAACATCATATTGACAGGATCAAATTCACACATAACAGTATTAACTTTAAATGTAAATGGGCTAAATGCACCAATTAAAAGACACGGACTGGCAAATTGGAAAAAGAGTCAAGACCCATCAATGTGCTGTAATTCAGGAGACCCGTCTCACATGCAGAGATGCACATAGGCTCAAAATAAAGGAATGGAGGAAGATCTACCAAGCAAATGAAAAGCAAAAAAAAAAAAAACAACAAAACAAAACAACAACAAAAAAAACCAGGGGTTGCAATCCTAGTCTCTGATAAAACAGACTTTAAGCAAACAAAGATCAAAAGAGATAAGGCTATTACATAATGGTAAAGGGTTTAATTCAACAAGAAGAGCTAAGTATCCTAAATATATATGCACCCAATACAGGAGCACCCAGATTCAAAAAGCAAGTCCTGAGAGACCTAAAAAGAGACTTAGACTCCCACACAATAATAATGGGAGGCTTTACCACCCCACTGTCAATATTAGACAGATCAACGAGACAGAAGATTAACAAGAATATCCAGGACCTGAACTCAGCTCTGCACCAAGCAGACCTAATAGACATCTACAGAACCCTCCACTCCAAATCAACAGAATACATTCTTCTCAGCACCACATGGCACTTATTTCAAAATTGACCACATAATTGGAGTAAAGTACTCCTCAGCAAATGTAAAAAAACAGGAATCACAACAAACTGTCTCTCAGACCACAGTGCAATCAAATTAGAACTCAGGATTAAGAAACTCACTCAAAACCACACAACTACATGGAAACTGAACAACTTGCTTCTGAATGACTACTGGGTAAATAACGAAATGAAGGCAGATATAAAGATGTTCTTTGAAACCAATGAGAACAAAGACACAATGTACCAGAATCTGTGGGACACATTTAAAGCAGTGTGTAGAGAGAAATTTATAGCACTAAGTGCCCACAAGAAAAAACAGGAAAGATCTAAAATCGACATCCTAACATCACAATTAAAAGAACTAGAGAAGCAAGAGCAAACACATTCAAAAGCTAGCAGAAGGCAAGAAATAACTAAGATCAGAGCAGAACTGAAGGAGATAGAGACACAAAAACCCTTCAAAAAATCAATGAATGCAGGAGCTGATTTTTCGAAAAGATCAACAAAATTGATAGACCACTAGCAAGACTAATAAAGAAGAAAAGAGAGAAGAATCAAATAGATGCAATAAAAAAAGATAAAGGGGATATCACCACCGTTCCCACAGAAATACAAACTACCATCAGAAAATACTGTAAACACCTCTACACAAACTAGAAAATCTAGAAGAAATGGATAAATTCCTGGACACATACGCCCTCCCAAGACTAAACCAGGAAGAAGTTGAATTGCTGGATAGACTGAAATTGAGGCAATAATTAATAGCCTACCAACCAATAAAAAGTCCAGGACCAGACGGATTCACAGCCAAATTCTACCAGAGGTACAAAGAGGAGCTGGTACCATTCCTTCAGAAACTATTCCAGTCAATAGAAAAAGAAGGAATCCTCCCTAGCTCATTTTATGAGGCCAGCATCATCCTGATACCAAAGCCTGGCAGAGACACAACAAAAAAAAGAGAATTTTAGACCAATATCCCTGATGAACATTGTTGCGAAAATCCTCAATAAAATACTGGCAAAGCGAATCCAGGAGCACATCAAAAAGCTTATCCACCAAGATCAAGTTGGTTTCATCCCTGGAATGCAAGACTGGTTCAACATATGCAAATCAATATACATAATCCATCACATAAACAGAACCAAAGACAAAAACCACATGATTACCTCAATAGATGCAGAAAAGGCCTTCAACAAAATTCAACAGCCCTTCATGCTAAAAACTCTCAGTAAACTAGGTATTGATGGAAGATATCTTAAAATAATAAGAGCTATTTATGACAGACCCACAGTCAGTATCATACTGAATGGGCAAAAACTGGAAACACTCCATTTGAAAACTGGCACAAGAGAGGGATGCCCTCTCTCATCACTGCTATTCAACGTAGTATTGGAAGTTCTGGCCTGGGCAATCAGGCAAGAGAAAGAAATAAAGGATATTCAGTTAGGAAAAGAGGAAGTGAAACTGTCCCTGTTTGCAGATGACCCGATTGTATATTTAGAAAACCCCATTGTCTCAGCCCAAAATCTCCTTAATCTGATAAGCAACTTCAGCAAAGTCTCAGGATACAAAATCAATGTGCAAAAATCACAAGCATTCTCATACACCAATAACAGACAAACAGAGCCAAATCATGAATGAACTCCCATTCACAATTGCTTCAAAGAGAATAAAATACCTAGGAACACAACTTACAAGGGATGTGAAAGACCTCTTCAAGGAGAACTACAAACCACTGTTCAGTGAAATAAGAGGACACAAACAAATGGAAGAACATACCGTGCTCATGGATAGGAAGAATCAATATCGTGAAAATCGCCATACTCTCCAAGGTCATTTATAGATTCAGTGCCGTCCCCATCAAGCTACTAATGACTTTCTTCACAGAATTGGAAAAAACGACTTTAAAGTTCATATGGAACTAAAAAAGAGCCCGCATTGCCAAGACAACCATAAGTCAAAAGAACAAAGCTGGAGACATCATGCTTCTTAACTTCAAACTATACTCCAAGACTGCAGTAACCAAAACAGCATGGTATTGGTACCAAAACAGAGATGTAGACCAATGGAACAGAACAGAGACCTCAGAAATAACACCACGCATCTATAACCATCTGATCTTTGACAAGCCTGACAAAAACAAGAAATGGGGAAAGGATTCCCTATTTAATAAATGATGCTGGGAAAACTGGCTGGCCATATGTAGAAAGCTGAAACTGGAACCCTTCCTTACACCTTCTGCAAAAATTAATTCAAGATGGATTAAAGACTTAAATGTTAGACCTAAAACCATAAAAACTGTAGAAGAAAACCTGGGTAATACCATTCAGGACATAAGCATGGGCAAGGACTTCATGACTAAAACACCAAAGGCAATGGCAAAAAAAGCCAAAATAGACAAATGGGATCTAATTAAACTAAAGAGCTTCTGCCTAGCAAAAGAAACTACCATCAGAGTGAACAGGCAACCTACAGAATGGGAGAAAATTTTTGCAATCTGCTCATCTGACAAAGGGCTAATATCCAGAACCTACAAAGAACTCAAACAAATATACAAGAAAAAAAACAAATAACCCCATCAAAAAGTAGGCAAAAGATACGAACAGACACTTCTCAAAAGAAGACATTTATACAGCCAACAGACACATGAAAAAATGCTCATCATCACTCGCCGTCAGAGAAATGCAGATCAAAACCACAATGAGATACCATCTCACACCAGTTAGAGTGGCAATCATTAAAAAGTCAGGAAGCAACAGGTGCTGGAGAGGATGTGGAGAAATAGGAACACTTTTACACTGTTGGTGGGAGTATAAACTAAACCATTGTGGAAGACAGTGTGGCGATTCCTCAAGGATCTAGAACTAGAAATACAATTTGCCCCAGTGATCCCATTACTGGGTATATACCCAAAGGATTATAAATCATGCTGCTATAAAGACACATGCACACGTATGTTTATTGCGGCACTATTCACAATAGCAAAGACTTGGAATCAACCCAAATGTCCATCAGTGACAGACTGGATTAAGAAAATGTGGCACATATACACCATGGAATACTATGCAGCCATAGAAAAGGATGAGATCATGTCCTTTGCAGGGGCATGGATGAAACTGGAAACCATCATTCTGAGCAAACTATCCCAAGAACAGAAAACCAAACACCACATGTTTTCACTTATAGATGGGAACTGAACAATGAGAACACTTGGACACAGGGTGGGGATCATCACACACTGGGGCCTGTCATGGGGTAGGGGGACGGGGGAGGGATAGCATTAGGAGAAATACCTAATGTAAATGACGCAATAATGGGTGCAGCAAACCAACACAGCACATGTATACATATGTAACAAACCTGCACATTGTGCACATGTACCCTAGAACTTAAAGTATAATTAAAAAAAAAAAACAATAAAAGTAAAATAATGAAAAAAAAATAGTGACTGTACATCACATAGCCTGTTGCCTTGCACATATACATACTCAGGAAATCTTTTTCTTTTTTATTCCCCTCCCTGTTCTAGTAGTCCAGAAGACATCATGAGTGTCTGAATTAAGAGAACAACACTGGAAATGGAAAGAATTTGACAGATTTGAAGGAAATTTTAAGGATGATTTGAGAACTGATCTGATATGGGGTCTATGAGAAAAAGAAAAGATAATGATCACCTTCAAGTATCTAGGTTGCGTAATTGGCTAGAAGTTACTTGAGGTGAGATAGAGGATACAGGAGGCGGAACAGGGCTGTTAGTGAACGTGATAAGCTTAGTTAAGTTTCAGAGGCATATCAAATATTCAAGTGGAACTCTTCAGTAGACGATTGGAACTCATTATTTTAATTCACACGTTTGATTTCACTCTTTCTCTTGGACTTTACACGTAATCCTATTAGGTTTACCTTTGAAATATATCTAGAATACATCCAGTTTTTGTCACCACCACTGCTACATCCAAGCTTCCCAACTGGTCTTCCTACTTCTACCTTTGCCCACCTAGAATCTTTTCTTAGCACAGCTTCTGGAGGAAGGCCTTTAAATGCAATTCAGAATAAGCCACTCTTCTGCTATCCAGTGGCTTCCCATCTCATTCTACTTATTAAATAAAAGCCAAAGTCATGACAGTGACCTAAAATACCCCATTTGATTTGATATCCCATTACCTGTCTGAGTTCATCTCCGGTTACTGTCCTGATTGGTCTTACTCCAGCTACTTTAGCCTCCTTGCTTATCCCTGGCTTCCTCCTAGCTGAGTGTCTTTGCTCTTTGTTTTATCTGCTGGCAAAGATTTTTCCCTAAATGTCTACCTGCATGCTCCCTCACTACTCATGTCTTTGCTTAAATATCACCTTCTCAGTAGAAGTTTCACTAGCTCTTCTGCTTGGAACTCCTTATACCCTTTCCAGCTTTGTTTTTCTCCATAGCATCTATCATGTGTATAACATACTATTGATTAATTTTGCTTATTGCTTGCCCTTTTCCATTACAAAGGAAGCTCCACAGGGGCAAGATCTTTTCATTCTGCTTTGTTCCCTGCTTCAACAGTCACACAGGGTCAAATAATTGACAACACTCACAGGGCTTCTCAGGGTACACCCACATGTGGCTTTCTTTCAGCAAGAGAAAGAATGAACCTGCAAACACAAAGAGATCCACATTTCCAACTGAGCTCTCAGGGCCCTTTCAGGATACATGTGAGACACCTTGGTCTAGAGAGCCAAGAGAGAAGTTTTTTGAGGGGTTGTTTCTGCAACTGATTATATCAGATGCAATTTGCCAATCTACATTTTCAGTAAACCATGTAAATAAACACATGTAGAATGCCTCCAGGTTAGTTTTGGTCATTAAATAGCATATTACAACTGACTAGTTAGTACATGTCACTGCATCTTGGCCAAGGGTCACTACCAGACTTCCAGGTATTCCTGGAGAGTAGCATAACACTACCACAAGTCAGCTGTAAGTTAATCCTGTCCTTGACTGCACTGTCCCCAAGTAGAACAGTGCTTAACACAATCTGCTCAATATTTACTGAATGAGTGAATAAATGAATCAATGAATGAATGTTTCGCATTTTATCTCTTTATGTTTGCTATTTATTTTTATCTCTTTACATCTGCTAAAGTAAAACTTGGTTAGAAATTATTTTAGAACTTTTGGAATTATAAACAGTTTACTTTTAATGTTAGACAGTTTAGTAAAAAGCTGCCTTTATGATGATGGCTTTATTTCTCTTAGCCTACTAAAAGTTTCTCCCAAACACTTCCCTTTTCTAGCACTTAAAAGCTGAAACTTTATGTAATTTTTATATGGTTATTCTTAACTATGTTTTCTACTTAATAGCTCATAACATTCTGTTTTTTTGAGGACAGTTCCTTAATTGATCCTTTTATTACTCATGCTGAGATCCTTTTGAAATTCACAAATATTATAAGTAATTATTTCCTTAATTACAGTTTCTACATGTCTAATATTTTTATTTTTCTGTTATTCATGTATTTACAGTATCTTCTCCATTTTCTATCTTTTATGTTTGTCAGTTTACCTTGTAGTATGATTCCTTATTTATGTAATTAGGCTAAAATTGTACTGTTAGGTAATTAGGCTAAAATTATAGATTCTTTGTTACTTTTTTTATTTTTTAAAACAAATACTATTGATATTTTTAGTTTCAATACAGTGTTTGCAATTTTAGGAAACTTTTTTGGTATTATAGCACATATTTTATCAGCTGTTAGCTATCAGTTCATTAATGTCTTCCTCAAATATGATAACGTTTCTGTCATCATAATCTCCTCCACTAGATTCTTAATGGTTTTTTCTCTCTCAAGAGTTTTACTTAAAAACATTTTTTAAAATTATTATGATTGTTTCTTGAAAAATGCATGTTGTTAGAACAATAAGAAAGCATATGTAACTATACATAAGAATAAAATTTGAAATAAAATAACATACAATGTTATTGCATAGCAATAACTACTATACTTTTAAAATAATATTGTGAACATTTTTCATGTCATTACCCATATTAATTGAGGCATATTATACTGTATTTTATTGTATGAATTAAACATACTTTATTTAAATAATTCCTTCTGATGGGTTATTTGTTTCATATTTTTCTAATCTAAGCACTATTTCACTAACATTATTTCTGTACGATCCTAGCAAACATATTTATTTTCCTTAGAATCATATTCTATATTTATACTTATAGAAGTAAGATTCCTACTTTAAATGATATATCAGTAATAAGTTGGCTTTTATCTGCTTTTTTTTTTTTTTTTGAGATGGAGTCTTGCTGTGTTGTCCAGGCTGGAGTGCAGTGGCACGATCTTGGTTCACTGCAATCTTCCCCTCCCAGGTTCAAGCAATTCTGCTGCCTCAGCCTCCCGAGTAGCTGGGACTACAGGTGCACACTGCCACGCCCAGCTAATTTTTTGTATTTTAGTAGAGATGGGATCTCACCATTGTTGCCCAGGCTGGTTGTGAGCTCCTGAGCTCAGGCAATCTGCCCGCCTTGGCCTCCCACAGTGCTGGGAGTACAGGCATGAGCCACTGCGCCTGGCTACTTATTTTGGGAAATTCTATAAATGACCTTTTTTTTTTTTTTTTTTTTTTTTTTTGAGACGGTGTCTCGCTCTGTTGCCTAGGCTGGAGTGCAGTGGCTGGATCTCAGCTCACTGCAAGCTCCGCCTCCCGAGTTTACGCCATTCTCCTGCCTCAGCCTCCCGAGTAGCTGGGTCTACAGGCGCCTGCCACCTTGCCCGGCTAGTTTTTTGTATTTTTAGTAGAGACAGGGTTTCACCGTGTTAGCCAAGATGGTCTCGATCTCCTGACCTCATGATCCGCCCGTCTCGGCCTCCCAAAGTGCTGGGATTACAGGCTTGAGCCACCGTGCCCGGCCTATAAATGACCTTTTTTTAAGCTCTGCTTTTCAATTTTTTTTCCTTGTGAGTTTGGTTTAGAGGAGATGCCCTGCAATCTTTGTTACTATTATTATTTATTTATTTTTATTTTACTTTAAGTTCTGAAGTACATGTGTAGAATGTGCAGTTTTGGCCGGGCGCGGTGGCTCAAGCCTGTAATCCCAGCACTTTGGGAGGCCGAGACGGGCGGATCACGAGGTCAGGAGATCAAGACCATCCTGGCTAACCCGGTGAAACCCCGTCTCTACTAAAAAATACAAAAAACTAGCCGGGCGAGGTGGCGGGCGCCTGTAGTCCCAGCTACTCGGGAGGCTGAGGCAGGAGAATGGCGTAAACCCGGGAGGCGGAGCTTGCAGTGAGCTGAGATCCGGCCACTGCACTCAGCCCGGGAGACAGAGCGAGACTCCGTCTCAAAAAAAAAAAAAAAAAAAAAAAAAAAAAAAAAAAAGAATGTGCAGTTTTGTTACGTAGATATACACGTGCCATAGTGGTTTGCTGCACCCATCAACCCGTCACCTGCATTAGGTGTTTGTCGTAATGCTGTCCCTCCCCTTGCCTCTGACCCACTGACGGGCCCTGGTGTGTGATGTTTTCCTCCCTGTGTCCATGTGTTCTCATTGTTCAACTCTCACTTATGAGTGAGAACATGCAGTATTTGGTTTTCTGTTCTTGTGAGAGTTTGCTGAGAATAATGGTTTCCAGCTTTATCCAGGTCCCTGCAAAGGATGTGAACTCATCCTTTTTTATGGCTATGTAGTATTCCATGGCATATGTGTGCCACGTTTTCTTCATCCAGTCTATCATTGATGAACATTTGGGTTGGTTCCAAGTCTTTGCTATTGTGAATAGTGCCTCAGTAAACATACATGTGCATGTGTCTTTATAGCAGAATGATTTATAATCCTTTGGATATATACCCAGTAATGGAATGGCTGGGTCAGAGGGTATTTCTAGTTCTAGATCCTTGAGGAATCGCCACAATGTCTTCCACAATGGTTAAACTAGTTTACACTCCCACCAACGGTATAAAAGCGTTCTGTTTCTCCACATCCTCTCCAGCATCTGTTGTTTCCTGACTTTTTAATGATCACCATTCTAACTGCTATGAGATGGTATCTCATTGTGGTTTTGATTTGTATTTCTCTAATGACCAGTGATCATGAGCATTTTTTCATATGTTTGTTGACTGCATAAATGTCTTCTTTTGAGAAGTGTCTGTTCATATCCTTTGCCCACTTTTTGATGGGGTTATTTGTTTTTTTCTTGTAAACATGTTTAAGTTCTTTGTAGATTCTGGATATTAGTCCTTTGTCAGATGCATAGATTGCAAAATTTTCTCCCATTCTGTAAGTTGTCTGTTCACTCTGACGATAGTTTCTTTTACTGTGCAAAAGCTCTTTAGTTTAATTAGGTCCCATTTGTCAATTTTGGCTTTTTTTGCCATTGCTTTTTTTGCTTTTGGTGTTTTAGACATGAAGTCTTTGCCCATGCCTATGTCCTGAATGGTATTGCCCAGGTTTTCTTCTAGGATTCTTATAGTTTTAGGTCTAACGTTTAAGTCTTTAATCCGTCTTGAGTTTATTTTTGTATAAGGTGTAAGGAAGAGGTCCGGTTTAAGTTTTCTGCATATGGCTAGCCAGTTTTCCCAGCACCATTTATTAAATAGGGAATCTTTTCCCCATTGCTTGTTTGTATCAAGTTTGTCAAAGATCAGATGGTTGTAGATGTGTGGTGTTTTTTCTGTGGCCTCTGTTCTGTTCCATTGGTCTATATATCTGTTTTGGTACCAGTACCATGCTGTTTTGGTTACTGTAGTCTTGTAGTATAGTTTGAAGTTAGGAAGCATGATACCTCCAGCTTTGTTATTTTTCCTTAGGATTGTCTTGATTATGCGGGCTCTTTTTTGGTTCCATATGAAGTTTAAAGTAGTTTTTTTCTGATTCCATGAAGAAAGTCAGTGGTAGCTTTGGGATAGCATTGAATCTATAAATTACTTTGGGCAGTATGGTCGTTTTCATGATATTGATTCTTCCTATCCATGAGCATGAATGTTTTTCCATTTGTTGTGTCCTCTCTTATTTCCTTGAGCAGTGGTTTGTAGTTCTCCTTAAAGAGGTCCTTCACATCCCTTGTAAGTTGGATTCCTAGGTATTTTATTCTCTTAGTAGCAATTGTGAATGGGAGTTCAATTATTTGGCTCTCTGTCTGTTACTGGTGTAAGGAATGCTTGTGATTTTTGCACATTGATTTTATATCCTGAGACTTTGCTGAAGTTGCTTATCAGCTTAAGGAGATTTTGGGCTGAGACAATGGGGTTTTCTAAATATACAATCATGTCATCTGCAAACAGACAATTTGACTTCCACTCTTCCTACTTGAATACCCTTCATTTCTTTCTCTTGCCTGATTGCCCTAGCCAGAACTTCCAATATTATGTTGAATAGGAGTGGTGAGAGAGATGCCCTGCAATCTTACTTCATCATCTTTCTACAAATATTGTCAATATCTGTTTTTAAATGTGTTAGAATTGATTCTAAAATTTTTGCTGATAAATATTACAATCAAGCAAGATTTCTTTCTTGTCACCTTCTCTGGTAAAGTGTTATAATCAAGCAATTTTTGTTTTTTCTAACCACCAAAAAGTTTTTATTTTTAACTAAATTCTTAACTCTGTAGAGTTTTATATTGTAGATCATTTATTGGAATATTAAAACTATCCTAATTAAAGTATATTTATGGCATTATATTTTAACATTTCAATATGCTTTTATACTATTTTAGAATGTAATTAAAGTATGTGCATCACCCAAATAGTAATTAATTTTGTGGTGATACACAAAGAATATCCCTGCTAATTTTATAAGTGTAAACATCCTATAAAGAAACTAACCAATTTTGTTGGATTTGTTTTTAAAGGTATTAATTAATCTTCGCAACCCAAATTATGAAAACGGTGATTCTCTTAGTTTCAGGACTCATTTGGGTTTAATTCAAGTTCCACTGAAAGTAAAAGACATCCCTGAATTGGTAAGTATAGAAACTTAAAAATAAATTAACATCATTTAGAAGATAATTAGAAAAATGTTTTTATACAGCATGTATGTAAAGCAATAGGGTAATCTCATTAAACAAATTAATAAAGTGACATTTATTCTTTTATTGCAAATATGTATATAGAGAGAGCAAGCTGCTTTGCTAATAGGACTAAAAATGAGTTTGTATTGACCTATAAATGCTTTTGCTTATTTTGTATTTTAATAAGTAGCATAGATTTATGAGACAGCTTGTTGGGATTCAGTTGCCCGGTGGATGGTTATAAAACTAATTGAGATAAATTGTGAGTTTTATAAAATTATTTTTAAGAAAGTACACTTTATTTAATTTCACAAACTTTTGTGGAGCTTATAACAAGATGAGGCACTTAGGGAGATGGAGAACATAAGAATTAATTAGAGAGTGACTTTGCTCTGGAGACCATAATATTCTTGTGAGGAAGCTCATTTTAAAATGAAAAGTAGGGAGATTTCCTGATGATGGAATTAAGAAATTGGCATAGAAATATAAATATTGTCTTTGGTGAAACTAGGAAGCCACTTATAACTCTGGTCATTAATGTATTAAGATAGAGCACTGATGATAAATGACTTAAACAGGGGAGAAGAATATCAAACCTAAATGTCCCTAGAAGATAGACAGTATGAATGAGATTAAAGTATATTTATGGCATTATAGTTTTTCCCAATCATCCGTTTATTATCTTTCAGCTCCAAATTCTCCTTTTTGCTCTGCTTTATCATGCTGGAGCTAGACCCTATAAACATTTACCCTTTGCAAGCAGGCCTGATGTTAGGCTTTGTCAATAGAAGGTTCTAGAGGGACACTGCAAGGCCATAGAAGGAGGAAGCGGCTTCCATTTCTAGCTCCTGTGTGTAGGAGTCAGCAGATTGGGATGCAGGAGGCTCAATAACACTCACCTTGGTAGTCCTCAATAGTCCAGCTCTAACCTGCTCCTTGACAAGTTTTTCCACCACCCCTAGTCTGCGTTTGTGTGGCAGCTACACTACCTCTCTACAGAGGTATGAATCTCAGCCTTCAGCACCAGGAGACCCTTTTCTAAGTTCTTAGTTTCTTTTTTGTTTACTTTCCTTTAACCTAGAAGTCATAGTTGCTTTCTGCATTTGCTTCTTCTGTTTTTCCCTGTTCACATTTGTGGTATGACCCTTTCCTGACTAGACACTGACTGATGCAAGAAGCAAGATGATTTTCTCCATAGAACCTTAGAAATGTTCAAGAATTGGAGGTACCACATGTCACAGAAAACCATGGTGAGCCACAGGGCTGAAAATGGAGATTGTGTGAAAGTCTGAATCAGGAGAAGTTAGTCCCCCAGATTTCCATCACCATGCATACTCAGATGACTCCTCCTCCCCCGCAGAAGACCAGAGGTGTATTCACTAGAGATACACATGCAGAAAAACTGTGCACTCGGAGACCTCAGACATAGAGCAGGACAGGAATGAGCTATTGAAAACAGCGATTAAGTGCAAGTCTGCTGAATGGTGAGACTAATACTCTCATTCTTACCACCACTACCCTACCTTCCCCACCCTCCACCTTCTTTTTCCTCACCCTCAACCAACTCTAGAATGCCAGAGAAAAGACTAACAGGGATTCAGAGAACCCTTACAAAAAAGAGGTTGGCTAGATATTAAATTGCCTCACAATGAAGCCTACTGCATTCTGTGCCTGACCCTTGCCGACAGAGCTTCCAATCAGTTTTTTATTGCCTCGTTTCTAAATAGGAATGACCAACCTAGAAACCCCAGACTTTTGAATTCTTCCAGTATGAGAGACAGGACCAAACTAAAGCAAAACCAAACAGCAACAACAATAACAAAACCCAAATAGCCAAATTAGGGAATGACTACTAATAGGCATTTCAGGTTCTGATTTACATTCATACTCACAGGATATAATAGACGATAACCTGGTACCAGGTTCACTTAAATTTGTGGGTGAAACAGGACAGAAAACAGCATGACAGTATACTAGCATGCCATTAGCAGGTTCATCATCACGGAGAGTCCTTATAGCCATGCAAATGCTACTTCCCAACCCTCACAATGAAGGTATGCAACTGGAAATGACAAGTCACATAGGCACAACATAGGGAAGTCTCATACACCATAGGAATAATTTCTTGTAATGCACATAAGCATAGCTTCTAAGCCCTCCCAAGAGACACCACACAGGTGGCTAAGGCCTGTGTTTTCCAGTCAGTTTTTGTACTCTACTCACAGTTTTCCATTTCAGTTGTCGTTTACCAGTCAAAGATCATGTTTTCAGTAAATAACATTGCTTAGCAATATAGTGGGGGTGTTTCTCTTAGAATTTTTGTGTGTGTGTGTGTGATTCAGTACATTTTCAGGGCAACAGTGATGGGAGAAGGTAAACACAATGTCATCTTCAAATGGACATATTAACCATTTATTCCCAAAAGGAGACTTTAATGAAACCGTTAAGATTCTCAGTAAGATAAGATATTACTTGAAACAAGAACAGAATTTCATTAATGCAAGAAAACACTTGAGAATGAAAAGGAGGTTTTTGGATTAAGAATATAGTATGCCAAAAAATACATATCGATAGATGAGTTGAAAACAAAGCTGAGGAAATCTTTATCAGAAGATGAAGCAAAAAACCAAAGAAATGAAAAATAGGAGCGAAAAGATTTCTTAAATTACAAGATCAATCTACAAAGATTAACATCTGGCCAAAAGGAGTTCCAGAAAAGGGAAACAGAGGGAACATAATTAAGTTTATAAGAATTTAAGAAAGATGTGAATCTCCAGTGAAAAGGCTTACCAAGTACCCAGTGACATGAATGAAAGAAGATCCACACCAAGACACTTGAAAATGAGAAAACTGAAATGTTTTTATAAAAGAAAAGCAGAGTATATACAGTGTCAGGAATCAGAGTGGCATCTTACTCTCAGCAACAACACTGGAAGCCAGAAGACTTTGAAGTAATGTCTTTAAAAACCTGAGTGATTTCAAGCCTGGAATTCTATATGTAACCAACAGTCAATCAAATGTTAAGATGGAGTAAACATTTTCTGATGTACTGATCTAAAATATTTACTGTTATTTAGGGAGCTCTTGGTAGAAGTACTTCAAACAAGGTCATAAACAAGAAGCAAAATATGGGACCCAGAAAGCAGGATCCCAACCAAAGAGAAGGAGAATTTCCAGAAATGAGAGTGAAGAGAAGTTCCAGGACAAAGGCTGTACAACTGGACTGAAACACAACAATCCTAGGTTGGAGCAGGAGGTTGGAAGGTTCCAGGAGGGATGCCTGCAAGAAAAACACCAAAAGTGCAGATGATCTCACAGGCTTGACTACATGCGAAATTATATTAAGGAGGGTCTTTTCAGAGTTGTTATGGGTTTAGGAAAAAGAGGTAAATGATTAGAGAAAATTGTATAAGTGAAAAATTAGTTTAATTATGAACAGTGTGGAAAAAAGTATAAGAATGAAAACATTGATAAGTACAACATGCCTCACCAGTGAAATATTTACATAGTAACAATAATGCAAAACTCTCAATATGGATTTAATTAAGAATTAATGATGACTGAAGGGTGGAAATAGAATGTGCATGAGCTAAAATCCTCATTTTCCATATAAAATCAATAGATGATATCTGAAACTGCCACATGTAGAGGCAGTTTCATGTGAAGATTAGGTGATGACACTCTGAAGCCAGCCAACTTGAAGGAGTTTGCTAGGTAAAAAAGCAGGGAAAGGATAATTTAGACAAAATTTCAGCTTATGTGTGAATGAGACTACTGTGTATTCTATCTGAAGAGACCCTAAACTGATGCGAATGCATTCTTAGCTATTGGAGAACCAAAAGCTTGTGGCTAATTTTCAAGAAATTGTGGGTGTATGATTAAGAGTGTAGTTAGTCCTTTTATTCCTCAGTCATTATGGATAGTTGTCCCTGCCTTGCCTATATCATGTAGCCTGGCAATATAATGATTCTGACTCCAGGATGCATGGTTTATCTGTGACCCTAGTCTGCCTGTACAAGTATTGAACTTGGTGAGGCTCAGTGAGTCCTGTGATCCTATAATGGATAGCCCTTAGACCTAATTACAATGTTATGTAGACACATACATATTAAACAGAAATTCCTTATAACTGAGATTTATTAATTTTAAAGTGTAGTTGTGACAAATTCCTATTTACTAATTTGGTTATGTGGAGGCAGCTGGTTAGGACTAGAGCTAAGTAGTGTGGTTCAATATTTATTGAACCCCTTTGCTATGTCAGGCCCTGTGCCAGGTAGTGAAGCAGAGTGCAAATGTGTATAAGAGACAGTGCTTGTCTTCCAAGAGCTGCAGGCTAGTGGAGAGGTGGGCAGTAAAAATACAATTTTAATATGATGTGATTATGTGCTTGGTTGATAAAGGTTAATATATATGCGTAGAAAGTTGCTTATATCAGCCTGGAATATCAAGGGAGGCTTCTCTGAAGATAAGATACCTGGGGTGAGTTTTGAAGGAAATCTGAGATTAGGGTCCATGTCTGCTGACACTGAGTTAAAAATAGTCCAGGGCAATGAAGTAGGAAATGGATGTTCAGAGTTCTGTTTATGCTTTTTAACATGTCCTAGCCTAAGTAAAACTCTCCATTTTAATTACAGGACCTAATATTAAAGCATTTATTGGGTATAAGTCCCTTTTGTAGTATGAAGATTAAGGTTATTAAAAAAAAAGAAATACAAATGATTTCAGTTACAGAAGAGTACCTTAAAATAAATGGAAAACAATGGTTGAAAATGGAAGAATAACAAATTTTTACCTCTTCAGTCATTACAAATTGGTAACATAAGATGCAGTACTTTTTTTTTTTTTTTTTTTTTTTTTTTTGCAGTTGCAAGATTTAATAGAGTGAAAGCAGAGCTGTCATACAATGGGAGGGGACCCAAAAGGGGTTGCCCACTCCCAGCTCGAATGCCTGGGTTTATCTCCCGATCATTTTCCCTCCCCCTGTGCTCTCATGCAATATATGACTTGACAATACTTTACCTCCTGCTTTTAGCCTAAGTTGTATTTTAGTGAGCCCTCTTTACTACCTGATTGGTCGGGTGTGAGCTGAGTTACAAGCCCTGTGTTTAAAGTTGGGTGCATTCACCTTCTCAGCTGGGCTTAGGAATTCTTAGTCGGGCTAGGAAATCCAGCTAGTCTTGTCTCTCAGTACCCCCTCTCAACAGGAAAACCCGAGTGCTAATGGGGAGGTTGACCGATGACCGCTCTAACTGCTTCCTGCTGAATTGGGGCATAGTGGGGTCATGCAGTTGCGATTTCCTCGGGAGGGGTGCCTTCGATGTCATTAACGTCAGAGCATGGGCTAGCAGGCCGGTCCTGGGGTCCGCGGTAGATCTTAGTCATGGACAAGATGCAGTACTTTTTAAAGTGTAGATAAAGTTTAAAAATCGAAATATAGTAGTAGTTATTTAAAATCTATACAAAAATGAAATGTGTATATGTGTATGTTAGGCTGAATAACTGTCTTGTAAAGGACATTAATAAATCACTAACTTAAGTAATAATAGATAATTAGTAAGGATTAAAACTAATTCCATTTTTTAAAGGACAAGGAAGTATGGGTTTAGCAATTAGAATAGTAACAAAATACTGAGGCAAATATTAATAGAAATATTTAATTACTTAGAGCATAAAAATGTGAATAATGTGAGGTTTTTATGTATTTAAAAAATACCAGACAAACATTATTATTTTCCCTAGACATTACTAGATAAGTAGAGGAAGTCTGGAGAATAAATCTGATTTATCTTTATTTTAGCAGAGCACTTGATGGTCCAATTGTACTTAAAAATTAATTTAAGTTGTTTTGGATATTTGCAGTGTTTAGTTGATTAAGATCTGAGTGAGGAACAGTACCATAGAAAGCACAAATACAGGATCATAGTGGTAATTTTAGACAATGATTTTAGAAGATAAAATTGGTAAGTGATACGCATACTGAGTGTTTGTTTGTGTGTGTGTGTGTGTTTCAGGAAAGGTTTAAAGTTAGTTTTTTACTGAAAGGATAATTATCATTCCTTATCTTACTGAGTAGTCTGTTACCTAAAAAGGCAAAATCAAGAACTGTTTTTGGAAAACAGTTATTTTAAACAATGGCAGCACTCGTTGGTCAAAAGGCAAGAAGTAAAACTTTTATTAGGTAGGAAAAATTAGGAGAAAGAAAAATGTTGCTAATGGCTCTCCATTTGGATAAATATTATATGTTTGTGTCTTTCCCATTGTATATTTATATTTCCTAAATGCTTATATCTTTTCTATTTGTGATTATTTCATATGAAAATAATAAACATTATATAGTAATCACTGGTTATTCTGTTCCTTAATTTTGGACTAATGCATTATTATTTAGATGCTTAATATGTCCTTTTCTTTTTTAGGTATTTGAATAAAGCAAAGCCTCATTTCACATTGTGATTTTTATTTAAGCTAATGTTTAGGCAAAGGTGATCTTTTAACAATGTGCAGTAAAGTCTGAGATCTATGTCAATTCTACATATGTTATTTTTCAGAAAGAATGCTTTGTGGAACTTGGCTTAAATATAGGACAACTGGGTATAGATGATTCTACACAAGTGCCTCCTGGTTGGTATTTTTCCAGTTAATTCAATTAATGATAAATGAGAGTGAGCCTAAGGTTTATATTGCTATTTCCAAGTTAATTTAGCAGGTTTTTTTAATATCTGAAAACTAAGCGTGCTTTTGCCTCTCCTTGGCTACTGTTATATATTGAATAGAATCCTGTATGTTGTAAGTATTAGAGTTCAACTAAATTTTGTCTTTTTATTTGATCTTTAAAATGATTTTGAAAAGTCATATATAAGTTATTTTTGTTGTCAGAATTTTATTTGATCTTTAAAATGATTTTGAAAAGACATATATAAGTTATTTTTGTTGTCAGAATCTTTAGTGGCAACATCATTTCCTGGCCAACAGTACCTGTTTTTACTTTTGTATGACCAAGTTAAGTGAACACTGACGTCTACCTTGAGTCATCTTAGGCTTTAAAAATAGTATCTTTTAAACCTTAATAATCCAAGCAGTTTTCCTAACTTTTCCCTTTTTGTGCATAAATTCAGTGTATATTTTATTAAATACTACATTGGTATTTAGCTATAATAAAAGCGAAGTAAAAATTTACTTAAAGTATGGGAGCCTTGTATTGTAGTGGAAATAATACTAGATAGGGGTTAGGAGACTCTTCTGGTCTTTCCTCTGCCACTGGCTAACTGTGTAATTTGCACAAGTCACTATACATCTTTGGACTTGTTTCTTCCTCTATAAAATAAGTTGGCTCTTACTACTATTATAATAGCAATATTACATAATTATTACTATTATTATTACTATATAATCAGAAATAACCATTGAGCACATACTATATGTTGCATCTATATTGTCTCATTTTAACCTCTCAGCAACTCTGTAAGGTATCTATTTTCATTTTAAATACTTTATTAATGTATAATGCACATAGAGGAATACATATATAATAAGAGGACAGCTTAATGCATTTTTACAAATTGAATACACCTATTAAAATACCCAGAACACTAAACAGAAGCCCTCCTCCTACCCTTTTTCAATCTTTAATCCCCATTGCAAAGATAACTACCATTCTGATTTCTGGCAGCACAGATTAGTTTTTCAAATTCTTGAACTTCATATGAATAAAAGCATACAGTATGTCTCTGTGATGTTTGACTTCTTTTGTTCAAATTATATTTGTGACATTTGGCCATATTGTTACATGTGTTTATAGATCATTTGCTTCCCAGTGTTCCACTGGATGCATATACCACACATTTATTTATCTATTCTACGGTTGGTAAAAATTTGGGAAGTTTCAAGTTTGGGGATAGTACAAATAAGGCTACTATTATCATTCTAATATGTGTTTTTTGGTGAACGTATCTATATTCTTCTGTGGAGTATATACCTGGGAGTGTATTTGCTAGGTCCTAGAAATATTCATTCATTCATTCATGCATATTGATATTTGTATATGTTCATTTTTAGTAAATAACTGCCAGTGAGTTTTCAAAGTGTTAGTACCAGTTTACACTTCCACCAACAATGTATGAGAGTCGTAGTTTTGCTGTATGTCCTCACTGATGCTTGGTGTATTTCATCTTTGTCTTAGTCAGTCTGGCAGTGTATAGTGGTATTGCAATATGGTTTTAATTTTCTTATATAATGTGATGTAGGATTATTATCTTCATTTTAAAGTTGAAGATGTGGAGATGTTAAGTAACTTGCTCCAGGTCACAAAACTAGTAAGTGGTAGAGCCAGGATTCAAAACTAAGTAGTCTGTCTCCAAAGTCTGCTACACTGTGCTGCCTCCCTCCTGCCACCTTTGGCAGCCTTTTCTTATTTTATAAGAAGATGTAAAATATCTTATAAAATAAAATACCTTATACTTTTATTCATGGCAAATGATAGTCATATAAGAAAAGGAAATGAAGTAGTAACACAGCCTTGAATTATATTTTTATTTTTTACTTTTGAATAATCTTTAAGAGTTATTTAAAATTATTCTAAATCTCATAGTATCTGTGCTTTAGAAGACTTAACATACTGTATTTTTAAACTTACAGTGCAGATTTTCCTTCTTTGATGCATTCATAGTATAACAAATGTGTTTGAGACCCTGCTGAGGGCCAGGGGTTGGTAAATACAGAGTTTTACGTAGAATACATAGACATAAGACATAATCTCTGCTTTTAGGGGAAAAAATAGTGGTAAGTGACAGATAAGATACAGTGTGGTATTTGCTGTTATTACCTTTAAAGGGCGATTGGAGCATAGAACATCTAAGCCTGCTTGAAGCTGACGATCTCTTATTTTATATTTTAGTCTGTGTCTTTCGCTTTAAGTTGGAAATGTAATGCTAATGTTGGAAAATGTTGCTATACTTGTGTTTGGCTAGAGGCAAGTTTTTTATATTCAGAATTAAATTTAAGTGTGGCTTAAGGGAATTGTGTTCTTACACATCTTTAAAACCTCTGTTACCTCTGCTTTATCATTACTGTTATTCAATTATTATATTTGAAATGCATTTCTTACTTACGAGCTTTTATATATAAGTCGGGAGAAAAAGTCCTTACAATTGTACTATAGAATCCTTATTTGACAATAATAATAAAAAAAAAACAGTCATAGCCATTATTTCTACAAACTCATGAACACGCATTGCATTTATTTTTAATACACACACACATTTACTATGGAAACCATTTATAAGACTGATATTAACAGAGTGAGCAAGATCAGCGTTCTCTCATAAGCCTTTATGATAAAGGAGGTCCTATGTTGATATTATTGTCTGAGTGTACGTAATAATGAATCTTATTAGACGAGGGTTCTACTAAATAGACAATTTCTTTCTAAAAGAAAAAACCATACTCAGTTAGTGCAGTATTTCCTGAAGCATTATACTAAGGAGCACTCATAAGATGCCCTGTGAAAAGGAGAATCTTGTTGTCAAATAAGGTTTGAGAAGGGCTGAATTGTATACCTTCTTAAGATGTACAGTGTATGTTACTATCTTAAAGACTATGAGAAGTCTTCACTAAACTATATTAGCTTAGCATCTTCCAAGATCGTTTTAACAGAAGTATTTTTCCTGAGCAAGATCTATTAATATAGATGCATCTGTTAACATAATGGTCCTCAGGGCACTCTGAAAAACACAGAATTAGAGTATAAGTTGGAGATTCTGGTTCTGACTTTTTAGGTTTCTTATTCTTAGGACAGAAAATAGCATTTAAAAAGCAGAATTATTGTATTTCACATAATTGAATAGTTAAATTTTTTAAGAAGTCTGATTATTGTTATTTCATACTACTTTGGGTAATAAAGCACTATTACCATCTAGTAATATCATCTGCTTTTATTAGAAAATGAGAATTGGCTGGCAACTTATTTTTACTTGATTATTCAACTGTTCTTTATTCATTCAGTGAAAATTACAAATATAAAACATTTCTTGGCACATTATAAGAAGAAAATCTTGAACTGTATAAACTACATTGATTGAAATGAACATAAAGAATTATAATTTGAATCTTAAGAGAAATTTTAACTTAATCCTTAGTCAAGGAGGATGAAAAAAATCGAGTTGTTACGGGCCAGTTTTGTGATGTGCTTATCAAGATAACTGAGAAGAACCAGTTATGGGGTTCTCTGTGAAAACTATCTCCAGTGTCTGTAATATACTGTTTGTTATTTTTTCAAAGTTTACTGAGCTAAGCCCCACTATAGTATGCTGCAGTATTACATCTGCCGTTTCATGCTATTACAGTGTTCACTGAAGCATTGTCTTCTTTGGCCACTAAATCTCAGAAATCATAGCTGATTAAAATGAAACTGTATTGTTACTATATACATATATACATATGTTACTATATACATATATATATGATTATGTTAGGGATCCCAGACACTTTCCTTAGTCATTGTATAATTATGTTAGGGATCCCAGACACTTTCCTTAGTCACTGTATAATCTGTTCAACTAATTACTTCCTAATTACTTCAGAAGTACTAGGACTACAATAAACTATAAGAATAAGGCATTCTGGCTCAAATACTCTAGTGAAAAAACAGCTTTATGGATTATTTTTTAAAACTAAAAAATTATGTAATACTGAAACTGTGCCACACTTATATTAATCTTTCTTTGATTAAGAGAATTCTTCTGATTTTTCCTTAGTGTTGCAATTTTATATTTCAAAACTAGAGTTTTCAAGTACTGCAGATAATAGAAAAATGACTGCTAATTTTTAAATAACTTCTATAGAAGTACAACATACATACTGGATAGCACACAAATCACGTCTATACAGATCAGTGAATTTTTACAAAGTGAACGCACTTGCGTAACCTCCAGCTAGACCAAGAAACAGAATATTACCAGCACCTCAGAAGCCCCCTTAGGCACACATCCAGATTCTGTCACGCTCATGAGTAAAAACTATTCTGCCTTCTGGCATCACAGATTAGTTTTGCTTATTTTTGTACTTTATAGAAATGAAATCATATATACTCTTTTGTGTTTGGCTTCTTTTGCTTTTTCTTATAATATTCAAGGTGTTGTAGAGAATTATAAATCATTCATTCTCATTGCTGTATTATAATCTATTGTATGAATATGCCACTATCTAGTATACTGCTGATGGTAATTTGAATTGTTTACATTTTCAGTTATTATCAATGGTGGTGCTGTGAATATTCTTATACACATCTCTTGGTGCACATATATATGCATTAGGGTTTATAACTGAGAGTGGATTGCTAATTATTGTGGGATATGCACATCTGTTTAGTGTTAGTAGATATTGCTGGACAGTTTTTCACAGTGTTTGTGCCAAGTTCTACTCCCACTAGCTTTGTATGAGAAATTGATTTGCTCCACATCTTTTACATTTAGAATTGTCAGTCTTTTTCATTTTAGCTATTGTGGCGGTTGTGTGTTTCATAGTGGTTTTAATTGCATTTCCCTGAAGACCAATGTGGTTGAGCAACTTTTCATGTGTTTATTGGTCCTTCAGGTCACTTCTTTTGTGAAGAGCCTCTATTTAAGTCTTTTGTCTGTTTGTGTCTGAGAGTCATCTATCTTTGTCTACCAGGAGTTCTTCATATATTCTGAATAGGAGTCTTTTGCCAGATATATGTACAGCAAATATATTCTTCCACTTTGTTACTTACATTTTCTCTCTCTTAACAGTGTTTTTTGATGAACAGAAGTTTTTTTTTTTTTTTTAATGTAATATAGTCTGGTTCATGAATCTTTTTCCATTATGATTGGTACTTAAAAAAATCTCATCATAGAATCTTTTGAAATGACATTTGTAGAGTGAGATTTTTCCTATATAGTAGTAAGGCTTTTATTAGATATACTTTTATTAGATAGCCAATGGTAGATTGGAGTGGAAGTAGGATTTTGTAAATGAAGCTGTCATTAAGTTTTGTTTTTCTTTTAGAAAAAACTAAAAGGTGAATGAATAGGAACATTTTTGTATTGTGAGGAGATGTTTTAACAAAGGGAAAATTCATCAATTTTTTGTTTGATTAAATGCTCATAAGTCTGTTTTAATTTTAAACAAAAAATTGTTTAGCTTTAAACAATTTAGAGAAAAACATTTTTACATATAAGATATTCTTGTAGTTTTCTATAGAGCCATCTGGTTTTAAAAATCATGAAACGTATCAATACCAGAAAGATGTATCTAATGTTGTTCCAAATGTGGTTGATCATACTTGTGTCTAATAATTTTATTTTCTTTTAACATTTTTAGAACTTTTTGAAAATGAGCATGTACGTATTGGGCAAAAAGGTAAGCTTTTAATTATAAAAGTTATTATTTCTGAGAAGTGAGACAGTCCCAGGTAAATGTGTGCCTCAAATAACCTCCAACGGAAATTTAATCTCTGAAAAGCAAAAAATCTAAAGGGGGTAATAGTTAACCATGTAGATTATATAATGAGAATCTTTATAAGTAGAGAAAATGCATCATTTTGGCTTTATCAATACACGTCAGAGAAAGAAGTACGCAGCTGGTTCACTAAAAAGGAAATGCAGACACATATTCCTCAGGGATGTTAGCTTAATCCATTCGGCAGTAGAATTTCATTTTAAAATCAAAGAGGCAGGTTCTGTCTTTGATGCACCCACACACCTCTCATTAGAGTTAATGGGAATATGCTTCTGCATTAGGAGAAAATATAACTGTAATGGTTCCCAGTGACCATTCACAGTGGTGTGGCTTAATAACCAAAGTGGCTGTTAGTATTCTGAGGAATAATTTTTCCCTGTCTTTTGAAGATTCTTTTCCTTGTTTTTATAAATCCTTTTTTGTCTTTGAAATTTTTTGTCTTTGAAGTACAGATTGGTCTTTGTGTCAGAATGAACCTTCTATGGCAACTATATTGTCATGCACCAAATCCCTAGTTCAATTTTAAAAAATTGTATTTATTTAGAATTTATTTGTATGATTTGACACTTTTATTAAGAGCAATTGCAAATTAAAGTGTTTCATCTCTTTTTTATTTCATGATTCCTTTGTTTCTTCTGCTCATGTAATTTTCATTTAATATAAGATTATTTTTTCCATATCCTTTTAAGAAGAAAATATAAGATAACAATACTGGTTAGATAAACATTAGCAGTTGCTTTGATATGTCTTTTTTTGGTTTTGCTTCATTTTGTTTTTTTTTGGACCTTTATTTCCAGACTGAATAGCTGACATTTTTATTAAAGAAAATAAAAATTAAAATGAAAGCAAAAGATAACATATTGATTGTGTGAACTTGGCTGCTTAAGAGTAATTTGATCCTTCTTACACGGTTATGAGATCTTTGTTTCTACGTCTTTTAAAATTCCTGTTTTCTGTTGATTTTCACAAATAACTAAGAAGTCATTTAATAGAATAGATAGCTATCATTCTTATATACTGTAATTCTTAGCCATGAAACTTCCTGTACCATACTATTTCCAAATATTAGAACATTCATGAGGTAGTAGAATATACATAAGAAATTTGGGGTTTCTGTAGCTATGAATTTACTTGATAATGGAATCTAAAAATTATTTCATATATGTATATACATGCAGACACACACACACACACACACACACACAATACTAGTTTCAGATCCATGGAGCTATAGTTAAATCAAAGTGATCTCAAAGTCCTTATTAAGTCCCTCCTTATCCAGACTGGGTAAGAGATGAAAGAGCTTAAGGCTTGCAACTGGGGCGGAGGTGAGGGGATGGGGGCTGCAAATAGGGCTGTATTGAAATCCAGAGAATAAGTTTTAAAAGGTAAAGATACGGTGTAATTATGTTAGATAGAAAGACTGAATGTCAGCTTCCCAAAAGATTTATAGTTGAAGATTTCAGTGATGTTTCTTACATTCTGAGTTTTCTAAGGAGATTTTCATATACTTTTGATAGTTCTAGCAGAACAAGATAGTGCTGCTGCTCAACAGTACATCAGACAAGGAAGTCCCACGGCACTGAGAGCTGAATTGTGGGCTCTCATTTTGAATATTTCCAGCCAACCTGAGGTAAGAAGAAAAAAAGGGTGGGTCAGATTTTAGCTTTGGGGTATTTATTTTTCAAAGACCAGTTATTCAAAATAGAAAAAAAACTTTTGTTTCTTAATCTATTATTAACCCCCTTTTGAAATTTTCAAAATCACTATAGTTTGAGGTTCTAAAATAAAATTTAACATATAATTTAATCATTGTCTGCTTAATATGGAAGTTTTTGTTATTAATAATTAATGAAATGGTGTGATCTTACATATACAACAAAACAGTAGGTAAAATTTTGAGGAGTGGAGGCTGACAATTTAGATCCATGATGTGTGGTAGAATAAGGATGTTAGACTACAGAGAAATAAAGGCAACTCAAGTTAAGTAAATGAATTCTTTGTCCCTATAGTTACCTTTGAAATATGCACTATTTTTATGGTTCTAGAAATCAACAGATTAAGTGGGAATGTTATTTTTTTATATGTAAGAACATTTTATTTTAGGAAATATGAATATGAAAAGATGGGTAATAGATTAAATAAAGCAAAATTATATAAGACAATGATTCTTGAAATATTCTTAGTGGGGATTTTTTGTTTGTTTTTTGCTTAAGCCCATTAATCATAGAAGTTATCCATTTAAAAGATTTTAATGAATAACACACTAATAGTTTTCTAGCTTGGTGGTTAAAAAGATGCATCTTGGAATCATACAGACCTGGTTTCAACTTCTAGCTCCCCCAGCTTACTAGAAATATATCATTGAGCAAGTTCTTACATTTCTTCAAATCTCAGTTAACCCACACTTAAATATAGGTAATAATATTTATATCACATAATTGTTGTCAGAATTAAATGAAATAATGTACATGTACTTTTAACATAGTGCCTGGAACATAAATGGTCACTGTTAATAAAAGTAATCATAAGAGTTACATATTACATATAATTTTGTTATAAATTAATTATAATTAATAATGATGTTTTTAAAGAAAATCAAATGTTATTAATACTATTATAAAAACTACACCTCTAACTCTTACAAACTATGTATATGTGCATGTGTGTATACTGTGTTTTAAATCTCCCTCTGAACAGCTCTGTCAAAAATCACTTGCTTCCTTTTTGTAACAATAAAGCTTGTAATTTATTTCAGACCAGTTTTAGATAAATGATATTGCTAACCTTTTATAGTGACACTTTAGAGAAAATAGGGTATAAAATAGATTTGAATATATATTGGGCGTTTTTTTGTGAGTGTATCAATTCTTATAGAAGAAGATACAACTCTTGTCCTGATCTAACTTTGTAGATGCGCTGCCAACTTAACTGTATAGAAATTGGATTAACAAATTCTGTCTCTGCAGAGGAATCACTGCCATTTCTAAAACAAATTTAGAATATTTCCAGAAGTATCATCCTAATAACCCCACATAATAATAAAATAATAATCCCAGGTAATCATTATTTTTTACAGTGTTCAAAGGTCGTTTTTACTACTTGTAGATGTTTTCTTGTAAAAAGAAAAAAATTTTTTAAGGTGATTTTTACCCTTGAATTTTGGAGCTAATAGCCATCTGAATTTTCTAATTGCAAAGTGACAAGTCTATTCAATATCTGTAAATAGAAATTAATATTTTCAGAAAAGCAACCCTGAGTTTTTGATTAAAGCATCTTTTATCACTTACAGTTAATTTCAGCTATAAAAGTGTGACCCCAGTGAACTATAGTAGTTCCAAAATAATTGTTGTAGGTGGTGCATTAGAGAGACAGAAAGAGAGAAGGAAAAAGAATACTTCTTGTTAAGAATACCTTATTGAAATTTTTTGTTGAATCGCTTTTCAATCAAATAAAATAAGCTGCACATGTAATTGTAGTCATAGTTGAGGAGTTAGACATAAGTGGAAGATTTTACATTTCACAAACATAAAGCTGTTCTTTAAAATCTATTTCAATACAAAGACTTTGAATATAATACTTGTGGTTCCTAGTAAATTCTTTTCATGCTTTGAATAGAATATTATCTAACTTTCATTTTTTTAAGAAAATCTGTGTTAGGTTTAAAAAGATTGCTTTTGTATATTTCCTTTTCTACACATTTCTAGGTATGTGTCAAAATATCTATATTTAATAAACATTGTTCATATTTTTAAAATTTTTAAATTTCAGTTTGCTAATTAAAGACAGAAAATATTCCTCTACTTTTGCTCTAGGTACTTGCTTACTGATAAAATAGCCAAGACTAATATTAACAAATAAGATTTTCTTTAGTGATTTCTTAGGAAAGTTCTTACAACCTTACTTTGGCCCATAATGATGCCCGACCTGCCTGGATTTTTGTGGTCAGCTCACTTAGTCTTCACAGTGTCTGTTTCTGACCTCTACTCTCTTCAATCCCTTCTCTTCAGTTTTAGCAAAATACTTCACCTCCTGATACTTAGAGAAAACAGAAGTCATCATTAGAAATTCGTTCAAATTCTTCCTGCCAAACTTGTAAACTTAATGGCATCAGCACCTGGTCCTTTCCTCATCTACTTTTATTCAAGTGGAAGAAATGTCAAGCTGGGCATAGTGACTCAGGCCTGTAATCCCAGCATTTTGGAAGGCCGAGGCAGGTGGATCACCTGATTTTGTGAGTTCGAGGCCAACCTGGCCAACATGGAGAAACCTTGACTCTACTAAAAATACAAAAAATTAGCCAGGCATGGTAGTGCATGCCTATAATCCCAACTACGTGGGAGGCTGAGGCACGAGAATCACATGAACCCAGGAGGTGGAGGTTGCAGTGAGTGAGATCATGCCACTGCACTCCAGCCTGGGCAACAGAGCAAGACTCTGTCTCCAAAGAAACAAAAGAAAAGAAAAGAAACGTCTACCTCTTATACCTGTGGTCAGTATTTAACCTCATTGACTACTCCTTTATTGAAATATTCCTTTGCTTTTGTGACACAGTGCTCTTTCTGGCATTCTTCATTGGTGGAGGGTCTTCTTTGTCTTATCAGTTAGGATTCTTGAGGGTCGTTCTCTTCTTCGTACATTCCTTAGCAAATACTACAAACTCCCAAAGCCTCAGTTACCAATTACCTCAAATCTATATACTTTCTTCTCAGATCTCTCTTTTCTAAACCTCAAATGCAGCTGCTTAGTACACCTAAGCACTTGTATATCTCACAAGCACCTCCAATTCAAGATGTCAACACTCTTCCTAAATTCCCTTTTCAGTACCATTGTCCATCAAGGAACCATAGCCAGAAACCTGGTGTCATCCCTAACTCCTGAATATCATATTGTATTACTCAATAATTATATTACTCAATAATTCCTTCTTGATTTAACTCCTAAACATGTTTCACTACCACTCTCATTTCAAAATACCATCATTTCTTGCCTGAAGTAAAAAAAAAAAAACTTTCTACCTTATCTTTCTGACTTCAGCCTTGTTCCCTATGAAATCCTTTTCTTTATTATTATTATTTATTAATTTATTTATTTTGAGACGGAGTCTTACTCTGTCATCCAGGCTGGAGTGCAATGGCGTGATCTCGGCTCACTGCAAGCTCCGCCTCCTGGGTTCACGCCATTCTCCTGCCTCAGCCTCCCCAGTAACTGGGACTACAGGCGCCTACCACCATGCCCTGCTAATTTTTTTTGTATTTTTCAGTAGAGATGGGGTTTCACCGTGTTAGCCAGGATAGTCTCGATCTCCTGACCTTGTGATCCGCCTGTCTCAGCCTCCCAATACCCTACTCTTTAAAAAACTGAAATCTGGTTATATGGTTTGGCTGTGTCCCCACCCAAATCTTACCTTGAATTGTACTTCTCATAATTCCCACATGTCATGGGAGGGACTAGGTGGAGATAATTAAGTCATGGGAGCAATTTCTCCCATCCTGTTCTCATGATAGTGAGTGAGTTCTCATGAGATCTGATGGTTTGGTTTTGTAAGGTGTTTCCCCCTTCACTGGGTACTCATTCTCTCCCCTGCTGCCCTGTGAAGAGGTACTTTCTGCCATGATTGTAAATTTCCTGAGGACTCTTCAGCTATGTGGAACTGTGAGTCAATTAAACCTCTTTCCTTTATAAATTATCCAGTCTTGGGTATTTCTTCATAACAGCATGAGAATGGACTCATATAGTAAATTGGTACTGCAGAGAGTAGGGTGCTGCTATAGATACCTGAAAATGTGGAAGTGACTTTGGATCTGGTTAATAGGCAGAAGTGGGAATAGTTTGGAGGGCTCAGAAGAAGACAGGAAAATGTGGGAAAGTTTGGAACTTCGTAGAGACTTGTTGAATGGTGTTAACCAAAATGTTGATAGTGATATGGACAATGAAGTCCAGGCTGAGATGGAGATGAGGAACTTTTTGGGAACTGGAATAAAGGGGACTCTTGTTATGCTTTAGCAAAGAGACTGGCAGCATTTTGTCCCTGCCCTAGAGATCTGTGTAACTTTTGTCAGTTGAGAAAAAGGACAAGTCACAATTAGGAGGTTTGTTTGCCAAAGTTAAGTATGTGCATCCTGGAAACAGGTCTATGCCTTCTCCAAAGATGATTTTGAGGGCTCCAAATTTAAAGGGGAAAGAGTGAGATATTGAGAAGTACACAATTTTCATGTAAGAGGTGGGCAGGAAAAATAGTTATTCATGCCTTTGCCTGGCTCAGTGAATCTGCATTTTTTTTTTTAACCTAAGGTGACACAGACAAATGGAGTGAGGAAATATGTGGGGAATCTGCATTTTTATATAAGATAACCTAGAAAAAAATGGGGCAGGGAAGCAATCAGATATGCATTTGCCTGGTGGGCAGGGAGGTGACTGCACCTGTAAAAATAAGCTATCAATTTACATTGCCATAGTGAAATTTTAACAGAAACACCTTAGGGTAAAGATCTTCAAGCTCACTAGGAATTTCCTTGTGAGTAAAATATGGGGGAGGTGTGTAGATTTTCATCTTATAATCGTCTTTTTTAAGAAACAAAAGGGGAGGCAGTTTTGCATGACCCAATTCCCAGCTTGACTTTGCCCTTTAGCTTAGTGATTTGGGGACCCCAAGATTTATTTTCCTTTCACACTTTGCACTTGAGAGAGATGATTTAGGGTAAGTATCTGGTGGAAGAAATTTCTAAGTGGCAAAGCATTGAAGAGGTGACAGAGCATGAAAGTTTGGAAAATTTGCAGCCTGACAATGTGGTAGAAAAGAAAAACCCATTTTCTGGGTAGAAATTCCAGCTGGCTGCAAAAATTTGCATATGTAATGAGGAGCCAAATGCTAATTGCCAAGACAATGGGGAAAATGCCTCCAGGGCACGTCAGAGACCTTCACAGCAGCCCCTCCTATCACAGGCTTGGAGGCTTAGGAGGGAAAAATGGTTTCCTGAGCCAGGCCCAGGGTCCCCCTGCTCTGTGCAGCCTCGCGACATGGTGCACTGTGTCCCATGCTTCAGCTTCAGCCATGACTAAAAGAGATCATGGTACAGGTCAGGCCATTGCTTCAGAGGGTGCAAGCTCCAAGACTTGGCAGCTTCCATGTACACAGAAGTCAAGAATTGAGGCTTGGGAACCTCCACCTAGATTTCAAAGAATATGTAATGGATATCCAGGCAAAAGTCTGCTGCAGGGGTAGAGCCCTCATGGAGAACCTCTGCTAGGGCAGTACAGAAGGGAAATGTGGATTGAAGCCCCCACACAGAGTCCCCACTGGAGCTGTGAGAAGAGAGTCACCATCTTGCAAACCCCAGAAGCTTGCACTGTGTGCCTGAAAAAGCTGCAGACACTCAATTCCAGCCTATGAAAACAGCCCTGAGCAGGGCTGTACTCTGTAAAGCCACAGGGGCAGAGCTGGCCAAGGCCATGGGAGCCTACTTCTTGCATCAGCATAGTTAATGCCGGAATGAGTTGAGACTTTGGAGGACTGTTGGAAGGGCATGACTGTTTTGAATTGTGAGGACATGAGATTTGGGATGGCCAGGGTGGAATGATATCGGTCGGCCGTGTCCCCATCCAAATCTCATCTTGAATTATGGTTCCCATGATCCCTACATGTCATGGATGGGACCAGGTGGACATAATTGAATCATGGGTGTGGTTTCCTCCATTTTGTTCCTATGATAGTGAGTTAGTTCTCATGAGATCTGATGGTTTTATAAGGGGCTTCCCCCTTTGCTGGGCACTCATTCTGTCCCCTGTGGCCCTGTGAAGAGGCACCTTCTACCATCATTGTAAGGTTTCTGAGGCTTCCACAGCCATGTGGAACTGTGAATCAATTAAACCTCTTTCCTTTATAAATTACCTAGTCTCAGGTATTTCTTCTTAGCAGCGTGATAATGGACTATTACATCTGATATCTCAGCTCTTCTGGTTAAAGACTTTTAAAAATCCTGTATTTGAAACACCTTAACATACTTTTTCTTTTCCCTATGTTTGTACATGTTCCATCTACTTTAAAACAAATCTTTTGTTCTGCCTTTTCCTTCCTCTCTACTCACTCCTTCCCATAGCATTATACATTCTCAAGTCTTTTCTATCTTAGGAATAAAAGTAAATCTTAAACTTCATGTCTTTCCTAGCCATCTCTGTCTCCCTTTCCTTCCTTTCACAGCTACACCTGTGAAACAAAATTCTGTGCTAGACTTAATTTCATTAATTACTTGATTGTATTAATATGAGTTAAGTAGTGCTGAGTTAATCACTTGGTCTCATTAATTACTCAGTCAATTGTACTCTGACATACACCCACCCCCACTACATGACTACAACTATCCTAATTAAACTCACCAAGGAATAGTGGACATATTTTAGTTCTTATACCTACAGTATTGATATCAGTGCCTACTTGATCCTTGAAATAGTCTTGGTCTTTACTTTAGTTCACCCTGTTTTCTTAGCTGTTCATTCTCTTGTTTTTCTTTGTTTAGTCTCCATTTGGATTTCTCTGCTGGACCTTAAGTGCATGTATTTCTCAGAATTCCATTTTGATCTTATTCTATACATTTTCCCTGAGCTGCCTCATCCACAAGTCACCTATTCCCTAATGGCTTCAACTGTCTTTTCAATCCAAGCTTTTGTTTAAGCCTAAAATCTTTCATTTCTAGTTGCCTAGAGTAGCAGTCTTCAGCCTTTTGGGACCAGGGACCAGTTTCATGAAAGACTTTTTTCCATGGATAGGGGGTGTAGGTGGGCATGGTTTCGTAATGAAACTGTTCCACCTCAAATCAGGCATTAGTTAGATTCTTTTTTATTTATTTATTTATTTATTTATTAATAAATTAGTTCTAGGGTAAATGTGCATAATGTGCAGGTTTGTTACATATGTATACTTGTGCCATGTTGGTGTGCTGCACCCATCATCTCGTCAGCACCCATCAATTCATCATTTATATCATGTATAGCTCCCCAATGCAATCCCTCCCTCCTCCCCCCTCCCCATGATAGGCCCCAGTGTGTGATGTTCCCCTTCCTGAGTCCAAGTGATCTCATTGTTCAGTTCCCACCTATGAGTGAGAACATGTGGTGTTTGGTTTTCTGTTCTTGTGATAGTTTGCTAAGAATGATGGTTTCCAGCTGCATCCATGTCCCTACAAAGGACGCAAACTCATCCTTTTTTATGGCTGCATAGTATTCCATGGTGTATATGTGCCACATTTTCTTAATCCAGTCTGTCACAGATGGACATTTGGGTTGATTCCAAGTCTTTGCTATTGTGAATAGTGCCGCAATAAACATACGTGTGCATGTGTCTTTGTAGTAGACTAATTTATAATCCTTTGGGTATATACCCAGTAGTGGGATGGCTGGGTCATATGGTACATCTAGTTCTAGATCCTTGAGAAATTGCCATACTCTTTTCCATAATGGTTGAACTAGTTTACAATCCCACCAACAGTGTAAAAGTGTTCCTATTTCTCCACATCCTCTCCAACACCTGTTGTTTCCTGACTTTGTAATGATTGCCATTCTAACTGGTGTGAGATGGTATCTCATTGTGGTTTTGATTTGCATTTCTCTGATGGCGAGTGATGATGAGCATTTTTTCATGTGTCTGTTGGCTGTATGAATGTCTTCTTTTGAGAAATGTCTGTTCATATCCTTTGCCCAATTTGATGGGGTTGTTTGTTTTGTTCTTGTATATTTGTTTGAGTTCTTTGTAGATTCTGGATATTAGCCCTTTGTCAGATGAGTAGATTGCAAAAATTTTCTCCCATTCTGTAGGTTGCCTGTTCACTCTGATGGTAGTTTCTTTTGCTGTGCAGAAGCTCTTTAGTTTAATGAGATCCCATTTGTCAATTTTGGCTTTTGCTGCCGTTGCTTTTGGTGTTTTAGACATGAAGTCCTTGCCCATGCCTGTGTCCTGAATGGTACTACCTAGATTTTCTTCTAGGGTTTTTATGGTATTAGGTCTAACATTTAAGTCTCTAATCCATCTTGAATTGATCTTCGTATAAGGAGTAAGGAAAGGATCCAGTTTCAGCTTTCTACTTATGGCTAGCCAATTTTCCCAGCACCTTTATTAAATAGGGAATCCTTTCCCCATTTCTTGTTTCTCTCAGGTTTGTCAAAGATCAGATGGCTGTAGATGTGTGGTATTATTTCTGAGGACTCTGTTCTGTTCCATTGGTCTATATCTCTGTTTTGGTACCAGTACCATGCTGTTTTGGTTACTGTAGCCTTGTAGTATAGTTTGAAGTCAGGTAGCGTGATGCCTCCAGCTTTGTTCTTTTGACTTAGGATTGTCTTGGCAATGCAGGCTCTTTTTTGGTTCCATATGAACTTTAAAGCCGTTTTTTCCAATTCTGTGAAGAAACTCATTGGTAGCTTGATGGGGGTGGCGTTGAATCTATAAATAACCTTGAGTAGTATGGCCATTTTCACGATATTGATTCTTCCTATCCATGAGCATGGTATGTTCTTCCATTTGTTTGTGTCCTCTTTGATTTCACTGAGCAGTGGTTTGTAGTTCTCCTTGAAGAGGTCCTTGACATCCCTTGTGAGTTGGATTCCTAGGTATTTTATTCTCTTTGAAGCAATTGTGAATGGAAGTTCAATCCTGATTTGGCTCTCTGCTTCTCTGTTACTGGTGTATAAGAATGCTTGTGATTTTTGCACATTAATTTTGTATCCTGAGACTTTGCTGAAGTTGCTTATCAGCTTAAGGAGATTTTGGGCTGAGACAATGGGGTTTTCTAAATATACAATCATGTCATCTGCAAACAGGGACAATTTGACTTCTTCTTTTCCTAACTGAATACCCTTGATTTCTTTCTCTTGCCTGATTGCCCTAGCCAGAACTTCCAACACTATGTTGAATAGGAGTGGTGAGAGAGGGCATCCCTGTCTTGTGCCAGTTTTCAAAGGGAATTTTTCCAGTTTTTGCCCATTCAGTATGATATTGGCTGTGGGTTTGTCATAACTACCTCTTATTATTTTGAGGTACATTCCATCAATACCGAATTTATTGAGCGTTTTTAGCATGAAGGGCTGTTGAATTTTGTCAAAAGCCTTTTCTGCATCTATTGAGATAATCATGTGGTTCTTGTCTTTAGTTCTGTTTATATGCTGGATTACGTTTATTGATTTGCGAATGTTGAACCAGCCTTGCATCCCAGGGATGAAGCCCACTTGATCATGGTGGATAAGCTTTTTGATGTGCTGCTGAATCCGGTTTGCCAGTATTTTATTGAGGATTTTTGCATCGATGTTCATCAGGGATATTGGTCTAAAATTCTCTTTTTTTGTTGTGTCTCTGCCAGGCTTTGGTATCAGGATGATGTTGGCCTCATAAAATGAGTTAGGGAGGATTCCCTCTTTTTCTATGGATTGGAATAGTTTCAGAAGGAATGGTACCAGTTCCTCCTTGTACCTCTGGTAGAATTCAGCTGTGAATCCATCTGGTCCTGGACTTTTTTTGGTTGGTAGGCTATTAATTGTTGCCTCAATTTCAGAGCCTGCTATTGGTCTATTCAGGGATTCAACTTCTTCCTGGTTTAGTCTTGAAAGAGTGTAAGTGTCCAGGAAATTATCCATTTCTTCTAGATTTTCTTTTTTTTTTTTTTTTTTTTTTTTTTTTTTTTTTTTTTTTGAGACGGAGTCTTGCTCTGTCGCCCAGGCTGGAGTGCAGTGGCCGAATCTCAGCTCACTGCAAGCTCCGCCTCCCGGGTTTACGCCATTCTCCTGCCTCAGCCTCCCGAGTGGCTGGGACTACAGGCGCCTGCCACCTCGCCCGGCTAGTTTTTTGTATTTTTTTAGTAGAGACGGGGTTTCACCGTGTTAGCCAGGATGGTCTCGATCTCCTGACCTCGTGATCCACCCGTCTCGGCCTCCCAAAGTGCTGGGATTACAGGCTTGAGCCACCGCGCCCGGCCTTCTTCTAGATTTTCTAGCTGATTTGCTTAGAGGTGTTTATAGTATTCTCTGATGGTAGTTTGTATTTCTGTGGGGTCGGTGGTGATATCCCCTTTATCATTTTTTATTGCGTCTATTTGATTCCTCTCTCTTTTCTTCTTTATTAGTCTTGCTAGCGGTCTGTCAATTTTGTTGATTTTTTCAAAAAACCAACTCCTGGATTCATTGATTTTTTGGAGGGTTTTTTGTTTCTCTATCTCCTTCAGTTCTGCTCTGATCTTAGTTATTTCTTGCCTTCTGCTAGCTTTTGAATGTGTTTGCTCTTGCTTCTCTAGTTCTTTTAATTGTGATGTTAGAGTGTCAATTTTAGATCTTTCCTGCTTTCTCTTGTGGGCATTTAGTGCTATAAATTTCCCTCTACACACTGCTTTAAATGTGTCCCAGAGATTCTGGTATGTTGTATCTTTGTTCTCATTGGTTTCAAAGAACATCTTTATTTCTGCTTTCATTTTGTTATGTACCCAGTAGTCATTCAGGAGCAGGTTGTTCAGTTTCCATGTAGTTGAGCGGTTTTGATTTTCTTAGTCCTGAGTTCTAGTTTGATTGCACTGTGGTCTGAGAGACAGTTTGTTGTAATTTCTGTTCTTGTACATTTGCTGAGGAGTGCTTTACATCCAATTATGTGGTCAATTTTGGAATAAGTGCGATGTGGTGCTGAGAAGAATGTATATTCTGTTGATTTGGGGTGGAGAGTTCTATAGATATCTATTAGGTCCGCTTGGTGCAGAGATGAGTTCAATTCCTGGATATCCTTGTTAACTTTCTGTCTCATTGATCTGTCTAATGTTGACAGTGGAGTGTTGGAGTCTCCCATTATTATTGTATGGGAGTCTAAGTCTCTTTGGACTTGCTTTATACGTCTCTTTGTAAGTCTCTAAGGACTTGCTTTATGAATCTGGGTGCTCCTGAATTGGGTGCATATATATTTAGGAGAGTTAGCTCTTCCTGTTGAATTGATCCCTTTACCATTATGTAATGGCCTTCTTTGTCTCTTTTGATCTTTGATGGTTTAAAGTCTGTTTTATCAGACTAGGATTGCAACCCCTCCTTTTTTTTGTTCTCCATTTGCTTGGTAGATCTTCCTCCATCCCTTTATTTTGAGCCTATGTATGTCTCTGCATGTGAGATGGGTCTCCTGAATACAGCAGACTGATGGGTCTTGACTCTTTATCCAGTTTGCCAGTCTGTGTCTTTTAATTGGAGCATTTAGTCCATTTACATTTAAGGTTCATATTGTTATGTGTGAACTTGATCCTGCTATTACGATATTAACTGGTTATTTTGCTCGTTAGTTGATGCAGTTTCTTCCTAGCCTCGATGGTCTTTACATTTTGGCATGTTTTTGCAATGGCTGGTACCAGTTGTTCCTTTCCATGTTTAGGGCTTCCTTCAGGGTCTCTTGTAAGGCAGGCCTAGTGGTGACAAAATCTCTAAGCATTTGCTTATCTGTAAAGGATTTTATTTCTCCTTCACGTATGAAACTTCGTTTGGCTGGATATGAAATTCTGGGTTGAAAATTCTTTTCTTTAAGAACGTTGAATATTGGCCCCCACTCTCTTCTGGCTTGTAGAGTTTCTGCCGAGAGATCTGCTGTTAGTCTGATGGGCTTCCCTTTGTGGGTAACCCGACCTTTCTCTCTGGCTGCCCTTAAGATTTTTTCCTTCATTTCAACTTTGGTGAATCTGGCAATTATGTGTCTTGGAGTTGCTCTTCTGGAGGAGTATCTTTGTGGCGTTCTCTGTATTTCCTGAATTTGAATGTTGGCCTGCCCTACTAGGTTGGGGAAGTTCTCCTGGATGATATCCTGAAGAGTGTTTTCCAACTTGGTTCCATTTTCCCCCTCACTTTCAGGCACCCCAATCAGACATAGATTTGGTCTTTTTACATAATCCCATACTTCTTGCAGGCTTTGTTCATTTCTTTTTCTTCTTTTTTCTTTTGGTTTCTCTTCTCGCTTCATTTCATTCATTTGATCCTCAATCGCTGATATTCTTTCTTCCAGTTGATCGAGTCGGTTACTAAAGCTTGTGCATTTGTCACGTATTTCTCGTGTCATGGTTTTCATCTCTGTCATTTCGTTTATGACCTTCTCTGCATTAATTAGTCTAGCTGTCAATTCTTCCACTCTTTTTTCAAGATTTTTAGTTTCTTTGCGCTGGGTATGTAATTCCTCCTTTAGCTCTGAGAAGTTTGATGGACTGAAGCCTTCTTCTCTCATCTCATCAAAGTCTTTCTCTGACCAGCTTTGATCCATTGCTGGCGATGGGCTGCGCTCCTTTGCATGGGGAGATGCGCTCTTATTTTTTGAATATCCAGCTTTTCTGCCCTGCTTTTTCCCCATCTTTGTGGTTTTATCTGTCTCTGGTCTTTGCTGATGGTGACGTACTGATGGGGTTTTGGTATAGGTGTCCTTCCTGTTTGATAGTTTTCCTTCTGCCAGTCAGGACCCTCAGCTATAGGTCTGTTGGAGATTGCTTGAGGTCCACTCCAGACCCTGTTTGCCTGGGTATCAGCAGCAGAGGTTGCAGAAGATAGAATATTGCTGAACAGCGAGTGTACCTGTCTGATTCTTACTTTGGAAGCTTCCTCTCAGGGGTGTACTCCACCCTGTGAGGTGTGGGGTGTCAGACTGCCCCTAGTGGGGGATGTCTCCCAGTTAGGCTACTCAGGGGTCAGGGACCCACTTGAGCAGGCAGTCTGTCCGTTCTCAGATCTCAACCTCCGTGTTGGGAGATCCACTGCTCTCTTCAAAGCTGTCAGACAGAGTCGTTCATGTCTGCACAGGCCTCTGCTGCTTCCCCTGTTGTTTTTTAGCTCTGCCCTGTCCCCAGAGGTGGAGTCTACAGAGACAGGCAGGTTTCCTTGAGCTGCTGTGAGCTCCACCCAGTTCGAGCTTCCCAGCGGCTGAGTTTACCTACTTAAGCCTCAGCAATGGCGGGCGCCCCTCTCCCAGCCTCGCTGCTGCCTTGCGGTTAGATCGCCGCAGACTGCTGTGTTAGCAATGAGGGAGGCTCCGTGGGCGTGGGACGCTCCCGGCCAGGTGTGGGATATATTCTCCTGGTGTGCCCGTTTGCTTAAAGCGCAGTATTGGGGTGGGAGTTACCCGATTTTCCAGGTGTTGTGTGTCTCAGTTCCCCTGGCTAGGAAAAGGGATTCCCTTCCCCCTTGTGCTTCCCTGGTGAGGCGATGCCTCGCCCTGCTTCAGCTCTCGCTGGTCAGGCTGCAGCAGCAGACAAGCACCGATTGTCCGGCACTCCCTAGTGAGATGATCCCAGTACCTCAGTTGAAAATGCAGAAATCACCAGTCTTCTGTGTCGCTCGCGCTGGGAGTTGGAGACTGGAGCTGTTCCTATTCGGCCATCTTGCCATTAGTTAGATTCTTATAAAGACCACACAACCTACATCCCTCTCATGTGCAGTTCACAATAGGATTCACACTCCTATGAGAATCTAATGCCACTGCTGATCTGACAGGCAGCAATGCTTCCTGGCCCACCGCTCACCATCTGGCCCAGTTCCTATAAGGCCACGGACTAGACTGGTACCAGTCTGCATGCTGGGGATTGGGAACCCTGGCTAGAGAACTCCATTATATGTTTCACATATATCAGATTCAAAAATATATCATATGTCTAAAAGAAAAATATATCAGATGTCTAAAAGAAAAGGCATAATCTATACCTCATTATTTTCTACAAGACACGTTGAATTGTCTTTGCACCATGTTGTTCTCTCCCTGAAATGCCTTCTCTGCCTTTTGTCTACTCATCTTACAATTAGCTATAAACTGTTAGGAATTCTTTGGGTTTTTTCATTTCCCAAGAGTGTATTTGTTTTTCTTAAGTTAAGACAGTGTAAATCTGTGTAAAATACCAAAAAAGTACTGAAATTAAAATATTCTCCGATGCTAAAAATTGGGCTACTTTGTTTTTCAAAGATTGCTTTTTATAATCATGATGTATTACTCTTACATATATATACATTACCAGAGCTTATACTAAATAGTCTTTTAAAATATTCTGTTTATATTGGTAATCATTAAATTTTATAGATCCTTATATATTTTATCAGATAAATTAAAATATTAACATAAAAATTTGTCTCATTGATTGTAAGCATATGGTGTAATTCTGACTTTCCTACCAATGTTTTTCTCTCATGTTACATGGATAAATTACACTAAAAACTATTGAAACCAATAGCATAGACTGAGGATTATGGAAACTATTTCAGTCACCAGCTATGACAGTTAACTTGGCCAGATCTCATTTTTTAAATGTGAAAATTCAGAACAGAAACTAGATATTTCCAAAGTCTCTTTTAGGTCTCAGATTCTCCGATATGTTTTTTTACCTCTAGAATTTAGAATAGATTTTTGTCTAAGCACTGTTACCTGTTTAAAGTCATAGATACTAATTTATTCATAGCATTTAAGTTGTGTCTAATCTTTTAGGAAACCATCTTTAGTTATTCAAATTGGTGAGTGGGGATCCTTGTATGAGTACAAATTATTAACTGCATACTCTCCTGCTATTCAGGCAGCAACCAGCCCTATAACTAGTTTAGATGCTTTTAGATCTTTAAGCACTATAATTAATTGGGTGGGAAAATAATGTGTTTTACTTAGTTCAGTTCACTATTTGCATCCATTTGTGAGAAAACTCACAATTTGAAATCCACATAAAAATTTTGTTTTGAAAAAATAAAGGGATCATGAGGTATATGATTTTGTCCATGTGTCAATAAAATATACTGCTCAGTGGTTGATAAAGAACAGCTGAACTCTTAAGAACTCTGTCCAAACTTATGCCTAAGTCACCAGATAACAAAGGTCTTGATTTAGTCTAAAGCTCTCTGAGGTTAGGTTACTTGTGTATCTGGATTACTGCTATACTTCTATCTTCTAGCCGGAAATATTAAACATCCAATAAAATTTTCAATAAAATATAATAAAAGTTGAGTTAATGTCCTGTACAGGGACATGGATGAAGCTGGAAACCATCCTTCTCAGCAAACTATCACAAGAACAGGAAAACAAACACTGCATGTTCTCACTTATAAGTGGGAGTTGAACAATGAAGACACATGGACACAGGGAGGGGAACATCACACAGTGGGGCCTGTCAGAGGGTAGGGGATTAGAGGAGGGATAACGTTAGGAGAAACACCTAATGTAGGTGACGGGTTGATGGGTTCAGCAAACCACCATGGCACGTGTATACCTATGTAACAAAACTGCATGTTCTGCACATGTACTCCAGAACTTAAAGTATAATTTAAAAAAAAATGTATATATATATACACACACTAAAGGTTTAATATTGTTAAGCTATATGATATGTTATTCAAGAGAACAAGGAAAGGTATAAAAAATAATTATTTCTTATGTATATAATATCTTTGTTAGATGCAAATATCATTAAGTTTTTAAATTTTACTTTATATTTTAATAGACATTAAAAGGGTTATATTGGGGAAAGCCAATATATTTTAAGTAGTTATAATTATGTCATAGTTGTCAAATGACATTAATAAAACTTGCAGCCATTTGTAATCAAATCTTTAAATGAATTACTGAAAAATAATACAACTATTTCCCCAAGCCAATAATCAATTTAAACAGAAATGTTGAAGCTCTTTTCATTAGAATTGGGAGTAAGGCAGTGATTATTCACCAGTATTATTTGTCATAGATTTTGAGGTCCTAGCTGAAGATGTGGAAATGAGTTGGTTTATGTTTGGGGAAAGAAGAGGTACAGCCATCTTCTTTGCAGATGATCATGACTGTATACCCAGAAAACCCAACAGATTTTTTAAAAATTATAAACAGAGGGATATGAGATAGATATACAAAATCAAGCCTTTTCTCTATTATCAGTAATGAATTAGAAATATAATAGTGAAAGAATACCTCATTTTCAATAGTAGAAACATTAAAATATCTATAAGATAAATTTAGCAGGACAGGATCCATATGAGGAAAATTATAATACTCTATAAAGAGCAATAATATTTAACTCTTACATAGCACTTACCCTGTGCCAGATACTATTCAGAGCATATTACATGTATTAATTCATTTATTTCTCACATCAACCTACAGAAAAGTTGCTGTTATTTTCATCATTTTACTGAGGCTCAGAAAAGCTTGTTAATTTACCTAGGGTCACACAGCTGAGATCTGAATCATTCTTGGGTGGAGAGCCTTAATGTCATTCATAAAAACAGGAAAGTCTTAATATTATAAAATTTGTCAGTTTTTCCAAAACAAATTTATTAGAGAATTAATTTTATTTTTAACTGGATGAAATTATCTTAAAGTTCTCATGGAGATTAAATGTTTAAGAATAGTCCGATAAATTATGAAAAATAATGAATGGTGAGTCCATAAATAGATCCAGGTCTAGCATTTTATTTCAATTGCAAATGCATGGTTTATTTAATAAATGATGCTGATAATTGACCATCCTTCTGAAAGAAAACAGACTTTTTGATAACTAGGTACAAGAATAAATTCCAGGTGGATTATAAATATTAAAAAAAATTAATTGACAATTTTAGAAATAAAATTAGGAAAATATTTGTATAAACATGTGGTGGGGGAGCCTTGCCCAAATCTAGTAAGAAAACCCAAAGCCCTAGAGTACTTTTTAAAAATGGTCAATGTATGTTGGCAAGGATGTGGAGGAAAGGGAACCCTCCTTCACTGTTGGTGGGAATGTAAGTTAGCAGAACCACTATGGAGAAAAATTTGGAGGTTCTTCAAAATACTAAAAATAGAGCTACCATCTTATCCAGCAATCCCACTCCTACATATATCCCCAAAAGAAAGGAAATAAGTATGTCAAAGAGATATCTGCACTCTCATGTTTATTGCAGCACTATTCACAATAGCCAATATTTGGAAGTAACCCAAATTTTTATCATCAGAGGAATGCATAAAGAAAATGTAGTACAAATATACAACGGAATACTCTTCAGCCATGAAAAATAGTAAGATCCTGTCACTTGCAACAACATGGATGGAACTGGAGGTCATTATGTTAAGTGAAATAAGCCAGTCATAGAAAGACAAACTTTGCAGGATCTCACTTACTCATGGGAGCTAAAAAGTAAAACAATTGAACTCGTGGAGATAGAGGATAAAAAGGTGGTTACCAGAGGCCGGTAAGGGTAGTGCAGGTGCAGGGGAAGTGGGGAAGGTTAATGGTTACAAAAAATAGAACAAGTGAATAAGACCTAGTATTTGCTAGCACAACGGAGTGACTATAATAAAAATAATTGTACTTTTAAAAATAACTAAAAGACTATAATTGGATTGTTTGTAACACAAAAGATAAATGCTTGAGGCATTTACCCTGATGTGATTATTACACACTGCATTCCTATATCAAAATATCTCATGTAACTCATAAGTATATATATCTACTATATACCCACAAAAACTAAACAGAAAAATAAATTGTCAATCTATACCATAAACCAAAATCAAGTAACACATTTTTGCATTACAAATGACAGTTAATCTTCCTTATAAACAACAAATCTAACAAATTATTAAGAGAAAGATAATCTACTAGAAAAATAGGTGTATGTTATGAATGACAAATCATTGAAATGGAAATTCAAATGGCCGATAAATATATGAAAGGTTCTTCAACTGTATTATGAGTTAGGAAAGTGCAAATCAATACATCGAGATGTTTCTCAAGCATGAAAATGTTTAAAAGAGGTGAGTACATAGATAAAATGTGCTCTCATGTTACTGGTGGGAATTCGAATTGATTTTTTTTTCTGCGATTAGTCAGGCAATTTGTAGCCCAGTTTAAGATACATACAGCCTTGGCCAGGCACGTTGGCTCACGCCTGTAATCCCAGCACTTTGGGAGGCTGAGGTGGGCGGATCATGAGGTTCAGGAGATGGAGACCATCCTGGCTAACACGGTGAAACCCCGTCTCTACTAGAAATACAAAAAATTAGCCAGGCGTGGTGGCGGGCGCCTGTAGTCCCAGCTACTTGGGAGGCTGAAGCAGGAGAATGGCGTGAACCCGGGAGGCGGAGCTTGCAGTGAGCCGAGATCGTGCCATTGCACTCCAGCCTGGGCGACAGAGCGAGACTCTGTCTCAAAAAAAAAAAAAAAAAAAAGAAAGATACACACAGACTTCAGCCTATAATCCTGCCTTTGCCAATTTATTCTGTAGATATAAAAGCATAGTGCCTAAGGATATTTATTACAACATTATTTGCAGGGACAAACAACCTGAGTATCCATCTATAGGGATATGATTAAACAAATTGTGTCAAATCTATACCACAGCTTTAAAAATATTAAAATACATGTAACTATTAAAAAGAATGAGTTAAATGTGTATTGTTTAACAAGAAGGAAAACCATGATATAGCATTAGGTTAGAGAAGCTGAATAATGAGTATGGTATGATTCCATTTCATATTGAAAAACGACAACACAAACGCCCAACTATGATTACATAGTCATATAAGCATGGAGATAGGTATAAGCATGGAAGAATACAAATTACAAATAACACCACAAATACAATACCCAATACAAATAATATTAGTTATTTTGGGACAGTTGAATGGAAGGAGAAAAGATGCTTAACTTTTTCTTTATTTTACTTTAGATTGTTTCACTTATTTTCATGGTCATATATTAGTTTGTAATTTTAAACTTATTTTTAAAAAGAGGCAAACCCCTAAACATAGCTTTTGCATTACTTTACTTATGCCCACTGGCAGGAATTGATATTTGAATTAGGTGCTGTTTCCACCATTAAGGAGCCTGCATTCTAGCCAGAGAGATGAATTCAGTAGATACAATGGAAGATAAATAAAATAGTAAAATAATTTTGCTTTAGTTAAAAAATGAAAACATCAATGATAACCAATTAAGGCTTTTTAATTAAAATTTAAATGGCTAAAAATAGCCAGTAAAGGCCCAGATCATCGTTAGGCAAAGAGCACTTTGACTCAAGCCAAAGAGCTACGTATTAAACATCTTTCGTAATGTAGAAATCGTATTTCAGGAAACATAGAGTCAGATTTTATCCTGGCAAGGCAGCTATATGCAGTAAATATTCCTCCTTATCCCAGATGACTCTATCCCACAACTCTTCTGTGAGGTCAGGAGTCATACAGATCCGCGTGTGCTAAATTTTGCCTTTGGGTTTGAGAGGAGGCTAGGGCTAATGTGCCTGAGAGGTGAAAGGAGGGATTTGGAGGAATACATGGGTCAGCTAAAGCAATGAGATAATATTTCCATCTCTTGTTAGCATAACTATTACCCAGTTGATCCCTACCTTCATCCTTAATGCTCCGACCAACTGTGAACCTGATGCTTAACTTGATTACTGTCTCTAGTCCCTCCTCGCACTTTCTTTCCTCCCTTATTCTCTCCACTTTCCGTTTTCCCTCTCTTCCACTTCTTATTCTCTATTACACTAAACATTAGCCTAACCTCATAATTGTGCAGTTAATAAGATTTTATAATATTATGAGGCCATATTTTTGTATTTATTTATTTATTTTAGAGATTGGGTCTCATTCTGTCTCCCAGGCTGGAGAGCAGTGGCTGAATCATAACTCACTGTAACCTCAAACTCCTGAGCTCAAGCATATGGGACCATATTCTAATATTAAAAGCTGACTTACTTTATATGCTATATGATTGCTTTTACTACCAGGAGTGCTTTGTTATGCTTAAACTTTTTATTTTGTAATAATTTAGGTACTAGAAAGGCAGTATAAAGTAATCCTTCTGAGTTTTTTGTATAGGTTGTGGGGCCAGGTTTCTTGAGGTTAAATCTTACTAGCTTTATGGTCTTGGATAGCAAGTTACTTTTCTCTCTTGGCTTCAGTTTCTCAAGCATGAATGGGAATAATAATCACTGACCTAATTCATTTTGTTGGTTTGGGATTAAATGAGTTAACTCTTGTAAAGTGGGTAAAATAGTTCCTGGTGCCTATAAATACTCAATAAATGCTGTATTTGCTATTAAAGCTAATTTATAGTTAACTTAGCAAATATTGACTGAATGCTCACTAGGTGCCAGACGTTATCCTAAGTGATAGGAGTAAGTATATTTGTTGAACATCTACTGTTAGGCATGAGGGTTATAGTAGTGAATAAAACTGAGTTCCTGCCCTTCTTAGTGTTTAGAATACTATTGATTATTATTTGAATTTGAGGCTGACTTTATAAATGTGATTGACCTTTAATTTTTTTGTTTTACTTTTAAATTTAGGATGTCTTGTATTATGAGCAGCTTAAGACCAATGTGATACAACATGACCTTTTGGTGGACAGTCTAATCTATAAAGTAAGTAAAAGTCAACTTAGTTTTTTCCTTTTCATTAATATCATAAAAAATTGAGATTCTTTAGTATGCAGAGCCTGTACTATGTATAATGATATTAACCTTGAAAAATAATTTTAAGTGATTAGATGTATACATATAAAGTTGATGTTCAAAATTTGCAGTTTCCATTCTGTGTTATCTTCTTTCCCTTTGAAGCTGTCTTCATGATTCTTTCCTAGTCCTCCTACTTTTTGATGAAGATAATAAGCATTTCTTATATCTCTAAATTCAGGCTTTCTACACAAACAAAGTAAAAAGGCAACTGAAAAGCAAAACCGGGTATTTTTATCTTATGATTCTTTAGGGCCTACTTGTATATTCTCTTTATATTGAAGTCATTTTTAATTTTTAATTTCTTTTAGTTTCTAGACATATGGCTAAGTATATCTGAAGTTTTAAGGTAGAGATACATTGCGTTTTTGCCTCCAAGCATCTGATAATCAAGTTGAGAGCTGAGTTAATGCTTTCATCACTGAGCCAAACAGGGTCCGTTTTCCAGTACACAATAGAAAGCCAAGCACCAAATCACTGGGTTTTTGTAGCTAGAAAGGTTTGATCAGATTGGATCCCGCCATGGGGTGATGCCAGGGCTTGATCTGATTGAATCCTGGATACTGCCGTGTGGTGTCCACTTCTTAATTCAGACCCCACTCCTTAGTCCTGTCACATAGGTTCCACCTGTGGTTGCATGCTTGGTTCATCTGGGCATGCTTAGGTTACATGACCTTCAACCTTGGGGTCCATGGCAACTAAAAAACAGCTTATAACTGTGTTACATAAAAGTTGAACCAGATTGGTCTGGTGTAGCTAACACTTTATGTGTAATATAGGATATGAATAATTTTGAATTAATATTAGGCAGCTTAAAAGTCTTAGATTTTAAATTTAGATTTGAAATATAAGGGAGAAAGGCATGTTATTACAGGTCTCAGAAATGGGGAAAAGAAGATTACATATTGAGGACCTGAAAATTTGTCTGAATAGAACATGGCCAGGGGTAATAATAACTATTACTAACAAATGACTGCTTATTGTGCCATACAGTATTCCAAACCCTTTACATAGATTACTATTTAATGCCTACAACTACCTAAGAGTAGCAGATACCAACATTTAGGCTGTGAATTATAAATGCATTGTTTTTCTGGGGAAAAAAACTTGCATTCTGTAAAACCACACATTAAAAATAACAGAGCTTATGGACAAAACAGGGTTGGGGTAGATCCACTCACAATTTTTGCAACTTTGTAATCATAGTACTAACAAAAGCAATCATTGGTAGCCTGGGAGAAGAATCAGCTCAGGCAGGCTGGTCTGGTAGGAGCTATTAAAAATGTGTAAAAATAATAATACAGAAGTGCTAAAATAATGCAAGTAGAAGTGGTGCTCTGGGCCACTGGAGCTACTGTTAAGGTGAGCACAAGAGAACAGCAGGGGAGAAATGTTCTGGGCTGGGAGTGTGCCTCTCTGGAGAGGAAGCCCCAGTGCCAATGTCCGTTTTTAATGTTCTTAAAATGCAACTATAAAGTCTCATGCCTGTGCAGCAGCAGCTGAGCTGAAGACAATTTTTTTTTCCTGCTGATGGTTATAATTCTCCTGCCTCTGCTCCAACTCCTCTTGCTTAATAAAAATTGCATCTGAACCAATACAATTTCCATGTTATACTAACATCATTTCCTTACTTACCAGCAGCCAGCAACATAGTGACACGTGTGTTGTAACAAAGTAGAAAGTAGTTATTTTGTTATTTTACAAATGAGGAAATTGAGATAAAGAAATTTGTTTAAATTAACATATTAAGTAGTGAAGCCAAGATTTAGACCTAGCCAATCTGACTTCAGAACTGTATTCTTAACCACTAAGCTCTACAGTAAATGGAAATGAGAGTTTAGAGAACACAGTCCTTTGACGGAAAGTCTTGAATCTCACAGAGGTTTTTCACTAGATTTGGATCACAGGTACTAATATTAACTTTGAGGTCAAATTATTATGCTCAGTGGATTATTTTATCAAAATACGCTAATGGGTTTTTCAGGTCGGTTGATATTCTAGTGGACTGTGTTGTGAGCTTTGGATGTTTAGGCAGTATGTGTTATAGTTAAATTGTTCTGGTAGGGTTCTTGCTTGTAAGCATGTTCTGGACGAGTTGCCAGTAAATATGTAATTGTATGCTTTATGGATGGTAAAGCATTTGTAGTACTATGTAATATTCGTGTTGGCTAGCAGTAATGCACGAATTACATATGGTAAGAGATCTTTTGGGCTATAAGACCGTTAGCCTCTTTTCTAATCAAATGAAAGGAAACTCACACGTGAAAAAGCTCAAAAAAGTAAGAAGTACTAGGATGAGAGTTCTCTTTGTCTCCAACATGAATTTCAGTTTGAGTCAGTAAGGCAAATCTGTTCCAAGAAGGAAGTAATTTGTGCCTGAGGAATTGAATAAAACTGTTGATGGCATCTGTCCTGTGCACAACATGAATGTTTTTAGGAAGATATCTGTCTCTTAGCTGGGCTCTGCCGATCACTCCAAACATTATTAAAGTCAGCCGTTAAGGGAATGATCACTTAAAAAAAATTCTGGTTCATTATGGTTCCCTATAGCAAAGACTTATTTTAAATTTAACTGAAAACAAGGTGGAATTCTTTTAAAGGTTAAAGGGATGAATGGAACAAGGCAATGTTACTAAATCCATGATCAAATAGCTCAAACAGTCTACAAAATTCAACCAGGCTGTTGAGCAAAGTCGCAATCAGGGGAGGATGGAAAGTCGTAGATGTTCTGAGCCAATGATGTTGTGAGTATGGAACATCATCGAACCCTCCCTAGGCTAATTTATTAAATGGTTCTGTTTTTTTTTAACAAACTTGCCTTGTATCCATGTATTCTATAGTTTTCAACCATTACTAGTGTTTTTCAACCTTTCTTCATTATCACGCTCCTGGAGAGAAAGATTAATTAACTTATCTCTAATAAGAAAAAGTAAATAACAAAAAGTAAGATTTGGGTGGGTAGGGATGAGCTCTGGTCGGCCACATATCATTGTAGTATGTAAAATTTGTTGACCTCCAAAAACCAGTTTTCATGCCCCCAAAGGCAATAGTATCCCCCTGTTGAGAATGCATGATCTCTACCTTTGTCTAGGTTGTCTTCTGACATAGAAAGCTGGACCATTTCTTTCTCCTTAATCTGTGTCATTATGGTTTTTTCAGACTTAGCACACATTTGCTACCCCCAGAGTCATCTATGACTCTTTCCATCCTCCCCTGATTGCTACTTGGCTCAACAGCCTGGCTGAATTTTGTAGACCATTTGAACTATTTGACCATGGATTTTTGTAACATTTCTTTGTGATTTTCCCATGTTTTTACTATCTCGCCAGTGAGATTGTAGACTTCTTGATGATAAACACTTTTTTGTTTGTCTTCTTTTTTGTTTGTTTGTTGGTTTTGATTTTCGTATCCTTTATCCCAGCCAATCAGTACTTGTTGAATTGATTATATATTGGGTCTAAAAGCATGATGTAGTTTACAACTGGAGTTTTTGGATACATGTAAGGTTTGAGATGTATATTTACTTATAAATAGATAAACACTATTATAAGTAAAAGGAATTTTGGTGAATTTTTTAAAAAAAGTTTTCTGGATATCTACTCTTTATCTGATACTGTGCTAGGCATTTACCTATCCTTTCTGAAGTAGGCGGTGGTATCCTCATTTACGTATATGGAGATTAGGCTCAGAGTTACTGACAGCTAAAAGTAGTGGAACTAGATTTCAAATCTTAGTTAAATCTGTTGGAATTTCATGTTCTTTACACCAAAGCACACAAGCAGCAAGTTCCAACTCTGGACATAATACTCAGAAACAATCCTGGGGGAATGTTGTAGTTTATTTTTCTAGACTTTTGTTCATTTGTTTGCATGTTATTAGAGAGGGGTACCTATATACTGATGAATTATTAATAGAAATTAATTGTATTTTCCTGTAATATAATTTTATCATTTTTATTTTTACTCATCAAACATGTATTGGGTATTTAGGTGCTAAGCACTGTGGTGGTACTACATATACAAAAAACATTTAAGACATTTGAGCTCAAAGTGGCTAAAGTCTCATAGGAAGATTCATAGAAATCATTAAGGTAAACTCAAGTCAGAAAGTGAGAATAGGAATATATTTAAAGAAGGAAACTAATATGCTATCCAGGGGAAGTCAATGAACTGGCCCTTAAACTCATAATGCAGAAAATCAATGTTCCTGCTCTCTCACTAACAAGTGGTGACTTGAAAGTGAATAATCACAAAGGCATGGAAGATATTTGGTCTTTTGTGGGAATGGCAAGAATGTGGACTTCAACAGTGATATTGGAACAGTAATTTGGGGCCAGATTGTTATGATTGCTTCTGGATGTTATGCTTGCATCTGCTTTTCTTTTCTAGCTTTAAGCCATCTAAATATTAGATTAAAAGGAGATAAAATTGAAATAAATATTAAAGAATTACTAATGGGACCTTAAATGAGGAATTCGACGTCAAATAATGTGTCACATATATTAGTTCGGTAAATATAGCAATGGTAAAATCTAATCTAATCACGATAAAAGTAATAAATTTATTGTGGTAATGCTTCTAAATACTGATTGTATGCTTTAGTACTACAGACAGATCCATTTGGGTTCTTTTCAGTACTGTCTACTTTTAATTATAGGATGTGAAGTTGACAGCAAGCAATGATGATTATTATTTTGTATTTGAAGATTATTTATATCAGGTAAGTTTAAAAATTAAAATATATAGTGTTCTTGTTTTAGTTTCTCTAAATCATGATACTTTAGGAGATATCTCTGTTGTTGACTAAATCCTTTTGTAATCCATGGCATGCTTGTCAGATGAAATGTTCTAAGTTTGGGATAAGATTACCTTTTGTTTTTACTGTGAAATTAGATAGGAGAATATCAGTTCCCAGTTGTTTCTTTTTGTCATATGTGGTACAACAAGGAGGTATTGGCAGGTAAGTTTTCTATCTTTGTTATTGGCACAGATGCTTAAATCAGATGTCAAATTCATATTTAAGCCATTCCAAGATGTTTGGAGAAAGCATTTTGCATTATACTTTTAAAATTAAAGATATTGAATAAATAATGTTTCAAAATAAATTTAGAGTGTCCTGATTATCCTTTGATCATTTCATTTGCTGATATTGTGGATGCTTGGATTTTTACTTTTTCACATCTACTAGGATAAAATCATTTATCATAAATAGAAAATATGTAATTTATATAGAATTGCCTATATGATGTTCTTTTTTAAAAGATTATACGTACATATTAATAATTTGATTTTGAATGAATGTCAATACAAATGTCATAGAGGAAATACATATATTCTACACAGCAATTTCTGCTCGATTAAATGTAAGTTGGTCCCCGCTGTTTGTATGAGCAGGTTTTCGTTTGATAATGGTGTTGTGGTGTATATATGTTTAAGAGAGAAGATAAAGTTAAATAAGCATCTGTCAAGAAGATTTATCATGTGTTCCAAGAGCTAAAGTATAAAGACTTTATAAGATTTATTTATAAAGTTAAAATTTTAAATAACCTCAGAAACAATTTTAAGAGATTCTTGTGATTTCAAATGCATAATTAATTTTTTTTAAATAGTAGACTTACAATTCCATTTTAATATAGAGTTAGTTATTAATTAAAAGTTAGAGAATACAAAAATCTTCTTCTAAAAGTTTGTTTAGGTAGCTAATATGTAACCCTGTATCTAATTCTTAGTACTCAGTAAATTTTTGAATATACAGGTATATCTCACTTTATTGTGCTTTATTGTGTTTCACAGATATTATTATTTTTACAAATTGAAGGTTTGTGGCAGCCCTGCATTGAGCAAGTCTATCAGCACCATTTTTTTCAACAGCAGGAGCTTTTTTCATATTTCTATGTCACATTTTGGTAATTCTTTACAATATTTCAAACTTTATTATATCTGATTTAGTAATCTGTGATTAGTGATCTTTGATGTTACTACTGTAATTATTTTGGAATGCCACAAACTACACCCTTAAGATGGCAAACTTAATTGATAAATGTATGTATTCTGATTGTTCTACCAACTGGCCATTACCCATTTATCTCCCTTTCCTCAAGCCTTTTTAGACCCTGAGACAGAACAATGTTGAAATTAGGCCAGTAATAACCCTACGGTGGCCTTGAAATGTTGAAGTAAAAGGAAGTTACATGTCTCTGACTTTAAATCAAAAGCGAGAGATGATTATGCTTAGTGAGGACGGCATGCCCAAAGCCAAGATAAGCCAAAAGCTAGGCCTCTTGCACCAAACAGCCAAGTTGTAAATGCAAAGGAAAAGTTTTTGAAGGAAATTAAAAGTGTTACTCTAGTGAACACACGAGTAGTAAGAAAGGAAAACAGCCTTGTTGCTGACATGGAGAAAATTTTAGTAGTCTGAATAGAAGATCAAACTAGTCATGACATCCCCCTAAACCAAAGCCAAATCCAGAGCAAGGCCCTAACTCTCTTCAACTTTATCAAGGCTGAGAGAGGAGAGGAAGCTGGAGAAGAATAATTAAAAGCTAGCAAAGGTTGGTTTATGTGATTTAAGGAAAAATGCCATCTCCATAACTTAAAAAGTGCAAGGTGAAGCAGCAAGTGTTGATGTAGCAGCTACAGCAAATTATCCCTGTCTAGCAAAGATCATTGATAAAGGTGGCTGCACTAAACAACAGATTTTTCAGTGTAGGTGAAACAGCTTTCCATTGGAAGAAAATGCCATCTAGAACTTTCATAGCTAGAGAGGAGAAGTCAGTGTTTGACTTCAAAGCTTCAAAGGATATGCTGACTCTGTTGTTAGGGGCTAATGCAGCTGATACCTTTAGGTTGAAGCCAGTGCTTATTTACCATTTCAAAAATCCTTGGGCCCTTAAGAAATATGCTTAATCTACTCTGCCTGTGCTCTATAAATGGAACAAGAAAGCCTAGATGACAGCACATCTGTTAACAGCATGGTCTACCTAATATTGTAAACATATTGTTGAAGCCTACTATTCAGAAAAACATTCCTTTCAAAATATTACTGCTCATTGACAATGCACATAGTCACCCAAAAGCTCCGATCCAGATGTACAAGGAGATAAATGTTGGTTTCATGCCTGCTAACATGACATTCATTCTGCAGCCCATGGGTAAGGGAGTCATTTTGACTTTTAAGTCTTATTTAAGAAATACATTTTGTAAGGCTATATAGTGTCATAGATAGTGATTCCTCTGATGGATCTGGAAAGAGTAAATTGAAAGCTTCTGGAAAGGATTCACCAATCTAAATGCCATTAAGAACATTTGGGATTCATGAGAGGAGGTCAAAATATCAACATGAAAAGGAGTTTGGAAGAAGTTGGTTCTAACCTTCATGGATAACCTTGAGGGGTTCAAGACTTCAGTGGAGGAAGTAATGGTCACTGTGGTGGAAAAAGCAAGATAATTGGAATTAGAAGTAGAGCCTCAATATGTGACTGAATTGCTTCAATCTCATCATAAAACTTAAATGAATGAAGAGTTGCCTCTTGAGGATAAACAAGTAAAGTAATTTCTTGAGATAGACTCTACTCTTGGTGAAGCTACTGGACACATTGTTGAAATGACAACAAAGTGTTTACATTATTACTTAGTAAAACAACAGCAGGATTCAAGAGAATTGACTCCAATTTTGAAAGTTCTACTATGGGTAAAGTGCCAACAAACAGAGAAATATTTTGCGAAAGGAAGAGTCTATCAATTCAGCAAATTTTATTGTTGTCTTATTTTAAGAAACTGCCACAGCTGCCCCAATGTTTAGCAGCCACCACCCTGGATCAGTCAGCAGCCATACACATTGAGGCAAGACCCTCTACCAACAGCAAGATTACACCCTGCTGAAGATTCAGATGGTCATTAGCACTTTTTTCAGCAATAAATTATTTTTAAATTATGGCATGTATATTTTTGGGCATATGCTGTTGTACTTAGTAGACTATAGTGTAGTATAAACATAGCTTTTATACATGCTGAGAAACCAGAACATTTGTGTGATTTGCTTTATTACGATACTCACTTTATTGTGGTGATCTGGAACTGAACCTGCAATATCTCCAAGGTATGCCTATATAAATAAAATTAATTCTTCACTTATACAATAATACTAGTTTGCCAGTAACCTCTGTACTTCAGAAATACAGAGTGGGAATTATCAGTTCCTAAATGGTGGTCTGAGAGAAGCTCCACAGAACCATCCTCAGCAGGAAACCGTAATTAGTGAAAACTATTTTTTTTTTTAAGTATTTAAAGTCTCTGGTAATTATCCTAAGGTTACATGAAAAGTCAGCAAACAAGAAAACATTTATTTGAGAAAAGCTACTAAATCTCGGTAAAAATAATTTGTGGCCCTTGAGTCATGACCTGCTTTTTGCCTCCCCGCACCCCCAGATTAGCATAACAGAAGCTTCAGTTCAGCCATGTGTGGCCAGGAAGATGGGGCTCTGTTTCCCTCCAGCTTCTAGTCAAGGGCTACAGTATCTCCATAGGAGGGGCAGACGGCCAGTATTTCTTATATCCCTCAGCTCCATGTTGCAGATGCTAAATTCTAGAGAGTACCATCAAGAAGTTGTCAGATTCCTTCTCATAGGGCAGAGATCTGGTCCAAAAGCTCTCACTCCACTCAGCAGGCCAAAAATACTAGGGCCTCAACTGCTTTCACCTCATTTTGTTTATAGAGGGGAGAGAGGTTCCACATCAGAAAGACAAGCTGAGAAGACCAGAGGCTACCACCCTCACCAGTGTCTTTCTCACAAAGCAAAAGTGTCACTCCAAGAGAAGTAGGCCACTATCCCCAACCTGGCTCCAGGGCAATGACTCAGAGATTTTGGCCAGAATGGGAGACAGCCTTAGCAACAGTAGCTCTGAAGCACTCCTCAAAGAACTAACTTTATATGGAGTACGGGAAAGTTCCAATGTAATGGGGCTCTGAACAATGAAGATTTTAATGGCAAACACTTAAGAATTAAGAGTAACAAGCTAAAAGCATAGCAGCTGGTTTACCAGAGAAAGCCAGAGACAGATAGCTAGGAGGAGTCCTGATGGGATAAGACAAACCTCAAAGACTGGCTTCAAAAATGACCTCACAAAGGACCCTACGTTTAATTGAATCAGACTGTGGTACAATTTATGCATGAGGACATTGTCAAAAACAGTAGAATAATCAGCTGGCAAGCTAATATCTGGCTGTAATATCAAGAAAGACAGAAAGCTTAACACAGAGATCAGGGGAAGAGACCAAGAGCCCTGCTAAGTTAGCTGGGCTTGGTGGTGCGTGCCTGTAGTCCCAGATACTCAGGAAGCTGAGGCTGGAGAATTGCTTGAACCCAGGAGGTAGAGGTTGCAGTGAGCCAAGATCACACCACTGCACTCCAGCCTGGGTGACAGAGCAAGACTGTCTCAAAAAAAAAAAGAAGAAGAACCCTGCTAAAGCCAGTGTCACTGAAGGATGATTTTATGTATGCTCAAGGCTGCATACTCTGAGGTACATCAGAAGCTTCATACTTTGGGAGAAACAGACTTAAATGAAATATTTCAACCAAGTCACTAAACAAATAAGCAAATAATAATCATGAGCTCCAGCTGCTTGTAAGATGGCCTAGATGTTGTACTTAACCAACCAAAACTTCAAAGCAGCCATTATAAATATATTCAGAGAACTAAAGGAAGCTGTGCTTAAAGAAGTAAAGTAAGACCAGATGCTGTGGCTCACACCTGTAATCATAGCATTTTGGGAAGCTGAGGCAGGACAATCACTTGAGCCCAGGAATTTGGAACCAGCCTAGGCAACATGGCAAAACCCTGTCTCTTCAAAATAGAAAAAAAGTTAGCTGGGTGTAGTGGCATGTGCCTGTTGTCCCAGCTACTCAGGAGGCTGAGATGCGAGGATCACTTTTGCCCGGGAGGTCAAGGCTGCAGTGAGCTGTGTTTATGCCACTACACTCCAGCCTAGATGACAGGTGAGACCTGGTCTAAAAAAAGAAAAAAAAAAAAAAGGTAAAGTAAGGTGTGATGACAATGTCTCCTCTAATACAGAAGGTTTTAAAGAGATAGAAATTACGTTTTTAAAGTACCAAACCGAAATTCTGGAGTTGAAAAGTGCAATAATTGAAATGAAAATTTTATTGGAAGGACTCACAAGTATATTTGAAAAAGCAGAGAAGAATCAGTGAACTTGGAAGACATCAAGAGAAATTATGTCATTCAAAGAAGAAAGAAAATAACAAACAGAGCCTCAGAGAAGTTTAGGACAACATGCTCACCAACAAATTTACAACAGGAGTATCAGAAGGAGAGGAGAGAGAGAAAGGAGCAGATGTATTTGAAGAAAGAATGGCTGAAAATGTCTCAAATTTGATGAAAAACATTAATCTACACATCTAAGAAACTCAACAAACTCAAAATAGGATAACCACAGATATCCATACCCAGACATATCATAGTCAAACTGTCAAAAGCCAAAGGCAATGAAAGAATCTCAAAAGTGCTGAAATAAATTTTTTTTTCTTTTATTTAACTCATGTTTCAGTAGTTCTGTCCTCAAATATGTTTGCTGCCTCAGGCAGTTCACCAGAACTCCATGGGCCTTCATATTCTTATCATATAGCTGAGAGTTTAGACTAAACTGTCTTTATGCAGATCTCAGAGGCACAAAAAAAGTTTATGTGATTTGCCATAAAAGAAATGATTAAATTTTTCCATAAAAGTATTGATTACAGATTGTTTATTCTTTTTAAATGTGGATTTTAAAATTCTTTTGTCTCAAGAGTTATTAGTTACTGGAATGTTATCTGTTGAAAGTTTTATAATTTGTTATGCAGGAAAATTCTATTGGTTTTGTCCTAAAGAAAGAATAGCTTTATTGTCTTTAATCTGTGGGTATTTTATTACGTTTCTTTACTATTACTAAAAACTAAATTGACCTTCCTATTTATCTCTCTTGCTGAATGCTGGCCACCCCACCTTTAATCCATGTTCTACAGTAAAGTCAGAGTGGTCTTTTAAAAACACCAATCAATTCATGTCACTTGTTTGATTAAAACCAAAAGACCCAGATTTTTCACAAGAGTCTACATGACCCTGCGTTACCTGGCCCACCTCTCCAGATGGATTGTTCACTTCTCTGCCTGCCACTCTGGCATTCTATATTCCAACCATCCTGATCTTTAACTTCTTCAGTTCACTATACTCCTTTCTACCTCAGGGCCATAAGACCTGCAGTTCCTTTTATAAGCAAGACTGTTATCCTCCCCTCTTCACCCAGAAAACTCCTATTTTTACTTCATTTCTCAATTTTGGACTTAACAGACAAAAACTTCAAAGCAGTCATTATAAATATATTCAGAGAGCCAAAGGAAACCATGCTTAAAGAAATAATCATTTACTCAGATACACCTTCCCTGACTAACCCCTCACTCACCTGCACAAACACACACAAAGTCATGGCTATCTAATATGTGCTTTTAAATTACTATGTAGTACTTTCCATACTTTTTGTTTATAGTACTTACCATAGTTTATTTGATTATTTTATAATTGTCTCTCTCAGGTAAATTCTTAAGTGTTTTGGTCCTTATTGTTAATTCCAATGCCTAGTATACTGTAGATACTGAGTAAAAATTTTCCTTAACATCATGTACTTGTTTTCATTGATGGGGTTATCTTTTTCATTATTGAGAAGGAAGCTTTCTTCTTTTATCTAAAAGCTTAATATTAGTAATTTATAGGCTAATGGATATTTTACTGTCATTTTATGGGGCTCTAGATTTCCTTAGATTTTAGTATAGTTGTAATGAATCCTTTTTTATGAACTGACTCGTAAACAGATTAGTTAATGTCACACAAAGATATAAAACAAATAAAACCACATAAACTAAATATCTACCACTTGGCAAAAAGTTAACCAATTCGCTAAAAGTTTTTGGTCCTTCTTATGCCATTTTGATCCAGAACATGAAACTGTTGTGACACCAAACATATGAACACATAAATTATAATATCAGCCAAAGACCAATAATGGCATGACTCGTAGTAATCTGTGACTATTCTACTTCAGTGTGTGGGTAGAGAGAGTGTACATTTGACAAGTTTGTCCCATTTGGTCACCAGAGATAAGAGGATTGCCATTTTTAAGTTACAACTACAAAGCCTCTTTGGTGGTGGTAAAAAGGGGCTTGACAGGTAACAAATCTGCCTCATTTGGTAAACAGTATCAGTGAGGGTATCTGTTTTAAATGAGAGCAGTGACAAGTTCTCCAAATAATGCCAGAACTAACCCTTAAGAGAGCATTCATTTTTATCTTTTCCACATGTAAGTGACTTGTATGTGAGAAAACTTCTAAGAAAACTTGTAAGTAACTGAACTAATAAGTGGATGCATATTTTGAGAAAAAGCAGAATGAGCATCAGTAAATATTTATTGATCCACCTCTGATGAAACCTGTGTTGGTGGGGACATCTGAGAGTGTTGATGAATCCCAGTGACTCTGATAGAAAGAAAATATTGATCCTTATACTGTGTGTAAATGATACCACCTTTGATGGGCTTACATTCTAGTTAAGGGGGCAGGACATGAACATACAAAATATTCTGAAATTGTTTTAAAGTGTTTATGTAAAGCATTAGGTGCTAAATCAGTATCACAAACAGTAAGTACTATAAGAGTATGCTTTAACCTTTATTTTCCATTTCTATTAATACTTTAGTCCAAATTGTATTGCTTTTAGATTTTACATAATTTTTTCAGTCATAGGTCTCATGACTTCTCCTGCTTTTAGTACTTTGGAAATGATTAAATAAGCCTCTTTTAAATGCTGTAATAAGAACACTTATCACAAGGTCTATCCTCTTAATACCTTTTTAAGTGTACAGTATAGTATTAACTATAGACACAGTGCTGTACAGCAGATCTTTAGAATTCAGTCATCTCCCATGACAGAAACATTATACTGATTGAATAGCAGCTCCATATTCCCCCTGCCCCCTAGGCCCAGCAGCCACCATTCAATTGCTGCTATATGTTTGACTGTTTTAGATACCTCATATAGTAGAATCATGTAGTATTTGTTCTTCTGTGACTGCCTTATTTCATTTAATATAATGTTCTCCAGGATCATGTTGCCTCATGTAACTCATTTTTTTCTTTATATTGACTGAATAATATTCCATTGTACTGTATGTACTACATTTTCTTTATCCATTCATCTGTCTAAATAAGCTTTAATGTGGATCTCTATCCCCATAACATAAATAGATGGATGATTACAACATCTAAGCATCTCTCTTTGGGAATTATGTAAAAATAAATTTTCCTTATATGGATAATTATTAAGAAAACACTTTCATGGTGATACTTTTTAATTTTTTATTTTACAATTAGTCTGAATTATTAGAAATTTACTTTAACTAATAAAAACGTATGTAATTTTTTGCATTGTAAAGATTCTGTTTTCAGAAATTGAGTTCTGTTTTTTCCTCTCAGAAAAAATTGTGTGTGTGTCTGTGTGTGTGTGTGTCGGTGTGTGTGTAATAAGAGAAGAAAGCCTGTTCTTATAATTAATTACAGGCATTCCTTTAGCAGAGCTGCCTAGCAACTCTTGCTGTATAGGAAAATCACCAGAGTATAGCAAATTTAGTGTTCCTGGCCATGTTCTTGGTCATAGCCCATTTATTGGATTTTGTGACTACACTGCAAAATTAGATGTCATGTGGCGTTGCTGTGTTTACATACAGATGAGAAAATATCCAGTAATCCTTCTGTAAAGAAAATCTGGGCCTATGTTACAAGAATATGCAGGCACTTGTTCCCAAGTACCTCATGTTAATGCTACTTAAATTTTTTTTTTTTTTTTTTTTTTGAGACGGAGTCTCGCTCTGTGCCTAGGCTGGAGTGCAGTGACCGCAATCTCCACTCACTGCCAGCTCCGCCCCCCGGGTTCATGCCATTCTCCTGCCTCAGCCTCCCAAGTAGCTGGGACTACAGGCGCCCACCACCGCGCCCAGCTAATTTTTTGTATTTTTAGTAGAGACGGGGTTTCACAGTGTTAGCCAGGATGGTCTTGATCTCCTGACCTCGTGATCCGCCCGTCTCGGCTTCCCAAAGTGCTGGGATTACAGGCATGAGCCACCGCACCTGGCCTGTTACCTAAATTTTATAGGCAACAATGCTGAATATTATAGAAATAATGTTTTTAGTAATAAGCCAACCCTTTAGTATTCCAGTGTTAAGTTAGTTTTTATTGTGCATGAAATTCTTAAAGTACCCACTTTTTTTTTATATATACTTTAAGTTCTAGGGTACATGTGCATAACGTGCAGGTTTGTTACATATGTATACTTGTGCCATGTTGGTGTGCTGCATCCATCAACTCGTCAGCACCCATCAATTTGTCATTTATATCAGATATAACTCCCAATGCAATCCCTCCCCCCTCCCCCCTCCCCATGATAGGCCCTGGTGTGTGATGTTCCCCTTCCCGAGTCCAAGTGATCTCATTGTTCAGTTCCCACCTATGAGTGAGAACATGCAGTGTTTGGTTTTCTGTTCTTGTGATAGTTTGCTAACAATGATGGTTTCCAGCTGCATCCATGTCCCTACAAAGGATGCAAACTCATCCTTTTTTATGGCTGCATAGTATTCCATGGTGTATATGTGCCACATTTTCTTAATCCAGTCTGTCATTCATGGACATTTGGGTTGATTCCAAGTCTTTGCTATTGTGAATAGTGCCACAATAAACATATGTGTGCATGTGTCTTTATAGCAGCATGATTTGTAATCCTTTGGGTATATACCCAGTAGTGGGATGGCTGGGTCATATGGTACATCTAGTTCTAGATCCTTGAGGAATTGCCATACTCTTTTCCATAATGGTTGAACTAGTTTACAATCCCACCAACATTGTAAAAGTGTTCCTATTTCTCCACATCCTCTCCAACACCTGTTGTTTCCTGACTTTTTAATGATTGCCATTCTAACTGGAGTGAGATGGTATCTCATTGTGGTTTTGATTTGCATTTCTCTGATGGCGAGTGATGATGAGCATTTTTTCATATGTCTGTTGGCTGTATGAATGTCCTCTTTTGAGAAATGTCTGTTCATATCCTTTGCCCACTTTTTGATGGGGTTGTTTTTTTTTTCTTGTAAATTTGTTTGAGTTCTTTGTAGGTTCTGGATATCAGCCCTTTGTCAGATGGGTAGATTGCAAAAATTTTCTCCCATTCTGTAGGTTGCCTGTTCACTCTGACGGTAGTTTCTTTTGCTGTGCAGAAGCTCTTTAGTTTAATGAGATCCCATTTGTCAATTTTGGCTTTTGTTGCCGTTGCTTTTGGTGTTTTAGACATGAAGTCCTTGCCCATGCCTATGTCCTGAATGGTACTACCTAGATTTTCTTCTAGGGTTTTTATGGTATTAGGTCTAACATTTAAGTCTCTAATCCATCTTGAATTAATTTTCGTATAAGGAGTAAGGAAAGGATCCAGTTTCAGCTTTCTACTTATGGCTAGCCAATTTTCCCAGCACCATTTATTACATAGGGAATCCTTTCCCCATTTCTTGTTTCTCTCAGGTTTGTCAAAGATCAGATGGTTGTAGTTGTGTGGTATTATTTCTGAGGACTCTGTTCTGTTCCATTGGTCTGTATCTCTGTTTTGGTACCAGTACCATGCTGTTGTGGTTACTGTAGCCTTATAGTATGATTTGAAGTCAGGTAGCGTGATGCCTCCAGCTTTGTTCTTTTGACTTAGGATTGTCTTGGCAATGCAGGCTCTTTTTGGTTCCATATGAACTTTAAAGCCGTTTTTTCCAATTCTGTGAAGAAACTCATTGGTAGCTTGATGGGGGTGGCGTTGAATCTATAAATAACCTTGAGTAGTATGGCCATTTTCACGATATTGATTCTTCCTATCCATGAGCATGGTATGTTCTTCCATTTGTTTGTGTCCTCTTTGATTTCACTGAGCAGTGGTTTGTAGTTCTCCTTGAAGAGGTCCTTTACATTCCTTGTAAGTTGGATTCCTAGGTATTTTATTCTCTTTGAAGCAATTGTGAATGGAAGTTCATTCATGCTTTGGCTCTCTGTTTGTCTGTTACTGGTGTATAAGAATGCTTGTGATTTTTGCACATTAATTTTGTATCCTGAGACTTTGCTGAAGTTGCTTATCAGCTTAAGGAGATTTTGGGCTGAGACAATGGGGTTTTCTAAATATACAATCATGTCATCTGCAAACAGGGACAATTTGACTTCTTCTTTTCCTAACTGAATACCCTTGATTTCTTTCTCTTGCCTGATTGCCCTAGCCAGAACTTCCAACACTATGTTGAATAGGAGTGGTGAGAGAGGGCATCCCTGTCTTGTGCCAGTTTTCAAAGGGAATTTTTCAAGTTTTTGCCCATTCAGTATGATATTGGCTGTGGGTTTGTCATAAATAGCTCTTATTATTTTGAGGTACGTTCCATCAATACTGAATTTATTGAGCGTTTTTAGCATGAAGGGCTGTTGAATTTTGTCAAAAGCCATTTCTGCATCTATTGAGATAATCATGTGGTTCTTGTCTTTGGTTCTGTTTATATGCTGGATTACGTTTATTGATTTGTGAATGTTGAACCAGCCTTGCATCCCAGGGATGAAGCCCACTTGATCATGGTGGATAAGTTTTTGGATGTGCTGCTGAATCCGGTTTGCCAGTATTTTATTGAGGATTTTTGCATCGATGTTCATCAGGGATATTGGTCTAAAATTCTCTTTTTTTGTTGTGTCTCTGCCAGGCTTTGGTATCAGGATGATGTTGGCCTCATAAAATGAGTTAGGGAGGATTCCCTCTTTTTCTATGGATTGGAATAGTTTCAGAAGGAATGGTACCAGCTCCTCCTTGTACCTCTGGTAGAATTCAGCTGTGAATCCATCTGGTCCTGGACTTTTTTTGGTTGGTAGGCTATTAATTATTGCCTCAATTTCAGAGCCTGCTATTGGTCTATTTAGGGATTCTACTTCTTCCTGGTTTAGTCTTGAAAGAGTGTAAGTGTCCAGGAAATTATCCATTTCTTCTAGATTTTCTAGCTGATTTGCGTAGAGGTGTTTATAGTATTCTCTGATGGTAGTTTGTATTTCTGTGGGGTCAGTGGTGATATCCCCTTTATCATTTTTTATTGCATCTATTTGATTCTTCTCTCTTTTCTTCTTTATTAGTCTTGCTAGCGGTCTGTCAATTTTGTTGATCTTTTCAAAAAACCAACTCCTGGATTCATTGATTTTTTGGAGGGTTTTTTGTTTCTCTATCTCCTTCAGTTCTGCTCTGATCTTAGTTATTTCTTGCCTTCTGCTAGCTTTTGAATGTGTTTGCTCTTGCCTCTCTAGTTCTTTTAATTGTGATGTTAGAGTGTCAATTTTAGATCTTTCCTGCTTTCTCTTGTGGGCATTTAGTGCTATAAATTTCCCTCTACACACTGCTTTAAATGTGTCCCAGAGATTCTGGTATGTTGTATCTTTGTTCTCATTGGTTTCAAAGAACATCTTTATTTCTGCCTTCATTTCATTATGTACCCAGTAGTCATTCAGGAGCAGGTTGTTCAGTTTCCATGTAGTTGAGCGGTTTTGATTGAGTTTCTTAGTCCTGAGTTCCAGTTTGATTGCACTGTGGTCTGAGAGACAGTTTGTTGTAATTTCTGTTCTTGTACATTTGCTGAGGAGTGCTTTACTTCCAATTATGTGGTCAATTTTGGAATAAGTGCGATGTGGTGCTGAGAAGAAAGTATATTCTGTTGATTTGGGGTGGAGAGTTCTATAGATGTCTATTAGGTCCGCTTGGTGCAGAGATGAGTTCAATTCCTGGATATCCTTGTTAACTTTCTGTCCCGTTGATCTGTCTAATGTTGACAGTGGGTGTTGAAGTCTCCCATTATTATTGTATGGGAGTCTAAGTCTCTTTGTAAGTCTCTAAGGACTTGCTTTATGAATCTGGGTGCTCCTGTATTGGGTGCATATATATTTAGGAGAGTTAGCTCTTCCTATTGAATTGATCCCTTTACCATTATGTAATGGCCTTCTTTGTCTCTTTTGATCTTTGATGGTTTAAAGTCTGTTTTATCAGAGACTAGGATTGCAACCCCTGCTTTTTTTTGTTCTCCATTTGCTTGGTAGATCTTCCTCCATCCCTTTATTTTGAGCCTATGTATGTCTCTGCATGTGAGATGGGTCTCCTGAATACAGCAGACTGATGGGTCTTGACTCTTTATCCAGTTTGCTAGTCTGTGTCTTTTAATTGGAGCATTTAGTCCATTTACATTTAAGGTTCATATTGTTATGTGTGACCTTGATCCTGCTATTATGATATTAACTGGTTATTTTGCTCGTTAGTTGATGCAGTTTCTTCCTAGCCTCGATGGTCTTTACATTTTGGCATGTTTTTGCAATGGCTGGTACGGGTTGTTCCTTTCCATGTTTAGGGCTTCCTTCAAGGGTCTCTGGTAAGGCAGGCCTGGTGGTGACAAAATCTCTAAGCATTTGCTTATGTGTAAAGGATTTTATTTCTCCTTCACTTATGAAACTTAGTTTGGCTGGATATGAAATTCTGAGTTTAAAATTCTTTTCTTTAAGAATGTTGAATATTGGCCCCCACTCTCTTCTGGCTTGTAGAGTTTCTGCCGAGAGATCTGCTGTTAGTCTGATGGGCTTCCCTTTGTGAGTACCCACTTTTAAGTGTTGTAAGTTTTAAATTATGTCAGAGTTTCAATATGTATTCAAACAGAAGACAATTCTTATTTAATGGAAGTAAAGTGAATAGTTTGACAATACCATTTTCAGACTCCAATACTGAATGGAACTTTCACAAACTACGTGAGTTAACATATTGTCCAAAGTATATAAAATATTCATAGGAAGGAATTCATGTGTAGTAAAAGGGAAGACATGAAGATTTACTCTTTGTGTTATATGACAAATCTTCCATCATGTGCTTGGTTTATCTGGCATATGCTTAGTAGTAGCCCTGAGATACTGAAGTGTGACATAGTTATAAATATTTTAACGCTATTGAATGGAATTAAAAAGGTCCAGATGCATCAGATATTCTTTGTTCATGTATCTAGTTAGATTATTTAGTGTATGTTCTGATATAGGCACTGTGTTAAGTGCTAGCAAAAGAAGATATTTATTAAGCTCAGAACTTAGTGAAAAATGAAGAGAAAGACAAATTCATAGTTATAATTTGATAAATCCACCAATAGAAATATTTATAAATTCTATGTAAATATAGACAAAGGGAAAATAAATTCTGGGAGTGGTGCAGAACTGAGTGATGGCTTCAGAATAGAAATATAATATTATAAGAAATGAATTTATTTCAACTTTTTGAGGAACTACCATACTGTTTTCCATAGTGACTACACCATTTTATATTCCAGCAATAGTGCACAAAGGTTCTCGTTACTCCACATCATCGCCGACATGTTACTTTCTCTTTTTTTGATAGTAGCCATCATGATGGGCATGAAATTATGTTATCTTATTATAGTTTTCATTTGCATTTCCCTAATGATTAATGATATTGAGCATCTTTTCTTGTGCTCATTAGCCATTTTATGTCTACTCAGGAAAAAAATGTCTATTCAAGTCCTTTGCCCATTTTTGGATCAACTTAGTTTTTGTTGTTGTTGTTATTGTTGAGTCTTAAGAGATCTGTAAATATTCTGGTTGTTAATTTCTTATTGAATATGTGATTTGTAAATATTTTCTCCCATTTGTGAGTTGACTTTTTACTCTATTGATAGTGTCTTTTGATGCACAAAATTTTAAAATTTTCATGAAGTCTAGTTTGCCTATTTTTGTTGTTGTCACCTGTGCCTTTGGTATCATATCCAAGAGATCACCAAATCCAATGTTGTGAAGATTTTGCACTATGTTTTCTTCTATGAGTTTTATAGTTTTAGAACTTGCATTTAGGTCTTTAATCCATTTTGACTTAATTTTTGGATATGGTGTTAGATAAAGGTCCAACTTCATTCTTTTGCATATAGATATCCAGTTTTCCTAGCATCATTTGTTGGAAGACTGCACTTTCTCTCATTCAACGGTAATGGGAGAAAAGACCAGCACAAACCGTTGTTGTAAATCATTTGACCATATATTCAAGGTTTTATTTCTAGTTTGTTCTATTCTGTTTGTACATCTGTCTTTATGCCAGTAGCACACTATTTTAATTATTAAAACTTTCTAGTAAGTTTTTAAATCTGGAAGAAGTAGGAATCTTTCAGATATGTTCTTCTTTTTTCAAGATTGTTTTGGCTATTTGGGGTTTCTTGAGATTTCATCTACATTTTAGGATGGGTTTTTCTATTTTTGCAAAACATATCACTGGGATTTTGATAGGGATTGCATTGAGCTTGTAGATCACTTTAGGTAGTATTGCCTTAACAGTGTTAAGTCTTCCAATTCTTGAAAATGAAATACCTTTTCATTTATGTCTTTCTTAGTTTATTTCAGCATTGTTTTATAGTTTTTATTATACAAGTCCTCCATGGTGAAGTTAATTCCTAAGTAGTTTATTCTTTTTTTTTTTTTTTTTTTGAGACGGAGTCTTGCTCTGTTGCCCAGGCTGGAGTTCAGTGGCACGATCTCAGCTCACTGCAAGCTCCGTCTCCAGGGTTCACGCCATTCTTCTGCCTCAGCCTTCCGAGTAGCTGGGACTACAGGCACCCACCACCATGCCCAGCTCATTTTTTGTACTTTTAGTAAAGACGGGATTTTGCTGTGTTAGCCAGGATAGTCTCGATCTCCTGACCTCGTGATCCGCCTACCTCAGCCTCCCAAAGTGCTAGGATTATAGGCGTAAGCCACCACGCCCGGCCCAGTAGTTTATTCTTTTTAATGTTATTGTATGTGAAATTTTTTTTTTCAGATTGTTCATTGTTAGTGTATAGAAATGCAACTGATTTTTTTGTGTTGACTTTGTACCTTGCTGCTTTATGGAATTTATTTATTAGTTCCAGCAGTCTTTTGTGGGAGTTTTAGGATTTTCTACATATAGGATCATATCACCTGTGAACAGAGATAATTGTACTTCTTCCTTTATAACTTGGATTTCTTTTATTTTTTTCTTGCCTAATTACTTTGGCTAGAATTTCTGGTATGTTGGATAAAAGTAGCAAAAGCAGGCATCCTTACCTTGTTTCTGATTTTAGATGAAAAGCTTTCAGTCATCCACCATGGAGTATGATGTTCACTGTAGCATTTTCATATACAGCTTTTATTATATTGAGGAATGTTGAATATTTTTATCATGAAAGGGTTTAGAATTTTGTCAAATGCTTTTTTTACGTCAATTGAGATGATCATGTGACTTTTTTCACTTCATTCTGTTAGTATAGTGTATTACAGTGATCCATTGTTATATGTTGAACCATTCCAAGAATAAATCACACTAAGTCATTGTGTATAATTCTCTTAATATTCTGCTGAATTTGGTTTGCTAGTATTTTGTCAATTATTTTCCCATTGACTTTTCTAAGGGATATTGGTCTGTGGTTGTATTTTCTTGTAGTGTCTTTGGTGTTGGTATCAAGGTAATGCTGGCCTCATAGAATGAATTAATAAGTGTTTTCTACTTTTTAATTGTGCAGGAGAGTTTTTGTTTTGTTTTGTTTTGTTTGTTTGTTTGAAAGACAGGATCTCCCTATGTTGCCCAGGCTGGAGTGCAGTGACTATTCACAGGCTTGATCATAGTGTGTGCACTGTACCCTTGGACTCCTGGCCTCAAGCAGTTCTCCTGCCTCAACTCTGAGTAACTGGGACTATAGTTGCACATCACCATGCCCAGCTCAATTTTTTTGAAAAGTTTGAGAAGCACTGGTGTTAGTTCTTCTTTAAATGTTTGGTAGCATTCACCAGTGAAGCCATCAGGACCAAGGCTTTTCTTTGTCAGAGTTTTGATTATTGATTAATATTTTTACTAGTTACAGGTCTGTAGATTTTCTATTTTTTTTTTTTTTTTTTTTTTTTTTTTTTTTTTTTTTTTTTTGAGATGGAGTCTCGCTCTGTCGCCAGGGCTGGAGTGCAGTGGCCGGATCTCAGCCCACTGCAAGCTCCGCCTCCCGGGTTTACGCCATTCTCCTGCCTCAGCCTCCCGAGTGGCTGGGACTACAGGCGCCCACCACGTCGCCCGGCTAGTTTTTTGTATTTTTTTTAGTAGAGACGGGGTTTCACCCTGTTAGCCAGGATGGTCTCAATCTCCTGACCTCGTGATCCACCCGTCTCGGCCTCCCAAAGTGCTGGGATTACAGGCTTGAGCCACCGCGCCCGGCCCAGATTTTCTATTTTTTTGTGATTTTGTCTTGGTTGATTTTGTGTTTCTAGAAATATGTTCATTTTATCTAGGTTATGCAATTTGTTGGTGTACAATTGGTCATTGTACTCTTATAATCCTTTTTATTTCTGTAGAGTCAGTAGTAATGTTTGCAGTTTCATTTCTTATTGTAATAATTTGAGTATTCTCTTTTCTTAGTCCATCTAGCTCAAGGTTTTTTAATTTTGTTGATCTTTTTGAAAAGCCAACTTTTGGTTTCAGTTATTAACTCTATTGTTTTCCTATTCTCTATTTCATTTATCTCTGCTCTACTTTTTATTATTTATTTTCTTTCTTCTGCTAGCTTCCAGCCTAGTTTGCCCATTTTTTCCTGTTCCTGAAGTTGCAAAGTTAGCTGTTGATTTGAAACCTTTCTTGTTTTTTAATCTAAGCCTCTGTAGCTATAAATTTTCCACTTAAATTCACTCTCACTGAGTACCGTAAGTTTTGATATGTCATGGTTTTGTCATTTGTCTCTAAGTATTTCTAATTTCTCTTATAATTTCTTCTTTAATCCATTGGCTGTTTAAGACTGTGTTGTTTAGTTTCCATAAATTTGTGAATTTTCCAGTTTTCCTTCTGTTACTGATTTCTACCTCCATCTCTGTGGTCAGAGAAGCTACTTTATATCATCTCTATTTTTAAAAAATCTATTCAAACTTAATTTGTGACCTAATATATGATCTTTCTGGAAAATGCCCCATGTGCATTTACGTAGAATGTGTATGCCGTAGTCCTTGGGCAAAGTGTTCAGTATATTGTTAGGTCTAGTTGGTTTATCATGTAAATCCTTTATTTCCTTATTTCCTGTCTAGTGGTTCTATCCATCATTGAGAATAGGGTATTGAAGTCTACTGTTATTCTAGAATTGTCTATATCTCCCTTCATTTTTTGTCAGTTTTTGCTTCATACATTTTCAAGTCTGTTATAGGTACATAAATGTTTATAGCTGTTATATCTTCTTGCTGTGTTGAAACTTTTATTAATATATAATGACTTTTTGTCTCCCATAACCTTTTTTATTTAAAGTGTATTTTGTGTGATATAAGTATAGTCACCTTGCTCTCTTTTGGTTACTATTTGCATGGAGTATTTTTTTCCATCCTTTATTTTTTAATATATTTATGTCTTTAGATCTAAAATGAATCTCTTATAGATCACGTGTAGTTTTTATCTTTTTAAATTTATTCTGCCAACCTGTCTTTTGATTGGAGAATTTAATACATTTACATTTAAAGTAATTACTGATGAGATATTTCTCTCATTTTTCTATTTGTTTTCTATATGTCTTATAGCTTTTATGCCTCTCATTTTCTGTATTACTGTCTTCTTTTGGGTTTAGTTGGGTTTGTGTGTGTGTGTGTGTGTGTAGTGAAATGTTTACATTTCTTTTTCATTTTCTCTTCTGTTTTGTATATACTCCATAGCTATTTTCTTTGTGGTTCCCATGGAGATTATATTTAACAACTTAAAATTATAACACTCTAGTTTAAATTAGTACTAATTTAACTTCAATAACATACAAATTTTGTATTACTTTACAGCTCTATCCTCACGCCTTTCGGTTGTTGACATCACAATGTTACATCTGTGTACAGTGCATACACAAACCCGGAAATCAGAAATTCTTTTAAATGCACTGATTTCTTAAATTATGTAGAAAACAAAAGGTGGAGTTGCAATCCAAAGTTATAATAATACTGATTTTTAAACAGTGACTTTTCAAATGTATGAGTTTCTTAAATCATATAGAAAACAAAAAGTGGAGTTACAAACTTTTGTTACAATAGTATTATCTTTATAATTGCCTGTGTGTTTTTTTTAAGATCTTTATTTCGGCCGGGCGCGGTGGCTCAAGCCTGTAATCCCAGCACTTTGGGAGGCCGAGACGGGTGGATCACGAGGTCAGGAGATCGAGACCATCCTGGCCAATACGGTGAAACCCCGTCTCTACTAAAAAATACAAAAAACTAGCCGGGCGAGGTGGCGGGCGCCTGTAGTCCCAGCTACTTGGGAGGCTGAGGCAGGAGAATGGCATGAACCCAGGAGGCGGAGCTTGCAGTGAGCTGAGATCTGGCCACTGCACTCCAGCCTGGGCGACAGAGCGAGACTCTGTCTCAAAAAAAAAAAAAAAAGATCTTTATTTCTTCACTCAGATTCTAGTTACTTCTTGTATCCTTTCATTTTACTCTGCAGGACTCCTGTGAACATTTCTTGAAGGTCAGGTCTCAGCTTTCATTTATGTGAGAGAGTTTGAATATCTCTCTCACTTTTGAAGGACAGTTTGCTGGATATGGGATTCTTGATTAATGGCATTTTTCTTTTACCATACTGAATATGTCAGCCCATTGTGTGTGGTCCTCAAGTTTCTGATGAGAAATCTTCTAATAATTGTATAGAGGATCCCTTATATTTAATGAGTTACTACTCTCTTGCAGCTTTCAAAGTTCTCTCTTTGCCTTTGACTTTCAACAGTTTGATTATAATGTGTCGCTTCTTGGATGTTTATATTCATGTCTTTCATCAAATTAGGGAAGTTTTCAGCCATTATTTGTTCAAATATTCTCTCTACCCCTTCCTCAATTTCTCTTATCTTTCTGAGACTCCTACTGTGCATATCGGTTGGCTTGGTGGTGTCCCATAAGTTCCTATGGCTCTGTTAACTTCAATTTTTTTTTCTTTGTTTCACAGACTCAATTATTTTCATTTCCCTGTCTTCAAGTTTGCTGATTCTTTCTTCTGCCTGCTCAAATCTGTCTTTGAATCCCTCTACTGAGTTTTTATTTTACTATTATACTTTCCAGCTCCATAATGTCCTTTTGGTTTCTTTTTTGGTTTGCTATTTCTTTATTGATGTTTCCATTTTGCTGATATATTTTTTCTTGATTTTCTCCACATTTATTTAGTTTTTTGGGAATCTATGGACAGTTGTTTTAAAGTCTTTCTATAGTAGATCTGCCATCAGGTCTTTTTCAAGGACAGTTGTCAAATTTTTTTTTTTTTTTTTTTTTTTGGCCCTTTAAAAAAAGGGCCGTATGTTTCAAGTTCTTTGTATTATTTGTGATTTTGTTGTTGTTGTTGTTGTTGAAAATGGGACATATAAATCTAATAATGTGGAATATCTGGAAATCAGATTCTTTTTCTTCCCTGAGTTTTTGTTGTTGTTTGTATTGTTTTAGTTTTAGTTTTTTTGAATGTTGTTTGTTCTCCTTCTGCCCAGGATCAGCCTGAGGTATAAATCTAACATCTTCTTGGGTCTTTTCTTAGCCTTCACTTTTCCTTGAGCATATGTGGTCACTTTCTAATTTCCCCCATATACACAGTTGTTTTTGAATAACCTAGTCTTTAACATCTGGCTCCCAAAGGGAATAAAAGAGAAAATAAAGAGGACGGAGAGCATTGTTCCTTTAAATCTTCTGAAAATTACTTCAACCAGAGGGAAAGGGGCTTGCAACAATCAAGGGAGGTTCAAAAACAGTGTTTCCTTCTTTTGATCTTCACCCTCACTTCTTTGTTTACACCTCTCTGTTCAGAAGAAGCAATCAGAGTACAGATACCAAATATTTGGAGGATGGGGTGCTTTTCTCCCTTTCTGGGTCCTTCAAGCTGCTTGTAAGCTGCTCCTGGGACTCATGGATTCCTGCCTGTCAAGGGGATTGGGGTGGGGGATGCATATATGTGGCTATGCTAGAAGCTGACATTGATCAAAATTAACTGCAATTTACCATCCAAGCTATCTCCTATAAGTTGCAAGACTTCAGTAGACTCCAGAGTTCTAAAATAATTACATCAGACAGTTGCTGCCAGTGCAATTTTTGTCTAGGTGGGGAGACAGATTCTTGGTGCTTCCTACTGCACCATCTTCCTGGAATCCACTTTATAGATGATTCTTACAACAACCCTGGGAGGTAGTTTTATTCCCCTTTTATAGATGAAGAAGCAGAGGCTTAGATCCCAAGTCCATCCAGCTATCAGGACTCTAAGCCAGGGGTGTCCATTTTCAAAGCTAGTAAGCCACATTGCCCTTTATTTTTTGAAAATTTGTATCAGGGCAGAGTGTTTTAAAAAGTGATTCTTGAAAATCTATCATTTGAAAATTTCTAAATTTGATTGGATAAAAATGTAAGAACATCACAAATGAAAAAGTTGTATAATAGTTTTACATTAAAGTGATTGCCCAATTCATATGTCATTTCTTATGTGCTTTTTATTATAAAAATATTTTATTTCTCAGAAACATTTACCATAAATATATTTTCCAGAAATAAAACAAAGCTTTAGGACAAAGTAAATCTTTTGTGGCTATCTGTAGACATTTTAGGTATAACTTTGCCATATTAACATAGTTCAGACTTACACATTCAGTTTCTTATAACTCTTCTAAATGAAGTAAATTACTATCATGTGTAGCTTCATCCTCATAAAGTTTTAATTTTTACTTAATTAGTAATTAATCTAATTACTAATTACTAAAAAAACTAGCCAGGCGAGGTGGAGGGCGCCTGTGGTCCCAGCTGCTCGGGAGCCTGAGGCAGGAGAATGGCGTGAACCCGGGAGGCGGAGCTTGCAGTGAGCTGAGATCCAGCCACTGCACTCTAGCCTGGGCGACAGAGGTAGACTCCGTCTCAAAAAAAAAAAAAAAATTAAGTTGCATAACAATGTGAATATACCCAATAGTGCTAAACTGTACCCTTAGAAATGGTTGTCGTCAATTTTATGTTGTGATTTGTTTTACTACAATTAAATTTTTTTAAAATTGATATTATCAAACACAGTCTCACATAAATTTTTCACATCTATTAAGGTAAATGTGAATTTTATTTTTTGACTTATTAATATAATAAATATTTTCCAATAATTAAGAAAAACCATTGGGCTCTAAAAATTCTAAATTTATAAATATTAATCTCTTCTCCTGCCAAACTTTCACATACCACTGTGGTAGGTAGCATAATGGCCCCCAAAGATGTACACATCCTAATCCCTGAAATTTGTGTGCTACCAGTTTGGATATGGTTTGTCCCTGTGAAAACTCCTGTTAAAATTTGATTCCCAATGTGGTAGTGCTGGAAGATGGGCCTGGTGGGAGGTGTCTGGGTCATGTGGGCAGATCCTTTATGAAGAGCTTAAAGTATCTCTGTGGGACAGGACTAGCTGCCATGAAACCAGGTTGTTCCTTCTCATGTTTGGTCTCTTTGTATATACCTGCTTACCCTTCCATTTTGTGCCATGAGTACAAGCAGCATAAGACTTTCACTAGATAGGCTGTCCAATCTTAGACTTTCCAGCCACCAGAATCATGAGCCAAATAAGCCTCTTTTCTTTATAAATTACCTAGCCTCAGGTATTCTGGTACAGTCACACAAAATGTGACTTATGTGACAAATGGGATTATGCAGATGTGATTAAATAGAAGATCTTTAAATGGGGAGATTATTTAGGATTGTCTGGTTGGGCCCCATGTAACCAAGGATTCTTATACATGAAAGAGAGAAGCAGCAAGGTCAAAATCAGAAAGAGATGCGATGACGCTCTCTGCTGGCCTTGAAGACAGAGGAAGGGGCCACAAGTCAAGGAATACAGGTGCACTCTAGGTTCTAGAAAGGGCATGAAAAACCCAGATTCTCCTCTGGAGCATCCACAAGCAACAGAGCCCTGCCAATGCCTTGATTCAAGCCCAGTGAAACCCATTTCAAATTCAACTAAATTTATGGCAGCAATAATAAAGTAATAGAACCAATCAACAAATACTACAATAAACATATATAATTAGGGTAAAATAATACAACAAGAAAATATACTTACAAACATCTTTCTACTATTGCCTAGAGGAAAAACAATTCCTAAAGAAACATTTGTATTAACTTTCCCTTAGTTTAGCAGACTCGTAGAAGCACAGTAATTTTAGAAGAAGCTCTATGATTAATATATCTCCCTAGAGTCCCTGCTGCCCTAGAGAAGACAAGATATCTGAGACTGTTCTAAAGAAAACATTGGCAACTGTAAGGTGATAATGCCAGAAGTGGTGTATGTTAGACAGTACGTACTGGTGTGCAACCCTGGGATACAAGCAAAGAGCTGTCAACTCTTATTCTAATCTGAGTTGCTTTAACTTCTGAGATTCTAATTTTTGTATCTGTATGGAAATGACTGTTCAGTTATAAATCTGCTAGAAAATGGTATGATTATATGAAGATGACAATTTCAATCAAATTAACTAGAAAATCTAACTAGCAGTAAAACAAATCACAACATAAAATTGACGACAACCATTTCTAAGGGTACAGTTTAGCACTATTGGGTATATTCACATTGTTATGCAACTTAATTTTTTTTTTTTTTTTTTTTGAGACGGAGTCTACCTCTGTCGCCCAGGCTAGAGTGCAGTGGCTGGATCTCAGCTCACTGCAAGCTCCGCCTCCCGGGTTCACGCCATTCTCCTGCCTCAGGCTCCCGAGCAGCTGGGACCACAGGCGCCCTCCACCTCGCCTGGCTAGTTTTTTGTATTTTTTTTTTTTTTTAGTAGAGACGGGGTTTCCCCGTGTTAGCCAGGATGGTCTCGATCTCCTGACCTCATGATCCGCCTGTCTTGGCCTCCCAAAGTGCTGGGATTACAGGCTTGAGCCACCGCGCCCGGCCTAATATTCATTTTTATACTAACTTTTTATACACTGGAAATCAAGTATTAATATATTTTCTTGACATAATAGTGTTTATCTGAAACCAACATTGGTGATATTAATGTAAGTTAATGTTACTCATTAGTGAAATACTAGAGATGTTCCCACTAAAGGAAGGAAAGAACATATCGTTTTGGAATTTCTCAACAATGGAATAAGAAAAATAAAGTAATAAATAACAGAAAGAACACAACATTATTGTTAACTATAGATATTTAAAAATTCAAGGGATTGGACTGAAAGCCAGTAGAACTAATAAGATGTTCAGTTAACTGCCTCTTTACCAAATAAAATATTAAAATCCTTTACTCTTTTAAATATGAGTAATAATCAGTTAGACTATGTAATAGAAAATAGAGTTAGGCAACATAAGGGATTGAACTTACACAGCCCCCTTTTAGACTGTAAACATATAGAAATGCTGGAAAAAGAAAACAAGGGATATAAATATACAGCCAAATAGCCATCACATTTTTCAATGCGTATACTCTGTGACCGGGCAATTCTATTCCTATGTATTTGTTCTACAGAGACACTCATATGTGTAAAATGATACAGTAAAAGGCTAATTGTTTTGGTATTGTCAGAAACAGCATAAAGTTGAACATGAATGTTCATATATTGGGGAGTAACCCATTAAATAAATCATGGAATACATATTCAGTGAAACATGATACAGCCCTTTAAAAATGAATGCAGTGGATCAAACTCAGTGGCTCACGCCTGTAATCCCAGCACTTTGGAAGGCTGAGGCAGGAGGATTACTTGAGCCCGAGAGTTCAAAACCAGCCTGGGCAACATAAATGGACCCTGTCTCTACCAAAAAAAAAAAAAGGAAAAAAATGAGGCAGCTCTGTATATACTGATAGGAAAAGATCTCTTTAATGCATTAAGTTTGTTTTAAAAAGCAGGTACCAAACATTGTGTATGGTGCTCCTACCACTTGAGCTGAAACTACTCTTGTCAAGGTCATCAAGAACTAAATCCAGTGACCAATTATCCACCCTCCTTTTAGCTAATCTCTCAACAGCATATGATTCATTTGTGCTGCTTCTTCACTTGGGTTTCAAGACACCACATTCTTTTTAGTCTTCCTCTTATTTTTCTAGTCACCAGTGGCAAATTCAGCATTTTGCGGACCGAAAGCTTATACAATTTGGAGGGCCTTCTTTAAGACAGAGAGTATCATATTATAAATACAAAACCAGATAAGAACATGTATTTTTGTTTTGAATGAGGAAAAATTTGTAACAAATTATTAGAACTATAGAGATTCAGGTCTTTTTCTTCTGAGATCTTATTAAGCAGTTTACTAGAAACACATACATAGAAATGCTTTCTGATTACACACTGACTTACTTTCCTTGCCTAGGACACTCTGTGTTTCCCAGCAACTTGCAGCACTCACAGAGCATCATGGTAAATCCACCTTTGATGGTTACTCACTACTCCGTTGTCTAGGCTGGTTCCTTCTCTTTTCTCTGATATCCTAGAATGCCTCAGGTCTCAGTTCTTCGTCTGCTTTTCTCTAGTTACACTCACTTACTTGATGATTTCACCAAGCTCACCTATTTTGTGGCTTTCAGTAGCATCTATATGTTGATAACTCTCAAATTTATATCTTCAGTTTAAACTTTTCTTCTATATTCCATACAAATATCTCCAATTACCTCTTCAATTTTTCCATTTAGGTGTCTTGCAGACATCTCAAACTTAGCATGTTGAGACATGAACCCATGATCTCGCTCCCCAAACTGTTCTGCCTGCCAACTTTCCCTGTTAAAGGCGTTCCACTTGCTGAGATCAAACATCCTTCTACTTTCAACTTCCACATGTTACTCTCCTTGACTCCTGTCTTTCTGCAAAATATCATCTCAATCTATCAGTAACTCCTGTTAGCCCTGCCTTCACAATGTATTTAGAATCTGACCACTTTTTCCCACTTTCACTGTGTTGTAAGATGGGTTCCCAGGGAAGCCAATTTAGACGGAGACCAGCATGCCAAAGGTTTATTAGGGAGTGCTCTTGGAATCAACACATGTAGAAGTCCAGTGAATGAAGCAGGATTGAGCGTAAGGACAAGTCTAGCTGCAATACAGTTTAAATGAAACCCTCAGCCAATGCTGCAGAGAGTTCTAAAGATGGGATAAACTGTCAGACCCATCCTGAGCTGGGGACAAGAATTTCAGACCTTTTTCCCTTGCATCCTCTTCATCAGATGTAGGCCATTTCAGGAAACGGGCATGACCTTGATATTTGAGCAAAATAGCTCTCTTCAGCAGAGGTAGTCCATGAAAAGAGCTGGCTGCTGAGGGCTATTTGCTACAGCACTACCAGCTGCTATAGTCAGTCCTTCATTCCTAGAGGAGGCTCTCTGGGTGGTGTGTCATACATCTGCCACACACTGCTGCCATCTTAGTGAAAGCTACTGTCAATAGTCTCCTAACAAGTCTCCTGGAATGCTCTTGCACATATATCCACATGCTAAGTTTCTCAATTCCTTTCAATATTTGATTAGATATCACCTTCTCAAGGAAACCTCCCTTGAACAGCCTCTTGAAAGTGTCAGCCACTCTTTCTCTGTTCCCCTTTATCTTGTTTCCATAGCACTTGCTACCTGATATACTATGTAATGTAATTATCTATCATATTTGCTATTTATCACACACATTCTGCTCCATCATAATTAAACTCCATAAAAGAGGTGTTTTGTTTGTTTCCTTTTATGTATTCCAAACACAAGGAACAGTGCCTGGTGCATAGTAGGGGCAGAAGAAGAGAATTAGTGAACTGACTAAAAAATAATCTGAGGAAGTCATCCAGAATGGAACAGGGGGGATAAAAGTAAGTAAAAGGCATGGCAGGCTGAATACGTGTAGGTAAATCTTACAGCTCCTAGGAGTCAGGCAGAGGTAAACAGAGAAAATGTGGGAGAGGCATGGTTCAATTAAAAATGCCCAAAGCAATTGACCAGAAAGGTGGTCCAGTTTTTGGAATTTAAATAACTAAAGGTGTACATATTTAGCCATAAGTAAATTCACTCTAGTGTTGTTTGTCGTTGGGGAAAAGTGGAAATAATTAAATGTTCAACAACAATACAGGTTAAATAAATTATTGTTCTTTCATACAGTGGAATATTCTACAACATAAAAATGTGTAGGAAATATTTATCTTACAATAGTGAAAAGAAACTATGTATAATCCTGTTTGGTTTGAAAAAATTATATGTATGAGTATGTTAAAAAAACAGTCTGAAAGGATATACCTCAAATTATTAAGACTGATGGGATTATGGCTGTTTCCCCTTTTGTTGATCATCTATATTTCTGTATTTTTAAAATTAATTTAATTTTTTTTTTAAATAGAGATGAGGTTTCACCATGTTGATCAGGCTGGTCTTGAATTCCTGGGCTCAAGTGATCCTCCTGCCTTGGCCTCCCGAAGTGCTGGGATCATAGGCGTGAGCTGCTGTGCCCAGCCAATACTCTGTATTTCTAAATTTATCATTAATATGTCCCACTTATGTAGTCATTTAAAATATAATGAAAACAATGCAGTGGCAGTGGTTGATACACATTCCACCATTGAACCTGACTGATGCCCAATCTCCATTACCTATCCTTTTTTCCAAAGCCGTATCCCCTTTCTTGTGTCTTGGACACAAGGATTTTTCCTCTGCCTTGACTCTTGCTGCTAGTTCAGCCCTGACTCTGTGCCCCTGTTCTGCCTTTTCAGTCATCTTGAATTCTTATCTTGGTAATATTTTTAGAATCCCAGGTCTTCTAATATCAGGACTCAGATTTCCTGTCACTAATGGCCTTACTGGGTCTTGGACTCCTGCTCCCAAATTCCAGCCTGGTGTCCTCAATCTAGTACCTCCTAATGGACATCCTGGATCCTGACTTTCTACTGTGCCTATTTTCATCTCCACATAGGGTTGACATACTCTACCCTATTTAGCTTCTACCCTTTATTAGGCAACCACTTGTTCTACTGCTGCTGCTATCCTTTGTAAGTACCACGAGTTGCCTTCCCTCCCACCCTGACATGCCTAACTGCCTGATGCATCCCAGCATGAGTCAAGTTCATTTCCTGCACATCCCAAATTGCTGTATGTCACAATAGTTACTCAGGGTCTTCTCCATACATTTTTCATCTGTTAAATTTCTCCCAGGTGTTTCTCTTGTCCAGCTAGAAAACACAAGAGAAGAATCAACTGTTAGTTAGCATTTCTGTTCTTCAAAGTTGAGGTAGCAAATGGTGAGAACTCTTTGGAAGAACTTGGCATCCCACTGTAATGCTTACCAAAGGTATACCGATAAAGGGCATTCTTCCCACCGCAAGGCATGGTACTTGAACTTGAAGGATGCCTCCTGAATAGGAAATAATGAATTACCTAGTTTTATAATAGTGCTTAATTGCTTTTTTTTTTTTCCAATGTTATATTCAGGTATTACTTTGTTTTTCCCGGGATACATCTGTGTTGAGTCACTTTGCATACAACAGTGCCTCGCCACCAAAATCATACATAAGAGGTAAATTTTTAATAATTTTAAGGAAGTATTAAGACTTATATAATCTTGCCAAGAATATATATATATTTTTTTTTTTTTGGAGATAGTGGTGTTGCCAAATTATTTTACTATAAATTACTTAAGATTTCTCTCAGATGACCATAATCATCCTTTCATACCTCAAATCAGTGCCCAAGTAATTTATCACAAATCATGGGAAAGTGGTTCCCAGAAGCAGCATTTCAAGTTACTTTCTCTGTCTTCCCTGTGTACTCTACCCTTTATTGTTGTTTTTATGTCTTATCTGTTGACTTTTCTTTTTCTTTCCATGAGTTTATAACACAGATTTGCTTCTTCTACTTTTTAAAAAATCTATATTTCTTCTCTCAAAATGCTCCACCACACTTAAAACTTTGATATAATTTATATACTTTTAGCTCTCCAATTTCTAGTTTAGTTATTTTTCTCCTCTTTTTCACCAGCTGCTTATAAAATATCAATATCCTGCCATCATCTGAAGATATAAATAACTTCAGCTGAATGCCCTTCCCAACTTTTCCTTTTTATTAAATAGTGAACACCTAACACTGAAAGCTCAGACTTCATTGTGTATGATCATTCTGCCATTTCCACGAAAAAAGAAACTGTTTCTCCTGTATCTCTTATATCTGAACTATCTGCCTGATTGCTCCACCTCCTACCCTAGGAGAGGCCACATAACCTTGTGCTGGATTTGGGCTACCCCTAACTTAAGGTTTTCTTAGGTCCATTGCTTCTAAATTCAATTTATGGAAACCTTTTGTTTCTTTAAGTCATCAGCTGAAAAACTGATTGTAAACTTAATTACCTACTGAGCTCACCTCTCAATTCAGCCAGGATTTTAAGGCCGTTTACCAGTTGATACTGTCTTAACCTAACTAACTTTGCTTCCCTGATTATTCCACAATACCCCATATTCATTCTAGCCTCCCTATAGTCCCTGCATATGGAAGGCTTCCCACTCTCCAATCTTAAAAATCGTATTTCCTTGAAGAACTAGCCTGTACCTCACCATGTCCACCAACCCATCATCCATTTCTCTCTCCTTTGAACTTCTAAGCACTTAAAGTCTATGCTAGAAAAGTTAGCAAATATACCCTAATGTTTCATGGTTTAGTCTGGACTACAAACCACATGGTTGAGGGAACATATATATGTTTGCCTCTCAGCATCTAGTCCAGTAATCAATTTTATCTACCTACCTACCTATCTATTCATTATTCCATTCTCTTCTTGCTCACAAGATCAATCCTTTTTGTCTCCACCCTAACCTGAACTGCTCACGTTTCTTATTCTTCATTTCATCTCTGTTACCACCCCTAACAAAAATAAAAAGAACTCTTTTTTTCACTAAAAATATTACTCTTAGCCCAGTACAAAAATACAAGTAACTTTTCAATAAACTCAAAAGTGTTAGAAAAACTATCAAGGTAAAAGCTATTTAAAGATATTCAGTGGAAGGTGCAAAAACTGAGAACTTTTCAGAGTTTTGAAGGAAAGATACTTTTTAAAACTCTGTTAAATATTTGATTATTGTGAATATACTTTACTTTTCTGGGACAATTCTGATTTCAAATATTCAGCTCCATTCTGAAATCATGTTAACTGTTCTGGTATTCAGAAAATATAACCATACAGCTAGTCATTTAATTTTTAACTTTCAGCACATTCCATAAAGATGTAAACACAGTATTGCAAAGCTTAAGACTTGCTTTAATGAATAGATTAGACTTATTTATAATTAGCAAAAAAAAATATGCATAATAAATAGATATTTCTCTTCTTAAGTGCCTAAGGAACTTGACAGTGTTTGTTCTTTTGGTTGTTTTGTGTCGCTTCTGTTGCACTTAGGTTCGTATTACTTTAATTGATGAAAGAGTTTGCTAATACCAAAAGATTGGCTGGCAAATTTTTATCTTAATTCCATATCATGAAATGACATATCAGTTTATAGTAGTTTTTAAAATTCCGTTGTTAGTACATTCACAAGATAAGTTGATTTTTTAAAGATTTATTTACTTAATCATATTGAAATCCTCTATCATTTTCTCTTATAGGAAAACTAGGACTGGAAGAATATGCTGTCTTTTACCCACCAAATGGTAAGAGTAATGCTATTGCTTCCTCTAGTGGGAAGTGAAAAAATTACAACTTTTATAATCGAAATGTGACTTTCTTATTCTCTCTTTAATGGATAATCATTTATTATCTAAAATAAACCTTCCGTAGAATGTATAATTTAATGAAGTCTTCCACATTTATGGTAGGTTTGTGCTAAATTATGCATACTCTCTCTGACTCTCCCTGGGACCAACAGTAAACCTGTGAGAGAGCTGAGGATGCTTAGATCTAAGTCCAAGGCACTTTGTTTTCCTGTGAAGAACACTAGCTAGTCCAATGAGGACCTTCCTTTTGGGTTTATTGGAGCTGGGCTTTACTCAATTGAGTGGATTGTCTTGTATTGTACCTTATTGTTCTCATAATTTGACCAGTGTAGTATTTATGAAATAAAAAGATTATTAAAAGGTATCACTGAAATCACCTATTTTGATGTTATAAAGTGATCAAATATATAATGACCTCATTAGACATTAAATGTTATTTTGAGATTACTAGACAGGTTTTAAGATAGGCTTCTTGGAAAAGCAATATATAGCAGTCCTTATGATAATATTAAGTTGCATCCTCAAGAAGTTATTTTACTCCAGCAGAGTTAAGAACATGGGTTTTGTAATCCAGCAGACCTGGGTTCAGATCCCAGTTCTGCCAGTTTACCCTATGACCTCAGGTAAGTTACATGACTTCTCTGAACTTCAGGTTCATCATCTGTACTATGTGGATAATACATTAAATGAGATATGGTATATAAAACCACAAAGTGCCTGACATATAGTGAGTGCTCAGAAAATGTAGCAGTTATGAGTGTGCTTAACTTTACTGACCACTATATCTAAAACTCATAGTTGGCTTTAGCTTTCATGGCGCTGTTCTCTCCCTGTGTCTCTCAATATGGAGTCTCAGTTTCTTTCATGGGCCATCTACCTCTGTCCCTCTTTTGATATCTCACTGTTGTTCTGCTGCTCTTCTCTTTTCTTACTTTTATCTAGGGGCTGCCATTTGCTTTCATGATTCTATCTATTGTTAATTACTCTAAAATATCTCCAGTTCGTACTTCTCCTATAATTACCTCAGGCTTAATATGTCCCAGCCTGAACTCACTATTTTATCTTCCTATGCCCACCCCTCAAAAGAAAAAAAAGAAACTAAATTAAAAAACAAAAAACAAAAACCCACCTATTTCTCTCTCAGTTGAATAATCATCTTCCTAGTAACTCGAGGCCATCCTAGATTTCTCTCCACCTTGTCCCCAACTCATCTAATAAGTCACCAGGACCTTCCAATTTTATCTTCCAAATACATCTGGGACCCTCTCTTCCACGCCATCCCTGCTGCCTTGTCTCCTTTCAGTTCTTACTATCTCTAGCTTGTTAATTGCAACAACCATGTAACTGGTCCCTCTTCCCACAGTCTTTTCTAGTTTTGCTGTCTTTTACACTGCTCACTGAGTTATACATCTAAAGTAAAAATCTGCAAATTGCCATTTTTCTCCAAGTGTTCTTAATGGCTTCCCATCTCTTAACAAGTAATATTCAAGCTTCTCAGCATGACATATGAGGACCTCTTGAATCTGTTCCCTATAATCTACCTCCTACCTTCATTTCCCACCATTTCCCATCTCATTTTTTATCATTTATACCCACAGCTACATACTCTCACGAAAGCACTATGCTGCTTCCTGTCTCATCACTTCTCATGTTTCCATGCTTAGAATAGCCCATCTAACCTTTCTTCACCTGGCTGTCATCAAGCTCAGTTTAGGCATGATCCTCTTTCAGGAAGCTTTCCCTGAATCCCCAGGTTAGGCTAAGGGCCCTTCCTCTAGACTCCTATAATACCTAGTCTAAAATCTTTAGTATCTCTAGCTATGTTATCTTGATATTGTTTGTTTATACTTTATCTCCTCTTCTAAATTGCAAGCTTCTTGTAGTTCAGAACCATATCATTCATTTTTGTTGTATCTAGCATGTAATAGGACTGTAATGAGTATTTATTTGAACTCAATTAGAGGTTTGTTAATTTTAACTTTATGTATTACCATTGTTACATCTATTATCCCAGAAACTTACTTTTATAGTAACTTTTTATATTTATCTAAGAAGCAAGAAACAATAACAAATAAAATACCTCTGAATAGTCAAAAGAGTTGTCCATGGATTCGTGTTCTTCTCTCCATCCATAGAAGAGTTTTTTCAACTTAGTTTAGAATATATTAGCTTTTACTTAACACACATGTCTAACAAATTGGTTAACTCTTTTTTATGCCTCCTGGAAAAATGGAAGCATGGAAAAGGCTGATATAGATACGAAAAATTAGCAACAACAGTGAGAAGTAAAAAGGGGACTTCACAAAGGAAAATACAAGAACTGTAAAACAGCATATTAGACCACTCCAGCAAATCAGTCTGGGGCCATTTTATTTAAAAGCCAATAATGCTATGCCCTTTAAGAAGGTATCACTAGGTTGCAGCATATTATAATTTAGCATCTTTATAATGAGCTCAAGACACCAAAAAAAAATCTTACTGTAGTAACAATTGTAACAGTATAGTTATAGCAGCAGCAGCAAACATTTTCCAAGCAGTACTATATCCCAGGCAATGTGTTAAGTATATGACATATATTAATTCATTTAGTCCTTACAAGAACCTATGAGGAAGGTACTAATATTATCCCTATTTACAGATAAAGAAACTGAGGCATAGCGTGTTAACCTGCCCAACAGGTGAGTGACAAAGCCAAGCTTTGAATCCAAGCTGTCTGGCTTCAGAAGCAACATGCTTATCAGGATCCCCTACTGCCTGGGAAGATGTTGCTGAGCTCATTATAGTGAATTTGGGAAGAAAGGAAAGTAGTTAATGTAATGAAAAGGTAGAGGATGTATATAATAGGTTCTGGAAATATTTTCATCCAAAATGCAAACTGTTTAATCCTTAATGAGATAAGCCCACAGCTGTTCATAAATTTAGTTCTACAGAATCATTTCTCCTCTCAGGTTGTTTTAGAACTTGCCAGGATCAAGAAGGACTCTTTTCTCTGGGCAATGATTCTGAAGTTTCAGAACAAGAAGAGACAAAAACCAGTCAATCTACTGTCCCCGCTTTTATTTTAAGCTCAAGGCAATATGTAGCAGCATTTTTATATTACCCACCCTGTTTTGAACCTCTGCCAAAGATAGTACTACTTCAAAATCTTGACACCTCTGTCACTGCTACCACTAAAACTGTTCTGGCTTTCTTGGTCTCAGGGGACCACACATAGAGGTTAGCCTGCAGCTAACTGACACATACTCATTCCCTGACCAAGCCAGTGCTTACAGGGAGGCAGAGGTTTTCTCACCACTACCCCAAACATGCCTATGATTACCTTCCCTGGGAAGGAAATGACAGGCCATGGTGGCATCAGACATTTTGTTCTCTCACTTCATTTGAAGCATCACCAATGGACAGATTTCCTCTAGTAGAGTCACCAAACAGCTAGTGAGCAAAATTTCTGAACTGAGGGAGACTTCTCAGAAGAATTTTATGAGCTTTTTATATTTTTTTATTGTTATTCAACACATATAAATCATCTTTGTTCATTTGATAAGTATTTATTTAGCCTAGCTCACTGTTATAGGAGGGTGATCCACAGTAAATGATACAAATAAAGCACCTGCTGCCAAGGAGCTTACCTTCTAGTAAGGGGAACATAAAATCAATCAATCATAAATCAGTCAACAAAGGATGAATGAATGAAAGTAATTTCAAAGAGTGATGAACTTAACAATGAAAGGGAGCAAAAACTGTAGGAAGTTGGGATGGGCGTAGCCATTTAGATTTAAATTAGTCTAAATTTAGACTAATTTAGATTTAGATTAGTCAGGAAAGGTGCCTCTGAGGAGGTGGAATATGAACAGAGACAGACTGTATGGAGTGAACTAGGCAACAAAATGGAAGAATGTTCCAGAAGAGAGTACACAGCATGTCTGAAGGCAGAAATAAGCTTGATGGTCTGAAGCTCACCAAGATGGCCAGTGTGACTGGCAATAGTGAGCAAAGCATTGACTGATACAAGGTGAGGTAGAAGAGGTAGATGGAGCTAGGTCAGTTAGTGAGATAGTTGATTTAAAGTCTTGTCTGGTAAGTCCAATGTCTGGGCTTCCTCAGGGAGTTTTTAATTAATTTTTTCCTATGAATGGGTTATACTTTTTTATTTTTCACATGCCTAGTAATTTTTTTTTATTGTTGAAAATGGAATATAAAGATTTTTATAAAGATATTTTATACAGATATTTTTATAAAGATATTTTTCATCTTGTATGCTCACTGAAGTCTTTATTTTACTAGAGTAACAGTCAGCTAGTGATTTGACAGAGATTTTCTTAAATATCTAGAACCAAAAATAAAAAACACTCTCTCAGTCTTTGCAGATTGGCTGGGTATTGGGGCACTCCTTCAAGGCTTAGCCAGGCCATTTACAACTCTACCTTAGCCTTCACTTCCTGCTTATACAGAGCCTAAAAGGTAGTCAGAGATGGAGCCTAAGGTCTTCTCGGGTATTTTTTAGATTCCCCTGTATACACAGATGCTTTTCAAAGCCCCCATGCCCCAAGTAGCTCCTTCCCCAGCCTCTTTCTTCCCAGGCTTTTCAATCTGTATACCACCGCTCCCATCTTTTATTCCTTCCCGTAGGTGGCTGCAGCTAGTATATATTTGCCTTTAAATGCTTTTGACAAATGCCTCTTGACAGGCCATGTCAGTCCTGAAAAAGCTCAAGGATGAGGCAAATAAAATGAAGGCAATCTCCTGAGCCAGTCCCTCAGGTAGCTACTATATAGGTCAAAATACACAACCACAATTTTTTGTTACAGGATCCCCCTGGTACCAGCAAGCTGCATCAGGAATGTGAGCCATGGTCTTCATGGCTGCTACCAAGTTGGGGAGTAGGGTATGATAGGTGGGCAAATTAAAATGCCATATGCTCTCTTACTAAAATTCTTTCTTCACTAAACATTCCCCTGGTTGTTGTAAGTTTTTATTAAATTCCAGAGTTTCATTCTAACAGTTCCTGCCAGCTTAACCATTGCTTTAATGGAGGAATGTGGAGATTGGGAGTTCCCTACTCCACTCTTCTCAGTGACATCTCTTTTCCAATTCCTGACTAATGCTTTTTCTTTTTCTTTTTTTTTTTCCTCCCTCCAAGACAAAGTCTTGCTCTGTCGCCCAGGCTGGAATGCAGTGGCCCGATCATGAACTATTGCAGCCTCAACCTCCTGGGCTTAAGTGATCCTCCCACCTCAGCCTCCCAAGTAGCTGGAACTTCAGGCACACACCACCATGCTTGACTGATTTTTTTGTGTTTTTTGTATAGACAGGATTTTACCATGTTGCCGGGCTGGTCTTGAACACCTGGGCTCAAGCAATCTGCCCACCCCAACCTCCTAAATTTCTGGGATTATAAGCGTGAACCACCATGCCCAACCCTGATTAATACTTCTAAATGATCATCCTGTCTACTGTGTAGAATAAAAGTGTCACTAGAATGTAAGCTCCAAGAGAACAAGGACCTTAATAGTTTTGGTGACCAACATATCTAGCACCTAGAATCATGCATGGCATAAAGTCTGTGCTCAGGAAACATTATTGAATAAGTGAGGGAATGAATAAGAGAATGAACACAGAATACAGAGGAATAAGAATAGAAGCAAGGAAACCAGACTTGTAGGAAAAATACACATATATCTGACTGACTTAGTTACAAATGATAAACAACCATCATGAATTTGTTAATACCATTTGTTTCCCACATGACAGAAGAAAACAGTTGTCAGTGAATATTGGGTAGGGGAGTTTCAGGACTCTAGAGCAGTAATTCTCAACCAGGGGCAATTCTCCCAACACACACACACACACATACAGACACACACACACACACACTTATTCAGAAACATTTGGCAATGTCTGAAGACATTTTTGGTTGTCAGCCAGGGGAGAGGGATGCTGATAAATATCCTATGGTACACTGGACAGCCCCTTACAACAAAGATTAGATAAGGCTCTTAGAAGAAAAATAATCAAAGTACATCATTTTAAATCTTCTTGCAAGTGTCAGATTAATAAATAGTGTAGTTTGTCATCCATATTAATTAAATAAATTTAAAATATCTCATATTCTAAAATTCATTTGAGGTATAACTTTAGACTTCAATGAAAACCTCATTAAAATTTTAAAATAAGATTTTCAGATTGATATTTAAATATCGTTATGTTCCGATGTTTTGTGAAATTTTAACTACTGAAATAACAAAACCATAATGTGACATTCTAATTCAGAAAGATAATGGAAATAACTAGAAAACAATTTAATCATTGTCCCAATCTCTATTCTTACTGACCTGTAGGCTACATGTGGAATGAGAATAAACAGAGGAAACGATTACTTCAACAAACGAATTAAATAAACTGTACTAAGTAATAATATGCTTTCAACTGGGGTGAAGTTGAAGTGAATCAGATGGGCGAGTTATGGTACAACAATAAATGCTAAGTATTAATGAGGAAATGAAGAGAAAATATTTAATAAGTGCAAAGCGTGTTAATATTTGGGGGGTATTTTCTGAGTCATATTTACTATTTATATCTCATCTAGTTCAAGATTTATTTTAGTTGACAATGTTTGCCATTCTGAACTTTGTCAAAGGCCCATAAATCATCACTTTATAAAGTTATTCACATTGAGTGGAATAGGCAGTTAATGTTTTAGACTTTCTTCAGATGCATAAGGAAAGGCTAGAATCTGAAAATAATTACTCATAGCAGACTTGTAGAACTCTGAGGCCAAATATGAGATGTGCCCCAAGCATCCTGATGCCTGTTGGAAACATGCTCTTGGGTGGTAGCCAGGTGAATGAAACTTGACCCTTGAAAGGCTGAAGTGATGAGAGGCAAAGGGAAGGATTTTGAAAAACTAGCCAAGAACGTGACAACCCCTAAGATCAAAGAAATGTTCTAGGTGGTATGCACCCTACAGTGTTAATGGATTCTTCACTGCTTCTTATGCCTCCGGATTTTGTTTGCCAGAATCTGACTCGTCCTTCAACAAAGCAGACTGTGTAGACTTTTTTTGGAGCCTTAAGCCCAGGCTAATCTTGGCTTAGCTGAAGTGTACCTTTATCTGATACTGACAAAAAAGATTTTCTTAGGTTTAAGCTGATATGTAAATGTGGCACTTTCCCTTCTGGGAACATAAAATAGCTATGGGTTATTGAGCATCTGCTGTGGACTAAACACTGGCACACTTTAAATAAATTAACTCCATTGTGCTTTGTAGTGCAACCCAATGAAGTTGATCTTGTTTATCTCCATTTTCAGAAATGAAAATACAGTTTCAGCAAGGGTTCGTAACTTGCCCAGTCACACAGGATTCAAATTCATGTCTATATAACTTCATTGGTCATTTATTCTTTCAACATTGAGTTATCAAGAGCCTTCTGTCCTATATCTTAATTACTTATTTATAAATTTTATATTTTAGTATTTTATTTGTAAAACTTGATTATATTTATAAATGCTCAAATTTCCATCATTAGCAACATTTACTGAGCATCTCACCTGCGGAACACACTGTGCTGGATGCTGAAGATAATACACAATATGAAATATAGTTATTTCTTCAAATAGCTTGTAGTCTAGCTACTTAAAGAGAAGCTATAGATTTCAGAACCTGGGGGAAATGTAGTAAAAGTGGTTAAACATGACTCATCTTAATACTTGCATCCCTTTTTGCTGCTTTGTAGTTCACTAATTAATTTATTGTAAGCTTCCTTATTAAAAGTGCCTTGTCCTAACTAGGGTATTCTTACACTTAGCAGATCCTTAATAAATATTTTTATAAGATGAAAATAATGATAATAATAATGTCTTCATTTCTGACTACCTTAGCCACTTGTTGAAATGTTTCTGCAGTGCAGTGGCTTAGAAGAGGAAAGCAAAAGTGTTTTTTAAGTAAGACTGTAAGGTTTTTATATAATAGCAATCTGCTTTGAGATTTAGTATTTAGAAAGATATAATATGTACTTACACTTTTATAAGGCATCAAAATATGCATTCTATTTATTAACTTATTTTTCTCTCTGAGTTTTTCTTTCACATGTCAACATGTTTATTGTAGAAAAGTTAGAAAAGACAGATAAACTTTGTAATTATTTGTTAAAAGTTTATAATTAGTAACGGAAATAACATGAAACAGCAGAGGCAGAAGGAAGGTAAAAAAAGATTGGTGGAGGAAAGGAGACTCAACCAAAGAATATAGAGAAAGACTTGAAGAAGAAATGTTTTTTGAGCTCTCCTTCTAAATGTTCCCTGAAACTGAAGCTGGTGGCTATAGTGTCATTGGGAATATTGACCTTCTAATCTGGTTTTTAATTTTTTTAGTTGCTAGAATGTAAAGGGCCTTTAAGTTGTTAAAGAGTCTTACTATTAGAAAATCTTTATAGGTACTGTTTTCTTCAAGTCTCACAAATTTTTCCGCATTTCCTCTAGACTTAATTGTTAACATCTAATTTTAGAGTTAGATGATACATCAGAGGCAATCATAGTCCCCTTGTGTGTCAGGCAGGTTACTGAAGCTCAGGAGGTTTGATGACGTTCCTCAGATTACCCTTAGGAATTGTGTTAAGCCCACAATTGAACTTTGATCTCCTAACTAGAGATCAATACTTCTCTTGCTCCTTCTGTATCTATGATTTACTCATCTCTTCATTCTGCAAAGATGTATATCATCAACTATGTATGTGGCACCATGAGTTGTATACACAGATGAATAAAATGTATTTCCTATCCTCAGGAACAATCTGTTAAACAGCTAATTATAACACAAAACACAGTGAAATCATAGTGTTGGAAATATGAACAAAGTGCCATGAGAATGCAGAAGAATGAGCATTTAATTATGATTAAGAGATCAGGAAATGTTTGTCTGAGGTTATAGCTGACCTTAGTAAGGTTTTGATGGCTAAGTAGAATAAAGAATTAGGATAAAGAATTATCAAGTTCAGAGCTATCAAACTGTGATGATACTGGTGATGATAAATAATCTGGTGTGACTATACCACAGAGTGTATGGAGTTAGGAGAGTATGCCAAGGGGAGGCCGATGTAGCTCAGGTTGCAGGACATAATCATGAATGTTTAAGGCCAGATCAAAGGTCTTGAATTTTACTGTGTATACACTTAGCCTGTATTACAAGGCTAGAGTGTGAGCTCTATAAATACAGGGACAATGTCATATTTATTTTAATATCTCCAGAGGCTTCAGAGTAGGTTTTTAAGTATTTGTTAATTAGATGAGTAGGAGCTCAGCAAATACTTGGTAGACGGATAAATAGTGGTAAATCCTCAATGGATGTAGAGATCTTTTTCATGGTCTCATTAATATTTTTGAAAGATAAGTTGAGCTCTCTAATTTCAAAAATTGGTTAGAGAACTGAGAGTTTGGAGGAAAGGATACCAATTAGGAGGCTCTTACAGAACCATAGGTAAGAGTTTATTAAGGACAGAATTCTGATCGTGGCAGTAGGGAAGGAAATAAAAGGTTAGAAAATAATAGTGGTAGACTCCCTACAGATGCATATATTCATTCTGCAAGCCTTTATTGAGTACCTGTTATATTCTGGGCACTGTGCGTGGTCTCTAGATATAGAGATACATGAATAAAAAACAGTTCCTATGCTCAAAGGATTTATTCTACTGGGAGAGAAAAAAATAAAAAATGATTAAGTGACAGTAAGATAGGGGAAGGAATACAGTTAAGTACTGACTTTGTATCAAACATTGTGCTAATCATATTGCATATATAATAATATTTAATCCTCACCACCTCATTGGTATTGTTCCCACTTGATTAATGAAGGCAAGTTTCTCTCCAACCTTTGCTGGGCCCAGAGCAGGAGTACAAATAGAGGCCCACCTACCATAAGTCAAAATATTTAAAAGTTATAAATTAGACTCATAAACTGATAAAGACTACTCTATTTTCTTTCCTTGATACATATACTTTGATAACAATCTGGAAGGTGAGGTTTGAATTCAGAATTCTCAGACTCTTCATCCATCCCTAGCCTGTGGTATCCCCACCCACTTCTCATCTGTGGCTCCACTTCACACCTTGGACAGTCTTCATGGACAGAAGCCTGTAGGTCCAACCTCTGTTCACAGCTTCCGCAAATAGCCAGCCTTTGACCACCTCTCTGTCCCGAGGTATACACATGTATCAGGAGGTGTATACGTTCTCTTCTCTTCTCTTCCCCACCAAAGAGAACATGCAGGCCCTGGAAGTTGTCTGAGGAGCCTTTGGGCTCAGAATTTCAGAGTCTTGGGTACCTGGGATGTGGTCTGGAAGGAGAAACATGGGCTCTGGGTAAGGGGTACAGCTGGAGGAGGGTCACAGAGCCCTCAGCTCAAGCTACTGTGCCTTAGTCTAAAAGCAGTTTTGGATGAGGAAGCAGGTTAAGTAACATACCTAAGCGTACACAGGTAGAAAGTGCTGGAGTCAGAATTGCACAGTGAGAAGGAGTAGTACCTCAATGAGGGCAAATCAACTGAAATATGAGGACCAATAAATGAATTGCTTGGGAGGGAGGGATCAAGGCTATCAGGGAGATTTTTCTAGGAAGATTGTGGTTTAAAATTGTGAAGGAGTAGGGCAGGGACAGGGCCAGAGGCAGAAGAGAACATTGCCTATAGCCCTTGTCCTGCACCCAGAGGCTGAAGGGGTGGCGATCAGTTTGGAGGGATTAGAGCAGTGCTTGTGGGGTACAGACAAGGAATGAAGACTGAAGAGTTAAGTGGTTGTTATCCAAAAGGGACAGGAGAGATACATAATCACATTAGGTATAAGGGCTAAGGGAGAACAAGAGAGCAAAAATGACTCAAAAGTTTCTTCCCTGAATGACTAGGGAGTTGGTGAGTCATTTACAAAAATAGAGACCAGAAGGAGCCTGAGGATACTGGGCTTTTAAAGTCAGTATTATGGGTTAATAATGAGAATACTGGTAAAGCGAGAGAGAAAACAAGTATACAGAGTCTTGGAGCTATATTGAAGGAGTGCACAGAAGAGAGGACTGCCAGAAACAAAACAAACACTCACAAAAACCTGAGCAGCAAAAGTTTCTGCGGGACAGGAAGCCTGATCTGCAGTGTCATCAATGCGATGGTAGACTCAAGTTTGAGTGTGAGGCTATTAAGTACAACATAAAAAGAAGGGAAACCCCTGGATTTAGCAATCAGAAGTTACATCCGTAGGGATGGGAAACCATTTGCAAGCATTTGAAGATACATAATAAGGAAGTAGGGGAGGTGAATATAGACAGTTTTTAAAAAAATTAAGCCTGGCTTCAAGAAAATGAGTGAGATTAGAGATTCGTTTGATGGGAAAGTAGGATCTGGAAAAAAAATTGACTACTACTTCTTCCTTCTTCCTTCCTTCCTATTTTTTCTTCTTCTTTCTTATTTCTTCTTATTATTATGTATAAGAATATTTGTAACATCCCTGGCTGAAAGGATGCAGTGAAATAGGAAAGACCAAGGATATGATTACTTTGATAAGATACACCCACCCCTTGCCTCTACTCTGCTTTGTTAGAGGAGTAAAGAGCAGATCCCACCACTATCCAGTTGAAGATCAGCTTACTCTGCTTCGTTAGAGGAGTAAAGAGCAGATCCCACCACTATCCAGTTGAAGATCAGCTGTCCTCAGTAAAGGTAACCCTGTTTATGACAATCATCACATGAAGCTACGGCTTCCAGGTCACCCTTATCAGGTGATTCTCACCTCCATAGCTTCAGGCCTCTTTTATCAGTAAGTCCTCCTCCGCCCTAGCCTGGCCTTGTCCTCCTTCTCTCCATTATTTTTCTTCATAGCACTTATTACTATCTGACATGTATTCACTTATTTTTATTATGGTTGTTTTGTCCCTAATAAAATGGCAGCTACAGTTCTTAGAACAGTGTCTGGCACATCGCAGGGACACAGCATATGCGTGTGGAATGATGCACGTGCAGCAAGGAGGAAGGGATGGTTGATGGGGCAGGAGTCCAAAGCAGGGTTTGGCAGACTTTTCCTTTAACCACTCAGATGGTAAATATTTCACGTTTTGCTGGCCACAAGCAGTCCGTGTCCCATATTATTCTTTGTTGTTTTTGAAATAATCCTTTAAAATATGTAAAAGCCATCTTTAGCTGACAGGCCACACATAAACAAGTTGCAAACCTGACCGCTGCTTGCCAGTTACTGTGAAAGTCAAGGAAACAAGATTTAGAGCACAGATGAAGATGTTGGGTGAAAAAGAAAAAGTATACATCCTCCTCTGGACTGTAAGTGAGAAAACAGGTGAAATATGAAGAACAGACAAAGGAAGGAGTCCATGTCAGTGGCGTCAGCCTCCTAGTGAGGAGAAAGTGAAGTCTACAATTGTTAAACACTTGAAAAGGGAGGAAATTTTGAAAGAATGGGATGGCTAATCATATAGAGAGGAATAAGAAAACTGATACACAGCATAAGATTCAGCAGAAGTTGGAGAACGTGAATCTGTGTGCTAGAAGACTAGAGAAAATGTCTATCCTGAGAATTTTAACTTGTGAGCTTAAAGCAGTGCTGCACAAAATTCTGCAGATGGTTGGCCTGGCATACCAGTTCAGAATAATTTGGCGCTTCTCACACTATTTTTGATAAAATTGCTTCTAGAAACAACAAAGAAGCATGAACTAACTTGTAAATGATAACATCAACATTTAACATTTGTTTGTTAATAAATAATAGCCTAAGCGATTTAAATAAATAGTATAGGCCCTAAGCTATTTATTAATGGCTAACCTACAACTGTTATCTCATTTAATCATATTATGTGAGTTCTAGTGTTATCTCTGATTTACAGATGAGGAAACTAAAGCTTAGAGAAGTTAAGAGACTTACGCAAAGACACACACACACATACACACACATACAAACACTCTTAAGTGACAGAACCAGATGAACACAACCGAGTCTGTCTGACATCCAGTCCATGCCCTTATCGCAATAGGGTGCTGATAATGCATTGATATCAATATGAAAGGAGTTTCTGCTGATAGTTCTAGTCTTCACCCTGTCATGTTCAGCATTTTTATATTGCTTTTGATGAGGACATGTATGCTGCTTATCAAATTTTTCAGTTTTGTAGAATCAGGAAAACTAGAGAATGCATTAGATAACCAAATAAGAATTCAGGATTATTATCTCTAACTGGAGTGGTTCACCAAAGAAGAAATATAATAGAGATAAAAATATAACCCTTTACTGAGGTCCAGGAACAACTGTCCAAGTACACTGTCTTAGCTGTTGGGTGTATAGGGAGGAAAAATGATTAGAAATTTTAGTCACCTCACTTTAAGGATTACAGTGAACTGTAACTTGTTCAGAAGAAAATAAAATAGGGAAGCTGTTCAAGACCACCTCATCTAAGGAAAAATTTAAGAAACTCATAAAGTCTTGGAGCAAGAAATCGTGATGGTGATGGGGCAGGAGACAGAGCAGTGTCTTCAAATATTTCTGAACGTTTTCACATAGAAGATAAATTAGATTTCTTCCATGTGACCTTTGTGATCAGAACTAAGAATAATAAGTAGAAATTTCAGGGAGCCAGAGTTTGGCTCACTATGAGAAAAGAGCTCCTTCCAAATTAAACCCATTCAAAATTGTAATGAGTTGCATTGGTAATTAATGCTTCGGCTATTGCTGGACATGTTTTAAACTGCGACTGAACTATCATTTATTATAACTCACTCTGTATGACCTCTAAAGCCCCTGCCAGCGCAAAATTTTTGCCTGTGAACATGTCAGATGAATAAAGCATTTCTATATTATTTTTCAAAAATGTAACTTAGCAGCTTTCTTCTGTGCTGTGTTTGCAACCTGATTTAGTAGTGTTAGCTATATGGTGGTATATATTACAAAACTTCTGTTTTGAACTAAGCTGTACAAATTCAAATTTTTTACTTGAAATGTGAGAAGATGTTTAGCACACCAAGTTAGGCTTCGAGTATTTTTTGAAAAGGATGTGTACTTTACTTCTGTATAATTATTGCCAAAGATTATACTGCATTTGTATCATATTTCTGCCAATATTTCTTCTAAAGCCATATCCCATGATTGATTTTCAGTTAGTTTACTTAACACCCATAGTGTTTTCTGTAAAGCAAATGTTTTCAAGAAATGCCTTGAAAAGCTCACTTATCTTTTAGCATATTTGATTCTAATATACACAGTGAAGTTGTTTCAGGAGGGACATAATCTATTGACTTTCTAAGACCATTATAATTAGTTCTTAAACTTAATTCTGTGATCTGTCTTGTTATGTTTTTGCCCTGTTGTTTTGTGTGTGTGTATATGTATGTGTATGTATATACACATATGTATATACACATACGTATGTGTATGTGTATACACATGTATATACACATACGTATGTGTATGTGTATATATACACACATACATACACATATATATACACATATATATTCAGTTTTGATTTCTCAATATTATCAATAGAATATTAACTGGATATATGTTTTAAAGCCTCTAGTTTACTTTTCTGAAGCTATCAAAAATTTTTTTTATTGTTTACTTCACTAAGTCCTTCTGACATTTATGGACAAAGTCGAAGCAAAAAATAGAAAACCTTTATAGTTTCAGTTTTAATCCTTTAAAGCTTACCTAATAATCAGTAGGCCTACTACTTATTGAAAAAGAAATACTCTTTTTTTTTTAGGTGTTATCCCTTTTCATGGATTTTCAATGTATGGTAAGTTGGGCTTTAAAAACATTATAATGTACACCATAAAAACATACAGTGTTATCTGTCAATTTAAAAAATAATGACTGACAGATATAATTATTTTACTACAGTAAGACTATAAAGGAAAGAATAAAGGGAAATGCATGCTGGTTTCCCATGGGGCTTAATTTTTTAAAATTATTGTTTTTATTACACATTAAGGAAATCACCCACAAGTTATTATGAACATTTTAAAATGTTGAGTTTAGTAGGCCAGGTGTGTTGGCTCATGCTTGTAATCCCAGCATTTTGGGAGGCTGAGATGAGAGGATCACTTGAGGCCAGGAGTTCAAGACCAGCCTGGTCAACATAGCAAGACCCTATCTAAAAAATGAAATAAAATGTTGAGTTTAGTATTTTTATATGTCCAATTTAAAAATATTAAAAATAAGAGGTCACCGTAGTTGGTTAGGTGGTGATTGCTTGACAGATTAGAATTAGAGTATACTGTGAAAATGGTCCTGTGGTTTACCATTTTTTAGTCCAATGGAAACTAGAGATACACATTAATATTTAGCTCTAGTAGGTGTAAAATCAGATTGCTTAAATTCCTAAAGTAATTCTCTTAAGAGTTTTTTAAAAATAATAGGTCAGAAAGAATGCTAAGGAAGGGACAACACTGAGTTTGAGCTCATGATTTCTCCAGGCTACTGATATGCACAGCAACAATGACATCAGAGCATTCAGTCACCTGAGGTGCATGTGGGAGATGCATGTGCAGGCTTGAGAGCTCTGAGTGCCTCCGAGGCCTCATGTGTCATTAAATGAGAAATGCAAGAAGCTTATGAAGGTTAGCAAAAGCGAGAACTCTCTACACCTTAATGCCACTTAATTTTTAAGTTTTCAAGTGTTACATATAAACTTATTAAAGATTGTTGTCCCCTTTATTTCTACCCCTACTTTTAGAATGAACAGAAATACATTAATGTTTCGCCTTTGTACCAAGAATCTTCAATAAACACTTTTCTTTATAAACATCAGTATTCAACATCAGATGGTCATGGTGAATGACTTAACACTATCATTCAATGAAAAAGAGTCAAAGTACCTAGGGACTTTATGCTATATTTGGTGTTAGTGACAGGCTTGAATTATAGGGTACTCAGCTTTATTCTCTTGGGCAACCACAATTTCATAACATAATACATAATGTTATAGTGACCTCACAGCATATTTCTCTTATAAATGTGAGGAATTTAAAATAGAAAACCAAAAAAGATTAACAATATGAACTTTTACATCTAATAATAAAAATGTTCACCTTTTTATCGTTCTACTTTAGTAGTTCCAACTGCAAAAATTTTTCAAGTAAATCATTTTTGGAAGTTGTACTTGAATGATTTGGAGGATACTTGATGTCATGAAAGTTTAAATCTTTTAGAAAGATCTTCTGGTGTTTAAAATATATCATTGACTCAGCCTCTGCCTATTCACATTTATGGTCATTTAAATAGGCTACAGTTGATACACCCAAGGGGAAAGCATTTGCTGACAATGATGCAAAATGTTTGATATAGAATTTATTTATACTATTTTAGAAAACTATTTTCAGCATCCACAAAAACTTTACCAGCAAGCACTTATTTAGAACCAGTATACAAAAATAATCACAAATCCTCCCTAAGGAACTCTAGTTAGTACTTTGCCATTTCAGTTTTAGTTACTAAAAGAGATAAGTATTATAATTTTAAAGAAAACTATATTTCTTTAAAATTATAATACTTATCTCTTTTAAACATTGATACAGATCTTTAATGATAGGCTGTCATTAAAAAGGAAACCAAAAGGAGTAATTTATTTAAAAATTTACTCAGAATTCTTCTGTAATTTTAAATACCTTCTGCTCTTCTATTTATGCAGATTAATGAAGTTTTATTGTAGGTGTATAGTATATTATGGTGTCATAAATTCCTACAGTATAGTCTTTAATTGGTTTAAAAGATAATTAGCTAAATTTATTTTTATGGAAGAACCAAATAGGGAAGGATGCTTAAAATTAAAAATTAAGTCATTGAGAATCTTTTTTACATATAATCTATAATGGACTAAAGCTTTTCCATTTCATAGCTATATAAAGGAATTCAACATAAACAACTGTGGCATCTTGAATAAAAACTAATTGTAAATTTCTTTTATATTGTGTATATTCATAGAAAAGTGCTTATTTTAAGATTCTATTTTCATTTCTTCACTGGAAATTTTTATTAATAATTACTGAATCCATAACATCTTCAGATTCAGGTTACAGGTTTTCACATATCAATATCTAAAAATTGGAGGAAAAAATTTGCATCTTTTTTTAAAATAAAGAAGTTCCAAACCTTCATCTTAGATTTATAATAATAGCATATATATTTGTACCACACTGTTGTTTCTTAGGTTGTTATTGCAATTAGAGGATGAGTTACTATTTGTAAATACATGAAATATCCTAATTTGGGCTATTTTTGTAAGTAGCAATTTATTTAATAATAAAATAAGTTTTAAAATTTGTCTTGAAATAGACATACCTTTTTAAAATTTTTATATATAATATGTATTGTATATACATTTTTCTATATATATACAAGTATTTATTTTTATATGAATTTAGATATTTACCCCCAAAAGTGATTTCTCTTTTGCCTTCAGAAAAAATAAAAATTCTCACTTGCAATGCTAATTTTTAATGACTTATTTATTAGTAATACTGTGCATTGTCCTTTATCCCAGAAAACTGAACTTTTGTGTTTGAAAGAATTTAAAATATTTTACTATTTTTCCTTTTACTTTGTCAAAAAGAAGAGAGCTCAACTGGCCCACTGATTTCCTTGCTTACTTAATGCTTACTGCCCTCAGAGCATTACCAACAGGTTATAGAGCCCCAGAAATTCTTACTTGTCCAATACATATTGTTTGAAATTACCTTGTAAGGCATTTTTTATTAAAATTAATATTTAGGTAATGCAGTTGTATCTATCTGCATTGCAAATTTGTTTCTATGCTGCCTAAAATACTTGAGGCTTGAAAAGATGGAAAGCATGACCACCTTTGTCAGTGTAGAATAATCACATGCTCGGGTAGGTCTCCAATCGAAGATCAGGACTTTCTGACATTCAGCTGTGGGAATGGCTGGTTGAGTTGACCCAGCTGTGCTTAATTGCTACAGACTGGGGGCAATCAATTCAACATTCATTAGAGAAATAAATCCTTTCTGCCTACAGATTGTTTTCAGTTGATGAATATATATATGGGGATGTAGTGATAAAGACCAGTAGTGTACAGCTATTACTCAAAATCTTTATTTTCAAATTGAATTAATTGAAGACCATGATTCTAAAAGTCTTAAATCATCTATTTTACTTACCTGACTTCCAAAATTAAAAATTTTGAAATGTGACCTGAATCCTTTGTGAAAGAAAGTGAAAATAAGCTGCCTGGTTGTTATTTTCTTATTACTTCAATTTAAAAAAGGAGAGATTTGATTTATGTAGTTTTTATAAGTTATGTAGAATTTTTCATATTTCTGTATAATTCCATAATGTCATTCTTAGCCATCTGTTAAATTGGGATTATAATAGTTAGTAATATACTTCTTTCTTTATAATATTTAATGGCTGTTTGAACTTTACATGTGCATATTACATTTCTCAAAATGAAAAAAGGTAGTATGATTTTAAACTTGTCTATGAGTGTATATGATTACTATAAAATAGTGATTTATAAAGTCATATTTTATAAATTTATCTTAAAATTTTAGTAGTTCTGCAGTATTATAAATTATTTTTTTCTTTCAGTTGCACCACTTTGTTTTCTATACCACGAACCTTCCAAATTGTATCAGATATTCCGTGAGATGTATGTGCGTTTTTTCTTCAGACTTCATTCCATCTCTTCTCATCCTTCTGTAAGTTCATAAGAAAAACTGGATCAAGTTAGGTTGGACTGTAATCCGTTCTTTCTTTCCGTTAAGAAAAAGTCATCTACTCAAATTCTAATGCAATAAATTTTAATTTGTGATGTCAAGCAATGTGTTTTTATTGCAAAAACGACAAGATGAAATTGATATTTAAATATTTTGGTAATAATTTAAATGGAAAAAGTCTCTTGTCAACTACATTTAAATGATTTTTTTTACATATTACAAGATTTAGAATGTCTATATTATTATTCTTAACAAAGATGCCTACTTTCTTTTCTGATCTCTTATCTACCAGCTGAAATAAATAATATATTATCTCTCGTGCTGTAGAAAAGTCTACAAAGCACTCAGTGTAGTTAGTGCTTGGCTCCTAGCAGGTGTTCTGTAAATAAATGGCTGTTGTTGTTATAATTATTATCATCATTCTTCTTTGTTAATGAAAATCAAACATTGAATTGTCACTTGTTTGCCAATTTCATATTTGGCTAATTATCAGTTATAAAAGTACATATTTTCTTTGTATTCAATAAAATGATCCTTTGGCCTACAATATAAGAATCAAGGAAAAGCATATATATAGGAGTTGAACATTTTAATCTGTTTTATTTTGGCTGTTCCTTTATCATATCTTTTTTATTCCTTTCCCATAAACCTGACTAAGAGCAGTATTTATTTTATTTCAGTTATGCTTTTTTTCCCCCTTTGGACCTGCTGTGGGTAACATGACTGCTACTCCAGGTGAAACATTCAATTGGAATATATGTCAGGGCTACTAAATTTCCCCAAAGAGGCAACTGTATTATTGCTATTAAATTAAATAGCTGTTCTTTATCCCCCCATTCTAAGGCTATGTATTCCTATTTCACCTTCCTCCATCTCCAGTTTTGCTCTCATACATTGCTAGTGAAAGTTGGCAAATCACAGAATTCCAGGATGTCACAGATAAACAGATGAAGCAACACCAGTTATCTTGGGTTTCTTATCTCTAAGAGAACTTGATTTTGTTCTTATCTTACCTTAATATTTAATCTGGGATAATCAGAAATATGACCAATAATTAAGATCAGTAATTCTTTTCTAATGCTCATTCTAAGTATCATATTTTTACTCTCATATTCTATGCCATTTTATGCTTCAGAGTTTAAAAAAACTGGCTGCATAGTACATACCCATGGTGTTCTCCCTGTGCAGAGCACTGAAGCCTGGCACTGGGCAACTCTGGGTATTTCTTCTCTATCTCTGTGCTGGTGGCCCTGGGTATCCTTTTTCAGTGAATTGATTGAGTCAGCCCTGCCCCGTCCTTTTTTTTTTTTTTTGATTCAGTGGAGTAAAAACTTACAGGCAGTCACCTCCTTTTTTGGCTTGCAGCCAGACTGAATTATTTGGAACCATGACAGTCTTTTTTTCTTTAGAAATGCAAAAAGAGGATTAAAAATTCCTTACAAAGATCAACTCTGAGGAATGCTAAGCTGCAAGAAAGACTTTATTCTGAGTTGTCAAATAATAAATGTACTTGAAAAACCATCTGCTTAAATTGATTAAGTTTTGTACTTCACAAATAATGCCCTTTTAAAAACAATAGATTTTAGTTTTAAAAAAATATGTGTATACTAAGTAATCAGACATTCTTGTTCAATAATTTCCTGATGCAAATTTCAAGCAACTAGCTGCTAGTCTTTTCCTGGGGGTAGATTTCAAAGAAAAAGTGAGAAAAGCAGGCGATGTTTTCCCTAGTGAGTGAGGATGGAGGGGAAGGGACATATGGAGGGAGAATGAAGGTGGCTATATAGCACTAGGGAAATAACTGGAAACTGGAGTGCATTCAGATAAAAACTAATTTTGCTGAGGTTAAGTAATAATACGTGGCTTGCAAAGTGGCAAGTTTTCTGTAAGGTGATGTTTTCCTTGGACTCTCCACATATTACATACTGGTTTATGTGGGGAGCATATTGTGTGAGAAGGGAGGTTCCTTGGCATATCTGTATGTGTGAGTATAAATAAAGAGAAATAAAGTTTATGTTTAAACACAATGTTAGAGATCCATTAATACATTTCCTGTTTTTGACTCTTAAACAGTATAAAGAATATTTATGTTGATAGTCTTTCTCATTTTCCATTTGAATAATTTGTTGGCATAGTTAATTTTTAAATATTAAAATACCTATTTCTCTTATGATTCATTATTGTATCCAGGGTATTGTGTCACTCTGTCTGCTGTTTGAAACTCTTCTTCAAACTTACCTTCCCCAACTCTTTTATCATCTACGAGAAATTGGGGCTCAACCGTGAGTACTTTTCTCTCCTAATTGAAGAATAGATAGTTTCACAAAAAGCTCTTTTTTCCTCATTGTAGAGCACTTGCAAAGATGTAATTTTTCAGAGAAATTAAGCTAACAATTTTCCTAATAAAACTATAATTATCAAGTAGTAAATTATAATGACATTGTGCCAAAAATTCTTGAAAGAATTATCAAAATCCTAATAAAGTCTTCTTTACTAGGATTTTTGTGTCTGGTACAAGAGTCACCAAAATAAACCAATTTCTATTCGTAATGAAAGGTGTCAGCCAAAACTGAAGCAAACATTTGTGGAAACAAGTAATACCTGAAAAATGTGATCATACCAAACTTCAGTCAGTATAGGCCACAGTTATCAGAGAATTACCTATGAAAACTATAGAAGTTAAAGTTGGCTGTCTTTTGTTAAAGGAAAGCAAATCAGGTACCTATCAATGGTTGTACACTGTGATTTCTCCTTCCTAAAATTTGAATTTTGTTCATTGGTCTTAGTATGAGTTATAAGTGAATATGTATAGTATCTCTGGACTTCAAGATTATTGGTTTTCTCTCTCTCTCTTTTAAAATAACAGTGTCTAAAGCAAGAGAAATTTCCAAATGATTTATCAATGTTTTCTTCCTGTCTTATCTGTGCAGCTATTTTCTCCTATTAAAGAGGGTATATTTGAAAAAAGTATTAACTCCTTGAGGCCACAAAAGAAGTTAGTGGGAAATAGAATAGTATAGTATTTGTCTTCTCCGCTCTTGAATCCATAGCAAATAGATAGCTGAGTGGTGGAAATTTAATCCAGATTCAAATTCCATTTCTGTTAAGCTTTGTAATCCTGGTGAAGTTTTTTAATTTATCAAAGCCTCAATTTCTTTATGTTAAGATAATTCAGTTTATTTATCTTAAAAATCAAGAGAATTCGTACCTTGCAGAGTTGTTTAAAGATTGAATGATTATAAAGATGGAGATAGCAATCAAGATGGAGATAGAGATAGATAGGTATATAATCTCCTTTTTATAAAGTACCATTGAATTTCAGCCATCTTAGAGATGGCCTTTATAAAATAATACCTCATATCATCCATTGATAATACTGAGCAGATACCCTTTCCTTTGTAGCCATTAAAAAATAAAATTCTATTCATGATTCAGAAATATTTTATATTGAGCATAAGACTTTTATTCTTAAACTTGTAGTAAATTGACTTCTTTTTGCTATTGTGAAATGAACATTGGAGTATAAGTAGGGTTTTCTTTACTAGGATGAAGACATTTAGTTCATTACTAGAAACTAAAATGATATTTTTTCCAACCTATTTATATACTTTACTCATTAAAAGAAATAAATTTATTTCAATGACATGATAAACATTAAAATTCCTATATAGGAAAATTGTAAAAATTCTAATTGTCAAGGTAGAAATCAATTTTTTAAAAACTGAAGCTTTTGGAAGCTTTTTAACTTTGAATTTAATTTCTTTAATAGATATAGGACTACTTGGGTTATCTATTTCTTTTTGAATAAGCTTCAGTAGTTTTACTAGGTTATCATATTTATAAACAAAGTTATTCATACTATTCTCTATGCTTAGCCTTTTTAATATTTCTAGGGTTAGTAGTGACATCATTTTTGTCATTCCTGATATTAGTAATTGTATATGCTTCCATGTTTTCTTGATTATTCTGGCTACAGGTTTATCAATTTTATTCATCTTTGAAACAATCAGTTTTTTGTTCCATTGATTCTTTTTCTCTGTTGTTTTTCTGCTTCGATTTATTTCTACTCATATTTATTATTTTCTTCTTTTTGCTTGCATTAGATTTATTTTGCTCTTGTCTTTCTGCTTGTTTGAGGTGGAAGTTAGATCACTGATTTGGGGACCTTTCTTTTTTTCTAATATAAGCATTAATGTTACAGATTTCCCTCAAATTACCTCTTTACCTCCACCCAACAAATTTTGATATGTTATATTTTCATTTTTATTTAATTAGAAATGTTTTGTAATTTCTCCTGTGGTTTCCTCTTTGAATATGGGTTATGTAAAAGTATGTTGTTTAATTTCTAAATATTTGGAAAGATATCTTTCTTTTGTTTATTTCTGTTTTAATTCTGTTGCAGTTAGACAACGTGCTTCATATGATTTCAGTTGTTTTAAATGTGTTGAAGTTTGTTTTTGGATCCAGAACATGATCTGTCTTGGTCCATGTGCACCTGAATAAACTTTGTATTCTGCAAGTATTGGGCAGAATGTCATATAAATGTCAAGGAAATCAAGTTTGTTAATAATGATGTTCAAACCTTGTATACACTTACTAATTTTCTGTTTACTTTTTCTATTGATTATTGAAAGAGGAATGTGAAAGGCTTTAATTATAATTGTGGATTTTGTCTATGTCTTCCTTTAGTGCTGTATTTGTTTTTTTCTTCATGTATTTTAATGCTTTGTTTTTAGGAGAATTGATCACTTTATTATTATATAATGTCCTGTTTTATTCCTAGTAATAAATCTACTATGTCTGATATTAATATAGCCATTCCAGCTTTTTTTAATTATAATTGCATGATACATTCTTTTCTGTTCTTTTACTTAACATATTATCAATATCTTTTTTTAAGTGGGTTTCTTGTTGAAAGTATAGTTGAGTCTTCCTATATGGCAGTCTGTTTCTTAATTGGTGTGTTTATACCATTTATATTTAATGTAATTGATATTATTGAATTGAAATCAACTATCTTGCTAAATTTTTTTAGTTGTTCCATGTTCTCTTTATTCCTCTTTTCTCATTCTCTGCCTACTTTTGAATTGAACATTTTTTTATTCCATTTTATCTCCACTATTAGATTTTTATACTTTTTAAAGTATGTTTTTGATGGGTGCCATGAGGTTTACAATATGCTTCTTCTTTTTCTTTTTTTTTCTTGAGATGGAGTCTTGCTCTGTCACCCAGGCTGGAGTGCAGTGACGCGATCTCGGCTCACTGCAACCTCAGCTCCCTGGTTCAAGCAATTACCCTGCCTCAGCCTCCCAAGTAGCTGGGATTATAGGTGCATGCCACCATGCGTGGCTAATTTTTTTTTTTTGTACTTCTAGTAGAGATGGGGTTTCACCATGTTGGCCAGACTGGTCTTGGACTCCTGACCTCAGGCAATCTGCCTGCCTTGGCCTCCCAAAGTGCTGGGATTATAGGCGTGAGCCACTGCACCCAGCCAATATACTTCTTTAATTAATCACATTCTACCTTCAAATAAACTTCAGGCCTAGATGGCTTCACTGACAAAATCTACCAAGCACTTCAGGAAGAAATGATATCAATCCTTATTTTTCTCTGGCCACTATCAAGATTTTTGTTTTCAGTTGTCACCACTTTGATTATTATATATCTAGGCATAGATTTCTTTGGATTTATCCTGTTGGGAGTTTGCTAAGCTTGAATTTATAAGTTTATGTCTTTTGACAAATTTGGAAGTTTTGACCCATTATTCCTTTAAATATTTTTTTCTGCACCATACTCATTCTTCTTTTCTTCTGGGATTCCAGTGACACAAATGTTGAAACTTTTGATATAAAAGAAAAAAAGAAGATGAAGAAAAATAAAGTTTATTATTTTCTCACAAGTCCTTGCAGGTCTATTTTTTTTTTTTCCATAGAGACAGGTTCTTGCTTTGTTGCTCAGGCTGGTCTCAAACTCCTGGCTTCAAGTATCCCTCCTGCCTCAGTCTCCCAAAGCACTGGGATTACAGCCATCACCACACACAGCCCTTCACTTTTTCTACTTTTTCTGTATGGTGTAGATTGAACATTTTCTACTGATCTATAGTCAAATTCTCTGTCTCTTTCCTCCATCATTCTCGTTTTACTATCGGATCCCATCTAGTGAGATGTTTTTGTGTGGTTTTTCGGTTATTGTATTTTTCAGTTCTACAATTTTCATCTGGTTCTTCTTCATACAAAACATATTGAACTGTACACTAATAAGGGTAATTTCTACTATACTGTAGTTTCCCCTTATCTGTGGGAGATATATTTCAAGACCCCCAGTGGATGCCTGAAACTGTGGATAGTACTGAGCCCTGTATATATACCATGATGTTTTTCCCTATATAAACTTAACTATGATAAAGTTCAGTTTATAATTAGGCACAGCAAGAGATTTACAATAACTAATAATAAAATAGAACAATTATAACAATATACAAGCATCACTACTCTTACTCTTTGGGGCCATTATTAAGTAAAAAATAATAATAATAAGGGTTACTTGAACACAGGGGCTGTGATACCAGGACAGTCAACCTGATAACCAATGCGGCTTCTAAGTGACTAACTTGTGGGTAGCATGTGCAGCATGGATACACTGGACAAAGTGATGATTCATGTCTGGAGTGGGACCGTGCGAGCTTCCACCAGAGAACAGCACACAATTTAAAATTTATGGATTATTTTTGGAATTTTTCATTTAATATTTTTGGACTGTTGGTGACCACAGTTGGCTATGGATAACTGAAACCACAGAAAGTGAAACCATGGGGGGACGACTATACATAAATTATAGCACAATAAACTTTATTTCTAAAAAGCTATGCTATGTTATTTCTATAATGGTGGGTGGGGATGTGTGGCACTATTCCTCAAATATGACAGTATGAGAATTTGAGTAAAATGAAGCTAGCTGAAGTTAATAATTTTGACTTTAAATTCAAATGTATTTTGTAAGTTATTAAAATTCCAGTGGCCCAAAGTTTCTTTTGTATATATAAAGAGATATTCTAAGACCACCCAAAAAGCTTAATTAGTCAATACTAGTGCCTACATGTACTTTGTTATATTAGAACAATAGTTAGACAGTATTGAGGAATTTCTGAAACTTGAGAATCTTTTTCAGTCTTAAGATAATTAATACAGTGACACCAACCAAGGCAACCTCTGGGTCCTTTTCTGTCTTTTAAGAGAATAGCACAGATGTTTGTTGACACAATAGGATAATTCCAGCAAACAGTTTGGCTAGCACCTGTCAGGGACAGTCAAATGATATTAGATGCTAATAGATAATACAGAAATGTGAGGAACTAGTTGATCTCTTAAAGCACCAGGGCCAAAGAGTTCATTTCCTGATTTCAGAGATAAATTGTTATTGTAACATAACCTACTTGTAAGTAGTGAGATCTCATACATCTTAGAATTTTTTTAGTGAAATAGAATTTAATTGAATTTTCTGGCTGATCCTTCAGAGTTCTATAACCTCCTAACTAAAATGAAGAGTTTGAAATCAGAAATCTGTTTCTAATGTCTCATAGCTTTAAAACTGTTTTTGTCCTTATACTTGTTATTTTATTTTATTCATCCTATATAGCCATTTGACTGAAATGTAGAAAATAATTTATTAAATTGAGAAAATATGAAGGCATTGAACAATCTTTCAAGTATTTTGAATAAAAATTCAAATTATTTTGGATTGCCTGGAATTGTTAAGGCTATCAGAAGGTCAGCTCATTGATAGCTAAGTATTATACACTCTAAAAAACAGAATGTAGAAGTGGGTTTTATAAAGGCTGACCTCTAGAATAAAGGAGGACCCAGCATGTGTAATTTTTCCTCTTAATACTTTGAGACCACTAATTTGAGGACTTGTGGTTTCTCATCACTGAACTTTTGCAGCTTTCAAGAAAGTACTTAAGTTTTAAATGCCCAGGTTATTTCTAAGACTCTTGAAAGAGTTACCTTAACAATAGAATTGGTTGGGTTCTTCTGATATTGCATTTTCATAAGAAAAAATTTCAGTGGTAAATTAATTTTTATTTTTCCTTGCTTATAGACTTCGTATATCATTTAAGTGGATGGTTCGAGCTTTCTCTGGATACTTAGCTACAGATCAGCTCTTGCTTTTATGGGATAGAATCCTAGGATACAACTCTCTGGAAATTCTTGCTGGTAAGAATAAATGCTTGTTTGTAAAACACATGCTGTTTCTATAATAAGGTCCCTTTTCTTCCTAACATTCACCATCTGTAACTGGAATTTATTTGTCATTTCTAATGCATGAACAATTAATAGATATATCTGGCTTTGAAGATAAGTACCAACAAAAACTGCAGTCTTGATATTTTTGTGTTATTGCACAATACCAGCCTACTTCTCTTTCTTCCCAGCTCCCAGGAAAGTTCATTTTCCCTTCCCTTTCCGTCTCCCCTTTTAGTCCAGCTAGTTCTCACTATCTCCCAGCACCTATGAGATCTGTGCAGCAGCATGTAGATATATTTCCCTTCTACTCTGAACTCCCCTGCTACCTTAGCAGTCTGTTCTATGCCCCATCTCAACACCTAAGATCCAAACTGAGGCTAAGCCTCCCTGCATGGCTGAAACCTCAGCTCTTCTGTGTCTGTTTATAAATGAAGTTAAAACCTTTTCCTTTTTGCTAACGGTCTCTGACTTCTTCCCTGGTGGCTGAGTTTCCCCTTTTATTCTCTCAGGCCAAAAACTATTTCATCTTTTTTTCAAGAAGTCACAAATTTATCTTTTATTTAATAATTAAGCAGTTCTTACAACAGATGTATGCCCAAGGCAATTATATGATTACAAAGAGGGCATATATTTCTAATTAATTCTATTATTTTGCTTCCCTTGTACACAATAGACTCAATTATTTTATTATTGAGATTATCAGGATATTCAAATAATAATTACAATGTTTTCACAATAGATAGGAATCAGAAAAGTTGGCAGAATGTTTCTATACCTTAAATTGATAGCATTATAAAATCACCTCTCTGGGCTGCTGTGGAAATAAAGCTTAGTTGAAGAAGAATATGATAGGAAGATTCTCTAGTTACCATATTAACATATTCGGGTTTTTTTGTTTGTTTGTTTGTTTTTGAGACACTCTCACTCTGTCGCCCAAGCTGGGGTACAGTGGCATAATCTTGGCTCACTGCAACCTCTACCTCCTGGGTTAAAGTGAGTCTCCCTCCTCAACCTCCTGAATAGCTGAGATTACAGGTGCCTGCCACCACACTCAGGTAATTTTTGTATTTTTAGTAGAGACGGGGTTTTACCATGTTGGCCAGGTTGGTCTGAAACTCCTGACCTCAAGTGATCCACCCACCTCGGCCTCCCAGAGTGCTGGGATTACAGGTGTAAGCCTCCACGCCCAGCCTTCACATATTCTTGAATGCTGAGAAGTCTAGAGTTACAGATACTGGGTAGCATATGTCCCTGGGTGGTAGTTACCCTGGTATAATGAGAGATATCACTGATTAATATTTTTAGCAACTTCTAGTTTTCTTCTCTCTCAATTTTTTAAAAAACCTGTACAAATATGAGTTAGGAAATAATGGTCTGCCCTCATTTCTTTTGGCTGAATGGCAGTAACATATATAATCTAGCAAGAGAAGGAATCCTCAAGATTGTTGAGTATAACTTTTTCTAAACATTGTTTACGAGCTGTTCTTATCCTCTGTTGGGACACTTCAGTATTGGGCAATCCCTGCCTTACCTGGTGGCCCATTTCATTTCTGGATAATATGGCTCATTAAAATGTACTCCTGTTAAACCAAGGTAATTATCATGTTTTCTCTACTCTCACATTTTTGCCTGTCCCCAAAGTCTTCTATTTTCCAGGCTAAGTAGCCTTGTTTTCTCCTGTCATTTCTCAAGTGAAAGAATTGTAGACTTTTAACCAAATGTCTGTCCTCTGAGTGTACCAGAAAATTTGAAGAGTACTGTGTATAGCACTCAGTATCATTTTAAAGAGACATTAAAGCATGTTTAAAAGGAGGGCTCAGTATAAGAAAATACTTTTTAATAATTAGGACTTTCAAAAAGTAGAATAGGTTCTTTAACTGTGATGTGAAGGGTCAAGAGGTTTCCTACCTTGAAAGAAATGTTGAATTAGAAAACCTTCCAGCCCTCTTTCAATTTAAATTCTCTCATTCTGTGCCTTATCACCCCCTAGCAAACTGAAGGAACAGAGAAATAAATGTATGTTGAATTTGGGTATTTGCTCTAAGCCAGGCACTCTTCTGTGAGCTCAATAATTAATGAAAAGGTTACTGAAGAATAGGTAGAAATGTAGTCTGCATTATTGCTTCCACCCATTTTCCCTGAGTGCTTTAAAAAAATCTACAGGGAAGAATTCTGGAACATCTAGAAATGGAACTAGACTGAAGGAAGCTCCCCTACCATGGAATTCAGATAAAGAACCACAGGGTAAATAATTTCATGTAAATGTATATAAATTAGTTTTGATTATTTCATATACCTTTGGTATGAGTATTTTGGAACCACCTTTTTCTGATCAAGTGGATTACTATGCAGTCTTGAGAAATATTTTCATAAATGTCACTGGCTTTAATTGTGAATTAATTAGAGCCTTTTGAAGAACAGTTTAAAGCAAAGTTATCTTAATGTTCTTGATAGAATTGCTTAGAATTAAAGTAGTAAGACCAAAAGAAAATATTAGAGCCTCTATATTTCATATGAAGCATAATTTCAGTTGAAAATATCCCAAAGTGTAGACCTTTCCTCCCTTGACAAACAAGCCTGTCCTGTGGAAGGGCTGGGCAAACCAAACATGAAGCAGATGGAAAGGAACTTCTGTGATGTGACACCAAGATAAATAAAGGTTATGAGCACATAAGCATTTTGGATGCTGAGGTCAATTAGTGAACTGCTGTTTTTCCCCTTCTTATCTACCTTTGGAGAAACAGTTTTCCACTATGTAAAACTCTTTCCTGCTGGAGCAGAAAATTTGGCCAGCCTGTCAAGCTTTCAGCAACTATGTTCAATTATATACAAAAAAGGAAGTAGTAATCATATTCTTTAACTGCTAAAATGCCTGCACTATACAAAATATTATTCCAGATATTAGGAAGCTATAAAAAATTGCTGGTCTACAGAAATAGTTTTCTTTGATATTCTTGTAAACATGAAACTCAGTGACTTTAAAGTATTCATGTTTTCTCCATTTCAGTTAAGGAGTAAATCCTTTGTTGCAGATCTCTTGTATCTCCTGTTACATATTCACTAACTGCAGCTGACCTGACTTTTTAACATGTTACCATTCCCATCTTTTTCTCCAGAATTTTTCTCTCTAAGGAGTTCTAATGCTTTTTTGCCCAACTGTCCAAAATCTCTTGTCCCTTAGAAAAGTGCCTGTGCTTCCCAGTCACTGGTTGCACTTGGCCTTTATCTGGGGAAATTAAGAGGCCTTGCTGCTGACTTCTGTTCCTCAGGCACAATGACCAGGACCACTGTAGCCACATCCCTCATGCCATCTCTGGAAAGTCATTCTGATAGACAGCAGAGCCAATGATTCTTAGGAAAGCACACAAATTATCATGTCAGAGATGAGTGGTTGCTGCTTACTTTCAGCCTCAATAGTGTCTTCACATAGTGGTTAGATGCACAACTCCAGAGCCAAGGTTGAGTATTGGCTTTACTATTTTCTACGTGTCACCCCACTCACTGTGCTTCACTCTCTATATTAGTAAAATGGACTATTAATAGTATTTAACTCACAGAATTGGTATGAGAATTACTTATTCTCTTTGTAAAAATGTATTTTAAAAAATATATGTGTTTGCATTAGGTATGCAGTATACCTAGGAACCAGTCTTCCAAATAATTTTGAATATTTCTTTTTCGTTTTTTGGGGGGGTTTTTTTGTTTGTTTTTTTTGAGACAAGGTCTCACTCTGTTACCCAGGCTAGAGCACAGTGGCACAAGCATAGCTCACTACAGCCTAGAACTCCTGGGTCAAGCATTCCTCTGCCTCAGTCTCCCAAGTAGCTGGGACTACAGGCATGCACCACCATGCCTGGCTTATTTTTAAAATTTTTTTTAGACACCAGGGTCTTGCTTTGTTTTCCAGTCTGGTCTTCAACTCCTAGGCTCACACAATCCTCCTGTCTCAACCTCCCAAAGCACTGGGATTGCAGACATGAGTCACTGTGCCCAGTATTTTGAATATTTCTTACCATTAATTTCCTAAACTTCAATGACTTGTTGGGTAGAGAATCCACTACTATTACTGGTGATGGAGAGAAAAGGAGATAAGTCAAGAGTTAGCTCCAAGCAGTACCATCTCCTTGTCAGGGTCACCTGCCTTTTAAATGGGTCCTTCTGTTGTTTATGACTCACTCCCTCACATGGAGTTTTACGGTAGGTTATATAAGTTTTGCATGTTAGCATTGCTCTTTTTCCAAGTGCATATGTTTAATGGAAACAATAATCCAAATATTGTTTTTAATTTTTTTTTAAGAGACAGGTTTTTGCCATGTTGCCCAGGCTATCAAACTCCTGAGCTCAAGACACTTCTCCTGCCTCAGCTTCCCAGTTAGCTGGTACTACAGGTGTGCACCACCATGCCTGGCCTCCAATGTTGTTTTCTACTTAATGTATATTATTGATCTTTAAGTTGTCTTGTAATGTTTGGATTTTTTTGAAGTTTCACATCTTTTTTCCTGTAGCCAACATTAAATTAAATGTCAGTATCAATCCCACAGCAGCCCTCCATACAGATATATCCATTTGTGAAACTCTAAGAAAGTCAGTGCTGTGTATAAAAATATAACAAAAAATTATAAAAATATTTTTTAAGAAAAGGCTTTAAAGCCACGTTTCTATCAGGATACCTCCTTGGTACATATGAAACATCTATTTAAAAATTCAGCCTCCATATAACATTTCAGAAGCCTCTCTACAACATTAGGAAGAAATACCTGCACCAAAATAAACCTTAATCAGTAAGACAGTCATTAGGCCAGGCATAGTGGCTCACCCCTGTAATCCTAGCACTTTGGAAGGGTGAGGCAGGACGATCACTTGAGCCCAGGAATTCAAGACCAGCCTAGGCAACATAGTAAGACCCCATCTCTATAAAAAAAAAAAAAAAAAAAAAAAAAAAAGACTCATTAGATCTTCATGCCATTTTAAAATGGTTTCAGTTGTAGGTTTGAAAGAAATAACTTATAAAATGGCCTTTTTAAAGAACACTGAATTTTTCTTTTTCTCAAAACCATGGTGTTCAGTTTGGCCATCAGTCACTGTTCTCTAGAGCAGACAATTTCTGTTCATCATAAGACCTTAACTCAGAATGCAGGGATGTGGTCGGTTGTGTAAAGCACTAGTTCTGAATTTCCGTGCAGTGGGTTTTGGGCTTAGCATAGCAGTAACTGTGCCGGGCTGATGAGTAGGCGAACAGTTGAAATAGTGTGCATTCTTTTCCAGTGCTGGCAGCTGCCGTGTTTGCTTTCCGAGCAGTGAACCTGATGGAGGTGACATCACTGGCTGCAGCTGAAGTAAGGATAAGTTTCACTCAGATGGGATGGAAATAGTTTCTGAGGGATTGCCAGGCTGTCATTTTAGTGTCTGATGCATAGGACACGCATTACTTGTAGCCAGATTTTTTAACTCGGGTAAAACCTGTTAAGTTATGAGCTAATAATACTTAAGGATTCAGATTTCTTTAATTACTTGAGAAAAATCTTCTTATGAAAGAGTAATAAACAAGATTATTATAGGAAACCATTATAACCATATGGGAAACCAGATACCTAGTAATTTTAGTAGAAACAATTGGGGTTTATGTTGCATTTTTTTATTGTTCATGTCGATGCATTATTTTCACAGAAGGAAAATTACTTGAGAGAGTTAAAGAGCATGTATTTGGGTGATATAGTGAAGATACATGGGCTTTTTTGGTTATTTAAAATTGTGAGTTAATTATTTAAAATTGATTTCTTTTCGGTGATATAATTTATACCTGAAATATGGTTCAATTAAATAGTGCTTACTGTATTATTCTATTTGTTATCTTTCACAGAAATATAAATTTTTCCTTAAAATAGCTGCCTGCATTTTTGTTTAAAGGGAAGAGGATGTTTATGCATCTTACAACTGAATAAACATTAGTTCCATCTCAAAATGACTTCCTGCAGTCAGTCAGTCCTTACACTAGAATAACAGGACTAGGAATCATAATGTATGCTTATTTATAGAAGCAAGTTGAAATGTTAAACCTGTTATAAACTCTTGCTACCTTGTATATTTGAAGAAGACTGAGGCTAACATCCAGGTTATTTTCTACAGCACGTTTTAGCATTTGCACATGTACTACCATTAAGATATTCTGAAAAGAGAATATCTTAATGGTAGTTAAGAAAGTTGTAGCTTTAGTACTAAGATTTAGGACAAATCCAAAGAAGAGCTTAGTGTCAAAATTACATAGTAATTATGTTTACTTTATTTCATAGACTTCGCTTTGCTATTAATAATTCTTTTTATTTTTTGTTTCAGGCAGTTCTTGCTGACCTTTCTACTTTAAAAGTAATGCCTCTTCTTCAAATTTTTCTGTTTGCTACTGTCACCTGATCTTCTTCACAGTCACTGATAACACATCTAGTTTTTCATTAGAAACAAATCATGAACTATGCAAACTCTGCATAAAACCAAAATGAAACTTTGCATATAAGCCAATAAAGATCATGTTCCCTCTTCAGTTAAACCTAAGTAGTTTCTCACTTTTTGAAACAATAACTCTGCACCAAATATTGCATCGCATGCTGCTGATTTTCAAGAGAGAAGCAATAAACACAACTTCTGCTAAATTGAGCATTATATATATAATATTATAATATATATATAATCCTGACTTGTAAATGGCATGTAATAATATATGCAATAAGAACTAAAGATACTGTAATAAACTTCAAGAGGTAATGTAGCTTCTTGGATAATTCTTTTATGTCAGTTTATAAATTTATCTCTAGATAATGTATTGTTTTATCTCATAAATTGCTCCTCACTCAGAGCCAGGGGTGGAGTAGGGTGTGAGAACACTTGAAAAAGATAATGTTTTTAAGTAGGAATTCAAAAATTGCTTAAATGATGTTTTAAGCAACTTTTTACACCCCAGGGATTTTCTACATTTCTCTCCATTTTATTTCTCTCTTTAAACATCTCTACTGGGGAAGGTCGAATACAATTGTCTCCATCTGGCAATATTTTATGCTTGACTCTCTGAAAGTCAGAAAATTATAGTTGATCCCTTTTCACTTCTCAACTTTCATTCTCTTGCTTAGAAGACTTGACATTGCCAAGGCCTGTTGCCAGCTTCTGTTACTTTGTAACTATACATGGAAGACACCCAAGAGAATGAGGAGTCAAAACCACATTCACTTTTGCTGAAGCTTGATTTCACAAGATATACTTCTGGGGCAGAGCCCCTGAGAGAGATTAAAAGTAGGTAGTAGGCATTCATTCTAAACTGCAGACATTATGCAAGGCATCAGCCTTATTTTGGGCTTTATTATAAGTGAAGGGTCTTATTTTGTATTACTTCCTAAAGACCTACCATTTCTGTAATATGGAGGAAAAAGTATGTGGGGGAAAAAGTCTGAAAACTATTGTCCTTTGATTTTAGTTTCAAATTTAAGATGCTGATCACTTCACTAAAACTGTAAATCAGTAGATTGATACTCTTATTGATTGCCTAGAATTTTATTTTTACCCAAATGTATTTTATGAGTCTTTTATTTTGGCGGTATATATTAGGAAAAATGCTTGTTGATTTCCTAAGAGCTGAATAATAATTTATTCCATGATTGATTCTTAATAAATCCCATTTTATTGCTTTTGAAGGTGATGCAGTTATAATCCTATGCTTTGCCATTCTTTGTTTCCGATTGTACATTGACAGGACAAGCACACACCCATGACTATTATCTACTCAGAAAATGGCTAAATATTAGGAAGAGAGTGAGTTTTAAATGATCTGGTTCACGTGCATACAGACATGCCCATCTTTGACTTTTTTCTTTAGGAGAATATGCATTAGCTTTTTTTAAAGAGGCAATGTAATAGTCTAGTACACTAGACTGGAGAATTCTGGTCCTCAGATGGGGGAATTTTGGTTCTCCTGTAAATCCCTAGATAATTTAAGCTCTCTTATCTGTCATTGGGGTTGAGGGACTGGTAACAAATGGTAGAAAATTATTGTATCTGCTCCGTTTACCTTACAGGTAGGTAAGGACCTGTAGGACCAAATAAGAAAATACTATATTTGAAAGTAATTTTTAAAACTGCAAAGCACCAAGCAAATGAAGGATATTGTTGGTACTTAGTTTGTATATGACGTTTTAAGGACAAGTAGTAGAAGATGATAGATGAAGACTGCACAATTTCATTAGCATTTCTATCATTTAACCTGATAATTTAAGACTCTGTCTTTTTGTAAAAATGAATGGACCATGCCATAGCAGATCCTTGCATTTGAAACAGGTGGCTCTAGGCAGTAGATCTGAATCTGAATCCCAAAGCCAGACCTGGTTGACAACCACCCACTTTGCTGCTTCCCCAGACCCCTCTCTGCCAAGCTTGTCTGCTTGTTAAAACACTGCACTGAGGGTCATCGGGCTGCCTTACCCACGCTATTTTTTGTTTTGTTTTGTTTTGTTTTGTTTGACGCAGTCTGGCTCTGTCACCCAGGCTGGAGTGCAGTGATGCGATCTCCGCTCACTGCAACCTGCACCTCCTGGGTTCAAGTGACTCTCCTGCCTCAGCCTCCCAAGTAGCTGGGACTACAGGCATGCACCATAACACCTGGCTGATTTTTTGTATTTTTAGTAGAGACAGGTTTTCACCATGTCAGCCAGCCAGGTCTTGAACTCCTGACCTCAAGTGATCCACCCGCCTCAGCCTCCCAAAGTGCTGGGATTACAGGCGTGAGTGACCACGCCAGACCTGTCCACTCCATCTTTAACCACGCCTCCTTAGGCTCCCTCATTTGACTTTCTTTCTCTTGCATCCTCCTGTGCCATCTCTTCCCAACCCCTGACACCCCCTTCACAACTGCTCTGCCAGTGATTACAAAGATTGGAGTGAATAGTGATACATTGGCATTGGTGTAGCCTAATAGGCAGTTCTTCAGGCTGTCAGTTCACCCACTAATGTGATATGTTATGACTTTATAGTATGGAAGAGTTTATTGAAAAATGGTTTTGTTGAGAATGCTTTGGTAATGCAGTGTTCTGGCTAATTGAAATTTCCAGCTTGTCTTAACTTCGCAACACCCCACACTCAGTATGTGCTCTCTCCTATTTTGCAGGGAAAATAGAGACCATTAAGCTTGAGTTGTCTCAGCCTTCTACTTCAGAATTTGGCTTTATCTCTCCCCCCAGATTTATCTCCTTCCTTCTTGCATTAAGAAGTGTCTAGTCTAGTTTAGTCCTATAGTTCTCTGAATGCAGATTTGATTGTGCCACTTCTATGCTTGAAAAACTCAACAGCTTCTCATTGCTTAAAGGATAAAGGCTAGGCTCTGTAGCATAACAGGAAAAAGTCTTCACTGCTTGACCTTTTCATTCTTATATTCCCACAGTGATCCATTATCCTGTACTTCAGCCTCACTAGGTTCCATGCTGATTCTCAACCAGATATGGCTCTTCATTTTGTTTCTGCCAAAATCTTCTCCATTTCTCAAGGCCTCCCTCAAAAATTTTTCTCTGTTGTGAAGATACCATGGAACCTGTAAATTAAATTAATTATGCCCTTCTCCTTGTTCTCATAAAACTGTTCATCCACTCATGTGATGCTTATAGTATTAACTGATAGCTTTTTGGATATGTGTTCTGATTTTGTCACTTTATTCTGAAGGCAGTTTTCATTGACTTGTCTGTCCTAAATGTGGAAGATGCAAGCAGAAATTTGTCCATATATGTCTGTATCCCTTGACCTACTCAGAAATTGTTGGGATCTGTTTTCTATAAAACATAATTTCTCCTTTGTATCTAGTCTTCCTTCTTCCACAAATGTTCTGATTTTTCTTTAGCGATCTACCCCTTCCCCCATGTGCATCAGGTGAGGCTGACTTGCATCCCCAGGACCACTGGGTCCTAGCCAAGTAGTCACCATGTATTGTCCTCTGGCCAAGGGGATTGCTTCAGGACGAACGCAAAATCTGAGACCAGTGGGAGTTAGTGAAACTTAATTAGGAAGCTTTGGTTTAATCTTTCAGGGAAGCTAGATATGAAAAAGAATGTAGGGTGTGTAGCTGCTGCAGTCTAGGAATGGAGAGAAGGAAAAGCTGCTCTTTTGGCCTTGTTGATCCCCAGATCGTGCTGCACCAGTCTACCTCTGAACTGTTTTTTTTTACAAGACCCAAAGGATTTTCTTTGCAACAAAAAGGATGCTAATTGATGGCAGTTATTTTCCTTTTAGGTGATGCACAATAATAGGGGTATCATTATTTTGTATAGAACTCCTGTCTACACACTGCTCAAACTAGAGTAGTATATATTTTAACTTCTTCTAATCAAGACACAACCATGACCTTACAAGGAAAAATTGTATATTTCAGACCTACCGAACTACTCGAAGTACCTAATACAAGGTACATATTTTGCCTTTGGCCCTTTGCCCTTACGGCTTCCTTTTCTTAGAATGCCTTCTCTTCCCTCTTTACCTAACTCAAGTTACTTGTACATCAAAACCCATCTCAGGTGTTGCATCATCAGGGAAGACTGCTTCTCTTATGAATCCTCAATCCCTACATATACATGAGATGTATTATAATCAAGTTAGTTTGTCCTCACTCCCACTGTACTGTGACTCCCTGAGGACAAAATTGGATTCTTTTTCAGCCATATATCTCTAGAATCTAGCATTGTGTTTGCCCCATAATAGGATTTAGTAAATGTTTATTGAATGAACAAATGAAGTCATCTATTCTAACTCACTAATTTTACTGATAAAGGAATTTGCCTATCCAGTGTCACAGCTCTTTTACCCACCAAGTTGACTTGTGGAGTTGCCTTTGGAAGTCCAAAAGGAAAGAATATTTTCAGATGGAAAAATGAAATGGTTCAGTCACTCTTTTTTTTCATTTAAGTTAACTTTATTAAGGTATAATTTAATGTACAATAAAATTATATGTATATTTTATGTAAAATAAAATGCATTTTAAGTGTACAGTTCTATAAGCCTTAACAAATGTATATACCCATGTCACCACCACCACATCAAGGTATAGAACATTTCCATCACCCAAAATAGTTCCTTTTGTGCCCCTCCCCATCCAATCCCCCATATACACATTCACTCCAACCACTCATCTGCTTCTGTCCCTAAAAGATTAGATTCATCTTTTCTAGAGTTTCATGTAAATGGAATCATCCATATGTACTTTTTTGTGTCTGCCTTCTTTTGCTCAGCATGTTTTGAGATTCATCCATATTATGTGATCAGTAGTTCATTCCTTTTTATTACTGCCTAGGATTTCATTGTATGAGTATTTCACAATTTGTTTATTTACCATTGTTAATGTACATTCATGTTGTTTTCAGTTTGGGTGTATTATGGATACAGCTACTATAAACATTTGTGCACAAGCCTTCATGTGGACATGTATCTTCATTTATCTGGGGTAAATACCTTAGGAGTAGGATTTCTGGGTTATGTGTAAGCACGTGTTTAACTTAGAAGGAGGCCTCCACACTCTTCTGAAGTGGTTCTACTGTTTTACATTGCCACCAACAGTATATGAGTTCGTATTTCCCAATCCTTACCACCAACACTTGGTGTTGTCATATTAGTCATTCTAATAAGTGGTTTTAATTTGTATTTTCCTAATGATATTGAGCATATTTTCATACTTATTTGCCATTTATACATATTCTTTTATAAAGTATCTGTTCAAATCTTTTGTCCATTTTAAATCAATGATCTTACTAAGTTATAGGCTGGGTGTGGTGGCTCACACCTATAATCCCAGCACTTTGGAAGGCTAAGGCAGGCAGATGGCTTGAGACCAGGAGTTCAAGACCAGCTTGGGCAACATGATAAAACCACGTCCCTACAAAAAAATTAACCAGTCATGGTGGCGCACACCTGTAATTTCAGCTACTGGGGGTGGGGGTGGGATGCTGAAGTGGAAGGATAGCTTGAGGCTAGAAGTTAAGGCTGCAGTGAGCTGTGATCCCGCCACTGCATTCCAGCCTGGATGTCAGAGTGAGACCTTGTCTCAAAGCAAAGTTGTAAGGAGTCTTTATTCTGGATGCAGCATATGATTTGCAAAATTTTCTCCCAGCCTATAGGAGAGTTAATTTTCTTAACTATGAGATAGTTAATATTCTTAACTGTCTTTTAAAGAGAAAAAGTTTTAATTTTGTTCAGGTTCAATTTATCTGTTTTTTTCTTTTATGGTTTATATTTTTTGCTTCCTCTCCAAGAACTCTTTGCTTAAGTCAAAGTCACAAAGATTTGTTTTCCCTCTGTTTTCTTCTAGAAACTTTAAAGATTAACTCATGCATTTAGGTTTATGATCCCTTTTTTTCCAAGTTAATTTTTGTGTATGGTGCAAGTTAAGGGTTGAGGTTTTGTTTTTGCACATGAATATAAGCCATTTGTGAAGAGACTGTCTTTTCCCTTTTACATCACTACCTTTGTATAAAATTAACTAATTATGTATATGGGCTTGTTTCTGGACCCTCTATTCTGTTCATGAATTTTTTTCTAACCTAATTTCAATACTGCACTCTCTTGATTTTTGTAGTTTTATAGTAAATCTTGAAATCAGGTAGTGTAAGTCCTCTTAACTTTATTCACGTATGTTAAAATTATTTGGGCATTCTAGCTTCTTCGTATTTCTAAAGAACTTTTTAATATGCACCAAAAGAAGTAAAAAGTCTGCTTTGATTTTTATTGAGATAGCACTGGCTCAATAGATCAGTCTGGAAATAATTGATATCTTTAACAATGTTGAGTCCTCCAATCCATAAACATGGTGTATCTCTCTATTTATTTAGAACTGCTTTAATTTTACGAAAGATTACTACAAAAGTAATCTTTTGTAGTTTTCAGTGTACAATTCTTTCACATATTTTGTTAAAATTATCCCTACTTCTTTCACATTTTTTGATGCTATTGTATTTAAATAATGATATTTTTATTTTAATTTCCAATCTTTTGTTATTACAATGTAAAATACAATTGATATTTTATATTGACCTTACATCCTGAGACCTTGCTAAGCTTACTACTTCTACTATCCTTTTTTGTAGCCTCCCTGGAATTTTCCAGATATACAGTATGTCATCCATAAATAAATAAAATTTGGTTCCTTTCAAATACGTATACTCTTTTTCTTTCCTTATTCACTGACTAGAACTTGCAATTGAATACAGAAGTGTTGCAGCTCACCTAAGTTTAAAGGAAATGTACTTATTTCTTGAAAAAGTGTAACAAATATTTTTCAATATTTATAAACAATAGTTTGGCCAATTTAGGTATAAAACAATAGGGGAGGATGGGCACGGTGGCTCACGCCTGTAATCTCAGCACTTTGGGAGGCCAAGGTGGGCAGATCACTTGAGATCAGGAGCTCGAGACCAGTCTGGCCAACATGGTGAAACCTCGTCTCTACTAAAAATACAAAAAAAAAAAAAAAAAATTAGCTGGATATGGTGGCACATGCCTGTAATCCCAGCTACTCGGGAGGCTGAGGCAGGAGAATCACTTGAACCGGGGAGATGAAGGTTACAGTGAGCTGAGGTTGTGCCACCACACTTTGACCTGAGGGACAGAGTGAGACTCTGTCTCAAAATAAATAAATAAATAAAATAGTAGGGGAAAGTGAGATGGATTCAGAAGGAAGTGGGGAGCAATATTGAAATACAGAGAAGATAGGTTAAGTTTTATGTTGCTGATCATTCACATGGCTTCTTAAAATTATCCTTTTAACTTAAACAGTTGGCTTCAGGTATTATCAATGACTTTTTCATATTAATTAGAAAATGGTTTTTAATTACTTATTCAACTATTCTTTATCCTTAAAACTTTTTTTCTTAGATATATGGTGTACATATACTTACTCAACAAACATTGACTACATACTCTGAGCAAGGTACTGTGCTGGGCCTTCAATGTATACAGGTATTCATGTGATTGCTTTTTCAGTATCAAATGTGGTAAGAGACAGTACCCTCTATGACAATAGAATCTTAGCACTTCTTTCTTAAAGTAATGGCACCATCCTTCCTGTGATAGGAAAAATAATGATTCCTCAAAGATATTCAGTTCTAATTCCTGAAAACGCTGTATATGTTTCCTTACCAGCAAAAGGGACTTGTTGATGTTATTAACAATTTTGAGATGGGGAGATTATCCTGGATTATCAGGCGGGCCCAATGTAATGACAAGTGTTCTTATAATTGAAAGCGCAACAGAGAAACAGGAGGGTATGAGTCACAGAGGGATTTGAAGGTGTCACACAGCTGGCTTTAAAAATGGAGGGAGGGTCCATGAACCAAGGAATACAGGCAGCCTCTAGAAGCTGGAAGGAAATGGAGTCTCCCAGTGACCCTCCAGAAGGAATGTATCCCTACTGACATCTTCATTGTAGGACTTTTGACCTCCAGAACTGTAAGACAATAATGTTGTATTGTTTGAAGCTCGTATGTGGGTCATAGTTTGTGACAGCAATAAGAGACAATCCATCTCCTCTCAGCTAAATGAAGTTTACTGTATTAACCGGAACATATGAAAATAATAAGTTCACATTGTTTTAATAACGCTTTTTATAAAATAGGTGATTCTACCTGTCTAATTTCTCTTGTGTGGTTTTGCTAATGATCGAATGTAAGCCAAAAATAAAATTCTAAGACCTCCCAACCATCTAAATGGACTTCCTCTTCAGCCAGGGCTCTTAAAATTTAACCTGGAAGACTGGTTCAGGCCATAAAGGGAAGTGGGGGTCGGACATGCCTCACTATACCTCTCCAGCATTAAAATCAACACAGACTTTAAGTCTGATGAGAAACATTTTACAGCCTGTTCTCCCTGAAGCCCACTAGCTAAAAGCTTCATCTGCATGACAAAACTTTGGTCTCCAAACATTCCTTTCTATTGATCCCAGGTTTTTAGACAAACTCAACCAATTGTCAACCAGGAAATGTTTAAATTTACCTATAGCCTTGAAACCTCCCCACCTGAGTTGTCCTGCCTTTCTGGACCAAACCAATGTCTTTCTTTTTTTTTTTTTGAGACAGAGTCTCGCTCTGCCACCCAGGCTGGAGTGCGGTGGTGCAGTGTCGGCTCACTGCAAGCTCTGCCTCCAGGGTTCGCGCCATTCTCATGCCTCGGCCTCCCAAGTAGCTGGGACTACAGGTGCCCCCCCACCACACCCGGCTCAATTTTTTGTATTTTTAATAGAGATAGGGTTTCACCATGTTAGCCAGGATGTTCTCGATCTCCTGACCTCATGATCTGCCCGCCTCGGCCTCCCAAAGTGCTGGGATTACAGATGTGAGCCACCACGCCCGGCCCAATGTCTTTCTTAAATATACTTGATTGATGAAGCATGCCTCCCTAAAATGTATAAAACCAAACTGCATCCCAACAACCTTGGGCATATGTCATCAGGACTTCCTGAGGCTGTGTCAAGGGCACGCATCCTCAACCTTGACAAAATAAACTTTCCAAATTAACTGAGATCTGTGTCAGATTTTCGGGGTCTACACAAGTAAGATAAAATACATAAAAGTATCTTGAATACTAACTTCTACTGTTCTGGTGCTGACAGGGAAAAGACCACAGAAAGTTGGGCAAGTGTGATGGAGGAAGAGGGGTGTTCGGGGTAGTATATCACCAAGTCCTAATGTTTTCTTCTGTGTGGAAGGAGCTCGCTGGTGTAATTGACCTTGTGTCCTAAGACTTTCCTGAACTTACTACTCCTACTATGCTTTTTTTGCAGCATCCCTAGGTGATGTACAGTATGTTATCTATAAATAGCCAATTTTGCTTCTTTCAAATATGTATGCCTGTTGTCTGTCATTTCTTATTTGCTGACTAGAACTTACAATCAAATATAAAAGTGTTACAGCTCACCTAATTTTAAATGAAATGTATTTCTTTTTTGAATAAGTTTAAGAAGTATTTTAAGATATTTATCAATGTAATATTTTGGGTGATAGCTGGCCCTCACTCCCTCCTCCCCTGGAGAAGGATGAATTATATTATTGATGAGGTCGGGATATGACAGTGGGCATTTAAAGCCAACCTCCTTCTCTCATCTTTTTCACGGAATCCAGCTGCCCACAGTGAACTGTTCTGCACTGCCCCTCTATTCCCTGAGCTTTACAGAGTCTAGATCCCATGGTACAGGATTGGGGGTTGGGGAGGAGATGGCTGTAGCGTTCAGGAGTCTGTGTCTAATTCAGTTTTTAAAAACCAAGGAGCCCGTTTTAAACTGAGTTTTAACTGAGTTTTTAAAAACTCAGTTTTTAAAAGTCCTTGCTGTAAAACTAAGTCACATTCTTTGGGATTAACTTTAGCAGTAAGAAAGATGATATATCATCTTCATCTGCTTTCATCTGCCTAGATTTTAATTTTCTCTCTCAAGTACTGCTGAACTCAGGCAGGAAGAAGAGTGCTGTTTATTGGACTCCAAATCTCATTCAACAGAACAAAGAAGTTGAGGTTTGCAAGGAAGAACCTATAATGATGGGTCATGGAATATAAACTAGAAAAGAAGAGAAATGAAAGGTAAGGAGGGGTTGGTGATGGGTATGGATAAAGAGGGGTGGATGGATTAAAGATTACAACAAAAAAAATAAAAGCACTTCTGAGAGAAGGGTGCTTTTCTGAAGGCACATAACCTGGAAGGTTAATATGGGTAGTCAGAATGTGATATTTGCATTTGAAATGTTGGAGATGGTGCCATTTTTATTGATGCAAAAATGTAAGGCATATGGATAGCTGAAATAGGGCAGAAGAAAATATCATTGACAATGTGAGGTAGTAAAAAATGGTGTTAGATGAATCATTAGCATACATGCTGAAGCCACAAAGGACAACAGGAGTAGGGTAGGGAAAAAGAAGAAAACTGAGTTGTGAGCTCACTTCCCTGAGAGTGAGGAGGAAAGACCCAGAGACTACTAGTAGGTGACAGCAGCATGGAGGGGGAAGAGTAGTAGAACCAGATGGCATGAGCCTCAAAGGAGCAGAAGGGGTTTGCAAGAAGGAAGGAGGAATAACACTCTAAAATTGGCATTGAAGAGTAAGGTTGGTGCTGAAGCACTTTGGGGGAGGAGAGAAAAAAAGTTTGAAAGGGCTTCAGAGAAACCACGTCCCCAAGATATAGCCTGCTTTTAGTTGAGACTGTGAATAGATCTCCAGAAAAGATACTGAAAACCCCAGGATTTTACTGAACTCATATTGGGGGTTAGGAATTCCAAAGAGGTAGGGGGGAATGGTTTATTAAGAAGGAGAATTTGGGGATGAGGGAGGTGGGGAGCAAATTAGATCAGATTAAGGGAAGAAAATTTTTAGGTAACTGATGCCTGGAGAGTAAGTTCTGATAAGGAGTAGAATAAATGGGGATGTGTAGATGAACCGTCTCCTCAGAGGTGACTGAGCAATCAACTCTACTGCTGTGGTCTAGATCATTTGTCTCTGGGGAGGGGCACCTACTGCCTCAGGAAGCCTGACATGGTCTAATCAAAGTCAGTTGCTTCTTAGACAGCAGGAGTTGTGGTCGTCTCTGCTCTATCACTGTACTGCTTTGGTGACTCACCAATTTTTTCTCATCTAGTGAATTTGGTTCTCCTGTCTTCTCTTCTGACTTCTGCCTGTTTGTTGTTTCTACTTACTCCTGGCATGGGGAGGGATTATCTTCAGACAAAATAATTCCTCCTTTATAAATGGAATCACTCCAAAGTTTTCTTGAAATATAAAGCAACAAATTATTTTCTATATACAACTTAATTTGCACCCGTAACACACGCATGATACTCTGCCAAGACTTGGGTGATGGACTGACCCACGGTGGGGAGGTGGGGAGAGTGTATGTGAAAGACACAGATACGAAGAGAGAGGCATATTATTTTTTATGTTGATGGACTTCCTCCCCTAGTGTAGGAGAAAAGTAGATGAATAAGTATTTCATGCGTGAGAGCCTAAAGAAAATGGGAAGAACTGAATACATGTCTGGAAAGAAAGATTTGAGTCTGAGGATGGCAAATAGAACTTCACCCTGAGAGTGCTTCCCAACTCTGTCAGAGGTCTGAATAATGCCAGGCTGGTGGCCAAATACAGAAATGTTGTAATGGAGCACTGTATGAGGAACAGGACCTACACTCTCCTCAACAGAAGGCCAACGCAGCGTTTCAGCCCTAAGACAAGGTCAGTGGCCTCAACCAGAGAATAGGAACAACACCTTGCTTGACCTTCCAGACTTCTTTTACCAATATAAATATGCAACCACTGTGTGAGAACACCTCCCAGATTCTCAGGTCTTTCTCCACTCCTAGGCAACCACCAGACACCTATGCCATGTGAGGGAGGTAGTTGAAAGGGAAGAGGAGAGTTTCTACACCCATGCTTTGTAGAGAACTATGCATATTAGTAACACCTGGACTGGAGACAGAAGGAATAGTCACTACTGTTGCAAACTAATATTTTCACAATATACCCATATTTTTTGTTTAGATTCTACCAGGCATGGACTTGAATCCCAGCTCCACTATTTACTAGCTGTGTGACCTTGGTAATATTACTTAACCTTTAAGCCTTGATCTCTTCATCTATAAAATGTAAATCAGTACCAATAGGGCTGGTTACTCTAAAGATTAAATGAGATAATGCATATAGAATACTTAATCTAAGCACTTTACTAAGAAGAAGGAATCTATTGTTATCATCAAGGGACATACAATTAATAGGTATGTAGTAATGCATAAAATAGCAAGCTCAGAACAGTAAAACCCATCAAAAGTGCTCTGCCATTTTTAGAGTTTCATGAACAATAAATCTGGGAGGCCAGGCATGGGGGTTCATGTCTGTAATCAGAACACTTTGAGAGGCTGAGGCAGGGGGGTTGCTTGAGCCCAGGAGTACAAGGCTGTAATGAGCCATGGTCATGCCACTGCACCCCAGCCTGGGTGACAGAGTGAGACTCTATCTCAGTCAACTGATCAATAAAAAATAAATAAATGAAATGTCTTATGCTGTATTTTCCTCATGGAGATTTATACTGCATATCAGTCCATTATAGACTCTGAGAATTCCTGCAATAAACAACCTGAATAACTCTATTCATCCCACAGTTTCTCAACACTGCATATACACAAACTATTAATATCTTACAGAGGTAGTCTTCCTCAAAACACCATTTGAATAGATTTCCATTTCTGTCCGAGATGGACTATTTGTGCCCCACTCCCAAAAGTCATATGTTGAAGCCCTAACCTCCAGTGTGATGGTATAGAAAACAGGGCCTTTGAGAGGTAATCAAGTCATCAAGGTAGAGCCACCATGATGGAACATAGCTGTCTCCCCTCTCACTCTTCTCACAAAGAAGTCGTGTGAGCACACAAGATGGCAACACTATAAGGCAAGACTAGAGATCTCAGAATAAAGTTTACTTCGCCTGCACATTTATCTTGGACTTCCCAGCCTCCAGACTATGAAAAATAAATTTCTGTAGTTTAAGCCACCCTGCTGCTAAATTTTGTTATAGCAGCCTGCACCGATTAAGACAATGGAGTAACCAGAATCAAATTTACCCATTTACCCTTCATCTGAAACAACTCAAAATCTAGACTGTACAAAATAATAGTTCTCAAGATATGGGACATCAAGCACTAAGGACAGTGACCCTTACTGTTGCCCTACTTGCTGCCTGTGGAAAGTTTCCATGATGCAACATAAAAAGGAGGAACCCAGGAGGAACCTGGTTTTCCTGCTGAGTTGAAGAAATGGGATTGGGAGTTCCAGGAGGCCAAGACAAGAGTTCACAAGACAGAGTGCCAGAGAGGAGAGAGATGCACAGAGAGAGAACTCTAAGGATCTGCAAAAGATCCCCTCAACTTTTCACTGGGAGCTTTCCTCAGAACATGCACGTGAGGAACCTATCCAAGGCTGAAAGAGAATTACTCAGAAGGATTAGGGGGAGTAATCTCTTGAGCTCACACAGGCCAGGAAGAGTGGCTGTTCCTACCAGCATTCGTGGGTAGAATACTCAAAAGGTTTTGCCTCAGGAAGGAATATTAATTCTAAACTAGATGCTCTTCTGTTCCTACCTAGCAAAGCTTAAAAGCAAGGCTCAGGAGGATTAAATGACTGCCAAGTAACTTAACCCCATCTCAGCACAGCTCAAGGCTATAAGAATACAAATATATCCAGCACTCAAAGAAAGTAAAATGCATAATACTTGGCATTTGATAAAAAATTACCAGACATGCAAAGAAGTAGGAAAATTAGACTCATGATAGGAACAAAATTAATAAATCAAAAGGGTCTGTAAATGACACAGATGATAAAATGTATAAACAAGAACATTACTTTTTATAACATTGTCCTATTTGTTAAAGACGGAGGAAAAATTGGCCTTGTTAAGTAGAGACATGGAAGATATTAAAAAGCTTCTAGATTTAAAAAATAGTGTCTAAGATGAAAAGGAAATGCTTATTTTAACAGCCAATTATACATTTTAGAAGAAAAGATTAGTGAAACGTGAAGATACTGCAATATAAACTATCCAAAATGAAATACAGAGAGTTAAAAACTAAAAATAAAGTAATAAAGATAGTCAATTAGCTGTATGTTGCCTTTAAACAACCATAATATACTTGTAATTGAAATCTCCAAAGAAAGCAGGGGAGGATATCTCAAAAAGTCATGGCAAAAATGTTCTAAATTTGATGAAAATTAAAACCCTCATGTCCAAGAAGATCAACAAGCCCCAAGCAGAAGAAACATGAAGAAAGTTACAAGAAGATACACGACAATAAATTTGGCTGAAACTAGTTATGAAGAGAGAATCTTAAAAGCAGCCCAAGAAGTCCTGTCCTGTAGAGAAGAACAAGGTTAAGGATGACAACATATTACAAGCTAGAAGACAGTAGACCAGTGTCTTTAAAGCACTGGAAGAAAAATGTTGTCAATCTAGAATTCTTTATCCAGTGAAAACATCTTTCAAAAATGAATATGAAATAAAGATTTTCGGCCGGGCGCGGTGGCTCAAGCCTGTAATCCCAGCACTTTGGGAGGCCGAGACGGGTGGATCACGAGGTCAGGAGATCAAGACCATCCTGGTCTACACGGTGAAACCCCGTCTCTACTAAAAAATACAAAAAACTAGCCGGGCGAGATGGCGGGCGCCTGTAGTCCCGGCTACTCGGGAGGCTGAGGCAGGAGAATGGCGTGAACCCGGGAGGCGGAGCTTGCAGTGAGCCGAGATCGCGCCACTGCACTCCAGCCTGGGCGACAGAGCTAGACTCCGTCTCAAAAAAAAAAAATAAAAAGAAAAGAAATAAAGATTTTCACACCTACAACAGCTGAAAGAAATCTTTGCCAGCAGACATGCCTCAAAAGAAATGGTAGACAGGGCCCTTCAAGCAAAAGAATAATGGCTCTAAAAGGAAATTTGTATTTACATAAAAGAATGAAGAGCACTAGAAATATAACCATGTGGGTAAATAGAAAGGCTTTTTTCTTATTATTTAAATCTATTTAAAAAATAAACATTGTAAAGCAAGAATAATAAATCATGAGATTTATGTGGAAGTACAAGTAAAATGTATGACAATAGCACAACAGCAAGTAGGATTACAAATGTAAATATATAGTTTAAGGTTTTTTTTTTTTTTTTTTTTTTTGAGACAGGATCTTTCTCTTGCACCCAGCCTGGAGTGCAGTGGTGTGATCTCAGCTCACTGCAGCTTCAACCTCCTGAACTCAAGCAATCCTCCCACCTGAGCCTCCCAAGGAGTAGCTGGGACTACAGGTGCCCGCCACCACACCTGGCTAATTTTTGTATTTTTTTGTAGAGACAGTGTTTCGCCATGTTGCCCAGGCTGGTCTTGAACTTCTGAGCTCAAGCAATCTAGCCTCCTCAGCCTCCAGAAGTGCTGGGATTACACGCATGGGACACCAAGTCTGGACATAAGGTTCTTATTCTATATATGCATGGTATACCACTTGAAGGTAGACTGTGATAAGTTAAAGATGTATATATATATATATATATATATATATTTTTTTTTTTTTTCTTTTTTGAGACGGAGTCTCGCTCTGTCGCCCAGGCTGGAGTGCAGTGGCCGGATCTCAGCTCACTGCAAGCTCCGCCTCCCGGGTTCACGCCATTCTCCTGCCTCAGCCTCCCGAGTAGCTGGGACTACAGGCGCCCACCACCTCGCCCGGCTAGTTTTTTGTATTTTTTTAGTAGAGACGGGGTTTCACCGTGTTAAACAGGATGGTCTCGATCTCCTGACCTCGTGATCCGCCCGTCTCGGCCTCCCAAAGTGCTGGGATTACAGGCTTGAGCCACCGCGCCCGGCCAAAGATGTATATTTTTTAAATCTTCAAATAACCACTAAAATAAAACAACAAAGAGTTACAACTAATAAAGGAGATAAAATGGAATCATAAAAACATGTTTTCAAAAGATGGTGTAAAAAGAATAAAAAGGAAACAAAAAACAGATGGAGAAAATAGAAAAAAAACCACCATGGTAGATTAAAACTCAACCATATCAATAATCACATTAAATAAAAAACCTAAATACAAAAATTTCAATTAAAAGACAGAGATTGTCAGATTGGATTAAAAAAGATGAGACCTAACTATAAACTCCCTTCAGCAAGCATTATCATGTTAAAGGTGAATTCATCAAGAAGGCATAGTCCTAAACATTTATGCACATAACAGAGTTTCTAAATATATGGAGCAAGGAAAAACAGACACATCTACAATTAGTCAGATTTCAACAACCCTTTATCAATTATTGGTGGAATGAGTAAATAGAAAAATCTATAGTTCTTATTTCTTCTAGATTGTTCTACCTATTCCACCAATAAGTGATAAAGGGGTGTTAAAATCTGACTAATCTTAGATACAGAAGAACAACATTATTAACCAACTACATCTAATTACATTTATAGAACACCCCACCCAACAACAGCAAAATATACATTAATCTCAAGCGCAGACAGAACTTCTATGAGTATAGAACATATTTGGGACCACAAAACAGGTCTCAACAATTTTACAATGATTCAAGCCATATAAAGTGTGTGCTCTGATTACAATGAGTAATATTAGAAATTGATAACAAAGATATTTGGAAAAATCTTGAACTATTGAGAATACTAACAGATTGCTAAATAACCCATAGGTCAAGGAATAAATCAAAAGAGAAGCTCGAAAGTATTTTGAACTGAATGAAAATGGAAATAAAACATCAAAATTTTTGAAATTCAGTCAAAGCAATATTTACTAGGAAATTTCTACTATAAATACCTATATTATTAGAGAAAAGGGGAAAGATCTCACATCAATGATCTTGGTTTCTATTAAAAAACTAGAAGACATACATATGGTCAACAGACATATGAAAAGACACTCAACATCACTAATCATCAGGGAAATGCAAATTAAAACCACAATGAGATGTCTCCTACTTGTCAATGTGTCTATTATCAAAAAAAAAAAAAAAAAAAAGATTAGTGTTGGCAATGATGTGGAGAAACCGGAACCCTTGTACACTGTTGGTAGGAATGTAAAATGGTGCAGCTGCTTGGAAAACAGTATGGATGTTCCTCAAAAAGTTAAAATAGAACTATCATATGATCCAGCAATCTCACTTATGGATATTTATCCAAAAGAACTGAAATCAGGATCTCAAGGAGATTGGAACATTCGTGTTCACTGAAACATTATTCCTAATAGCCAAGATATGGAAACAACTTAAATGGATGAATAGATAAAGAAAGGTAGTATATACGTACAGTGGAATATTATTCAGCCTTAAAAAGGAAGAAAATCCTGCCATCTATGACATGAGTAAACCTTGATGACATTACACTATGTGAAATAAGCCAGTCACAGAAAGACAAATAATACTGCATGATTCCACCTATATAAGGTATCTAAAATAGTCAAATTCAGAAGCAGAGTGGTGGTTGCCAGGGATGGGGGAGGGTGAAATGAAGAGTTGTTTTTCAATAGTATAAAGTTTCAGTTATGCAAGATAAATAAGTTCAAGAGATCTGCTGCACAACATTGTGCTATAGTCAACAATACTGTATTATACACTTAAAAATTTGTTCAAAGGGTATGTCTCATGTTAAGTGTTCTTATCACATTTTTCAAACTAGAAAAAAGTGAGAAAATTAAACCCAAAAGTAAGTAGAATAAAGGAAATAATAAAGATCAGAGCAGAAGTCAATGAAATAGAAACAAAAACAAAATTTTTGTCATTAAAACAAAAATCTGGTTCTTCAATACAGTCAATATAATTAGTAAACTTCTATCCAGACTGATGAGGGAAAAAAGAGAAAAGATAAATATTACCAATATCAGAAATGAGAGAGATAATAAACTGCAAGAAATACTATGGACAACTTCATGCCTGTGAATTTGACATAAGGTAGTTTTAGCCCTCCAACTTTTTTTTTTTTTTTTTTTTTTTTTTTTTTTTTTTTTTTTTTTTTGAGTAGTTTTGGCTATTGTGGATTCTCTGCATCTCTTTATTAAGGAGTCTGGCTCCTGGCCAAAGTCTACATGTGATTTTTCAGGTCCTACTATAGGCAATTACAAAGGCTTTACCTTGTAGGTCTCAAGGGAGGAAGCTGACTACTCCCACATCAGACTTGGTACACAGCCAGAGCATTGCAGCCCCTGAAGGGACTTGCAGTCACAGACTCAGGCCCATCTGGCTGACCATGCTCTTACACATGTCTGCATTCCTCACCTAAGTATCTCCATTTGGAGTCCTCTTTATTTTTTTCTTGCAGGGGAGTCATCTTTCTTTTCCTTCAACTTTTATTTTAAGTTCAGAGATACATGTGCAGGATGTGATGTTTGTTACATAGGTAAATGTCTGCCATGGTGGTTTGTTGCACAGATCATCCCATCACCTAGGTTTTAAGCCCAGCATTCATTAGCTGTTCTTCCTAATGCTCTCCCTCCCTCCTCCCCGACCCGTGACAGACCCCAGTGTGTGTTGCTCCCTGCTATGTGTCCATGTGTTTTCACTGTTCAATTCCCACTTACTAGAACCTGCGGTGTTTGGTTTTTTGTTCCTTCATTAGTTTGCTAAGAATAATGGCTTCCAACTCCATTCATGTCCCTTCAAAGGACATGATCTCATTCCTTTTTATGGCTGCATAGTATTCCATGGTATATATGTGCCACTCTTTCTTTATCCAGTCTATCATTGATGGACATTTAGTTTCATTCCATGTCTTTGCTATTGTAAATAGTGCTGCAATGAACATATGCATGAATGTATCTTTATTATAGAAAGATATATATTCCTTTGGGTATATACCTAGTAATGGGATTGCCTATGGTCCTTGCTACTCAGGAGGCTAAGGTGGGAAGATCACTTGAGTGCAGGAAGTGGAGACTGCAGTGGGCTGTGATTGTGTTACCACACTGCAGCCTGGGCAGCAGAGCAAGACTCTGTTTCAAAAGAAAGAAATATAATTGTCAATATAATGGTATGGGAGGTGGGGACTTTAAGAGATGATTACGCTATGAGAGCTCCAGCTTCATGTGTGGGTTTATTGCCTTACTAAAAGGGCTTTTGGGGTGGGTACTCTTTGCCCTTCCACCATCAGATGACACAGCAAAAAGGTCCTCTCCAAATGCCAGCACTTTGATATTGAATTTCCCAGCCTCCAGAACTATACATTTCTGTTCTTTATAAATTACCCAGTCTCAGGTATCCTGTTATAGCAGAACAACGTGGACTAAGACAAGTACATACAGGAAAGCCAGGATTTGCTTGATCCTGACAAATAAAGGGCTTTCCCTTTGTTGTCAGTTTTCAAGACAATGAGTTGGTTTCTTCTTATTCTTCAAAGGTGGTCTTTTTTTTTTTTTTTTTTTAATATCATTGTGAACTTATGTAGTTAAACATGATATGTTATGGGTTTCATTCCAGTGCAGTTTTTTTTTTTTTTTTTTTTTTTGAGACGGAGTCTTGCTCTGTCGCCCAGGCTGGAGTGCAGTGGCCGGATCTCAGCTCACTGCAAGCTCTGCCTCCCGGGTTCACGCCATTCTCCTGCCTCAGCCTCCTGAGTAGCTGGGACTACAGGCGCCCGCCACCACGCCCGGCTAGTTTTTTGTATTTTTTAGTAGAGACGGGGTTTCACCGTGTTAGCCAGGATGGTCTTGATCTCCTGACCTCGTGATCCGCCCGTCTCGGCCTCCCAAAGTGCTGGGATTACAGGCTTGAGCCACCGCACCCGGCCTCCCAGTGCAGTTTTTATCCTTATTGAGGTTCAAGCTTCCCCATCTTCAGTCAGTGACAGCCACTTCAAGGAGTAAAGTTTTTTTTTGTCATGACTCTAGTCATCATTGAAAGCTTACTTGCCATCTGGTATGACAAGATGTTCCAAGATTATCTTTTACGCTTTCTACCCAAAACCTGAAATTAGTCAATTCTCGAATAAGTCATGGTATCTTTTAGTAGTAAACAATATTTTAAGGCCACAATCTGATTCTTAGGGCTAATCATTGCTAGTAGGTTGGTCATTGTTATTAGGCCTTTTCAGGTGCTCAGAGGCAATTTCAAATTCAAATACAGACTTTATATTTTTACTTAAGCTTTCATATATATATATATAATTTTTTCTGCATACTAATAATCATAGTTTTCAAGAATACAAAAGATGATGGGGTAAAATATCTATAATCATTCATTTGCTTTACCCAACAATTCACATATAATAGTCTTAAGATAACAAAACTCACCCCAACAGAAGAGTTTGTAAATGTCTGTATCATATGTTCTTCCCAGTTTTGCACTATGTCTACGTTGTCAGAGCATAAAGCCAGAGCAGACTATATCCTAGTCCATTTAACCCCTTAATCTTAATTCTACAAGTAATTATATTGAATACCCACCATCATTACTTACATCAATGTCATCCCAGTCATTTTGGTTGTCTGAAGCTTGTTTTCTATTGAGAGACCTCAAGAAGGGCTTAAGGGAGAAAATAATCTCTTAAGTTTATATGTCGATAACAGCTTGTATGTACTCTTTGTTGAAAGTAAGTTTAGTTACATGTAAAATCCTTGGCTTACATTTTCTTTCCTTGTGTATCTTAAATATGTTATTCTATTTTTCTCTGGCTTAAGATTAGATGGTCATCTAATTTTCTTTCCCGTATAAATCACTTGCTGTTTTTGCCTAGATTTTCTAAGGATTTTTTCCCCTTTCCTTTAAGCCAAGTAATAACTAAAATATATCTTTCTATTTGTTGTTTTGTATTCATATTTTGAGGTTCATTGTGTACACTTTCAACATGTAATTTCAAATTTTTTTACTTCAAGAACGTTTTATTGAATTATAGTTTGTAGAACTATAGTTGTAGAATTTATTTTATTTACTTGTTTTGGTGTTATTCTACAGGAAATGCTGGTAAAGGCCACTTTATATCTTTACATAGTTCTATTAGACATCTCTCTCTCTCTCTCTCTCTTTTTTTTTTTTTTTTTTTTTTTTTTTTTTTGACAGAGTTTTGCTCTTGTTGCCCAGGCTGGAGTGCAATGGTGCAATTTTGGCTCACTGCAACCTCTGCCTCCTGGGTTCAGGCGATTTTCCTGTCTCAGCTTCCTGAGTAGCTGGGATTACAGGTGCCCGCCACCATGACCAACTAATTTTTGTATTTTTAGTAGAGACAGGGTTTCATCATATTGGTCAAGCTGGTCTCGAACTCCTGACCTTAGGTGATCTGCCCATCTTGGTCTTCCAAAGTGCTGGGATTACAGGTGTGAGCCACCGCACCTGGCCTGTTTGGTTGGTTGGTTGGTTTTGGTTTTGTTTGTTTGTTTAGACAGAGTCTCTCTCTGCCCCCCAGGCTGGAGTACAGTGGCACAATCTTGGCTCACTGTAACCTCCGCCTCCTGGGTTCAGGTGATTCTTGTGACTCAGCCTCTGAAGTAGCTGGGATTGCTGGGATTACAGGCGTGTACCACCACAACTGGCTAATTTTCGTACTTTTTAATAGAGACAGGGTTTTGCAATGTTAGCCAGGCTGGTCTCTAACTCCTGGCCTCAAGTCATCCACCAGCCTTGGCCTGCCAAAGTGCTGAGATTACAGGTCTGAACCACTGCTCTTGGCCTCTTACCCCCATTTTTAAATTGAGGACACTGATAATCAGAAAGATTTTTTTTTTTGTCTGGATATGGTGGCTCATGTCTGTAATCTCAGCACTTTGGAAGGCCGGGGTGTGAGGATCGCTGGAGCCCAGGAATTCAAGACTAGCTTTGGAAACAATGAGACTCTGTCTCTACAAGAAATTAACAGGTCGTGGTGGTACGGGCCTGTGGTCCAAGCTGCTGAGGAGGCTGAGGTCGGGGGATTGCTTGAACCCATGAGGCTGAAGAGGCAGTTGCGCCTCAACCTGGGCAACAGAGCAGGGCCCTGTAAGAAAAAAAGAAGGGGAGGGGAGCGGAGGGAGAGATGGGGGGTGTGGAGGGAGAGAGAGGAAGGAAAGGAAAGAGACAGGGAGGGGAGGGGGAAGGGAAGAAGGAAGGAAAAAGGAAAGGAAAGATTATGTAATTTGTTCAAGATTCCACAGGTGGTAGGGGAAGAACCAGAACTGAGGTCTGCTCAACCATGCATCTTGATGTCTTTTTTCCATATTACCCTGCCGCCTGGCTTCTTTTTTCCTGAGTTTATTTCACTGCCTTTCCTTCAGATGGTCACTCTCATATGCCTTACAGTCTTGCTTCTCAAAATCTAGCCCTTGGACCAGCATCATTGGTATTACCAGAAACCCCATTAGAACTGAAGAATCGCAGTTGCTCCGGTCCTGCTGAATGAGATTCTGAATTTTTATAAGATCTCCAGGTTATTTCAATCCCTGTTACCATTTAAGAAACACTGGTCTAGAGAAAAATCTAAAGGTATTTTAGGCTATAATTCTCAAACTTTATGGCATACTGATATCCCTTAGAATCATTTTTAAGTCCTGATACCCAAACCACAACCCCTATCAATTAAATCAAATCAGAATCTCTGGGGATGGAGCCTAGCATATGTTAAAACTCCCCAAGTGATCCAAAGTATAGCCGTGTTTGGGAGCTAGGTCTTAAAACAGTACGGTTAGTCCTTCATGTTCCTAAGAATAATGGGAGCTTCTCATCTTCACATGCTGATTCAGTAGATCTAGTGTGGGACCTGAGATTCGGCATTTCTAACAAGTTCTCAAATGGTAATTTCTGCTGCTCCTAAGAGTTTCTGGAGTAAAATGAAACTACCGGGAGTCTCCTTCAACAATATCAATAAATACAAATAGCATCTAATAAAGGAAAGCTTCTCTAAGGCACAGTCCTGGCCTTCTAACTGCACCTGAGAGCAAAAAAGGAACTCTGGGAGAAGGGGTGGAGATGCTGCAGGCTCTTACAAGGCTCTCCAGGTTACTTCACACCTGGTGCTGGGCATACCCACCTAGGCATGCCAGACAGTTGGGATCGGGTTGCTGCTTGCAGCCCCAAGGCAAGACTTCTTGCAAACACACACTTTTTTCTCATTGCCTGTGCCTTCACCATCTGTCTACCTTTCTTTCCCCGAGTCCTTCGCTTTCTTTTCCCTGGGTTCCTTTTTCCAGGCTTCCCAGCACCACCTGGGACACTTGCTTGGTCTGCTAGGTGCTTATTTGGGTTTTGGACTAAGTCAAAACTGCAAATCTCAGGCCATAATACAGAGGATCGTAAGCCAGTGGAATAAGAAGAGCCCTGGGGATGAGTGCCTAAGAGATATGGCATGATGGAACTTGATTTGTTTTTCGTCACAGATCCATTCATGACATGCAAGATGTGGTCTGATAGCTTGGCAGGACTGAACATGCACTACTCTCACTCCAGCTTAGAATTTACATATTGTTCTCTTGGCAAGACCTAAGCAACTGTCGTCAGCAGGTTGTGTGGGACTTGCTGAGTGTGGTGGCAGGTCCACGCTGGGTTTGGCTGCAGCCCAGAGTTTTGACTCATCCCCTGGCCTGTGGCCGAGTGGGAAATCTTGCTGGTGTAGCTAGGTAAGGGCTTCCCTCTGGACATGCCAGGGCTGAGGAATCCCCAGCAGCCTTAGCTGGCCATTTCTGAGATGGCGGAACACTTACCCAGAATTCCACTGGGCCAAAAGTTAACCTCTGCAGAAGAGCAAACTTACTCACTGTCTCTAGGTTTGACAGGAAAGAACAGAAAGGGAAGGGAAAAACTGAGACCTTAAGATATTCAACATGAAGGCAGCCAAGTAGAAGATTCTTAAATTCTCAGTTTCTAAATTGGGATCATCCCACATTTATTTGGGGCTTATTCAATGACATTTTCCTAAGCACTACTTAAGAAGGCATCTTACCACATGCCAAATAAAACTGGTCGTCAGAACATAACCTTTTTACCCTCCGGAATAACACTTTTCACCCAGATTCTTGAGACTCTCTTTAATTTCCTTCCAGTTTCCAACCATTTAGGGAAAGCTACTCTGGGAACTGAAAGAGGCAATGTGGCTCAGAGATTGAGAGGTTTCTCCTCCATATTAACAGCATCAGACGATAATTAATCCTCATTGTTTCCCAAAGGACAGCCAAGGAAAAGCTTCATTTCCCAGATAAGGTGGCTCAACAAACTGCCCAAGACCAGTGTCCCAGCTAGCAAGTAGCCAAGTACCCACACTGCAATCTATTTCTGTCCTTGGGACAGGCCTCTGGTCTCCTGCGACTGGTCTGAGTAGACTTCAGTTCCTCTCTTCACTTTCCCCAGCCTTATAATACCTCCCTTGAGAGTACTATTTCTATGTAGGCTTTTGAGGGCTGAAACGAGAGAAGACATTTCCTGACCCTGAAGTGAGTCATTGACCTGGTAAAACTTCACCTAAGGGGTAGGTGACTAGGCAATAGAGGACAATGGAGCAAGCCTAGCACCTTTGGAGGGAAGTTCTGATGTGTGGAGATTTGCTGTCTGAGACGGGAAGGCTCAGCGACTACACAGCCCCCCCGGCAGCCTTAAGCATCAAATAAATTAGATAAATACTTAGGGCCTCTAGGATCCGGGTCTTGAACTGCCTGCCTTGGAAAAGCCCAGAGGTTCTTGCTGTCACTCACTGGTTTTCAGTTTGGTCCCTGGGAAGCAGCATCAGCATCACCTGGGAAATGTTAGAAATAATTGTCAGACACCATCCCAGACCTACTGAATCAGAATCTCTGGGGCTAGGATACAGAATTCTGTGTTTCACCAGCTGTCTAGGTGATTCTGGTGCAAGTCCAAGTTTGAGGACCATTGCTCTTATCCAGTCATTATTTGTGGAGCCCCTTTAAATCAGGTTGAATTGGGGTTCTCTAGAGGTAAGGGGGGCTGAGTAACAAAGTGAGGCTTTCAAGTCACGTTGCCCGGTTCTCTGCAACTTCCTAGTGATGTGACCTTGGATGTCAGTTCTCTCACCTCTAAGATGGGGGAAATAAAACCTCTTCTACTGGGAGGTCATGTGTGTCTGGCCCACATAGTTTCTGTCTTTTCGCCACCCCGATCTATCTAAAAGGAAATTTACAGAACAGGACCTAGTGTTCCTAGAGTAAAAATCTGCAAGACAGGGAATAGCCACATGCAGGATGCTGATGTTAATACCTTTTTAATTAACATTTTAAGTGGTTCTAGGTTTAAATGAGTTTGGTTCAGCCTTTAAGTCCTGAGGATAATGGTATTTTTAGCAGAAGTATGTTTTCCCGTGCTGACTTACATCCAAATAGTTTCAAAGATTAGATTACAACTTTACTAAAAAGTGAAACTTAGCTTCTCCTTAGGTTTCCTTCATTTTCTTTAGAAGAGAGAGGAAGAACAGATCATGTAAGGTTGATTTTCTTTTTTGTATTTGTAATTCAGGATTAGGCAAGTGTTTAAAAACTAGTAAAAATGAGTTGAGCATTTTAATTCTTTTTTCTTAAGGCAGAACATTTTTTACTCACCTCCATGTTACATTGCTTTCTGCTCATAAAAAATGTACCTCTATAGCAGAAATTTTAGAAAATACAGAGAAACATGAAGAGGAAAGCAAGCACCCATATCCTACTGCCCAGATAATCACTGTGAATATTTTAGTGTATTTCTTTGTGGCTATTTTTCCTGCTCACATATGTAATGATTGATATGTATATATATTTAAGATGTTTTAATGAAATTACACTCTACTGTTTTTATCACCCTGCAGAGGCAGGATGGACTCCCCTCAACCCAAAATTTGGTTCAGATGTCAAAACTGATGATGCCACACATACATGACAAGAGGGTATGGAAAGGTTTCTTACATAATGAGGCTTTCTAGAAAGAGCAGAGTAGGATCCTAAGGAAGTCCATAAATGGCTTGAGAAAGCAGGGAAAGGAGACTAGCTTGGTTTTTTTTTTTTGAGACGGAGTCTTGCTCTGTCTCCCAGACTGGATTGCGGTGGTGAGATCTTGGCTCAGTGCAAGCTCCAACTCCCGTGTTCATGGCATTCTCCTGCCTCAGCCTCCCAAGTAGCTGGGACTACAGGTGCCTGCCACCACACCTGGCTAATTTTTTTTCGTATTTTTAGTAGAGACAGGGTTTCACTGTGTTAGCCAGGATGGTCTCAATCTCCTGACTTCGTGATCCTCCCACCTTGGCCTCCCAAAGTGCTGGGATTACAGGCGTGAGCCACCGTGCCCGGCCTAGCTTGGTGTTTTTATTGCAGTTAGAGTGTGGGGCTGAGTGGAGGGCTCCTGCACACAGACTAGACACTGCATGGTTTGAACTTCTCACTGGTGCACTGGGGTTTTCTTATCAGCTTGTCCAGATGTGGAAACAAAAGGAAAGGACAGTTGCGGGGCTTGAAAGTTGTCAGCAGCCAAATGTCACGTCAAAGCTGGAATTAGACTCTGAATTACATGTAGTTTTGCATCTTTGTCTTAAATTTAGCATTGTACATTCTGTGCTTAAGAGACAAAGCTTAAACCAAAAGCTTTACTGTCAAACTAGATTGCTTTTGACATTGGCATCTTGTGGCTATGCCAGTGTTTCTTGTAACTAACCATTTATTTATTCATATTCTAGAAGAAAAGGATGTATGGATTAAAAACTACATTGACTTTTTTTTTTAATGAAACAGACAAAAGAGTGTGGAATAAGAAAATATAGCATACTATATATCCCAAAAACAATGTATCCAAAAATTTTCCTTGGAAAAACAACAACGAAAAAAAAAAAACAGCTTGCTCATGAAAGAGAATACAGATCGTTTTCTCTTCGTAAGTATATTTGAATTTTTTATGATCAAACATGACTCTCAGTTTACTGCAAAATATGACTGCCGAATGTGTGAGTCATGTATCTAATCTGCTTTTAAATATTGTTCCTGAAGAACGTAGGTACTAATCCTGTACAATCCACAGCTGGAGTCCACACCTTGTGACAACAAAAGACAACTCAAATCAGCTTCAAGCATGGATCATAACTAACTGCGGGGCTATTTTTTCCATCTGTAATAAAGAATGTTCCAACATCTTTAATGACCGAAGATAATCCTCTGTCGTCATCTTGAGCATCTAGGTTATAAAAATACATACACTGCTTTGAAGAAAGGTTCTGGTCCACTGGTGTCATGTGAAGGTCAGATTATGGAAAACGGGCATTGTTACAACAAGAAATGAAGCCTACTCATTTTTTCTCTGGGTATTTTAAATAAAGTATCTCATAGTTTCCAACTTGAAGATTTAATTAAAGGCATGAGGAGTGATTAATTCTAAACGCTCATCAGTGACAACGGCTTGCCATATGTTAGAGAAACACCTATTGAAACGAATGAGGGAAAATGTTTGCTTTCAGATTGAAGGTCTCCTGAAAAACGTTTTGAGCGTTCAAACATTTTGAACAGAATAATCAGAACAATTTGGAATGTCTTATTCCAAGATAAAAAGCACATTTATTAAAAAAAAAAAAAAAAACCCTATTTGGTAGAAATATTAGCCAATCCTATTTTTCCACTTTTATGCAAAAGAACTTGTCATCTCTGAGAATAAAAGGGGCATACTTTTTGAACTGAAGTGTAAAGATTGGCAATACAGTGTCAAAATAATAGCTAGATGGGGGAGATATAAGACAGGAAGATGGGGGTGGGGATTAATCAATTGAGAAGAAATGCTCTTCATGGTTTTGAATTTGGAGAAACATGTGCTGCTCATACTTCCCCTACAATGCCTGGCCACCATGCATCTTAGGCCACCATGCATCTTAGGCCACCATGCGTCTTAGGGAAAGTATGAGCAGCACCCAAATATGTTCTCTAAATTCAAAACGTTGGGAATGGTCCAGAGGTGCCTCTGGTGGTTGCCATCTCCAGAACTCTCCCTTCAAGTTTCTTTCTTGGTCACCAGGGAACCAAGTCAGAGTTGAATTTATCCTCCATCCTCCTGGGAGCCTGTGTGCTAATCTTGTTGAGATTTTTGGCCACTCAGTGCCTTTGACTTCAAATTGCCTCTCCAGGTTTTCACCCTCAATAAAAACTTCTTCATCCTTCCCAGGCATACAAAACCACCTGAATGAACTTGTTCACACTAAGGTAGGGGTAGAGAAACTGTGCAGGCTGAGACAAAGGCTATGGTGACTGACAGCATTGGAGCAAGGGTTACCCAGAATCCCAGGAGATTCCCCTGGGCTTCTTCCAAGTGGGTCTCCTAGTAAAGAATCTTGGAGACTGGGTCTTTACTACCATCTCTTTGTTCCATAAGTCCAGTACTGAGAAGGCAGTAAGAGACTAAAAATTATTGTGTCAGCCCTTATCTCTCAGGCCCATAGCCATCTTGTGACTGCCCAAGGCACTTGGCAGGAGCCCTGGAGCCCAACTTCAGATTGTAGGCTATGGCTAGCCTCATCATCACCTTACTTCTTCAGTCTACCAGTGTATGCTGGGCTGGTGAAACACTGGGCAATCATCCCAACTGCCCATCAGAAACCTTCGTTATGGACATTCCCAAATCTTCTCACAGTTTCTTCTCACTGTTGACATACCAAAGAGACATTTCCAAGACTGTCTACTGCTTTCCTCCGCCTACAAAGCTCCTAAGGCCTCCAGTGACAACATGTTTGAGTATCCTTATATCTCTTGGAGAGCAGGTTCATGTTCTAATACTAAGCACTTTCTGAATTTATGAGAAGAGAAGTAGTTCTCTGCCTTGGGGAGCATTGGTTAATAATTTTTAAATAATCAAAAACTGCCATGACGTACATTCATACTAAATCCTAGCTTATATTACTCTCCGGTATCAAGGGTAAGTATTGACCATGAAAATAACGGTAACAATAACCACAATTTATTAAACACCCACTTGGTGCCACACACCATGCTAGACATTGGGCCTAGGTCCTCCTTAGTTCTCCCAACACCCACCAAAAGAAACCACTTCACATGTGTTAAAACTGAGGCTCAGAGTGGTGCGGGGACTGGCCCAAAATCACATAGCCTTTTGAAATGTTAGAAGCCATTTCAAATCTAGGTCTTTTTATCTCCCTACCCACTCTAGCTATTATTTTGACATGGCATTGGTAGTTTTTACAATCCAATCCAAAACTGTCTCTAGGATGACAAATTCAATAAAAGGAAAAAATAGGGAGAGCCTAACATTCCTCCCAAATAGTTGCTTCTTTTTCTTTTTTAAATAAAACTTTAAAAAAATTAAAAGTAAGATAGACCTTGCTGAAATATGCAAAGGACTTCAAAGAACAAAATGGCACCCAAGAACTGTAAGAATACAGCATTGTTTTGGCAGGATGAAGTCCAACAATGTACAAAGAAAAGATAACCATGTCGATAGTTAGCTGTGACACATGTTAACTGTTATTACAATGACAATGATGATGATGATGATGATGACATAGTTATTCCTCTCAAGAAGTTCTCGATCTAGTGGAGGAAGTATTCAGGTAAACAAAAGATCATAGTACAGTGTGGCAAAAATAATGCACAAAATGTGAGGAGGACTAGAAAAAGGAGAACTCAATCTGGACGGGCAAGTGTGTGGGTGGGGACCATGGCATTGCATGCACACACAGATGTACACTGTGTGTGTGTGTGTGTAGAGATGCCTGTAAATACAACTGCTTGTCTGTTCATATATGTGAATAGGAACAGATTCAGTTTCAGATAACTGCTGCTTTTATCATTCCTCTTCTTTGTGCCACATAACTCAGGGGTCTTTAGGAACTTTTTACAAATACCACCTTGGCTGCTATTGAAGAGTATTTTGGATTTGTATTCCACCCACCAGAGGTTTCCATTGTAATACACAGGGGTAGGCAGGCAGAATGGAAAGAAAAAGAAAAATGGTTTCTTAGGAAACTGAACACTACATTTCCTGTGATTACAATCTCAAGGCTAAAGCTCCAAGCTCATTACAGGATTTTCTTGACAGCAGTATGTCCCTGTCAAAAGGTTTTGAAAGAGTTTGAAATTAGGGTTTCTTTGGGTTCCAGGAGGCACTGGCTCAGGACTTTGGCAAAAGACCCTTCATCTGCTGACATTTCTTGAATGGCCTCGTTTAAGCCCAGCAACCTTGCCTCTTGCTCCTGAGGGGTGGCTGCAAATGAAAGCAGGGTGAGTGCTCAGTCATTAGCCAGTTGTCAGTGAGCAGTCAATGTCGCCAAAGTGCTGGGCTAGGCTTTGTGAGGGACACCAGATCCCAGTTCTTAGAGCTTCCAGTCTGTTAAACAGCCACGATAGCTCACGCCTGTAATCCCAGCACTTTGGAAGGCTGAGGCGGGCGGATCACGAGGTCAGGAGATCGAGACCATCCTGGCCAACAGGGTGAAGCCCCGTCTCTACTGAAAATACAAAAAATTAGCTGGGTGTGGTGGCGGGCACCTGTAGTCCCAGCTACTTGGGAGACTGAGGCAGGAGAATGGCGTGAACCCAGGAGGCGGAGGTTGCAGTGAGCCAAGATCACGCCATTGCACTCCAGCCTGGGTGACAGAGTAAGACTCCACCTCAAAAAAAAAAAAAAAAAAAAAAAAAAAAGTGCCTAAACTAGAAAAAGAGAAGTATTTCACTGGGCCAACATTGGGGGGTGGTGCTGCAAACACTGAGTGCCACAGGACTTTGAAGGAGAGTGAGGGCTGTCTTGTTGCATGTAGATTTTTGGGGACGGGCAAGTAAATGGGTAGATCGCCAGTTGAAAGGATGGCAGGGTGAACAGGTGGGTGGATAGGTGGGTGGGTGAGTGGGTGGGTGAATGGATGGATGGATGGATGGATGGATGGATGGATGGATGGATGGATAGAAAGATGGCAGGCAGATGGGGCTGAATGGCCAGATGATGAATGGGTGGGTGGGTGCATGAGTGCAGCAGCATTACACAGTATCTTTGAAGTCAATTAGATAAGAGTTGCTGTTCTGCCATTTACTAGCTACATGACCTCAGGAGATTTGATTAACCCTTTCAAACACAATTGCCTCACTTATAAAATAGGAGTGATAATACTTGCCTTGCAAGCTTGTTGAGAAAAATTGAATGTGATAAGGCTTGTGAAGCACCTGGTATATGGCAGACACACAATAAAGAGGAAGTAGTTTGTTTTTGTTTGGTTTTGTTTTTTGTTTGTTGTTGTTGTTGTTGTTGTTGAGATGGAATCTCACTCTGTAAGCCAAGCTGGTGTGCACTGGTGCAATTGTGGCTTACTGCAATCCCCGCATACCGGGCCCAAGTGATTCTCATGCCTCAGCCTCCCGAGTAGCTGGGACTACAGGCACTTGCCTCCATACATGGCTAATTTTTTGTATTTTAATAGAGATGGGGTTTCACCATGTTGCCCAGGGTGTTCTCCAACTCCTGAGCTCAGGCAATCCACCCACCTCGGCCTCCCAAAATGCTGGGATTACAGGCGTGAGCCATGGCGCCTGTCCGAAACTAGGTTTATTAATATGAGTAATGGTCTAGAAAAGTTTCCAGGTAGACATGGGATTAGAACCAGGCCTGAAGAAAGGACTGGATTGAGACGGATGGAAAAGAGGAAAAGGGTGGTCTCTGACAAAAGGGCAGCACTGTGAGAGAGTGTGCCTGGAAAAGCTAGAGTTGCATCTGATGTCACTGAGGTGGCTCCCAGAGCTACAAGTTTTGGGGGCTGGAAAGGCAGATTGAAGCCTGAGTTTAGAGGACTTGACATGCTTTTCATGTCAAGTCATGAGATTTGGCTTTTCCCTGGAGATTCGTGGAGGTTACTGAAGGTTCAGAAGGAAGTAGGAAAGTTCCCTCTGGACCCCCTTTCCTCTGAGCCTGACCTTGACAACATCCGGACTTCCTTTGAACTTGGAAGCTCCTGGTTTCTTACAGTATTTATAGTTCCCCTTACCTTTTACAAGTAGCTGTGGACTTCCTGTGCCCAGGACAGCTGCAGGACTCTGGCAGCCAGCACTCTTCTCCCTCCCCAGGGAGCAGCTGAAAGACTGCTGCCTACAGAAACTCTCGGCTGACAGTTAAGGAGCAAGTGATTTTTAAAGATAAGATGGTACAAAGAAAGCAAGGCCCCTCAAACCTCCTTTGTCAAATAAATGCTACCTGTGAATCAGAAGAGCGATCTGCTGTGACTCACCCTTTCACAAGCCTCTGCACAGAAGGCCGGCTGCCAGCTGACTTTTAGGGCATGGTTCCAGGTGACTATGGGATCCCAAGGGCCCTCGGTTCGGAGGAGGGGCTGTGCTTTATCGCCAAGCAAACCACAGAGGGAGGCTGACACAGGAACCAAGAGGGTGCCTGGAAGGTTTCCTTCCATAGGAGGCAGCAGAGTCAAGGGGAGCGATTCTGTATTGCTTTTGGAAAGCAAGAGCATTAGAGCTGAAAAGTGCCTAGAATCCACCTCTTCTTAATGGGAGGTTCCTGGATACCCATCAGGAGGTTTGTAAACTGTAAAATTAGGTGGGTATGTGCATTTTGCGCTAAGAGGACCTATAGTTTTAATCAGATACTCTTGGTTCTAAGATCCTCTCTATATTTTGACATCTAAACTCCTCATTTTGTCCAAAGAGCATGATTCAGTGATTTGTTCAAAGCCATACCACCAGTGGATAACAGAGAAGAGAGAGGAAGCGAAGTCATCAGGGCCCTTTCAGCTGCCCTGGCGCCATGAGAGAACCTACAATAAGCGATCTGCTGTGACATTCTGAGCACAGCCCCCTAGACAGAAATTAAATGTGTCAAGAAGGACCACTTTGAAAACCTTTGTGCCACCAGCCCCTTCCTTCCTTCCAATTAGCCTACCCCCACCCCATGACTCTACCTACCTATCAAGTTGGCTTCCTGTTAAGAGGACAACATGCTCTACAGACAAGTATTTGCAGTTGGAGGATCCCTGAAGCTGTCTCTCAAATTCTCAAGCACTTAGGGTGGGAGTCGCTGAGCTACTGGCCTTCTTGGCTGCACATTTCAGAGGAAACAGCAGATTGAGAGTAAGCAAGTAAACGGGAGCACCCTGAGAGGGCTGGAAGTCATTGTTGCCTTTTTATTCCTTTTTTCATTTATGTGGATGAGTAGTTGTCACCTCAAATTGACCTTGGTGTATCTTCAATGTAGTTGTAATGTAAGGAACCTGTAGTTTGAAGACTAATAACTTGGGTTTGAATCTTGGCTCCATCGTTTATTGCTAATTTAACTTTGAGCAAGTTTCTTAAACTTCTATACCTTGGTGTTCCCATGTGTAAAGTAGAATTGAGTACTTGGCCTTTGGCAGAGATTGATAAGCGCCAGTTAAAACCAATTCCTGGCCACGCAGCCAGACTGCTCTTTCTAGCCCAGCCTCCCTTGCAGTTAGACTTGCTGTGTGATTAAATTCTCTAACCAATAGAATGTAGTGAGGGGATGATGTGTCACTTCCAGATCTGGCCCATAAAAATTTTCTGGGTCAGGCAAAGGACATGAACAGACACTTTTCAAAAGAAAACAAACAAATAGCCAAGAGCCATTTGAAAATGTTCAACATCACTAATCATCAGAGAAATGCAAATGAAAATCACAGTGAGATATCATCTTACACCAGTCAGAATGGCTATTATTAAAAAGTCAGATAGAACAAATGTTGGTGAGGATGCAGAGAAATGGAAATGCTTAAACACTATTGATGAGAATGTAAATTAATATAACGTCTATGAAAAACAGTATGGAGACGTCTCAAGGAATGAAAACCAGATCTACCATTTGATCCGGTAATCTCACTACTGGGTATCTACCCAAGGCAAAATAAATCATTATACCAAAAAGATTTGTTTATCACAGAACTATGCACCATAGCAAACTCATGAATCAAAGTGGTCATCATCAATGGATGATTGGACAAAGAATGTGGAGTATACATACCATGGAATACTATGCAGCCATAAAAAATAAACCATGTCTTTTGCAGAAACATGGGTGGAATTAGAGGCCGTTATCTTAAGTGGAATAACCCAGAATCAAAAATTCAAATATTACATGTTCTCAGGTATAAGAGGGAGCTAAATAATGTGTACACACAGACATACAGCATGAAATAGTAGACACTGGAGACTTGGAAGGGTGAGAGGGTGGAAGGAGGGTGAGGGATGAGAAATTACTTAATCAGGTGATGGCTCCACTAGGCAATATATCCATGTAACAAAACTGCACCTGTACCTTCTAAATTTATAATAAACAAAACGTTCTGGGTGATCCTCCGTACTCTCTCTTATTCCATCTGCTGGCTGAGGTTACTTCAGAGGGCTCTGGGGCCCTGGAGGATGATGCTGCCATCAGATAAGAGGAGCCTTGGTCTCTCAATCACCATGTGAAAGGCTGCCATCCGAACATCTCCACTGAACGGTTACTGGAGTAAAAATAAATTTTATTGTGTTAAGATACTGAGAAGTTAGGGTGAGTTTTTACAGCAGTTAACCTGCCTCATAGGTTGTTCTAAGAATTAAATGAAGTCACATACGTGACTGGAACTAGAACAGTATCTGGAACATACCTGATGAGTTATAACAATGATTGATATTACCATGATGGATGGATGGATGCATAAATAGATAGATATTGAGAGACAGAAAGAGAGACGGAATTATGTTTCAGGATTGCAAAGGCAGTTGGCCACAAAGTTTTGTTTCTTAGATTATCACCAAGATAATATTAAATTTTACTGTACAGCTGTAAAGTTTGCATTTTGGAGGCAAGAGATGGCATTACAGAAAAATATGTTGAGCCATTTATTAGTACTTTCCTATGTTTCTTGAAGAAAAACAAAAAACTATCAGTTTCCTCGAAGAGATACAGTCTGAATGAGACAAACAATCTAAACATTTTTTTCAACCAAATGGGGTTTTATGCAAAAATATTTTCACTTTTCTATTCAAATAATTATTAAAATCATTTGCTTATATGGGAAATGATAAGGTGATACTGACATTTATTTTTGATAACTGAGTCTGCCTGTGGCGTAGAGCCTGTTCCAGATGTCAGTACCTCTCTGGCAGTGCTTTCTGTCCCTGAAACTCCAAGGTCATCTTTAGCTCTTTTCTTGACAACTACAGTGACCTCCTACTGGTCAACCTGCCCCTAGTTTTCTCTCCATCCTCTCTGTGCACTCCCAAATCCATTCTCCACACTCTCCCCAGCACAACTGCTCTAAAACTGTTTGTCACCAATCTCTTCCCTGCTTCAAACCCTGCATGGCCCTTGGCTGCCTCCCACAGAGAATCTCAGACTTTTCTAGAGAAGAGCCACCATGGTGGAGGAGAATAAACGGCACCATTCATCCTGTAATCATTGATTCCATTCATTCAAACATTTTTCGGGCACCTGCTATGAGCCAGGGGATACAATGGTGAACAAAACAGGCAAAAAGGCCCCTCGCAGAGCTGACCTGTGAATGAGCAAGGAGAGTCCAGGTCAGTGAGGCCTTGAGGACCAGCTGGCTTTTCCCCGAGGTAGAAGCCACTAAAGGGTTCCAAGCAGAGGCATGGCATGATCTCATTTATGAATTGAAAGGATCACTCTGCCTGGTAGCTGGGCAACAGCCTGAAGTGGCAAAGGCAGAAGCCAGGAGACCAGTTGGGAGCCCAACACAGTAATCTTGGCAAGAGATGATGGATGACGGCAACTTGGGCCAGGGTGGCACCAGGGAAAATTCTGGATATATTTGGAACGTAAAGCCAAGACAATTTTCTGACTGATTGTAGGGTATAAGAGTAAAAGAAGAATCAATAATGACTCATGGGTTGAAGTCTAACAATAGATAAGATAGAGCTACCATTTAATGAACTGGGACAGGAGCAGTTTTACTGAGGGAAGATGAGTTTCCTTTTTGAGTGTATTAAGTCTGAGATGCATATTAGACATCCAAGAGGGGATGTCAGATATGTAGTTGGATCAGGGGAAAGGTCCAGGTTGGGGCTATCAATTTGGAAGTTGTCAGCATATAGATGATATTTAAAGCTGAGAGACTGGCTGAGATCACAGATCAGGGCATGTGGGTGGACAGAGCAGCCGTCAAAGGGGACCCTCATGCTAAGTGATCTGGGAATTCAGAAGAACCAGCAAAAGAGGCTGAAAAGGGGTGACCACTGTGAGATAAGACCTAGCGTAATGTAGGGTCCTGGAAGCCAATGAAGAGAGTATTCCAGAAGAAATTTATATATTCTGTCAGTTTCTGCTGCTGTCCAGTGGGCTGAGGGCAGATAACTGAGCACTGGATTTGGCAACGTGGAAGCTACTAGGGACCTAACAGGAGTGAAATCAGAGCAAAAGACTGATCAGGTGGGTTCCAGAAAGAATAGGATGAGAAGAAATGACGATGGCAAATTTAGACACCACTTTTTGAGTGAGTTTTGCTGTAAATGAATCTGATGAAACAGGCCCAGCTGGAGGCAAATACGGGGTCAGGAAAAGGCCTTCCTTAAGGTGGGAAAATTATATCTTAATTGTATATCACCAGAACATCTAGGATGCATTGGCTGAAGCAACCTGCATACTCATACAAGTTCTTCGAAGTCTTAAAGATTCACATGAATTTTTCCTTTTATTCTGAAGAATATCTGTTTTAATTTATAAGTACTCTATTCTCTCCAAGTCCTTGAGTAAAATGGATCACCCAGAAGAAACATATTCTATTTGTCCTATTTCCCTGCAATACTGCAAAGGCTATGCATACACTAATCTGAGAAGCTGGGTTCCAACCAGGCCTTCCAGGCCTCTGCTCCTGAACACAGCTCCTTCCTGCCCTCCTTCCTCTACCCTGGCCAGGCTGGGCTCTTTGCAGCCTTCCTGTTTTTCCAGGAAAATGGGCCTACTAAGGAGGCGGTTCTGTAACCAAAAAATTAAGCAATTCTGCCTTTCTCCCAAGTCAAAAGTTCAAACTGCATCCAGCTTTTAATTAAAAGTTACTTCCCCCTATGCCCCCCTCACCCCCGATATTCTTAAAGAAATACCAACATCTAACAGACAACCAGAAGACTTGGAGAAGCAAGTAATATGGAAGTTGCAGTGCTGAAGAGACCAAGGGATGGGCACTTCCAAGAAGGAGGAAGTCGGGAACAGTGAGGGATGCAGCTGGGAAAGCCAGAGAGGTGCAACCTGAAATATCTGGGGTGACTAGTCCGTCTCTCACAGGAGACCCGCTTCTCATGGAAAATGGAACCAGGTGGACTGTGTCAGTCAAAATTCATCCTATGGTGTGTGATAGAAGCCAAATTCAAACTCACTAAACGAAAATGGGAGTTTATCTGCCCACATAACTAGAAAGTTCAAAGGGATCAAATCAGCTCCAGACATGACAACCAATGGTACAACTGATGTCATTAAGAATTTATCTCTGGCCAGGTGTGGTGGTTCACGCCTGTAATCCCAGCACTTTGGGAGGCCAAGGTGGGCAGATCACTTGATGTCAGGAGTTTGAGACCAGCCTGGCCAACATGGAAACTCTGTTTCTACTAAAAGTACAAAAATTAGCCGGGCATGGTGATGAGTGCCTGTAATCCCAGCTACTCAGGAGACTGAGGCAGGAGAATCGCTTGAAACCGGGAGGCGGAGGTTGCAGTGAACAGAGATTGCACCACCGCACTCCAGCCTGGGAGACAGAGTGAGACTTCGTCTCAAAAAAGAAAAAAAAGAATCCATCTCTTTCTCTTTCTCTCCCTGTTCTATGTTGACTTTATTCTCAGACTTCATTCTCAGACTGGTTCTAATGGCAACAAAAACAGCCTCTGACTGTTCCGGACCAACTTACTTCTTAGTACTTGAAACCTCGGAAGAACAGAGGGACCATCTTTCCGATAGTTCTAGCAAACGCTGGGAAGAGATTTGATTGGTCCGTCTTGGGTCGTGTGTCCATTGGCTGAACCCAGACAGATATAGAACCCTGATTAGCTAGTACTGAGTCACAGGTCTGTACTTTAAGCTTGGAAGTGGGATCACATAGACTGAGGATGAAGGAGAACATGTTCTCAAAAGGAAACTGATGTTCAGTTGCCAAAAACAAGGAAGATGCATATTATAGGAGCAAAAAGAAATATTGATGTCTGTTCTATCCTACTAATCCCAATTTACTTTTAAAGAAAAAAATTCTTATTTTAGCCAAGAATTGCTGTTATTTATATTTTCAGGTTTATTTCGTTAATTCTTTCAAACTTGAAATTAAATTTTTTAAAAGTAAGAAAATTAGCCAGGAGCAATTATAAGGTGAAATTAATAAGACAAAATCTAACATTACTGAAATATAAACCAATAAAAATAATGAAAGAATAAATGAAAATAAACTATTCCAAAAGATAAATAGATTAAATGAACTTCATCAAGGGTAAAAGAGGGTAAATACATGTAAGTTTAAAAATAAAAAAGGAGGTACAACTATGTTACAGAAGAAATTAAAAGTCATAAATTGATACAAAGTGAAAACAAAAGAGTATGATCTTTTAAACAATATACCAAATATCAAAATTAATCAGAAAAGAACTGGGAATTTTTTAAAAAAAACATTAATTACCATAGAGAATATGGAAAAGTGACTTTAAAACTAGCATTGAAACAGACAGTAGTAACAGATAGTGTCATAGTTGAGTTTTAACTTTTACAAACAGATAGTTAAAATGCTACTTAAATAATTATAGGCCATAGAAAATTGTTTTAAAGTTCTGTGATTCAGTAGTAAAAGAAAAAACCCAACTAATTAATTAAATATAACTGCAAAAATAAAAAATCAGCCAATCAGTCAGAAAATTGTCTTGGCTGTACATTCCAAATATATCCAGCATTTTCCCTGGTGCGTCCCTGGCCCAAGTTGCCATCATCCACCATCTCTTGTCAAGATTACTGCGTTGGGCTCCCAACCAGTCTCCTGGCTTCTGCCTTTGCCACTTTAGGCTGTTCTCCAGCTACCAGCTAGAGTGATCCTTTCAGTCCGTAAGTTAGATCATGCCATGCCTCTGTTTGGAAACTTCCAGCAGCTTCCACCTCAGGAAAAAGCCAAACTCCATATGCTGGTCCTCAAGGCCTCACTTAACCTGGACTCTCCTGGCTCATTCCAGCTCAGCCACACTGGACTTCCTGCTGCCCTCACACATTCAGGCTTGCCCTTGCCCAGTTTTCCTCTTCCTGGAATGCTCCTCCCGGCTCTACACAGGCTCTGCTCCCTCACCTTCTCTTGGCTTAAATATCACTTTCCAGGGAACTCTTTCCTGATCACCTTATTTAAAATGGAAACCCCCTACCCCAACTTGTGGTAGCTACTTTTACAGTTCCCTGATTCATTTTTTCCTTATATTGATGACCATTTAATGCACCATGATTTAACTTATGTATTCACTTACTCTCTGTCTGCCTTCACTCTAACGTAAGCTCTGTGAGAGACCTTTTTGCCTGTTTTGTTCACCATTGTATCCCCTGGCTCATAGCAAATGCTCGAAAAATGTTTGAATGAATGGAATCAATGATTACAGGATGATTGGTCCCATTTATTCTCCTCCATCATGATGGCTCTTCTCTAGAAAAGTCTGAATACCTAAGGAAGTCCTGGGTACAAGGGATGACTGTCATTTAAAATTTGATCCTCTCAAAATTCAGATATAAGTTTAATGTGATTACTACTGGAATGCCAATAGTGTTGGGAAGGTGAGAACTGAATAAAATTGTCTTGAAAGTTATGTGGAAAAGTCAATGTCTAGGATAGCTAAGAGAGAATAGGTAAATTTTTAATATAAAATTAAAGTTAAGTTACAGAAACATACAGTGAACATTTTTATTCTGTCTTTGTCCCACATCTGCCCAGTTCTATCTTACCCACCACCATATGTATCCCTCCAGAATTTCTTTATACATAGACAAGGAGATGAGTACAAAAATCTTTTTTTCCATCGTTTTTTACACAAAGGGTAACACTGTACACATTGAATCTTGCTTCTGCTTAATATGTCTCTAAGATATTTGTAGTACAAAAAAAGCTTTCTTGTCCTTTATGATATAGCAGCCTCATGTCTCCATCACATGAATATGCCATAATTTGACTAGTCCCCTAGGACATGGTTTCTAATATTTTGTTGCAAAAAGCAATGTTCCAAAATATGTACTTTTTTTTCTTAATGAAAATATATCTGTAGAATAAGCTTCCAAAAGTAGAACTGCTGGGAATATGCATTTGAAATCTGGCCAAATTGCCCAGGGCTTATGCTCTTACCAGCAATGAGTAAGAATGTGTTCACCCAAAACTCATCAACACAGTGCGTCACTAAACTTTTCGATTACTGCTGACATAAGAGGTGAAAAATTATATCTTAGCATAGTTTTCATCTGTACTTCTCAGTAGTGAGGGTGAGTATCTTTGAAGAATAATGTATATTTTTTTTCCAAAAACTCTTCATGTTCTTTGCTTATATTTCTATTAAGTTGAAAGATAGACAAAAGACTCAATGGGAAAAAATCATGCCTGTAATCTCAGCACTTTGGGAGGCTGAGGCAGGAGGATTGCCTGAGCCTTAGGAGACCAAGGCTGCAGTGAATGATGACTACACCACTGCACTCCAGCCTGGGCAACAGAGCAAGACTGCCTCAAAAATAATGAAAATAAAAGTAAACATTTAAAAGAAAATAGAGAATCCTGAACAGATCTAATGATATATTTATGTTTCAAATAGGACAAAAATGATTTTTCATGTCTGGAAAAGGCAAATTTACAGACACAGAGAGCATATCTGAGATTACCTAGACTGGAAGGTAAATAGGTAAACTTTTAGGGGTGATAGAAATGTTCTAAAATTGAATTGCAATGTGGTTGTAAAACTATCAACTTCTAACTAAAATCACTTAACAAAAGTTAAATTTTATGGTATATAAATTATACCTCAAAAAAGTTATTTTTTAAAAATATTTTTGGAAGTCATAGAGCAATCAGGCAAGAGAAAGAAATAAAGGGCATCCAAACTGGAAAAGAGCAAGTGAAATTATCTGTGTTCTCTGATGACATGATTCTATACCTAGAAAACCCTAAAGGGTCCTTCGAAAGACTCCCTGACTTGATAAACAACTTCAGTAATGTTTCAGGATAAAAAATCAACATATGGAAATCAGTAGCATTTCTATATATCAATAATATTCAAGTTGAGAACCAAATCAAGAACTCAATCCCCACAATGGCCACAAAAGAATAAAATAGGAATACATTTAACTAAAGAAGTGAAAGATCTCTGCAAGGACAACTACAAAACACTGATGAAAAAAATTGTTGATGATATAAACAAGTGGAAAAACGTCCCATGCTCATGGATTGGAAGAATTTATATCATTAAAATGACTATACTGCCCAAGGCAATCTACAGATTCAGTGCAATCCCTATTAAATTACCAACATCATTTTTGACAGAATTAGAAGAAAACAATCCTAAAGTTCATAGGGAACCAAAAAAAGAGCCCAAATAGCCAAAGTAATCCTAAGCAAAAAGAACAAATTTGGAGGCATCACATTGCCTGACTTCAAATTATGCTACCAAACTATAGTAACTAAAACAGCATGGTGCTGCTACAAAATTAGACACATAGGTTACTGAAATAGAATACAGAACCCAGAAATAAAGCCACATATCTACATGTAACTGATCCCTAACAAAGTCAACAAAAATAAACAACAGAGAAAGGGCACCCTAGTCAATGAGTGGTGCTGGGAAAACTAGCTAGCCATATGCAGAAGAATGAACCTGGATCCCTATCTCTCACCATATATAAACATTAACTCAAGGTATATTAAAGACTTAAGCATAAGACCTGAAACTATAAAAATCCTAGAAGAAAACTTAGGGAAAACTCTTCTGGACATTGGCCTAGGCAAAGAAATTATGCTGAAGACCTTAAAAGCAAATGCGACAAAAATAAAAATAGTCAAATGGGACTTAATTGAACTAAAATGCTCTTGCATAACAAAATAAATAATCAACAGAGTAAACAGACAGCCTACAGACTGGGAAAAGTATTTGCAAATTATGCCTCTGACAAAGGACTAATATCCAGAATCTACAAGGAACTCAAACAACTCAACAAGAGAAAAACAAACAACCCCATTAAAAATGGCAATCCTAGCCATGTCTACAGGAGCAGACATTTCTCAAAAGAAGAAATACAAGCAGTCAACAAACACATGAAAAAATGCTCATCACTAATTATCAGAGAAATGCAAATTAAGACCACAATAAGATATCATCTTACACCAGTCAGAATGGCTGTTCCTAAAAAGTCAAAAGCAATAGATGTTGGTATGGATGTGAAGAAAAGGGAGTGCTTATACACTGATGATGGGAATGTAAATTAGTTCGATCCCTATGGAAAATGGTATGGAGATTTCTCAAAGAACTAAAAACAGAACTAGCGGTTCAACCCAGCCGTCTCACTAGTTGTGACACTAAGGAAAAGAAATCACATTATAAAAAAGTCACTTGCATTCATATGTTCATTGCAGCACTATTCACAGTAGCAAAGTCATGGAACCAACCTAAGTGTTCATCAACAGTTGACTGGATAAAGAAATATATACCATGGAATACTAGATAGCCATAAAAAATGAAATCATGTCTTTTGCAGCAACATGGATGGAGCTAAAGGCGATTATCCTAAGTGAACTAACTCAGAAAAAGAAAACCAAATACTGCACATTTTCACTTATAAGTGGGAGCTAAACAATGGATTCACATAAACACAAAGATGGAAATAATAGACACTGGGGATTCAAAAATGGGGGAGGGTAGAAGGGGGGATGAGGGTTGAAATAAAACTTATCTGGTAAAATGTTCGCTATTTAGGTAAGGGATACACTACAAGCCCAATTCCCACTAGTATGCATGCCAGCTAACAAACATGCACATGTAACCCCTGAATCTAAAATGAAATAAAAATAAAGAGGAAAAATGATATTGTTAATCTCACGAGGAGGAATTAGGTATTAAGTAAAGATGCTAGAATGATTATCCAGTCAGAAGAAAGTTAAAATGGACCTTTCTAGCCTGGAGAACATAAAGAGATACCCCATCTCTACAAAAAATAAAATTACCTGGGTGTGGTAGTGGGTGCCTATAGTCCCAGCTACTGAAGAGGCTGAGGTGGGATTATCATTTGAGCCTGGGAGGTTGGGGTTGCAGTGATCAAGCCACTGTACTCCAGCCTGGGCGATGAAGCAAGACCCTGTCTCAAAGAGGAAAACAAAAAACTAAGGTGGGTGAGAGCTTTTTAATTAAGATTGGAAACTCAGAAGTTATAAAAGGACAGATACACATATTTGACCAGATAAATATGAAAAACTTTTGTTTGGAAAAGATACCAGAGGCTAAGTCCTACGATCTGAATGTAAGTGTCCCCCCAAAATTCGTATGTTGAAACCTAATCCTCAAGGTGATAGTATTAAGAGGTGAGGGCTTTGGGAGGTGATCAGGTCATGAGAGCTCTGCCCTCATGAATAGGATTAGTGCCTTTATAAAAGGGGCTTGAGGGAGCTTGTTCATCACTTCTGCCATGTGAGGATACAGAAGGTGTCATCTATGAGGAATAGGCCCTCACCAAACACCAAAACTGCTGGCATCTTAGTTTTGCACTTCCAGAATAGTGAGCAATAAATTTCTGTTGTTTATAAATTACCCACTCTAAAATCTTTTGTTATAGGAACCGGACTAAGACGCTAAGTCAATAGGTAACCACTAGCTTGGGGAGCAGGGGAAGACTGTCAACTCAGAGATCAGACAGAGGGTGAAGAGCTATAATATACAGAGAACTCTTACAAAACAAACAAGACAGGGATAAGTACCACGACAGAAAACTGAATCAAGATATGAATACGCAATTCACCAAAAAATCGATGTGACCAATGCATATGTGAAAAGAGGTTCAAATTCATGTGCAATCAGGGAGCTACCAAGTAAAGTTACAACGAGACAAGAATTTACTCTGATCAGGTGAAAAAATGAGAGAGACTGATAATCTTTACTGCTAAACAGAATGTGGGGACTTTAGTACATTTGTGATTGAAAATACAGTATTATTATACTGTATTGGAAAGACTATTAATGCAGTCTTTTTGGAAAGAAATCTGGCCACATTTGTTATGATTAAAATATATACATCTTAAGTAAGACTCCTGAAAATCCATCCCATAGGAATAAAAGCTTCAAAACCAAAAAACTTAGAAGTATACTACCTTGTAAACAGAGGCAAAAAACAAAAAACAAACAAACAAACAAAAAAAACAGGAAACAAAGTGAGTATCGTCTACATGGGAATAGCTGAAGAAATTATAATAGAACTGCACCAGAGTTATATGTGGCCATTTAAAAGTATAAATTGAACCTGAAGCAGGTGAATTAAGAGTGGTTTCCATGACCCAGCATGGTGACTGACACTTGTAATCCCAGCACTTTGGGAGGCTGAGGTGGGCAGATAACTTGAGGTCATGAGTTTGAGACCATCCTGGGCAACATGGTGAAACCCCATCTCTACTAAAAATACAAAAAAAATTAGCTGGGCGTGGTGCCAGGTGCCTGTAATCCTAGCTACTTGGGTGGCTGAGGCACAAGAGTCGCTTGAACCTGGGAGGCAGAGGTTGCAGTGAGCCAAGATTGCACCACTGCACTCCAGCCTGGGCAACAGAGCAAGACCCTGTGTCAAAAACAAACAAACAAACAAAAACAGAAGTGATTCCATTAGGTGCTAGAGGAATAAAACAAGATACAGAAAAAGAAAATATAAAATAATGGCATACATTTTATATATGTATTTGTATAGATGCACATTAATGCTTATAGGTGATCATATTAACATGGAGAAAAAATATTAGAATGATAATGTATTAGCTCAAACTGCTATAACAAAATACCATAGACTGGGTGGCTTAGATTACAGATACTTCTTTCCCACAGTTCTAAAGGCTGCAAGTCCAAGATCAAGGTGTCAGCAGATTTGTTTCTGGTGAAACCTCTCTTCCTGGCTTGCGTGTAGCTACCAGATCACTGTATCCTCACACGGTGGAGGCAGGAAGCTCTAGCGTTGGTTCCTCTGATAAGGACACTAATCCCATTTATGAAGGCTCTAGCCGCATGATTTCATTTTCTCCTGAAGGCCCCACCTCTTAATACCATCACATTGGAGGTTAGGGCTTCAACATATGAATTTGAGGGGAACGCATGCCATCCCTAACGGTGTAGTACTCACTTCTCTATACAGATTTCCTGGGTGCCAAGGATGCACTGGGGGTACTACAGAATAACTGAAAGGGAAAAGGAAGAAAACAAAATAAACCAATACTTTTATGAAGAGATTTCAGTGCACCTGACAAATAGCTGTTGTATGGAAGATTTCTCCCTGTTTCCAAAATGGAGAAATGCAGGCTCCGAGAGGATTATTTCCTGAGCCAGAGCCCCACAACAAGGCAATTACTGAACCATAAATACCACCCAAGTCTCCTGACTTTCCCATGGCTTGAATCGGATCCATTCCCAGATAAATATAACTAAATCATCAGTGTAAAATCGATGAGCACAAACATATAAATGACAAAGGCTTGGCTTCACAGACTGGAACTGGGCCTGTGATTAGAGTTCTCAAGTGTCACTTCTCTGAGCAGAACGGAGGTGGCTGCCTCCCTGCATTTCAGAGAGAAACAGAACAAATGAGAGTGGCTGGAGCCACATGAATCAGCCCCGAGGTCGCGCTGCCAGTTGTCTCATGCCCATTTGTGGCAAACGGTGCATTTGGAGGGATTAACAGGGAGTAGGAGTGGGTGAACAGATGCAACAGATTAGAGAGGAAATCTGTTCCTGGGTGGCTCCTGGCAAGCTGGTGGGGTTTCTGGCAGAACAAGGAGGGGAGAGGACGACTGGGGAAAGGAGAGGGAAATGCCTCTTTTTCATTTTTTATTTTGCAGGGCCTTCTGAACAAGAATCTTTACTACTGGTATGTCTTGGTAAGCTGCAGCTAAATTATAAGCAAAGGGAAAGGGATGGGGGAGGGGGCATGGAGGTAGGAAATATGGAATTTTCTGGAAAGGAAATGGGATTCAATAGGCAGGCAAACTCAGCAGTCTCCCTTCCTCACTCAGAGAATTTGTCTCTCAAGGATCCAGGGACCTAACTCCTTAAAAATAAAGAAAAAAACCAAAGCCAAAACAAAAAACAAGCAGCTGAGTCTGGTTTTTAAATTTTTATTTATTTATTTATTTATTTATTTATTTATTTATTTATTTGAGACGGAGTCTCGCTCTGTCCCCCAGGCTGGAATGCAATGGTGTGATCTCGGCTCACTGCAACCTCTGCCTCCCAGGTTCTAGTGATTTTCCTGCCTCAGCCTCCCGAGTAGCTGGGATTACAGGCGCCCACCACCACATCAGGCTAATTTTTGTATTTTTAGTAGAGACGGGGTTCCACCATGTTGGCCAGGTTGGTCTTGAACTCCTGACCTCAGGTGATCCACCCCGCTTCGGCCTCCCAAAGTGCCGGGACTACAGGCATGAGTCACATGTGCCTGGTCCTGTCTGTGTTATTTAAAAGCTTCCAGTTGATGGTGACCATAGGCCTGAAGTCAGTCTGGGACGTCGCCCCTCGCTAGCCTTTCACCTGGAAGGAGCCGGTAGGACCTCGGCTAAATGAAAAGGTCAAAGAGCCAGGAAGCCAAAGGGGCCCTCACGCCGCAGGCCCAGACCCCACCCGGCGCAGCCCAGGACTGCGCAGCGCAGACCCGGCGGGCGGGAGTAGCTGCGGGGGCGCCGGCCCGGGTTTGCCAGGACTCCCTGGATCCGCTGTAGGCCGCAGGTGTCAGTGATTTGAGCGCTGTGTGCGATGAATGGAGCTCTCCAATAAACGGGAAGCGGCAGACACAGTCCAGAAGGCAAGATGTATTTTTATTTAAAAAGGTTGAAGTGGGAAAATTTAAATTCTATTTAAATATTTACTCAAAGAGGAGATCGGCAGACAGCTGAGATACTGGAACCGAGACTGAAGAGCAAGCGGAACATGGCTTTTCTGAAGTCAGCCCCGGGCAATAAAGAAATCTCCGGTGGAAAGGAAGCAGCCTGAAGATTCAGGAGATGCCTGGAATCCGCTTAGGGTTTGAGATCAGGTGGCCCAGCTCCTCTTCCCACAGATGCTGGAACTTGCTATACGAGTTTGAGTAAATTACCCAGCTGCCCTGAGCCTTTGCGTGTTCAGCTGTAACATGGGTGGAGACACGGATCTAGCCCGCAGAATTCTTATGAGCTTAAAAAAATCCAAAAGGGAAGTGCTTAGTAAAAGTAAGCTATTACTACATCATTCTCAGCCTGTTGAAACTACGGATTCCTGGACCCTCGTATATTAAGTTTCCTTCTGAGATGAGGCCCAGGAATCTGTATTTTGAATGTGCTCTTCAGGAGTTTCTACTGGGCAGCCAGCTTTGGGAACCCCAGCCCCTGCCATGGGTACCAGCAGGATTCTCAGCTGGAGCATCCTCATACAGATTCAGTCCCGAGGCTTCAAGGACCACTGACTGGTGCCTAACAAAGTTAGTCCTTGACTTAGTCCTTCCTCAGGCCACGCCTCCTGCCCCACTCCATCGTTCCCATCTTCCTCAGGTTATCCTCATCCCCCAGTCACTCAGGCCTAACGTGAGTGCTTTCTCGTTCCCTTTCACCCTTCACATCCGTCAGCAAGTCCTGCTAGGGATGACCCAGACCCTATCTGGCCTCCCCACCTCCACCCTTACCCACGGTTGTCCATTCTCCATTCCCAGCCAGAGAGACTTGTGTAAAGAACAAATCAGGCCAGGCACAGTGGCTCACACCTGTAATCCGAGCACTTTGGGAGGCTGAGGTGGGTGGATCACTTGAAGCCAAGAGTTCAAAACCAGCCTGGCTAACGTGGTGAAACCCTGTCTCTACTAAAAATACAAAAATTAAATTAGCCAGGAGTAGTGGCATGCAGGAAAATCGGTTGAACCTGGGAGGTGGAGGTTGCAGTGAGCCGAGATTGCACCACTGCCCTCCAGCCTGGATGACAAAGTGAGACCTGGTCTAAAAAAAAAAAAAGGAAAGAAAAAGTATCAGACCCAGATTCCTCACCATGGTCTCAGAGGCCCTGCTTCTCTAACCTCACCCCACTCTGCTGCCTGGCACTGGCTCCAGCCACAGATGCCTCCTTCACCTCCCTATGACTGCTAAGCTTGAGCCTGACTCAAGCCTGCCAAGTTTGTCGTGGCTTTTGCCTCTGTCTGGAACACTTGCCTACCCTATCTGCCCTCCAGCATTCCTATAGTTGCTGCTTTCTGCTGATCCAAGTCTCTACTCCAATGCCACTGCCTCAGAAGAGCCTGCCCTGACTTCCACAAGAAGGGAGACCAAGCCTGTGACCTGTGGCAGGTACTCATCCTCCCTGGAACTCAGCCTCCTCATCTGTAAAATGGGGATAATGGTGGTACATACCTCTAGGGTTGCTATGAGGATTATGAGTTTAAATGTACACTGAATAGTGCCAGGCACTTAGTAAAAGCTCAATAAATGTAAGATATTAGCTCATGCTAATCTCACGGAATTAAAGTGACTCACTATGTGTCTGTCTCCTCGGTAGACTGTCAGATTGTGGGGTCTTACTCATCTTCATATCCAGGCCAGCTGGCAGGGTGCCCGGCACGAAGCGGTCACCTGTACTGGGTTGAACAGTGTGCTCCCACCAGCCCCCTGACAAATTCATGTCCATACAGAACCATAGAATGTGACCTTATTTGGAAATAGACTCTGCAGATGCAATTAAAGTGAGGTAATACTCCATTAGAGTAGGCCTTAAAACCAATGACTGGTGTCCTTGCAGGAAGTCATGTGAAGATACAGAGACTGAGACACAGAGGGAAGAAACTCATGATGGCAGAGGCAAGATTGAAGTTAGTAGCTGCAAGCTGAGGAATGCCAAAGATGGCTGGTAAATGCCAGAAGCTAGAAAGAGGCAAGGAAGGGCCGTTCTCCAGAGCCTCAGAGGGAGGCTGGTCCTGCCAACACAAAACCGTGAGGGAATAAATGTCTGAAGGTTTAAGCCATCCAGTTGTTACCACAGTCGCAGGAAACTAGTATAACACTCAGTTACTGGTGAGAGAGTGAGTGAGTGAGTGAATATATCAAAGACACCCCCTTCCGACGGCACTCTCTGACTCCCATGAAAAGGCAAGAGCTCTCCCTGTTCTTTCCCCTGTAGCATCACTACAGAGTGTGTTAGGGGTGTTGGCAACCTGCATTCTCTCAAGCGATGCAGCAGGGATCCAGAGTCCCCCATCCTCAACTTAGAGGTGAGGAGACCAGTATCTGCCCTGACTCAGCCAAAGTTAAGCCCAACAGAACCTGAGCTTCCATCGCCACCACCCGCAACAAGACAATGTCCTCTGTCCAAGGAGGGAAGAAGGCCTTTTACAACAAAGCCGTCAAAACCCATCCATTGGTTGGATAGTTCTGAGTGTCCCCCATGGGCCAGGTGCTGGGCGTGACACTGAGCCCCACAACCCTTTCCCGCCCTCTCTAGGGAAACCTCTCACTTCCTCTCCCAAATAGTGGTTATTTATATAGATCGAGCTGCTTCATTTTCCCAAGGGGCTCATTTGGCAAAGACAAAAATGGCTCAGAGAAACCACAGACCAAAATATGTTTCCAACAAGAACCGCCCACCCCTCAGCGTGCCGCTTGCTTGGTGAGTTCATCTCTCCCATCCGCATGTGGCATTATCAGTTTGCCCAGGCACGAGAGCCCCCAGCCCCTGTAGATCTCTCTCTAGGTCCTGGATTATTGGCCTTTTAAGGTCACCCCCTACATTCTCTAGGCCAGGCCAGGGGTTGAAGACATACTTATTTACAGAATGTATCAGGTTGATAGGATAATGCCGACATAAACATCATTACAATTGATCTTACTGAGTTGCCTATGCTATGCGAGGCACCATTAACTTCATTCAATGTTTATTACAAGGGTAATGACTATTATGGGTAAGGAGTATTATTAGCTCTAATTTGGTGACAGGGAAACTGAGGCACGGGAGATTGAATGAAGCGAAGTTACCCAGTGAAAAAGTGATAAGTCACAAACCAGAGGCTGATGCCAGGCAGTCTGGCTCCAGAGCCCCGGCTCCCAGCCACTGCTGACTGCAAAGCTGAAGGGCACATTTTTGCAAGAGACATCATCATGCCGTCACTGATGACCCAAAAAATGATTCCTCTGAGTGCATTATGCTTGTTTGTTGTGTTTCTAAAAATAACAAGCATGGATTTTCTTAGCCATAATCCATTAACAACCTTTATCGAAGCAGAGGAATATGGAATGTGGAGTCAGATGATACTATCCATCTGCAAAGTGATGACGTACACAAGTTCCCTGGCACGTAGTAGGCATCTAATGATTTTAGTTCTGTGAGTCTCCCTCTGCGTAAGTAGATTTTACATGGAACTGCACAGTTGTGGAGCTGAGATATTCCCACTTGAGGTCACCTCTAAGATGACACATTAAATCAGATCATGATTATATTAAGAAATTTGAAGCTGGCCAGGCGCAGTGGCTCATGCCTGTAATCCCAGCACTTTGGGAGGCCGAGGTGGGTGGATCACAAGGTCAGGAGATTGAGACCATCCTGGCTAACACGGTGAAACCTCGTCTCTACTAAAATACAAAAAAATTAGCTGGGCATGGTGGCGGGTGCCTGTAGTCCCAGCTACTTGGGAGGCTGAGGCAGGGGAATAGCTTGAACCCGGGAGGCAGAGGTTGCAGTGAGCCGAGATTGTGCCACTGCACTCCAGCCTGGCAACAGAGCAAGACTCCATCTCAAAGAAAAAAAAAAGAAATAAAAAGAAATTTGTATCTAAGAGAGACCTCTAGAAATTATGGCTTCGGTAACTGACTCCAAGTATCAACTAAGCTATTTCAAAGATGTCATAGTAAAGATGAAGAATGTGGTCATTGCTGAGCAGCTTTGACTTCCTGTTTCTTGGGAAGACATGATATAACAAAGAGAACGCTGGACTCTGAATCCAAAGATAAGATTTGAACTCTTGGCTCAACAGAGGATGGATATTAGCACCTGCTCTGCCCAGCAGATCAGTTATTTTGTGGCAAAAGGAGTACAGGGTCAGTGAAAAGTGATTGTAAAGGGTAAGGTGCTCACAAATAAAAGGCATTGTTGGGTAAAGTTGTGCTTTGCCATGAAGTGGTGAGTTTTCTGGTGGTGTAGACGCCGGTCTGAATAGGGTAGGTGAAAAGCTACACTGCTGTGAGAAGGGCGTGCTGTGTCTTCTCCTCCAGGTGGGCTCTCTCGGTACAGACCATGTTGCTAGGGCTTCCTTGGCCTCTGTTTTTCAGTTCCTATGGCTGAAGGACTGGACAAGAGAGGGGACACTGTTTCTGCCTTCAGTTCCTGCCAACAAGCTGTAATGTGACAGGGCTGCAGTTTTCTACCTAAGACCACACTCCTGTCGGGCAACCTCTTTCCCTCAACTCTGGCTCTCACCCTATTCCACCAAGTAGGTTAATTGGGAGGCGATCCCAAGAAGGACTACTTAGGGTAGTAGGGAAGTGGATCAGGAAAAGGAAGGAGCAGATGTGGCCAATACAGGGTGCGCTGATGAGCAGGTGTATGGCTGAGCAGGTCAGCTGAGACTGCTGGGCAACGGTGGGGAGCCAGCCTCAGAGTTATCCCACCTGAGCGATGAGAAGGCCGGGTTCCCTCCTCTTGGGGCCTAAGAGGACTAGCTTCTGGTACTTCCCCCGCCCACACCTCTGTGAATTGTCCCTTCATCAAACTCTCTTCCGTTACCCCCTTGAGCATGCTACCTCTTTCCAGCCCTGACTCTCACGGCAAGAGCCAAGGAGCAAACCCTCCTTGTTTTTCCACATTATTCCATCTGAATAACCAGATGTGGCAGATGCTGAGCCCCACTGCACCCTATCACTCACTGTTCTTGTACATGGCCAGGGACCAGGGCTTCTTCAGACACCCAGGGCTCTCTGCCTGTGGGTTTTCTCCAGCTGGTGGCTCCTTCTTGCCCTCACACAGGGCAGGCCACAGTGATGGGGAATAAATGCCCCTGACAGCAGCCCCCAAACAATGGCTCCTCCACCCTTGAGTGGGATGTCTCTGAAGCATGCCTTACAGTTTTCCAGCAATCCGAGCCAAGGTGCTCACAGCAGCAACCTGCTGATCAATGCACACTGTATCCGCTGCCTTCCTTTTCCTGACCCGTTTCCTCTCACTCCCCCAATAGCTCTTGGGATCATCTCCCAATGAAACTACTTGCACTTGAATCTTTGTCTCAGAATCTGCTTCTGTGGGAACTCAACCTCAGATACCAGGTAACTGTATCTTCACCTGTGATGTAACTGAGTGCCTCATCTATCCAGGTCACGTTCAAGGCACCATGGACTAAACTGTCTCATTCTTTAACAAGGTTTGCAAGACCCTTTATGATCAGGCCTCTGCTCCCCGTCCAGCTTGTCCCTTCTCTGGTCCTATCTTCGCCACACTCTTGCTTGACCTTCCTATAGCAGCCACACTCAGTTCACTGCAGTTCTTAGGACACATTCTGATCCTCCAGCTGCTTGCCCCATGCTGTTCTCCATGCCAGGAGCATCCTTCACCCACCATTCATTAGCCCACCTCCCCCTTGTCCTTGAAGATTCAGACTTCCCTGACCACCCTCTATGAGCACACACCAAGGCTGGATCGCACGTCCCTCTTCTGTGCTATCAAGCCATTCTGTTCTGATGCTGCCTATTTTCTCCCATTAGACAGTAAGTTCCAGAATGCAGGAACTCTATCTTCAAATCACAAGCCTAGCACCATAATACATGGGGTAGGTTTTTAGCTAAATTCTTGATGAATTAATTTTTTTTTAAGGAAGTGAGTAGTGTAAATTAGTTCCACCACTGTGGAAGACAGTGTGGTGATCCTTCAAAGATCTAGAACAAGAAATACCATTTGACCCAGCAATCCCGTTACTAGGTATATACCCAAAGGATTATAAATCATTCTACTATAAAGACACATGCACATGTATGTCTATTGCAGCACTATTTACAATAGCAAAGACTTGGAACCAATCCAAATGACCATCAATAATAGACTGGATAAAGAAAAGGTGGCACATATACACCACGGAATACTATGCAGCCATAAAAAAGGATGAGTTCATGTCTTTGCAGGGACATGGATGAAGCTGGAAGCCATCATTCTCTACAAACTAACACAGGTACAGAAAACCAAACACTGCATGTTCTCACTTATAAGTGGGAACTGAACAATGAGAACACTGGGACACAGAGATGGGGACATCACACACGGGGGCCTGTTAGGGGATGGGGGGCTAGGGGAGGGATAGCATTAGGAGAAATACCTAATGCATTAATGCATGTGGGGCTTAAAACCTAGATGATGGGTTGATAGATGCAGCAAACCACCGTGGCACATGTATATACCTATGTAACAAACCTGCACATTCTGCACGTGTATCCCAGAACTTAAAGTGAAAAAAAAAATCTATTTATTATAAAACGTTTCAAAAAGTAAATGAACAAAACTTTTAATTTTGGACAGGAATAGGACAACTCTCCTAATACAAGGTGGGATATGATGAATATCAACAGGAAAGTCTAATCCACCTTTGTGGGTGTCAGAGTGGAGAGAAGGCAGCAGTTACTGCCTCATGGAAGAAGTGAGCATTGACTTTGAAGGTCATTAAGGACGATATAAGTGAGCAGTAGAATTGGAGGTGACGAGGAGCAGGGAGAAGAGTAGTCTAGAGACAGTGTTACCAGAAATGGGTCCCGATCCAGACCCCTACAGAGGGTTCTTGGATCTCATGCAAGAAAGCATTCAAGGTGAATCCTTAAAGTGAAAGGAAGTTTAGTAAGAAAGTGAAGGAATAAAGAATGGCTACTCCATAGGCAGAGCAGCCCCGAGGGCTGCTGGTTGCCCATGTTTGTGGTTATTTCTTGATGATATGCTAAACAAGGAGTGGATTATTCATGTCTCCCATTTTTAGACCACATGAGGTAACTCCCTGATGTTGCCATGGCATTTGTAAACTGCCACGCGCTGGTGGGAGTGTAGCAGTGAGCATGACCAGAGGTCACTCTCGTCACTATCTTGGTTTTGGTGGGTTTTGGCCGGCTTCTTTACCACAGCCTGTGTTATTAGCAAGGTCTTTTTGACCTGTATCTTGTGCCAAACTCCTAACTCATCCTGTGTCTTAGAATGCCTTAACCAACTGGGAATGTAGCTCAGTAGGTCTCAGCCTTATTTTACCCAGCTCCTGTTCAAGATGGAGTTGCTCTGGTTCAAATGCCTCGAACGCTTCAGAGCCCTGAGCATAAATGTCCTGAGGAAGGACATTTCTGAGTCAACCTGGGAAATGAGGAATGATCTGGGCCAGCAGGAACACAGGGACCTCGCAGAGCCTTAGAAGGCAGTGAGGAAGATGTGAATGGGGGTGCTTCCTCTGACCACCTACACTTGGTCCCAAGGCACATTACTTTGCTCATTGTTCAACAGGCGGACCCTCCCCCAGCACTGCCATCTTTCCTTCCTTCCTCAGCTTCCTCTGTTAGTGGGTGAGGCTTCCTGTTAAGTCGTTCTGAGAACTGCAGTTTTCAGAGCTTTGGAGACCAGGAATGCCTGCCAACACAATTACCGTGAACGGTCCCCACAGAATTCCAAGAAACGATTCCTCACGCTGCTCACCTGGGCATTCCGGAGAGCGCCAACCCTTCAGAAGGATGGAGCCCCAGAGATGTTCTTCACTTTCAGGGACCCACCCTTGATGAACATAGCAGTCAATGCCACACAGGAAAAGGAGTGTGCAACTCTGCTTTTAGTCAACAAAGCCACATTGTAACTACCAGAGTGCTTATAATTATTTAGAGGAATGCTGCTATGAATCATTTCCAGCACAAATCCTCTTTTTGCAAAGTAAATTGCTGTCCCCTTTTATCTTTTAATTAATAATATTTAAAGCTATTTAAGTTAAATTCCCATGTTTCTGGAATTCAGAAAACGATATATATATATAAATACATATATAATATATAAATATACATATATGAATATGTGCGTGTGTGTATATATATATAAAATTTGATAGTAAAAGAAAGACTATACAGGGACAACCAGCATTCATAATAATGACAATAAAATGCCATAAAATCCTAGAAGAGCAGGCCAGGTGTGTTGGCTCACATCTGTAGTCTCAGCACTTTGGGAGGCCAAGGTGGGAGGATCCCTTGAATGCAGGAGTTTGAGACCAGCCTGGGCAACACGATGAGGCCTCATCTCTAGAAAAACTTTTTAAAATTTAGCCAGGTGTGATGGCTCATGTCTGTAGTTCAAGCTTCTTGGGAGGCTGAGGTGGGAGGATCATTTGAATCCGGGAGGTTGAGGCTGCAGTGAACAGCCTCACTGCAGAGACTCACTGCAGAGGCCTGAGACAGCAAACTGCACTCCAGCCTGGGTGACAGAGAAAGACCCTGTCTTAAAAAAAAGCAAGAAAGAAATCCTCGAATGTCTTTTGAAAAATAGAAGACTGGTCAATAATCTCTTATCCGTCCTCCACACTTCCAAAATCCTAAAAATTCTGATATCCAATTTTTATGGGCAAGTTTAGCACCAAAATTCATAATAGCAATCACTGACCTAAATTAATGAGAAGTTATTTATAATTATTATTTATCTCACTTACAGTAAATCAATGTGACTGTGTTTTTGATAAAGTGCTGTCTTAGACCCCGCTCGGGTGTGCCACATACTATATAGTTTATATCCACGGTTTTCTTCTTGGAATACAAAATATTACGAATCTTAGAACACATCTGGCCCACAGAGCTTCAGTTAGGTACTCTGGGCTGAACCTGTACGTATTAGGTTTAACTGAATTTTTGTATTAGGCATTTTTTAGGGTTTTCCAGTTTTGTGAAAGCCCAAATCTCCTTCCCCGCGCATCTCCTGGATTTTTACAGCCCCGCTCCTTCCCCGCGCCTCTCCTGGATTCTACTCCATTGCCCAGGGAGGCAGCCCATGCGGATGGCCTCATGCCAGCAGGCTTCCCTGATGGCCAGTGGGAGGCTCTGGCTGAAGACCTGAGGGCTGGAGAGCAGTAAGTTGGGGTGTTTCCTCCCCATTTCAGTGCCCATCACTGGCACTGCCTGTCTCCCTCCTCATGCCAGCTCCTGCCAAGCAGCCTGACTTCACACTACAACACTTAGCGAGTGGGGAGCACCATCAGCTCTTAGGGGTAGTAACTGCTCCCCACTCTTGCAGGCCTCTGGTCAGCTTGATCTTTGTTCTCTGTACCCAGCCCACACCTTGTGAGCAACTCCTCCATTTGAGTCTCTCCATCTGAACCAGCAACACATCCAACAACAGATACATTGGTAGACCACTGTCCCTGTAGTGCCCTGTAAAACGCACTGATTTTAAATCAAGAGGCTTGAATTGAGGATTGCCTAACTTTTGGGCAAGTCACTTTACTTTTCTGCTTTCCTATCTGTAAAAAGGGGCTAATAATACCTATTTCAGAGTGTGCGGGGATAATAAACACATTGATAATATGTGAAAATGTCTCGGAAACTCTTAAGAAATGCAAGGAATGCAAGAGCTCTTGAGAAAGTAGAATATTTGTTATTCTGATTGTCCCCCAACTCTTCTGGGTAAAAGGGTGTTTGCTTTGTTTAAAGGTAAGTATACCAGTGCCCTGCTCTGAGACCAGATGTGGCTGTAGATGACTAGAAAAGGAAGGTCCTCTCTTCTTTCCAGCTCTCATTTGCTGCCTGTGCTTAATTTCCGTGTGCCTTCTGTGAGTGCCTCGGGCAGAAGCACAGTGCTTTAGTATTACACTGACCAATCTACTTTTCCTTTTCCACCCTCTGCCCATTCTGGAATCATCTGGGGCTTCATCTTTTTTTTTTTTTTTTTTTTTTTTTTTTTTTTTTTTTTTTTTTTTTTTTTGAGACGGAGTCTTGCTCTGTCACCCAGGCTGGAGTGCAGTGGCTGGATCTCAGCTCACTGCAAGCTCCGCCTCCCAGGTTTACGCCATTCTTCTGCCTCAGCCTCCAGAGTAGCTGGGACTACAGGTGCCCGCCACCTCGCCCGGCTAGTTTTTTGTATTTTTAGTAGAGATGGGGTTTCACTGTGTTAGCCAGGATGGTCTCGATCTCCTGACCTCGTGATCCGCCCGTCTCGGCCTCCCAAAGTGCTGGGATTACAGGCTTGAGCCACCGCGCCCGGCCCATCTGGGGCTTCATCTTTATGTCCTTCCAAATCTTTAGCATTTTGTCCAGTGTTTTCCTAGCTTTATCTGCTTTAGAATTTCATGCAGCCAGGCGTGGTGGCACACGTCTATTATCCCAATGCTTTGGGAACCTGAGGTGGGCAGATCACTTGAGGCCAGGAGTTCAAGACCATACTGAGCAACATGGCAAGAGCCTCGTCTCTACAAAAAAATTCAGAAAGTTATTTGGATGTGGTGGCACCAGCTTGCTGTCCCAGCTATGTGGGAGACTGAGGTGGGAGGATCACCTGAACCCAGGACATTGAGGCTGCAGTAAGCTATGATTGCACCACTGCACTCCAGCGTGAGACCCTGTCTCAAAAATAAACAAATAAATAAAGTCACATTCTTTCCTAGAGCATAAAACAATAATTTTTAATACCAACTATATCACTCATTAAAATTATCTTTCCCTTCTCGTCCCAACACTGTGTCAAACAGGAATCTTCTGTGGATGGCATTTGCCAATAAGAAATTGTGGCTTTGGCTTTAGAAAAATCCAGATCAACTTTTTGTGGCCAAAATTCACTGGAAATATATTTAACTCTCTCCTTTCCTTTAATCACAGAAGCTTGGCCCAAAACGCTGAGCTTTCCTGCAGCTGGTCATTCTAGCATTACATGGGTGTTCCCCATAGAAGAGAACAATCAACAAGATTAAGTTACTCTGAGTTCTTAATTGATTTTCCAGAACTTCCTCTTCCTATCACAAAACACGGCTTTCTGAGCAATACATTCAGTTGAGCCTAATCCTGTTGGGAACTTTAGTGAACAAGACACATTCTGGAAATAAACATGATTTCACATGTAAATAACTGATACTCTTAACCTCCCCAATAACCCTTACCAGACCTGGTGCCAAAACAGGTTCTGTGTTCATGTTACACACTCTGAGAATGTTTCAAATGCTCTTCCTCTCCAGGGTTTTGTTGTACAAAATATGCACTAGAAATAAAGAGGCCATTCTGACAGGACTTGTCAGTGCCTTGACATGAAAAGATTTTGGTCAGGCTAATTATGGTAATTGTGTTTAATCGCTCTGACTTGGTATAATTTCCTTTCCTGTTGGTAATGTATAGTTACACCTAAACAAAACAGAATTAATCTCTTTTAAGTAGGAGATGGCATGGCATGGCACCTTTGTAGTGTGTGTATTAACCTAAAAGTGAAAGCCGACATAGGACTAGGTTCTAGTTCAGGAACACTCCTGCCTTGGAATACCCCCGAGAGCCTACAGAACAAATGAATGCTCCCTGTGTGTGGGGTCCACAGAACTGAAGCTCCATTCAGATGAGTTCTCTCCACAGGCCTTGTATCAAGGGTCAGGAAACTTTTTTCTAAGGCCAGGGAGCAACCCTGTAAGGCTTTGTGAATCACGTGCCTTTGGTTATACCTCTCAACTGCCATTGTAGTGCAAAGGCAGTCACAGACACTAGGTAAGTAGAAGACGGGCATGGCTGTGTTCCCACAAAACTTTACATATAAAAACAGACGTTGGGCTAGGTTTTACCGAGGGGCGTGTAGCTTGCCATCCCTCGCTTTACTGTGTATTTTTTTTTTAATAGAGCAACTGGTACATTACACTACAATTATCTGTGATTTGCCTGTCTCCTCCACAAACCCACGAAGATTCTCCACTATGAAATGTTTTCAAAAAAGAAGTCCAATCATTGGATAACCCATTGTAAAAATAACTGATTCTGGCAGACATTTTCAGTGGATAAGAAAACAAGTGGGAGAGGTTAATGGAACACAGGATATTTGCATAATCCTCAACTATCACCTCACAACATGCATATAAATTCCAAAGGGGGAAAACAGTAAATTTACAGTGGAAAAACCTGGCAGAAATCCGCTCAATCAAATGATCAAAGTTAATATACCTGATAATGTGATAAACCAACACCAGGTACCTCTGTGGGATTCCCATCAAAAATAAATAACCTGGATTCAATCGTGAAAAAACATCAAACAAACCCAGGTTGAGGGGCATTCTACATATTAGGTTGGTCCAAAAGTAGTTGCAGTTTTTACCATGGTTTTCATGGCAAAAACCACAGTTACTTTTGCACCAAGATAATAAATGTCAATGTCATGAAAGACAAAGAATGAGGAACAGTTCCAGATCAAAGAATGGAAAAAAAGCTGGGTGTGGTGGCCCAGTACTTTGGGAGGCTGATGTGAGAGGATCATTTGAGGCCAGGAGTTTGAAACCAGCCTGGGCAACATAGTGAGACCAGGCATGGTGGCCCACACCTGCAGTTTCAGCTACTAGAGAGGCTGACGTGGGAAGATCTCTTGAGCCCAGGAGTTCAAGACTGCAGTGCACTGTGATTGTGCCACTGCACTCCAGCCTGGGGGACAGAGTGAGATGAGACACTGTCTCAAAAAAAAAAAAAAAAAGAAACATGACAAGTGAATACAAAGCGTAATCTTGGATTTTGCTTTTATAAAGAACATGATTGGGAAGATTGGCAAAATCTGAAAAAGGTCTTGAATACATAAGTCTCATGAGATCTGATGGTTTTATAAGGGGAAACCCCTTTTGATTAGTATTCATTCTCTTCTTTTGTCTCCTGCCACGTAAGACGTGCCTTTCGCCTTCTGCCATGATTGTGAGGCCTCCCCAGCCACATGGAACTGTGAGTCCATTAAACCTTTTTCTTTAAAAATTACCCAGTCTCAGGGATGTCTTTATCAGCAGTGTAGAAACAAACCAATGCAGGTCTGTAGATTGAATATAATTTTGTATCCAAGTTAATTTCCAGATTTTGATAATTATACAGTGGTTATGTCCTTGATTCTAGTACACACACACTGAAGTACTTACGGGTACCTGGCATCATAACTGCAACGAAGGTGATCAATTGACTTGGTTTGCCCAAAACGTCTTGGGGTGCTAGATTCTGTACTTTCAATGTTAAAAACGGGAAAGTCCCAGACAAACTGAGAAGAATTGCTCATTGTAGCCACAACTGAAAACGTTCAGGACAAAAATGTGTGTTTGTGTGTGTAGGTACGAAATAAATGTGGTAAATGTTAACATTTGGGGAATATGAGTAAAGAATCTGTACTATTCTTGCATCTTTTATATGTCCGAAATTATGTCAGAATTATAAATTGAGGCCATGCGTGGTGGCTGATGTCTATAATCCCAGCACTTTGGGAGGCCAAGGCAGGCAGATTGCTTGAGCCCAGGAGTTCGAGACCAGCTTGGGCAACATGGCGAGACCTTCCCTTCTCCCCGGCAACCCCCACCCCAATCTCTACAAAAAATACAAAAAGTTAGCCAGGCATGGTGGTTCATGCCTGTAGTTCCAGCTATTCAGAAGGCTGAGGATGGAGGATCATTTGAGCCCAGGAGGACAAGGCTACGGTGAGCACTGCTTGTGCCACTGCACTCCAGCCTGGACAACAGAGCAAGACCCTGTCTCAAAATACATAAATAAGTAAATAAAAATAAAAATTGAAAGAAAAAATTCCAACACCGTTTGAAGATGTGTTCTCCAAAGCAGCTTTGAACTTGTTTTTTGTATCGTGGCAGTACACACAGTGGTCCAGAGTCGGCCCTACAACAGGCAAAGCCCCTAGATTGTGGACTGTTATTCACATAGCAGCTGCCTGGGCTTCAAACCACACCCCCACAGTATCCCAGCTGGAGAACTGGGACCTTGTGTTAGAATACTCTCTCTCTCTCTATACACACACACACACACACACACACACATATGTATACACACATATATATACACATACACACATATATACACACATATATACATATATACATTGTATATGTATATATGTATATATGTGTGTATATATATATTTGAAATGGAGTTTTTGCTCTTGTTGCCCAGGCTGGGGTGCAGTGGCATGATCTCGGCTCACTGCAACCTCTGCCTCCCTGGTTCAAGCGATTCTCTTGCCTCAGTCTTTCAGGTGGCTGGGATTACAGGCACGCACCACTGCGCCCAGCTAATTTTTATATTTTTAGTTGAGACGGGGTTTCACCATGTTGGCCAGGCCGATCTCGAGCTCCTGACTTCAGGGAATCCAACCACCTTGGCCTCCCAAAGTGCTGGGATTACAGGCATGTGCCACTGTGCCCAGCCTAGAATACCATATTTTAGACCCTAAACAAAGTACGAGACCAGTCAGAAAATGAGTGAACTTCAACTGTTATTGAATCTCTGATTGATTCTGTGTTGGGCACCATGTTGTCCACTTTCCCTAGTGTTGAAGCTAAACACCTTCAAACCCCACAACAACCTGGGGGAGACTGCCTCGCTTCACAGATGCAGGAAAAATGTGAGTGATAAAAAAAGTTAAACAGCTCCTCCAAGGGCATGCAGTTACCAAGTGGGCAAGGTGGGATCCAAAACCAGCTCTAAATAACTGAAGACAACACTAATGCCTATTAGTGGGGGTTAGTTAAAGGACAGTCGTTGATCCCTTCCAGGGAATATTAAATAGCTGTGTAAAAGCATGAGATGTTGCTGCCTAAGCTGATGGGGGGTATCCATGACAGATCGTTGAGTCAATAGCCAGGCAGCGTTCAGTTTGTGTTGTAGGAATCCCTTTAGGCATGCGGGTATGAGTTTAAGTTCTACAAGAGTGTACGTGTGAAACTATATGCATACACACACAATTTGTGTTAGCAGAAAGGTCAAAGACGACAGGTCTCTCAAGCTTTAGAGTGCATAAGAATCACCTGGTGAACTTGTTAAAATGCCTAATAGTACATCTTTCTGCTCCTACTAAAGTAGCATAGGGAGGGACCCAGAAGCACCTAGAATCTGGAAGCCCAAAATTCAAGTTATTTTCAGTGGTTTTGTCTTAGAGAGTGGGGATTTTTATTTTTAACTTTAAAAAAAATTCATATGATTGGAATATTTTTGAACAGGCATGCACCACTTTTATATTACTAAAATGTCTTTTTTTTTTTTTTTTTTTTTTTTTTTTTTTTTTTTAGAGACTGATTCTTGCTCTGTCTCCCAGGCTGGAGTGCAGTGGCGTGATCTCGGCTCACTGCAAGCTCCGCCTTCCGGGTTCACGCCATTCTCCTGCCTCAGCCTCCCGAGTAGCTGGGACTACAGGCACCCGCCACTACACCCCGCTAATTTTTTGTATTTTTAGTAGAGACGGGGTTTCGCCATGTTAGCCAGGATGGTATCGATTTCCCGACCTTGTGATCAGCCCACCTCCGCCTCCCAAAGTGCTGGGATTATAGGCGTGAGCCACTGCGCCCAGCCCTAAAATGTCTTTTTAACACCTGCCCCATCCCAATCCTGTTAGCACAGGCCCGCAGCTGCCCTGGAGTGTTCCCGGCAGCCTGAGCGGTGCGGAAAAGTGCATCCTTCCTGATGTCAGGTGCAAGGTAAAGCCCAGGGCTTAGCTTATTTGTGCAAACACTGTCTATGCTTCTGGAAACAATGGTTGTGGTATCCGCGAAGAAGTGGATGCCAGGGAGACCGACTCTCAACAGGCAAAGGCAGGTAGTGACTTCCTGGGGCAGCTGTTGGAAGCAAAGATGAAAGAAATTCCCAGCAACTAACTGGTTCCTAAAACAAAAGAGTAGCTGACCTTTTATTTTTCCCTTTTGTGTTTGTGGGCAGCTTGCTTTCACCTGGGGTGTCTGTTTCCTCTCTCAGGGCCGTGGCCCCTGAAGTTTGGGCACCAGTGGGGTGTGAGCTATCAAGGTGGTGAAGATAGGACGTCCCCTGGTGGGGATGACTGCGAGGCGTCTGCCAGTGCTCCTGGGCTCCTGGAGTCCTGCTCCAGGTCTGGGGTTGTTTTGTGCCTGTTTCCCCTCAACGGAGAGGGGAATGGTGGAGAGAGGAGGGACGCATCCACATGGGCACAAGTAAGAATTGATGGTCTAAACGGATCCAGCGTCTTGTCATTTCTCATCATCTCCACCACACATACCCTGGTCCAAGCTGCCACTGACTCTCTCCCAGATGATGGCAATAGCCACAGTCATCATCATGGTAAAAGTTATGGCTTCCTTGCCTCTGCTCTTGTCACCTTCAGTCTGTGCTCAACATTGTGACTATAGTAATCTTGTTAACCTTGAAATCAGATCATGTCACACTTCTGCCTCCAAGGGCTTCCCATCTCACTCACAGTAAATTCAAACTCCTTACTGTGGCTCATGAGGCCCTACCCAGTCTGGTTCTCAGACGCCTTTCTGACTTTATCAAATACTAGTCTCAGCCCTGGTCACCCCTCTACAACTGTCCTAGCCTCTTGCTATACCTCAAACTACTCAAATATCTCATGACTCAGAGCCACTGTGCTTTCTCTTTCCTTGACCTGAAATGCTCATCCCTCAGATATAAACATGACTTTCTTACTCACCAATTTCAGTCCTTTTCTTAAATAACCCCTTCTCAGTGAGGCCTTCCTGTTCCTACTCTAAAATTGCAAACTTCAACATTTTTCCCTCTGCTTTGCTTGTTAATGGACAATAATTACACATAATTGTGGGGTACAATGCAATGTTTAGATCTATATGTACATTGTAGAAAGATTCATTCAAGCTAATTGACATATCCATTATCTTAGTAACTTATTTTTTGGAGGATGAGAACATTAAAAATCTGTGCTTTTAGCAATTATGAAATATGTAATACATTGTTATTCACTATGGTTACCATGCAGTACAACAGATCACTAAAACTTATTCTTCCCATCTAATTGAAACTTCGAGCTCTTTGATCAACATCTTCTCTTCCCCATCTCTTCCCTTCTCCACCTGCCCACCCCTATCCTCCAACCTAGGCCCTAGCTTTTGGTCACCATCTTTCTACTCCATTTTTATGAGATTGACTTTTTTAGAGTCCACATGTAAGTTGAGATCATACAGTATTTGTCTTTCTGTGCCTGACTTATTTCACCTAGCATAACGTCCTCCAGTTCCATCATGTTGTTGTGAATGGCAGTTTCCTTCTTTTTAAAGGCTGTATAGTATTCCATTCTACATAAATACCACATTTTAAAAATCTATTTATTCATCGATGGGCAGTTAGGCTGTTGTGAATCATGATGAAATGAATGTGGTAGTGCAGGTATCTCTTTGACATACCAATTTCAATTCTATTGGACATACACACAGAAGTCGGATTGCTGAATCATATGGTAATTCTATATTTTTTGAGGAACCTGCATACTGCTTTCCAAAATGGTGGTACTAATTTCCGTCTCTCTTGTTTACTTCTCACCACAGCACCTACTCCATAACATATGTTAAATGTTTAACTCATTTGGTAATCATCTTTACCCCCATTAAACTGTAAGCTCCATCAGTACAGGGATTTGTTTTCACAGCCATCTTTTCAGCGCCCAGAACATCACCTGGAACACAGTGGGCGCATAAATATCTGTTGACTGGCTACCAAATGAATGGTATTCACTCGACTCAGCTTTCTATGTCTCTCTGGCCCCTGCACTGCATTTAGTGTAAGGATGCTTGGGTCCCAATATGGTGCCTGGAAGAAAGGACTTTTGCAATCAAGCATGGACGTGAAGAGCAATTAGCAGTTCCAGACTGTATGAAAGCTTCTTCTGTCCTTGCCACACTTTCTTTTGAAGATCTCACCCCACATCTTAGCAAAGATATTTAAATGCTCCTACCTTCCCCATGAAACAGAATTTTGGCTGAGACTTTTTCAAAGGAGTATCATCATTTTGTTTTTGAAATCGTTTGGCAAGGAACAACTCATGGAATTTTCAATTGGCTCTGATTCTCTGCAGTCATCATGCACACTTGAAGTAAAACAAAATCTACCCTTAACATTGTTTTCAAATGTAATGAAATTTTTCTAAATAATCAATTCAACAGTTGATGACATGGGCGTAATTCTGTGCTTTGTGGGCATTCATTTAAACAGGTATTTATTTTCACCGGTTTTGTAATACTCCTTGTGTATTTTAGAGGCAGTAATTATTTTCCTTTGGGATTTAGCCACGTTTCTGGGCTCTTGAAATCTCACAGGACCTAGATCTTGGACCTGGAAAATTCGGCAGATAAAATAGTCCTGCAGGAATGAGAGACTGGAAAGAGAAAGTCTCCCTGCACTTGCCTGCGAATGCAGGTCCTTGCCCAGTGGTTCAGTGGCGGGGCTGTCCTATAACCGTGCCAGGGAGTCAGAAGCCATGGTGGGACTCACCGTGGTCATGCTGAAGTCCCTGTCCCCATCTGCTCATCACACATAGGCCGGCAGGTACCCGTTCTTTATGTGTGGCAGATCTCTGGTGGCCAGGTGGACCACTTTTCTCCACGGCCCTTTTCTCTCTACTTCCACCTGCATGCTCTCTTAAGCCCTGGTGGCAGAAATGTTTTCCTTGACATTTTGTGACACTTTAGCAGAATTCCATTGACTCCTCTAAGACAAGATGGGGAATTGTTCTGCAGCAGTCCCCACATGGGGAAACAGACCACTTAGTCACATCATCTGCCAAGCCCTGCTGTTGCCTGTGCAGAGCATTTCTAATCACGCAAGTTTGAAAGCTGCCCCTCATTTGTGATGACATTAGCCATCATGGTTTTTTACCCCGTCTTAAGTTGTCAGTCACTGGGTTTTTCTTGTTACTCTCTCTGGCAGAGACACATTTATTTATCACACAAGAGCCTGGCTCTGAAGGGATTCGTGCAAACTTCCTTCTGGAGATGAAAAGAAAACATCTCCTTCCTGGCCTGTGCCATCTACTGAAAAGTTTTCCAAGCCAAATGCGAGTGACTGTCCTAGTGGACAGATGTCACCCAGAGCAGGCCTGAATCATTTTGTTTGTTTTTCTTGCTAACCCAACACGACTTTGAACCCACTTCATTAATAACAGAGACAGGAGCACAAAACTCTTTTTACTTCCTGCTTTCTTCCCAGTGTGCTGACATTTCCAAGCCCCATATGTTTCCCTAAATAAGGTTCCATGGAAATATATATATTTTTGAAAAGTCCTGTTTTTGGATTATTACAGCCCAAGAGAAAAGAAGGCTGCTGGTGGGCTGCGTAGGGCCCTTTACATAATGCTATGATTGGTTTGACCCATCTTGATAACAGCAGGCTCATTTAAATGGTTGACATTGAGATATGGTTGAAGACCTGTAACAAATGTATACTTCTTCATTTAGGCAAGTACATTAGCTATAGTCAATCTGCAACAGCAGGGATGCACTAAGCCACAAGCAGGAAATAGTTTGAATAAATGTTTTCCATTCTAAAATGAATGACTAGATAGAGTTTAAAACATGTTAGACTCTTGTAGAAACATGATAGACATTTGCTGGTTACCTCTCCAGCAGGGGTCCAGTCCCACCCTTCCCCACCTTGATTTTCCTTGGGATAACTCTACCCTTCCACTCTCAATAGTGGTCCAGACCAGACTGACCCTGCCCAGGAATAGACTATAATTGACTCAAGCTGTATTAGTTTGCTTTCACACTGCTAATAAAGGCATACCTAAGATTGGGCAATTTACAAAAGAAGGAGGTTTAATGGACTTACAGTTCCACGTGACTGGGGAGGCCTCATAATCATGGCAGAAGGCAAGGAGGAGCAAGTCACATCTTACATGGATGGTGGCAGGCAAACAGAGAGAGCTTGTGCAGGGAAACTCCCATTTTTAAAATCATCAGATCTCATGAAACTTATTCACTATTGCAAAAACAGTGGGAAAGACCCGCCCCCATGATTCAATTACCTCCCACAACACGTGGGCATTCAAGATGAGATTTGGGTGGGGATGCAGCCAAAATATATCTCAAGCCCATCAATGTACCTATTCCTCAGGCCACATTGACTGGCCAGGGATGGGTTTGTGATATAATTTGGGTTAATGAGAGAGGTGACAATAACAGGGCTTGTGTGGAAGATACACAGAAGAGATTCTCTGTCCCCAGACCACACCTAGAGTGATGTGAAGATGTGGGGTATAGAATTGCCAGAGCAATTTGCTACCATGGGGAGAGAGCCAGAGTTGCAGGGACCTTTGTGCGGAATCTGGAGATGGGTCTGTCACCACTGGAGAGATGATAAGAGCCATATCCTGGGTGGCTTTGACCCACTAGAAGCCAGCCTTATCTCTGGACTTCTCAGCTATGTGAGCCAATAAATTATCTTTGCTGCTTAAGCTTGTTTCAGGTTTTCTGTCACTTGCAACCACAAGAGTCCTAAGTGATTCAAGGTTGCTAACACTCTTTCTGGCCAGACCTTAGGCAGCATCTAAAGAAACTGAAAACTTGTGGTCAGTGTATTTTTGTTTATTTGTTATGGTTTTTACCTCCGCAGGATTCCTCCCCTCTTCCTTCTTTATATAGCACCCACTGACTCTTAGCGAGCCACCCAGGCTGACCACCTGACCGCTGGCTCCAGTGGTGGCCACATGGCCCAGGCATAACCAATAGGGCATTCCATTCACAGGGCTATTTGATAGGATCAGGGATGGGTGCATGATCCCAAGATGGCCAGTATAAATAAGATCCAGGAATTTATTTTAACTCTTACTGAAAAGGCAATTGGCTGGATTTGCTGAGGGAGGATTTAAACATCTTTGTGGACATGTTTGCCACCACATGGGGAGAACATTCCTGAACATGCAGCAATAGAGAAGACAAACAGGTAAGAGAAGGACCAAGTTCTAGCAACAGTGCGTGAGGCCTGGATCCAGCCATGCCTGAATCACGTGAAGCAGTAACTTCTTTCTTACACAGACAACTGCAGCTAGATTTTCTGTCATTTGCAGTTTCAAATGTTGATTAACGCAGATGTGAAGTATCTTTTCACAATAATATAAGTATTTCTTTCTACCATAATATTCTTATTTTCCACTAGTATAAAACTAATGAACGCTCAATGTAGAAAATCCAGAAAACAAAACAAAACAAAAAAGCAAAAGTCACTTTTAGTCCTACAACTCTGAAATTATGACCACCAACTTCTGAGCATGTGTCCTCTGGGTCTTGTTCATATACATATTTATGAACTTCTACAACATAGTTTACACATTGTATTAGTGCACTACAATTTAGTTAATTAATTCCTTCTTTTTAACAGTGGGTTCATTTTCTTTTCTGTCTTTTTTTTTTTTTTTTGCTATTATTTACTTTTTAATATTATGAACGTCTGTGTTGAGAAATCTTTGCACGTACTTCTGGACATTCCTTAGAATAAATTCACATGGCCATATGCATAGTAAGTTCTTCATTAACCTTTTTCCAATTTTTTATTACATATTACATTTAAGTGAACGTGTTTATGCATTCCTTTGTATAGAATAAACTTCTAGAAGTAGAATTGCTGGGTACAGGGCGTGCCTGTTTAAGGATATACATTGCCAAACTGCTCTGCACAAGGTTATTTAAATTTATACCAAGGCGGCTCTTCCACACACACTGGATATTCCTGTCACCTCAATTACAAGAGGAATGTTTTATTTTTATGTTTGTTGGCTATCTGTATTGATATTTTCTTGATCTGCCTCTTCATATGCAATGGTTTAGGATTTTTTTTTTTTTTTTTTTTTAGACAGAGTCTCACTCTGTCACCAGGCTAGAGTACAGTGGCATGATCTTGGCTCACTGCAACCTTCGCCTCCCTGGTTCAAGCAATTCTCCTGCCTCAGTCTCCCAAGTAGCTGGGATTACAGGCGCACACCACCACGCTCAGCTAATTTTTGTATTTTTAGTAGAGACGGGGTTTCACCATGTTGGCCAGGATGGTCTCGATCTCTTGACCTCATGATCCGCCCGCCTTGGCCTCCCAAAGTGCTGGGATTACAGGCATGAGCCACTGCGCCCGGCCGATTTAGGATTTTTAAACTTTGCTTTCAGGAGTGACTAGGTATATAAGGGCATGCCTCATTAGTCAGTAATTTCTATTTTTTCAATGACGTTTTCTTTAACTTTTTGACATTAAGAAAAAAAATCCAGGCCATGGTGAATGTATTTTGGTTGGAAACACTCATTGTTCACTGTTTTGAAGATTTGCTGCCAATTTTCTTTATCAGTGACCTGCCACAAGTTAGTTAAGTAGCATGACCTGAGAGGTGCTATTGTGTGGTTATACTAGTTAAGTAAAAGGAGTTTGGAGCCAGACTTTTGGGTTTAGCTCCTAGCCCTACCACTTAGTTGTGTGACATCAGAAAAATTACTTAAAAATCTCAGTGCCTCATTTTTCTCACCTGTAAAACGGGGTTAATAGTACCTCCTTTATAGCATTGTTATAATATCAGTAGGATGAGTAAGGCCATTGAAACAGGGCCTGGTCCCAGTTAAGCCTCCAATAAACATTAACTATTAGTAATGGCATATAAAAATAGCTAAGCCGGCTGGGCACAGTGGCTTGTAATCCCAGCACTTTGGGAGACTGAGGCGGATGGATCACGAGGTCAGGAGTTCAAGACCAGCCTGGCCAAGATGGTGAAACTCCATCTCTACTAAAAATACAAAAAATTAGCCAGGTGTGGTGATGGGCGCCTATAATCCCAGCTACTAGAGAGGCTGAGGCAGAGAATTGCTTGAACCCAGGAGGAGGAGGTTGCAGTGAGCCAAGATCTCACCACTGCACTCCAGCCTGGGCGACAGAGTGAGATTCCATCCAAACAACAACAACAAAAAAAAAAAAAAAAAAAAGAAAAGAAAAGAAGAAAAGAAAAAGCTAAGCATTATGTCCATTTTATTAATGAAGAAACTATTCAAATGAAGCCTCAGAAGGAAGGGTTAAACAAGTTAGTTAAAGTCTCCTTGTCAATGTGTGGAAATGAGACTCAAGTCCATTTACATTACCTCTGGGAGGATGTAGAAGACAGAATATTCACATTTTTAAAAAATCAGGCCAAGCACAGTGGCTCCCGCCTGTAATCCCACCACTTTGGGAGGCTGAGGCGGATGAATCATTTGAGGTCAGGAGTTTGAGACCAGTTTGGGCAACATGGCGAAACCCCATCTCTACTAAAAATACAAAAATTAGCCAGGTGTGGTGGCACACACCTGTAATCCCAGCTACATGGGAGGCTGAGACAGGAGAACTGCTTGAACCCAAGAGGCAGAGGTTGCAGTGAGCTGAGATCGTGCCATTGCACTCCAGCCTGGGTGACAGAAAGAGACCTTGTCTCAAAAAATAAAAAGTGGCAAAAAAAATTTGAAGATCATATTTTTGTAATAAAAGAACAATTTAATTCCCACTGCACAGAGGACTTCACATTCTGCCTGCCCATCGTTTAACTCTAGTATCAGGGAATTCCTGCCCAGCTGCTGGATACATATTCAGTGATAGCAATAATCATGAATGGGAGGATATTTCAAACAGTTTAAAGCTGATTTATATTCGTGCCCTTACTGTCTGCTCATAGTAGGTGAACATTATTTAGATGGGGGAAAAATAAGTGGCATTATTACTATATTTTAAACTCTAAAAAAAGATACCATTCTTATTAAGATATTAGAGCTGTTACAAACATAAAATGCTTCTCATCTCTCTCCAATATACCTTTCAAAATTCTTTCTTTGAAAATCATTGGTATAGTTGATGTCTGCATGTATTTACTTAGATTGAGTTTAGATCAATAATCCACAATCCTAACAATAAAGAGAGTCCAATAAAGTTTGGCCTAATGGCATTTCAAGGTCTATAACTGTTGGCGAGCAGGAAAGACTACTGTTTTAACTTCATGAGGGTTAGTGCCCCGGTGGCGGGTGGATGTTTATAATGGTTCCGGGTGTGGGTGATGACGTACATTCAGAGCATGGAGGAAAGTGAAGTGCTATTAGCAATAAAAGATAAACCCTTCCAGAAATAATAACTGTTATGAAACCGGAAAGAACCTCCCCGCCGTGCAGTTCAACCCCCCACTGAGATAGGAGGCGAGGCAAGTCTCGCTCTTAAACTGATTACATAATATTTTTTTCCTCAGGAGGTTTCACTACCTCTTTTATAAACTGTTAATGTGCTTATTGAATCGTATCATGGAGAAAGGAAACTAATGATTAACTTTTAACCATGATAGCTTGGCCTTCCCATGATACTTCTGGTGAACTGATGTAGGCTGCTCTTCCATAGCCTTTCCTGGCTCCTTAACACAAATTCAATCACAGTAAGTGGCAAATGCTTATAAAGATGGGAAACACTTTATTTTCATCTTCACTTAACTAGAACAGCCATCTTTAAAGGTATTAGTATTTCAAGAATCTCTCTTCTTCATCACCAAATCTATCCTTTAGGTAAAAATCATCAGGCATTGACAGGCACAGTGACTCACGCATGCAATCCAAGCATTTTGGAAGGCCAAGGGAGGCGGATCACTTGAGGCCAGGAGTTCAAGACCAGCCTGGTCAACATGGTGAAATCTTGTCTCTACTAAAATACAAAAATTAGTCGGGCATGGTGGTAGATGCCTGTAGTTCCAACTACGCAGGAGGCTGAGGCACGAGAATTGCTTGAATCCCGGAGGCAGAAGTTGCAGTGAGCCAAGATTGCACTACTGCACTCCAGCCTGGGTGAGAGAGCAAGACTGTCTCAAAATAAAACAAAACAAAATCAGGCTGGCACTCACTTACTCAGCCCTAACTTCAAGCAAATGTGTTTGAGGATGGAACCAATTTATTAGAGCTTTTTTTTTTTTTTTTCATGATGGGGTCTTGCGTGATGCCCAGTCTGGAATGCAGTGGTTATTTACAGGTGCAGTAATGCACACTGCAGCCTTGAACTCCTGGGCTCAAGCAATCCTCCTGCCTCAGCTTCCTGGGTAGGTGTGACTACAGGCATGTGTGCCACTGTGCCCAGCTATTTTATTAGGCTTTGAGATTAACGGAGGCCACCTGACAAATCCATATCTGCAGATACTTAAAATAGCTTTGAAATGATTCCTCTAAGATCTCGTTTGGCAGATGCTTTGACAGCTATGGGGTTAAAGGGTAGAAGGAAACTGTCTAGCAGTAGACAGAACTGCTAGTCAGAACTCCCCAGCTCTGGCGGTGGCTCTGGCTTTCCTTAGGCATGTAGTCCTCAGGAGGCTTATGAAGTGCTCTAAGCCTTGATTTCCCCTTCTATTAAATGGGCTTGGCAGAGGACCAACGGGCTGTGTGTTTGAACACAAGGGATGCCCATTCTGATCACCACCCTTAGGTAGACTTAAAGTATGTCAATGAAGAACATGAATTTCACCTTCTTAGGCTCCACCTCCAACTGCCTTTCAAGGAGGCAACATGACCAGTGAACTCTAGCTTGGCCTAAAGGAGGCTCTTCTGGTAGCTTTGCTAGAACTCGGTTACTAGAGCAGAGATGAAAAGAAAGTACTGAGACAACTTTGGCTGTTTCATAGAATCTTGGAGCTGGTAGTTTTGTGTTGAAAGGTTATCAAAAGGAGACCATTTTGTCATTTCCAAATCATCTTTGGACTAGCCTGTGCTTGAATGGTAAAATACTTGATGAAATGATATTTTAAAAACTTCTGTTATAAGACACTCCTCCCCAAATCTATGCACGTCCAAGTGTAGTGCAATACAGTAAAGTGGTTGAGAGTGTGGACTTGGGAGCACACCCATCTTCAAATCCTGCTTTTGCCACTTATTAGCTGTGTGACCTTGAACAAATTACTTGACCACTCTGTGCTTCAGTTTCTTCATTGGTAAATAGGGCTAATAAAAGTACCTACCTTCTAAGACTGTAAGGAAACACTGATATATTAAATACGAAGGACATGGCACAGTGCCTGGAATAATATTGTAAGTGCTGTATTTAACGTTAGCCCTTATACTAGGGCCTGGTCATTGGTAGGCACTGAGTACATGTTAGTTTTTACTGGACTGTTTTAGATGGTGGAGGCTGTGATGCAGGAGAATGGAAAGAATTCAGGAAGGGAGATTAGGACAAATCCATTTAGTTTATACCCCTTAGTCACTGTATTTACAGCTTTTATCAAACCAATTATCTTTCTTAAGAGCTATGGACTTTCCTTGGGCATCCACAGATGCCCAGAACTCAAGATTGGAAGGAAACATGAAGCTCAAATAACAAGTAATTAGAAGGAGCTCACTTTGAAAAATATGTTTGCTTTCAAATGGAGCTTTAAATGAGCTCATGGGAAGTTTATTATAAAATGCTTGCCTCCACCAAATGCCTTAATGGGAAAAACCTTATCGCAGTTCAGTTGTTTAAATAGTACACAGACCATGTCCCTCCTGAGTCTCTGTCCCTGCTGTGGGAGTCAAAGTTTCTTTGAATGTCCCAAGGTATTCCAAAGCAATCACAAAAACACATTTCAGATTTAGAAGGGAATTTAAAAATCATCTCATCGTAAACCCTCTATAGCTGAAGAAATATCCCCAAAGGGCTAGAATGATTTGCCCAAGGCCACTTAGCAACTGGCTAAGCTCAAATCAACACCCATGTATTTAACTCCTAGTTCAGGACCTTTTCCTCTAACTCATCTTCAGTCTTGCGTCAGTGTTAGGGAGGAAACGAAGCTGCTGCATGAAGATGTGGAATTTTTCCATTTTTCCCCTCTCTCACACAGAAAAAGGGATAAACTGATCACATACCTACCGAAACAATTGTAACTGAGCTGAGAAAGCATCTAGGCTAAGCAATGAATCTGAATCACCACGTCTTCAAAGTAAAAGTTTATTAGAGGCAGGTAAGATTTGTTTGTTTGTTTTTCACCTCATCAGGACTAAAACCTGTTGCTATGTTGAGTCCTGGCAGCTTTTTGTGATACATGTGGACAGAGAGCATGGCTGACCGTCTAGCAGTGGGGTTTGCATTCCCAGAATGACTTTAGTAAGCAACGTAAACTGACATAGGTGACAGCCCAGTAGGCTGTGCAATGACAGGGCTCTCCGGTGGGGTGGCATCTTATCTTCAAGCAATGGCAATGGCTTCCGCACCCCTTTCACGCCTATAAAAGAGTACAGGAGCCATCAGGAGATGGATTTGAGGGATTAGGACCTTAGTGATTTGGCCATTCCTGTAGGGTTATGGTTTGCTGACCTACAGTGACCACGTCCCATAAAAGTGAAGGAAGTTGAGCCTACCAGAGCCGTATTCAACCTCATATTTGAATTTGGAGGAAGATTACCTGTTTACTCGACTTGACTGGTACTTGCAAATTCCCCCCTCTTTTTGCCTTTGAATAAGTAATGCATCTATGCAAATAACAAACTCCCTTGAATGACCAGGACTCTTGGGCACTGTGGGGGACTCCACTGGACGGTTCCCAGCTCGCATCTTTAACTCAGCTGGGTTTTCATTATATTGCTTTAGTTCCTTTAAGTGTAGGTGACATCCCACCTCTGCATACTAGATGTTCCTGCAAAACCACTGTCATTGCACACTACTAGTGGGGAGACAGAACTGAAAGGGATCAAGTCCTTGTAATTAGATGTGGGGCGTCACCCATGTCAGTTTACGTTGCTTACTAAAGTCACTCCGGGAATGCAAGCCCCACTGCTAGTGGGTCAGCCATGCTGTTTGTCCACATGTATCACAAAAAGCTGCCAGGACTCAACATAGCAACAGGTTTTAGGAGCACCTGCGGGGGTGCTCACAGAACTCTCAGAGTTACACAGTGTTTGCATATTTCTGGGATTTTTCCTTCTTCTGACCTCTGCAGTTATCTTCCATTACTGGGTGTCTCCTAACCACCAGATTGAAGCTTCTACAATTCAGAGGCTCTCAAAGTTTTGGTTTGTGCCTAAGATTAACAAAGAACCAGGGCCCAAACTGGCATCTTTGGCCTGAAAACTCTTTAAGGCTTCTGGTTTTATAAAATAAAGTGATTGAGATGTGATTGTATGAATGCTGGAACTGTCCTAACACCTCTTGTGACCTGTCCTCAAACTGCTTAGTGCCTGGAGTTCTGCCTGTACAGACTCATCCTTCAGTAGAGTAGTAATTTGCCTGGACTGAGCACACTAGCCTCAGATCTCTGCGAGCTCTTAAAACTATACACACAGTTTGAGTGAAGTGTATATGCCCATTTTTAGCCCTGAGGAGAGGATATTTCTATCTTTGCAGGTACCCAAAAGGGTCTATAACTCACCAAAAGCTTAAGAGTAATTGCTTTTTCCAATAAATTGTTTTACATGATTCATTATTTAGGTTGCATGTGGACATACACACAGACACAAATTTCATATATCACAAAGAGGGCCAACGGGAAACTTTGCCTAAGGTTTTCTCCAGGGAATAAAACCTCAATAATCTTATTTTTTTGTATTTTAATTGAAAATAAAATCTGTATACTTATGAGGAAGATGATCACACTGCAGATGCTCTCTCTCCATTTTCATCTTCAAAAATAAGGAGGCCTGGTGCAGAATCCTGGTGCAGGATTCTAAACTGACTCTGGGAAATGCCATCTCTTAGAGCAGGGGTCATCAAACTTCTCTCAGAAGGGTTAGATAGTAAATATTTAAAGCTTTGCAGGACAGGTGATCTCTGTGGCAACTACACAACTCTGCTGTTATAATAATAAAAAAAAAGGCAGCTGTAGATAACACAGAAACAGATGAGCATGATAGGCTTTCAGTAAAACCTCATTTACAAAAACAGGTGGAAGGCCAGGTGTGACCTATGGCAGCAGTTTGCTAATCTCTTTCTTTTTCTCTTTCTCTCTTTTTCTTTCTTTTTCTCTTTCTTTTTCCTCTTCTCTTCTTTTTTGACAGAGTCTCTCTCTGTCACCCAGGCTGGAGTGCCATGGCGTGATCTCCGCTCACTGCAAGATCGGCCTCCCAAGTTCAAGCGATTCTCCTGCCTCAGCCTCTCAAGTAGCTGAGACTACAGGTGCATAGGTGCATGCCACCATGCCCGGCTTATTTTTTATGTTCTTAGTAGAGACAGGGTTTTACTGTGTTAGCCAGAATGGTCTCGATCTCCTGACCTCGTGATCCGCCTGCCTCGGCCTCCCAAAGTGCTGGGATTACAGGCGTGAGCCACCGCGCCCAGCAGCTAATCTCTTCCTTAAAGGTTTAAAGATGCTATTGATTGACATTAGTAAGGCTCCCATATCTGCCAGTTTCATGATGTGTACCAAATTCAAGCTGCTTTGCAAAAACAAAATACCTGATCGTGTTGCCCTGTTGGTTGCTGTGTTAAAATGAAAGTAATTTCAACAAATATTTCTACGTGCTGGGCAAACTGTGGGTGATGTTTAACACCTAACAGTTAAAATCAAGAACTCCACATGCCAAATTTTCCCAGGGGATAAGAAGAAAATAAAACTGTATTCTTTAAACCATGATTTGTCTTTTCGTGCAACTCAAGGAAATCAGATTTTTTGGCAAATGACTGTGGTAAAACAATCCTTTTGCCCTAAGGCCTCGCTCTGGGTGGGAAATCCCTCCCTGACCCTCCACAGGTAGAATTCTGTTTTTTTCTCGAAACCTGGTACCTTTTAGAATCACAGACTCTGGCATTGCAAACACAAGCATGTTGGGCCTGCCAGGCTTCAGGCTGTGGCTTGTCCAACTCTGGAGAAATGAAATTATAATGCTCCAGAAGTCTACAGCTCCTTTCCTTTTCAAGAAAAAAGAGGAGAAACACCAGTCCTGTTTTTAATTTTTAGTTTTACATGCTGTCTGGTTAGAACATTTCATATGTGTACAATAACATCTAGTGAGGTCATCAAGTGACTTCAGAGGAAAAGGGGAAGGAGCTGGACTGGACACCAAATGAATGAAAGACTATCAAAAAGTTCATCAAAATCAAAACCACTCTTCTGGATGAAAACATAGCCTCTCGCCTATAATCCCACCACTTTGGGAGGCCAAGGCAGGCAGATCACTTGAGGTCAGGTGACGGGAGACCAGCCTGGCAAACATGGCAAAACCCTGTCTCTACTAACAACACAAATATTAGCTGGGCTTGGTGGCATGTGCCTGTAATCCCAGCCTACTAGGGAGGCTGAGACAAGAGAATCGCATGGGGCCAGGCGCGGTGGCTCAAGCCTGTAATCCCAGCACTTTGGGAGGCCGAGACGGGTGGATCACGAGGTCAGGAGATCGAGACCATCCTGGCTAACATGGTGAAACCCCGTCTCTACTAAAAAATACAAAAAAACTAGCCGGGCGAGGTGGCGGGCGCCTGTAGTCCCAGCTACTCAGGAGGCTGAGGCTGGAGAATGGCGTAAACCTGGGAGGCGGAGCTTGCAGTGAGCTGAGATCCGGCCACTGTACTCCAGCCTGGGCCACAGAGCGAGACTCCGTCTCAAAAAAAAAAAAAAAAAAAAAAGAGAATCGCTTGAGCCCAGGAGGTGGAGGTTGCAGTGAGCCGAGATTGGGCCACTGCACTCCAGCCTGGATGAGAGAGCAAGACCCTGTCTCAAAAATAAATAAATAAATAAAAATAAAACAAAAAACAAATATAACACATCAAACTTAGTGAGTGCTAAGTCCACAAAAGGAAAACAGTCAAAATGTAAGTAAGCTCTGCCGGCTGCCATCAAGGAGGTTAAATTGTAGTTGCAGACACACACAGAGACAAGCGAAGGAAGAATTTACATTGCCAGGTAACAGATATATTTAGATTGACATGAGGAATCAGACTTCACAAGTGCCAAGTTAGAAGGTGGCACAACAGAAAAATCAGGTATGCAATGCATACACAAAAATCAGCAGGAACAAAGGGGTTCTTTTTTTGGGAGTCTGGGTCAGCTTTATTGAGGTAAAATTCAGGAGCAGTAAAATCACCCTTTTTAGTGTATATTTCTATGAGTTTTGATAAATACATAGAGTCATGAAATCATATTTCTACCAACACAAAAAATTCCCTTGCCGTCTTTGGTAGTCAACTCCTCTGGCCACTCCCGAGCCCTTGGCAACCACTGTCCCTATAGTTTTATCTTTTCCAGAATGTCAAATAAATGGAATCATTCAGTCAGTAGCAGTAAAGGTGAGATTTAAATCTCAAGCAAAGAGGAACTTCTTAGAGCTGAAATGTTTCTAAAGCATCTTAAAGCAGATGGAGCTGTTGGTAAAGGAAGCTTGTGCTACAGAAGCTGCCATGGATAATGGAACTTGTGCAGGTATGTTACTTCCACACAATGTGTCGCTAAATATTCTGTTGCCTCTTATTAATGGCCAGCCAGGGAGTTACCAAAGCCCCAGCCAGTAAGTGTGTTCACAGAGATTTAATGATGATTGTCTTGTGCTAGGAATTATACTAAGCAGGCTTTAGAGCTGTGGCTATATTTTGGGCTGTCTGCTCAGCCTATACTTTTATGTAGAAATCTTCCCCACTCAGAGGTGGTGATATGGTTTGGATCTGTGTCCTTGCCCAAATCTCATGTCAAATGGTAACCCCCAATGTTGCAGGAGAGGCCTGGTCGGAAGTGATTGGCTCATGGGGCAGAGTTACCCCTGTTGTTCTCATGATAGTCAGTGAGTTCTTATGAGACCTGGTTGCTTATAAGTGTGTGGGACCTCCCCCTTCCTTCTCTTCCTCCTGCTCCAGCCGTGTAGGATGTGCCTGCTTCCTCTTTGCCTTCTGCCGTGATTGTAAGTTTCCTGAGGCCTCCCAAACCATGTTTCTTGTACAGCCTGTGGAACCATGACCCAGTTACACCTCTTTTCTTTATAAATTACCCAGTAGTTCTTTATAGCAATGTGAGAATGGACTAATACAGGTTGGTCTCTCAGAGCCATGTGTGTGCTCTATGATGATGCCTTGTGGTCACAGCTGGTTAGACCACAGGTGAATCTCTGACTTCACTAATTCAACAAATATTCATTCATTTAACAAATATTGAGTGCCCATTATGTATCATGGACAGTGTTGGGGGTTGGATCAATGCCTAGACTCAAGCTGGGGGCATCAGATTTTTCTCTCCTGGAATTTTAAATTGGGCATAAAAGACAATCGTGAATCTGGGCTGGTGGCTATGGGGGGGAGTTGCACACACCAGTATAGTGAAGGTTTGGTTTGAGGAAAGATGTGCAAAGAAGTGGAGATGGGAAACTCTGGGGTCCTGAAGAGAAACCAAAACTGTTCCTCACCCCTAGTCCTTCCTGCCTTTCTGGCTACTCATTTTCATTCTTCTTCATAGGATTCTCTACTCATCCATTGAAGGATGATGTTTCTCAAGGTTTTTCCTCTTTTCTTTTCACTCTAAATATTTTGCCAGGGAGACCCATCTACGTCCATGTTTTCAATTCCATCTATACTTTGATGATGCTCACATTTAGATGGTCAAGCAAATTCCACTCTCAAGGTTCAGACCCAGCTATCATGCTTTCTACCCAGCATTACCACCTGGATGTGCCATATTCACCAAGCACCATGAATGTAGAACTGAACTCATATTTGAGCCCTTACTCCCTGTGGTAGGCAGAATAATGGTCTTCAAAGATGTCCACATCTTAATCCCTGAAATTTTGTAAACATGTTGTCTTACGTGGCAAAAGGGACTTACTTGGCAGATGTGAATAAGTTAAGGATCTTGATGGGAAGATAATCCTGGATTACATATGTGGGTGAATCCAATGTAATCACATGTGTCCTTATAAGAGGGAGGCAGGAGTGTCAGAGTCATAGAGATTAAAAGATGCAACTCTACTGGCTTTGAAGATGGAAGAAGGGGCCATGAGCCAAGGAATGCAGGTGGCCTGTAGAAGCTGGAGAACGCAAGGAAATGGATCCTCCCCTAGAGCCTGCAGAAGGAAGCAGCCATTCCGACACCTTGATTTTAGCCCAGTGAGACCCACATGGACAGCTGACATCCAGACCTATAAGATAATAAATTTGTGTTAAGTCACTAAGTCTGTGACAATTTGTTAAAGCAGCAGTAAGAAATGAGTACACTCCCAAAACATTACCCTTCTACATTCTCCATCTCAGCAGTGTCACTTCTGTTCATGCAGTTAGTAAAGGCAAGGTAGAAGTGTGAGAGTCATCCTTGACTCCCCGTTTCCCAGGTACACACATCAAGTCTCCTTTCTAAACACCTCTTGAATCCACCATTTCTTTCTAATGCCATAACCTACTTTCAGTCACTATTCTTGATTTCTCTAAGAGCTTCCTAAATAGTTGCCCTGCCTCCCTTCAGCCTATTCTCTGCCCTGAAGTCAACATGAACTTCCTAAAATGAATATCTGATCATGTCACATTTCTACTGTAAACCTTCAATGGCTTCCCATTGTCCTTAGGGTAAAGTTCAGACTTTAATGTGACTCACCAGGCTTGTGTTCTATGATGCCTGTTGTCTTCCCTAGCCTTTATCTCCCCCCATTCTCTTCTTTCCCATTCTCCTCTTCAAAATGCATATGCTGCCTATACCACATGCATTCTGGTTCTTGCATGTGAAGTTCTCTCTCTCTCTTTCTAGCTCTGTCTCTCTCTCTCTCTCTCTCCCTCCCCCATCACTTTTGGGCCTTTGGACATTATTTTGTTTCTATCAAGAGCATTTCTCCCTGGCCCTTGCCTCTTTGGCATCAGACTTTGGCTTCCTCTGGAAGCACTTCCTGACCCTACCAATTTGGTTTAAACATCATTCTTATGTGTCCTGACACTTTGACTTCCCCTGTCTTAATGCTCATCAAGCTACATTGTAATTGCTTATTTAATTGTATGTCTCCTCAGCTAGACTTCAAACTCCATGAAGTTCTAGAAGAATGGCAACCAAGTCTATCTTACTCATAGTTGTATTTTCAGCTTCTAGCACAGTGCCTGGCACAGAGGGGTTCCTCAACAAATGTATTTTAAATGAATTCAAAGAGACCCATGGACAAAATTCAGAAGGGAGAGAAGTCTTTCGAAGCTGATGGTGTTGGAGGGGCAGAGGGAGGTGGGAATAAAGAAATGCTTCAGGGAATATGTAGTGTTTGTATTGGGCCCTTATCTAGCTTTTCACCTGTTGTCCTGCACCCCCAGCTGCCATTCTATATTCTGCTCTGTAGAGGTACGAACAGATGTCTGAAAACTACATTTCGTAGGCTCCCTTGCCAGCTGGGACCAGCGGAAAATCCAAAGGCAGCAGCAGAGAGAAGAGTCCTGCTCTAGTTTTGAGAGTGAAGAGTGCTGGAGGTTGCTGGAACAGAAGCAGAGGTTGCAGGGAGGAGGAGAATTCCACATTGCAGCAGCCTAGGCAGAGACAGTGACTTTCCAGCAGTTCCAGCCATATTTCCCTTTGTCTATCTAGAACTGGCAAGTCCCACAGCAGCAGGTGTGAAAGTGGGGACTTCAGCGCAAGGGAGTTTAGCTATAGCTTCTTTTCTTGCTCCTTTAACCCCTCTGTTTGTCCCGTTTACTCTTCCAAACCTCCCAGCACCTTGGAAAACAATTCCCTGTATCAAATTCCCTGTTTTGAAACATCTAGACTGGGGATCTATTTTCTAGCCTGGACCCAGACCCATATTGCCTTGAAGACAGGATAGGGGGAGAAGACAGAAAGGGATTCCATTGGAGAGACTGCCCCGAGCAAGTATCTATAAGTGGGAATGTTTGGAGGGGTTGTGGAAAGTAAAAATCAACCTCTTTGGCTGGGGCATAGTGATTGAATAGAAGAGTAGCAAGTAAATAAGCCACAGAGGTATAAAAGGTCTATATTATGGAGAAGTTCCAATACTGGGTGGAAAAGTTTGTACCGGTTTTGGTAAGAAATGGAGATTCACTGAGGCCTGAGTCAAGTGCTATAACGGGAGTGGGCATGGAGAAGACCATTTTGCTAAGTGGTGAGTGTGATGAGTTGGAAAAACAAAGAAAGATGCAATAGACTGGCAAAAATGTCATATTTAGAGGCACTGGTTGGATGAGATGAATGAGAGAGGAAAATCAAAGATGGAACCTCAATTTTCCCCCTGTTTAACTGGAAGCTAGGGCCACTAGAGATGTCAAGAAGATATCAGGAAGAACGAAATTGGCTTGAAAGCTATGGAAGGCAGAGAATAACATTTGGCATCTGTATAGAACTTGGAGTTTTCATATATGTGATGTCATTTGATTTAAATTCCAACCTCTTAGCTCTTTCCACTAGTCATTGATATTGATCTATAACTTGGCAAAGAAGCTGAGGCTACATAACATGATTTAGTAATCATCTGTATGGAGGAGACAAGCAAAAACAGGACAGTGGATGAGATCACTAAGGGCAAGAGTAGAGAAGCCAGACCTACGAGATTGCATGTGGGGTGGGGGTGAGGCTGGGAAGGATGACATGTTGGAGGTAAGAGAAAGGCTGCTTAGAAAGGAGGACAGTAAGTATTGATAGCAGGGGGACCAAGACATTTGGTGCTACATAACCCAGAGAGAAGGATATTTTATAAAAAATTGGACTTTTTTTTTCCCTTAAAAAAATGACTGTCATGTGCTGTAAGGTGTTAAGGAGAATAAAGGTTGAATAAAAATCCACTGGGTTTGCAGATATCAGTTTCAATGATTAAGTGGGGACAGAATCTATATTGATTGTGGTTAGAGAGTGGTTGAATTACAAGAAACAAGGCAATGAGAATGGCTCATTTTCCCATTCTCTTGGCCCCTTTCCCATCCATTTCCTCTGTCTGCCACCAAGTCCTTTCCTCCTCATACCCTCAGCCTACTCACTCACGCAGCTTCCGATACTACCTACAGCTGAGTGTCGAATGGGCCAGTTGTTGGACGTATGTATATGAAGCTGGCTCACTGACTTGCAAGTTTGGACTTCAGAGAGACACAGTCTGTGTGACCAGTATCAGCTTATTGTAGAGGCTGAAAGTATTTATTAGTGTCAAAGGTCGGTACTTAAAGTTGTAGACACTAGCTCAAGGTTTTTTCTTAAAGATATCTAGCAGTTTATTAAGCAAAGGTTGGCTGACATATATGACTTCATGAAAAACAGGAATAAAAGAATTACACAATTTTCTCCCTTTTTTAAAAAAAGCATTGCTTGTCTTATGTACTTGACACACACTAGAAGTCATAAAATCACACCAACACACTATATATGTTGAAAGCTGCATATCTCCTGAGCCCCCGGTGAAGTCTGCAGAACACATTCTAAACAGTTGGTGACAGTAGGCCACAGCGGGAGGGAGCAGACTTCCTGTACTTTGTCACACTAGCGGAAGTCAAAGTTAAAATCTGATTACTTCGTAAGGATTCCAAAACCTGACCTAAATCGCCTTTCAGAATCTGTTTTAACAAATCAAAGAGCATTTCCAGTAGCACTAAGCAAGAGGTCTTATGCCCTGGTAATTCTGGTAAGTTCCACTTCTGGGATAGGGAATATTTGACCAAGTTGGACCCCTCATAAAATGCAGAGCCTGCTAAATCCCAACCTAAATATGTTCAAAATAAAATATCAGCCTTCCGAGTTACATTCTATATGAACAAACAAGCCCATGAAACATCCGGACAACGGTGCAGTAGGTGGAAACAGATGTCATCATTTATTTTAAGATTCGTTTATTCAACAATTGAATGGAGGAATGTGGCTTATTGTATACAACATCTTAGGATTTAAGTAGTTTACCTGCTATTTTGAAACATGCATAGGGCTGTCAAATAGATTCCTGGGTTTTCAGAGTAGCTCCTAAGCTGTGCAACTCTGCTTTCTTTCTACGATATAAACAAAAAGGGCTTTTTCTAAAGCTTGCCATAAAAATGATGTCGTCATAGGATAAAAATTTTAAAGTGGCTTTAAAAATTAAAATCTATGAATCAGTCTCAAGCAGCCTAACTTTATTTTTCTAACCACCAATTCCAACAGTAATAAATACTTATGATTGATATCTCTGAGTATGACACTTATAATAGGGCACAGTAAAAGCCCAGTTAATTTCCACTTCTGGTCTTGAATCGATTTCAAACGATTTTACTGGTCTTGAAAGTGTAAAATTTCAAACGGAGCTCTTGCTTCATTTCATGTTGCTTTCCTTCTTTATTTAGTTAAAGAAGATGTGTGGGAAGGAGCATGAGGGAGGCTTAGGGATAGCTGGGTGGGTTCAATCTCCTTTTCCATCACCCCCCCTTTATGTCAAAAAAATGCTGAAAAAATTAGTCTCTATCCTTGCTGGCTCAACTTCATCACCTCCCATTCACTTCTCCACCCACTGCCATCTGGCTTCCATCCCAAAACTCCATTCAGATTGTTCTCATTAAGATCACCAATGCTTTCCTCCTTGCCAGATCCAATGACCTATTTTTAGGTCTCCTTCTGGTTGACCTGCTGCAGCATTGCACACGTAATGCAGACCGGAGGCTCCAAACTCACATGCCCACAGGCTGGCTGCAATCTACACAGGTGAAGCTGGGTTCGGTATAGCTGCACATGCAGACATAGGGTGAGTCACAGGAAGCCTGTCAAACTGTGGGCATGTGTCCCTTCTAAGACAGCTGCTGCTGTCTCTGGTTGATTTTGGCCATGGAGGAATGTGGACACCACATTGATAAATCTTTTGATTTTTATTTTTTAAAGAAAAGCTTGGTTTTTATGAGAATGCTTCTAATTCCTCCCTCCCTCTCACCACCCCTCTTTCTTCCTTTCTCTCTTTCCTTCCTTCCTTCCTTCCTTCCTTCCTTCCTTCCTTCCTTCCTTCCTTCCTTCCTTCCTTCCTTCCTTCCTTCCTTCCCTTCCTTCTTTGTTTCTTTCTTTCTTCTCTGTTGCCCAGGCTGGAGTGCAGTGCTGCGATCTCACCTCACTGCAACCTCCGCCTCCTGGGTTCCAGCGGTTCTCCTGCCTCAGCCTCCTGAGTAGCTGAGATTACAGGTGCTAACCACCACGCCCAGCCAATTTTTGTATTTTTAGTACAGACGGGGTTTCACCATGTTGGCCAGGGTGGTCTCAAACTCCTGACCTCAGGCAATCTGCCTGCCTTGGCCTCCCAAAGTGCTGGGATTACAGGTGTGAGCCACAGCGCCCAGCCTCTAATTTCTAACTATTGGCTCAATTTCTTTTTTTAATGCTTATAGGGAAAGTAGACATCACTGTAGACCTCCAAGGAGAAGCCTATACTGTAGATGAGTCTATGGTTCTCTTGGCCTCTGGGCCTGGTTCTTTGTAGGTTCTACCTATTTGTTTCTGCTCATTTTTCTGCTGTTCACCTGGCCCCCACACCTACCTCAATCATATTGAGGCTCCTTGTGTTTCTTCTTAGTCCTCTTCTATTTTCTCCTCCTCGTGGGAAATGTCGTAGACCCAGGGCTAGCTTCCCGGGTTGCAGTCAGTGCAGTTGTCCTGGGCCGCACATTCAGAAGGGCTCCATGCTCACGGGTTAGTGCTCTGCAGCTGCTGTCTTGAAATTCTTACAACGTTATCTCTGAATTTGTGTTTTGTGAGTGAAGTATGATGGGATAGTAAGCATGTGCCAGGGACTTAGCATTTCAGCTCAAGTGCTGTCCTTCTCATTCCCCCTCTTCTCACTTCTCAGCCTGAGAAGAGTTCTTGGCCACCTGTTCCTTCACCCTTCCCACCCAGGTCCTGCCACCCTCCTCTTCTAACCCTTCCCCGCAAGACTGCTGCTACCCTCCACCCTGGCAGGAAGCTGAGTGCAGGTGCAAGAAGGGTTGGGGTCCTTGCACCTGCATCTCTGGTCGAGGCCTGGCAACAGCGGCTGTCCTCACCCTAGCCTGAGTGCATGAGGCCGGGCTCAGTGGCTCACACCTGTAATCCCAGCACTTTGGGAGGCCAAGGTGGGCGGAACACCTGAGGTCAGGAGTTCGAGATCACCCTCGCCAACACGGTGAAACCAAAAGTACAAAATTCTCTACTAAAAATACAAAAATTAGCCAGGCACGGTGGTATGTGCCTGCAGTCCCAGCTACTTGGGAGGCTGAGCAGGAGAACTGCTTGAACCTGGGAGGCAGAGGTTGCAGTGAGCTGAGATTGCGCCACTGCACTCCAGGCTGGGTGAAAGAGTGAGACTCTGTCTCAAAAAAAAAAAAAAAAAAAAAAGATGACTTGGCAGGGGCCAGCCTCTTACCACCTGTGATCCAAGTACCTAGCACATCTTGATGCAGAGGTTGCAATATCCTTGGGGTTGCCCATCTGCTATGGGCTGGGACAACTGACTCATGGAAAGTGGAGATGCCTGACTTGACTTTCCAGCCCCTCACTAAGGTGTGGTGCATGCAGGCTGGTGAGAGGGGGAATATGGCAGCTGTCAGGCTCAAGTGCATATGGACCTTCCAAGTCCTGCGGCAGGACCCAGAGCATCTGGGAGAGTCTGAACTTATCCTAAATGTATTTTTGGATCCTTTGGGCCACTCTGTGCCTGGGAGAACCCTTTCTTTCTCCTTTTAGCTTCTCTGAGTCTGGCTTGTGTTTATTTCTTCTGACCAGCTTGAGGCACCATCTGGGGTCAAGCCATAAAATATGAATGGTGTGATGTCAGGGATTCTGACAGGAGCTCAATGTTCTAATATTTACATCTAGAACTGGCATTGAACAATATAAAGATGAACAGTAAAATTCATGCCAGTAATTTAAAATCTTCATTTAGAGCAATATTAAATAGTGAATTAAAAAACCACCATGACATGTTGAGAGAGAAAGAGAGATCTTGGAAGAAAGGAAATGTTTTATATTTTAGGACCTTAGTGCCTTTAATCATTTTAATGGCACTTTTTTCCTGCTCTTTGAACAAGGGCCCCCACATTTTTATTTTTTATCAGGCCCCACAAATTGTATATGTGGTTCTGCCCAGGCCTGCTTTTGCTGATGGCTCCCCACTACATCTTCAGTCTGGATTCTGCATCTCCTCTCCAGACCTGCTGCATGGAGGGGGTTTGCAGGCAACTCAAGCTCAACATCTTCTCACCTGACATCATCCCTCAAGTGTGTTTCTCCCTTTACATTTCCTTGTTTTTTTTTTTCTTTCCTTCCTTCCTTTTTTTCTTTCCTTCCTTCCTCTTTCTTTCTTTCTTCTTTCTTTCTTTCTTTCTTTCTTTCTTTCTTTCTTTCTTTCTTTCTTTCTTTCTTTCTTTCTTTCTTTCTTTCTTTCTTTCTTTTTCTTTCTTTCTTTTTCTTTCTCTCTCTCTCTCTCTTTCTTTCTTTCTTTCTTCTTTTTCTTTCTTTCTCTCTCTCTCTCTTTCTCTCTCTCTCTCTCTTTCTTTCTTTCTTTCTTTTTCTTTCTGTCTTTCTCTTTCTCTCTTTCTCTCCTTCTTTCTTATTGTTTTTGTGGAGACAGGGTTTCACCATGTTGCCCAGGCTGGTCTTGAACTCCTGGGCTCAAGCGATTTGCCTGCCTCAGCCTCCCCAAATGCTGGGATTATAGACGTGAGCCACTGTGCCTGGCCTATTTCCATGTTTTCTTAATGAAATGTCATCTAGACACTCTTTTGTAACAGAGTAGCTGCTACATTGTTGAATGAATGAATGAAATCGTAGAAACATTTTCTTTTTTTTTTTTTTTTTTTTTTTTTTTTTGAGGCGGAGTCTCGCTCTGTCGCCCGGACTGGAGTGCAGTGGCCAGATCTCAGCTCACTGCAAGCTCCGCCTCCCGGGTTTACGCCATTCTCCTGCCTCAGCCTCCCGAGTAGCTGGGACTACAGGCGCCCGCCACCTTGCCCGGCTAGTTTTTGTATTTTTAGTAGAGACGGGGTTTCACCGTGTTAGCCAGGATGGTCTCGAACTCCTGACCTCGTGATCCGCCCGTCTCGGCCTCCCAAAGTGCTGGGATTACAGGCTTGAGCCACCGCGCCCGGCCTAACATTTTCATTTTTCTCTGTTCTTTCACAGAAAAAGGAAGAACTAAGTCTTCCTGGGCAATTAGGAAAAGGCTCTTGGAGGAGGTAATATATGATCTGTGGTTTTAAGAATGAACAGGTCTTTCAGGTAGCATGCATGATACGTTTCTAGGGATATCTGGGTGACTAGAGGTTGTTTCTGAGCACAGGCTTGTCATGGAGAAGAAAAGGGGGAGGAGAAGCAGCAGGAACAAAAATTCTTCCACTGCCAGAAACATAAAACATAATGGAAATTAATGAGTTGTAAAATAATTTCTGTATTAAAAATTTTTTGCAAAGTGGCACATGACACTTTTTAAAGCTTCATGCTTGTTTGGTTAAGGTCCCTACATATAAATGTCATATCCAAGTAAATCCGTGTCTCCCCAAAGTTTTCAGTCATGTAACACATTTGATTAAGACTCTTCCATATTCACATAATGCTTTTCCCAGTGTTTTATAGATAACCCATCCTTCATCTAGGTATCAGAGGTTGGGATTCAACATCTCAAACAGAGAAAGAAGAGATGGTGTGGAAGCACCCCGTGAAGACATGTGGTAAAATGTAGCATTAACCTCGGACACCATTAATGGCATATACTATATCACAATTTTATCAACAGTAAATATGAAATCTGAGATAAAGTTGTTAGCCCAAACTAAATTTTAAACTTTATTAACAGCAGAGCAAGAGTCTTTTCCAGTTAAAAACAGAAACATATAATCTTGGTAAAGTCAAGACAGATATGATCCTCAATTACCTTTGTGTCAAGCAGTTATTTGCATTGCTCTAAAGGAGTACCTGAGACCAGGTAATTTACAAAGAAAAGAGGTTTAATTGAATCATGATTCTGCAGGTTGCACAAGCATGACACCAGCACCCGCTCAGCTTCTGGGGAGGCCTCAGGGAGCTTTTACTTATGACACAAGGTGAAGCAGGAACAGGCCTGTCACATGGCAAGAGAGGGAGCAAGAGAGAGTGTGGAAGTGCTACACACTCTCAAAAAACCAGAACTCGTGTGAACTCACACATCACCAAGGGGATGGCACCAAGCCTTTCATGGGGAACCCAGCCCCGCAATCCAAACACCTCCTACCACGTCCACCTCTAACACTGGAGAAAATATTTCAACGTGGGATTTGGAGGAGACATCCAAAGTGTATAACCTTAAAATAAAGCAGGTAACTCTCTAGTAATTCCTCAATTAAGTCTTCATATCTTGATTCCACTATTTCAAGTATAGGCCAAAACATCTGAAGTGTCTGTTAGAAGTGCTAGTACTTAAACGTCATCCCAGACCCACTAAACTAGTATCTTTAGGGGACGAGCCGAGAAAACTGCATTTTAAATCAGCCCTCTGCCCCATCCTAGGTGACCTGTTATGTATTCCAGGTCTTAGGAAAACCCAAATTCCAACATAAATACAAGAAATTTAGATCATCAAATAAAATAGCTTTTCATTTCTCTTGAATATTATCAGGAAAATGAGAAGTTCTAGCTAAGTGAATTTTCCAGAAGAATTTAATTTCATAAGTCCCAAAACTTTGAAATATTTAAAGCATTGTAATGAAAGTCCTTCTAAACTGTATTATATAATTCTCCATCTTCTCAAACAAAATATATTGTACAAACTGGATATTTTTATTAGTGACTCAGGATCATTATTACAAATATCCATTACTGTAATAGCTAAAGAAGTTATTCAAGTCTGTAAAACTGCAAACGTATGCTAAATGGCTGCAGCCAGCTGTGTTTTATGGTGTGATACAGTTGCTTTTTTGTGTTTTGTTTAAATAATTTTCCTGTTTTTTCCTTTGCTGTCAAGTCACTTTTATTAATGGTACCACTATTTTTTTTCTACTTTCCGCTTTTCTCTTTAATAACCTACGAGAAAGCATGAAGCACTCTTTATGAGTAAAGTTCTTGTGTGGGTGGAAGGATCCCTTGGGATGTTTTCAGGTGTTATAAACCGCAGTTCAGATTGGCTGAAACAATGAGGGAATTCATTATTTCACATACGAAGAACCTCTGCTTTGTATAGTTGAAATCAAATTATATATACAAGTCTTATCTTGTTTTTTTCACTTATTATAACAGACCATTTTCCTATCATTAAAATCCTGTATAAATATTCTCCTACATAGCATTTCACCATATTAATGAAATCAACAAGTATTTGCTGAGCATCTTCTATGTGTCAAGTACAGGAAGGTGGTGGAGATGAGATGGAGAGCAAGAAGAGCCAAAGTCCCTGGTGTCCTGGGGCTGCCAGGTTAGTGGGAATGTGCCATCATTTATTTCACCATTATATTGTTTCTGAGAATTGTTTTGCAATGATAAATAACTTTCTGATAAACATCTTTACTTAAATTTTGGTCTATTTCCACAACAGCCATTTCTAAAAGTGTAATTACTGGGTTATTATAAACTTCTATGTTTTTTCAAGACTTTCCTTATTGTGGTAAAATATAAAATAAATAATATAATATTGACAATTTAAACTATTTTTAAGTGTACAATTTAGTGGCCTTAGATACATTTGCAATGCTGGGCAACTATCACTATTATCCATCTCCAGAACTTTTTCATCATCCCAAACCGAACTTCTAACTGTTAACAGTAACTTCCATTCCCTCCTCCCCCAACCTTGGCAACCACTCTTCTACTTTCTTTCTTTAGAAATTTGACTATTCTAGGTACCTCATTGTATTAGCCTTTTCTCATGCTGCTAATAAAGACATACCTGAAACTGGGTAATTTATAAAGAGAAAGGTTTAATGGACTCACAGTCTCACATGGCTGGGGAAGCCTCACAGTCATGGCAGAAGGTGAAGGAGCAGCAAAGGCACATCTTATATGGTGGCAGGCAAGAGAAGAATGAGGACCAAGTGAAAAGGATTTCTCCTTATAAAACCATCAGCTCTCATGAGACTTATTCACTACCATGAGAACAGTATGGGGGAAACTGCCCCCATGATTCAGTTATCTCCCACCAAGTCTCTCCCACAACACATGGGAATTATGGGAGCCACAATTTAAGATGAGATTTGGGTGGGGACACAGCCAAACAATATCACTTCTATAAGCGGAATCATATAATATTTATCCTTTTGTGTTTGGCTTTTTTCACTTACCATAATGTTTCTCAAGGCTCGTACATGTTGTAGCATGTATCCAAATTTTATTCCTTTTTAAGACTGAATAATATGCCATCGTGTATATATCTAAATCTATACATTTCATTGATCAATTCAGCTGTTGATGGTCATTTGAGTGGTTTCTACCTTTTGGCTATTATGAATATCTTATATTTTTTAATGACTGTGTAAAGTGGATTGTACACATTTAGGTTTACTGATAGTATATAGGTAATTCTGTTTCAGTTCATAAGCCATAATTATATTTTTAAACCTTGTTAAGAGGAGAAAAAAATCTTATTGTCTTAATTGGCACTTCATTAATTAGTCAAGTAGATCATTTTTCAACTGTTTATATTTATACTTTTGTGGAATGTTTGTTTATATTTTTACCTTTTTAGGCATCAGAATCTTAAGGTTTTTCTTATTGTAAGAGCTTTTTTAAATATAAAAAATTCTTCCATTGTCAAATGGATTGCACATATTTTTCCACTTTATTTTAGCATTTTCATTTTGAGCTTCTTTTCAATATAGAGAATGTTTTTCATTTTAATGGAGTAAAATTTATCAGTTTGTAAATTATATAATTTATATTAAGCTTAGAAAATTCTTTCTCATCAAGATTATATTTCTTTATGAAATTTATGCATTCAACACTTTACCCATCTGGAGTTCGATATATAGTGTAAGATGATCTCTATTTATTTATTTTCTTAAAAACTAAGCAATATCTATGGATACTTTTTAGTGCTAGTCTTAACCTGTCTGCTACACTGGACACTGCCAACCACTCCCATTGAGAGTATGTCTACCTTCTCCTTGCTCTCTCTCTCCTGGTTCTCCTTCTACACTCTTGTTACTGATTTTCAGGCTCCTTCATTCTAACTTTCTCTGCCTGCTCCTAAGATGGATTTCAACCCTTTAATCTTCTCTTCGTACATTCTCTCTCACTCAGTAACCTGCCACTTGATCACAATTCCAGCTTCCACCCATACACCCATATGTGAATGACACCCCCCCCTTTTTTTTGCAGAAACTCCTACTTGGGTTTTGAATCTATGTGTTCAGTCATTGATTTGTTCAATATCCACCAAATAGTAATTGAATGCCTATGCTACCAGGCACTCTTCTAGGCTCAGGGGATAAAATGCCTAACCTCGTGGAACTCTCATTCTCCTGGGAGAGACTGACAATATTATAAACACAAGCAATCTATAATATTTTAGGTAGTGATAAGGGTTATGGAGAAGGCCAATGCAGGCATGGAAGTTAAGAAGCAACTGTGGGTGGATGTGAGGGGTACAATTTTAAAGTGAGTTGTCAGACAAGATTCCACTGAGAAGGGACATCTGTGAAAAGAGCTGAAGGAGAAAGATGAGAAAGTAACTATTGTGAATATTTGTTCAAAGAACATTCTAGACAGAAGGAAAAGCAAATGCAAAATCCCTGAGGAAAGGTTGTGCCTAGTTTATTCTAGGACGGGTGATGAGACTGAATGGCTCCAGCAGACTGAATGAGAAGGAGAACAATAGGAAATGAGGTCAGAAAGGTAACTGGGGCCAGATCATGCAGGGGCCTGTTGATCATTATTGCTTTTACTCCAAGCTGTTTAAAGGTTTTAAAGAGAGAACTAACATGACCTCTTTCAGATGCATCAGAAACAGACACTGGAGGGCACAGGCAAAACAGGGAAAGCATTTAAGAGAAAATCGCAACAACCCAGGCAAGAATTGATGTTTTCTTGTACCAGAGTGGTACCTGTAAGGTGGTAAGAAAAGATCAGATGATTTTTCTATTTCATTGATAGAATCAACAGGATTTGGTGAATGTGAAGAAGGATAGAGCAGTCATTGACTAAGATGGGGACTACCAGGAGAAGTAGGCTTTGGGGAAAATATCAGGAGCATGGTTTTTGAGTATGTGAATTTGAGATGCTTATTATGTATCCAAGTAGAACTATCAGTATGAGTCTGGAGTTCACAAGATAGCTCTAAGCTGGAGTAATGGGTTTGGTAGTCATTAAGATACAGTGATATGGTGGTTAATTTTAATATGACTGGGCCACAAGGTGCCCAGATATTTGGTTAAACATTAGCATTGGAATTGGTAGACTGAGTAAAGCAGACTGCTCTCCCAAATATGGCTGGGCATCACCCAATCTGTCCAGGGCCTGAATAGAATGAAAAAGTGAGGAAAAGGAGATTCACTCCCTCTCTGCATGACTGCTTGAGCAGAGACATCAGTTTTCTCCTGCCCTCAGACTAAGCCACACCACTGGCTCTCCTGGGTCTCTAGCTTGTCAACTACAGATTATGGGACTTTTTAGCTTCCAAAATCATGTAGCCAATTTCTTATACCGAATCTCTGTCTCTCTGTATTACATTTAAATGCTGACTGCACTTTTGCTCCTGCACATGTACTAAGGACATGTGCAACTAAACATAACCCAAATTCAATAGACTCTTCTGTTTTATTCTTCACTTGTATGTGTAGAACCACCATTTTCATAGAACAGGAATGAACACTGAGAGGAAAGAGTAAACTGTTACATAGGTTTAAGTTTCTACATGGTTATTAAAATTTTACAGCAAAGTTAGCTTTGAGCTCCCTGGCAGCTAAAAAATAAATGCCATTTATCAAATTCTCAGAAGCTCTTTTGCTGTATTTTATTTCTTTCTTCTACCCTATAACAGTAAGCCACTAGCTTTTCCAAAGATCCTGTCCCACCCATTTCTTCTCCTGTTGGTACACATTAATGTAGGTTTCTTTCATTTGTCTAACCACATTGCTTATTATATAGAAATAGGCTTTTAGGTTTACATCTTTCAGATAATATGGTGTACTAGGTGCTTTCCAAGTGGTTCAGTATTAAAATACACAAACAGTGGCTGGGTGTGGTGTCTCACATGTGTAATACCAGCACGTTGGGAGCCTGAGGTAGGTAGATTGCTTGGGTCCTGGAGTTTGAGACCCTGTCTCTACAAAACATAAAAATTAGCTGGGCTGTCATGTTGCAGGCCTGTAGTCCTGGCTATTTGGGAGGCTGAGGAGGTGGGAGGATTGCTTGAGCCCAGAAGGTTGAGGATACAGTGAGCTGAGACGGTGCCACTGCACTCCAGTCTGGATGACAGAGCAAGACTTTGTGTCAAAATAAATACACACACACACACACACGGGCCTCATGCACACACATACACACACACACACGCGGGCCTCATGATGCCAAGAAAGATCTATTACCCAATTATTTACATGAAAATGTTGAACACAATATGGCTGTTCTTCAAAGACTGCATATTTGCTCTTCTGTAAGAAAGTTTTCACTTTATATATTTAAAAAGGTTCAGATATCACTTCTGATTAGGATGTCTTTCCTTCCTCTTTCTCTGGTTAACCTTTAATTTGGTAATACCTTTCTGACCTTCAGAGTCATCTCAACTGCTATTTCCTCTAAGAAATCTTCCCTAGTGCCCCAGTTGGACTGTGGTTATGTAGCATTCTATTTTTACCCTGATTATCACGTTTTTACTGTAAATACTTGTTAATCTGTTTCCATCATTAGATGGAACATTTCTTGTGAGCAGGCGATCTGTCTCTTTAACCTCAGACGCCCAGCAAGTGACTGGCATTAGTAGTAACTTGATACATATATGATGAAAGATTAATGCCCTTTGCAAATGAAAGAGCTTTCATTTCAAATTACCACACAGATAAATGAAGATCCTCTTGCTGTTGGGTGAACCACTAAATCCATATCATGCCAACTTTAAATCCTAAATCCATTTCTCAGGTTTTAGGGTCACCCAGACATACTTACATCTGCAACATTTGGTTGGCTCTAGGAGGAAGTAACCTTTTCATTATTTTTATAGCCAGCTTACGTTAGTAGAAAGTTTTTTGGGGGGATTGTACGTATTTACCATTGGTGGTTAAACCTATTCTCTGTCACTCTACAATTTGATTGGCTGCTATATGCCAGGCACAGGATCAGATACTGTAAGTATCTCATTGAAGCCTCAAGGCAGTCTTGAGATTTAGGTTTAGTGCTTTACTTAGGCATTTTGTGGGTCGTGTTGTGCCCTCTCCCAAATTCATATGTTGAAGTCCCAATTCCCTGTACCTCAGAGTGTGACTGTATTTGGAGACAGTTTATTTACAGAGGTATCAAGTTAAAATGAGGTCATTAGGGTGGGTCCTAATTCAGTATAGCTGGTGTCCTTGTATTAATAAAATGGGGAAATTGGGGCCCGGTGCAGTGGCTCACACCTGTAATCCCAGCACTTTGGGAGGCTGAGGCAGGTGGATCGCTTGAGCTCAGGAGCTCCAGACAGCCTGGGCAACATGGTGAAACCTCATCTCCACAAAAAATAGAAAAATTAGCCAGGCATGGTGGCAAATGCCTGTAGTCCCAATTACTTTGGAGGCTGAGGTGGGAGGATTGCCTGAACCAAGAGGGGTTGAGGCTGCAGTGAGCCGTGACTGTGCCACTGCACTCCAGCTTGAGTGAGACTGTCTCAAAAAAAAAAAAAAAAAAAAAAGAAAGAAAGAAAGAAAGAAAGAAGAAAAAGGGGGAAATTTAGAGACAGACATGCAGGAAGATGATGAGAGGAGATGTAGGGAGAAGATGTTCATCTACAAACCCAGGAGAGAGGCCTGTACAGATCCCTTACTTACAGTCCTCAGAAGGAACCAGTTCTGCTGACACCTGGATTTGGAGTTGTAGCTGCAGAACTGTGAGACAATAAATTTCTGCTGGTTAAGCCACCCAGTCTGTGGAACTTTTATGGCAGCCTGTGATGGTTAATTTTAGGTGTTGACTTGATTGAACTAAGGGACATCTAGATAGCTGGTAAGGCATTATTTCTGGGCTTGTCTGTGAGGGTGGTTCCGGAGGAGACTGGTATGCGAATTGGTGGATTGTGTGGGAAAGATCCACCCTCAATGTGAGCAGGCACCATCCAATCACTTAGGGGCCTGGATGAAACAAAAGGGGAAGGAAAGGGCAAATTCTCTTTTTTTCTCTTCTAGAGCTGGGACACCCTTCTTCTGCTGCCCTTGGACATCACAACTTCAGGTTTCCCAGCCTTTAGACTCTGGGACTGGCACTAGCACCCCCCAATCCCTCAGGTTCACAAGCCTTCAGCCTCAGATTGAGTTACATCATTGACTTCTCTGGTTCTGAGGCTTTCAGATGTGGACTGAGCCATGCTACCAGCTTTCCTGGGTCTGATTGTGGAGGGCCTGTCATGGGATTTCTCAGCCTCCATAATGGCATGAGCCAATTCCCCTAATAAATACCCTCTTATGCATCCATCTATCCATCCATCCCATTGGTTCTGTCTCTGTGGAGAACTCTAATACACAAGCCTAGGAAACTAATACAGACATGTAATTCCTTTCTTAATAGCAAAGAGAGTGGACTGATCCCAGGGTTGAATGGTTCCAAATACTTTTTCTTTTACTACGAAATGATCTCCTTAACACTCAAACTTCAGGTGCAAAAGATGTAAACTCAAGCTACTGAATTCCCCTTCATAAACTTACTTTTCTGCTATTAAACTAAACCTTATTTGCTATTTAAATACTTATTTTGTACTACAGTATTTCTATGAGTAGTGATGTCTATAAATGTATACCTTGCTGTGAGAAGTTTTTTTTTTTTTTTTTTTCTGAGACAGAGTATCACTCTGTTGCCCAGGCTGGAGTGCAATGGTACGATCTTGGCTTACCGCAACCTCCACCTCCCAAGTTCAAATGATTCTCCTGCCTCAGCCTCCTGATGCTGGGACTATAAAAAAATACAAAAATTAGCTGGTTGTCGTGGCACAAGCCTGTGGTCTCAGCTACTCAGAGGCTAAGATGGGAAGGATCGATTGAGCCCGAGAAGTCAAGGCTGCAGTGAGCCATGATTGTGCCACTGTACTCCAGCCTTGGTGACAGGGCGAGACCCTGTCTTAAATAAATAAATAAATATCAATCCTGTTGATTCTACCTTAAGAATTTACCAAGAATTCCACTCCCCGTCCCCCCCGCCGCTTTATTTTTTTTTTGAGATGGAGTCTCGCTTTGTCACCTAGGCTGGAGTGCAGTGGCGCGATCTCAGTTCACTGCAACCTCTGCCTTCCAGGTTTATACCATTCTCCTGCCTCAGCCTCCCGAGTAGCTGGGACGACAGGTGCCCACCACCGCGCCCAGCTAATTTTTTGTATTTTTAGTAGAGACGGGGTTTCACTGTATTAGCCAGGATAGTCTTGACCTCCTGACTTCATGATCCACCTGCCTCAGCCTCCCAAAGTGCTGGGATTACAGGCGTGAGCCACCGCGTCTGGCCAAGAAACAACTTTTAAAATCAGATCTTCTTTCGTGTTTACAATAATGCTCTGGGAATGGGCTCCTCTGTAACTGAAACCTCCACATTTCCAGACTTCCTGTTTTCCTTCGTTTCCATGTCAGAAGGCTTGTCCTCAAACTCTCTTTTAATTATTATTCTTCCTCATTGAAAACACTTTCTGAAACACCTTTGTGGAAATATAAACACATCAAGACAAATGCCTGATTTTACCAGTTCCTGGCAACTACATTATGTGAAATATGGGATCATTTACAAATTTACTTGACATTAAATTTTGAGGTAGAACATCTTGAAATAAACTATTTTCTTAAAATGATTTAACTATATACCAGACTGTGGAACCAGCATTTCACGGTGACAGATATTTTTAAACAATTAACAAAGCATAAATAAATAAAAGAAATATCTATCTTTTTGGTGCTATTGTATGCCTGTGAGCTCCTTGGATTCTGGACTAGAAATTATCTTACTCACTTTTGATCTTAGCACCTAATATAGCACCTGACCCTAAAATGCATTCAATATTTGATGTATAAACACAAATGGCTTTTCTTAGTTCACAATGCCTTGGTTCTCCTATGTCTTTGCCATTATCATAAAGTTGAACCCAGCTTATGTGCCTCCCCGGATTTACCTGGTAATAGTTTTACGTTGAATGCTACTATTACTATCTAGGAACTTTACACCGTAACAGCATCCTTACAGGTTGCAGAAGGGATGTTTCAATCTTCCTTGGAGTGTGGCTTGTTGAGCTCTGTGGCTGCCTTGGTGATAGGGGCCAAGATGTGATGGTCCCCTTGCTCCAGGTCTCTCATGCTGCTTTTGGGCACAACTTTAATAATGCCTGGTTAATGCCTTGAATCTCCAGCCTTTTTTTTCCCCCCTGGGGCTTCCCTTTTGTTACAGAGGTGGTAGACGCTCCTGGGAAACTGCAGGCTGCAGGTGGACAGTGGGGAGTGCTCCTGGCACCCATTCACTTGCTGGCTCAGCTCATGCATGTATAATGCCACTGCTGTTCAGGGATCTGGCTTCTCTGGCAGCTGCCTGGAGCGGCAGGTGGCATGACTGAAAAGTGCGGGGGAGTTTGCACCTCCTGCAGAAACCTTTGACTGATGGGAGCCAAAAGTTCCATTTTTCTCCCTTCTTTTCACACTGTTCCAAAACAGAGTGGTCTCTACTATGGAGACATCATGAGAGACTGAGCAGCCAGCTGAGTGGTGTATCGCCTTGATATTTTTCTGCCTCCTTCTGTGCGTGGCTCATGTCTCCCTTCTCCTCACTTTTGCTTCCCCGGGGTTGAAGGAATTGTTGAAGGAAATCCTACTCTCTAAGGAATTGTTACATGAGCCTTTGCATCAGGTCTGTTTTCTAGAGAACCTTTGAATGTCACTTTAGGCATATGGCCCTGTAAAGATTTCTGTGTGTGTATCTTTGTTGTATGTGCTCTTGTAGACCGTTTGTGTGTTCTTTTTTCTACTTTCCTTTTTTGCAAAATTCAACTCAAAATGATCTCTTGTTTTTCATACCCTTAAGGGTTTAAATAATAATAGCTAACTATGCACCAGGCACCTTTACAATCATTTTTACTTTACAACAACCCTCTATCTAGGTATTAGCATAAGGACCTGGTTTTACTGGAACAAAAATACAGGAATTCTTCACCTTATGAAGGGTTTAGGCTTCAGATGGCTGTACTTATGGCCATTTTTAAAATACATTCAAACTTAAGGAGTTTAAATTTTCAGTCCCTGGATGGATTTTCCACAAAAGAAGAGGGAGGTAGGCAGCCCTTTGAAGCTTTTAAACAGGCCCACTTTTCTTCTCCTTGCTGATATTTGTTGCATTGCATCTTTTTCTAAAGTAGGTGTTTTGTATACTTTAAGATTGAAAGTAGGTAATTCCTTTTGAACCGACTGGCAGCTTCCTGCCTCACAACTCACAGACACTATATTTTTAAAATTAATTTTTAATTGACAAATACTAATTGTGTATATTTATGGGGTACAATGTTTTGAGCTATATGTACACTGTAGAACAATTCAACTGAGCTAACATATCTATTATCTCACCGACTTAACCTTTTTTGTAGTGAGAATGTTAAAAATCTATCTTTTTAGCAATTTTGAAATAGATATTGTTTACTGTGGTTACTGTGAAGTACAATAGATCACTAAAACATAGTCCTCCAGTCTAACAGTAACCTTGTACCCTTTGGTCAGCATCTTCCCTTTCCCCAATCCCTCCCCCGATTCCCACTTACCAGCCTCTGGTAATCATCTTTATACTCTGTTTCTATGAGATGAACTTTTTTTTTAGATTCCACACATGTGGGGTCATACAGTATTTGTTGTTCTGTGCCTGGCTTATTTCACTTAGCACAATGTCCTCCAGTTCCATCTATGTTGCAGTGAATGAAGAATTTCCTTCTTTTTTAAGGCTCTATACTATTCCATTGTGTGTATATACCCTATTTTCCTTATCCATTCATCTGTTGATGGACATTTAGGTTGCTTCCATATCTTGGCTATTGTAAATAATGCTGAAATGAACATGGGAGTGCAGATATCTCATTGACATACTGATTTCAATTCCTTTGGATATATACTCAGAAGTGGGGTTGCTGGATCATACGATAATTCTATTCCCAGTTTTTTAGAAACCTCCATACCACTTTCCAAAATGGGTATCCTAATTTACATTTCCACTAACAGTATACCAGGGTTTCCTTTTCTCCACATCCTCATCAACACTTATTCATCTTTTTGATAACCATCATTTTCTCACCATTTTCAATTGTGATCATCTTTACTTTAGCTCCATCACAATTCTAGTCCTCTTTTTATGGAAAATGTCAACATTCCTACTGCTTTAGCACCTGTCAGTTATCATGTGATCAATAATATTCATGTAACACCTCAAATTAAGCAGTATAGAGCAAACATACCCTATTTAATAATATAAACGACTCACCCCACATGCCCTCTGACTGCACTGGGCTTTAGCGGGCAAAGTTGACTTGCTTCTGTTGAGTGACTTTTAAAAAACGATGTTAGCTAAGTTAAATCTAGAGTTTTTGACTTCCTACCCTAGATGCAAGACATTTACAAAGACTTCCTTCCTCTGCTCCCAGAGAAAGCAGCAATAAAATTTTCCACCTTCACTACACCACTTGAGGACTATCTCATGCTTTATTGGGTTTAGGGAGCAAGGGTCTTGCTAATAAGTTACTTCCACGGTGTCACTTCTATTCCTAGTGCTTTATCAAACAATTTGAGGACCCCATTTTTATGCTAGGGCTTCATTGATGGAATGGAGCCATCACATTGTCTATCACTTTAGAGGTGTTTCCAAAGTTCTCAGCACCTCGAGTCTCTTGTTAGCGTCCGTGGACAGTCAGCGGGAAAACTTGGTACCTAACAGGGTTTCCACCAAAGGCAGCTCTCCGAGGGGCTTCACCATCAAGAGCAATAGAAACAGACTGGACCGCCCTGCTGGGTCAGTCCCGACATTCCAGGGCCACGCGAGGAAGTCTAAGGCGGGAAAGAGACGATCAGTGGGAGGGCGAGGCGCCGGAATTCCCCACTTCTGTGCCTCCACCCCTACTCCCGCCCCACGCCCACCGCCCTCTCCACTGACAGTCCGCCGCGCCCGGCCACGCGGTGACGTCATCTCGCGGCGGCCGGGCGCCCCGCCCACATAGTGGGAGCCGGAAGCCGGGCATGCCGTGGCGCGCGGCGTCCCGGAACCCAGCAGCCTGAGAACTGGCGCACCTGGGGGAAGCCGGCGGGAGGCAGCGGGCATGCGCAGGGCTGCGGTGGCGCAGGCGCGCTGCCACGCCCGCCGTTCTGGAACCGGTTCTCCTAGTCAGAGCTGGCGGCGTGCTGTGGGCTGTGCGGGAACGAGGGGAGAAGAGGGAGATAGGAAGCCCGACTCTTGGGAAGGGCAGGCTTGCCTCTGGGATTGGGAGGAGGCAGTGCAGAGATCCTGCTGTGCATCTGTGCAGGGCGCGTCCCAGTAGTTTGGGATTTGCAAGAAGATGCAATCAAACGACATTGGCATACAAAGGGCGATGCGTTTATCCTAAGCCAAGAACACGCTTAGAATGCACGCCCAGAGCCAGTTCTCCCCGAGGGGTGGCAACGCACCTGTGTGCCGGGCTCCGCGCAAGGGCTTTCCTTGTTCTTTTATTCTCCCGCCGCCGCTAACAGCCTTGTGGGGCGGGCATGGTTGGATCCCCAATTTAAAAGTGGGGAAATGGAGGACAGATTAACCGGTCTGCATGTAACACAGCTGAAAAGTGGTGGAACTGCTGTTTTTTTTCAGGTTTGCCTGATTCTAGAGCTCAGTGCTGCCCATCAGGTGTTTGAAGTCATAATTTGGTGAAAATGGGACTGAAGACGTTCTGTAAAAAAAAAAAAAAAAGGCATATCATGAGGTTTGGACATTGAGAGGTATAGGCTGGCTGTAGGAGTCGGGTAGGTGCCAAGGAAAAGGAACTAAGGGTAGATTTTGAATGGGATTTGGCGACAGGGAAGGAGAGGAAGCTTTCCGGTGGTGAGAACAAGGGAAAGGGAAGGAAAGGGAAAACAAAAACGTGGAGGTGGGAAAGGAAACGGGGAGAAAGCGATTGCCTCATTTGGAGTCTTGTGTTTGTGTTTGGCTTGCAAATAGAAGCATCTATAATTCTAGGGTTGGGGTTTTCTTTCAAAGAAATGAATTTTCTCCTTTCCGTTCTTAGGGTTTATGCTATGATGCACAGTGACACCTACCTCTGTTTAGCAAGGTGCATTCCGGCTAGTCATTTAACAGCTGGAAACTTATATACCTGTGGCAAAGATGATCTGCGGTGGAGGGTTTATTCCTGGCCCCTGGCCTGCCTGACCTTGGTCTTTTTAGTGCTTGCCGGATCCTTAGTTCCTTTCCGGTTCCAGTAGTGAGAGGAATAATAAACACTTCTAACTCCAATACACTCTCAATGTCAACACCCTCACTATCTTTAAAAGAAGGAAAAAAATACGAAATCATCTTTGTTTAAAGAAGCCTGGCCCCTGTGATTTGTTAATTTGTTGTGTTTTTATACTGTTATTGCTATAACACAGTTTGCACTACACCATTTAGCAACTGATTACTACCTTGTATTAGCCTCTAATTGTTTAATGGGTGTAAATTTTATCTCCTTAAAAAGATTGTAAGATGCCTTAGTCATGGGACTGTGCTGTTTATCTCATAGCCCTGACTGCTGACTTAATTGCCTTTTTCAAGTGTCTCTCTTGCTGAACCCTCACCACTCAGTACCCTCCTTGGCATACTAGGTACTCAGTCAACATTTAATAAATGAAATGATGCCTCCTGGAGAGCAGGAACAAGCTTGTTATATTGTTCTGGTCCCCTAGCAGAATTATCTTCTCTGGTGGGCACTCAGCACTCTGGTGTGACTTCATTGCTGTGCCTTTCAGCAGGGGAAAGATAATCTCCCTGTTTTGCCCTATAAAGAATTGCCACCTGAACACTATGCCCACAAGAAGTCTGCTGAGAAATAATTGTTGATAGATTGACTTAGCCTCAGAGACATCCTGGATTCTTTTCTAAAGTGTGCATCTGCCCTTCTACAATAAACGATATTTGTGGTTATCTTGGCCAGGCTGCCTAAGAAATACTTTAGGAGAATGTAATTTGAGTATCTTCTTGGCTTGAGAAAGCAAACAAACCAATAAACAGAATCAAACCAACAGAACCCAATAGCAAAAGGATCTTCGTGTTTAATAACCCTATCTGCAAATTTTAAACAATTTTGTGTCCCGGGAGAGAGAATGCCTCCTTGTGTGTGAATTTCTAGGGCTTTTAATTTATAGTGATATTACATTCAACACTTTTTAAATTTGAAGGGAGGTGGCCTTAAAAATATGCTGGCAACTGGTTTGGATGAGAAAGATTCCGGTTCTTTCTTTATCCAAACCAATTAGACCAGGTCTGAACAGGATTTACAACAGAGAGCAGACCTTGTGTGCCCAAGAACTTTGCTTTATTCCAGGTTGGCGAAAACAAGTCAAGTCTGCACCATTGTTCTGTCAGCCGGTTCAGGATACGGCACAGAGTCGATGGGATGGGGGTGGGAAGGTGATGAGTTCACGTAAATGTCTGTACCTAGGAGAGTCAGAAGCTAGAGTAAATTCTCTTAAATAGGCCCTCTCAGTGGCTGCTAAATCTGGCTCATTTCCCATGAATTAGCTGTGGGACAACTTAGTTCAAATTTCTGGGCCTTCGTCTCCTCATTCGTAAAATGGGGATAACGATAATTTTGGAGATATAGCATGTAAATGTGCAAAGCGGTTAGAACAATGCCTGGTACACTCACACATAGTACGCGCTTTGTGAAATGTTTGGCAAGTAAATAAAGCGCTAACCTATGCTAACCGCGTCTAAACAGCCAGCCACTTGTAAGCCCCACCTATACTGAAATTGCGGGGACGCTACTGTTTTCCGACTGCGAGATTTTCCTAACCCATGCAATTACTTTTGCTGCCCTCCACGAGGCTGTAACTCGCCCTCAGGATGTGGGACGTCTGCACTCTTCTCTCCGCCCCCTTGTAGCCCCCCACTCCCCCTCGCGGTGGTGCCGTGAATGAGGGAGGGGTACACGTCCTCCTTCTTCCCCGCCCCCTATCTTCGCGGCTCGCTACAGCGTTAGTAACCGCCCCGCCGTACTACCGTTGGTCCGGGAACGCCTCCGGGGCGGGGCTGGGGTGCCGCGCACGCGCTGTACAGCAGCGCCGCGCCTGCGCCGTAGAGAGCCTGAGGGAGGCGGGGGATTGGTATGCGAGCGAATGTGCGAGGGGAGGGAGGCGTCCCGGCGGAGCGTGGTACTACGACCAGCGCCGGCCGGAGGGGGCGGGGGGATGCGCCGCGGCGGCGGCGGCGGCGGTGGCGGCGGCGGCGGCGCGGGCGCTGGGGCTGGTGTTTGGCGGCGCCAGAGCAGCGGATCCCGGTCTTGCCGCAGCAGCAGCGCGGGTGTTGTGCACCGCCTGAAGACGCCGTACCTTTCTACCCCCCACCTTTTTTTTTTTTTTTTAATTAAATAACCGGAACCAATGAACGCAGCCGGAATCAGAGCTCCGGAGGCCGCCGGTGCCGACGGGACCAGGCTGGTGCCCGGCAGGAGTCCGCGACTGAGGCGGCGGGGGCGGCCGGAGGAGTCGCCGGCGGCGGTGGCGGCGCTTCAGGGAGCAGGCGAGCGGCAAGCGGCCGGGGCGCAGCTGCGCTTTCACCCGGCTCCTCCTCGGCGCCCTCATCCCGCCTCGACTCCCGGCCCAGCCTGGGGCTGGCTGCGGCTGCGGCGCTGGGCTGCGCTGCTGGTGCTCGGGCTGCTGGTAGCCGGAGCGGCGGACGGATGCGAGCTTGTACCCCGGCACCTCCGCGGGCGGCGGGCGACTGGCTCTGCCACAACTGCCGCCTCTTCTCCCGCCGCGGCGGCCGGCGATAGCCCAGCGCTCACGACAGGTGAGGGGCTAGGGGGCGGCGGGCGGGGCTCGGCCGGCCGCGGTGGGACCCCCCCATCCCGTGCAGAGGCCAGCATCTCCGCCGGACGTCCGCTATTCCACGGCCCCGGCCGGGCGTGATGCGGAGCCCTGGCTGCTGTTCCGTCGCGGTTCCCTGCACTCCGGACATCTTCCCTTTTCACCCCAACACGCTACCCCAACACCCCACTCTCGCCGAGCCTCTCGACGGCACTGGTTCCCCTCCCTTCAGTCGGGCTCTCAGATCTTCCAAGCTGAGCAATGCGGTGGTTTCTGTTTCGTGCTGCAGAAGAGCCAGCAGGGTCTGCAGGGGACTGAGCTGATTTTTTTTTTTTTTTTTTTTTTTTTGAAGCTGCTGGAAAAAAGTCAGCAGCAGCATTGCGGTATTGAGTCTACCCCTGGTGCTGCTTTTGCAAAGGCAGCTGGCAGCGAGTCTCACCGGTTCAAAGCCCCGTTGAACACAACGTCCCAGGGGAGGCTGCTAAAGAGGATTCTTTGAGAGCCATAATACCTGGTGATATTAGTGGTTCCGTGTTTGTATGCAGAAATGCCTAAGTTTACTGTGCATTTTTTTGCGGGGTGGCAAGAGGCCGTTTTAAGTGATGGAAGGTGTTTGCTGGTGGGAGCATCACTGGGTGACAAAGGGTGCAGAAACCGCAGCAGGTAACCAGAAATTATACTTAAAATTTGCAAAGTGCAGCATACTCGGGGCTTGCAGCTAGCAACACAGTTCTGATAGACTGCACCAGCACCTTTTTTTTTTTTTTTTTTTTTTTTTTTTTTTTTTTTGTAGAACGTTCTCGTAATTGAGAACTTGGAAACGTGCTTTGTAAGGTTAAGTGCAGAATTGTATCCTTTTTAAAGCCTTCCGGTGTTATGTACAACTGATGGGTTGTGGTTTAAGTAAAAGTTATGATATAAGGACCCTGAAATGATTTCTTTGGGAAAAGTAATGGAGCTAAAATAATGATTTTTTTTTGTATTTCACTTAGTTTTAAAGTAGATCTGTAGATTTCCTACGGTAATTTTAAGACTAAAAAGTTTAAAGAGGCACAAGATGACCCATGATTAATTTAACCAAAGTGATAGTCCAGCGGGCATCTGGAAGTTACGAACAGCTTCTCTGACAAGTGCTCAGAAACCGTCTTCTTTAAAGCCAAGCAGTTTCTCTGGGTTCTATGATAGGATATTTACTATTCTAGAGAGAAGAAGGATGTTGGTAAACGTTAAAGACTTTAGAGGATGTAGGGGATAGAACATAATGATCAGCATGTTTTTTACCCTGAAGCATATCAAGCCCTATTAAATGGAACTTGATACATCAAACCTACCAATTGGGTAACTGGGATAAAGTGATTATAAAATAATCAGCATTAGGAGCATAATACAGTTTGAGTGAGAAGATAGGCCAGACAACTTTATGCTTTATGCTTGAATAGTATTTATTCTCCAAATAAAAATGTGACAAGTAACATTATAGTGAAGAATAGTGATTATTAGGAAAGTTGATAAGACTATAATTTGGAGATTTAATGCCTCATGCAGGAAGGGAAGGAGCAGAAATATTTAGGTTTGTAGAAGGTATAAGCGTGGTTCTGGGTTTCTCTAGTAGAAAAATTTGGTTAATACATAATTGGCTAATGCTCTGTCAAAAACTAATTGCTAAAAAGGCAAGCAATTCAGAACATTTAGTATTTACTGACTGCTAATATTTTATACTGTGTAGATCACATTAAGAAAATTGCTCAGATGGAATTTTATTTTAATAAGCTATTTACAATCCTTTTTAAGACTTAAATTTGTCTGTACTTATTTAAAGCATTGGGGGAAAAAGGTGATTCTTACTGGAAAAAAATCCAATGTGTCACACAAAATGAGTTGTGCCATAGGGCTTTAAAATAAGTTTGCTAGAAGAATACCCTGGAATTATTTCTAATGTTCTTTTCTTTCATCAGAATATTGATTTTTAACAAGTTAAACATTTCCACTTAAATTTTAAATCATAAAACTACACAATATACAAATTAAATTGTTATTTTAATAAGTTTATGTAAATACAGTCAGTAGCACTCATATCTTGGTAAAGGTAAATTGAAAATCTGTGATGAAGTTAGAGAATATTGAAAATTTGTTTGAACTATATGGCCTCTATAGGGCAGTTTCCCATTCTTAAGATTGTATGAATAGTGCTTTCTTTTATGGTTCTATTTGTAAATGTTATGCAAAGCCTAGAACCTAATTTATTAGCATTAGTGTACACTTCAGGAAGTAAAACCATAGACTGAATTTACAAAATACTGTGGTGTGGTGTCATATTCTAGGCAGCGTTAATGGATAGAGATGGAGTAGAGCATCAGTAATAAGAGAACTAAACTTCACATGAATTTGGAAAATTGAAAATTTTTGAAAGCCTTCTGAGAGAAGAATTGGTGTCTTTGGCTTCTGATTAAAGTTGTGATTTAGCAGTGAGTATTCTTAATCGCTCTGCAAAATGACAACCAAAATCACTTTTCTGTTTTTCTCTTGAGACTGGTGTTTTTAATACTTACCTTTAGAAGCTCCATAAGAGTTTGCCTTTTACTAATAAAATCTATGAAACTTTCTTTTTCACTGCAGTTTGCCTCTCAAGTGTTTTATTTTGGGGATTTAGTGTACTCTAAGAATACATTGCCTTTAATTTATCCTGTGTTTATTTGCTCAAATAAACTATTATTGCTCAAAACTATACAAATCATCCAAATAAACAGACACATTGTCATAATGAACACAGGTTTATATTTTCTTTTCCTTTTTAAATATTACCTTTTCAGAATTCAGTGTACAAATGTTTTTGATGAGACAGAACCAATCTTCATAACATTGTATAGTAAGGGTTTTAAATGACATATACAGCACTTACGTATTTAGAGCACTTACTTTGAAAGTGATTGAAATTTAAAGCAAGTTAGGGATAGGTGAGAGCTTGGTGATTGTGTTCTAAAGCAGTACTTTAATAACTCAAAACAATACCTTTTTTTTTTTTAAATTCTTTGCCTAACAGATTTAGAGTTGATGAATTGATCCTGGTGGGGAGTGACCAATCTCATCCAGATAGGGTCCCTGAGAAATAGCTTATGAAAGTGAAACAGCAACAACAAAATGCCGAATAATTGAAATATTACATTATTTCTTATGGAATTAATTGTTTCAGAATTTTCAAAAACAAATTTTAACTGAACATATTTGCCTCTATCCTTTTAAAGAATGAATTAAAGTAACATTCTTTAGTGCCTATATGAAGGTTTTATCTTAATTGTAGTACCATTTCACTGATTTGGCATGTTATTCGAAATATACATATATAAAAACATGTCTCTTAGAAGTATTAAAATCTCAATTAAAGTTTAATACATTCTTAGTTCAACATATAATACCATTTAGAATGGCCACTTTACCCAGTGCTGTTAAACACCTCTGCGTTGTGGAGCTTTCATTAATTTAGATGGAAATATCTCAAATTAGCATGATTGTCATTGGGAAAATGTTAAACGGAACTTTTAATGACATCAGTTGTATTCCTTATTTTTTTAAATTAGTAGTTTGTTTGCCTGTGGGATATATGTGTTGCTTTCAGTAATATTTTATGAATAATTTACACATGTTAGTGTTTCCATTGTGACCATAGACTCAAAGTAGATTCAGATGGCGTGAGAAACCTTTGTTCCTCTGTGACATTGCTCTTTCAGAACTTCTAAAGCCATCGTTTGCTGTATCCTCTTTCTCTTTCCCTAAAGTATCATTACCAGTGCTTTTCTTCATCAGTCTTTAGTCATTGCTGTAGTTGTATTATTGTTGCTAACTACAGGATTAAAAAATCTGTTCATATCCATTTGATCTAGTCAATTCTGAACATTTAAGAATTGGTAGTAATCTAATTGGTCTGGAAACATTGCATCCCTTGGTACTCTTAAGAATACCATGGCAGGGCCGGGCGCGGTGGCTCAAGCCTGTAATCCCAGCACTTTGGGAGGCCGAGACGGGCGGATCACGAGGTCAGGAGATCGAGACCATCCTGGCTAACACGGTGAAACCCCATCTCTACTAAAAAATACAAAAAACTAGCCGGGCGAGGTGGTGGGCGCCTGTAGTCCCAGCTAACCGGGAGGCTGAGGCAGGAGAATGGCGCATACCCGGGAGGCGGAGCTTGCAGTGAGCTGAGATCCAGCCACTGCACTCCAGCCTGGGTGACAGAGCGAGACTCCGTCTCAAAAAAAAAAAAAAAAAGAATACCATGGCAGAACTGGCCTCTGTTGGGAGTCTCATAGCACAGGAAGAATTCAGAGGGCCAGTTGGAAAAGTGGATCCAAGATTTAGCTTCCTTTTATTCTAAAGGAGGACACAGGATGATTTAGCTTGGCAAAGGCTTGCTTTGTGGCTGGATACATGCTAGTATTTTCAGATTAATTTAGGCTCTTTTTGTGTAATGATATCAAGGATTTTTGATAGTGCCCTAATCATTGATGATAATTGCGGTGTGAACACTTTCACAATGATTGTCGGAGATCTGCATTTATGTAATATAGTTAATGTATATATTGGCTAAGCTAATAGTAAAACTAACTGCTAATAATATGGATAGTAAGCCATTTTTTGACATTTACTAGACTTTGGACCTTACCTTGTTAAGATCTACCTAGGAATTTACTTCTGAATTGATGAGGTTTTATTAACTAAATAATTATTAAGTACAAGCAGAATAACACGAAAGAGAAAGTGGGAAAGAATTAAACAAAAGAGTAAGATGTAGGTCTGACTGTTTTGAACTCAGACTAGGTAATAATAGGCACATTGATTAAACTATTCCTATGTGTTAGTATTGTGCTAAGTGCTTTTTATATTATACATCACTGTTTTTTATTCTGAGACTAATCCTGTTAGATAGCTACTTTTTTTTTCCTTCCAACTTTTCTTTTGGATTCATTTTTGATTCCAACTTTTATTTTAGATTCATGTTGCAGGTTCGTTGCCTGGGTTTTTTGCATGATATTGAGATTTTAGTTACCAGTGATCTCGTCAGCCAGGTACTGAGCATGGTACTCAGTAGTTTTTCAACCCTTAACCCCTCCTCCTTACCTCCCCTACAAGTAGTCCTCAGTTTCTATTGTTGCTGTCTTTATCTTCGTATAGTAGATTAGGAAACATACTGGATGATCTTAAGTAACTTGCCCAAGCTCACAAGAAGATAGGACTTCTTACGGAGATGAGTGAAAAGGCTTTCTGGGAGGAGGCATATCCAAGAATAGTGGGTAAATAGTTTTCTTTAGAGTTAAGTATAAGGTATATGTAGAGTAGTGGGGAATGCAAGAAGAAAGAAGGTTGGGGCCAACTTATCAAGAGCTTTACAATTCCCTAGTGTATTCAGCATGTATCAAAATGTCAGCACATCTAAAACTGGGGTACTCGTCTGTATACTAGGAAGAATGGGACACCCAGAACAAATACACATTTTCTGGGCATATGCATTTTATTAGATTATTTGAGAGATATACAACTAAAGATTTCTAATTATGCACGTTAGGGAAAATGTACATATGTTTTAATTTTTGAGGTAAAGGCATTTTGAACTTTCAGAATGTTTTGTTAATAAACTCTTGAAGTTACAAATCTATATCCTGTCATTAGGAGGTGAGAGGCATTGTGGTTTTTGAAGATGGGGGGGGCTGACATGTCCTTTGTGTTTGAGACAGCCAATTCTGGGTGGATGGCAATGAGGAGATAACAGAGATAAGGATGCCAGTTAGGAAACTATTTAGAAGAAGAGAGCTTGAGAATTCTAATTATGTAGTGGCTATGAAAATGTTTAGATGAAATTTTGTAAAATCGCCTGTATTCTTAGCTTAGAAAGGAATCTGGCTATTTATATGAAGTGTAAGAAATAAAAATTATCTTTAGCATTAAACATACAGAGTTTATAGAATGATTTAAATCAGTATAAGCCCTTGATAAATCCAAGAAGAAACACACTGTGATAATCTTCTTTATTTCAAATGTGCCCATTTCTTAATATAAAGATTAGTTTTTTAAAAAAATGTAATTGGGCGTATGTGATGATTTACAAAGTTGTTGACAGAAAAACAGTTGCAAATGTCTTTGCCAGTAAAAAACTTTTGATATCCGAAGATAATATATTTGCCATAAAATGCTTATATAAAGCTTTTAGAATTCCATGTGTAAAAAGGATAAGTGTTTCCAGATTGAACTAATGTTAGAAGTCAAGAGTCGAAGTCAACCCAGACCCCTCAGCTGTGAATAACAATATTTCAGACTAGTGGCATATTACTTACTTCAATATTAACTTCTAAATTTCATTCCTGTGTGAATTTCAAGCTTAATCTACAGATGATGATTTCTGTTGCCAAATCTAAATGGTTTGTTCTTTTCTTTATCCATCTAGATCTTTATATTAGTATACGTTGGATATTCAGTCTTTCTTGACACTTTCTAATTCTACCTTCTGTAACTATTTTCCGTGACTAGTTTCATTGTTGCTGATCTTAAGTCTCTGTTCTCAGCCTCCTGTTCCCCTAGTCTAGCTGAACATTTCCTCCTCGGAGAACTTCATTACTAGGAAAGGTCTAAATTGGGGGTAGGGAACCCCAAGCCAATGATTGATTTGAATTTTGGCTTTATTTCCTTTGGCCCTTGGTGTGATACAGCACAAGCATCATGGCTGCAGTCCCGAGACTAATTTCCTTTCTACTGGGCCTTGTCAGCCATATCCTTTAAAGTGAAACAATTTCAGGATTAAGGCTAGGAGCAGTTGCAGAATGTTTAATAATGTCTATTCAGTGTTTTCATAAGATAGTGGTAACTCCCTTCCAGTACACACAGGCTGATTGGAGCCACAGAGCCTGGCAGGCGCAGTTTACTTGGACTAACATTCATCTCAGAGCCCAAGTACCTGTATCTGTCCGCGTGTTTCTTTTATGTGTGCTTATGGATCTTGGCCACTGTGTAACTTTTTTTCCTCTAGTCATTTTCACTTTCTCTGCCTCTCTTTGATCTTCCTAAACTTGACATTATATGGAACTGAAACACCTCAAAAACTTTCATTGAATTAAGTGCTGGGATTTTAATTAAAAAAAATGCTTGAAGTGAGTATCTCATTTATGTGATTACAGAATACTAAACAGCCTTATCATAAACAGCCTCATCAAAACCCCCTAGGGTAGTCAAAGTGATTTGTAGTTTCTTAAAATATTCTCAATAAGTAAAAAGTCTTTTTAAACCCTTGTTTGAAGTTTTTGTCTCCTACTCAGCACACTACAAGTTGCACAGGCCCGTGTTTTCTATTACTGTCTTTTTTTTTCTTTTTAAAAAAATCTGATGTTGGATAACTAGATAATCTTAATCCCCCTTCTTTATTCCTATTGTCCAGCAATAAATCTCTAACCTTTTCATTCATGACGTGTATGTAATTTTTGCTCTGTTTCCCCAATGCCTTGAACCATTGTTATGTTTAGCTCTTATTTCTGCTTTGCTACACATATTCAGACTCTATTAATCCTCGCCATTTCTTTCTTCTGGGTACCACATTAAGAAAGAAAAGCTAAACTGCAATTGTAGGTACCCCTGCCTATTTTTGAATTGAATTTGCATACTCTCTGATGTTTATTCCGTGTTTGTTTGGGGTCGTACGCTATGGCTCTTGCCTGTAATCCCAGCACTTTTCGAGGCCAAGATGGGCAGATCACTTGAGCCCAGGAGTTCGAGACCAGTTTGGGCAACATGATGAAACCCCATCTCCTCAAAAAATACAAAAAAATTAGCTGGGCGTGGTGATGTGCCCCTGTATTCCTGGCTACTCAGGAGGCTGAAATGGGAGAATCAGGTACCTGAGCCTGGGGGAAGTCGAGTCTGCAATGAGCCTTGAGCAGGCCACTGCACTCCGGCCTGGGCGGCGGAGTGAGACCCTCTCTCAAAAAAAAAAGAAGGAAAAAAAAGTTTGTTTGGTTCTAGGTCTGTTGTATGGGTCCTAAATAGAACTATTGAAGGTTAAAGTGAGAAAGTTAGCCGTTGGTGAATATGTCTGTGTGTGCATAGAGTTTTAAACAATATTTAGTGATGGTTTTGTGCCAGCTATGGTTTGAGTAACTGGAAATATAAAGATGCTGAAATTGACCATTTAAAAACATTTATTATTTATGTATTTTTAGAGATGTAGTCTCACTTGGTTGCCCAGGCTGGAGTGCAGTGACATGATCATAGCTCACTGCAGCCTCAAACTCCTAGACTCAATCAGTCTTCCCACCTCAGCCTCCCAGGCTGTGAAGCACCAGAGGTGGCTAATTAAAAAAAAAAAAATTTAAATGTAAACCTGAAAATTGCCTGAGAGTGGATTGCATAATCTAAAAATAGGAAAATGTGTATAAATATTTTGTTTCTTAAAAGACCACTACTGTGGTAGCTTATCTAGCATCCTTGCTACATTTACTGAAAATACCTGTTAGAGATATCTGCACTGCTATGTTCTTTTCAGCAGTTTTTACAATAGCCAAGATATGGAAACAACCTAAGTGTTCATCAGTGAATGCATAAGGAAAATGTGACACATATGCACATGCACGGTGAAATATTATTCAGCATTAAAAACGAAGAAAATCCTGCCATTTGCAGCAACACGGATGAATGTGGAGGACGTTATGCTTAGTGAAATAACGCAGAGCATAGAAAGACAAATACTTACCAGGGGCTAGGGAAAGGAGTAATGGAGAGATGTTGAAACTTCAAGTACAAAGATTCAGTTATGCAACATAAATAAGTTCGGAGATGCAATGTACAACAATATGACTATAGTTAATAGTATCGTATACTGTACTTGAAATTTGTGAAGAGGGTAGACCTTAAGAGTTCTTAACATACCAAAAAAAAAAAAAAGGTAAGACTGTGATGTGCTGGATTATGTGAATTAGCTTCATTGTGGTGAATATTTCATAATGTATGCATATATCAAATCAAATTGTATATCTTAAATATATCTACTTTTTGTCATTATGCCTCACTGAAGTTATAACAAAATATAAGAATATTTATTGGAAGTATTAAAAAATAAGTCCCCCTTCCCCCTTCTTTGGAACAAAGTATAATTATAAATATAGTTTAAAAAATTTTAACTGATACATAATAGATGTACGTGTTTTCAGGTATCATTCCTTTTTCACTCTTTAGTATACTTTATTAAAAAACAAGCAGGCAAACCCAAAATTTCAGTGCGTCCTCTGTGCCAGATACCAGTTGGGTGTTTGGAATTTCAAGATCAGTAAGATATTCACCCTACCTTGTAGTCTGCTAGAAGGCATATCCACTTAAAGGGTGATGATACATTATGGTAAGGGTAAAAGGGCCTAAGGCTATGTGCTGTATTTTACTGAATTACAAAGATGGAGTTACTAATTTTGATGTGGAGATGCAGGTTGTTAGTGAATCCCTTTTTTTTTTTTTTTTTTTTTTTTTTTTAAATATCCAGAGTAGAAGTGTCTGCTGAGAATGTATGAGTTTGTCAGATGGAGAAAGGCATGGTGGAAAACCAGAGGTGTGAAGTGAGGAAGCTGGGTGGGGAGTGACGATTATTATAAGCATTGACATTTGAGAATGCTAAATATGATTGTGAATTACCAAATACCCAGGATGACAGAGTCAATGCTGGGCCCTTTTGCAGTGCAGCATCATCCATATTTGCATGTGGGATTTAAATTTTTGCCAGGCATTTTGTATGTTTCATCCAATTGAATCCTTAGAGAATCCCTGTGAGGTTATCTCCATGAGTTAGTACATCTAACAGAAATTTAGGATTGCTCTCAAATAGTTTGTACTTTAAAAATCACCCAGTGCCAAGGATCTTCATGTTAAGCATAAGGTATATATGGAGTTGAATCAGGAAATGAGGCTGGAGAAGGAGCAGATACAAACGTTGTGATTAATTTACATTCTGGATCTTTATTGTCCAGTGGCCTTAGGAGTTCTTCCTTCATTTATTTTTGGTAAATAACAAAATTTTGCTATTAAATATTCCGAAATCTTGGAATACGACTCCTATAAAATATATCTGAGGCCCAGTAATTTGTCCTTTTTAAAATTAAACTTTGACTCGGTTTGTTCAGTTTGACTCGGCTTTTCGATAAATGCGTAATTGCTGTTTGTGCTTTGTTTTCATAAATGTAAGGATGATGGAATGTAATTTTTAAGAAGCATAGCATCTTATATCTTGAACTTTTATCTGGCCCATCAGTTTGTTTTCACCTTTTTTTTTCTTTTTTTGGTAGAGACAGAGTCTGGGTATGTTGCCCAGGGCTGATCTCAAATTCCTGGGCTTAGGCAATCCTCCCACCTCGCCCTGCAAAGTGCTTAGATTATAAGTATGAGCCACCATGCCTGGCCTGTTTCCACTTTTGTATAGTGTGATGAAGGGCATAGCCTCTAGACTAGAGCAGGATTTTCTGAGTTTGAATCCCAGTCTGACAGTGGTTTTGTAATTTTGGGTAGATGATTTAGTCTGTTAGCGCCTAAATTTCCTTATCTGTAAAATGGGCTGCAAAGAATAAATGAATAACTCTATATATACTTAGAATAGAGCCTGGCAAGGGTAAGTGTTCAGGTATTATTGACTTACATTATTCTTTTTATCTGTAGATACAGAGGTAGGATAGTTGTAGAAATATGCTTTGATTTATTGAGTGTTATTAAGATATTTTATGTTGCATTTTAAAAAGTATGAAGACATAGTTTGAAGCAGTTAGTTGATCTAAATAACTGGACCACGAATGGTCCGAGATTAGTTAAAACTCTGTAGAGATATAAAGCTAAGTATAGACAGTGACATTGAGAAACCCCATGATACTAAAAAAAAAAAAATTTATTGTATCATAAGCCTAAGTCATTCTGTACCTTTATTATTTTATATCATTTAAAGATTAAAAGCATTTTGCAGTTGAAATGTTAGACTTTAAAATCTTTAATTTATGAGTTTAAAGGTTTATTATAAAAAATTTAGAACATACTGAAAAGTAAATATAGAAAATACATCTACTTCAACAGCTAAAAATAACAAAGATGGGCCGGGCGCGGTGGCTCACGCCTGTAATCTCAGCACTTTGGGAGGCCGAGGCGAGCGGATCACGAGGTCAGGAGATCGAGACCATCCTGGCTAACACGGTGAAACCCCATCTCTACTAAAAATACAAAAAATTAGCCAGGCATGGTGGCGGGTGTCTGTAGTCCCAGCTACTTGGGAGGCTGAGGCAGGAGAATGGTGTGAACCCAGAAGGTGGAGTTTGCAGTGAGCCAAGATCACACCATTGCACTCCAGCCTGGGTGACAGAGTGAGACTCCGTCTCAAAAATCAAAAACAAAAAACAAAGATAACATCAAAATTTTGTTTTTTATAATCTTTTATAGATATATATGCATATTGACATATTTAATAATAGGCTCATAGAGTGATTTTTAAAAAATGTGAAATTACTTAGTAAATATTTGAATGCCAAGTATATTACAGGCATATGATAAGTATTGGGGATACAAAGATGAATGAGTTTGAAGTTTTTGTTCTCATGGAGCTTGCATTTCAGTTGGGAAGATAGAAAATACAAATGCTATTTTGAGTTGTGAGAAATGCTATTAAGGAACAAAAGAGACATAAAATAGAAAATAATGTGGGGGCAGTTTTTAATATAGGTAGGCTAGAGAAGGCTTCTGAGAAGGTCACATTTAAGGTGGCATCTTGGAAGACAATAAAGAGCCAAGTCTGAAGAACTGGGGAATAGCATTCCACACGGACAGAGACTTTGAGGCAAGACAGAATTGGAATTATTTGAAGAAATGAAAGAGTATTAATTTTGACCTAGCATCTTGAGGGAGGGGGAATGTCGGATGAGATCTGGCTATAGAAAAGCGAAGGACTGGATGGTACAGAGCCGCATAGACCTTATTACATTATGTTTGGGTTTAATTCAGAGGATAACAGGCCGGGTGTAGTGGCTTACACCTGTAATCCCAACACTTTGGTAGGCCGAGGCAGGCAGATCACCTGAAGTCAGGAGTTCAGCCCAGCCTGGCCAACATGGTGAAACCCCATCTCTACAAAAATACAACAATTAGCCAGGCATGATGCTGGGTGCCTGTAATCCCAGCTACTCAGGAGGCTGAGGCAGGAAACTTGCTTGAACCCTGAGCTGAGATCATGCCATTGCACTCCACTTCAGCCTGGGTGACAGAGTGAGACTCCGTCTGAAAAAAAAAAAAATGTTTTTTCCATTCTTGTTGCTGCCGTGTTAGTTCTGAACTAAATCATTTTGGCTAGATGTGGCCAGAGCAGGGGGCTCTGGGCCCCTTGTTAGGTCCTTGTTAGCAGTGGCCCAGGGTTACTAATGACTCCTTTGTCCAGGAAGCTCATGGGGAAGTACAGACATCCTTGGATATGAAGTTTTGGTGATCAGACAGGGCTTGTTTCCTGTAGGGCACTTCTTCTGTCATCAGTGAGAGAGATGCTCATGTCACCACTCTCTTCTGCCATAATGGCTTCTTCCAGCTCTTGGGACAGCTTCTGGAGATGCTGTTCTGCCTCCACAGGCTCTAGGTCACTGTCAGACTCGCTGGGAGAGCAGAGGGGCTCTGTCAAGGAGTAAGGGCTCTGGAAGGCAGACTCCCGCCTCAGCCGCCGTAGTGGGTGGGTATGTGAACCCATCCGGGCAGAGAGGCAGTGATGCTCCTTCTCCCAGGGGTCTGCGGCTGAGTGGGCAGGGGCGCCTCCAGACAGCTGGGTGCTCTTCTGGCTCAGGCTGTGAGTTGGGGATCCACTGCTCTTCTCTGCCCCTCTCTTCCTCCTCCTGGCCTTCACCTGAGTCTCCACTAGCCACTTGGTGTCAGGACTCTTGGATTCTCTGGTACTTGGCATCCAAGGCACTCTTAGCTGAGCGAGCTGTAGCCTGGAGGCTCTGCTGCCCTGGCTCTGGGGTTTCCAGGTGTTTCCAGGAGGGGTCTCCCCAGAGGTTGAGGTTGACGACTGTCAGGGGCAGCCTCCTTTGTAACTGTCTGCACAGGGAACCCAGGGCTGTGGCAGAGGTCTCCTGGATGGCTGGCCACAGGCTGCAGCTCCTTGCTGTCCTCAAGCTGCTCCTGGTGCTGGAGAGATCTCCAGTGCACAGAGGCCCCTACAGCCTGCCACCGAGAAGCCATCTGCCTGCCCAAGAGTCTTGTGTAACCATTAGGCCCCAGCACCCACAACGTCCACCTGACACCAAGTACTGTTAAGTACTTTTAGGAAGAACTGTGGCGTATCTTTATTGGTGACTAGTAACTTCTAGTGGACAAATGTTATAGGATCAGTTTTCAGTTCTTCATTTACATAAACTGAGCAGTTATTAATATATTACTCATTTGGCTTAAGTTATGAACTCTCCTCTTTTAATGGATAATTTCATATCTTTTCAAGTTTAGGGAAATAAAAGAATGGATTATTTAAAATGTTACAATTTTATTTGATTTATAGTCTCACAGATTTTAAGAACATTAAAAAGTGCTGGTTAATATGAAATTGGAAGTAGTAAAATCGATAAGTATTATGCATAGACTGTGAGGTTATATTGTGGCACTTAGTTGTGGAGGATATTTATTCAATAAATGTTTGAATGTCTACTATGTGCTAGACAGCAGACACTTTTTAGATGCCGGAGAAGTAGGAGAAAACTAAACTAATGAAGTTGCTGCTGTCATAATTTTACTTTTAATGCTGTGGTCATTTGTTGGGCAATTGTAGTTTTGCTACGTGCAGTATGTGGTCTTAGAATAAAATTAGCAGCTTCTTCTTATTATGATTGCTACGCATTCCAGTACTCACTAGTTTGCAGATTCCTCTAATTGAAACTGAATGGCACATTGGTTTTATTTATTAATCTTTTAACTCATAATATCAGTTATACAAATCACAATGATAAATCTCTTTGAGTTTTATACAAAGCATATCCATATTCTTAACTTACAATCAAGTTTAACTTAGTGTAATAGACCTAGAATTAGAACTCAGATCTGTTAACTCCTAGTTTTGTGTTATTTTTGCCATGTGCTATATAGTATTTTTTATGAGATTTGTTTAAAAATCTTATAGAAATATGCACATATGCTGGTCCTCTGTATGTAACTAAACTTATATATGAATAACCTATGATGAGTTGTTTAAACGTGTTTATAACATTATCTGGTAACTTTTATAGTGTACTAAAAATTTAGTTTTACATTTTGAAGTCTTTAAGTTTGTTTTCAGGCAGGTGGCTGGTAGTCATGATAGATTCATCATAAGCCCTAAATACGTTAACAATTAGGATTATTTTTTTCTTCATGTTCTAGATTAGTAAAGGAGTAAGAAGCTGGTATGAGTCTCAGGCCTCTAATTTATAATGTAACAACATGAGAACAGACTCTGTAGGAATGAAAAGATAATAAGTCTTTGTATTTAGTCAGTCTTCAAGATTTCTAGATAAATGGGAGCTGTTTTTAGTTAAATACAAATTCCCAAGCAAGACATGATATGTTTATAGACAATTCCTTTCTAATTATTATGGGGATGTTCTTGAAAAATCTTATACTAGGAAAATTTCAAATTGAAAAACAGACCTTTGGGAAAAATAGGCTTCAGACAGTCTGTAGCCCCCCAACAGCCCTTATTAATATTTATATTTGCTAAAAGAAAGTACCATAGTAATCATTTGCATGTTCTGAATTAGTAATTCAGAAAAGTTAGTTTCCATTTATCATCCTTTTATTATTAGGAAGAGTTCAGTATTTCCTTCTGTAGCTTATGAGATGTTTGAAAACCCATGTTCGCTTGTAGTAGATAGTATGTACACAAAGGAGCATATTAGCGGCTCAGTGTCCAATCCATTGAGAAGCTAGATGTCTTGTTTTTGTTACTTGAAATTGTTGATTCACATGTCTTAGGAGTCCACACGGTCTCAGAAATGTTGATTGATTTGGATGAATCAAATGGAAAAGGTTTGGGGTAAACTTATTTAAGAAGTCTTTAATTTCTCCACTACTATGAATGAAACCACTTCAGTAACAGGGTATTGGTAAAATTAGAATTCTTCCTCTAGAGGCTTTATGTTAAGACATGAGGATGTTGGACAGTCTCTCCTGCCTCTGTTCCCACCACCTAGGTAGGTCTTTGGATTGTAACACTTTCCCACTTTTGAGTCACAGGGATACACTTTTAAGGCCAAGTGGACTTTACCTAGGTTTCCTTTAACTCAGGGTTGCATTTTAAAAGTATTAAAACTGGCTCTGCCTTGCGTTACTCTTATCAATCTCTAGATCCCTTCTTTTCCAGTTACTCTAACATAAACATTCTCACAGTAGTGGAAATGAGAAACCATAGATAAATTTGTGGGTTATTAGAGTTTTCATAAAGTGGAATTATCATCTAGAGGACTTACTAAATTTATATATAATAATTGTTTTTTTAACTCATAACCAAATGCCTTTATTTAATGTACTTGCTGAAAATTGACAGTTTTTTGGCCAAAGTACTGTAGTCAGTGTCTTCATTGGTTTAGTGGCTTTTGGCAGAAAACTATAGTATATGTTTAATTATTGGATTATACTTTACAGTTTAGGTTTTTTCTGTCTCTTACTGTCTTTTTTTTCGTTTTAGACCATTTGAGTTTTTTTTTGTTTTTCATGTGGAGATGGTAAATAGAATGTCATCTTTTTATCGGTGATAGAAATATTTTTACAATATCTATTACATATGTACTTTCCAATAGTTAGTTATTCCAAGCTATATTGTTTTGTATTAACCTTTTGCTTTGACTTGCCTGATTTAAGGTAACTATAACTTAACCAATTTTAAGAGGGCTTTCTGACCTCTTTGGATCTTGGTTGTCTTTTGTTAATTTTGGAAAATCCTGGCCATTATCTTTTCAGATAATTCTTTTTTCCTTTGCTTTCTGTAGTCTCCCTTGGGACAACAATTAAGTATATGTTAGACTATTTGATAATGGTGTTTCCTTACAGTTTCTTTATTTAAAAAACACCTCTCCCCTTTTTTTTCTGTTTCAGTTTGGATGACTCCTGTTGACCTAAGTTCATGAATAATCCTGTCAAAGGGATTCTCCATCTTTGATAAATTCTTATTTTTAGTTTTAGCATTCCTATTTGACTCTCTTATAGTTTCCGTATCCCTACTAAAATTTCATATCTGTTCTTATGTTGTCCAGATCCTTTAACATATTAATCTTTTCCTTTACCTCTTTTAACATATTTATGAATCATAGTTATTTTAGCATCTCTGATTAGTTCCAACATCTAGGTAATCTCTGTTTGGTTCCATTGTTTGCTTTATCTCTTAACGATGGGTTGTTTTTTTTTTTTTTCTTCTTTAAATGTATCTCATAATTTTTGAATGATAGATGAACCTGTGTCTGGAAATGGGTACACCTCCTCTGTCACCTGTTAGTACGGTAGGTTGAGTTAGTTTTGTCATTACTTGGTCTGGATATGGCTCTGTTGTTACTATCATCACCTTCAGTGCACCACAGACCTAAATTTCTCTCACGTCGGGTTGCTGTTATTTGTGCTTTGGATGGACTGAGTGGTGTTCCTGCTTGCTGTGGTTTGAACATTTGTCCTCTCCAAAACTCCTGTTGAAATTTAATTGCCCTTGTAACAGTACTGAGAAATGGGACCTTTAAGAGGTGCTTTGACCATGAGGGCTCTGCCCTCATAGGTAGGATTAATGTTGTAAAATATAGGGCAAGCGTGGCTCCCTTTTGTCTCTCTCTCTTTGCCTTTCTGCCGTGTAGTGACTCAGCAAGAAGGCTGTAGCTAGATGCTGGTGTCTTCATCTTGGACTTCTCAGTCTCCAGAACAGTGAGGAAATATAAATGGATTGCTGTTCTTTATAAATTACACTGTCTCAGATATTCTGTTATGGCTGCACAAAGGGACTAAGACACTGCTCTGTTGGCAGCTGTCAGCAACATCCTGTTCTATAGTGGATTCTTTTTTGTATGTGCTAGGTTTGTAATGGGGGTGGAGAAGTTCTTGGTTTTCCTGGTCTACTCTCAGTCTTAGGTAGGGCTTGTGAGCCTGAGTCTTGAGAGTAGAACCTTTTCGGTCTTCTCCTCTCCCCCAATCTTTCCCCTCCCATGGCAGCCAAATTGTGTCTCATGACTGAGGTAGTACTTGGGATGGAGAGTTTTCTGTCCTTCCTCTAGCAGTAGTGTACTTCTGCTTAGTTTTAGTATCGGATCATGGGTCAGGAGGGTCTCTGTGTCCTTGAAGTGTAGTAGGGTTTTACTTCTGTCTCTCCCTTAGGGGCAATGGATCTTTGCCTGGACCTTGTGGGTGGGAGAGGTAATTACCTGCTTCTCCTAGTCTGTAATTGTCTCTCAGACTCTGACTAATCCTGATTTTTGGTATATCTCTTTTTCCTTTCCTTCCAGGTTTCAGGTTCTGTTCTCTTATTTAGTCACTCACTTGTATTCCCCATCTGTATTAGTTCATTTTCACACTGCTATAAAGATAGTCCCTGAGACTGGGTAATTTATACACAAAAGGGGTTTAATTTACTTGCACTTCCACCTGGCTTGGGAGGCCTCAGGAAACTTACAATCATGGCAGAAGGCGAAGGGGAAGCAAGGCACATCTTACATGGCGACAGGAGAGAGAGAGAGAGAGAGCAAGGAAGTGCCGCACCTAAAACCATCGGCTCTCATGAGAACTCCCTCACTATCATGAGAACAGCATGGGGGAAACTGCCCCTGTAGGCCAATCACCTCCCATCAGGATCCTCCCTCCACACATGGAGATTGCAATTGGAGATCAGATTTGGGTGGGGACACAGAGCCAAACCATATCACTATCTGACTTTTGACTGTATTTTAATATTTTCTTGCTGCTTTGTCTCCCCTGTCATGTGCTCTTTTTGTATTGCATTCATCTTGACTCATCAGCCTGTAAGTAGGCCAGTAAACTTTTCAATTACTTTTGTGACTCAGAAACTTACCTATTATTCTAGTTAATCTACTTGACTGTGTATTTACTTAACTATGTAATCTACATGACAGTGTAGATCTTGCATTTTTGTATAATTTGTACCAAAAATCTCTAATGAGGATTTCATGGTTTCACTTAGTTGATTTCACAGTCTAACGGTTGTGAAACTCTTAGTCTTTTTTTTACCTGCCTGTGGTGAAGAGTGCATAGTTTTGTGGAAGGATTATGGAATTGAGTCAGGTGACCTGGGATATTATACCATTACTTTTATCTGCTTTTCTATTCATCTACAAAACATTTATTGAATACCTTTTTTTTTTTTTTATTCTGGGTGGTGAGATGTTATGACTATGACTTCTGATAGCTTTAATTTATCGAGTACAGTCACTGTGTTAAGTGCTTTTCATAGGTTCACATTTAATTCTCCCAACAACTCTATGAGAGAAATAGGTATTATTTGTAGTAATTATTTGGGGAAACTGAAGGACTATATAAGTATCATGTCCATTACCTCATAGATAGTAAAGAGAAGCAAGCCTTCCACAAACATTAGTAATGTTTCATCTCATGGATGCTTCATAGTATACATAACTATTCCTTATTATTAGAAACACACTTTAAGTTTTAGCTTTGTAAGTAATGATTCAGCCAGAGTCCTAAGAGGTATACTTGATTGTTCTGGGCCCTCATTGCCCACATTCTGACCTCCTGCCAGCAAATACTGTCGGTTCTAGCCACTACATTATGTCTTGAGTTTCTCTGCTTTTTTCTATTTTCATTGCCATCACTGTGGTCTAGGCTACCGTTCCCTCTTACTGGGATTCCTGCAGTACCTTCCTAACTTGTTGTTATCGTTTTTTACCTTCTGCAGCCTAATCTCAGAAGACTGTACACGTAAGATAATTTTCTCCCCCCTCTTTAATGACTTCTCACGTAATTGTGATAAAATAGAAACCTTTCACGCTGAGCTGCAAATCGCTGCATGATCTGGCCCCTGTCTACCTTTGTAGCTTCATCTGTTTTTACCATTTCCATCTACCCAGCTTCCTTTCTGCTGCTGGAGTATGTGAAACTCTTTCTCTGTTTCTGGGCCCTGGCACTTGAGGTTTCCCATGTCTTGATTGTTCTTGCTCAGCTTTTTGCATGTTTGGATGTAGTATATTTTCGGTTTTGTATTTTTCTCAGGACTTTTTTTGGTGACTTCCTATAGGAGCAGGCTCAGTCTGTACTGTCTCTGATAAACATACACAGTATTTTGTTAATTTCCTTTATAATACTTCTAACCAGAAATTACATTTTAATGTGCTTATTAACTTGTTACCTGTACTTATCCACAGAAATATAAGCTGTAAAAGGATTGGGCCCTGTAGTATACTACTACATGTAGTGTCTAGATAGTACACAGTGTCTCATAGGTACTCCATAAAACTTTTTGGATGAATGCCTTGGTTCATACCTTTTGTGCATAAACCTTCATATATATATATGTATATATATAATTTTTTTCCCCTGAGAATAGACAGCCAAATTAGAATTAAACTAGAGAAAATATTTAATGCATTTTAAACCAGATGCGGTAACTTAAATGTTTTAGAAATGATTTTTTTCAAAGATCTTAGGATTCTTGAAATGGGTACTATGTTATCTCAAATTTTATTCTTACATACGTAGGTTTTCTTATTTTGAACTTGGAAAATATATATAAGTGTAGACAAGAATAAAATAAATTGTACTCTTCAGAAAGAACCATTTTGGTATTGTTCTTTTTATATGTATATGTGGTATTATTTTATGTAGTTGTGCTATGTTCTGAATATGTGTGTTTCCCCAACATTTATATATTGAAACCTAACCCTCAAGGTGATGGTGGTACTGAGGTCGAGCGTTTGGGAAGTGATTAGGTCATAAGGACAAAACCCTTATGAATGGGATTAGTGCCCTTCTAAAGGAGGCCAGAGGGGGCTGGGTGTGGTGGCTCATGCCTGTAATCCCAGCTCTTTGGGAGGCCGAGGCAGGCAGATCACCTGAGGTCAGGAGTTTGAGACCAGCCTGGCCAATATGGTGAAACCCCGTCTTTACAAAAAATACAAAATTTAGCCAGGTGTGGTGGTGCATGCCTGTAGTCCCAGCTACTTGGGAGGCTGAGGCAGAAGAATGACTTGAACTCTGGAGGCAGAGGTTGCAGTGAGCCGAGATTGCACTGCCGCACTCTAGCCTGGGCGACAGAGCGAGACTCCATCTCAAAAAAAGAAAAAAAGCCACTTTTGCCCTTCCCTTCTGCCATGTAAGGATATAGCAACAAGGTGCCACCTGTAAAGCAGGAGAGCCCTCACCAGACACTGAATCTGCTGGTGCCTTTATCTTGGACTTCCCAGCCTTTAGAACTATAAGCAAAAAAATTGCTGTTCTTTCTAAATTACCCAGTATAAGGTATTTTGTTGCAGCAACCTGAATGGACTAAGACAAGTTGCAATCCTTTTAGATAGAATTTTGCATCTTGTAAAAATCCAATGTATCCTGAGCTTTTTCTTAACTATTAAATGGAATGGAAGATATAAATTATTTACTCATTGTTGGATAGATTCCCATTGTTGGATAGATTGTTTGGAGTTTTCTTTAAAAAATATTGTTATAAACATTTTTTGCATAAATCTTTTCTGCACTTTGGATTTTAAGGACACCTTCCTAGAAGCATACTGTTAAATTAAAAGATATGAATATTTTAAGGTTCAAAAAATACATATTTGTGTATATTTACTGACAGATTGCTTTCTGGAAGGATTGTGTTTTTGAGTGCCCAATAGCGTTTTTATTGAAAAAGAATCTTTGGTATTTTCAGTGAAATGTCATGTTTTTATTTCTTTGATTATTTAGAGTATGATTGGTTTCCCTTTTCTGTGTTGTTAAATACACTGTCCCTTGTAATTGGGGGTTGAGATTGCTCTGGCAAAAGATGTGTAAAACTAATGAGAAGATGAAGACTGATTCTTTTCTGACATTCTCTTACGGTGATTCTTGTAAAAATGTGATACCATGAAAAGGGTTGAGCTTTCTATTAATAATAAGTTAATTGCGGTTTCATTTTTTCCAGTTTTGTAAAGTTTCAGTTGTTGCTAATTTTTTCCCCCAATTGTAATTTTACGTTTGATCTTAGCCAAAAGGCCAAGAAGCAGTGCCCCCTTGTAATTCTGGTTTTATCTAGAAACCTAGTTTCTTAAATTTCTTTCTTTTTGTTTTTCTTTCTGTTTTTTTTTTTTTTTTTTGGAGACAGGGTCCGGCTCTGTCACCCAGGCTGGAGTGCAGTGGTGCCATTGTAGCTCACTGCAACCTCCGCCTTCCAGGCTCAAGTGATCGTCCTGCCTCAGTCTCCTTAATAGCTGGGGGTGAATTCAGGCATGGGCCACCATACCCAGCTAATTTTTGTATTTTTTTGTAGGAATGGGATCTCCCTATATTGCCCTGGTTGGTCTTGAACTCCCAGGCTCAAGCAGTCCTCTGCCTCGGCCTCCCAAAGTGCTGGTATTACATGAGCCACTATACCTGGCCCATTAGTCTCTTGTTATGGCTTCAACTATTATATGTAAATCCAGGTGCTGTCTGTGTGTCTTTTTTTAAATTAAGATGGAGTCTCACTCTGTCACCCAGGCTGGAGTGCAGTGGCGCCATTTTGGCTCACTGGCAACCTCCACTGCTTGGGTTTAAGTGATTCTCATGCCTCAGCCTCCCGTGTAGCTGGGACTACAGGCACACGCCACCACATCCGGCTAATTTTTTTTGTATTTTTATTAGAGACGGGGTTTCACCATGTTGGCCAGGCTAGTCTCAAACTCCTGACCTCAGGTGATCCACCCACTTTGGCCTCCCAAAGTGCTGGGATTACAGGTGTGAGCCACCGCGCTCGGCCTTGTGTATCTTTTCTCCCATGGGGACTGATGATCAGAGAAGCCTACCCTGAAGCATGAGAAAGAGGGAGGGTTGGGAGGAAAACTGTGTGAAATAAAGGAATGAACTAGGCTTTATAAATAAACTTGCATATAAATGGTATATTATTTGCTAACTCAGAATCCTTTGCTTCAATTTCTCCTTGGGTTAAAAGTAAAGAGATAATCACTGTCTTTAAAGGTCATGGTAAGGATTAAATTGAAAACATGCACGTATATACCTGTCTTATATTGTATATAATTTGGTGTTCAGTGAATTAGGTATTTTTTTCCGTTAGGAAATAGAGGGATTGGCACAATGTCTTGGAATTACTGTATTATAGAAACACAGGAATAAGGTATACTAGTATATGCTAAGACGTTGACTGAGGTACTGAAAGTGTATAGTAAGTTACATTATGGTGGGCAAAGCAGTTTAACAGATCCATTCTTTGTAACACAGCTGCAGTAAAAATAGAATTGTATAATTAAAATACAGTATGAAAAGACTCTGAAGGTTAATTTACAAATGAAAATTTACTGCTATGTTTATTAATCTCTTTGAAGGAGACTTAATGCTGTATCAAATGTTCCTTTTGTAATTGACAGAAACAAAGCACCATATACATGGCTGTGCTGAGTGAGCCATGTAAATCTGTAAGGTTATGTATTTTGGTATGATGGTGATAGCTTATTTTCATATTATATAGCCATGAAATTGATCCTCGGCATTTATCTTACTCTTTGAAAAGTTACTGTGAGCAACAGTATTATCAGATTGTTACCTGGATTGATATGTCACAAATGGATGAGCCTCTCAGCAAACCAGGGAAGTTATCTCAAATGGGACTGAAATAATGGGATTAGATACCTGAGTTCCTTACATTTCTCTGGAAAAGAAGGTACTAACTCTAGAATTCACCCAAATGCAAGTTGGGCTTGAGAGTTACAGCCAATCATCTTTATAACGAACCAGTTCCTGCAAATAACCCTGAGCCCCTTCGATGTGGGAGACTGTGTGTGACTGGTTAGGAAGGTGAAAAGGTGAAATAAAATGTGTTCTCCAGTAAAAGAGACTTAGGCCATTTTAGTGAGGGTGAACAACATACCTACTTAATAGGGTTGTTGTGAGCAATAAAGATCAGTATAGGAAAATGTTTAGTACAGTGTTTTCTACATAGTAACTCTTAGAAAGCATTAGCTGTTACTGTATTTTAAAATGCTACAGTTTCCTTCTATGATGATGCTCTACTTAAAATGGTTATTTAATTCTTAAACCTGTTTGTAATAAAGGTTTAGAAAAGAACCAGAATAGGGCTAGAGTGTGACTTATTGCTTCTACTGCAACTACTTTAGGACATTTAAATATAAAGTAAACTAATAGGAAGTTGTCTCGTTGTATAGGCAGGGTAATGTACAAGCTATTTTAAGAAGGGGCTCTTTGCATTTCATTGTTCATCTGTCAGTTGGCCGTAGTAGAAACACCCTATTTAGCACCATTGGGGGATTAAGTATCCCACATGAGTGAACAACCATTTATTGAATACTTACATATATCAGGCACCTGCTCTGAATGCTTTACATGAAATAACTCATTTAGTCTTCACAAGCTTATGGGGTAGATCCCTATTTTATAGGTGATGTAACACAGACCCAGAGAGGTTAAACATGAGTTCACGGAACTGGCAAGTGGGTGAGACAGAATTCTCACAAGATTCATATCATTAACCACTCTTGCCTCTTGAATAATTGAACCTTGACTCCTTTGAGTTATAAAACTTACTTTATTTCAAACATTTTGGAGGCAAATTATTTCAAAATGTGTTACTTATTTCCCTACTTTCTTAATTAGAATGTAGTGGGTGCTGTTAATAGGCACAATATTAGCATTGGTACACATGCAAAAACACAGATATTCTTAAGGATTGTTGATTTGTGTTTCGCTGTTCATGTTCAACCTTATTTTTCATGGTTTTGAATTGCTGTGATATCTAGTTTTCCAAAAGCTTTTTACTTAAATACAGTATAACTGTACAGAAAAGGGCTCAAATCATCAGTATACAGCTCATTTCAACCATTTTTAACAAAGTGAATACGCACATGTTATTAGCACCCAGATCAAGAAACGTAGCGTTGCCTTTACCCAGAAGTCCTCCATGCCCTCTTGAAATCGCTATGTGCTTTTGCCCAAGTAACTGCTGTCCTTACTTGAATGCCATAGATGTGTTTCCCTGTTTTTGAATGTAAATAAATGGAGTCATCAGCATATGATTATATCAGCTTATTTACTGGACAGGTATCTTTTTATTTTTTGGTATCTACTAAGACTGGAAAATAGGGGTATCAAGGCTTGAGTTGTAAATATTGATGGTATGAAGGATCCTCTTTTGAATAAAGCATATAGGATTTTAATGTATGATGTTTGTAACATAGTTTTCGTTTCTGAGTATTTTTTCAGGTTTGAGTTTTGCCTGGGTGAAGTCAGAATGTAACTTTCGGATATACAAATTGTTTACCTTGATAATCAGGCTATGTAGTTTATAAGAGCAGTAAAACTTAAAATACAGCGTTCAGTGCTAGTTGCATTATGAGAATGAAGTCAAATGTAGCACCTCAGGTTATATAAATATATGTATATATATGGTATACATATATGTCTATTCATGTAAATATACAGTATTGATTTATCCTGATTACTGAGACATTCCATTATGGCTTATTGAAAATTACATATAAACCTTATTTCAAAAATGATTTTTAGATACTTGATTTTTAAGAAGCTGATCACCATAGGCCAGTTCCTCTTATTTGACAAACAAGGAAGTTGTGGCTATGTGAGCTCATAATTTGAGGTTAAGTGGAACAGAGGAGAACTGTGACAGGCAGAACATTTACTTTCCTTTCATATTCTCTGTAAAACCAAATCAGTGAGAAGGATGTAAGGAGAACAAGGACAGTATATGAACTTTTTCCTTCTTAAAGCCTTTTCTGTTTAGGAGCATATTTATGTAACTGAGAAGATTGTTTGAAATTTTAGCTTAAGGCTAATATATTACTTCAATATGTACTCATTGGACACTTACAGGTATTGTAGGTATTGGAGCAATGAAGAAAACAATGAGCTTAATTTCAGTGAGGATAAGACAGTTAATAAGTAGACAAATATTTATCAGGAGATGATAAATGCAATGAAGAAAATAAAACTAGGGTGAGAAGGAAGAGAATGGTAGGGAAAGTGTATGTGTGTTTGCTGTTATGTAAGGCGGTCAGGAAAATCTTCATAGTTGACATTTGAGAAGAGGGAAGGAAGGGACAGAGTGATAAGAAGATACCCTTCAGGTGGAGAGAATGACATGTGCATGGGCCCTGTTGGATAGCATTGTTGGATTTTTGGAGAAACTTCCAGGAGACCACAGGGCTGGTGTGGAGTAAGCAATAGAGAGAGTAATAGAATAGATCAGAGAGGTGGTCTAGGCTAGAATGTACAGAGTCTTATAGACATCATCTACAAGATGTAAGGACATTGTCATTGTATGTCATTTACTCTGAGATGGGGAGCTACTGCAGGGTTTTCGAGAAGAGATGTGACATGATTTGATTTACGTTTGGAAATGATCACTTCAGCTATTTAACTGAAATGACACCCCAGAAGGTCTAGTCTTAGAGCAGGGAGACCAATTAGTAGGTTTTTGTCCAGGGAGAGAAAGTGCTAGAGCTCCCTTGTTAGCTATGGAGGTGGTAATAGGTGGTATAGGTGGAGCTATATGTGGATATTAAATACAGTGAAAGCCTTTCTATTCTGTTGTCCTGAAAATCAAGTTCATTGTCATATGAACTTTATTGTGAAGTAAAGGCATAAAAGCTTATACCTTGATATGATATAATTTAAAAAGCTAAGAAATTGGAACAACTTGTGTTCAAATGCTGAATGTTATACAATAAACACCAAACCAAATAGTTAAACTTCTTTTTTTTTTTTTTTGCTTCTTGCTTTGTCCCTGATCCCTTTAAAACTTAGGATTTATCTGAGGTTTTTTTCTTTACTGTTTTGGTTGATATTGCTTTCATTTTCTACTTGGGTTAAGATATATCTTGCTAATAATCTAAGATCACACCATTCTGTTACAGAATTACAGACTTTGAACTCAAAGAAGTGGACAAAGCCTAATGCTCAAACTGTCTGCTAATTACAGGAACTTGTCTGGTGTATCCCTTATAGATTGTCATTCATTAGCTCCTCAAATACTTTGGGTGACTGGGAATTTATTGCTCCTGAATGACTTTTCCATTAGTAGACAGTTCTGGTTTGTGAAAAGTTCTTTGTTCTATTAAACTAAAATCTTTCAGTACTTTCTTTGGGTTCTAGATATATCCGTTGAAGCAAAGAGTGACTATTTTTTCTCTTAATGTTTTAAAAGACCCCGTATTAGTCAGGGTTCTATACAGAAATAGAACCAGAAGAATGAATGTATATGTTCATTATTAAAAATTAATATAATTTTATATAGTACATATCTGTAATTATAATACTAATTATTTAATTGCACTTAAAATACTCAAAGATATAACTTAAAATGATTGTTTTACACATGTGTCTACATATCTACCTAGATAGAGATAGATAAAACATAGAGATTTATTTCAAGGAATTGGCTGAGGTGATTGAAGAGATCCAAATCCAAATCCAAAATCCTTAGGATAGGCTGGCAGATTGGAAACTCTTGGGCAGGCGATGATGCTGCCGTCTTGGGGCAGAATTTCTTTCTCAGAAAAGGCTTTCCTACTGATTGGATCAGGCCCACCCACATTTCCAAGAGTAATTTCCTTTGCTTAAAGTCAACTGATTGTAGATGTTAACTGTGTTTACAAAATACCATCGCAGTAGCACCCAGGTTAGTGTTTGACTGAATAACTGGATGCTATAGTCTAGACACGTTGACACATAAATACTGTCATAGTCCATCTTTGTCAACTTGGCACCCATACACATCTTCTTAAATGATACTTCATCTCCAAATGAACGCAATAACAAACTCATACTTCTGCCTAACATAATATGAATATCCTTCAAACAACTGAAAACATGCCAACCCTTTCTCCGGAAGAAGATGCAGAGTCCCTGGGTAATGTTCATTCTCCCTAATAAGCTGCAACTTAAATATCATGATGTAAAGTTAGCTATTATTAATATATCTTATGTCAGATGATAAAGGGATTAAAGAGCAAGAAAACAAAGATATTTGCTTAATATCTAAATCCATTCATTACAAAATAAGGAAGAACTAACAATTACAGTTCTCTGTGGCTGGTCACATGGTTGTAGCTGGTTTTTATTTATGATTACCTTCTTCCACTATCCATTCCATTTTTCCTTTTCCCTAAGCAAGCACCTTAGCTCTTTGTGTTTCTTTGCCTGTTGGGGTGATCCAAAACTTCATTCCTGAAGGGTCTGGGCATACCCAATTTAAGTAGTCCTTAAATTGGGTTATTGTAGTTTTCCACTGACTTTAACCACAGAGCATGGTAGTAATGACAAGATCTCTCGTTTTGCGGGCTTAGTCTTTCATACCTCCATTGTATGGTAGCAGTTGAATTTCTTCTTAGTAACTAGCAACCCTGGTCAGTACAGTAACCTTGGGTCTTCTTTGCCTATTCATTCTGAGGCATGAGGAGTTCAAAGTGGCCAGGTGGCAGTCTTAATGTCAGTTCAGTGGAATCATTCCATCTCCCAGTGGAAACAGTCCTCTTTTTGGAACTAAGACCTCTAGACCAGCAGAGGATAAGGTTAAGGAATAGGCAACAAAAATTTTGCTAGTGAAACAATAGGGATAATAGTGAGTGGCACCACTCTTATTTCTCTCTCTTAATTCTGGGATCCATGAATCCTGGCCATGGGAGAAATAGTACCATATACTGGATGCTGATTTAGAGCATACACAGCCTCATGGAAAATATTGCACACGTTTTCGTCACTTTGCTGATGACATAACTGAGTCTTCAAAAATCCATTCTACCATTCTGTTAAGCCAGCTGCTTCAGGATGATGAGGAACATGGTAAGTAAGACCAGTGAATTTCATGAGTATGGGTCCATTGCTACACTTCATGTGCTGTAATGTGTGTTTCTTGATCAGAAGCAATGCTGTGTGAAACACCTAGATGGTGGATAAGGCATTCTGTGGGTTGAGCAGAATGATTGCATGCAGGGAAGGGAAATCCATATCCAGAGTATCTGTTGTAATAAGAACAAAACACTGCCCCATTCGTGATGGCAATGGTCCAGTATAATCAGCCTTTCCTGAAACAGTTGGCTGATCACTCTGGGGAATGGTGGCATATCAGGGACTCATTATTGATTTCTGTAACTGGCAGATTAGGCACTCATTAGCAGCTGTAGCCAGATCTGCCTTGGTATATAGAAGTTCATTTTGCTGAGCCACCTTCCTCCTTCCTGTGGCCTCTCTGTTCATGACGGAAGTGGCTAGGGAAAGAAGTTGGCTGGTATCTGCAGAATGAATTACTCTGTCGACTTGATTATTAAAATCCTGCTCTGCTGAGGTCACCCTTTGGTCAGCATTCACATGGGACACAGATACCTTCACATTTTTTGCCCATTCAAAGAGGTCTATCTACATGATTTCTCCAGATCCCTTTGTTACCATTTTCCCAATTATGTCCTTCCAATTCTCTGACCATCCAGCTAAACAGTAGGCCACATCCTATGAATTGGTATACACGGTGGCACCTCTTGCCATTTCTTCTTCCATGCAAAATGAGAGCCGAGTGTGCCACCCCAAGTTCTGTCCACAGGAGAGTTTTCCTTCATTACGATCCTTAAGGACTGTTCCAGAAAGGCAGTTAGTGCTACAGCCATCCGCTTTGTGATGGTGTGTGCATATTGTGCACAGTCATCTGTAAACTAGACCCATGTTTTTTTTCTTCTGTCAACTGATAGTGGGAAACTTCCCCTGAGGTCACAGGTGTGGGCTGGGAGAGAGAAGGGAATGTGGCAGGAATGGGGACTATGGGCATTTGTACAACTTCTTCATATAACTTACTTGAACCTTCAGGGCCTGTTTGATCTTGATCTTTCATATTCTGTTTTCATTCAGTGAGGGAGTACTGCCAAGCATGCCCCACTTTATGAATTGTGGGGCCAGGTATCTCCCAGTTCATAATGGGTAGCTCAGGTCTCATGGCAACTCCTTGGCACATTGTTCAGCATTTGGTCTCTAATAAGGCCTTGTAGCAAGCCAAAATCCGTTTCTCAAAAGGAGAGTACTTTTCCAGAGAGGATGGCAGAGCTTTGCTCTAAGATCCTAAGGGTCTGCACTCTGATTAACCTATGTGAGCATGTCAGCAGAGGCTTTACACAGAAGCTCTATCTGCCTCTGAAACTTGAAACACTATTGGATCTACTGGATCATATGTCCCAAGTGGCACAGCAGCTTACAATGGCAGCCTAGTCTGTTGCGGAGCCTTTTCTTGTTCTGGGCCACATTCAGAACTAATAGCTTTTTAGTTCAGTTTGTGTGATGGGTAATTTTTTGTGTGTGTCAACTTGGCTGGTCTGTGGTGCCCAGTTGTTTGGTCAAACACTAGTCTAGATGTTGCCATTAAAGTAATTTGTAGATATGATTAGTATCTGTAATTAGTTGATGCTGAGAGATTGCCCTGGATGATGTGAGTGGGCCTTATCAAATCAGTTGAAGGCCTTAAGAGCAGAAACTGAGGTTTCCTGAAAAACAAATATTTCTGCCTCAAGACTGTAACCTAGACATTTTGCCTGAGTTTCCAACTTGCTAGCTTGCTCCTGTGACAGAATTTGGACTCAAATAAAACATCAACTCTTGCCCGCACTGCAGATTTCAGACTTGGCAGCCTGTATAATCTTGTGAACTAGTTCCTTAAAATAAATCTCTATATTTATACACATATATATGTGCTTGTACATGTATATATACATATAAACATTTGTATATACATACACACACACACCCCCTATTGGTTGTTGGTTCTGTTTTTCTAGAAAACCCTGAATGATACCCTCAGTAAAGGGGTTAGAGTAGCATATCCAAATGAGGAATATGTTGCCTTCCAAATATAAAGAGGCCTACTAGACATTCTGTCTTTCTTGATTTTAGGAGGGACTAGATGAAAACAACTTTTCCTTCACATTAGAAGGGATATGTCAACATGCACCACACCACTAGACCCTTAGAAATTTCACCGAGATGGAAGGCTCCTTGTCTGTTCGGGTGATATGGGTTGGCTCTGTGTCCCCACCCAAATCTCATCCTGTAGCTCCCATAATTCCCACGTGTTGTAAGAGGGACCCAGTGGGAGATGACTGAATCTTGGGGGTGGGTCTTTCCCATGCTGTTCTCATGATAGTGAATGGGTCTTGTGAGATCTGATGGTTTTAAAATGGGAGTTTCTCTGCACAAGCTCTCTTTGCCTGCTTTTATCCGTGTAAGATGTGACTTGCTCCTCCTTACCTTCTGCCATGATTGTGAGGCCTCCCCAGCCATGCAGAACTGTAAGTCCAATAAACCTCTTTCTTTTGTGAATTGCCCAGTCTTGGGTATATCTTTATCAGCAGTGTGAAAATGAATTAATACATCAGCCTATAAGAAATTACCAAAGACTGGGTGGCCTAAACAACAAACATTTATTTCTCACAGCTCTGGAGGCTGAGAAATCCAAGATCGAGGTGCTGGCAGATCCAGTGTCTAGTGAGGGCACTCTTCTGTTTTGCGGCCATCTTTTTGTATCTTCATGTGATGGAGAGCAGAGAGAGTGAGTGAGCTCCTGTTTCATAAGAGCACTAATCCTATTCAAGATGGTGCCACCCTCATGACTGACAGACTTCTCAAAGGTCTCACTTCCTATTATTATTACATTGGGAGTTAGGATCTTAACATGAATTTTGGGGTGGGGACACATATATTCAGTCCATGACACCCCTGGATTTTGTCTTACTCATTTCTTACCTTCTGACATGCAGATATTTCACCAATAAGCCTAGAGTAGTCGCAGTTTCTTGCTTTCTAGGTCCAATTAGCATAAGATCATGAATGTAATGAGTTGGTGTGGTATCTTGTGGAAGGGAAAGTTGATCAAGGTCTCTGGATTAAATTATGACATAGGGCTGGAGAGTTGATATAACCCTGAGGTAAGACTGAAAGTGTATTGCCTTTCAATCTTGCTAGCTAAAAACAAACTACTTCTGGCAGTTTTTATTAACACACATTGAGGGAAAAAAGCATTTTTCAGATCCATATTTGCAAACCAGTTACCAGGGTGTGTGTTAGTTTGCTCAAGCAGTGAAAGAAACCACATCTGGTGCAGCAATTAGAATTGGAGTTACCTAGTTGTTTATAATCATTGTCATTCTCCAGAATTCATCTGTTTTCTGCATGAGGTAAATAGATGAGTTGAATGGGAATGTGTTAGAATCACTACCCCTGCATCCTTCAGGCCCTTGATAGTGGCACTAATGTATGCAGTTTTAGAGTGAAACATATTTGGAGTGACATAAAATACAGAGAAGAACATTAAATGTTTATGTAGTCTAATGAAAAATAAAGGGAACCATTAAACCACCTTCAGGTCACGAAATAGAACTTCATCAACACCCCTAGAAGCTCCCCTTCCCCGTAGTCCCTCTTCTTAATCACAACCTCTCCTACTGCCAGAGTTGTCATTATTTCTGTCGTGATACTTTCTTTTTACTTTTTACAATTTGTGTATGTTTACCTAGATAGTAGGTAAAAATTTGTCTTTTTCAAACTGTATATTAATAAAATCATTGTATGTACTTTTTGCCTGTCTTGCTGTTGCTCAACAAAGTGTGGTATTTGTCCATTTTGTTCTGTGTAACTGCATTGATTTTTATTGCTGTATTCCAATTTTGAATACATTGTAGTTTATCCACTTTTGTTACGAAGATTTTGTTTCTAGTTTTGACCTTTTATAAACATTCTGTGAATGTTCATAAATTTTATGAATATTCTGTGAATATTTCTTTATTGAACATTTTTGTGAGTTTCTCAAGGTTGTGTAACCAAGGAAAGGTTGCTGGATTAGATGATATCAGCTTTACTTAGTAATGCCAAATTATTTGCCAAAGGGGATGTATCAGTTTACTTTTCCAGTGTCATGAACGTTGGTATTAAACATTCAATTTTTTTTTTTTTTTTGAAGTTGAGCGTCACTTCATGTTACTGATTATCTAGATTTCTTCTTTTGGAGATTGTCTATTTAAGTCATCTGTCCTTTTTTTTTTTTTTTTTTATTGGTGTGTTTTTTTCTTACAGATAATTCTTTTTTGAGATGGAGTCTTGTTCTGTCACCCAGGCTAGAGTGCAGTGGCACGATCTCAGCTCACTGCAACCTCTGCCTCCCGGGTTCAAGCGATTCTCCTGACTCAGCTTCCCGAGTAGCCGGGATTACAGGTGCCCACCACCGCGCCCAGCTAATTTTTATATTTTTAGTAGAAATGGGGTTTCACCATCTTGGCCAGGATGGTCTAGAACTCCTGACCTCATGATCCACCTGCCTCAGCCTCCCAAAGTGCTAGGATTACAGGCGTGAGCCACCGTGCCTGGCCTAATTCTTTATATTTCTATTATGTTTGATCACAATTGTAATATCTCTTGTGAATTTTTGCCTTGTCTTTTTATATACATACATATATGTGTCATATTAATCAGAAGTTCTTAATGAGAGTGGACAAATTAACTGGATTTTCCCTTTATAGTTAATGCTTTTTGTGTCTTACTGATGTAATCCTTTTCTATTCTTTTATTGTCTTTAGTTTAATTTGGTTTGTATTTCAAATTCAGGTTTTTATTCACTGAGAATTGATTTTGTGTGTTTCGAGAATCAGGTCTGATTTCCATTTTTTTTCTTCTGTATGGATGTTCAGCCAATTCCAGCACCATTTTTTTTTTTTTTTTTTAACAAGTTTGAATTTTCCCCACCAATCTGTGGTGCTAGTTGTGTCATATAGCAAGTGTCTGTATGTGCGTGGATCTGTTCTGGGCTCTTTATTTTTTCCGCTGATCTATTTTTCTGTTGCTTTGACAATACTCACAGTGTTTTTAAGTCACTGTCATCTTAAATGTCTTAATATTTGGTACAGCAAGTTTTATTTGTTCTTTTTCAAGACTGGGCTATTCTTTGCTCTTTGCAAATTCATATAAACCTTGCAATTAGCTTGTGAAGCTGCATGAAAAAAACCTACTGGAACTGCACTGGTTCTATTAAATTGATTTGGAGGCAGTTGACATTCAGTTGTCCAGTCTAAAAATTTGGTAATTATTTCTGGCTAGGTGCGGTAGCTCACATCTGTAATCCCAGCACTTTGGGAGGCCAAGGTGGGCGGATCACCTGAGGCCAGGAATTCGAGACCAGCCTGGCCAACATGGTGAAACCCCGTCTTTACTAAAAATACAAAAATTAGCTGGGCATGATGGCGCACGCCTGAAATCCCAGCTACTCAGGATGCTGAGTTAGGAGAATTGCTTGAACCTAGGAGGCAGAGGTTGCAGTGAGCTGAGATTGCGCCACTGCACTCCAGCCTAGGCGACAGAGTGAGAGTCTGTCTCCAAAATAAATTAATAAATACATAAATAAGTATTTGATAATTATTTAAGTCTGTTTTAATGGCTCTCATAAAATTTTATAGTTTTTCCCTAGAGGACTTGCAGATTGTTGCATTTATTCCTAGGTACTGTATTTATTCTTAGGTACTTTATCTTTTGATTCAAAACATAAATGTTTTTATTTTCAAAATGGTTTTGTCAGTTCCCAATCTTTACGATAACAAATACTATCATGGATCCATATGTTTTGAGGTTTTTTGCATGTTAGGAAGCATGAACTTGCAAATATTTTCCTCCTTTTCCTAATATTTTTTAGTATGGCTAGAAAAAGGCAAGATTTTGACCTTCAGTTGGGATGAGAAATGCAGAAAACTTTTTTTTATGTTGTTGAATTTGGCCATAACCCAGTTTCATCAATTTTAAGTCTCGATCTTGCCCTGTCATTTATGAGAGCAAACTAGAGTTGTAGGCAAACCATGGAACTTCTTTGTGTAGTTTGTTCTCATGAACAAACTTAAGCTTAAGTTTCAGACACATTTTAAATTAGTTTGGAAAAGTAAGTGGATCTATTTTTGGCTTATCTACTACCTCAAAGTCATTCTCTTTATAAGGATGTTTGAAGAAGAGTAATACTCAAACACAGTGTGTTAGTTTTCTACTGCTGCATAATGAATTACCATACACTCAGTATCTCAAAACATCATGTGCTTGTTATTTAAGAGTTTCTGTTGGTGATGAGTCTGGGCATAGTTTACCTCGATTCTCAGATTCTCACAAGGCTGAAATCGAGGTGTTGGTTGGACCATGTCCTCATCTGGATCATGGAGTCCTCTTCCAGGCTCATTCAGATTGTTGAGATAATTCAGTTCCTTGTTGTAGTACTGAGGTCTTCAATTGCTTGATTTGACCACTTGTTGCTCCTAGGAATAGCCTGTTGTTGCCTGATACTTGACTCTCACCAAAACATGGTAGTTTGCTCCTTCCAGGCCAGCAGGTGAATCTTTTCCACACTTTTCATCTCTTTGACTGCTCGTAAGAGCTCATTAGATAAGGTCATCCCCACCTGGGATAAATTTCCTTTTGAAGTGAAGTCAGTTGATTAGGGCTCTGAATTACATTTGTAAAATCCTTTCTGCCATGTTATGTAACATAATCACAGTAGTGATAATCCCATCATATTCACAAGTCCTAAATTATACAGAGTATATCAACAGGGGACGAGAATCTTGGGAACAATTTAGAATTGTGTCTTCCACACTTTCATCCATACGTGAAAATTTCATATCTTCATGTGAGATGATGCCTTGACTCTTCCTGTCTGAATTTTTTTAAACGCTTTTATTTTGAACTAACTGTATTCTCACAAACGATTTTATGTATACATTGTAATATTGAATCTTCCAATTTTAAAATTGGAAGTTTTCCCCAGATGTGACATCTTACAGAAATATAGTACATTATCAAAACCGGGAAAAACGGATAGTAGCATAATACAACTAAGTAGACTACAGACTTCAGTTTCACCAGTTTTTGCATGCATTGGTTTTAAAATTTTGGTATGTCTTCGTGTATAATTCTTTGTATAGATTCATATAACCATCACATTTCAAGACACAGAACTGCTCTGTCATCACAAAGGAGTTCCCTCATGCTTCCCCTTTACAGTCAAACCCTATTGCTAAATCCTGTTTTCCACTTTTATACTTTGCCGTATCGAGAATGTTATGTTAATGGAATCCTAGATTATGAAACCTGATGTTGGCCCTTTTCATTCAGCATAATACTCTTAAGATCCAGTCAAATTGTTGAGAGTATCAATCGTTTGTTCCTTTTTATCGATGAGTAAGTATTACGTTGTATGGAGGTACCTCAGTTTGTTTAACCATTCACCCATGGAAGGCCATTTGAGTTGTTTTCACTATGGGCCTGTTTACAAATAAAATGCTTATGAACATTCATGTCTGGGTGTGTATGTTTAATTTTTTAAGAAACTACCAGACTGATCTCCAGAATGGCAGTACCGTTTTACATTCCCAACAGCAAAGTATGAGAGAGACAGTTTCTCTGCATCCTCACCAACATTTGGTTCTTTCTGTATGTTTTACTTTAGTTGTTGTAATAGGCCTATGGTGCTATCTCATTGTGGTCGTAATTTGAATTTCCCTAATGGCTAGCAGTGTTAAAGGTAAATACAAAAAGTTGACATAGTAGTATAATGAATTTCTATTTTCAAGCTTCAAACGTTTTGACATTTTTGCTCTTTTGTTTCTTTTGAGTATTTCAAAGCAAATCAGATACATAAATATCATGACATTTCACTTGTAAATACCTCAATATGCATTTCTGTCTTTATTAGGACATTTGAAAACTGTAACCACCAGGATAGCATCATATTTAATTTAACAATAATTCCTTAATATCATCTAATACTTAGTCCATATTTATATTTTCTCTCTCAAATATATATTTTATTTGTCATTTTTTGAGACAGGGTCTTGCTCTGTCACTTAGGCTGGAGTGCAGAGGTGTGAATACGGCTCACTGTAGCCTTGACCTTCTGGGGTCAAGCTGTCTTTCTACTTCAACCTCCCAAATAGCTGGGACCATAGGTGCACCACCATGCCTGACTAATTTTTATAGAAATTTTTGTAGAGACGAGGTTTCTCTGTGTTGCCCAGGCTGGTCTTGAATTCTTGGGCTAAAGCTGTCTGCCCACCTTGGCGTCCCAAAGTGCTGGGATTATAGACATTAGTCACTGTGCTTGGTCCCAAATATGTATTTTTAAAAATGATTGATGGAAATAAGAATTCACATAAGATTGATTGCATTTACTTATGTTCACTTTTCAGATAGCACTTCTTTTTTCCTGAGGCAATTGATTTGTGTTCTGGACTAATTTGGCTTTGGCTGATTCCTTCCTTATTTGTCATTTAATTTGTTGTTCTATCTCATTTCCTCTAAACTGATAGTAAGATTTAGCAGCTTGGTTAGATTTGGGCTTAAGTTTTAGACAAGAATACCTCATAGAAGTACTATGTACTTCCTGTTATATTACATCAGGAGTCACATAATGTTTGGTTTTCCCACTTTTTGAATTGCTAAGTTTGATCAGTGAGTTCTGGTATTGTCAACTCCATTCCTCCATTTAAAAAGTTTTTATTAATCCTTCATGTAGTGGCTGTGGTTTTCTATTAGTCTTTCATCTCATCATCACTATTGATGATTGTTGCCTAGATCCAACATATTTGGTGTTGCAAAATAGTGATTTTCTGATTTATTCTGTATTTGTTAGCTGGACTGTCAAGAACTTTGATCAGTATTTTGGTTTTCATGAAATACAGTTGATAAAGAAAAGGCAGGAGAAATGCTCATTTTTTTCACCCTTATGTATCAATTTTCAGAGTAATGAGTTGACATCCTAGCAATCTACAGAAGACACCAATGGGATATTTTTCCTTTCATTTTCTTTGTGTATCATTTTCAATTTGTGAATTTTTAAAAAGGCATTTGGTGCGTTTTGATGACATTAAAATTCATTTTCTGTCTGCAGGCATTTGGAAATACAGTTTTTACACATTTAAAAAATTTAGCAATCTTTCTAAATTCTTGTTAATTTTATTTCTAGATTATTCCTCTGCAAATGACAGTTTTTTTTTTTTTTTTTTTTAAATCCCAAGTCTTTATACCTTGGATGTCTTTTTTTTCTTACTGTAGTAGAAGAGAAACCTAGTAAATGTTGGAATAGAAATGAAGATAATAAAACCCTTCTCTTGTTCCTCACTAATGAGTGTGGTTTGCTATAGATTATCAAGATTAAGGTATTCCTTTATATTTCTATACATTTTACCAAGCATTAATGTTTAATTTTATGGACTATAGTTTTACATCTATTCCCACGAATAAATGAGTTTTCTACCTTTAACCTGTTAATGTGAATTATGTTAAATTATTTTCTAATGTTAAACCTATCTTCTGTCCCTGGAATGAGCTCAGCTGTCTTGATGTATTATTATCCTTTTTGTGGTTACATTTAATTTACAATTATTTTTAGAGCTTTACATTTATGTTCATGAGTGAGGCTGGCTTTATAATTTTCATGTCTAATACTGTTCCGTTGGTTTTGGTGTAAGTGTTTCACTACCTTTTTAAGTAAGGTTTTTCTTTCTAATCTCTGGAAGAGTTTGTCTAAGAGTGGAATTCTTCTTTCCTTGATTTTTGTTAGAACTCACTAATGAAACAATCAAGGTTTAGAAGTTTCTTTGTGGGAGAAATTCCTAGATGGTTAAAGCATCTTTCTTTGATGACAGAGCTGGTAGTTGTAAGTGAAAAATTCAGTCACTGATGAACACTTTTTCCTGAGTAGTTTGAATTGATCTGTTTTGTGTCTATTTTTTGAGGTACATGCTACATACAATTTGTCTGTAAGCAATTATTTAGCATATTGAATAAAATTACATTTTAAAAATAGACTTTGTGCTGTATATTACTTTCATACAATTGTTTAGATTTGTGTTTTAAGCTTTTCACATTTGTAAGATTTTTGAATAATGAATTTTTAAGGAATTCCTTTGAAGGGCTTTTGAGCTAGGTTCTACTTCTGGCTTGCCATTACTGTCTTGAGTATGTCTCTTATTTTCTGGGCCTCACATTTTGCATTTGTAAAACAAGTATCTATTTCATATAGTTTTCATGAGGATAAACTGAGACGTCCTTTATTAACCATAAACAGAAGGTTTTGAAATTAGTGAATGTAGGCAAATGTTCAAAGAGAGGGAGTAGAAGGAGCCTTTGAAATCTGTGTGAGTCCCTCCAGTTTATAGGAAATAGAAACCACAGAAGCTAGAGAAACGCCCAAGGTTATCTCTAAGTAGTTAGTGTACAAAACTGACCTTGCAACCCAGGCTTCCTGCTTTCCAAAGCAGTGGGCTTTTGTGGTTTTGCCTTTCCTCAGATGAAATACGAGGTAATTGAGAGAAGCTTTGGCTTTTCCAGGTACATAATTGAGTGTATTATCCTCAAGAGTGTAGTAGAGAAGTATACATGACATTAGGGGGAAAGAGGAATTTTAAGACTTTCGTTTCTTAAGTTACTAGTAATTAAAACTGCTGTCAAAGTAATTATTGAATTTTTTTCATGCTCAGAATCTAGACAAAGGGAGCCTTGTTACACTTTTCAGGGATTAAAATTCATCTAATACAGTAAGAAGTAAAGTCCTGTGTGGTTACAGCATGGCTTTGTACTAGAAATTCAGTTGAACTTTTACTTTAAAAACGATTCAGTATAATTTTAGTAAAATCTTAATTTATAATTGGCGTGAAACTTTCAAACTAATTGTTAGAGATAGTTTCTTGGAATCCAGTTTTTCTACTTAATTCCTTATTTTCTCCAGGTGTACTCTGGAAAATTAATATTTTCTTCAAATTCCTGAAGTCGATACTACAAATGGAAGGGTTTATTATTATCTCAGCATTGAAGGCTCAATATATTGCACAGTGTTTGTAGTGTCTTATCCCCTGGAAGGGGACTTCATTCCTCTCTGTCACTGCTGTAGCTTACTGAAGCCAAGAGCAGGAAAAGGAAATCCCGGACTACAGCCCCCTCTTCCCTCCAGCATTGTCTTTTCTCCCCACACCCTTCAAAAGGCACAACACATATTTCAGTTGCTGATCCTTGTCCTCTGGTCTGTGTCTGATCTCATTTAAGAATTTCCTCTTTCCTTCCCTTTTTGCATTTCCTCTCCAGGATGTTTGCTGCCTGAGTGATGGGGATACACCTAGGACACGCTACAAGGAGGGGCTCAAGTTTGCAGAAACAGTTTTAAAATCCCAAGCGTACTTGTCTGTGTGGCTTTGTAGAAAATATGTTTTTCACATTTTCAGTAAGTTTTGAAAAATTTTACTTAGGTAATTTTCATCACACTTGTAGTTTTTTTTTTGGAGGTAACACCATCAAATGCTAAATTTGTCAAGTGTTTTGGATAAAAAATTTCTAGGAACTGAGGCTATGTTCTTTCTGTTTAAATACTAATTCCTATGAGAATTCAACAAACATTAAATTCATTATACTTTTATTGACTTGAAGCTGAAGGGAAGATGTAATGCTGGTTTAGCTGTTTAACAGGCTTGTGACTTTTTTCCTTTGAAAATCAGAACATTTTCTTTTAAATACATTTATTACATATATCCTCATTGCAAAGGTATAACTTGTGTCTGCCGCAGAGAAGAGTTTGTCCTTTAAATAAATGTTCCTTTTTGGGCCTTACAGATGTTGTTAGCTATATTAAGTCTATGGTTTTCTAGAACTATTTATTGTTCTTTATTTTAAAAATTATTCACAGGAACCCATGAGGGTGAATATTTTATGCTAATTTTGCGGTGGAGGAAGCTAAGATCCAAAGATGTGAAGAAGTTGGCCGAAGATTACGTCCTTAGTAAATAGTGGAATTGAGTTCAGAAAGAATTAGATGGAAGAAGATGTTGAACAGCTGTTAACATCCAAAAAACTTTCAGAAAAAGTTGTGTTTTTGTTAACGAGAGCAAGATTACCTAGTTGAGTGATGCAACCATTGTGGTATTCACTTTCCTCTTGTTTATGATGAATATTTTGCACTTTTTTAGTAGTGTGCATTATATGGATGTATAGTGAAAAATGTTCTGCCTAAGTGTTAAATAAAACAAATACTTATTTGTGCTTGGTAAAAAAAAAAAAAAAAAAAAAAAAAAAAAAAAAATAGTGGAATTGAGATTTGAGTTTAGGTCTGACTCCAGACTTCGTGGTCTTTGTGAAATTCTGCTTATCTCTTTGAGAGACTGATTATTTGGAGGAGGATATGGGTTGATAGGTAAACAGTTACTTGCAACTGTAATAGTTATGCATAAAATGTTATTAAGAGTGCAGAGTAGGAAACATCTGTTAGGAAGGTCAGGATGACTTTATAGAGTGAATCAATGGCGAAGTGATTCTTCAGGGATCACAGTGTGCCTGTATTTCATGCTGTGGAGGTTGGTCTTTATTCTTTTCGGGGGAATGGGAGGCACTGAAGGGTTTCAACAGAAGTGGTGATGTGACCAGATTCATATTCTGAAGAGATATGATAGCTGTAAAGGGGAAATACCATGTAGTGTGGTGGTGCTAGAGATAGGGAGACCATTACAGTAACACTTCAGGAGAAGGAGTGAGGTTGTTTCTTAGGGAAGTGGTAGAGAGATGGAGAGGAGGGAACTGGCTTTGAGCTTTTAATAATTAGACAATATGCAGATGTTGTTCTCACTTATTTTCTCTCCCTGTCAGAAATAGTAAGAGCTAAATGTTTGTGTTTAGAAGATTGTCCTAGTCTTGTGATTACCTTCAAATTACTGATCTGCAGAGAACTTTAATCCTAAGTGTTAAGAGTATAGCTACATTTAGGAGAGAAATCACATCTTTCTTGACAAAGCCATGTCTCTAGATGGAAGGTAAATTTATACCTGGACTATGTAATAATGGAATAAGACTTTTCAGTATAGGACCTACACAGTAACAGCAGTTGAGGAAGCAAAGCTAATATTACTTTAAGATGATCAGCACTGTTTTATGAATGACTTCTTTCATTCTAGATCATTCAAAATCTTTTCTTAGAAATTACTGATTTGAGTTCTTACAGGAAGAATGCAGTAATTGTCAGTCTTTTGACAGTGTGTCCTCCAAGGGCCATTTCTCTCCATTTGATGCCACACTGCATTTTGTCCTTTCCTCATGTCCTGAGCTGGAGTGGAGTTATTGCCGAGTTCCAGTCTGCCATGTGGCAGGTGGAGTTTTCTTGGATTGTAAGAACACACTTCCTGTTATTTATGGGGCCAAAAATAAAAGTTTGTGATAGTATGTGTTTAGTTTTTAGTATCTAATCATTCAGAAATTTAGTTTAAATACCTAGGTGTGTCTTTCTCTAATATTACAAAATACAAAGGGAAATGGTAAATGGTAGCTGTCTTTATGCTTGATAATGAATAAGATCTTTTCCTGCTTGGTGACATATCTGTATTATGAAGGCTGCATACTGTAGTGGAACTAGTGAGAGTTCTACGAATTAGTGAAATGCACCTTGTAAAAAAAATTTTTTTTTTGGCCTTACCTCATTAGTACAGCCTTAGTTTAGACTTTTATTGCTTGGGATAATAAAATAACTTGGCCCCATACCTCTAGTCTGTTATCCTTAAATCCACACTCTTAACTGTATGAATATTTGTTACAAAATACAAATCTGACACTGTCCAACCTGTGTCTCCTTGCATCTCTTATTGCTAATGAGTTCTGTTAAGTGCTTGGAGTTGTAAGCAGAGAGGCTCCTTGGACATTTGATTTCCATGAGGTCTCACTAGCTCAACAGTTTTGTGTATACACATGTGCATAAATGTACTTGATTTTTGCAAAATATTTTAATGAACTAGTTATTTCTATATGCTTCAAGTACTCTTTTACTTATTTATTTGTTTCTTAATTACATTTATTGAAGTACCTGGTACAGGTAAATGTTAATTGAGACAGAGCATAAAATTATAAAAAGATAGAAAAGAGGATATATAACTTATAATAAATAAGAAAATGGCACAAATCTCTTGACAGTTGTCTTTGTAATACTAAATGCTAGCTCAGCTGAGGCCTGCAAAGAATACTAAGAATAATAAAAGATGTTTTCAGATGTTAGGTTTGGAGAAAAAACAAAGAAGGCAGAAGGTTATTTCTGATCCTGTCATGATAATAGATGACAAAAAGAATGTCAAATTCGATACCATCCGATTCTCTCTTTTGTTAGGAAAATAATTGTTTAATTGAAAATGGTAGAGCCACGTTATTGAGAGATAATTGGATGAGAAAGGAGCTAACTGTTCTCAGTGGCTGGGATGTTTTTTAATCTTAGGGTCTAAAAACAACTTTAATAATTCTGTTTTCATGATCTCTGAGCAGTCTTGGAGACTAGGAATGGCATGTACAGGCCAGCAGGTTTTTTGTTTGTTTTGTTTTTTAAACATTTTTTTCAAGTATAATTGACATACAGTAAATGGTTCATACTTAAAGTGTACAATTTGCTAAGTGTTAATATATGTATGTACTCATGAAGCCATCACCATGGTCAGTATAATGAGCATAATTACCATTCCCAAAAGTTTTCTCATGGCCTTTGTTAGAGGTGACTGAGAAGGAGCAGTCAGTAAGGAGGAGAACAAGGGTAGTGTGCTCTCCTGGAAATTAAATGAGGAAGAAAATGATCAACTGTGGTAAATACTTACTCATAGGCACAATAACATGAGAAATGAGATTGTCCATTGGATTTAGTAATGTTGAGGTTATAGGTGATCTTGACCAGGCCTGTTTTGGTGGAGTGGTGAGAGCAGAGACCTGACGAGTGGATTTTAAGAGAGAAAGGGGGCAGAAAAATTGGAGACAGTCAGTGGGAATGGTTTTAAGATTTTCTGCAAAGAGAAGAAAGAAATGGAGAAGTAGTGAAGTGGGGTTGAGAGTGTTTTGCATTTTTTTTTTCCCCAAAGGATAGGAGCAAAAGCCCAGCATGTTTATATGCCAATGGCAACAATTCGCTGTGAGAAAAATGTAAAGGATGAATTAATTACTGGAGCACTGCCCTTGAGGGGCTAAGAGATTGAGTTTACAAGTGTAGGGATTGGCATTATATAGAAACTTGGATAATTTATTTGTGTCAGTGGGCAGAGATACAGTTTGAAAGTATAGACAATGGAAGGTGGTTGAGTGGGTTGTAGGAGTTTATGGAAGTTCTCTTCAAATAGCTTCATGAAAAATATTTTCTTTCAGTGAAGTATAGGAAGCAAAGTCTTCACTGTGAATAAGGACAGGAAGGAGGCATTGGAGTTGAGGATCCAGAAGGTATGAAGTCGAGTGGGAGAGTGAATAGACCAGGGAGTTAGGGTATGTTTGGCTGGCAGCATTAAGGGTGCAGTTATGGCCTGTGGTTATTAATTTAAAGCATCATGATTAGCCGTATTGAGATACCGAGTAGTTGAAGAATTAGATTTAATCAGGTTATGGCTTTGCTAACCAAGTATGATGAAATCAGAGAAGGGCAAGAAAGTCGAGGGTGTTTGTAGGGGAGTGATTATGAGTGGCCGTGGATTAAGCTGTGAAAGGAAGCAAGAAAGCACATCAAAAGGTGAGGGACAGAAATCTATGCAAGAGATGTTGGTGCCTTAGAAAAGGGTAGAGTCTGGATAATATTTTGAAGATAGAGCCAGATTTCCTGAAGTTGGATGGATGTGTGTGAGAAGAATAATCGAGAAAGATTATTGGCCTGACCAATTTTGGCCTGACCAATTTTAGGAATGGAGTTGCTGTCAACTGACGTGCTTAGTCCTTTCTTACAGTCTTGGTCATGTTTTGTTGATTGTTCCTTATAAAAAGAGAAAATTTTGTAGCGTAATTAACACAGAAAAATATAAATCAGCTAAATCCATGGCCATGTATTACATTTCTATACTGATTTATTTATTCTGTAAATACTTACTGAGTGCTATGTGCCAGGTAGTATTCTAGGTGGGAATATAGTTGAACTGAACAGAACATGTACATCAAAAACTTGCATTACTTTTAGTTTACACTGAGAAAGTAGCATTTTGGAAAATGTATGAGATAAAAGGCATTACTGTGTCTTAAATTATATTGTTCTTGTGTTTAACTGTTAATAACTGGTTTAGTTGGCTATTTATGTGTGTGTGTATACATAGATACACACACATATATATACATAAATATATAGACATTAAAAAAATATATATATATAGCCAGTTTTATATCTTTAATCCAGAAACTTATGAAGTTAGTTTTAGGTCATTATTTTTTAAAAATTAAGATTATAGAATACTGTGCAGCCATAAGAACAACAAGATCATGTCATGCTGCAACATGGGTAGAGCTGGAGGCTGTTATCCTAAGCGAACTAATGCAGACACAGGAAACCAAATACTGTATGTTCTCACTTATAAGTGGAAGCTAAACACTGAGTACACATGGACACAAAGAAGGGAACAACAGACATTGGGTCAACTTGAGGGTGGAGGGTGGGAGGAAGGTGAAGATTGAAAAACCACCTATTGGGTGCTTTGCTTATTACCTGGGTATTATGCTAATCTGCACACCAAACCCCTGTGACCCACAGTTTACCGGTATTAACAAACCTGCTGATGTATCCATGAACCCCAAGTAATTTTTTTTTTTTTTAAAGCTATTGCAATGTTTCAGCAATAGGTGATATAATGGTTGGGCTAGTGTGACCATAATGAAGATGCAGTGTCATCTCAAAGAAATTTAAGATATTAATAGTATATTCCAAAAAATGTAAAATGAAAGTAAATTTGAGGGCTAATGAATTGGAATTTATTTTATAGTTTATGGAACACATGAGAATATCTTTTTTTCTTTCTTAGCACGTGATACCTCATTTGGACTGGAAATGATATTCTGTAGATTGATTGCCTGAGCAGTTTCCAAAGTTTAAAGGCACACTAAATGTAAGAAATTATGCTATTATTAAGAATATGCAGTGAAACCCCTTCTCTACTAAAAATACAAAAAAATTAGCTGGGCATGGGTGCCTGTAGTCCCAGCTACTCGGCAGGCTGAGGCAGGAGAATGGCATGAACCTGGGAGGCGGAGCTTGCAGTGAGCCGAGATTGTGCCACCGCACTCCAGCCTGGGCGACAGAATGAGACTCAGTCTCAAAAAAAAAAAAATAAAATAAAAAGAATATGTAGAAAACATTGCATGTCCTTTGGTGTTGGTGTAATTGTTTTGGGTATTTAATGAGTGTCAGGCATTTGGGGTAGTGGCTGAGTTGTTGGAGTAAGTGCGGATATCTTCCTAAGGAGAATTTTTTGACTAGGAAGCGCAGTATTAACTTATATGCATATATTTTAATGTATTAATTCAATTATTTCATTATTTTTAGTGTTATTTTCAGTAAAACTTGGTGTTGAGAGAGAGTGAGTTCCTAAATCATTATCATGGAAGAGTTGAGGTAAATACTTAGAACTATGTAGTGCTTAGAACATATAGTTAGAACTATATGGTGTGAAAAAATCATGTGAAAAAGGATAGGTAGAAAGAACCGTAGTGAAGAATGAAGTTAGTGATCTTAAGAGTTAGCTGTAACTTCTCTCATAAACTATTAAACAGATGCTTTGCCTGATTCAGCTTTTGCATGAGGCTTTTTGCAGGCTGTTAACAAGTACTGAAGTCTCCATTTTCTCTCTCTTGCTTTTGGATGTCTTAAAGAGGCTATTAAAAAAAAAAAACTCGGAAGATAGTTTTTTTAACATTGAGAGACACAATTATGTTTTCTGCTTTGATGTTTTAATTATCAATGAAGATTTCAGTACACTTTGCAACTGTTCATTACTTTAGAGCCCTGTGTGTTGGAAGCTAAATTATCGTAACTTTAATGTGGAAGGATTTTTGTAAGACTTCCCTCTCCCCAAACAAAACAAAACAAAACAAAACAAAACAAAAACAAAACAGACTTTCTATTTTTGGAGGTTTATTCATGAGAAAAGGAATTAGTTGGTTGTTTCTTTACATGTTGTATAAGCAGTTCCCCACTTAAAAATACTTAATTTACAAATATCACTGAACATCAAGTCCCTGGTCTGGCCTCATTTCACTTGCTGTGCCATTGGCATAGTGCACATATGTCTGGTTCTCCCCTCTTCCCTTATGATTGTAGCATAGCTTTGTAAATCTGTTAGTTTGGAACAGTACATGGAAGGAGAATTACCCATTTTTGTTGCTGAGACCAAATTGGTGGGACTCTGCTTCTTAGTTGGAAATGTTTTCACTTAGAAACATTAAGAACTTTCTAAAATAATTGTTCAAAAAAAAAATCCAATGAACACATAGCAACACTTAGGTCTTAAATGAGCATTTCCTTTTTGAAAAAGAGTGCTTTGGAGGTTATACTTCTAGGAAGTGATAGCTTTAATGAACCTGCTTTTAGAGTTCCTGTTTTGGAATTTACTTTCAGAATATTCTTTTTTGGGTATTTTTAAAACTAGAAAACCTTTTTCTTGACAGGTTGTAAGATACAGGGAAAGATAGAGTTCTTTGGATTTGGACAGACCTGGGCTGAATTTCAGCAAAACAGTTAACCAGGTGTTTAACCTTGGGCAAATTACTTTTCCTATGAGAACCTTGGTTTAGTCATCATGAGAAGTGGTAGTCTGAGACTAACATGGCATTTGAATTAGATAATCAAGTAAAGCACCCAGTCATTTTGTTTGTTTGTTTTGAGATAGTGTCTTGCTGTCACCCAGCCTGGAATGCAATGGTCTGATCTCAGCTCACTGCAACCTCCGCCTCTTGGGTTCAAGCGACTCTCCAGCCTCAGCCTCCCAAGTAGCTAGGATTACAGGCACATGCTACCATGCCCAGCTCATTTTTGTATTTTTAGTAGAGACAGAGTTTCACCATGTTGACCAGGCTGATCTCGAACTCCTGACCTCAAGTGATCCACCCGTCTCAGCCTCCCAACGTGTTGGGATTAGAGGCGTGAGTCACTATACGTGGCCACAGTCATTGTTATATGTAATACGGTAAATGCTCTGTTGCTGCTTTTATCCTCTCTCTTTGCATTTTAGACTATATTTGGTTTTGGAATCCGTCAAAAGATTTAGAACAAAGTCTCATTTTCATTCTAAATGAAAGAATGATATTTTTGGGCCAGGCATGGTGGCTCATGCCTGTAATCCCAGCACTTCGGGAAACTGAGGCACGAGGATTGCTTGAGCCCAGGCATTTGAGGTTGCAGTGAGCTTTGATTGCACCGCTTTGCTTCAGCGTTGGCAACAGAGTGAGACCTTGTCTCTTAGGAAAATAAAATATATTTTTGATAGCTGTTAAGGTAACAGTAATATAACAGAAAGCTAGACTTAGATTTCAGGAGACTAAGCGTTGAATTCCGACTGTGTCATTTATTAACTAATTACTGTAGGCACCTTGCTACTCTCTTTCCATGATAGTATTTAGTTATCTCTTGAGTTACAAATATGTGCCATACTCTGTTAGGTGTTTTATACATAGACATGTCATGTCTAACAATAGCCTTGCAAGGGTGCTATTATTTCAATTCTACAGGTGAGGAAATTAAGGCAAAGTTGTTATAACTTTCCCGAAGTTATATGTAAGTGGCAGGGTGAGAATGTATTGAAAGTTATGTTTTTCTCTATAGACCTTTCTACCTTTCTCATCTGTAAAATTGTGGTACATATTTTATTTTGCATGATTGTTGTTAAAAGTTCTTGTACTGAGAGGGAAGTAAAACAATGTATTGCACTTGAATCAGTGCCTGGAACTAACGACAATATTCTCTTTATTTCTCTAGTGTTGATATAGTTAAGATAGTATTAATCATCTTTGTTCACTGTAGCTTGTGTTTGGTTGTAGCTTTTATTGTGGCAAAATATACATAACATAAAATAGATCATTTTAACCATTTTTGAGCGTACAATTCAGTAGCACCGCGTGCATTCATAGTGTTGTAGTTGTAGCTTGGAATTACCATATTCTGCCCTCGAAAACAACACAACATAAATACAAATAAGCAAAGCTCTTTCACTTCTCTGTGCTTATAACATTGTTAGTGAAAATGTTAGTAGCATGAGATAGGGTCTCAAAAGGGCCAGTGCTGCTTGGAATCCTGGTTCTTGATTATTTTGGTCACTTTGGTTTCACTTGTGTAAGTCAATGAGATTTTTCTGATCTTTGGAGAGAAGTTGGGAATTCCTTCTGCGATTCTATATATGTGTGCACCCAAATCTTTTGCTTAAGATATTTTTCATTAAATTTTCAATAGCATCCCTGGAAACCAGGAGTCAAGAAATTTGCATGCACCTGTTTACTTTCTTTTTTTTGCACCTAGTCAACTATTTTCTAAGATATGACAGATACTACAATGTTACATGTAGAAACATTATTGTTTTCTAGGAATTTATAGTATAAAACAGTGGAGAAAATTAGAAAACTGTCTGGCTGGGCTTGGTGGCTCACACTTGTAATTCCAGCACTTTGAGTGGATCACTTGTGGTCAGGAGTTCAAGACCAGCCTAGCCAAACTTGGTGAAATCCCATCTCTACTAAAAATACAAAAATTATCTGAGCACGTTGGTGAGCACCTGTAATTCCAGTTACTTGGGAGGCTGTGGCAGGAGAATTGCCTGAACCCCGGAGGCAGAGGTTGCAGTGAGCTGAGATCATGCCCCTGCACTCCGGCCTGGGTGATGGAGTGAGACTGTGTCTCAAAAAACAAACAAAAACCAAAAACAAAAAAACAAACTAAACTAAAATAAAACTAATTAGATAGCTGTCAGTGAATATAGAGATAAATACAGCTGTATGAATACACCTACTGGTTTATTTAGATACACCGAAGGAACATATTGGTTAACCATGAATGTAAGTGTAGATACTTTTTGGATAGAGGAGTGCGTTAGTAAATGAATTGCATATTAATAAGACAGCTGTTGAGGCAGAGGCATTGCCTTCTGGTTCCCACTTTTAGAAAGGCTCTGAGATTAGCAGGAATTTAAGTTGCTTGGTGGTGGCGTGGTGGGGTACAGAAGGGGAAATAGGTAGGAATGAAATAATCAGAATATGATAACTTTTTAAATGTCTCTGGAAAGTGGGAAGGGACCTAAGGAATTGAGTTTTGTATGATAGTCTATTTAAAACATTTGGGGCTGGGTGCAGTGGCTCTCGCCTGTAATCCCAGCACTTTGAGAGGCCGAGGTGGGCCGATCACCTGAGGTCAGGAGTTTGAGACCAGCCTGGCCAACATGGTGAAACCTCGTCTTCACTAAAAATACAAAAATGAGCCGGGCGTGGTGGTGGGTGCCTCTAGTCCCAGGTACTCAGGAGGCTGAGGCAGGAGAATCGCTTGAACCCAGGAGGTATAGGTTGCAATGAGCCGGGATCGCGCCACTGCACTCCAGCCCGGGTAACAGAGCGAGACTGTTTCAAAATAAATAAATAAATTAAAATAAAATAAATGAAATAAAACATTTGAAAGGTATAGATGAAGTTAGCAATTATTTAGGGGAACTTTTAGCTAACAATCAGGGGAAACTGTTTTTGTTAGGGTCCAGGTAAATTAGCAGGTACTTTTTATGCAAAGTGAGTGATTACAGAGATCAGAGTTCTAAGAGGCAGCCATCAGTCAGAAGGCGTTTTCACCAAAGGTCTGTATTTTCTGTTCAGAATAGTACTTAAGCCATAATTATAGAACATCTGCAATGGTTTCTCAGCCTTCTGTTGGTAAGGTCTTTCTCCTTTAATTGTTGAACTTTTCAGAAGTTTGAATAGGTATCAGAGATTATGTAGAGTCCTTTGCCTGCATTTTTATAGCATTCCTGGTATAGCATTTAGTATACCTAATCCAGTTACAACTTTCCCTTTCTCATTTGTTGTTCTGGCATGTAATATATGCTCTCAATAAATGTTAGTATTTTTTGAATGCCTATCATCATGTAACAGGTAACATGTATAAAAGGCTGAAACTCATTTTTCTCTGAAAAAATATGCAGCAACTTTTGTTATTTATGCATTACTTTTTTTGGAGAAATAACCATTAATCCTATTATGTGCTAGGTGTTTGTAGTATGCTAGATACTGGAAATATAAGGGAATACTAGGAATATGAAATAGACTTTGCCCTAGAGAGGGTATCAGAAGAGAAGGAAGACATTATTCACTCTCCTTTTGAGTTTGAATCAGGTCTTTGGTATATTGAAAAATGACACCTGAAAATTTTCTAGAGAATTTACTCTGAAAATACTCATATTGAATATTAGAAGTACTGAAGTATTTGATTTGATAAATGCATGAGTGATTAGTGGAAGTACTAAATACAAACAATACTTATTTAAGAAGTTCTCTTACCGGTAGTAATTAAGAAAATCCTAAGCATGAGATTCATTAAATAGCTGCCAGCGTGGTAAGCCAAGTTCTTGGCAACATGTGCTGTTAAACACTGTTAGCAGGCTGCAGTCCTTGGTTTGTGATTGAGTCACCTGGCTCCCCTTCTTAGTTGTTCTTTTCTGCGTGAAATTTGCCGACTTAAATAATATTTCAGGAGGGAACCTAGCTCTGAAGACTTCACTTTTTTCAGCTTGATTTCTTTCTTAAGCTCTTGCTTTTTAAAATTTCTGAACTGTATTTCCCCCATATATCGACTATGATGACAAAGTATAGAATATGGCATATTTGTTCCTCTAGTGAAGGCAAAGAGAATAGCATTTGATGCAATTTGTATTTCTGTGTTTGGTGTGGCTCAGCCAGATAGGTGAAAATGTACCTTTGTTTTATCTAGGATGACTTTTAGGCCTGAAATGCCAGTCGTATTTGTCTGTTTTCTCTTAACATATCTAGTTCTCACTTCAGTATGATCTTTTCCTTCTATCCCCACTATCATTTCTGTAGTTTATATTTATTACTTCCTGCCTAGACTGTTGTGATAGGCATTCTTTGGTAGCAAACATATGCTGTAGATTAAAAATGAAACTGACACATTCACCTTTGATTGCTGCTCCACCTGTCTTTTGCCAGTGTTTCTTCTTTCCATTGGGGAGTACTGTTGGTATAACAGAAGACAGTTCTTTGTTGCGTGGGACTTGTCAGGCTTGGGCATGGCAGTTAACTCAGTGTTCTTGCCCTCCACAACACCCCCGCCATTGACCACCAGTAGCAGCTGACAGTGGGTGAGTGAGCAGGGAGGAGGCCTTACCACTCTCAGTTGAGAACTAGCCTGCTAGCCAGTCTGTGATTATTGTGGGTTCCAGAGCTCATCTTATTTCCTGTTTGTGTTTATTCTTGTTTTCCCGTTTTCTCCAATTACCAAAATTCAGTTTCATAAGGTCACTGAAAATGCAATTGCTTACATGTAAAAGTCAGGCAAATTATGTATTAGATTTGGTAACATACAATAGTAATTTACATATAAGATGTATAACAGTAGTAATTATATATAGTAATATAGGATTATACTATATATAGTAACTATACATTATAATATTGTATAGTAATCAATAAAACAGGTTTTATTTTTGACTTCATGGAGTTTTCACTTTGTTACTAGAGTATAAGAGCCTTAAGGACTGACTGTCTTAAATATTTTAAAGTTTCCCCTTGGTTATTTTTGCATGATATGTTGCATATTTTGTTCAGTAAGTATTTAAACAATAATATTTGACAGTGAATAGAATTTACTTTAGGTCTGGGGAGTTCTGAATAGTTTTAAGCAGAATAGTAATGTTATTAGATTTCTACTAACTACTTAGGTTTAAATTCAGTGTTAAAAGATGAGTTTTGTTAATTTCTCCATCCTGCTTTTCTAATCAGCCAAATTATTTCTTGAAAAGTTTTTTTTCTTTCAAACATTTTGGAAATCCAATTAGGTAAGTAATTTAGTAAACAGATATATTTATATTGAGAGTCCAGTTAGGTAAGTAATTTAGTAAACAAATGTATTTTGAGCACTTACTGTGTGCCAATGCTGGTGTAGGCACTGGGCAAAGAGGAATGATCAGAACAAAGCCTGTGATCTCATGGTTGCATTATGGTGGGAGAGTTAGTTAGCAAATGAATCAGCTCATATACTGTCCTGTGGTAAAGCGCTGTTAAGAAAAACAAGTAGAAAGAGCGAAGGAGAAGGCTATCTTAGGGAAATAAGATGGCCTCTGAGGAGGATCGTTTAAGTTGGAATGAAAGGAGTTAACCAACCATGGATATATCTGAGAGAAAGAGCTTTGCACGTGGAGGAAACTGCAAGTTAGGGCTTTCAGTGAATGATTTATTAACGTTTTTTTCTCCTTTAGGATAATCTGTAGATCCCTCCATAATCTGGCCTTCGCTTATACTTTTTCTGTTAATTATCTAATTAGATGGGAATAATGCCTACTTTGTAGGGAAAGTGAAATGTATAACACTTAATTTTTATATATGTATATTTTATTCAATATAAATACCATGATGCTCCATATTGATAGTTATCACTATGACTTTTGTTATATAATAATCATTAACTTATGCTCTTGCCTATACCTGTCTTCCTAGAGAACACTTGCACATCTTTCAAGAATCAATGTAAATGTCACTTTCTCTTTGAAGCCTTTCTTGCTGTGCATGTAGACGTGACTATTCCCTTAGTTTTGCCACCATTGTGTATTTGTATATCTGTCATTGCATCTGCCGTCTTTAATTTCATTTATTTTTGCCTGGGTACACAAAAGGTACCCTAGACTCTGCCATTTAGATATTTGCTACATAAATGAATTGTATTTAGAAGCTAATTCATTTGACTTCTAATATTTACATATACTTAAACCATTCAACAAATATGTCACTGTGGTAGATACTGATAATAAAAAATTAATACAATGCATGTTCTCAATCAAGTTTATGTTATGATACAATAGTTAAGTTTATGTTATGATACAAAAGTTATGATACAATATAATATACTTAATATAATGGTTTGTTCAAGGGGAGTGTGAATTGAAGTGGAGATAGATTATCTAAAGGAAAAGCAAGGCAGGACGTATAGATACGTATTCTAGATTGTGAGCATTATTCCACAAGTGTCTCATGATCTGCTTCCACGGGGCACATTTATGCTTCTTGGTGCAGTCAGCTCTTCAGCCAAGTCCTGGCAATATCTGTGATAGCGATACTTAATTCTCTGATGCTGGTGACACTGACCCATTTATGTTCGTTATACTGACACTTGGACATGGATTTGGAGTTGTGAATACTTAGAATCCCAGTTGTTGTTTCTAGTAGTGTGATTTTTTTTTTTTTTTTTTTTTGAGGCGGTGTCTCGCTCTGTTGCCCACACTGGAGTGCAGTGGCCGAATCTCAGCTCACTGCAAGCTCCGCCTCCCAGGTTTACGCCATTTTCCTGCCTCAGCCTCCCGAGTAGCTGGGACTACAGGCGCCCGCCACCTCGCCCGGCTAGTTTTTGTATTTTTAGTAGAGACGGGGTTTCACTGTGTTAGCCAGGATGGTCTCGATCTCCTGACCTCGTGATCCGCCCGTCTCGGCCTCCCAAAGTGTTGGGATTACAGGCTTGAGCCACCGCGCCCGGCCTAGTAGTGTGATCTTAAGCAAGTTACTCATGAGTCTTATTTCCTTATCTGGAAAATAGAGATATTATCTGCCCCATACAGGGTTGCAGGGAATAAATTATGAAGATAAAATAGTATTGGTTTCTAGAATGTAGTAGATAATTTTCTTCCTTTTTTATTTTTTATTTATATATATTTTTTGAGACGGAGTCTCACTCTGTTACCAAGGATGGAGTGCAGTGGCATGATCTTGGCTGACTGCAACCTCTGCCTCCGAAGTTCAAGCAATTCTCCTGCCTCAGCCTCCCAAGTAGCTGGGACTACAGGAGCGTGCCACTATGCCCGGCTAGTTTTTGTATTTTTCGTAGAGACGGGGTTTCGCCATGTTGTCCAGGCTGGTCACGAACTCCTGATCTCAGGTGATCCGCCTGCCTCAGCTTCCCAAATTGCTGGGATTACAGGCGTGAGCCACTGTGCCCAGCCTGTAGTAGATATTTCTTAATGGGTGAAATAACTTTGATTCATTTTACTTTATTTCTGTAGAACCATACTGAGCATTTGGCTCTAGTTACAGGAAAACAAGGTGGAATTTAATAATGGTGTTGATAACTGACTTGGGTTAGGTCTCATTCTGTTGCAACTGGTTCCTTTTCCCTCAGCGCAAAGGGCTGCTGTTAACAATATAATATATTAGCATATAATACTCAAAAGCTATATCACACCATGTTGCATTTAACACAAGGTGAGGGCACTGAGGGGAGAACATTTGTCTTAGTTGTTGCCTTGTGTGCCCAGCACCAACCACAGAGCCTGACATATTATAGGCATTCCATATCATGTTTAAATTAGTGAGTGAATTCTGTTTAGATGAGGAAGATGTACTAGTATGGAGTACCTGATGTCCACTGGGGCATTTGGGGTAGCTAAAGTATCTAAAATATAAGCAAAGGGGAACAATATTAGTAGCAGTTGCCTTTGAAACCATTATAATTTTAGGCACAAACCTTTTTTGGCAAGTTGAATATTTTAAAATAAATATAGGCCAGCTAATTTGAGTTAAACTGATCACATGTGCTGAATTAACCTAGAAGGTAAATAACTAAAAATGAAAAGAGACATTAGAACAGGTAATAGAGTTCAGAATTCACAGCTATTCTAAATTAGATTTGTAATAGCCTTGAGTCATACTTTAAAGGAAATAAAATTTCATGTGAAGATATGGATCACTGTTGCCATAACTTCAACTCCTGTCTTTCCTCTGCTGCTCCAACTTGGCAAAACACCAAACCCTAGAGTGGTCTCATCATCTACCGTTTCTGTTCCTTAGAGGCATGGTCTGTTGAGTGCTGCCAGGCTGACTGTCAGCTGTGTCTCTCAGTCTTGCCACCATCCTATTCCATTGTCACCAGAGGGATCTGGTGAATTGCCATCATCCCATTCCCTTGTCACCAGATTTTAAATGAATCTGATTGTGTTATTCCCCTACTTGAAATCCATTAATAACTTCTCAGTATTTTTAGGAAAAAAATCCAAATATCCTAGTATGAAAAACAGAGCTTTTGGAGATCTGGCCTTTTAGCATCTCTACCTGATCTTCTGTTTTCTGTATGTTGGTATCTCTGTACTACAGACATGTTAAACCACTTACATTTTTCTGAATGTTTTATGTTTTTTTTTTCTTTTATGTCACTGAATGTATGATGCTGCTTCTAGGCGTGCTGTTCGCTCTTCTCAAGGTCATCAACTACAGATGATTTAAAATTCTTCAAGTTTACCTCTAGAAAACTTTTACCTAGCATAATATATTGTAGTAGTCTACATGTCTTCCTTCTCACTAAACTGTGAGCTTTTTTGAGTATGGATACTCTCTTATCTCTTTAATTCCTAATGCCTTGCACAGGATAGAAGCCTAGAAGTTTGTGATTTAGTTAATAAATGAAGTAACAATTTATCAGAGGCTTAAAATATGTTCAGCTAAAATGGGTATTATGTGAGAAGTGGAGAAACATGGTCCCTGCCCTGTTCATAATCTTAGTTGTATGGACAAAAATGACACATAAGGCAGTTAAAGCTTAATCAAGTACAGCATTAAGTGAGGACTTAGGTAGAGTGATTAGAAAATGAAGATATAATGGAAAACTTCAAATCCTTTAACATTTCATATCTGCTTTTCATTTTCTCCTTAACTGTTTATCACTACTAACATGCCTATACCTTTTACTTATTTATCTTGTTAGGTTCATAGTCCCCAGTAAAACATACGTTTTGTGAAGATTTTTGTCTGTTGTGTTCACCGTGCTATTTCTGGTGCCTGACAGGTGGTAGGTGCTCATTAGATAGTTGTTGAGTGGATTGAATGGAGTGCAGAGAAGGAAGTGATCACTAGGAAATAGTGTTTATGAAAGACTTCATGGAGAAGTATTAACATCTTGAAGTAGACTTGAGAGGGTATTTTAGTAGATTAGCTAGTGTTTATGAAATATGCCTATCTGAGTAAATAATTACCAATTTTATTTTCATATGACTTTTTCAAATCATGTTGCTCCTAATTTCTCTTAAAGCTTCCTATGGTTATACAGTCCTCACTGTTGACTCCTGTTAGAGACTTTCACAACAGTAACCTGTTTAATCAGAGTAAGAGATGCTGGCACTTTCCTTATATACCAGTTGCAGTGAACACCTTCACTGTTTTTTTTTTTTTTAGCAGATTAAACTATGTGTAAAAAATAGTTCTGCTGGAGGCAATTACATATTATATACAGATCTTTACACTATATGTCATTTTGGTACCTGAGATCTTATCTTCTATTTTGCATCTTTTAAATAATTGCAATTAAATTCAAATTTATGGACATATCAGGGTCTTGATTGTTTTGTGAATTAGGGATCATAATTGACCATTATGCCTCTAAGTTCTTGAATTTTAGCAAATCTTAACTGACGTTTTAAATATTTGTATGTAAACATATTCATATATCACACAGAACTTATAATTGCATTTCCTACTTTTATAGTTTCCTTTCTCTTCTGTTTACTTCCCTTCCAAGACTAAATAAATTAAAATTAGATTTTGAATTAAAACTATTAAAAATGTTAAATCACCAAAATATTTTTTTCAGCTGTGATTGGAACATGTTAGGTAATGTCAGTTTGAATTTTTTTTTCTTAGAAAATAAAATTATCTGTGGGCCTCAAATATTGGCTTCTCTTCTCCCAGCTTTTTTCCCCCTAAGCACAGAATTAGGTATTCTTAGGCCCTTGTAGCTACAATAGATCTTAGTAAGCATCTCTACTTCCCTTATTTTAGGGATGAGGCAACTAAGACACAAAAACAAGTGATTTGTCCACAATTAACTGATGACAGGTAATTAATAGTAGGGCCAGATGATAGGCTAACTATTGATGAGATAACTAAGCTATGGCTAACCCCTCTCTTACGCTAACCACTTTCAACTTTAAGGCCGTACTACTTCTGAAAATATATGTGGTTCTGATGACATTTTAAAGGAATATTATTGTAGTGATTTAGTAGAAGAGAAGTAAGTTCCTAGAATTTTGTCAGTCCACCAGTCAGCCAGATTGGGTGTAAGTGAAGCTTTGGCAATACTTTCCCATTGTATATAGGTTGTTTGCTAGTTATATGCACAGGAAGTAATTTCTAGCAGTCTGATTTTAAGCCATTGAAAAATGTTTCATGCTTTCCAACTTAATTTTTGACAACCTGAATGTGAGGATTCACATATACTCCATAGGGAAAGGGTTGACCAGTAAGTGTATATTAAAGATAACAGGAAGAACAAGATTTTTAAAAATCTGGTTAGTCTTTTTCATTTGTTTGTTGTTGTTGTAGTTGAACCTAGGAACATATGTATTTTGAAAAAAGCTATATGGGTAGACTCTTAGATTATCTTAAATAGAAAAATGAAAACAAAAGGGTCATGTGACTATTCTACATTTCCATTCCTTTTTTATTGGTGATATTTTCTAGGACTCATTTTGATTAAACTGGATTGTGCAAAAATAGCACTTTGTATTCTGTGATTTTTAGTGTTTCTTGTTTTTTTAATGGAGGGAGAACATCTTTTTTTGGTGGGGGGAATGATTAGTAAATCATGATTAGTAAATATTCAGGTTGGATAAGAAGAAATGGTTAAAGATGTAGATATTTTAGATAACCTGAAGTTAGTACTGGCATAACTCCTGGTTGTAGTTGCCTAATGTTAATTAAATTGGATTATTTATTTTTAGTCAGTTGTGTTCATATATTATACTTTTGATGTGAAGAATATTCTGCTAGACGTTTTGAAGTCTCTTAGTTTAACTTAGTCTGAAGTTTAGTTCTGTTGGTTTTCTTTTAAATTATACTCTCTAACTATAGCCTTTGTTTTGGCATGGCAAGTTAGTAATTGCCCTTTGTTCTCTTTCAGATCCTTGCATGTCACTGAGTCCACCATGCTTTACAGAAGAAGACAAATTTAGTCTGGAAGCTCTTCAAACAATACATAAACAAATGGATGATGACAAAGATGGTGGAATTGAAGTAGAGGAAAGTGATGAAGTAGGTGGAAAAATGTTTTCCCTGCTATTGTCTTAGAACAGAATGACTGCATTTCTGTTTCTAGTCTTCAATTTTCTCTTTCCTCATGTGGCTCATTGCGTTCTTCTTCAACATCTTTAGTTTTTCTTTTTATGTGTTAATTTTACCCTTTATAAACATTTACATGATTTTTCTGTTTTTCTCCCCATTTGGATATAAGTCTACCCAGTTTTATAAAAATTTTCAGTCTCATGTTATTGTATTTCTCAAACATGTATCCTATTCTGACTGTATTTTATCTATTGTTGCTTTACAAACCACTCCAAATTTAGTGGCTTAAAATGACAACAGTTTATTATTTCTCCTGATTCTGTGGGATCACTGGGCCCAGCTGGGCAGTTTTTCTTTTCCCTTAGATATGGGCTGAGGTCACTATGGAAATTGCATTCTCTTGGGAGCTCTGTTGGGGCTGGAGTATCTAAGACAGCCTCTTATTCTGCATAATCTCTTTCTATGTTACCTCTCATCATTCAGGAGCCTAGCCCAGACTTTATTACAGCATGGCAGCTAGTGTCTAAGAAGGCAGGTTCCCATGTGCAAGTGTTTATCATGCCTCTGCTTGCCAATGGTTGCTAATATATTGGCCAAAACAAGTCATTTGGCTAAGCTCAGAGTCTGTGTGGAAGAAGATTCTACAAAGATGTAGATAACCAGGAAATGTGATTCATTGGAGACCACCAACGTGCTAATTTACTGTACCTACTGTCTTCAGTTTTTCAGCATTCCCATTTCCCCTACTGGTCTGGTTTCTGCCTTAGTTTCTCCCTAAAAGTTGTCTTCTTTGAGTGTTGTCTCGTTCTAACCAAATCCCCTGGTCGTTTTTCAGGCCTTTTCAGTCCCTTTGTTGGATTTGTCGCTGTTGAATTGCTTCTTTTTCAGATTATATAATACTAAATTACATTATTTTCTACATTATTATCTCGTGATGTAACAGTAACAGTCTCTAGTAACATTGTTATCTAACGGAGACATTCTCTAAAGATCAGTTCTTGGCTTGCTATACAAAACGTTTGTCTGAGAATGACCATCCATTTTCAGGTTGCCCCGATTCCTCTCTCTCTAACCAGTCCAGATGCCTGACCTTTTGGTTTCTGCCTGATGTTTTTAGAGGACTCTTACTGTTGCTTTAAACTTAGTATGTGTAAAACAAAATCCCAGTTTTGCTATTTTAATCTCTCGTTGTTCAGTTGCACCTCTGGACCTATTTCTCGATTCTTCTTCTAAAGTAGATGTTGGCAGACTTTTTCTGTAAAGGGCCAAAATATGGATTGAAATGTGTTCTCTAAAAACATATGTTGAAGTCCTAAACCCCAGCACCTCAGAATGTGATCTTATTTAGAAATAGGGTCATTGCAGATGTAGTTAAGATAAAGTCATACCGGAGTTGGGTGGGCCCTTAATTCAGTATGACTGGTGTTCTGCTAAGAGAGGAGAACACCATGTGGAGTCACAGAACAGGCGAGAAAATGACCCTGTGACAGCGGAGGCAGAGATTAGCTTTATACAACTGCACATCAAGGAATGCTAAGGATTGTTGCCGACACCAAAGCTAAGAGAAAGGCATGGAACAGATTCTCCCCTAGAGCCTTTGAAAGGGCATGATTCTGTGGACACTTTGATTTTGAACTTCTTTCTAACCTGCAGATCTGTAAGAGAATAAATTTCTATTGTTGTAAGCCATCCAATTTATGGTACTTTATTATGGCAGTCCCATAATGAATGGAAACGAATATAGGCCAGGTGGCAAATTATTTAGCTTTAGTGGGCCATGTAGTTGCTGTTGTAACTATTCAGCTCTACCATTATAGTGTGAAGCAGCCATAGACAGTGTAAGAACTAATGGGCATGGCTGTTTTCCAGTAAAACTTTATTTGCAAAAACAGGCAGCCATATTTGGCCTGCATGCTGTAGTTTGCCAACCCCTGTTGTAAATTAAGCTCTTGTGTTCTTAAAATATGTTCCTTTTTCTTCCTTTCCCCCCTACCTCTTATCTATTCTAGTTATTTGCTTGTTCTGTTCTAATCTAGCTATTTATTTTCTTGTGTCTAGATTACTGTCTCTAAGTTTCTCCTTTCTAATCCGTCATGATTATCACTTTGAGAGCATGATAGCTAAGAAACATAGTGATTTCTAATTGCTTATTAGATCAGATATTAAATCTTCAGTCTTATATTTAATGTCTCTACATCAGTTGATTTCTGCTATTTATTGTGATTAAAATCATTCTGATTAGAGCTTAGTCAGTACCAGTGATACCAAAATCATTACTTTTGGTTCAAAGTAGACCAA